>NC_136409.1:49460000-51860000 GCF_051521515.1 Lactuca serriola
AAGACTAGGAACTTCCATTATCTTGGATAACATAACAAAATGGTCAAGAAAGTCAACAATAAATATAAAACTATTTTCGAAATTACGGATATTTTTTTTTTATGTAACCCACTTTTACAATTTTATATACTAAATGGGTTTAACTGTTTATAAATGTTTACAATAATTTCCCTCCAACTGATTTTTGTACGTAATAATGGCTTAAGGGGAAAAAAAAAATCAAATTACAAATGGTTTTCTCGCAAAAAAAAAAAGTATATAGGTTTTTCTAAAATTTGCTCTTATAATTAGCATTTTTTGTAAACAATATAAGTTAAAGAAATCTACAGAAAAGTTTCAAACTTTTGGAAAAATTTCAATAAAGTTCTAAAAGTTGTTTTAAACAGAAAACTGCCGATTATGTAACATTTTGCCTAAATTAACGAAAAAAATCATTTTTTATATTTGACCAACAAATGAGAGATTATATGATTTTTTTCAAAATAATGAAACTTTTTTGTTAAAAAAAACTTTGAAAACTTTATCGAAACATTTCCCAAAAGTTTGAGACTTTTCTCTAAATTTCCCTATAAGTTATGTATATTATTTATACAAAAAAATGTGAAAAATAACTTATTTAGATTTTAAATTACAAATATTAAAAATTAAAGGTTCAATTTTACCTTCAATGCAATCTCCTCGAAGCATTTGTGTACATTTTCTAGAGTTGTTGCACTACACTCATAAAATAAGCACCCAAGTTCTTTTGCAAGAGCTACACCTTCTTCCTTGCTTACAAATCTTTCTAATCCTAAAATCACATTTAAAACATGTGCAAGATCAAGATAAAGTATTTAATAAAACAAAATGTAATACCATGATTTAATTGGTTTCACTTGTTTTTTAATAAAGTTATTAAACTTTATATTGCATTGCTATTTTTTTGCACTTAAATATTTATTTTCTACAACATACTTTGTCAACTTTATTTCCAATGAGCATCTTGACACAATCTTGATTAGTGGAGTAACGCTCGACTTCTTTAGCCCAAATGTCTAACAAGCTTGTGAATGTATCTCTCCTTGTAACATCATACACTGTAAAAAGTAAATCAATTTTAAAATTCTTGAAAGTAAAAGAATTATTTAAAATAAAACGCTATAATCAGGTAGATTTTTAGCCATGGTTACCAAGAATGATGCCTTGAGCACCTCTATAGTAAGAGCTTGTCAATGTCCTAAACCTTTCTTGTCCAGCTGTAATAAACATAAGATCAAAATGAAGAAAACTTATTCTAAAAGGATTTCATCTAAAGTAACTATTGTATAAACAAATACTGTTTTTATATTAAATACATGCAAATCTCCGGTAAAGTTCTAATATTTCACTCTAATTTACGAAAAAATCCCAAACTAAAATTTGTTTACAAAAAAGTCCTGATTACCAGTAAAATCGACAATTTGCTCATTTTTTCCGGTTTATCGGTTTCAATAATTACCCGGTTTAATTAAAATCTCATTATTTTATCATAATTTCATTAAAGTCCAATTATTTTACTATAATTTCATTAAAGTCTCATTATTTTACCATAATTTGAGACTTATTCGTAAATTATGGTAAAATAATGAAACTTTAATAAAACCGGGTAACTAATGAAACCGGTAAATCGAAAAAGATAGGTCAAATCGTCACTTTTACCTGTAGTTGTAACTTTTTCGTATACTAATTTTAGTTTGGGACTTTTTCGTAAATTAGCGTAAAATATTGAGATTTTTCTAGAGATTTCTGTTAAATAAATTGTGTGGATGAGACTAATAAAACCACATTTCCCATATCTTACTTACCAGTGTCCCAAATTGTAAGCTTTAATCTCTTTCCACCAACTGTAAGCTGCTTGATTTTGAAGTCAACCCCTGGTCAACAATAAGGTGGAAATTAAGTAGAAGCTAGAGCAGGTTGTGAATATAGATAAACTTTTATTTACAAATTGCTACACTGTTTGATATGCGATAGTTGTAAATAGGCATTTCAGAAGTTCAAATATGTAATATTATTAGTAGATATACAAAATATCCAGCATATAAACATATAAAATAGGAACAATACATAAAATTTGCATCAATTCTCGAATTACAAAATGCGTAGAAAAAAGTTCAGAAACTTGAATCAATCAATTTAGTAAATTAAGGTGAAGTTAAGTTACCAATAGTAGGGGAAATATCCTCGAGAGAATTGGAAACGAAACTGACGAGAAGACTACTTTTTCCGACACCAGAATCTCCGATCAACAAGATCTTAAATGACAGATCGTATTGAGCTGATGATGAACTCATTCTGATAAATTTCAATTGAATTTTCAACTAAACTTTATCTCTTTCTCTCTCTAGATTATTTGAGAAACAAGTAACACTAACAGCAATTAAGCGCCACGAAGATGAGATTTGTTTCTCGAAATGTTGGATTAATATAAGAAACAAATTGAAAGCTCACCATTAATGGCATCCGATTCCTTTCACTATTGATGAAGAAATTGAAAGAAGCGAGTGTGAATTTGAGAGCGAATCTGGAGAGAGAAAGCCTCTGAGAAGAGCAAACGAAGGGATGTTTCATGGTGTGGAAGTTGATGAGACGAATTTCATTTTTGCGCGAGTTGCAAGGCTTCTTCTCTTGTTGAAAATATTTCATATTTATAACTTTTAGATATTTCGTATTTTTGTAATAATATAATGATAAAATTATATAGATGGTCACTGCGGTTGTGATTGGTAAAAAATAAGATAGCAAGTCCTTACTTTTTATGAAGAATTTTTTAGCATGGATGGACCTTTTGGTTTTGAAATTTTGCACCATATGTCCTTATGGCTAACTTCATTAAAACGATATGTTAAATGTTTGTAAAATATCAATATATCCTTTTTTTTTTTGTCATTTTTCATTTTATTAAAGTTTTTGTTTATATTATATACTTAGAGTCTTACCCCACCCCAACCCCATCATTTTTCACCCTTCTTTACTTTCTTTTACTTTTCTCGTGTCTCTCTTTGTAACACCCCAAATTCCAGAGGTGTTATTGAAGGAGTTAAAGCGTAAATTAAGGAAAGAGACTCGACGAGTAGGCGTGCTTGCTCGCCGAGTCGGAGCGAGATTCTGTCGCGGGTTAAGTGACCAACTCGCCGAGTCGGCGGCTTGGACTCGACGAGTTGGTGCTGAAGAGAGAAAACCCTACTTCCGAGGGTTGTGCCCTATATAAAACACATTATGTAACACCCAGAATCAGAAAGACTAAGAAAGCAAAAGAAAACCCTAAGTCAAAGGGATAAACACGTCGAGTCCAGGGTGCAACTCGACGAGTCCGAGCGGGATCCGGGTCGAAGAGTAAGTGACCGACTCGACGAGTCGGAGAGTGGACTCGGCGAGTCCGGTCTGGATTCGAAAAACCCTAAGTTCGGGACTTGGTGCCCTATTTAAACGTCTCATTCTCTTCCCTAGGGTTCCTATACAATCTCTCTCACCCAGTTTACCAAACCTTAGCCACCATATCCATTTTGAGCAAGATCTAGCCTTGGTGAAGTGATTTGAAGCTTGGAAGAGAAGGAGGTTCATAGTGGTGCAAGAGGAAGCCTTGGATACAGAGTTGGTGTGACTTTTCAGATCCTTTGAGGTAATAAGTTGACCTTATTGCATTAAGATATATCTTATGATTGAGATTTGGGCATTTTGAGTATGCAGAAGGTTTATTTCGAGTTTGGAGTAGATATGAGGTTACTACCTCAGATCTAGGCAATTAAGGATCCAGAAAGCCATAAAATATATGCCAATAAGTTGTTGGTGAAGCCCCTTTGTCACAAACCCTGGCTCAAGAGTGTTCTAAGCCTATAGCCCCTTAGTTTCACGTAAAGTTTGCAACTTTACGTGAGGAATAGACTTTGGAAGAGTGGATCTACAAGATGGAGCCCCTGTATGGCTCGAAAAGCCATTGTATGGATTAAGAACTGAAGCTACTCGGCGAGTCACATGGGTGGACTCGACGAGTTGGATGAAGATAGGCAGGAACTTGACGAGTTGGAAGAACAACTCGGCGAGTCTGTTGAATATTGCCATGGACTCGGTGAGTCTGTTCTTGGACTTGATGAGTTGGATCGCAGAACCTCAACTTTTCTGGTTAAGACTTAGATCGGTGAGTTGAGTGGTGACTCAGTAAGTTGGGCAGGACGGGACTCAGAGATCGTTGAACTCGAGGAGCCTTGGGGTGACTCGGTGAGTTGAGTCGTTTTATGGGAGTTTCTGAATTCATGGACTCGACGAGTCTTAGGGTGACTCGGCGAGTAGAGTCAGTCAAGAGGGTTGACTTTGACCAAGAATTTGACTTTGGCAAGAGTGGACTTAGACGGCTTCTAAGAGTTCTGTTTGGATCTAAGTGTTATGTATATTGATATTCGTAGCTCGGGGAGCTAGTGGAACAGCGGTTTAGAGAATTGTTGGTCAGCAATCAGAGGGTTATCAGCAAGAGTTCCTTAGTGCAGGTGAGTTTCCCTTTTGTGTGAATGGGTCTAAGGCCACAATGTCGGCCCATGTAGTTATGAGAAGGAAGACCCGGGGTTAGCCCTAGGCACTGTTTGCTAGTATGATATTCAGGACCAAGGTCCGATGTCGGGCGGGTGCCCAAGGAATGGTTTGCTTGATAGAGTATACTTGTTGTCTGTGTGATGCATGTATGTGCCTGGTAGGAAGGTGAGTGTGGGCGAGGACCCGTATCTCACCAAAAGCAAAGTATGGACGGTGTTCCATATCTCATTAGTAGCAGAGCATGGGCGAGGCCCGAGATAGGTATGGAGTGAGTGTAGGCGTGGGCCCGTATCTCACTTATAGTAGGAGCTTAGACGGGGTTCCATGACTCACTAGTGACAGGATAAGGGCGAGGCCCAAGACAGGCGAGGCCTAAGGACATGATTAGAGTAGGGTATGTTCAGTTATGTGTTATATGCTAATTGTATTATGTGGTTAGCGGGCGGGGCCTAGAGACAGGCGGGGCCTAAGAGAAACAGATTTGTATCCGAGCAGGGCTCGAAGCCAGGCAAGGCCTGGAGCGGTGGGGCCGTTGTAGCGGGCGAGGCCCGAAGTAGCGAACGAGGCCCGGAATAGCGGGCATGGCCCAGTATGTGTAGTATTTGTTTATGCAGGCTATGTGGTAGATTAGGGGAACTCACTAAGCTTCGTGCTTATGGTTTTCAGTATTGTTTTCAGGTACTTCCGGTAGCGGAGGGAAGAGCTCGGGGTGATCGCATGGCAGACACCATTTATTAGTCAGCCTGGGATGTTTTACTCTGATAATGAAATTATGTTTTGGAATTAATACTCTGAATTATGTTACGCTTTATGATATGTTTTTATAAAAATGGTTTTAGTAATGATTTAAAGAAAAACATTTGGTACGGATTTTTGGGATGTTACAAGTTGATATCAGAGCCTTGGTTTGAGGGATTCGGACATACTCATGGGTGTGTCTGAACTCAAACTAAGGGATTGGTCTAAAAGTTTTCAAAATGAAAAGACAGATTTGTAAAAAGAGTTTTTAGAAAGGAAACAATTTTAGAAAAGCAAAAAGAATTCAGAAAGAAAAAGAACTTTGATAAGAGAAAAGGGTGTGGTGCATGCAATTAGCTGAGCTCAAGTAAGTACCCTAAAATACCCATACAAGTTTATGTTATGATTATCAGTTAGTTGAACAACATGCTAGATTAGGACTAAAGATCTAGGGAGGATGCCTTATGTGCCTGTTATACGTGCTTTGAGCTGCATGATAGTGCTGATTAGACAGTAGTAGGATAGCCTGTTTAGGTTATGCCTGAGTTTATGAGCTTATGTTGCATGCTAGTGCAAATTCTTGATATGAGATTATGATTGTTGAGTATGTTATGGTTTGATTTTTCCCTTGTCCGAATGCTGATTGCTTTGTGCATTGTGGGAATCTGAGTGATAGGAGTTACCCATTAGGTGAATACATCACGTCACATGTGATCAGGGTTGAATAATCTCAAAGTGTTGGATTTGGCCCTATTGCGCAGCTCTTGTCTGAGTCCAACCGTTGTAGGGACGAGTCTTTTACTCGAAGGGTTATCTGAGCCTCGTCACATGTGATGGTATTCAGGTGATGGCTAATTGGCATCACAAGGAGGCCTTCGGCAGCTGAGGACTAGTTTGAGTTGAGTCAGAGGTTTCCCTAGGGTAAGCCTAGGATGAGTTAGTGTTGGGAGCTATAATAGTAGAGAAAGGGACCTGGTGGAGTCGAAGCAGTTCTTGAGGAAAGTACGGATAGATGTGGAAGGTAGTATGGGCCCGTACTACTGAAAGTAGAGGATCTGTACTCGATTCGAGAAAGACCGAGATAAGACCAGGAAACTTGTAGTGTGTGCGTATGATCCCTCAGCAGTGATGAGTATTCTGATATTTATTGCGATATGTTTCCAGCATGGTGACATTGCGAGAGAGACCAGTAGGCGGATCAGGCGCCAGAGAGGGATCAGGCTCGGGTTCAGGAGCCGAGCAGCTCGAGGATCGGATGATGGAGTTGATATCAGCTGAGGTTATGCGCAGTATCTTAGATCAAATTCCTGTGATCTTTGGCACGGTCAAGGAGCGTATATTGGAGATCTTGGATGAGAAGTTGGGAGCATTTCGTACCGAGATAATGACTTTGATGGGAGCGCGTACTATGACATTCCGAGAGTTTAGAGCTTGCGGAGCGCCAGATTATAATAGGGCTAGGGACCCCATCGCTAGCAGCAGGTGGTTGGCCGATGTTGCCAACGCATTCCGTACGAGCCGATGTCCCGAGGGGGACAACGTCAGACTCACCTCCTGTCTTCTGAAGGACAGAGCGAGGGATTGGTGGGAGGAGGTTGGTCATGCCATTGGTGATGATGCCGCGTTGGACGCGATGTCATGGAGCGATTTCTCGGCCAGGTTCAGGGCTGAGTTTTCGCCGATTATTGAGGTGCAGCAGTTGGCACAAGAGTTTCAGGATTTGACGCAGACTACTAAGACTGTGGCGGAGATCACCGCCAAGTTCAGAGAGAGGGCCCTCCTTGTCCCGCAGTATGTTGCGGACGAGGAGATGAAGAAGGCCCGATATCACGAGATGTTGAGGGCTGACATCAAGGAGTTCGTGAGCAGGTCCGGCTGTAAGATGCTAGAAGATATGATTTCTCGAGCTAGAGAGAGATTGATTTGGAGCAGATCCGGAAGAGGAAACCGGATGAGGTTTAGGTAGCCACAGGTTCGGGCAAAAGGCCCAAGGGGTCAGATTCGAGATCGAGGGATTACTAGAGCCGCAGCCGATGCGGGAGGTGCGGCAGGATGCACGAGGGTGTGTGTAGGAGTGGTAGTGGTGGAGATTCAGGCTGCTTGAAGTGCGGTCAGATTGGTCATCTTAGCAGGGATTATACTGCTACCACCACACAGGGATCAGACTTGATATGTTTACACTGCAGTCAGCGGGGCCACAAGAAGGCCCAGTGCCCCAGTTTGTGTTTGGCAGGACGGGTGATAGCACCTGCCCCTGCAACTCTGAGGATCACAGACGGCCGTTAGGGCCGAGCAGAGGCGCCTGCGGTAGGAGGCTTGGGTTTAGGCCATGGAAAGGATTCCGGGAACGGAACTGGAGTTCGAATCCCCAAGAGGGCTAGAACAGACTGCATGGGAGCGATTCTTGGGAAAAATGGTTCGGGGTGACGTACGATAGTTTTGAGCGGTCCGGATAAACTGAAGGTCGGGACGCATACCAGTCAGGGCGAAGTCTTGGGGAACGGTCCAGACAGGCTGAAGGCCCAGGGGGGCGGTCCAGACATGCTGAAGGTTCTGAGAGTGGTCCAGATAGGCTGATGGCCTGGAAAGGCGGTCCAATCATGCTGAAGACTCTGTACGTGTTAGCAGATCGGTATAAGGAGAATGAGTGAATATGTCGCCATGCAATAGTAATCGATATATTCTGGCCCTAAGTATTGATCATGATGATGGAGTTGGCTGGAGGCTGTGCGTGGGGCTAGTTAGTATTTGATCGGATTCAGAGTATATGGGAGTTCGAGAATAGCAGTTGCTCTACATGGATAGTGTAGAGTGGTGTTTAGCTCAGTGGCACTTATAGGTGCGGTAAGGGTTGTTGAGTAGATTTCCTGGAAAGGAAAGGTATGTAGCTCCGAAAGGAGAGTGGGTCCTCTGAAAGGAAGGCAGTAGAGTCAATGGATGATCGAAAGTGCTTCAGTTATTGATAGTAAGCACGGGTGTTGTACCAGATATATGGAAGCACATACGGGTTGGATGCTCGTTGGACTCGACAAGTCTTGGGGCAACTTGGCGAGTTGAGTCGTGTTATGGGAGTTTCTGAGTATGGGAACTTGACGAGTCGATGAGTTGACTCGGCGGGTAGAATGGTGTTATGTTAGTGACTGAGGACTTCGACTTTGACCAAGAGTTGATCAGTTTGACTTCCAAGGGTATTTTGGTAATTTTGGAATTGGTTCTTTGGTAGTGTTATGTGGTGAAGTTCGTGTCAGTGGTCAGAGCAGCTTGGTCTTATCTCTTCAGTCAGCAATTGCAGGTGAGTTATCCTCACTATATCGACAGGGTCTACGGCACCAAGGCCGCCCCTTTATCGGATGGAAATCCGGGTATTGTTTATTATGTTATTGCTTTGGTATTTAGGATGGTGTTATGTTAGTGACCTAGTTAAGGTCGGTACCTGGTATATAGGGTAATGTTATGCTAGTGACCGATTAGGTCGGAATCCTAGTTAGGATGTTGATGTGTTATGTGATCTGTTAGACTGTTTGTCTGGTTACGGATTTGTTATGTGATTAATTGTTTTATGTGCACATGGTTGTTTGACGGGGGTTAGGTTGAGGCGGTTCCTGCTTGGTGCTGTAGGCCAACATACCCAGGGCGGACCGGATATTCCGAAGGCCCAGCGAGCGGTCCAGATAGGCTGAAGGCCCCAAGAGGGTAGACCAGACGTGCCGAGGCTCGGAGAATGGACCAGGCCGACTGAAGGCCCGATGTGCGCGGGCCGGTCATACTGTAGACTCAGAGAGTGGACTAGGTGGATTGAAGGCCCGGTGCGGGCGGACCAACCACACTGTAGACTCGATGTACATGGTTGTTCTATCTGTGATATGTTGTGAGTATGTTGATGTGTGGTTGGTATTTTGGGGAAACTCACTAAGCTTCGGGCTTATAGTTGTTGATTTTGTTTCAGGTACTTCTAATGACTGCGGGAAGGCAAAGGCATGATCGTACCGCTCCTCATGTTTTATGATTTATGTGATATGGTTCTGGGGGATACTCTGATGTTTAAACTATTTTGAAAACAAGATGTATAAACTTAATGGTTTTTGAATGAATTAAAATGTTTTAATTTGGCTTAAATTTTATGGGTGTTACAAGTTGGTATCAGAGCCTTGGTTTGAGTGAATTGGAGGAACATTCGTGTGAATCCAGTCTCAAATCAAGGAGGGATTTTTAAAATGGTTTTCAAAAGGTTTTTTGAAATAAGTAAAGGAGGATGCAGAGGGTACGATCAGCCAGAGCCATTAAGTAGACCCTAAAATACCATACAAGTTATTTTATTATGTGATATGTTAGAACAGCATGCTAGTACTAGGCTAGGGATCTTCAGGAATTGCATGATAGAATTGTCGGATTATATGATGTCTGCTAACCTAGGGTTTCCTTTGTATGAAATTGACATCATTATTGTAGTTATTTAGTGTATGCATCATGGTTATACATAATTAAGATCTTATAGCCTGAGAATGTTTGATTTGGCCTTATGTTCTGTTCTTGTATGATTGGGAGCTTAGGGTACGATTGGATATTCGAAAGTCTATAGGGTCTAGCGTTATCTATGACTAGCATACACTACTGCTGCAGGGTTTGTGGAAGTTTCATGGATAGGAGGGCTGCGTGAGACCGGTAGGTCGGTTATGAGATAGTGGTGCTCCTCTAGGAGTGGGGATCGAGTGGTCGTTATGTATAAGCTATTGTTAGGGTGTTGTGGTGATACTTAATACAAATATGGGTAGGTATGGAAGGTAGTATGGGCCCGTACTACTGAAAGCACATGTCCCATACGCGTATCAAGGAAGTCACAACCCCTAGGGTTTTGTTGGGAGCTAGTTCTCGGGGTTATTATGAGGAATGCCTAATATCTTGTGGTGTATTTTCAGTATGGCAATTACGAGACGTCTCGGGGCAGGATCTGGTTCAGGATTGGGATCAAGAGAGGGTGATTAGGATGGATCAGTACCACCCGAGGTCATTGGTCAGATAAGTACGAATGAGTTGGATGCCAGGATTCGTTAGATCCTGCATGATGAAGTTGCTGCTATGTTCCGGGCTGAGTTGCCGGAGATGTTCGGGTCGATCAAGACCGACATGGTTGAGTACTTTGATGAGCTCTATGCAGCTCTTATGGAGGTGGCTGCCGCGGCAGCTACAGCAGCTGTAACAACGGCAGGGGGAGGAACCGGTCGAGGTTTTCAGTATCGGGACTTCGATAATACGAAGCCCCTACTTTCGATGGAGTTCAGGATCCGATCATTGCTATGAGATGGTTGTCATACGTGGAGGGTTGTTTCTTCACGTGTTCATGCCCTGCGGATCAGAGGGTGAGGTGTGCTCTGAACCTTTTGAGGCTCGGGGCGAAGGATTGGTGGAGGTTGACTATGGGATCTTATTATGATGTGCAATAGGCTGCGGTTACTTGGGATCAGTTTCGGGAGATGTTCAGAACTCATTATGTTCCACGGGTTGAGAGAGAGAGGTTGGCTCAGGAATTCCTGGAGCTGAAGCAGGATTCAGAGTCAGTGACAGAGATCACCAAGATGTTCATTGAGAGGGCGATGTTTTGCCTGGAGTTTGCTTCAGAGCAGGCTCAGATGTCCCGATATCTGAGTATGCTCAAGAGGGACATCAGGCAGTTTGTGTCCATGCAGAGGTGTGATACCTTGTTAGAGCTGCAGGAGGCCGCCAGGCGGTAGTAGTAAGAGATGGAGTTGCAGTTACGAGAGCAGAGGCAGTCCCCGGTGCACTCGCAGCCGACGCTAAAACGGTCCAAAACCGTTGACTCTAGGGTTGGAGATCAGAGCAGCCGCACTTGTGAGAAGTGTAGGAAGGGTCATGTCGGAGTTTGTAGGTCCGATGGTGCGTGTCGCAAGTGTGGGAAAGAAGGGCACTATGCAAGGGATTTCCGTCAGTCGGTCCTGGCTTAGGATATGAGGATTTGTTATCATTGTCATCAGGTTTGACACTTGAGGATCAACTGTCCACAGCTTGTTGCAAGACCGGTGCAGGCTCCAACACCGGCCACTTTGAGGACTACGGGTGGAGGTCAGGGTGGAACGGAACGTCCAAGGGCTCAGGGACGCGCTTTCCAGCTTACAGCAGAGGAGGTCAGGTCCAAGCCGGATGCAGCTGCAGGTATGTTTCCATTTTGATATATGTTGATTATGTGGTATTGTAAATTTGTTCGCCTTTTTCGCATGATTCATTGTATGATTGGGGATCTTAGTAGTTAGGAGTTGTGGTTGGTTAGCGTTCAGGAGGATTATTGGTCGAAAGATAAGGTATATGATCTCGTTGCTTGGAATAGCAATGGCGTTGCGAGAAGTGTTTAGTTAAGATTCGAATTTCCTTGAAGTTCGGGATGTGCGATGTCGGGAGAGTGATCTGTGGGGGTTGCTCACTCCGAAGGGTTTTAGTCCGGGAGAAGAGGGGGAAACTCTATCAAGTAAGGTTGATCGAGTTATGTCGGATTGTCAGCAGAAGTTAGTAGTTGGTACACTAAGTTAGGAGAATTGGAAAATTCTCCAGTAAAACAGCAAGTATTTAAGGTTGTTTAGCTATTTAGATTTATCAGTGTTGTTCGTCGATAGTGTGGCATGATTGGAGAAAGTGATAGACAAGTGGGGCAGGGAACAAACCATGGTTTCAGGTCAGGTAGTTGGTCAATGTGAGGCCTGGGTTTAGGCCATGGAAAGGATTCCGGGAACGGAACTGGAGTTCGAATCCCCAAGAGGGCTAGAACAGACTGCATGGGAGCGATTCTTGGGAAAAATGGTTCGGGGTGACATACGATAGTTTTGAGCGGTCCGGATAAACTGAAGGTCGGGACGCATACCAGTCAGGGCGAAGTCTTGGGGAACGGTCCAAACAGGCTGAAGGCCCAGGGGGGCGGTCCAGACATGCTGAAGGTTCTGAGAGTGGTCTAGATAGGCTGATGGCCTGGAAAGGCGGTCCAATCATGCTGAAGACTCTGTACGTGTTAGCATATCGGTATAAGGAGAATGAGTGAATATGTCGCCATGCAATAGTAATCGATATATTCTGGCCCTAAGTATTGATCATGATGATGGAGTTGGCTGGAGGCTGTGTGTGGGGCTAGTTAGTATTTGATCGGATTCGGAGTATATGGGAGTTCGAGAATAGTAGTTGCTCTACATGGATAGTGTAGAGTGGTGTTTAGCTCAGTGGCACTTATAGGTGCGGTAAGGATTGTTGAGTAGATTTCCTGGAAAGGAAAGGTATGTAACTCTGGAAGGAGTGTGGGTCCTCTGAAAGGAAGGTAGCAGAGTCAATGGATGATCGAAAGGGCTTCAGTTATTGATAGTAACCACTGGGGTTGTACCAGATATATGGAAGCACATACGGGTTGGATACCCGTTGAGGTTGTGGCAATGTTGGATGATGCGCAGGCATGTTTTCAGTTTCCTTGGAAGAGGAGGAGGATAGTAGTTCCAGATTGGAGATTGGGTCAAAGGAAGGTGAGTTAGCAGGATAACAGACTCGGGACTAGTCTGGACCGGTGCTGAGGACTGTATAAGGATATTACAGTCGGAGGTCAAGGACCTAGAGATCATGATAGGGAGGTGTGAGTGGGTTGCACTCCATTGTGTCGAACCGAAGGGTTTAAGGGTGACGCAAGGACAAGGTCCTTAGTTCCGAGTATGGTTGTAGGTTTGAGTTATGTGTATGGAGGTATTCTAATTTGGGGTATTCCATCATGAGGATGACCGGACCCCATGATTGATTGGACCTGGTGTGTTGGTATTCTAGCCCGAGGCTGATTGGGCCAGGAGCGAGTGGTTACGCGATATGTTTGGTTGATGGGTTATGGGAGCTGAGGGATGCAGTATCCTATCAGCGCGTAAGGGATAGAACCAGAGGGTGGAACATGATTCGTTCCAGGCTGCAAGTTATCAGGGTTATCGCTAATTTTGGGCGAAGGAAGAAGGATTAGTGTCTTGGCAGAGCTCAGTGGGTGTTGTGGTATCTAGTGTTCGCAGTGCGCGAAGGTGTATTCCTGACTTGAAGGGATGGTATCATTGGGTGATACATGGTTAATATGTAGTGCTATTGAGTTGAAAGGCCGATGGTCGGCTTGGGGTAGTGGCAAGGATGCCACGTGAGAATAAGCCATTTTAAGAGAGATGCAGAAGTAGGGTTTATAAGAGCATGAGTTGACTGAGAAATCGGAGTCTGCAGTACGGGGAGGGGGGGTTTGTTTTGAAGCATATACTGCAGTAGGCTTCGAGGTCGAAACCTAATTTAAGTGGGGGAGAGTTGTAACACCCCATATTCCAGAGGTGCTATTGAAGGACTTACAGTGTAAATTAAGGAAAGGGACTCGACGAGTAGGCGTGCTTACTCGCCGAGTCGGAGCGGGATTCTGTCGCGGGTTAATTGGCCAACTCGCCGAGTCGGCGGCTTGGACTCGACGAGTTGGTGCTGAAGAGAGAAAACCCTAATTTCGGGGGTTGTGCCCTATATAAAGCACATTATAACCCACCCTCAGCCTCTTTGCTACCCTTTTGAGATCCAGAAACCCTAATTTTCATGTGAGACTCCATTGTTGAGGAGATTGGAGCTTCGAAGAGGAAATTGGTGGAAGGAGCTTGAGAAATTAGAGGCTAGCATCAAGGGGCTTGTGTAGATCTAGGATCTACATCAGTTTCAGCACATCTCAGAGGTAAAGAGTCATTATCTTAAGCTATTTCCTTTTTGGTTCATCCTTGGTGGTTGATTTGGATTTCATAAATTTGTTTGAAAGCTATTTCGAGTTAGAGGCTTAGATCTGAGGTTGCTACTTCAGATCTAGGCTTGTAATGGTCCAAAATGTCATAAAGCTTCTGTTTACGAGTTGTTGGTGAACCCCCTCGTCCTTAACCCTAGCCCTGGTGTGTTTTGGGCCTATATCTCCTTGGTTTCATGTAAAGTTTGCAACTTTATGTGAGGGTTAGACTGTAGAAGAGTGGATCTATGGATTGGATCCCATGCATGGCTTGAAAAGCCACTGTATGGATTAAGAACTGAAGAGACTCGGCGAGTCACATGGGTGTACTCGACGAGTTGTATGAACATATGCATGGACTCGGCGAGTTGGAAGAACAACTCGGAGAGTATGTTGAAGATTGCCCTGGACTCGGCGAGCCTGTTCTTGCACTCGATGAGTCTGGTCGTGGAACCCTAACCTCTTCTGGTTAAGCCTCGAATCGGTGAGTCGAGGGACGAATCTGTGAGTTGAGCAGGATGAGACTCGGAGATCGTTGGACTCGACAAGTCTTGGGGCGACTCGGCGAGTTGAGTCGTGTTATGGGAGTTTCTGAGTATGGGAACTTGACGAGTCGACGGGTGGACTCAGCGAGTAGAATCAACCAGGAAGGTTGACTTTGACTGAGGACTTCGACTTTGACCAAGAGTTGACTAGTTTGACTTCCAAGGGTATTTTGGTAATTTTGGAATTGGTTCTTTGGTAGTGTTATGTGGTGAAGTTCGTGTCAGTGGTCGGAGCAGCTTGGTCTTATCTCTTCAGTCGGCAATTGCAGGTGAGTTATCCTCACTATATCGACAGGGTCTACGGCACCAAGGTCGCCCCTTTATCGGATGGAAATCCGGGTATTGTTTGTTATGTTATTACTTTGCTAGATCGACATCCTGGTATTTAGGATGGTGTTATGTTAGTGACCTGGTTAAGGTCGGTACCCTGTATATAGGGTAATGTTATGCTAGTGAACGGTTAGTTTGGAATCCTGGTTAGGATGTTGATATGCTATGTGATCTGTTAGATTGTTTGTCTAGTTAAGGATTTGTTAATTGATTAATTGTTTTATGTGCACATGGTTGTTTCACGGGGGTTGGGTTAAGGCGGGTCCTGCTTTGTGTTGTAGGCCAACATACCCAGGGTGGACCGGATATTACGAAGGCTCAGCGAGGGGTCCGCATAGTCTGAAGGCCCCAAGAGGGCGGACCGGACGTGTCGAGGCTCAGAGAGTGGACCAGGCCGAATGAAGGCCCGATGTGGGCGGGCGGGTCATACTGTAGACTCAGAGAGTGGACCAGGTGGATTGAAGGCCCAGTGCGGGCGAACCAATTACACTATAGACTCGATATACATGGTTGTTCTATCTGTGATATGTTATGAGTATGTTGATATGTGGTTGGTATTTTGGGGAAACTCACTAAGCTTCAGGCTTACAATTGTTGATATTGTTTCAGGTACTTCTGATGACCACGGGAAGGCAAAGGCGTGATCGTACCGCTCCTTATGTTTTATAATTTATGTGATATGGTTCTGGGGGATACTCTGATGTTTAAACTATTTTGAAAACAAGATGTATAAACTTAATGGGTTTTGAATGAATTAAAATGTTTTTATTTGGCTTAAGTTTTATGGGTGTTCCACTCTTTCTCCTCCTTATTTTCATTCATCGACAATGAACTTTACCTGTAACCCTAAACTGTTGTTTCCCATGTCCTAGTGATAAAACTACATTGACCACCACCGTTATGAAGCACCATCATACTCATGTTCCATTAATTACACTATTGTCGGTACCTACCTTGAAAACATCCATCGTAAACCCACTTGTCTACCTTATTTTAAAGCAACCCTTATATAGGCCTATTTGAAATAGTGTTTAATAAAATCTTTTCAGTATTTAAGTTTGCAGAAATCAGTCTCAAAGTTTAATTCAAAATATTTTTCAGAGTTCAAATGCGGATATAAGTGTCGAACATAATATTCCAGAAATTTAGGGTTTAAGAAAATATTTTGTACGAGAGTGTCACAACAGATATAAAAAAAGGGTTAATAAGTCATTACAAACCATGGGTCTTCTAAATATCCAAAGCTTATAAATCTTCTAACCTTTTGACAATATCCACTAACCTATAAATTTATCAAGATAGTAGGTTTGGTTATGTGAAGCCAAATGAGAACAATCTTAAGGTTATACCGATAGTGTATGAATGAACACTCAACTTATGCACAAATGTATCAACACGTATCTTCTTAAAACAAAATCATTAAATGGTTAATTTAGGGGTAAAATATTAACAACGGTCAAAATACATTGTCATACATGACAAATATCATATAAACTTCATGGTCAAATAAATAAATCCTAGTGGTTGTAGTTTGATTAGACACTTTTCAATAATAAAAATCAAAAGGAGATTAGATAGACAAAAAAATGCCCATGTTAGTTAAAACGGAATAAAAATTCAGTTTACTAAATGCAAGGTTTGTAAAAAACCAAAAAGACATAGAATAACTTGGGTTTAATAACCCGCATCGAATCAACATATCTTATATGCCCAAAAGCATTACTTTAACTAGCGGTAAAGAGTGACTCTCTCAAATGAGAGGTCATGGGTTCAAGTCTCACTAGGAGACATAGGTGGTGTTTAGGATTAAATTAGAAGTAGGATAGTTTGCCGTTTCCCAAAAAAAAAAAAAAACAAAGTTGTTTCCAAAACGTTAATTAAGTTCCATAATGTGCTAAAAGTTTCAACAAGTCATAACAATAAGGAAGATATATGTAATGTCCAAAAAACTACAAATAGATTTTTCATTTGGAAAATAGATTAATCGAATGAAACATTTAACTTAAAACAATAAGTGGCATTCATTTATTTTAAACCATAGTATTATTAGATTTGAATTATAGGAAAGCAGAAATCATTATCTTCCATGTGTGTGTACAGTTCTGTTGGGGTTGCAAAGTTATTCATTCATGACTTTGTAAATGTTTGACTTTTGTAAAACCCACTTGCATGTGGTGCTTTAGCCTTTAGACCCATTTACATGTTAGAGTGAGAGAGAGACATGTAAACACCTCTATAAATAGTGGGTTCATACCACATGTAGAGGTGTGCTTGAGAGATGTAAAAGTGAGTGTGTAAGTGTGTGTTATTTATGTAGTCTAGATCTAGATCCTTTTTGTGTAACACCATATACATTCAATATATCTCTTAAACACCCAAATCACCATGTTCAATTGTGCAAGCTTTAATTCCGCATGTCAAACCATGTTCTTTGTCACTACAAGTTCCATCGAACTATTCTCACAAACAACCTGTAAAATATTTAATCTACGACGATAAGCATAAAACTGAGTGAGTTCCCCAGTATACCATATATTCCATCATGTGTACAATGCATCAACACAAAGTCCTCAGCTCTAAAGCCGACCTACTTGCTCTTCCTACTACAAGCATACATCACACATAACGAACCCATCCCAAACATACATAACGGGCCTCGCCTACATACATAACGCCCCTCCCAAAGAGTATAACGGGCCCATCCCAAGATACATGACAAGTTAATTCCATGTGCCAGATCCTGGTCTTCTATACAATTCATAACTCATCTATGCTCAGAGATCAGATAGATAGTCGAACAGCTAATCGTCCTAAAAGAAATAAATCAGAAAAGAACCATGCAATCATGATTTAGACCAAAAGTTATCAGGATATCCATTTAAGAACCTATGACCATTTCAAGCATTGCCCTAACCATCCATGACACCTAACAGTATCATATAGTCCAAAAGCAATACCCTATCACTATAGCATACTATGACACTAAATGTTCTATACTACTTATAACAACATTAATATATAATCAACTGGCAAGACCCTATCGGTCTAGCATACATTGACACCAAGTAATCTGAGCTAAACATGCATAACAAAGAGTTATCATAGTCAACTAGAATACTTGTACTCTAATAGTACCTCTATCCTATCATGTAAAAGATATACAATAGGATAAAAGGCATAATGAGAAACTCACCTGAACCAAAGAACTATAGAAGCACAGAAGCACTCTCACTCCTTGCACTGATCAATTTTATGAACCGGCTAACACCAAATAAAGATCAATCCTCAATTAACAACCCCAATCCTTCAATGCTGACTAAAGATCAAACTGGTCAAAAGTTGACAGTCAACTATCAACAAAATTCAACAGTTAACCAAGGTCAACGACCAACATGACGTGGAGGCCACTTGGCGACATCATGGACATGTCAGGACAAAACAGTTGACATGCAGGACATCACCACATCGTGGGCCCTCCTGGGCCATGTCATGGACATCTCACGACAACACAATCACGAATTTGAACTCCACCACATCGTGGGCCTTCCTTGGCCACAACGTAGGGGTTCGGTGTACGATATACACGGACCACAAGAGCCTGAAGTATTTGATGGATCAGCCCAACCTGAATATGCGCCAGAGGAGATGGTTGGATGTAGTAAAGGATTATGATTGTGAGATCCTGTACCACCCGGGCAAGGCTAATGTGGTAGCCGATGCCCTAAGCTGTAGGGCGGAGGGCGCCCCCATTCAAGATATTTGCATGAGATTGACAGTGATGACTCCGGTATGGGACGCCATTCAAGGGGCCCAGGCGGAGGACGTGAGACCGGAGAACCGCAAGAGAGAGCGAGTGATCGGGCAGGTATCAGAGTTTGTTACCGATAGTCGAGGACTTATGACCTTCCAGGGTCGGGTTTGGGTACCGTTTGTGGGCGGGATGCATACCATCTTGATGGAGGAGGCGTACAGATCGAAGTTCTCGATCCACCCTGGGGCCACTAAGATGTATTTGGACCTGAAGAAGGAGTATTGGTGCCCTGTATGAAAAAGGATGTTGCATGGTTTGTAGAAAGGTGCTTGACCTGTCGCAAGGTTAAGGCCGAGCACCAGCGCCCGCATGGTAAGTTACAGCCGTTAGAGATTCCCGAGTGGAAGTGGGAACAGATCACCATGGATTTTATCACCAAATTGTCGAGGACTGCCAGGGGTGTCGATGCGATTTGGGTGATACCGGTTGACGAAGAGCGGGCACTTTGTTGCTATCAGTAAGAGCTCTTCTGCTGAGAGGTTGGCAGAGTTGTACGTGAGGGAGGTTGAATCGCGGCATGGAGTTCCGATCTTGATTGTTTCAGACCGAGATGTGCGTTTTACTTCCAAATTTTGGAAGAAATTTCACGAGGAGGTGGGTATGAGGCTGCATTTCAGTACCGCATACCACCCACAGACCGACGGGCAGAGCGAGTGGACGATTCAGACGCTCGAGGACATGCTTCGGGCATGTGTATTGGATTTCGGCGGGAGTTGGGACACGTATTTGCCCTTGGCTGAGTTTTCCTATAACAACAGTCATCACTCGAGCATTGGTATGCCACCTTTTGAGCTGTTGTATGGAAGGAGGTGTCGTACCCCCATTTATTGGGGCGAGGTAGGGCAGCGTGTGATGGGTAGTACAGAGATAGTGCTTCAGACAACAGAGCAGATACGGCAGGTCAGGCAGAGGTTATTAACCGCTCAGAGTCGCTAGAAGAGTTACGCGGATAGGCGACAATCCGAACTCGAATTTCAGGTTGGTGATTTCGTGCTCCTGAAGGTATCTCCTTGGAAATGAGTGATCTGATTCAGGAAGAGAGGCAAGCTGGGACCCCGGTTATTGGGCCGTTTAAGGTGATCGCGAGGGTGGGAAGGGTAGTGTATCGCTTGGAGCTACCTACGGAGTTGGACCAGATTCATGATACCTTCCACGTGTCGCAGCTGAGGAAGTGTATTGTCGATGAGTCGGCAGTGGTACCATTAGAGGATATCCAGGTGGACGCAGGTCTGAATTATGCTGAGAAGCCGATCGCAATCTTGGATCGGAGGATCAAGGTTCTGAGGAACAAGGAAGTGCCCCTGGTTCAGGTCCAGTGGCAACATCGGAGAGGGTCCGAGCTGACCTGGGAGCCAGAGTCGGAGATGCGGGAGCAGCATCCGGAGTTGTTCATAGCATGAGACTTCGAGGGCGAAGTCTGGTTCTAGTGGGGGAGATTTGTAACAGCCCAAAATCCAGGTTAGCTTTATAACCCTTCTATTTTGGAGATTTGGCAAATTAGTCCCTTAAAGTTGAAAAGTGGATTGGTGAGTACGTTGGGCGTACTGGGGTGTACGCCGCGTGTACTCATGTGCTTAATTTATAAGCGAGTCATCCGGGTACGCTGGGCGTACCCAAGGTTACGCCGGGCGTAACCGGCCCAGATGCAAAACCCTAATTTCTGGCATTGGACTATAAAAGGAACATGTAGTCCTTTGCCCTAGCCACCATACACCCTTGAGTGAGTCCTTGAAGAGCTGAGATTCGTGCTTTAGCTTGTGTGTGTGTTTTTGAGCTTGAAGTTATATTTTCAAGGTGAAGAAGGAGAAGAAGGAGCCATTGTTGGAGCTAGAAGTTGAAGAACAAGTGTAGATTCGAGTTCTATAGTGGTTAGAGATCCTTTCTAAGGTAAAAAGCTCAAAGCTTTCCTTTTTCTTCATAAGTTTTGCTTGTTGGACCATTTTTAGGGTTTTTTGGCTCAAAGTTGGAGACTTTATGTGCAAAGAGTCTCCATAAGCTTAGATCTGACCTTTTCTAGTGTAATATGTGTTGAGGAGTCATAAAAATCAAGTCTTGGACATGGATCTTGTGTCATGCATGAGTTATAGTCTCATTATGGAAAGAGAAAAGATGTTTTGAGCACAAAGTGACCTTTACAGCCATGCAAAGGCTTAAAGGTTTCAACTTTATGGATTAAGGCATATTAGAGGAGTCAGATCTAAAGTTTGGATGCAAGTCTTAACCGTTTAAGACCTGAATGTGTTGAGTAAAGAAACTGGGCATTACGCTGGGCGTAATCCCAGTACGCGTCACGTAGGGGGTCGCGTACCCCGTTTTTGGAGTGCAAGAGTACGCCCCGCGTACTGCTTGCTGTTGACTTTTGTTGACTTTTAGGGTTTTAGTGAGCATGTGGACTTTTGGGTCAGGGAGGGGTAAAATGGTCTTTTACCCTTCTGTGGAATTTTAGAAAGGAATATAGTATAGCCTTGAGAGCCATTAATGATTTAGAATGATTATTTGATGTGATTAGGCGAGGCTAGGTTGAGGTTACGAGATTTAGAGATATCGAGCACGTGAGACTTTAGACATCATACGAGGTGAGTGTGACAACCGTCAAATTCTAGTCAAGTCAAAGTCAACTAAAGTCAACAAGTCAAACCGATCGACTCAACTAACCCTTGTATAGTAGGGCTTATGTTAGGTAATTACTATACAACTCGCTATGCTAATAAGAAATCATCAATAAAAAAAGTTCGTACATCTAGATTCCCTTAACCTAAAACTGTGGTAAGTAACGAACCAAACCGATAAAACAATGTTGCATACTCATCGGGAGTGTATAAGGTCCTTGAACATGACTTAACGGGGCTTACGGACCTTGCGTTGCAGAGCCAAACACTCACAAATGTCACACACAAAACCTCTCTCAATCGTTTTCACTCTATCTCTCTTTATCTGAAATCTCTCCCAAATCTCTCTCCATATGAGAAATCTCTCCAAGTATGTGAAATCTCTCCCAAATCTCTCCAAGTATGTGAAATCTCTCCCAAATCTCTCCACGTATGTCAAATCTCTCCCAAATCTCTCTCCATATGAGAAATCTCTCCAAGTATTTGAAATCTCTCCCAAATCTCTCCAAGTATGTGAAATCTCTCCCAAATCTCTCCAAGTATGTCAAATCTCTCCCAAATCTCTCCAAGTATGTGAAATCTCTCCTAAATCTCTCTCCGTATGAGAAATCTCTCCAATTATGTCAAATCTCTCCACGTATGTCAAATCTCTCCCAAATCTCTCTCAAAAGTTCCTTAAACTTTTTGTAGTCTTTCGGGCCATCCCGACCCTTAACCAGGTCAAAACCACTTAAAACGGGGCCAAAACGGATAAAAAAGACTTAAGGATCCGAAACCCCTCTTAAGGAGCCGAACCCTCTTAAAGACCCGAAACCCCTCTTAGGAACCGAACTTGTTAGAAGCGAACTTGTCAGAAGCGAAGGCACATCTCGGACCGAACCCTAAAGGAACCGAAGATACCTTCGGTCCATTTCGCCTCCTACCCCTTTCGCTCCATTTCACCTTCGGCCTAGCAGCAGAAGGGACCGAACCTCGGCCTAGGACCGAGAGGCCTCGCAGGGAGCTCTTTTTCACCCGGTTTTCGACTAGTTTTGCGTTTTAGTCCCGTTTTTAATTGTTTTAACGCGGGATTTTCACCCAAAACTTTATTTTAACATATAAGGCCCCATATCTCTTAATTAATCACGTTTTAGGGATAAGCCTTATCCAAGAAGAGTGGGTGAAGTACAAGAGGTGGAGTGTTGACTTTTCCTTAGTGTATTACACAAGCAACCACCATACCCACTCCATGACTAACCCACACTCCTCCCCACCATCCGTAGTCACTTCCTTGTACCTTTCCATCAATCATCAGCCATTTTCCACGTTCTTAGAGATGGAACATTCATCCTCTCTCCTCACACTTCATGCATTCTCTCATTTTCAACCAAAAGATCAAACACTTTTCTCTCAAACTTTTTATCTCTATTTCGAGACTCCAAGGCTTATAATCAAGCTTTATTATACTCTTGGTAAGTATAATTCATCCTCCTTGTGATTATTACACTTCATTCTACTCAAATCATTGATTGCTTACTCAAACTCCATCACTTTGATGTTAGATTCTCGAAAATCTTCAAGGCATCTTCAAGTGTTCTTGAGTTGAACACTTCCTTTCTCCAACATTCGTCTACCGAAATCACATAAGGTGAGTTCATACCCTTGTATTTTCATGTTTTCTTAAGTTTTAAGGGGGGGGGGGGGAATACAAGTTAAAACACCAAGAACATAACTAAACTTTTCTAACAGCCTTCATCAGAAAAGTTGCACTCCATTCACGGACTGTTTTGGACAACCTAAACATTTTAGTTTTCAAAAATGTTTTAGATCCACGTAGCTCCAGTTCTTAGCTTTAAAATTACTACTTGCACATCTCCATACGATTTTTCTACAATTTATTGTGATTTTTACAAAACTGCCTATCATTTCAAACATCAATCCGGACCAGTCTGTGATTATGGACTTTTTCACACAAGTTGGAGGTCATTAAAATTCATAATAAAAATTATGAACAAACTAGACTCATTTCCAAAACTCTCAGAATTTATGGATTCTGATTTGGACCTTTGATGATTTTTCTATAAATTTTCTAAGAACAGTAAATGAAAATATTAACAACAGAAAAATGCTATCAATTTCATTTCACCTTATAACATGTTGATCAAGGTGTATATCTTTATGTGAAAATATGTTCTTACAAATTGATGACATTTTGACTTAGTATATAGTCATACATCAGAAAACAAATGGATTTTTACCTAGAAAAGTGTGGTAATTAATTTGTTGTTATAATGCATGTTGCCTCACTTTAGTAAAAAAAAATACATATACATGTCCGTAAACAAAAGGGTTTTTACCTTCACAAAAACAGTAGTTAACCATGATAAACAAAGTCATAACTATTACATTTAAATGTTTTGATAAACTATAATAGGTATGGTTTATGTTTCCATTAACACATCAAACACATTTCGGAAGGTTTTATTCCCACAGAAAAAGGTTTTACACTCACGCACACCACACGTAAACTTGATCACTTAAATTGTGAGAATTCTCTTCCCGTACGTCCGAGTGCGGGATCCAAATTCCCGGTAGTTATATCCAGAGTCTCTTGTAGGGAGAACGTGATAGTTGTGTATAGATCTATATTGGGTTAGACACCCCACACCTGAGCTGTATGCAACAGCTAGACCGCCAGGTCTGTGGTGACAAATGTCATATCAGTTTCGCGACGCCTGAGAAACGTCGTGGCAGGTTCATTCAGTCATAGTATGGTTATTGCGACTCACATAAGAAGTTAACAACTCATAAAGTTTACGGGAATTTTCATAATCAAAAGGGGTTTTATGTCAATTTAAAATCACTTTCTACCTCAATACGTACGGATATTACTGTACACTTTCGGTCTTGGTGTTTAAGACTACATGTCATTCATTATGGGATTTTCCCTCAAATCAAAAAGGGTTTTATGCCGATTTAAAACCATGGTTAGATCATTAAGTATGGAAAATACTTGCACTACAAGAAAAATACCCTTTTACGACGTGCAAACCACGACACTCATTGATTGATGTTACGCAAAAGAGAGTGACAATAAAAAGTGTCTCTCTTCAAAAAAAATTTAAAGATTTATGTCACGCATTATTGTGTGCCCTTAAATTAGCGTCTAAAAAAAACACGGAGGGCACCTATAATAAAATATGTGTCGTTTAAGGCCGTCGCTTTATAAAATTTAATGGAACGCGCGTTCCATTCTTTAATAGCAGGGGGAAATGAAATCCTTAAAAAGTTAAAAACCCCACGTTTCATCCATCTTTTAGGGTTTCCATGTAAACCCTAGACCTCATTTGCAGGTTTCGTTCTTTGTCAAGTTGTTGCTGTTCGGGAAGGAATAACGAATTCATCCTCTCCACCAGCCGACAATCTTTACTCTCTCCTTCTCTTTTTCTCTATAAACCCTAATCCGCCTCCACCACTACTGAATCCCTTTTGTTTATCCTAAAGGAATAACGCAACCAAGCTTGTATCTCAGATCAAGTACTCCGATGTGGAGTTGAGAATTGAGGGCCCGCTTCAGCTCACATCCTCGCTGACGTGCATCACGTAATATTCCAGACCACTGAGGTTTCATCGACTTGAGGCTAAGCGGAGTGGAGCTCGCCACCAACCTCGCTAGGCTCACTAGCGAGCTTGAAATACCGTCCCCTAGCACTCGCTAGGGGGGTTGCTAAATCAAAATCGCTAATTGCTTGGCGAGAGGAGAAAAGGAAGTTTGTTGGATTGTGAGTGGCTACATTCTCATTCAATGGATCCAACCCAATTTCATTTGAACAATCAAACCATTCAGAACTGGGTTCCAATCGATATCGCCTTCAAAATCGCCTCATTTCTTTAGGTCTGTTGATTTCTTTCGCTAATCTTCTTCCAATCGATTTTTCAATATTTTGAGAAATTACGAATTAAGAATTGCTTTCCTATTTTGGAAAATTTCTATGAATTCAATTTGGCATTCTGAAGGAATTGGAATCGGTTTTCAACTCCTCCCCCACATTCTCACATTCGATCGTGAATCGATTTTCAGGTTCTTCCAAGATTCAGCCAACCACGATACGAAGGTGGAGGTAGGTTCCGATTTCGTATCAAAAGACTTCACCTTCAGGCGAAACAAAAGCCTAGGGCTCAGTTCGATTAATCAGTAGAAAAAGTCAGACGTAATCTCAAAAGTTGGCATGGAAAGAGTCTCGGAATCCACTTCAGGTAAGTTATTCAACATGGATTGTCTATCTCCTATTTCTTCTCTCAAATTAATAGCAGTCGACACAAGAACTTTGAGAATGTTATCTGGTGCTTTCTTGATTTTCACCCAAATTCTGTTTTCTTCTTATGATATGGCAGGTTTGTTCATTAAGTTGCTACCCCAATCGACACACAATTATATTAGTACCGGCCAAATGTGCTACAAGCCTACTCCATTGTTAAGGATACTGAAGATGACCAATCTGACCTTGAAGACTGTGGTAGCGTTGATGATAATCCCAATGATTCATCCTGGAGAAATGTGGTTATCTGGACTGATGGAAGGTGAATATTCAGATTTAAATATTAAAGAGAAATTGAATGCTCTTTTGGCTCTGATTGATCTATAAAAAGCAGGTTCCAGTATAAGAACAGAGGTAAATTAAATAATATAATTTCTTTCATAGTATTTTGCAAATTTACTGCATCATAATTCACATAATTTTTTAGGAACCTGTATGATCATCATCATCATTGGGTGCTCAGTGTGTTCCTCCCAATGTTTATCATATTGGTTATGGAGCAAAAATAAAGAGATCAAAATCAAAGCAACTTGAGAACGAGTTCAACCAGCCGATTCATAGTGAGAAAGATGAAATGCAAGATATGCAAGTTGATTCATCAACAATTATCTCATTGATCGTAGGTATAATCGATACTGGCTTTTCGTGGGCCCGTGTACCACATGTGATCCATGCCACAAATGGATTTACTTTGAATCATCTGAAGATTGAGGGATTAAGGTTTAAAAATTTAAAGTCTTTTTTCCATTTTTACCTGCTACAAGAAACTGTTTTACCCTTGCTCTAAGCAAGGTTGATTATCACTTCACTTGTATATATTCTTATAAATTCTTACTTGTATTCACTTAATAAACATCCAATATTTTTCATTTCAATGGTAATACAGGGTCCAAACAAAAGGATACTTAGCTAATTATCAATGCTTGAAAGACGAATGGCTCAAGGCAAGAAACAGTTCTTGTTTTTTCCTGTGTGGTTGTTGTTTATGATATATATATATATATATATATATATATATATATATATATATATATATATATATATATAGTATTTTTTGAATCTAAACATTTTTTTTATAAATCTTTAGGTGCTAATAATCAAGAGGAAATTGTCGTTGAAAGCATAAAACACGCAAAGGAAGCTATTGCTTTAGATGTCAAGGATGGGAATTCATGGTGTAAGTTTATTGCATAATTTATCATCAATACATAAGAATTTATGTGTATTGATGATTTTACCCTTTCTGTTCTTCCAACAGACAACTTGGGGAATGCTTGTTTGACATGTTTCTTTGTCACGGGGGCATGGGATCACAGCAAATTACATCAGTCTTTAAAAGCATACCAAAATGTTGTATGTTGGAAATCTACTTTGTAGATTTGACTTGAAAAAGTCAACTTTTATCTGATATTGTTTCTTTCATGATGTAACAGGAGAAAGATGAAAGCATGAAGTCAAACCCAAACTTATATTTCAATTCTGCTACTGTGAATACATATCTGGAAAATTACGAAAGGGCCCTCAGTGGATTTGAAGCAGCTGCATCAAAAAATCCTTGTCTTAATGCCACCAAGGAAGTTCAAAAAATGGTCAATCTTTTTAACAAGCTAGACACTTTGTTGAAGGCAAGTTTCTGTCTTTGTTATTACCTTTTTCTTTTTAAATTTCAAGAAAGTTGTATCTTAAATATTAAGATAAATAAAAGTCGAAATCAAGATTGGTTTTCTTGGATGAGAGCTCGAGTCTTTGATGTGAACTAACTATTTGTTTTACAGGGACAAATCAAGGCCAAAAGGCTAGCTTCTTAATTAATTCTCATAAAAGGTGGTTAACTCTCTTATCAACATGTATCCTAGCTTCTACTAATTATCAATGTTTATGTGTTCAGGTTTGTCCAATCTGCTGTTGCTTTTACTATCTTTTGAGAAGGCAACAAGGAAAAAACCACTGGGGATCATATTCTACAGGTATATATAAATATAATTTCAAGTGGTACAATTAAAGAAAAAAAACTAAATCTTCACGTTGTTTTTTATTTTCAGGGATGATGTAAGTGATGGGCAACTAATGAGCCGAAAGCAACTTCTTTAATACAAGAGTGGGGACACTGCTGTCTGTTGGTGCATGTTGTCTTTATATGATTGCTTGCTTTCTCATATGGTCCGGGTCTCTTCTTGCCTTAGGAGGAAACTATATTTTTTTTGTTGTTTTAAAGGGAAGACCCAATCTATTTTCCACCTACCTTTATATCTCATCGGCATATATGATGTTAAAAGTGCTACAATCATAACCCCCTCATTAATGTATGTCACTCATTTTCATTCTTTGCATAATGCATAATAATTAATAAATAACTTATCATATCCTATCAATATAACATATACCTCATCCTGATCATTGAAAGAGCTTTTTTTTTGAATTTATTGATGCAGTGGGTTCATCAGAGGGCCTGGAGAGGACCTGAAGCCTTTCATTCCATGAAAAGTACAAACAGAGCCCCTGTTATCGGTTGTAATTTGCACTTTCAAGAGTGGGCCACCTACTCATAGAGTTTTGCAGTCGTTGGGCTGCATTATATGACAATGTTTCGATCAATTGTCCAAGTAGGCGTCTGAATTCCAATGTCTATAGTCTAGAATATCAACAGTATAAAAAAATTTAATTTAATGAATTTAGGTTTGATGAATACTTATTAATGCAGGAATGGGGCTTTGAACTTCCAATAGGGAATATTTTAGATCGTGCAATGATCAAATATATAGATTTCTTGCTGGCAACAACATCTGGAAAAGCAATAGCAGAGAGATTCCATGGTAAGCTCGCAGCTCCATTTGAGAAAACTAAGCTTTCTGCTTATGCCCTTGCTGCCATGGTCGAGAGTGCTGTCCTTTCAGAGGTAAAAAATAGTAAAACCCTTTTCTTTATTTGGGAAAAATACTTAATTACCCTTTTCTTTAACAGGAATTAATGTAAGGTTTTGATCAAGAGACTACTGCTATAGTAGTAGCTAGATTAACTTCTTATAAAATGGAAATGGAGGTGAATTTGCACTTTCCTTTCTAGTACTTTTTGCACAAATCAAATATATAAATTTTATTTACAGAATCACCCTTTTCAGGAATCATTTGATGCAACAAGGTGGATAGATAGAAACCTAATTCGTCTATGTTCCAAATTTGGGGACTATAGAAAAGATGACCCTTCTTCATTTTCTTTAAACCCTAGTTTCTCATTGTTCCCTCAATTCATGTTCAATCTTCGAAGATCACAGTTTGTTCAAGTAAAAAGTTGTTAATTTACCGAATTGCCCTTTTGTTATATGTTCTTAATTTTATGAAATGTTGGCAGGTGTTTAATGATAGTCCAGATGAAACTGCTTATTTTCGAATGATGTTAAACAGAGAAAGCATAACAAATGCAACTATGATGATTCAGCCTTCATTAATTTCATATTCATTTAACTCTCTTCCTTCTCCAACATTGCTTGATGTGGCATCAATTTTAGCTGATAGAATCTTGTTGTTAGATTCTTATTTTAGTGTAGGTTTTTTTCATGGCATGACAATTGCTCAATGGAGAAACAATGGCTACCAACATTAGCCTGAACATCAAGTACTTTTTCCTCATTTCACTTTTCCTTTTTATAATTAAAAAAAACATCCGATTAATATTTTTTTTTATTTTGTAGGCATTTGCTCAGTTGTTACAAGCTCCACATGATGATGCATAACTGATAGTACGTGAGAGGCTTCCTGTCCCACGATTGGTGGTGTGTGATCAACATGGTTCTCAGGTAAATGACCATTTTACCCTCGCATTCGAAATAACAAATTTCACAATATTGATTAGTAGTGGGAGATACACCAAATGACTTAAATTTCTGCTCTAAATGGTGGTTACTATAATTTTATTGCTTAATATTTAGGTTTTTGTTTAGTTATTTCCAACAAAAATGTTTCCATGATGAGTCTTTTGGTAGAGACAATGTATAAGAATTAGTTCATTGAGCTAATTATGATGCGATCCTTTGTTTATTTGTTTTTAGAGGTCAAGTAATGCTATCAAGCAATTAAAATTTCGTTCACCAATGACGTAATTAAGGTATCAATATCATCACTCTTACTTATTTGTCTATATCATTTTCATGAAAATGTTTATGTTGCGTATTATATATTCATGTCCAGTTGTGCTTTCTATATAGCAAATGTTAACCTTGGTCTTTGCGGTTTTTGTTCATAGATTACAAACTGTTGGGTTGAAGATTCGCTTAAGGATTGCGTCATTGGGCTCGGCTGTTAGTCCAATTGTTTTGTGCTCCGGTTTGGGCCTGTCCAACCGTGAGCTTGTTAGGTTTACTACATAAGTATATGCTTGCATGCATATTAGGTTAACGCTTCAGAGAATAACGATAGCTTTACGGATTTCTTTATCGTTCTTGTAAACCTCCAACCCTCTACAGTTGATGTTCTTAATCGAGCTCTTCTGAGGGTTATTTTATAATCATTCGAAACGTTTGATTCACTATTGAGTTGTTCTTTATTTTGCGTTCGTTCTTGCTGTTTAATATTTATTTACCTGTTTAAGATCTAATCGATCTTCTAGATTAAGTTTTAATCTCATCAATTGGTATCAGAGCGGGAGGCTGTGTAATCGATACACTTCTTTTATGTGAAAAGGTTTCAATTAGGGTTTTTCCGCAATTACTGATATTTATTGAGCCGTCATCTCATTATTGACGTATCTTGATATTTATTGTTTTGCCCTAATCTGATTTATTACAAGTCTGATCTTTGAACAGGTTATTCGATCATAATGGACGAGTCGCAATCGAATCCCATCAATATTTCCAACAGCATTGGTTCAACCACGAAGATTCCCATCCTATACACCCACGATTATGAAGTTTGAGCGCATCACTTCGAAGACTATGTTATAGGATCTGAGGATAATGGATACCTCATCTGGGAAGCAATTATCAATGGACCGTTTTCTCACTCTGCAACGTCAAGGATTATTAAAACTCAAAAGGAGTATAATGATCAGCTGAAGGATGTTAAAGATATTGCGCAAGATGAAAAGGATAAATTCCAGTGCAATATCAAGGCGTTAAGGTTGATCAAATTCGCCCTTCAGTCCGACACCTTCAGGTTGGTAAGCTCATGCACGACGGTAAAGGAAGTTTGGGATAGACTTCGTGAACTGTACTCTACAGACGAGGATCTTGAACACTCTATCCAAACCTTGCTCTTATCTGAGTTTGGAGAATTCAGGCAAGGAGCCGAAGAAACTGTGACCCAAACGTTCGATCACTTCAATCATCTTCTCAGCAAGATGATCAAACATGACATTGAAAGGAAGCTTATCGAGCAGAAGGTTACGTTTTTAAATGGTCTATGGTCAGAGTGGAGAGCAGTGGTGTCTATAGTTAAAGCCCATGAGCAGTTTAAATCATATTCTTTGGCGAAACTAGTGGGTATTCTCAAGTCTCAGGAGAAGATTGTGCTGCAGGAAAAGAACGTTGTCTCAAGCCTAGGTTCGCTGGCCCTCCTGTCAAAAAGTAAAGCTGTGATGGAGGACGAAGACCTCAACTTGGAGGAGTATGACCTCACGTCTGAGGATTATGCTATGATGGTGTCTAACCCCAAGAGGTTCACTAAGAAGAGATTCCCCAACAACAAAAACCGAAACTAGCAGGGGAGTTATAGTTCAGAAAAGGTTAACAATGAACCGAAGGTTGAAGAGCCCAAGAAGGAACCGAAGGCAGATGGTGATTCTGGAGTAAGCTGTTACTACTGCGGTGGGAAAAACCACTATGCTAAGGATTGTGTCCTCAAAAAGATGGATGAAAAGGATGAGGAAGTTTTGCTGCAGAAAAAGCTTGATGAGATGAGGAAGAAGAAATCTACCGCTAACCCTTCCATGAATGCTCTAATTGTGCAGGGTTCGGTTGCTGATGACGAGTTCGGTGGCGTGGTAGTCTGGTCAACCGACTCTGAAGACGATGAAGTGAGGAAGCCTTCTCATGGAAAGGCTTGTGTGACTAAAGAGGAGAGCAGTGGAGGCAGGTGCTTGATGGTGTCTGAAGTATCTCAGATGAGGGGATACAACACTGATGGTGGAAGCAATGAACCGAAGGAGCAGCAGGACATGTGCTTTACAGCCAAACCGCTCAGCGTGCAGTTTAACGAACTCGATGAACTGATCAAGAAGGTACAATCGGTTTTTGTTTCATTTAAAGTACCACAAAGCTCATATGAAAAAGAACTAAAAAGTGTTAATTCACGAATCTCTCATCTAGATAGTAGTTTAACTCAAACTCGAGTCACAAATTCTAACCTAACTGATCAATTGAGCAGGGTGTCTTCGAAGAGTGAGGAGCGACGCATGTGGATCGAGTTGAAGGAGTCTGAATTAGTTAAAATAAAAGACGAAAACATTTATTTACAGAGAGACAATTTAAAGTTGTTAAAACAACGAAATGTTTTTTGTTTAATTGCAAAACGTCTTTACACTAATATTACTCAGCTTCACTTGGATTGTGAAATAGGACAAAAGATCCATCGCATGATGTTGCCCTTCCTTGAGTTTAAGGAGGATGAAATTGATGCTGAAGCCTATAATTGTGCGAGTGTGATATCATCTGATGACGTCAATCCGACCTATATGTATGGACTGGACAAAATAGAATCTTTCATCAAATCCAAGGACCATAAGGACATGCTTAAAAACCTTTTGGATGAAAATGATAGACTTAAACTGAGAATCGAAACTATACAAAAATTTGACTCTTTAAACGCCAACTTGAGCTCAGAAAACAAAATTGATGTTGAAAATGCATCTGAGCTTAATGAGGATGACAATATGAGTGAAATTTCTGTAGAGGACACGGTTGACTGCTCAGAATTTGTGAAAAGCGAACCTGAAAACCACAAGAATCTAATTTCAGAAAATTCAGTGGAATTCGCTCGATTGTCCCAACAAAAGTCCCCGATCTTAGCAGAGAAAGCCATTGTATATCAAAAGGTCAGGACCACTCCAAATCAAGTGTACAAGGTCACAGGAGTAACCGAACATCAGACTGCTGAACTCACAACTATTGTTAACGAAGACAATGCTGATGGCTGCGATGAGTTCTTCTGGTCAGCTCCAATAGATAATGCAGATGAAACGGTAGGCTTATCAGAAAGGACCTCATGGATAAGTAAAGGTAGATACATACCAGAACCCTTGAACAAGCCAGATAATTTCGATGTGCCTAGTACTACTAGTACGAAAGACATTCCTCAAGAGAATGGAAGTTTGGCAAAAGAAGACGTTCCCTCTAGTTCCTCAGTTCAAAGTGAAACTCCCACAGTTCAAAGTGAACCAGCCAAGGAGAAACCGAAAATGAAAGCCAATATCCATCATCAACCGAAACAGATGAGGGATCAGAAACGTCAAAGGAATCAGAGATACAGGAAGAATCTCTCTGAAAGGAAACAATTCTGGCAATCCCAGAATGCATATTTCTCACATCAAGACAAGAATCTGAAATTTGAGAATAATCCTGTCAAAAAGCACGAGAGCCACAACAACCGAAAGCCAAGGTTCGGTTCGGAAAAGAATACCAACCGAAAGCAAAGGTTCGGTTCTGAGGATGACTCCAACCGAAAGCAAAGGTTCGGTTCTGAAATCAAAAGAGATCAAAACTCTAAGGTCAATCCCACCACTGATAAAAAACAAAAGGGTCACCTAGAGTCTCCAGCCAAGAAGTCATCTCAACCTAAGCCCTCTCCTTCTCACTCATCTAATTCTTCTAATTCTTCCAATTCATCTCCATCTCGTTCTAAAGTTCATTCAACTCATTCTCAAAAATCTCATTCGTCAGCTGAACAAAAGGGCAAACAGAAGGTTTCTGAACCCAAACCAGAGTCTAAACCGAACGCACCTAATCCTAATAAAATCAAAGTCTTTACCATTAAAAAGAAAGATGAAACAACACTAATAAAACGAACATATCTTGTTGACATCTCTCTTACTATTCCTGTTCCTGTGAAAGGCTCACGTGGACCCAAGAAACTTTGGGTTCCTAAATCTGCTTAATTTTTGCAGGTTATAAGTGACGAGCAGTTTGACGAAGAATGGTACATCGATAGTGGCTGCTCGCGTCACATGACAGGGAGGGAAGAAGGGCTCAGGGAATACAGGTCTCTTTCAAATGGTGGCAACGTCAAGTTTGGAAACAACTCTTTCGGCACCATAAAGGGATACGGAATGATTACCAATGGTGATTTCACTATAAGGAAGGTGGCGTACATGGAAGGACTACAACACAACCTCATCAGTGTATCTCAGCTTGTTGGAGGTACAAGTCTCAAAGTCTCATTCGACGATGAAGGTTCTGAAATTATTGAGAAGAAGACGAAGAAAGTAATTCTCAAATCAGAGCGTAAGGGTGAAATGTTTCCTCTAAACCTCAAACCCATCAAAGGAAACCCAGCTATATGCCTGTTATCAAAAGCACAATCTGACGAAAGTTGGTTGTGGCACCGAAGACTCTCTCATCTCAACTTTAAAGATATCAACAAACTTGTCACTGGAGGTCATGTTCGAGGTCTTCCATTGCTAAAGTTCGACAGAGATCATTTGTGTGCTGCATGCGAAATGGGGAAGCAGAGTCGTCAAAGTCATCCATCTATTGTTAACACAAAAGTTGTTGAACCACTCGAATTACTTCATATTGATTTGTGTGGTCCATCATCTATCGAAAGCATCGGTGGTAGCAAGTATATTCTTGTTATTGTTGATGACTTTTCGCGATTTACATGGGTGTTCTTTCTAAAGCTCAAATCTGAAGTGACTCATAAGCTGAAAGTGTTCATCAAGCAGATTGAAGTACAACTCAAGAAGGTCGTTAGCAAAATCAGGAGCGATAACGGTCTGGAATTCAAGAATAGAGAATTTGAAGAATTTCTGGCAGAAAAGGGAATAAGTCACAACTTCTCAGCTCCCTACACACCTCAACATAACGGGATTGTCAAAAGACAAAACCGATCTCTGTGTGAAGCTGCCCGAACAATGCTAAATTTCGCTTCCTTACCTCTTTATTTTTGGGCTGATGCTATTTCTGCTGCTTGTTTTACACACAACAGGTCATATCTCAACAAGCGATTCACGCTCACACCATATGAGAATCTCAACAACAGGAAGCGCAACGTGAAATTTTTCCACGTGTTCGGCTCACGGTGTTTCATCTTTAACTCAAAAGAACACCGCAACAAGTTCGATGTCAAAGCCGATGAGGGAATCTTTCTGGGCTACTCTCTCACTTCCAAAGCATACAGAGTCCTAAACAAGCGTTCGAGGAAAATCGAAGAGACCTATTACGTGACTTTCGATGATAGCTATGTCAAAAAACTACAGGCCAAAGAAGACACAGCTGGGGAAATCTTTCCTCAAACTGGCCAAGTCACAGTCTCGATCGCCAATCTATACAAGAAGTTTATGGAGCTATTTGACGAACCAGAGAAAGCTACTCTCTCAGAAGCAGACGCAGCAGACAACAAGGTAGACCATATGAAGCAAATTGTCGAAGAAGCTGCCAGGAGAATGAACGAAGGAGGATCGAATTCTGATGAACCTCTATCCAACGATGCTTCAGTCGAGGGGGAGCCAAGCTAACATGTTGAGGGGGAGCCAAGCTCTCCAACTCCTACCGAAAGTACTTCTCCAACCGAAGGTACTCCTCAAACCAAAAGTGCTTCACCATCCGAAGGTGCATCAACGCCTGAAAGCCCAGCACCACAAGAAACCTCTGAACCTCAAGTTTCTCAAAGCATTCTAGAAATCTCATCTATCGAGGGGGAGCAAGTTGATATGTCGCTCGACTACGAAAGCCAATCCGAGCCAGAAGAAATGATCAATGCTGAACTGGACCCAACCTTTGATCCAAACTACCCTCCTCTCACCAAATGGACCAGAGATCATCCTGTCTCTCAAGTGGTTGGTGATGTCTCTGAAAAGGTTCTGACCCGATCACAACTGAAGGCAAAACAGACATCCTTATTTTCCCAAGTTGAATTTTGCATGTTTAACTCATTCGTAGAATCTGTAAGAATATTTCTTGCTTATGCTGCCCACAAAAACTTCGAAGTTTTCCAAATGGACGTCAAGTGTGCCTTTCTTAATGGAGAGCTTGCAGAAACAGTGTATGTGGAGCAACCTCCTGGGTTTGTAAACGAAAAATATCCAAATCATTGCTACATTCTGGATAAAGCTGTGTATGGACTCAAACAAGCTCCGAGAGCCTGGTATAAAATGCTAACTAAATTCTTAAAGATGTCCAAATTCAAACAAGGTTCGGTTGACCCAACCTTCTTTCGCAAAAAGGAAGGTAACCACCTTATGATAGTTCAGATTTACGTCGATGATATCATCTTTGGCTCAACGAATCCCAGCCTAACAGCTGAATTCAGAAAGCTGATGGAGACTAAATTTGAAATGAGCTCAATGGGTCCTATTAACTTTTTCCTTGGTTTAAATATTAGACAAGGACCCGAAGGCATCTTTATCAATCAGGAAGCTTACACGAAGACTCTCCTAGCAAAGTTTGGTATGATGGGAGACTCCAAAGTCAAAATCCCAATGGCATTCGGCACCAAGCTAACCCCATCTCTAGACAAACCGGCAGTTGATATCACGCTCTATCGCCAAATGATAGGCTCACTAATGTATCTTACTGCTAGCAGGCCTGACATCATGTTTTCTGTGTGTTACTGTGCTCGATTTCAGGCAAACCCACGCGAACCTCACATGCTTGCAGTGAAGAACATTCTACGCTATCTCAAGCAAACTGCCTCCTTAGGTCTATGGTATCCTTCCAACTCAGGCTTCTTCGTTCAAGCCTACTCAGATGCTGACCTTGGAGGATGTGGACTCGACAGAAAAAGCACCACTGGCGGCTGTCAATTCCTTGACGGGAAGTTGGTTAGCTGGCAATCAAAGAAACAAACGTGCATGTCGTTGTCTACTGCCGAAGCTGAATACATAGCCGCTGCATCCTGCACCTCCCAAGTGATTTGGATCCAGAGTCAACTTCGAGACTATGGACTTAATATGAAGAAGATCCCACTATATTGTGACTCTGAAAGTGCAATTAGGATCTGTCATAACCCAGTGCAACACTCTAAAACCAAACACATAGCACTGAGGTATCACTTCATCAAAGATCATGTGGAAGATGGAAACGTTGAAGTACACTTTGTTCGAACCACTAATCAACTGGCTGACGTCTTTACCAAAGCTCTTCCTGAAGCATCATTCAACAGAATTTTACAAGGGCTAGGTATGATGGAATCAGAGTCAGTACCTCAAACTACCTCTCAACCTCAAACGTAAGAAGCGAAATTGACCGAACGTTCAGGTTCGGTTAAATAATCTGACTCGCTCATCACCACAAAGGTAGTTTTCTTGGTTGTATATTTCTTGTACAAAGTTGTTTATCTTATTGTCAAAAGTATTTTCTGATTGCATGTCTCAATTCATTGGTTTTCTAAAATTTTCCAAAACCGAAACCTACCGAAGGTTCGGGTTCGGTTTTTCAAAATTTTCTTGAACCGAAACCAACCGAACGCTCGGGTTCGATTTTCCAAAATTTTCTTGAACCGAAACCAACCGAACGCTCGGGTTCGGTTTTTCAAAATTTTCTTTAACCGAAACCAACCGAACGCTCGGGTTCGGTTTTTCAAAATTTTCTTTAACCGAAACCAACCGAACACTCGGGTTCGGTTTTTCAAATTTTTCCCAACCGAAACCAACCGAACGTTCGGGTTCGGTTTTTCATATTTTTCCAAAGTTTTTTTTACTTTTTTCCAAGTCTTATTTTTTTCTCTTGCTTATTTTTTTTATTATTATTCTTTTATTTTCTTTTATTTTTTTAATATATATCAAAAACTCCAAAAATATTTTATTATTTAATTTATGTGTTCGTTCGTTTATGGGGATATAATTGTTGGATTACTTAAGTGTCCCTAGAAGCATGCTGTTGTATGTGTCCCAAGCCTCATAAGATTTTGAATAATAGCCTTAATGACTTGATATAAACAAACCTTGTCTTCCCAATTAGGCTATCATATTTATTCTAATCGTGAGCTACCTCACTCTCTTCTCACATGCGATAAGAGTATTCTGCTTGGTCCTTATTTTCGCAGCAGAGGTACTTTAATTTCTTACACCATCTCCATTACAATTCTCCATTACATTCGTTTCATCAACGTAACCCTTGAGACTCTCAGAAATTACCACTGAGGTTTATGGTTACACAACATCTGTGTTTATGATCTTAGTTTCGTGTCACTACGAGCTGAGTGAAACCCAAAATTCAACACCAAATCTGAATTGACGGTGAACAATAAATTTGCTCAAGTTTTCACCAACGAATTGACGGATGTATCTTGATGAAATCTCAAATTTTTATTTTTGTGTGATTCCAATGAAATTGTTAAACACCATAACATTTCTTCCCTTGGGATCCAGTTTTTATTTTTTTTTCTGAGATTTTATATTTTCCAAGCCAATTTAAAATTAATTCCTACCTACTTGTTTAACAGACTACATCGGTCTCACAAGTACTTTGTTCACTTTCTTTCTTATTTCAAGATTAGAATTGTTGAATCAAAGCGAAAGCCACCCTTATGTAGCCTAATTAAAAGAAGCCTTTCAACATTTATTAATAAGTGTTTGATCGTCATTCAACGGGAAACCACATAAACACTTTAAGGTCTCTTGATCTTGAAGGAAGAGATTCGTGCCCGGGATCATTTGTTTCGTGTCATTATTGACATCACAGTCATTCCTAAAAAGAGTTGCTTTATTTCTTTTCTTTTTACACTCTTTGCACGAAAATCTTTGATTTTCCAAAATTCCGTTACTAATAATTACAGGCTGTATTATTGCTTTGGTGGTTAATTATCAAGCTGTCGTCAAAAATCATCCACGTGGGCAATTAATTCAAAAGATGCCATTTCAAAGATAAGACGAAGGGTTGCTGACTCAGTTGGGAGATCAAAGGATTAAATTTCAAAGGGCGGTTAAAAAGGGGACGCGTGCGAATTTGAAACGCCCATTCTTTTACTGACATCATGGACGCGTGTGCGAATTTCAAGCGGTTCCTCTCTGGCACTTAAAGGCGCGTGTGGATTTGAAACGGTATGTTCTGAAACGGCGCTTGTTGGGCGGCGTGTTCCTAGGAATCTGACACTCTCTCTCCTACGTGATCATCGCTTGCCTTAACTGTCACGCATCTGTCATTCCGGAAAACCTTTTCGTATTTCCATAGAAGATTTGAACCGATTTTTCTCTCTCCTTTCACCCCCTATAAAAGGCAGTCTACACTCCCATTTACCTCTTTACTGCATCCGAAATTTCAAGAGAGCAAAAACTCCCAAAAGCTTTCCTGTTCATCATCTTCTTCAACCTTCAACAATGGCAGAATCATCCTCAGTCCATGCTACCTCACACATCCTTCCCATTCGCCCACAACAATGCTTGGTGATCGACCTCACTCCTCTGTCGTACGATTCCTATATGACTCCGATCATCGAGTGCCTGAAGTACTCACATATCGCTCCTGCACTTACTAGGGTTGAGTCTGTGCCCATGGAGATTCTCTCGCAGGTGTATGCGACTGCTCATTACGACAAAGCAGTCGAGCGGGTGTTCTTCGAGGTTGCTGATCACAAGACCTCCATTTCTCGACAACGATTTGATACACTGCTAGGGTTGGCTGCTGACCCATCGAGAATTAATCCGGAGACGATTCCGATTGGGCATCTTTACAACATGTTTTACAACATGGGTTACACGGAGGCGCTCACCTCCGTCGCGAAGTTTAAGAAATCCTGCTTGCCGCCACAGTGGAACGACATGTTTACAGTCCTCTTCAAGGGCTTATCTGAACGGAGCTCAGGATCCGATGGTTCAAGTCGACTGTTCTTGTCGATTATGTATGGCGTCTACAACGGCGTAAATCTTGACTATGGGTTGGTTCTCTGGCAGCAACTCATCCAGAGCCTTTCTTCCTCCTCACGACACTCTGAGGTGTCGTATGCCCGATTCTGGACAATCATCACAAAATGGGCGATGGACAAATTCGATATTCCCACTGCTGCTGGTGCATCGATGTCTTCGATCGGTACTTTTCATACCACGAAGATCATCGTTTCTGATGCATCAAAATTTTCTTTCATTGGCTCTATTCCGGAGACAATGTACGGCGATGTCCCATCCGACAGCAGGATCATCCGGACGATTAAAGAGTTCAAGGCGTCTGGTCCTAGGGTACTCACACAGGAAATGCTGAAGTCCATCCATGATGCTGACAAACCTGTGAATAGGGGCAAAAAGGCGGAAAAAGGGAAGCAAGTGACCAAAGCTCCTAAAGGTCCTTCTCCCAGGAAGAGGAAACAAACAAAACCAGCACAGTCCCCGCAGCCGAAGAGAAGGAAGACTCAACCGAAGCGAAAGCTTGTCATCGCTTCCTCTTCGAGTGACTCAGCAGGCGAGAGTTCGGGTTCGGACGGCTCTCAAAGAGGCGAAACCCCTCCCAGAGGCGACACCCCACCCCGATCACCTACCCCAGACATGGAAATTCATGTCTCACCCATTCCCTCTCCTCCACAAACAATCCCTACTTCCATTCCCACCATAAACCCCAACACCACCATCCCTAAAACCTCTTTCCCTATACCACCACCCATTTTCACAGATACAACCACAACAACTGCAAAGGTTACAACCAACGTATCTGATACGGGGGTTCATACCGACGCAACCGAAACCCCACCTGTAACCGAACCACCTCAAACCGAAACCCAGCATACAACAGAACCTACCCACACTCAACAACCACCCGAAACTACCCCAACCAACACTCAACCTGAACCTACCCACACCACAACACCCCCAGCTTCACCACCCCCACCATCTCCAGATCATGCCTCTGATGGAGATAACCCGTTCCTTGGTGGTGAAAACATGACCTTCGATTCGGTCTACTTTAGTCCGTTTCAGGTTCAAAGTGACGATGAGGACGATGCTCCAGTAACAAAGAAGCATCTAAAGGAGCTACACGAGAAGGTTGATTTACTTCTTGCGCCATCCACCAACACTCAGTCCTCTCTCTGAAGCCGCTCTTCTGAAGATTGTTGATGCCTTCTCCAGGGCTCAGCATGATTCTGTCGCTTCAGCCACAGCCGCCATTGACGCCTCTACAAAAGCATGTGAGGCTGCGACCGCAAAAGTCGATAAACTATTCTTAGACGCCTCTTCCCTGTTGAAGTCCTTACAGGAGAGTGTTGATTCTACCAAGACAACGTTGGAACCAATCGTTCAACAATTGGCCACGTTCGTCTCAACGGAGTTACAGTCGTTCGCTACTCTTCGCCAATCCATAAGCGACGACAACTCGGCCCTTCGTGCCTCCATTGATGAGCGCCTCGCTAAACTGCAAGAGGATCTCGCTGCCGAAAACTCATTAATGGACGTTCTTGCTAGCAAAACCACCGCCCTTAAGGTCAAGAGCACTCAGATTTCAAACTATCAGTAACAGCTTGAAGCTCTTCGATCCAAACGGGAGGTTATCAAAACCTGTGTTTCGGATGTACACGCTGCCCTATCAACCATCTTGGAAGCACACGATCCGATTCTTAATCATTCGGTAAGGCGAACCCTTGCTGAAAAACTTACTCCTGCCATGGACCTTCTCAGCAAAATCGAAGGCTTACCTAGTTTCGTGTCCAATCCGAAACAAGGGGGAGAAGGGAAGTCCGGATCGAAACCACCTCCTTCCTCAAAAGCTGCTCACACAACCGAACCACCTCCGACTGGTCAAACTTCGGGTTCGGGTGTGAAGGATAAAGGGAAGAACATAGTTGAGGAAGAAGATGCAGATGACAAGGAAACCATTGCTGACTTGCTTAAACGCAAAAACAGTCGCAATGTGGAAAACGATAATGTTCGTGTGGCGCGCGAAGCTGAAGAAGCCGAACGTAAAAAGAAAGAAGCCCACGATCTCCTTGAGAGCAGGAAGACTCTTTTCCCTGCTTGGACTCGGGAGAGAATGATTAAGGAGGCCATAGATACTCCTAGCATCTTATGGCTCGAACCGGTGATATCCTTCGACTACAATAATTCTGTTGATTCGCAGTTCGATATGCCGTTGACTCGAAAGGCGTTTATCTTCCACGCCTTCTCCAACATTTATGAAGTCCCTCATCCGAATCCTAAGGTCGATAGGGAGCTTATCGAGCTCTATCTGAAGGCCGCTCAACCACAATACCAAACATGGAGCGCTCAGAAGATCGTGAATGTTCGGGTCTTAAAGCCTTATACCGAAGGGAGATTCATCAACGTTCGGTTCAGGGTGATAAGAGGGTCTGCTAGAACCGAACATCTTATATCATTGGCAGATCTACTGAACCTAAACCCTCATGATTGGATCGTTTTGCACAACATCCTTTTGACGAACGAAGCAGAATATGGTCCAATTATAGACCATCTTAAGAGGATGATTGTTTGTTACATCATGGAGGTAGCCTTAATGGATCAGGAGATAGCCACCGTCTTCAAGAAGAAACCAAAGATAGCTCCTGTGGGATCGGACAGTGATCTCAATCAAATGAAGATGGGCAAGATCGACCCGAGACGTAATTCGGTCATGTTCACTAGAGCAGAAGGACAGAAATGCCTCTTTGCTTTGGCGGATAAACATCTTTACACCAATGCTTGTCTTGAGCATGTTCTGTCAATCATCCGAAGGTGTAAGCAGAATGCAGCAGACGATGTCAAGTACTTCAATGACATGATCCAATGGTACATCAGATTCAGGCAGACGATACTTGCTCTGATCTCTCGTCTGTTTCAGACCGTGAAGAAGAAGGTACCTGGTGCTGCTGCTGGCCCAAGTAACAAGTGAAGATCTCGCTCCAATTGACGCAAAGGGGGAGATTGTTGGGTTGAAGATTCGCTTAAGGATTGCGTCATTGGGCTCGGCTGTTAGTCCAATTGTTTTGTGCTCCGGTTTGGGCCTGTCCAACCGTGAGCTTGTTAGGTTTACTATATAAGTATATGCTTGCATGCATATTAGGTTAACGCTTCAGAGAATAACGATAACTTTACGGATTTCTTTATCGTTCTTGTAAACCAACAACCCTCTATAGTTGATGTTCTTAATCGAGCTCTTCTGAGGGTTATTTTATAATCATTCGACACGTTTGATTCACTCTTGAGTTGTTCTTTATTTTGCGTTCGTTCTTGCTGTTTAATATTTATTTACCTGTTTAAGATCTAATCGATCTTCTAGATTAAGCTTTAATCTCATCACAAACACCAATTTCTTTCATACAACAGAAGATCTAGAGTTTAATTGGGTGATTGAAGGTGATGGATGTAAAATTGATTCTGGAACTCTCAGTCTACCAACATTAGAGTTTAATTGGGTGATTGAAGGTGATTTTAGTTCTTGAAACGAGACTCAAGATATCATATTTTGACATGGCTAGAAGCTTTGGAGGAAATGAGACTCAAGCAAAAGTAAACACACACAGACTTGTTGGCACATAGTAAGCAAGATGATGCAATTGTATATAAATGAGTTCATTTTTTTTATAACATTTACTCACTTTTGGAATAATTATTTGTATTTGACATATAAGTGAAATGAATTATCTTTGTTATTTATGGTATTTTATTTTGTATTATGAGATTTTTAATGTATTATTTAATTTGAAAATTAGTAAATCTATAAATAATATTTTTTTTAAACATTTAAAATTATGATACGAAAAAATGTGTGTCTTCTTCATTTATGACATGGCTTTTCTTGACAGGGGCTTTCTTGATACGCATCGCGTGTCATTAACACGCGCGTCGTAAGGTTACGACACACAAATGCGTGCCGTTTCCTTTATGACAGGGCTTTCCTTGATACACATTGCGTTTCGTAAACGTGCATCGTAAATGCGCGTCGTAAATGAGCGTCGTAAATGCGTGTCGTATATAGACGGCGTGCAAAAGCGCGTCGTCTCTCTTTATGACAGGGCCTTCCTTGACGCACATTTGCGCGTCGTCTGAGCCTTTTACGACGCGCAATGAGCGTCATAAAAGGCTGTTTTTCTAGTAGTGTTGTTTACTCTTGGTCCTGGGATTTAGGACCACATAACTTTTAAAAGGAAAATATTGGATTTTTCTTGGTCACACACAACACCTTACAAAAAACGGTCTCCAAACTCTTTATCTCAAAAACTTATGAACTCACCAACCCTTGTGTTAACGTTTTTTCAAACAATTTGTATTCTCAAGAAATCAGTGAAACAGGAAAACCAACAGCATTTTGAGGATGGGACGTTGAATCGTCAATCAGTTCATTTTGTCATCTTAATGTAATTGATTTGAAACATGTAAACATATACATTGGTGTAACTTTTTCAATTATATTTATGATGGTTGTATTTACTTTGAGCACTATTATACTCGTTGTTGTGATACTATACATGAAGTCCGCCACCCCCGGACGTTTCCACCATCCTTGGTTTGGGGGTGTGACAGATTGGTATCAGAGCATTGTTTATAGTGAACTAAGTATATCGAACCACATAAGATATACAAACTATAAATGCATTGGGACTAAGGTCTCTGATTTAACATTTTCCAAATAACTATACTTTTAGAAATAAATAGTTTCTTGTTAAAAGTATACATGCATGCATACATACTAAGGTCAGCATCATGCTAGAACGAAACAAAAGTAATGATTGTTGAATGGCACAAGTAGGCTTGGGGATGTATAGTCAGGTCTGCGAAGGACATAGCCTGATCAACTATGTCTAACCCAGAAGTGATTAGCATATGTCAGAGAATGGTTGTGGCGTTGCAACAAGTCTAAAAACTTAGCAATTCTATCTACAAACAAACATTGAAAAGCACACATCAAACATTAAAATACTATAGGAGTATTTTGTAATACTATAACCAACTTATGTGAAAGCTAAAGACCCCTATAAGTAATTAATTATAGAGCTAAGGTCGCTTATTCGAAGGTCTATCCTGTCCCAAATACGTATAACTAGTATGCACTAAACAATGTATTGAAGTACCTGATAAAGATCATCTTATAATTATCTAATTAGTACATCTACTTAGTTATTTCTTATATTCCCTTTTCTCGCGTGAATATCATGGCTGGATCTCCATCCCCACGACGACCCGTACTACCCTAACCACGACAATCCTGAATGGCTCGGAGAGGAGTCAGAGAATGATCACCCAATCCTTGTGGATGGTCACCAAGATGAAGGCCTTGCTGAAGGTTCTGACTCCGAACCCAAAGTGGAACCTACCCCCGATGGCTCTTGTTCCGACTCCTAACCCTCGTCCGGCTTTTCAAGGTCCGACGCCTCCTTGGGTAGAGTGCTTGGAAATCTGGAGCAAAGAGCAAGACCAACCTATGTCGTTTAATGGAGATGAAGCTTCTACAACATAAGCAAAGGAAGCTCAGCAGACAAAATTCTTCCAATTCTGGTTCGTAGAGTTGCCCGAAAGAGATTCAGGGTAGAACAGCTCTCCATCATATCGCAGAGGTTGATGCAAATGCAAGAATGCGTACAACCGGCGCCAATCGCCTTGAGCACACTTGTGAAAGATCTGAGAGAGACCATGAAACCCTGCTGCAAGCACTGGCTGAAACACGAGCCAAAGTCATAGAATTCCGAGTATGCCAGAGGGTGTAAAAAAGGCACATGCTTGATATGCAGCAGCAACTGGCTGAACTGTGGGTACACCAGAGGGATGACCGCCACCAGTAGTAGATGCCTTACTTTCTTTCCCTGCTAAAAAGGAATCGTTTTCCTATCTATGTCCTATGTGGTATTTTCTGTGAAACTATCTTTGACTGTAGGTACTTTTGGTTAGGCCTTTAGGCGGCCAAAACTCTCCTACTCCAGATGTGATGTAAGACCCTCTACAAGATCAATTTTCCCTAATTTGTTAGATCTTAAACATCAATGACATTGTCAATCGGCTAAATTCTGTGTCACTCCTTGTTCAAATACTTCCATCATGCTATCATAGGAGTCTATCTGAAACCCACCCTAGTCAAGTTGTTGGACTAGGGTAATTTAGCTCCGGGATCGTTCCCAATTCTCTTTCCAAGGTTGGATCATGTTATTCACCAACCAATGGAACCCGGTTTGAACGACAAACATCATGAGACCATTCTACGAACTCACTTCTACTCCGTAATAGGACTGCATCATAGGGATGTAGGTCAAACCTTCGAGAACATACTTCGACTCTATAGGTGAACGGCCGAAATACATCTAGGTTCAATGATGGCCTTTACTAGGAATTCTAGTTCATTAAGAGGGATCAATAAGAATGTTATTATTATGATTTCCTCACTCATACATTCCACAGTTATATATAACAAAGACCTGGTAGACAATAGAATGTGAGATTTCTAACTTAGTTTCTTTTCCTCGTTAGGATGTGAAACTAAAGTAGAATCACACATTTCACTATCCGCCCAGTCTTGGTTATTTCATAATGTGTATATGTTAAGTTTTCATGTATAATAACTCATCTCTTAGTCAGACTCGAAATAATATAGAGTCAACCTTGGTCACTCACGAACTCCTTGTCTTTCGTGTTGCAGAATCATGTCATCATTCGGAAATAGTTAGCCGATCAAAAAAGCCCCTATCCTTCATATCGACGCCACTACATTCCAAGCCGCAATAACAGCTGCCGTGACAACTGTCCTTGTAAACCTCAATACTGGCAACACAATCATGATTAACGAAGGAATTGAAAATTATGATCGATATATCAATCCAGGAAGCCAACAAAGTGCAACAGTCACGGACGTACAAAGTTGTAAAACCGAGAGGACGAAACGAAATCGCCGAGCTCGAAAGGAGCGCCAACGATCCCAAAGACTTCCCATGCAACAGCGGTGAGTGGCAACTCCTGTGTGACAACCCGATATTTCAAGACGATATGATGGAACGCAAGTCAAATTTAGGTCAAAATTTAACTTTCCTAAACTCTTATTTGGGTTAAATAAAGTAGAAGGAATCGTATCAAGGTTTCCAAGCATATAAAGAACACTAAAATCCGAGTTATAACGAAGAAGTTATGACCATTCTAAGTTTTTCCAACAGAAAAACGGCAATACGAAGTTACGTAAAAACTCGAATCGGAGATCGAGCGACTTTTGACCGGAATGACCTAAACGAGAATTGAAAGTCTCGTCAATGGTATTTCAGCGGTAAAAAGTCTGGCAAAAACCGACGTCAGATAAAGATGTTAAGAATTTTTAAAGAAATTCCTTAATCACGTCATTTTAATAAATAAATAATAAAAATTATTTCAAAATTTGCCAACGGAATCTAAACGAAAGTTGTAGATCTTAGTCTCACCTTCACGTGGATATAAAGAACGTCGAAAACGGAGTTCGTATAAAGGGGATATGAATTTTTGAAGTTTATTTAAAATAAATATAAATTCAATTATAAACTCCCGGTATTATCCGAAGGGGAGTCATCGGATAGGACCGGAGTACGCCCTGCGTACCCTCGTACGCCCCGCGTACTCAGATCGAAGGCCTCGGATCGTCCACGTCGCCTCTATGCGAAGCTATCCGACCCGTCCGACCCGCCGTCCCATCCGACCCGCTCCATCCGAAATACGTAAGCGATGACGTCTCGTACGCGCTGCGTACCCTCGTACGCCCAGCGTACCGAGGCGGTTCAGCACCCCTATAAAATGGATGCGAGGCTTTCCGAAAAACTTGCTCATTTCTCTCCTTTCTCTCGCGGTCTTGCCTCGTTTTCCGTGCCCGTTCAAACCCGAAGCTCTGGCCTTTTTGCTCAAGTCCCGAGGGTCGATTTTACTCCCGAGATTCCCGAGAATCCCGAAAAAAATCCGTTTCCCGAGACGAAACTCTGCCCGGTTTTCCATCTCGCTATCTTCAAACTTTCAGGTGAATTCATACCCCTATAATCCACACTTTTAAATGTTTTATAAATGTTTTTATATGCTTTTAAGGGGGGGAATACAAGTAAAACACGCGATGATTATCGTATGTTATATAAAGTATCGTTATACACTTTTTATCAACGGAATCACATGTGATTTATAACTATTATAAAGAAACTTTCGTATGCAAAACGTATCACGATAACATCATATCTTTTGAAATGAAAAGTGTTGCTATTTATATACAAATCAAACACTCTGCTTATACTATAGGTATATGTGTCCACCTTCGATACTATAAGCATACGATTATTTTGGCACGAAAAACATCAATATTTTGGGATACTTGTTGTTAATAAATCAATCATATGGGATTTATAACTAGTATACAAATGGATTTACTACAAGTTTAACAGTTTTACTAAACATATTACTTCAAATGACTTTCTTAAACGTTTTTACATGATTAAAGCTCGTTATCAAACTGTCTTACATACTGTAAGCTTCCTTTCAAACTCGGTTACAAAGGTGTTTTCAAACAATGGTTTTCCGTGTACTTAAACTGTCTTATCAAACAAAATACTTTCAATCATTTTATAAACTGACATCAAGTCACAAATGCTTTATTAGACTTTTCAACGGATTTACAAAACTTCCTTATGCTTTTATATTATAAATTGCATGCCTCTATATGTATAGTTATATAAGAAATGTTTAAAAGACTTAGAAAGGCTATCCACCCTATTTCCTTTTCGCGCCTGGAGATGTGGTCTGGTGGGATATTGGGTATTCGTCCGAAAGTCGTTTAAATATTAGTTATATATCATGTATACATATATGGTCATAAATGTTCCATCAGTTAATTTAGTTCTGATACTCTTAGGTAACAATAGTGTATAAACCTATTTGGACACTCATCAATTACATTCTAGTAAACTATTATAGGAATAGTTTAGAGTAAACAAAATATTTTTCCTCCTACAAGAAATTACACCGGAGTCAGTTCATTCATGAGTCTAGACTACATGTTATATGAAGGAATACTCTTACATGAATACTTATACGTGAATACTTTTACATAGACATTACATGGCAGATTACTACTACAAGTTATATGAAGGAATACTCTTACATGAATACTTATACGTGAATACTTTTACATAGACATTATATGGCAAATTACTATTACATGTTATATGTTTAGATACGGTTATATCGTTCGCCTTTCTATCTTTACCTTGTGATTCAATCACATCATCGACGAGATAGATTGGGACTTTATCTCCTAGTACCACATGATACTTTGAGGGACTAACCATTCCGACAACCACTGTCAGCTACAGAGGTAAATGAACAATCTATGGATGTTTTAGGTTGATGCCATCGCGGGTATACATAAGGCACTAACTATTCCTAAACCCGGCTGTTAGCAACAGAGGTAAATGAACAATCTACGGATGTTTTAGGTTGATACCATTTCAGGTATACTTAAGGGACAAACTAATAAGAGTTAAACAGGGAAAAACCGTCACATTTTCAAGAGATGCGTACTTTCAAAACAGTCAGGTTTAGGTAAAAGACTACTTTCAAAACATTCGGGTCTTGGTAGAAGACTAGTTTTATACTAGTAGGAAATATGGGATTTTCTAGAGTTTTCATACTTATACTAAATGTTTCATCAATCATTCACCAGTCTTTCATATCAACTAATCAAAGCAATGACATTAAATACTTATGAACTCACCAGCTTAAATGTTGATCTACTCTTTCAAAATAACTTGTATTCTCAGGTTACAAATAGACAGGTGTCGATGCAAGGTTTAGAGAAGACGGAGCAGTCAAGACTCGTCTTTTATTTTGATCAGTTATCATGCTGTCCTGTACTATGAAAGAAAACACTTGTAACCAAAATTATACTATTAATGCAATGGATGATGTTGTTGCTTGTTTACTACTTTACATTTGTTGTGATGCATACATGACGTCCTCCGCCCCAGAACGTTTCCGCCGTTCTCGGTTTTGGGGTGTGACAGATTGGTATCAGAGCATTGTTTATAGTGAATTAAGTATATCAACCCATAAAAGGTATACTAACTATAAATACAATGGGATTAAAAATACTCTGATTTAGAGTTTATTCTTTAAATAATAAAATATTTAAGTATACGTGCCTGCATTCATACTAAAATCAGTGTCACTAGGACAGTACAAAAGAATTACGATTGTTGGGCAACACAAGTGGGCTTAGAGACATATGGTCAAAACTAGGAAGATATAGCCTGATCGCCTATATTATCCGAGGGTTGACTAGCATGTGCTTAAGTTTAAGTGTGTAGTCGCAACAATGCTAAAATCTTACCAACCCTACCACAATGAGAACAATAGAACATAACATTAAAATTAAAATACTATAGGAGTATTTGGTGTTACTATAAGTACTTTATACTTGAGAATTAAAACGGGATCCTCATTACTAAGTTGATAGTTGCTAAGTGGATACACTAAGGCTACATGTAATTAGGGACCATCGTTGTAACAGACTCATAAACTGCTTAAAACTAGTGCAACTAGAGTCTTATCTTTTGCGAGACCCCGTCAGTAAAGGGACCATCGCGCTGCGTATACTTGTCTTTTGTAGTATACCTAGTTCGCAATGATAGTCTTGTAGTAAATCTATAGTACTGTAACTCTGTTAAAAGTTGCATAGTTGTGTTTTGTCGGTAACGCCTTTATGATCAAATCTAGTGCCTTTATTTCAAGTGACTTCGATTCTTATCATACGATTTGAGTCCATCCGATCCTCACAATACCAGTTTCGTACGTAAATCTCTTCCTTCGAAATCATCTTTCTAGCGAAGCCGTCATTCCAGAACTCCAAAGTACTCATGCGTAGAGTACCTCAAGTTTCTTATTCTTTTCCGAAGAAACCTCAACAAACTCCCCTAAGTACCACTCGGGCAGTACGTCAAGTTCAATCCAAAGACCCGTACGGTTAATCTATCTTTGAAGAATGTATACACAAGGGCGGTATATAACCAAGGTTCTACAGGGTTTAGAATTACTGGTTCCCCTTTTTACTTCTTTTCCTCGTTGGGATGTGAGCTTAAAGAAGAATCATTTATTCAATTACCTTTTCAATCATAATTACATACGACGTTCATATACCGCTCGATCACAAAATGACCTGTCAGGGATCATGATATCAAGTATCATTACTAGCTATCAAAACACACCTACTACCAGTGCTAGACATTGTGGTATGAATCATCTACAGTAAGAATAATATCGAACAAAATGGAACACACGGAAAAGAAACACAAGATACTCTATCACTTTAATGAGCACTTCTTACGAATACAACTTAACCTACGTTTTACCTGAAAGAGATATTGTTGTCACCATTCAATTTTGATTGGTATAGTCCTCATCTTCCCGATTTAACGGCTACGAAAGGACCCTTCACCTAACCCACCAAATATCGAAACCTTTGTCTCCCATAAACACATTCCGCACGGACCTCCGGGTCATTTCTCGCTGTGAAACCCCAAAACACGCACCAGAGGAGTGTTATACTTCCCAAAACCTTATCACAAGTATTTCCAGGAGACCTTTCAGGAATGTCACGTATACAGCAGACAAGGTTCAAGCATAGAAGCTTGGGACAGATACGGTTAGTCTATCACTACTACGTGTATACGCGAGGATAATGTATAATTAAGATTCTACGGACATTGGATGTGTGCTTCCGCCCTATTTCCTGTTCCATGTCTGGTTGTGGACTTGGGACAGAGTCACCCATCCAACTGTCTTGCCAACATTAAGTACATACGACCTATATGCGCAAGTTAATGATAGATAGACTAGGTACGAGTCCTGCCATGAACTTCAGACCAGGTTACCCAGGAGTGCAAGTGAACGCCCTATCATCCGAATAAGTCTATTCGTGTAATCCGAACCCATAAGTTCCTAACCAATCTAATCAAATGGTAGACGCTACAGCAGGCGCTATGTAGTGCTCCGAGGAGAAGTCATTACTTATGAGTTAATGATAACTAAAGACGTACGAGGTCGGCTAGGTCACGCATGACCTTGAAACTATGAGCGGTAGTGTACGTCCTAGAGGTCTGGAGGCACTATCTCCACGACACAAAGCATACAATCTTCACCAATCATAAGAACCTAGAAGGCACGGATGGCAGGGCATGTTATCCCATGAACCGGATCTGGACACCGAGGTTGATGGATTTAGAAATAATGTCACGAACGAAGCACACAGAAACTCGCTACTCCCCTTCATCCAGGCTCGGACAAAATGTGTCCGGACCTCAAAAAGTACCCTCAGTGGGTGAATAGGAAAGCAGACATCGTTACACATGTGGGCAAGTATCGGACCTGTGCCAATGACAAGAGAGAATAAAGGAAGCCTTCGCGTCTCCTACAACAACCAGTGATACCTGAAAGGAAGTGGGAGCGGCTAACCATGGGCTTCATAACCAAGCTACCCAAGACAATGGACCATTTGGAGAACCGTCAACAAACTGACCAAAAACGCACACTCCCTACTAATCAGAGAAACCGACAGGATGGAGGAATCGATTAAAACGTACATCAAAGTGATTATGCGACCACAGGGTCTATTAATATCTGTTATCCCTATCAGAGATAGTAGATTCGTTTCGTGACCCTGGCGACCCTTGCAGGGAACTAGGTTAGACGTAAGCATGGCCTACAAACAGCAAACCAACGGGCAGAATAGAAGGGATTGTTCAAAACTTGGGCGACATGTTAATAGCTTGGGTGATTAACTTCGGTAAAACGTGGGTGTGCCCACTTACCACTTGGCGAAAGCGAGATAAACGAAAGTCTTCACTTTGTAGCGGAGAGCATAAAGGCACACATAGAATACACTATCATTTCAAAACAATAACTCCTTTCAATTTACTTAGCTCAAGTAACAATAAGAAATTCCAAGGCGTCATTTAACATCAGGCGGATTGGTCCCCGCCATATCAATTTCCTGTACTACGAGAAGTTTTCCCCATCTTTTTTCCAAATTCATGAAGTCCCGGTCAAAGTGCTAATTTCGGGACGAAATTCCCTATAACGGGGGGATGATGTGACAACCGTCAAATTCCAGTCAAGTCAAAGTCAACTAAAGTCAACAAGTCAAACCGATCAACTCAACTAACCCTTGTGTACCAGGGCTTACGTTTGGTAATTACTATACAACTCGCTATGCTAATGAGAAATCATCAATCGAAAAAGTCCGTACATCTAGATTCGCTTAACCTAAAATTGTGGTAAGTAACAAACCAAACCGATAAAACAATGTTGCATACTCATCGGGAGTGTGTAAGGTCCTTGAACATGGCTTAACGGGGCTTACGGACCTTGCGTTGCGGAGCCAAACACTCACAAATGTCACACACAAAACTTCTCTCAATCGTTTTCACTCTATCTCTCTTTATCTGAAATCTCTCCCAAATCTCTCTCCATATGAGAAATCTCTCCAAGTATGTGAAATCTCTCCCAAATCTCTCCAAGTATGTGAAATCTCTCCCAAATCTCTCCACGTATGTCAAATCTCTCCCAAATCTCTCTCTGTATGAGAAATCTCTCCAAGTATGTCAAATCTCTCCTAAATCTCTCCACGTATGTCAAATCTCTCCCAAATCCCTCTTTGTATGAGAAATCTCTCCAAGAATGTGAAATCTCTCCCAAATCTCTCTCAAAAGTTCCTTATACTTCTTGTAGTCTTTCGGGCCATCCCGACCCTTAACTAGGTGAAAAACCGCTTAAAACGGGGTAAAAACGGATAAAAAAGACTTAAGGACCAGAAACCCCTCTTAAGGAGCCGAACCCTCTTAAGGACCCGAAACCCCTCTTAGGAACCGAACTTGTCAGAAGCGAACTTGTCAAAAGCGAACTTGTTAGAAGCGAAGGCACATCTCGGACCGAACCCTCAAGGAACCGAAGATACCTTCGGTCCATTTCGCCTCCTACCCCTTTCGCTCCATTTCGCCTTCGGCCCAGCAGCAGAAGGGACCGAACCTCGGCCTAGGACCGAGAGGCCTTGCAGGGAGCTCTTTTTCACCCAGTTCTCGACTAGTTTTGCGTTTTAGGCCCGTTTTTAATTGTTTTAACGCGAGATTTTCACCCAAAACTTTATTTTAACATATAAGGCCCCATATCTATTAATTAATCATGTTTTTGGGGATAAGCCGTATCCAAGAAGAGTGGGTGAAGTACAAGAGGTGGAGTGTTGACTTTTCCTTAATTTATGACACAAGCAACCACCATACCCACTCCATGACTAACCCACACTCCTCCCCACCATCCCTAGTCACTTCCTTGTACCTTTCCATCAATCATCAACCATTTCCCACGTTCTTAGAGATGGAACATCCATCCTCTCTCCTCACACTTCATGCATTCTCTCATTTTCCACCAAAAGATCAAACACTTTTCTCTCAAACTTTTTCTCTCTATTTCGAGACTCCAAGGCTTATAATCAAGCTTTATTATACTCTTGGTAAGTATAATTCATCCTCCTTGTGATTATTACACTTCATTCTACTCAAATCATTAATTGCTTACTGTAACATACACGTTTTGAAATCTTGTTTTAAGTAAATAATATTATAAAATATTATGTGAATTTGAATGTTGAGTTCTAACATATAGTTTTTACTAGAAATGAAGTAAAACTATGTTAAGAATCACCCATAAAATATTGGAAGTCATATGAGATTCCAATTAAAAGCCAAATAGTGAAATATAGCGAAAATATAAAATTTGGAATAAGTAAAATTTTATTATTGAAAGTTGTAGATAATCTCGTTAGAAACATTTAGGCGAAAACCTCATCGAAATCCGAGTTATAACGAAGAAGTTATGACCAATCGAAGATCCGCGATAAAACCGGCACGACGTCGATAAAACTCACCCTCGCCCGGATCCGACGCGTGTCGCGATGAGTCGTCCGAAGCTGCTTAGTCACCCGGTGACTCCTCGCATCCGAAGACACCTGTTGCGTCCGAAGCAAGCCACCTGGAGCCCTCGCATGCGCGCCATCTGGTCCTCTCGCGAGCCACCAGCTGCCCCTCCTCCCTTTGGCCGAAGACCTTCGCCTCCTATAAATAGGAGGGTGCAAACCCTCTCGACTAACTTTGGAAATTTCCCACTTTTTCACCATTTTCAATACTTTTACTATCCCGACATCCCCCGAAGCCCCAGTACTGATTCCAAAGCCCGAAACACGCCCCGAGACTCCCGAGAAGCCCGAAAAATTTATCTTTTCTGTTTCGAAGCTCTACCTTCGCAGAGCCCGGTTTTCAACGACGAAAGTCATATTTAGAGCCGAAGTACTGCCCAAATTAATATTTTAGCCCCCAGTTATTTCACGGTGAGTTTAATATATAGGAACAACTGTATATTATGTGTTATATGTGCTACGTGCTTTTCAGTGTTATTATTCCGGGTTATTTTTATTTGCTATTTTTAATAGCAAAGAAATACCTTTGACCATGTGATCAGTGAAAGGACTTAGATTCACGTTGGTACTGGTATGTAGCCTCTGGTCATGTAGAACATGTCTCCGTAAGAGAATGAATTTATTCTATGGTATTGGCAGAAGGTTAGACAGGGCTATAAGCCTGAAATCTACCAAAATGTTAATCCGAAGTTGTATATCTTCTGTGCTGTTTGGGCCAAAGCTTTATTGATGTATATCAAACATGGAAATTGTTATGTCTCATTGATTGTATATCTTTAAATCAAGTCAATGATTGATATGGAATGTTGGTGACATGATTCACATATGCCCTTGTTGTTCCCTGTTTCTCTTTGCTTCAGCCATATTGAAGTATATATATGGCATAACGTTATATTGTATCTATTGTTGAATTCACTAAGCGTCATCGCTTACCCTCTCAATGTTTAACAAATTGCAGGAGATAAGCATTCAATATAGTTATATACTGGTAGAAGATTTTTGAATAGTTTGAAACTATTGTATCGATAGAAGTTTATGGATAGTTTGAAACTATTATATTTGCACTCCCATATGTATAAAACAATAGAATCCTGGGAAGTTATGTAATATATAACACTTTAAAATAGTCGGTTTGTATCCAGTAGTTTGTAACCTCTTTATCAATGTAAAATATTGTTTTTATGAATATGCAAGTAGCATGTTTTGGAGTAATAATATTGTGAAGCATGAAAGTTTGAGTCTTTCAAAATTACGAAAGTTGGGGTCTTTCACTTACTCAAACTCCATCACTTTGATGTTAGATTCTCGAAAATCTTCAAGGCATCTTCAAGTGTTCTTGAGTTGAACACTTCCTTTCTCCAACATTCATCTACCGAAATCACATAAGGTGAGTTCATACCCCTGTATTTTCATGTTTTCTTAAGTTTTAAGGGGGGAATACAAGTTAAAACACCAAGAACATAACTGAACTTTTCTAATAGCCTTCATCAGAAAAGTTGCACTCCATTCACGAACTGTTTTGGACAACCTAAACATTTTAGTTTTTAAAACTGTTTTAGATCCAAGTATTTCCAGTTCTTAGCTTTAAAATGACTACTTGCACATCTCTATACGATTTTTCTACAATTTATGGTGATTTTTACAAAACTTCCTATCATTTCAAACATCAATCCGGACCAGTCTGTGCTTATGGACTTTTTCACACAAGTTGGAGCTCATTAAAATTCATAATAAAAATTATGAACAAGCTAGACTCATTTTCCAAATTCTCAGAATTTACAGATTCTGATTTGGACCTTTGATGATTTTTCTATAAATTTTCTAAGAACATTAAATGAAAATATTAACAACACAAAAATGCTATCAATTTCATTTCACCTTATAACATGTTGAGCAAGGTGTATATATTTATGTGAAAATATGTTCTTACAAATTGATGACATTTTGACTTAGTATATAGTCATACATCAGAAAACAAATGGATTTTTACCTAGAAAAGTGTGGTAATTAATTTGTTGTTATAATGCATGTTGCTTCACTTTAGTAAACAAAAAATACATATACATGTCCGTAAACAGAAGGGTTTTTACCTTCACAAAACAGTAGTTAACCATGATAAACAAAGTCATAACTATTACATTTAAATGTTTTGATAAACTATAATAGGTATGGTTTATGTTTCCATTAACACATCAAACACATTTCGGAAGGTTTTATTCCCACAGAAAAAGATTCTACACTCACGCACACCACATATAAACTTGTTAACTTAAATTGTGAGACATTCTCTTCCCGTACGTCCGAGTGCGGGATCCAAATTCCTGGTAGTTATATCCAGAGTCTCTTGTAGGGAGAACGTGATAGTTGTGTATAGATCTATATTGGGTTAGACACCCCACACCTGAGTTGTATGCAACAGCTAGACCGGCAGGTCTGTGGTGACAAATGTCATATCAGTTTCGCGACGCCCGAGAAACATCGTGGCAGGTTCATTCAGTCATAGTATGGTTATAGCGACTCACATAAGAAGTTAACAACTCATAAAGTTTACGGGAATTTTCATAATCAAAAGGGGTTTTATGTCAATTTAAAATCACTTTCTACCTTAATACGTACGGATATTACTGTACACTTTCGGTCTTGGTGTTTAAGACTACATGTCATTGATTACGGGATTTTCCCTCAAATCAAAAAGGGTTTTATGCCGATTTAAAACCACGGTTAGATCATTAAGTATGGAAAATACTTGTTTACTCTTGGTCCTGGGATTTAAGACCACATAACTTTTAAAAGGAAAATATTGGATTTTTCTTGGTGACACACAACACATTACAAAGAACGGTCTCCAAACTCTTTATCTCAAAACCTTTTGAACTCACCAACCTTTGTGTTGACGCTTTTTCAAACAATTTGTATTCTCAGGAAATCAATGAAACAGGAAAACCAACAGCATTTTGAGGATGGGACGTTGAATCGTCAATCAGTTCATTTTGTCATCGTAATGTAATTGATTTGAAACATGTAAACATATACATTGGTGTAACTTTTTCAATTATATTTATGATGGTTGTGTTTACTTTGAGCACTATTATACTCGTTGTTGTGATACTATACATGAAGTCCGCCACCCTCGGACGTTTCTGCCATCCTTGGTTTGGGGGTGTGACAGTGAGTCTTCTCACTATACTGTACCTGGAAGGGTACCTATGTGTGACCGGAAGGTCTAGTATGCTACAAGATATATGCACTGTATGTTAAGTTGCCTGTTTTGTATGCGTTATGTATGCTATGCTTGATATGGGCCAGAAGGCATTATGTTGTGGGCCGGAAGGCATTATGATGTAGACCGGAAGGTCAAGGAGTTATGGACCGGAAGGTTGACATGGGTAGGACCGGAAGGTGTACCGGGTCGGGACGGAAGTCCACTGAGACACATGGACCAGAAGGTCATGGCCTGGAAGGGAGTATGTGTGTAAGTGGTATATTAGGGAACTCACTAAGCATTTATGCTTATAGTTGTTGTGTTATGTGTTTCAGGTACTAGCGAGGACCGTGGGAAGGCGCCGGCATGACTCGTACACACACACGCAGGCGGATTGGGATATATTTGATCTTGGGATTTGACATGTTTTGTATTATGACTACGTTACATTGGATTTTTATGGTTTGTTTTTAATGAAATTATGTTTTAAAGAAATGAATTTTTTTTTGAAAAATTACGTTGTTACACTTTTATTTTGAACAAGAAACATTCTTTGCATGTCCTTGATTTGGTTCATTTTGACTTATGGGGTCTAGCTCCGATCATTTCCACTGATGGTTATTGATCTTATGCAGTATTTAAAGATGATTTTTCATGTTTTATGTGGTTCTATCAATTGAAGCTCAATTCTGAATTTTTTGGTTTGTTAAAACTTTTCTTTGCTTTTGTTCATACACAATTCTCTTGCAGGCTAAAATTTTTCCAAAGTGATGGTGGTAAGGAATCTATTAATCATCAAGTGCAAGAACTTTCTTATACTAACCATCAAATTTCATGTCCTTTCATGCCATAGCAGAATGGTCGAGCTGAAAGAAACACTAACATATCACCGGAATTGGTTTGGCGATGTTATTCAGTGCAAATGCACCCGATACCTTATGGGTCGATGCTTTCTCATCTGCAGTTCACGTCAGCAACGTCTTATCATGTTGTAGGGTTCAAAGTACTCCATTGATTATGGCAATGGGCCCCCTTGATGAAGTGTAGGTTAAAAGCCCAAGACTTGTTGTTTCCCTATAAATAGTCATGTATTATTCATAATTAGGGTTAAGAGTGAGGCAAAATGTAGCCGCCAAACATTGTGATGTTTCTTATGTAGAGTTAGATTCTTTAGTCTATTCTGAAAGTGTAATTCACGTTTTGGATAAATCGAGTGATCATTTGACATATCTTCTTAATTGTGTGTTCTTATTTTCCGCATCTTATTCATCAAATCAAAATTAGGGTTTTAAACTCAACAAGTGGTATCAGAGCGGGTCTTTGAAGATTTCTTGATTTTTGAAGTATCGGTTCTTGGTTTGACGATTTTCTACATATGTTTTTGAAGATGATTGATGTTTTGGCAGTTTGGAATCAAAATTCTTTTTTGTTTTACTGTTCATGAAGTTTTATTGTATTTTCTACTGTTAATCTGGGATTTTTTTAAACCATCGTGTTATTTCATTGTTATTCACTGTTGGATCTAATCAATTATTTAATCCAATATTATTCCATTCTTCCAGTTCAAGTTTCATTTGTTTTGGGCCATTGATTCGATCCTTTACGATTCATGATCAAATCTTTTAGCCCTAATGTTATATCATGAGTTCCTGTATGCATCACTTGCATCTGATATCGTTCATTCAGTATTCCGTTCTAAATCTACAATCAATGATTTTTTTTAATCGTCTGAGGGTAACGGTTTTCAATGTGTGTATATCAATTCTCATGAATCGATTTTTGTTAGTTTTAATCCAAGATTATATTTTTCATCAATTTTCTCGTTCTTGTTCTTATAGTCAATTTGATTTCCTGAATATTAATTTGATTCATGTCGAACTTGAAAATTTCTGATGATCTGTGAGTACAATTGGATGTGAAGACTGAATCGATTTGTTGTGATTGTCGGATTCTCGGTTGTTTATCATGAATCTGAGTTTTTGATCGGAATTGATTTGAAGACAGGTTCACAATCGCTAAATGGCTTTTACATTTGGGGCTTAAAACATCGGTTCAAATGAAATTGAATACGTTATCTATGATAAAACTGAGTCGGAATGGTTTTGTTTAGTCAAAATTGAAAAGTCAAAATTCACTGTGATACGGGATGGACTATAAATGAACCTCTTATCTGCGAATGTTTGTTGACTGTGATTCACAGCGAACCAGTGCTTGGAGTCGGATTTACCAGTGATTCGCATCGGGACATTGATTCAGAGCGAGAGGTCAAGGATTCGGGGTTGCCTTGATTCGCAATATTTGACTCGAAGCGAACTATCTCGCAGTCGATGTTTCTAATGAACTCGGAACGAACCTGGTTTTGTTGTTTTAGTCGGCTCGCATCGGATATTAGACTGGATTTGTGTGCTTGGAATGAATGGTTTGCAGTTTGAATTTGGAGTTTTCGTATACGACTTTGAGCCCGTGTTCGTTTATCAGGGGTAATTGGGAAGAAGGTTTTAAAGATTCACTATTGGTCCCTGCAACTTCATCGGTTTGATAGTTTTCGTCCCTGATCCAGAAATTGTTACAAATGAAGGGGAGTATGATGCAGAATTATTAATTTAGTCCCCTAACTTTCAGCAATGTGACAGTTTCAGCGCATTTTACGAAAAGCTTACAAATTGAAGGGCTGGCGAATAGTTTTGGATTTTTTAATTTGTATATTATTTCATGAACAGAAAATTAAGGGTTCCAACAAGTCTTGGCAGTTCGAAAAGTCGTTTTTCACGATAACGTCAATTTTTTTTGACTCTTTCAGAGTTTAAACTTCATTTTTTATATCATTTTGTCGCGGGGGAGCAGAGTAATTATTTATCCTTTCAAGATCATTCTCATGACCATTTTAGGTTTTATAATCACGTTTTTTATTATAAATCGGGAGAGAATTTGGTATGGCCATTCGAAATTGGATTTGTGACTTTTCAAATTTAAAGATTTTTTATGAAGCTTGTGGTAGAATTATGAAGGTAGCTTTTACAGTAGCAGTTCTTCGTCGAGCTCTTCTAAGGCCTTGATATATCTCCGACTTCTAGTATTTTCTCGATCAAGTGATGTTACAAATCTTAAAATAACACCCAATTAATAATTGGGTTCCAATACATAACCATAAGTCCACGCTTGGGGTAAAAGACTTCTTTACCCTAATCTTAGCTTGATCCAAGCCTAATGCCCAATCCAAAGGCCCAATAGTCAACTATGAGTCAAAGCCCAACATATGGCCCGATTTTCCAAATTGGGCCCAAACCTTTTTCATGGTCTCACACTAAGGTCCAACCATTTATTCCAGTCCAACAATTGACATTCTAATGGGACAATATCATATAATCATTAAGGCCTAAATTATGGCCCATTTATGGCCCAATTTTCCAAATTGGGCCCAAGCCGTCATCTAGGCCTTACCCTAAGCACATCAACATATTCCAGTCCATATGATTATTCTTGGAAGGCCCACCAATAACCCAATCATCAAGGCCCAAAAGAAAGGCCCAACAATAAACCCAAGTGAAATTTTGGTTCCACATAAAATGACAATTAGGGTTAAGTGTTTCTCACTTAACCCATTAAGGACTTAATCCATTAAGTCCATCACTCTTCTAAATAAATCATATGGTGTGATTTTGTTTATTACACAATTCCATTCCAATGGCCCAAAAGTGGGTCCTGATAAGTCCAAGCCCATAAATCCAATGTTAGGGTTTTCTAAACCCTAATTAAGGTTTCCAACCCCATCTTAGCCCAATAGGCCCAATAGCTAGGTCTTTTGATCAATTAGGGTTCATTAAGCCCATTAGTCACATGTTTGGGCTTTTAAGTCATTTAGGGCTTTATTGGGCCCATTAGGCTTTCATTAGGCCCACTAGGATTTTAGTTCCTTTGTATAAATATCCCAATGAGTCACAATGCAAATGAGGCACACCGCCACCCGAAACGGCGGCTGGTGGCGGCAGGAGGCGGCAGCCACCACCTCATGGTGGTGGTTTTGAGTTTCTTTCCATTATTCCATTTTTTTTGTTACAGCTTACAATGAAAATACCAAAAGTAACACACACACACACACTAACTAACATAAACACACACACATGGTGGCAGCCACCACCTCATAGTGGTGGTGGTGGTTGTTCTTGATTTTCCAGCCAAATGAAACTACATACAACACTCACCCCTAAACACACGGCAACACACACACACACAACCACCTTCCACAGTGGTTGGTAGTGTCAGGAAGGCGACAACAAACGGTAGAAGGAGGCGGCAATGGTTCATCGTCTTCAATAGCCCCCAACAGTGGGGGTAGCGGCTAGGGTTGTGATCTCAATAGCTGAATCACATCGAAGCAACAACCTTTGTCTTCGTCGACCGTTAGGCAGCAACGGCGGTGTCACGATGGCTAGAAGGTGGCATTCGGGGGAGCCCACGACTGCAAACAGTGAGAAACAGCGATGGTAGCTCCGTTGTCAACTTCCGACTTCTCTAACGGACGCGACACCTACACAACACACACATCGCCGGCTGAATAAATACGGCAGTGGTGGTGGCACTCCGGTTGCGAAGTGGCGGCAACAGCAGCGGCATGCCGACAACAGTGGCTCTAACGGTCGGGGATGGTGGTTACGATCTGTTTCCCCTTCATTACCGGTTGAACGACGACATCACACGATGGTCTCCGTCTTCAGCAACGACGGAAGGCACCATGGTAGCTTGGTGGTCGGAGAAGCAAGGGAGAATAGGGTGGCGGCCAGTGAGGGAGGTATAAGGTTGGAGGGTGACGGATGTAACATGGATTGGAGTTAGGGTTCCTTAGATCTTTATACCTGACTCCACTTAAAAGTTTGTCATAATAGCAACAACAGTCCCTCAATGCCCCTTTTTTTCAAATATAATTCAATATTTATCCTTTCAACCCAATCCATGGAAATCCCTTACATTAAGTCCCATAAATTACCAAACAACCCCCATCTTCTAAAATCTTTACAATTCAGCTCCTTATGTTACCCCTTTAGCCCACAATATCTTAATTATGACATATTCAGCCCTTCCACCTCTTTGCCTTTCAATTAAATCCAAATAATTACCACGGGGCCCCTGTCTTCATAAATATTTACAAATGAGTCCAGAACTCACACTTTTAACCCTCGACTTCTAAAATTGTGACAATTAGCCCTTCGAGACCATCCTTTGATATATAATTAGTTATTTTAGGGCTACTATTCGCTCATTAATTTATTTATTTATCTAATAAATAAACAGGGTGTTACAGGAAACCATTCTCTTTTTTTCCGGATAAAACGGTAACCTATATGCGCTGGTACTCAACCTCGGTGGTTGAGATTCCAACATTGTCTTAGACAGGCAACATCGGGTTGTCTGTGATCATTCTCTTTTTATTTTCGCAAACATTATAACATATGTATTAATATAAGATCAGACACAAACACTTCAAACCATTTCTTTTTAGAAAATATCGTATTTTCTGGAAACGTTCGCTTTTTACAAACAAAAGATAACAAAGGAAATGAATGCATATATTCACAGTCTTAGAACAAGACTTACAAACTATTTTATAGAATATATCGGATTTTCTGAAAACACTATGAGAACTACTCTAAACAAGTACAAAACCATTTTATACAAAAATGCTTGTGAACTCACCAACTTTTTAGTTGAAATTTTTCAAAACAACTTATATTCTCAGGGATCCAGTAACATGTAATAAGCTCGACTATGAGATTAAATGGTGCAACTTCAAGAACTTTTACTTTTCTTACTTTTGTGTAACTGATGAACAAGTTCAATATGTAAACTATGTAAGTGTGTATTTCCAATGTATGATGTTTGGTTGCTATGTTTCATTCATATTCAGTTGTTATGATATTGTACATGAAGTCATCCGCCCCCCAACGTTTCCGCCGTCGCGGTTTGGGGGTGTGACAGTTTTTGGTGGATGGGACGTCGTCGCATCACGTTATTTATTTTGTCATATGCATCTGATGTCATGTAAACAATGTTTTGAGCATAATGTAAACTTATTAAATATTCAATACTATGGTTGTAATGCTTTGATCGCTACTATTAAATTGTTATGATACTGTACAATAACGTCATCCGCCCCCGAAAGTTTCTGCCGTTCCAGTTCGGGGGTGTGATAGTTTTGTTATAATCCGGTGCATGTGCATCCATTGTAAAAGTCTACAACCCTTCCTTTTGCCATTGATCGCTTTAAATTTCGACGTTTTGGATTGGTTCCTTGGTTCCTTGATTAATAATGGTTCTCTATTGAACTTTTCTTTTATATATATATATATATATATATATATATATATATATATATATATATATATATATATATATATATATAGAGAGAGAGAGAGAGAGAGAGAGGAATGATCATTTAAGAACTCATAGTTTCCTAAGAACCCGAGAACTAAAAGTGGAACGTTTGATCAAAAAAAGGAATGATCAAGATGCATTGTGGCATTTATGTAAATAAGTAGAAAAATAAAGGGACGAGGTCATCGAAATTAAATGGAATTAGAGGCTTTTTAGATTTATAGAAATTGACTCATATACATACCTTTCCTTATTAGATTGATCTCTCTCTCTCTCTCTCTCTCTCTCTCTCTCTCTCTTTCTCTCTCTCTCTTTCTCCTACGTCTCCATCGTATCCCTTCCCCTCATATCCATCCTCCCTCAATCAGTCCACCTTTATGTCCATTGACTAGGAGTGTTCGTTTGGATGGATCGGTTTGATCCGATCCATTCAAGTGAATCCAAATTAATTTCGGTTTTCAAAACATGTATCCGAATAGTCCAAACTAAATTTAAATCCAATCCGATCCGATCCAATTACAATTCGGTTGGATCGGTTTTTATAATTCGGTTTTCAAAAACAAAAACATTTTAAAATGACACATAATTATAATATTACCCAACTTTACACAAGAAATGAAAACAAATTATTTAGTTGTGATTTGAAATTTATAAACAACTACTAAGAATATATATTGTAGTTAAGTATTTTATAGATAGAAAACTTTTGAAAGAAAATGCATATTAATGTTTTTTATCGGGTGAAATGTTTTTTAACCTATTTGAAAAAATAAATTACATAACTAATAAATAACTATATATATATATATATATATATATATATATATATATATATATATATATATATATATATATATTATAAATAATATATGTTTATTCGGTTTTTTGGACCATTCAGTTCTTATTTTATAAACCAAAACCAATCCGAAATCCAAATTAATAATTCGGTTTTGTTGAAAACCAATCCAAAAATCCGAATATTCGAACCAAATAGTCCAATCCAAATTATCCAATTGGACCATTCGGTTTTATCCAAATAGTGAACAACCCTACCATTGACAATGAATGTTGGCTACCAATCAACAAACTTTCATATCCAGATCATTGGTGAAGAATTTACGAACCTATAGATCAACAACGTTCGGGTTCACCTTCGATTGCGATATTTGAAGCCCTAAATTTCCCGATTCATGATCATCGATTCATCGAGATCGATCAACAATGATCTATCAAATTTTTGTACACATCGATTTGTCATCATTGATCAGCTCCTAGGATCAAAAAGTTGTGACAACCGTCAATTTCCGGTCAAGTCAAACCAGTCAACTCAATTAACCCTTGTGTACTAGGGTTTACGCTGTGTTATTTCCGTACAAATCATTATTCTAATGAGAAATCATAAATTGAAAAGTTTGAATATCTAGATTTCATTAACCTAAAGATGTGGTAAATATCGAACCAAACTGATAAAACAGTATTGCATACTCATTGGGAGTGTGTAAGATCCTTAAACATGGCTTAGTGGGGCTTACGGACCTTGCGTTGCGAAGCCGGACACTCACAAATGTCACACATGAAACCTCTCTCAATTGTTTTCACTCTATCTCTCTTTATCGAGAATTTCTCCTAAATCTCTCCAAGAATGAGGAATCTCTCCCAAATCTCTCTCCATATGAGAAATCTCTCCAAGTATGTGAAATCTCTCCTAAATCTCTCCATGTATGGCAAATCTCTCCCAAATCTCTCCAAGAATGCGGAATCTCTCCCAAATCTCTCTCCATAGGAGAAATCTCTCCATGTATGTGAAATCTCTCCTAAATCTCTCCACATATGGCAAATCTCTCCCAAATATCTCCAAGAATGAGGAATCTCTCCCAAATCTCTCTCCATAGGAGAAATCTCTCCAAGTATGTGAGATCTCTCCCAAATCTCTCCACGTATGTCAAATCTCTCCCAAATCTCTCTCAAAAGTTTCTTAAACTTTTTATAGTCTTTCGGGCCATCCCGACCCTTAACCAGGTCAAAACCGCTTAAAACGGGGCAAAAACGGATAAAAAGGACTTAAGGACCTGAAATCCCTCTTAAGCAGCCGAACTTGTCATAAGCGAACTTATTAGAAGCGAACTTGTCAGAAACGAACTTGTCGGAAGCGAAGGTGTTAGAAGCGAAGGCATCAGAAGCGAACCCTTCGGACCGAAGCTCAGCAGACCGAACCCGAACCTTCCCTTTCGGACCAAGCCTCGCATGATGAACCGAACCTCACACAAGGAACCGAAGGTACCTTCGGTCCATTTCGCCTCCTACCCTTTCGCTCCATTTCGCCTTCAGCCCAACAGCAGAAGGGACCGAACCTCGGCCTAGGACCGAGAGGTCTCGCAGGAAAGCCCCTTTCTTCCCGGTTTTCGATTCCGACTTTGTTTTGGCTTCGTTTTTCATCGTTTTAACGCGGGATTTTCACCCAAAACTTTATTTTAACAATTAAATCCCATAAATCATTAATTCCCACGTTTTTAATATAAATATTATCTAAGAAATGAGTGGGTGAAGTACAAAGGTTGAGTGTTGACTTTGCTTTACCTTATAACACAAGCAACCACCCCCACACTCACTCTATGACCAGCCACACCTCCCCGCCTTACCTAGGTCACTTCAATGTGCTTTCCACTCATTTACCAGCCCTCCCCATGTCCTTAGGGCTGGAACATCCATCCTCTCTCCTAACTTCTCTCATTTTCTCTCATTCTTCCATCAAGATCAAACTTCATTTTCTCTCATTTTCTCTCTCTAAAATTCGAGATTCAAGGCCATTCTACAAGCTTTTTCTTCTACCTTTGGTAAGTATTAACATCCTCCATGAGATTATTACATTTCATTCTACTCCAATCATCGATTGCTTACACAAACTCCATCACTTTAATGTTAGATTCTCGAAAATCTTCAAGGCATCTTCAAGTGTTCTTGAGTTGAACACTTCCATTCTTCAACAATCATCTACTGAAATCACTCAAGGTGAGTTCATACCCCTACATTTTTCATGTTTTCTCAAGTTTTTAGGGGGGGGGGGGGGAATACAAGTTAAAACACCAAGAACATAACTAAACTTTTCTAATAGCCTTCATCAGAAAAGTTAGACTCCATTCACGGACTGTTTTGGACAACTTAAACATTTTAGTTTTCAAAACTGTATTAAGTGAAAATATCTCAAGTTCTTAGCTTTAAAATGACTACTTGCACATCTCCATATGATTTTTCTACAATTTATGGTGATTTTTACAAAACTGCCTATCATTTCAAACATCAATCCGGACCAGTCTGTGATTATGGACTTTTTCACACAAGTTGGAGGTCATTAGAATTCATAATAAAAATTATGAACAAACTAGACTCATTTTCCAAACCCTCAGAATTTACGGATTCTAATTTGGACCTTTAATGATTTTTTATGAATTTTTCTAAGAAGAGAATAGAAATGGTAATTCTTGAAAAATGCTTTAACTTTCATTTACACCTTGTAACTTGTTGAGCAAGGTGTGTAACCTCCATGTGATGATATGTTACTACCATATATGTCGTTTTGTCTTGTCATATAGATATACATCAGTTAACAAATGGATTTTGCTATATTAAGCATAGTAATTGATAAATTGTTATAAACAAATCCACATCCATTAACTGCAAACATTGGTAAACTATGACAAGTATAGTTTATGCTCACTACCCCAACAAATAATTGATAAACTATAATAGGTATAGTTGATGATTCATTTACATAACAAACACATTACTAAAGGTATTACATATACAAAAGGGTTACTACCACTAAGAATAATTATGATAAACTATAATAAGTATAGTTAAGTCTATTATACCCCCCCCCCCCCAAACGAATACGCTAGCTATAATCGGTACAGTTAGGGCGTATATACATTACAAACAATGTGATAAACTATAATAGGTATAGTTTATGTTTCATTTACACTACGAACTTATAACAGGAAGGAATTTACTATCACCACCACTTTTGATAAGCTATAATATGCATAGTTCATGTTCACTACCACAATCGCTATTTGAGGAACTGTGATATGTATAGTTTATGTTCACCATCGCCATCACATTTGATAAACTATAATATGCATAGTTCATGTTCACTAGCCACTATCACTATCCGATTAACTATGATATGTATAGTTTATGTTCACAGCTACTATTACTATTTCGTACACTACACTAGGATTTGGTTTCGGTCTTTGGTTTTAAGACTACATTCTATTTAGAATTGTTAGTTTTCAGCTATAACTTCTAAGTGTATATGCTAGAGTTATATAGAATCTAGTCGTGATTGACTTAGAATTGGTGGGTCTGCCTTATTTTCTGTTCCTTGTTTGGTTGTGGGCCTAGGGCAGACCCATTACATTCGACGTTTTATCTAACTTTAATTTTATATAACTTATATATACTTAGAGATTATAGAAGGAAACTATAAGGAATTCTAGGATGCACTATTTCATAACATAGAAACATTCAATTCACTTTTTAAGAAAAATATCGGATTTTCTGGAACAACTTAGTTGCTTTTGCAAGGAAAACAGTTTATTTCTCAATTAAAACTCTTATGAACTCACCAACCTTTGTGTTGACATTTTTTCAAACAAGTTATATTCTTAGGAAATCGCTAAATAGGTAATCATCTACTTTCAAGGACTGGGCACTAAGGCGTTAAATTCAAAACTTATTTTGTCATCATGATGTAATTGATTTTGAAACATGTAAACTTACTCTATGATGTAACTCTTTCAATTATATTGATGATGGTTGTGTTTGCTTTGTTCATTATTATACTCGTTGTTATGATACTATACATGAAGTCATCCACCCCCGAACGTTTCCGCCGTTCTGGTTTGGGGGTGTGACAAAAGTCAAGCATATGACCATTGAAATTCATTTAGGTATGAATTTATCATAAATTGGAAGTATTCATCTAGCTCCATTCTGATCCGTACCATTCTCTTCTCTGGCGAGGGTACCGGTCCCGGGATCGCTGAATCCGTGAAACACGTCCAAAAAGTTCTATGTTATGCTCAGATTATTGAATACACCTGTAAATTATTGTGAGGTTTTGGCTTTTTTTGTTTAGTTTTCCATCATATCATTTGTTGATTCTGAATATGCAATTGATGACCAAAGTGTATCATAAGAGCCTTGATCGTGAATTCCTAAACTGATTTGAATAGTTGATGACTTTAGAATTTGTTAAGTTGTGGACGAGATCATATTTCAAATTTAATGACGTTTTTTCTGCTAAAGAGGATCTCGACTCCCTTGCCCTAAGGTTTTAATTTCTAAATTCAATTTTTTTGTTCTTTGGTAAACTTACATTGAACTTTTTACAGTTCACCGTATTGTATGAAACACAAAATTATGAGTTATATGAAATATAACAATTCGTTGACTCTATATGAATATCAATTCATTATGGACTTAATATAAATAGTAACTTTTCATTTGATTGGTGCATTTTGTTTGTTGGGAAATGCTGCAGTTTGTTGAGGCTACAGACTAACTATATTGATCTTTATCAACTCCACCGGCCTGATAGGTTTGTTGCCCCTTTAATATAACTCCATTAACATGAAGCTGTGTAATGTGTATACAATACATATATGGTTTGGTTCCTAATGTTTTGTTTTCTTTGAAATCGTTTGATGCATATATGTTGCAATGTTTGGAGAAACTGATTATGATCCAATAGGACAATATAGTCCAGTTAGTTTTGATGAACAACTTAATGCTCTAGGGACAACAATTGATGCTGGTAAGGTTGGTACTATATATTCACCCTCACTAATCATGTGTAATTGTACTCGAAATCAGGCTTACTTAGAAGAACAGATGAACTGTAGATCCATTTACAAGAAAAAATTTAGTTTAGCAATTATGATAATAGCTATGGACTTATGATAATACCTGTAATTAAGCTATAACTCTCTCTTGAAATGTTAATTGTGCATTGAAGATAAATAAACTAGTATTATTGTGATTTTTTTTCTGTTTTGTTGGTTTCCTGTCATGACAGGGTACCAATTACTAGATGAGCATGTTTAAAGGTGGATCAATATTATCTACATGTTTCATGACACTACAAGAAAAAGACCCTTTTACGACGCGCAAACCACGACACTCGTTGATTTATGTTACGCAAAAGAGAGTGACATTAAAAAGGTGTCATCTCTTAAAAAAAATTAAGAATTTACGTCACGCATTATTGCGTGCCCCTAAATTAGTGTCTAACAAAAAAAAACACGGAGGGCACCTCTATCAAGATGCGTGTCATCTAAGGATGTCGCTTTATAAATTTTAATGGAACGCGCGTTCCATCTTTTAACAGCCAGGGGGAAAATGAAATCCTAAAATATTAAAAACCCCGCCTTCCTTTTTTTCTCCTTTCCCGCCCTAATTATCGACGCCGCCTACTTCTTCCCTCTCACTTCGACCATCGTTAATTGCTATTCCTGGTCGTCCATTGATCAAGGCAACAATAGACTTGCCTTTCTATGTAAACCCCAGACCTCATTTGCAGGTTTCGTTCTATGATACGGTTTCGTTCATCTGGAATCAACTACCATCGTCGATCTGGTATGGTTTTGTTCAATTTTTTTTGCAGAAGGTTTTGGAGATGGTGGTTTGTGGCGGTGGTTGCTCTGTCCGATAATACCAGATAAGAACCCTAATTCTATTTCTTAATGAGCTATATATATATATATATATATATATATATATATATATATATATATATATATATGCGGGGCGACATCTTTTAACGTATACTGTGGTGAAGCTTGGCTGCCAAGCTGTGACCTCACACTGAGGTAGAAGACTTCACGGTGCGTTTTCCTCTGGCGTTTCCCCCAAAGCTACTTGCTAGTCTTTCATCCCCTTTTACTCCACCGGTCCTTCATTGTAGCTGAGTCGCCCCTCCGACTTCTTACACCTAGGTAAAATAATAAGGTATTTTTGTTTTTTTTTGGTTCGATTGGCAATGATTCTTGATGCTTACGACCCTCTGAACCTCTTCTTCCTCACATCGTATTCTATCCTATCGTTCTTGCTTTTCATCTCCTTCTCACTATAAATAGTTGCAAGTTCTATCTAAGAAATCAATTTTAGGGGGTATTAGGGTTGGAAATTTCTAATTTAATGGTTTGTTGTTTTCAAAATTAGGATTAATCGATGCTGGTGGTTTGGTCGCACACCTTCTTCACTGTGGGATAAAGATCCTGGCCATCTAACCTCTCTCTCTCTCTCTCTCATGCCAAATAACACGATTTGATGGATTACCAATCAAGAATGATTGGTTATGGTTATGATTTAAAAGGCAAAGAAAATGGCAGTTGAGGTAGCTAGATCTTTTTTTATCACGGGAATTGCAATTGGAGGGTTTTAGGCCTACATGAACTGTCAAAGTATACTCTTGCTTCTTTTTGTCGGATGTTTCCACTTGTGTTGGTGTTTGGTTGGGTAGCCGTGTAAATGAGCTTCAAATACAGAATCCTTGTAGTCTTGTTCATCATTATCAATTTTATTCATGCATTGGTAATTAATTAGATCACATGAAAGCAGGGGTTCTTCATCACCTGATATCAGAGACAAAGGATCCCCTCATTCTCGATTTAAACTCATCACAGTACCATATTATTACTAATGTAGGACAACTGAGTTGCCTCCGTCATGCCTTGCATCATGCTTTTGGGAGCTGCAGGTAAAACCTTCATTTGATTTTAGTTATTTGTTCAGTTTTGTCATATAGGATCAGATCGGCTATTGGTTGGTTTGTGTTATTAGTAATGGTAAATTTAGTTTAATTACCATGTTAGAAATAGTATTTTAGTCATTTACAACCAAAATTCAAAACTCATATTAGTGTTATCTTTTTCTGCACACAATATAGCGAATTGAAATAATTAAAATTTTTTTTCTCACTATAAATTTCATATAATTATGTGGCAGTTTTCTTTTTTAGTTATGTGAGCTCTATGGAGTGTAATCAGTTTTTGTTATTTCTTTTAAATGGCTTTGCAATTTCCAATTCTGTTATTATTGTTATATTCAATTAGTAACTCATTATAATCAAATGTTTTTTTTTTTGTAATTTAAATAGAGTGTAATCAATTTTTCTTTTTAGGAACTAAAGCTTAAAGTTAAATTTATGTAAAAACATCCTTTATAATCAATCAATTTCTTAGAGTCGGATTCTCAATGTTCATGAAAGTTTTTTTTGGGTTTTTGACAATTTTTCCCATTGGCTCTTTCAAGTCTCTACAACTATTTTGAATGTCCACATGGTTTTTTTGGCATGATGCATTGGCTTTGTTTTACTGTTGTGTTGCTGTTACTGAGATTTTGACGCTTTTATCCCTGCATTTGAAATCATTTATTTTTAGTGTTCTGTTGCTTCTGTGTAGCTTCCTTGGGTTGTAGTCTTGTTGGTAGTAGCCTTGTGTTTGTTCTGTTTTCCATCTTCCTGCAGGTGATTTTTATTCTAATGATTTGCTTGTTATTCAATTAGAATCCAACATAGTTAAATCTCTTTGTTTTGTTTTGTTATTTTGATTGTATGATTGTGTCATTCTAGGGGAATTATGTTAGTACCCTCCAAATCATTGATTACTATTGATTTTTACCAAATATATCAATGAGATAGTTGAGATGTTGACTTTTGTTTCTTTGAGTACCATTTATTTTTACTCGATATATGGCTAGAAAGAGAACACCATACCTTATTTTTTGTTTATTCAGTTGTTTTAATGCATTTCTTTTGTAATTGGCAGATTGTGTAAGAGAATATGAGAGAAATCATATGGGGTATTAAGAAGTTCATACATATACTTTAGAGATTTTACTATTTTGTTCCATATCAGGATGCCATAAGTAGTTCCTATTGATTTATTCTGTAAACTATGCATATTTCTAGTCACATTGTTTATGATACATGCCTAAAACCAATGAGCTTTTATGATAAGTAAAAACAGTCAAGTGTGTGTGTATATATATATATATATATATATATATATATATATATATATATATATATATTGATTTTTCGTACTTCTTGCATACAATGGAGTTTTTGTTATTGTTAATTGATTTTTTGCTACAAAGACTATATATAGATATTGTTTAGATAATGTTTGGAAGTTATAGTGCGTGTATATACGTGATTTTTTTAATAAAAAATTGGTTTCATATTTCTTTTATAAGGATAGATGTATATGAGTTAAGTCTATTGTGCATTTTAAGGTATACAAGAGGGGCATTATTAATCTTTTTGCCCAGGGCATGGAAAACCTATCGACCGGCCCTGATTGTGGATCTTGATTTCCCTAACACAACTAAAAGCTATAGATTTATTGCCAAAGCTATAGATTTATTGCCAGGTTTGTTATTATATGGATTGGAAATTCCTTTTCAAAATTGTTATAATTATTATTATTATTATTATTGTTGTTGTTGTTATGATGATAATTATTAATGTTACAGAGGTTTATTGCCAGTGATATAAAGGAATGTGTGTGTCGTGCCCCTGATACTCCATATGATGGTTGGTGTTCCTTTTTTCATATATCAGTTTATTATTTCCTTGTTTGCAAATTGCAATCACAAGTCATAAAGTGATGTACTTTTTGGTCTCTACATCGTCGTTTGAAATAGATAATTGGGGTATTTTATTGTTTTAAAAAATAGGGAAGAAATGGATATGAATTCCTTCCAAACATTGGCGGAATTAGATTTTATGCGTTTGGAAACCAATTATGCCATAGAATGGAATTTGGAATTCCGGTTCTGTAGGAATCTGTGAACGTAACGTGGTTGTGGAACATGAATGGGATCCTTCCGCCAATGAAGAATTAGATTTTTATTGCTTTTAATTTATCTCGATTAACAGGAGCGTAGAGATCGGTTCTGACAGATTTAAGACTCCTGATGTTCTGTTTAATCCGTCTCTGATCAAAGTATTGTTTTATTGTTTCTATTATATTATATTATATAATAATAATTATTATTATTATTTTGATTATGCATCTTTTTTTTTATCTCACAGACTATACCTGGCATGGAAGGTTCTATAGATATTGCTTCTTCTGCTCGTGGCTTGCCACTAGCAACGGTATGGGGATTATTTCAGTTTTGGCATTTGACGGGTTAAACAGTAATTTCAGATGCGAACCATTGAAGAAATACATTCCTAATTTTACCCAAAAACAGCACTGATTTCTACTAAAATACCAACTTCAAACTTCTAAATCATATTCCCAAATCATCCATTTCTCTTAATATCCACAAAAACCAAACACAAATCTTTATCCAAAACCCAAAAAAAAATGAATCATTCATTACAAAGCCTTAAGTACCCTACACAACCCCGCAACCTCCTTAACCCTCGAAAACTCCTTACAAAACGCCCAAACCTCAATCAACAAATCCTCATCATTAATAATCTTGTTCCGAATCAAACTCATCAACAACACACACATCAATCTCACCATTCGATTCTGCACGTTCTTATCCTTAATATCCCTACAACTCGACATACACGTACTTATGTACATGTGTACAAACTCAGTCGGCAGTTCCACCGCCAAAGTCAACCGGGTCACCACCTCCATTGAGCGCACACTCATATCCATATTCAATAAAGCCGTCAAATACTCCGATATTTTAGGACCCTCGATTAGTTTTATCAAAACCTCAGCCGCTAACAGAGGATTACTCTCCACAAGTCCCAGAAGCTTCCTAGGGGTTAAACCGGAATACCACGATCGTGGTGGGGCCGCAGTTAACTCCACCAACTCTTCTTCTTCTAACGGACCTTTTACGCATTTTGAAATTCCGTCACCAACCGCTGCACCGTGGATTGTGTCCGCACACATCACGGTGTCCCAAAGCGGTTCGTGGGTCGCGTCTGCGTCCGCGTCTGGGTCAATGGGGTTGACCCAAACGAGCTCACTGGATAGCACCGGGAGGCATGGTGGGTCCTGGCGGGTGATGATCTTTAACAGTCCGATCACCACCTCATCGCGGTAACGGAAGTCAAACTCCGAGTTGACCGAGGTGTCGGGATCGGGAATCACGTTTTTTATCGCGGTGTTTTTGAAGAGGGAAGTCAACGGGTAGGGGTGGGTCGGGGAAGGAGTGGGTGGAGGGTTCGAATTTTTCGATGAAATCCGTCAGAGAGAGTTTTATGGACTCGGGAGAGGAGAGGAGGTGGAGGAGGAATGCACGTTCTAACGGAAGGGTATTTTGGTCATTTGCGTGGTTTAGGAGGAAAGAAAGGTAGGGGTTATTGGGTGAATTTGGGGTGGAATATGAGTGGTGAAGTAAAGCGAATGCAACAAAACGTTCGGGGTATTTTAGGAATTTTGTGGTGTCTTCTAGAAGAATGACAAGTGCTGAACAGATTTCTTTGTGAAATGATTTAGGGATTTTTAGGGAGAAATCGGTAATTATGTCTTCAAGGGGTCGTTTTTCGCCATCTTTAAGTAGGGAATATAGAAGTGTTGCTGTACGTTTCTCCATTATTTTCTGTTAAAAAAAATAATTGGAAATTATGTCAGTTTAATTGCGAAAAAACAACACACCAAAAAAAAAGAGTCAGTGTTTCTACATGACATATGCATTCAGGGTTAAAAAATATAAAATATATGATCCTAAAGTAGCTTAATGCATATCATATAACTATACAATCTAAACTAAATTTAGGAGATAATATGTTTGTTGAAGATCTCCATAATATATTTTGACAAATTTGCCATATACCCACACAAATATGGAGTTTGTGATTACTCTAAAAAGATAAAAATTCAGCATAAAATGATGAAATCAAGAATTTCTAACCCAAGAAAACAAAAATTATAATCAGTTTGAAAGTTCCAGTGACTTGAAGCAATGGTCATTATTCATCAATATTATGGCAGCAGTTCGCATTGCTTCAGCCCAAAATCTTCCTGGGACATTCTTCGCGTGTAGCATGCTTCGTCAAATTTCTGCAAGGTGCCGATTCTTTCTCTCAGCTACACCATTTTGTTGATGTGTGTTGGCACATGTGAATTGATGACGTATACCACATTCTTGCAGATAGCGATTGAATTCTTCCGAGGTGTATTCTCCTCCATTGTCTGAGCATAGACACTGAATCTATTTTCTCACTTCTCCTTCGACCGTTGTCTTGAATTCTAGAAACTTTGAGAATGTTTCGGATTTTTCTTTCATGAAGAAAACCCACACATATCTCGAATAATCATCAATGAACGTCACCATGTACCGCATCCCGCTAACTGATGTCTGTTTGACTGGACCGAACACATCTGAGAGAATTAACTCTAGTGGCTTCTTTGCTCTAAAATTTGACTCCTTGTATGGTAATTGATGAGCTTTACAATACTTCATCCAGCACAAACAACATCTGTTTTAACTTCAACTTGAGGTAAGCCATTGAGCATGGATTCTCCATTATTACCTTCAACTTGTGATAACCAACATGTCCCAGCCGTGCATGCCATAGATCTGTTTTCTCGTTCTTACGAGTCTTGTCTACATAGGCAGACTCTGCGGAGAGCACATAGACGGACTCCACTCTCCGTCCTTCCATCATTGGCTTTTCTGATATTTTAAGATCTTCATAGACCTTCACATCTTGTGGGCCAAACAAGACGTAGTTCCCTAACGATGTTAGTTGCGATACCGACAACAAGTTCTTCTTCATACCTGGCACGTGATAGACATTATGTAGTGACACCATGTCAGATTTATTACCAGGCATGATCATTGTTTTTCCAATCTGAGCAATTGGAAGTCGTGCATTGTTGGCAATAAGTACCATGCGGCTCCCTTTATACTACTTCACGTCTTGTAGTTTGTTCTGATCGCCAGTCATGTGATTGGAGCATCCTGAATCAATGATCCAGTCATTTTCATAGTTGATACGCTCTCCCATCATTGTCATGAGTGCCAACTCGTTTTCTTCTATGGCACATAATGCCTCAGCATCCCATTCATCCTTTATTTCTCTTTTGGAAGTTACGACATTACTTTCCACAGACTTTTTCTTTGACCAACAATCCTTGGACATATAGCCCCACTTTCCACAGTTGTTGCAGTTGCCTTCGAACCTCCTCCCCCGAGAACTCTTATTGTCGGTCTTTTGAGATCTCCATGGTTGTGAGGTTCCTGGCTGACTCTTCCCTTTGTCAGCTTTTTTGTATCCTTCTTTAGAAGGTGGCTTGAAATTCCTTCGATTTTTACTTGTGTAGAGTGCTTCTTCTTCACTCTTCAGCGTGATGCCTCCCATTTGCTTAGCCATAGCTTCTTGGCTGGCCAGCAAATTCTCAAACTCTACAAGTGATGGTTGAATGGGCCATCCTTGTACAACAGTAATGAAGCTTCTATATTCTAGCCTCAGTCCATGGATGATGATCCTTTTCATTCAAGCTTCTGCAATGACTGATGGCGGATCTAGTTCAGTAATCTCCCGACATATCGACTTGACCTTGTGGAAATATTGAGCAATCGTCATGTCACGTTGTGAGATTGATTGTCACACCCCCAAACCAAGGATGGCGGAAACGTCCGGGGGTGGAGGACTTCATGTAGAGTATCACAACAACGAGTATAATAGTGCTCAAAGTAAATACAACCATCATAAATATAATTGAAAAAGTTACACCAAAGTATATGTTTACATGATTCAAATCAATTACATTATGATACAAAATGAACTGTTCGACGATTTATCGTCCCATCCTCAAAACGTGGTTGATTTCCTGTTTCACTGAATTCCTGAGAATACAAGTAGTTTTGAAAAGTGTCAACACAAAGGTTGGTGAGTTATAAGCTTTTGACAGTAAGAGTTTGAAAATCGATCTTTGTAAAGAGATGTATGTTACCAAGAAAAATCCAATATTTTCCTTACAAAAGTTATGTAGTCCTAAATACCAGGACCGAAAACGAACAACTATTTGTCATACTTAAAGATATAAAAGTGGTTTTAAATCGGCATAAAACCCTTTCTGATGTGAGAAAAATCCCGTAATGAATGATGTGTAGTCTTAAATACCAAGACCGAAAGTATACAATAAAGTATGTAATTGTTGATGTAAAAAGTGATTTTAAATCGACATAAAACCCTTTTTGATATGAAGACGTATAAGTATTTTTCCCATACATAAAGTAATTTCAGTGAGCTAAATAGACATAACTCGCTAATTTAAAGTTAGAACCCGTAAATCTTATGATTGTTAATACCACATGTGAGCTATCATAACCATACTTGACATAGACGGCCTCGTAATACGACGTTCTTCAGGCGTCGCCGTTAAATGACACTTGTCACCACAGACCTGCCGGTCTAGCTGTTGCAAGCAGCTCTGGTGTGGGTTTGTCAAACCCAATATAGATCTATACACAACTATCATGTTCTCCCTACAAGAGACTCTGGTTACAATTTACAGGACTTGTCGACTTTGTTACTTTGGAAGTAACCCGAAGGGAATGACTCACAAATTTATTCATTAATAGATTTACGTGAACTAAACTGAAAACCTTTGGTAAATAAGTTTGAGAAGTAAATGATACATAAACTATACCTATTATAGTTTATCCAAAACGTTTGTGATGTATAAGAATTCTTTTATGAATGCTTTAATGCTATGAATCCATAAACTATGCTCATTATAGCTTAATATACGTGTTCTAAATGAATGAATAATCTTATCATGAATGACTATGTTTCAGTTTATGATGATAAACTAACAAGGAAACACATTCAATATTTAAAACTTATCATTATACACTTTGCTCAACATAATACAAACTGTTATGAAAGTTATAAGCTGTTAACAAATTTTCAACCTTTCTACACTGTTTTTGAAAAGTCATAGAAAAATCATACAAAGTCGAAAACTAGATCCGTAAATTCTGAGAGTTCCTAAAATAAGTCTAGTTTACTCATAATTTTTATCATGATTTTTGGAAGCCTTTAACTTATATTAAAATACTCATTTCACAGACTGGTCCGGATTTGTGTTTGAAAAGACAGGCTGTTTTGTAAAAATCACCATAAATTGTAGAAAAATCGTGTGGAGATTTGCAAGTAGTCATTTTAAAGATAAGAAGTGGAACTACATGCACCTAAAACAGTTTTGAAAAATAAAATGTTTAAGTTGTCCAAAACAGTCCGTGAATGGAGTTGAACTTTTCTGATGAAGGCTGTTAGAAAAATGTAGTTATGTTCTTGGTGTTTTAACTTGTATTCCCCCCCCCCTAAAAACTTGAGAAAACCTGAAAATATAGGGGTATGAACTCACCTTGAGTGATTTCAGTAGGTAAGTGTTGAAGAAGAGAAGTGTTCAACCCAAGAACACTTGAAGATTCACTTGAAGATTCGAAGATCTAACAAGAATGTGATGATGTTTGTGTAAGCAATCTTTGATTTTGAGTAGGAGGATGTGTAATAATCATAAGAAAGATGATGATACTTACTAATTGTAGGAGAAGAGTCTTGGAGTATGCCTTGAAATTCTCGAATTAGAGATAAAAAGATGAGAGAGTTTGGAGTGTGATTCTTGGTAAAAAATGAGAGAATGATTAAAGTGCGAGGAGAGAGGATGGATGTTCCAGCCCTAAGAACGTGGGAATAGTTGAAAATAGTGAGAAAGGACCTATGAAGTGACTAGGGATGGGCTGGTGGTGAATAGTGACATGGAGTGGGTATGGGAGTGGTTGCTTGTGTCATAGAAATAAGTAAAGTCAACACTCTATCTTTGTACTTCACCCACTCTCTTTTGGATAAGGTTTTATCCTTAAAAATGTGATTAATTAATAGTTAAGGGTCCTTATATGTTAAAATAAAGTTTTGGGTGAAAATCCCATGTTAAAACAATTAAAAACGGGCCTAAAATGCGAATTTAGTCGAAAACCGGGAGAAAAAGCGTTCCCAGCGAGACCTCTCGGTCCTAGGCCGAGGTTCGGTCCCTAGGCCGAGGTTCGGTCCTTGCTGGTGCTGAGCCGGAAGCGAAATGCGAACCAGAAGAAGAAGGCAAAGGCGAGGGGCTCAGTCCGAAGGCTCGGTCCGAAGGGTCAAAAGCGAAGGTTCGGTTCGGTTCTTTGAGTGAGGTTCGGTTCGGTTCTTTGAGTGAGGTTCGGTTCGGTTCAGCAGCCTTCTTCATCAGGAGGGTTCGGTTCCTAAGGGGACTTTCGGTTCCTAAGAGGGGTTTCGGTTCCTAAGAGGGGTTTCGGTTCCTAAGAGGACTTTCGGGTCCTAAGAGGGGTTTCGGTTCCTCAAGCCCGTTTTTCGCGTAGACTTCCGCTTTTGGGCTGTTTTCGCCAAATTCGAGGGTCGGAATGCCCCGAGTGATTATAGAAAGTTCAGAGAGATTTTGAGAGAGATTTGAGAGAGATTCCACATACTTAGAGAGATTTGGGAGAGATTTGACATACTTGGAGAGATTTCACATACAAAGAGAGATTTGGGAGAGATTTCACATACTTAGAGAGATTTGGGAGAGATTTGACATTCTTGGAGAGGTTTCTCATACAAAGAGAGATTTGGGAGAGACTTCACATACTTAGAGGGATTTGGGAGAGATTTGACATTATTGGAGAGGTTTCTCATACAAAGAGAGATTTGGGAGAGATTTCACATACTTAGAGGGATTTGGGAGAGATTTGACATTCTTGGAGAGGTTTCTCATACAAAGAGAGATTTGGGAGAGATTTCACATACTTAGAGAGATTTGGGAGAGATTTGACGTTCTTGGAGAGGTTTCTCATACAAAGAGATGGAGTGAAAACGATTGAGAGAGGTTTCATTGGTGACCTTTTTGAGTGTCCGGCTTCGCAATGCAAGGTCCGTGAACCCCGTTAAGCCTTGTTTAAGGATCTTGCATACTCCCGATGAGTATGTAACATTGTTTTATCGGTTTGGCTCGCCACGTACCACCGTTTTAGGTTAAGGAGATCTAGATGTACGCACTTTTCGATTTATGATCTCTCATTAGAATAGAGAGTTGTTTAGAAATTACATAACGTAAAATCTACTACCTACGGGCAAATTGAGTTGATCGGTTTGACTTGTTGACTTTAGTTGACTTTGACTTGACCGAAAATTGACGGTTGTCACATCATCCCCCCGTTAGAGGGAATTTCGTCCCGAAATTTTAATTTAGGCAAGGAGTAGGCACGAATAATCGAACCATGAAGTGGGGATACTTCCTAATCGACTGATTCTCGCACTCCCAAGTGACTCCAGGTCCTTGGTTAGTATTCCAGCGAACTTCCACTAATGGGAAGCGGCGTTGCTGCGTTCGCTTAACCTCTCGGTCCATGGTCACTATGGTTCTTTCACGAAGGTGAGGCTCTTGTGGAACTCGATCTCGTCGAGGGGGATTACAAGAGTCTCGTCGGATAAATACTTCTGCAAGTTCGGGATGTGTCGGGTAGAATGTACTTTACTAAGCTCGCGGGAGTAGATTGAAGTTGCGATTACAAGGCTGATTCTTACAAGAATCCCAAAAGGCATAAATTATCTGGGGTTTTGGCTTTCCACGCTTTCCAAAGCGTACTAAGCCTGCCCAGAGTGAGGTTTCCAGAGGAATTTGGTCTCTTATTCTGGAGTTCTAAAGGTTTCTTCCTTTTGCTTCTCTTCCCAATCAAGGGTTGCTCCCTTCATGGTCAAAGTCGTAAGGGAGTTCTGTAATTTACGAGAAGTTCCAAAGGAACTAAGACGGTAGGTCAGCGAGACCCAGAATCTTGGGCGTATTCTTGCTGACGCCTTTTGTGCTGACTGTTTCTCAATGGTTTTGATCAATTCAAAGAGTCCTTAAGGATTTCCACATTGATAATGATGTATCTTAGGAAATTGACTCCTCAATTCCAAAACTCGTATCTAGAGAACTTCAGGTAAAGCTTCTCTGATCGTATTGATTTCGCGGTTTGTTGTAGCTGCTCTCCTTGGTTTCCTTCTTACTATAAGGGTAGATAAGCAAGTCAGTTACAATGACAATGACTAACGTATCCTAGTAAGAATGACATATCCTATGAATACTGCGAGCGGGTTGGTCCTATCCGAGGGGTATCACTACGGACTTGCAGCGTCCGCGTCGAATTTGGAGGATTGTCCTCGGACATCCTTCTCCAATACTCGCGACTGGTGATATTCAGATCTCAGGTCCGATTTCTGAAGGGTACCTCGTTCCTTGTAGTTGGTCGGCCTATTCGTTTATGCGAGGTAGATAGTAAAGGTTTCTACTGGAGATATTGTCGGGGCCTCTAAAGTCGGTGGAACCATGAGCAATTTGCCTTTCTATTTGAAGAATTAGACCGGAGCCTTCCATGGTGAGAAGCTCGGTTCTTCAATTTCATTGTTGAGTAGTTCGACAGGTTTGACCTGAGAGTTCTTGTAGCTCGGTAGGAAGCATGTGGGTTTGGTTTATGCGACTAGGCTCCTTTTCGGAGGGTAGGACATTTACTCGTTCCTCTGGACAACCTTGGCCCGAAGTTCAAGGTAGGACTCGCACCATATCCGTCCCAAGCTTCTGTGCTTGAACCTTGTCTGCTAAATGCGACATTCCCAAAGGTCTCCTGTAAATACTTGTGATAAGGTTTCGGGAAGTATAACCCTCCTCTGGTGCGTGTTTTGGGGTTCCACAGTGAGAGACGATCCGGAGGTCCGTGCTTGATGCGTTTATGGTAGACAAGGATTCCGATATTTGGTGAGTTACGTGAAGGGTCCTTTTGTAGACATTAAATCGGGAAAATGAGGGCTAGATCAATGAAAATTGGATGATGACAACAATATCTTTTTAGATGACATGTGTTAAGCTGTATTCGCAAGAAGAGATCACTAGAGTGATAGAGTATCTTGTGTTTCCTTTTTAGGGTGATCCATTTTGTTTGATGTTATCATTACTGTAGATGATTCATACCATAGTGTCTAGCACTGGTAGTGGGTGTGTTTCGATAGCCAGTAATGATACTTGATATCATGATCCCTGACAGGTCTTCCTACGATCGAGCGGTATATGAACGTCGTATGTAAGTTGATGTTGGCGAGATTGTCGAGTGGGTGGCCCCACTTAGTTCTTACTGCTCGACACGGAATAGGAGTCAGGATGGAATTATTTGTTTCATGACTTCGGTATTTTGATTATAATTAACCTCGATGTATGTACAAAGTCATCACATCTTACAGGTAATGATCCTAAGATCATATATGAATGTCTTTTGTTTGATTTGAACGAGGGAGTATTTTAACTACTTTTAGAAAGACAGTGACATTAGCAAGCATACCAAATTCATTACAAACATATGATACTTAAACGTTTTTGTCGTTGGGAAACATTACAAAAGTCCTAATATGGTTCCTTATTACCCTTGCTGGTTCGTTTGTTATGCTCCTCCGCTTTCCCCGTCATTCCTCTTAGTTGGACAGTTTCTCTTGAAGTGTCCCGTTTCACCACATAGGAAGCACACTGGAATTACTTTGGTAATGGGGGTTGGTGTGATGTACTGAGTCGAGGTCCTACAGAAACGGGCGGTGTGCCCTTTCTTGTTGCAGTTTTTACAATGCATTTCCCGGCAAGCCCCATGGTGATGGAACCCACACTTGACACACTTTGGGAGTGATCCCTCATATGGTCTAGCCGACGTATGGGTGGCAGACCCTGTGGCTAGTGTCGGGGCATGTGTCGTGACTGCTGTTGTAATGGTGGGGGTGGCCATAGGTTGTTGACTTTTAGTGGATCTTTGGGATTGGTGGCGCTCTTTCATGTTCCAAAACTTTCTCTTCTTGCTCGTAGGTTTGTGGCCCGAGGTATTTTTGCTGGCAGGCACCTATTGGTGTTCCTGATTGTTACCACAATCTGTATTGTCAGTACCGCTTCCATTTCTGCTGGCGTTGTTAGCATTGAACTGTGCCATGACGGCTGCCACGGCTGCCGTGACTGCAGCCTGAAAAGTAGCAGCGTCTATCTGCAGAGTTGGCGCCTTGCTAGTTGGTTGATTTCCCTTTGGTGAAGACATAGCTTTGTTCCATGATGAAAAACAACTTCGTTAGCGGGGATAATTATCTCAAGTGTGTTCTTACGATTTATATTTACGCATATAAATTTTTGCTCATTACTGTACTATTCCTAGTGTTTCCGCTAACATTCTTGAAATGGAGTTACAGCAGTGGGTAGGAGTAGGTTTCATACGGGCGCTAAGCTTTACTCATCTTAGAATCATGTGTGTCCAAACACGCTTGGCTGAGGAGTTTTGATGGGACCCGGTGTATTAGTGTTGGTATGATCGCACCTATAAGTCTATGAAGAAGGAACTTCTCAACAAAATGATTAAGGGTGAGATGATAATGAGTTTTTAGAATGGATATACGTCGCGAGTTTCTAACTAAGTTTTATCTTATATCGATTTGTAACGTCATTCGGTCGTTAAGGGCGTTCTGAAAACAATTCATAACGGGGGTCTTTATATTGTAAACCCATGAATTTTTAGTAGTTTTGTATCCAAGTGAACCCTTATACTTGACCCAGGCTAGGTCCTTATTATGACCAATTGATGCATGCTTAGTTATATAATTAAGGCTAAGTAGTCCTTCGAGTCTGTTAGGTGTGTCCTAAGCCCATCTTGTTAATATGACTGTAGTAATTTGGGTTTTGGTGAAAATTTTTGACCTAGATGTAGGTTTACCTCACATCTATGCATGGAAAAGTTTTGATATCAACTAGATCCATCGTTTAGTATGACCGCTTAAATCCCAGTGTCGTGCTTACGCCTAGAATAGAGTAGCACCAACGCATACTCGCAAATCTAATTTACAAGGTCTTGTGAGAGGTATGAACTCTACTTACGACGATCTGTCCCTTGCGATGCATGAGGCAAAGTCGGTGCACCTTGCAAATCGATGCTTGGCTGCAATCCTCCTCTCTTTGAACGTTATGTGTCTACCCCGTTACTCTCTTGCCTCTGCCTGAGTGGTGATAAGGTCCTAAATAGAGAGTTGGTTTCCGAAATAGTAGTCTCCTTCCGAGTCTCGGGTACGTGAGACAGTGGGGCCTGTAGTAGCGTGTAGTTTCCGAACTCGGGTTATAGTCTACCTGCTCTAATCCCCGATGTTTGCGATCTGCCGGGTCTTCGCCGGGAGGGCTCTGTCAGTCGGTCCCCCGTGGTTGAGGTCATAGCACCCTCGTTGGTCTCCACGTGGTGGTTGTTGCCATTTCTATCGACATTCAACCCTCGATCACGATTGCCCAACGGGGCACAGGTTCGATGTAGTCGAAACGGTTCGCGGAAACCCTTGCTATGCATGGAGGATTGATTACCTCTGGTTCCGCTTCTGATTCTCCTCATAATCATTCACCACTTCTTGGGTTCGGATTGGGAAAGTAGGGGTCGTCCGGTAAGTAGGATCTTGCTATGTTGTACTTGCGAGAATAAGAGTGGAAGAGATAATTACTAGGCGTCTAACTCTATAATTAATTACTTATAGGGGTGATCCTTATTGGTTACTTCTATAATGACATAGTTCATACTAATTACATATAACAAGATATGATAGACCTTCGAATAAGTGATCCTACCCTAGATCCACATCCAAACAAGGAGAAGGAAGTAAGGCAATGACCACAAATTCTAAGTCTATGATTTCTAAGTTATATAATATCATAGGGTATCCACTTAGGGGCTATAGATCTATTATTAAGGATCTATTTAGTTTTCATATAAGTTATGATATTACAAAATACTCCTATAGTATTTTAAACTCGTGTTCTGTTCTAATGATCTAATTGTGGTAGTGTTGGTAAGTATTTAGACATGTTGCCATATCACAACCATTCTTGGGCATGTGCTAATCACTCCTCGGACTAGCATAGTTGATCAGGCTATGCCATTCCCAAGACTGATCATACACCCCCGAGTTTACCTGTGATATTCAACAATCGTTACTTTTGTTTTGTTCTAGAATGATGCTGACCTTAGTATGTATGCATGCCTGTATACTTTCTATTAAGAAACTACTTATTTCTAAAAGTGTAGTTGTTTTGAAAACTTTAAATCAGAGACTCTAGTCCCAATGCATTTATAGTTTGTATATCTTATGTGGTTCGATATACTGAGTTCACTATAAACAATGCTCTGATACCAATCTGTCACACCCCCAAACCAAGGATGGCGGAAACGTCCGGGGGTGGAGGACTTCATGTAGAGTATCACAACAACGAGTATAATAGTGCTCAAAGTAAATACAACCATCATAAATATAATTGAAAAAGTTACACCAAAGTATATGTTTACATGATTCAAATCAATTACATTATGATACAAAATGAACTGTTCGACGATTTATCGTCCCATCCTCAAAACGTGGTTGATTTCCTGTTTCACTGAATTCCTGAGAATACAAGTAGTTTTGAAAAGTGTCAACACAAAGGTTGGTGAGTTATAAGCTTTTGACAGTAAGAGTTTGAAAATCGATCTTTGTAAAGAGATGTATGTTACCAAGAAAAATCCAATATTTTCCTTACAAAAGTTATGTAGTCCTAAATACCAGGACCGAAAACGAACAACTATTTGTCATACTTAAAGATATAAAAGTGGTTTTAAATCGGCATAAAACCCTTTCTGATGTGAGAAAAATCCCGTAATGAATGATGTGTAGTCTTAAATACCAAGACCGAAAGTATACAATAAAGTATGTAATTGTTGATGTAAAAAGTGATTTTAAATCGACATAAAACCCTTTTTGATATGAAGACGTATAAGTATTTTTCCCATACATAAAGTAATTTCAGTGAGCTAAATAGACATAACTCGCTAATTTAAAGTTAGAACCCGTAAATCTTATGATTGTTAATACCACATGTGAGCTATCATAACCATACTTGACATAGACGGCCTCGTAATACGACGTTCTTCAGGCGTCGCCGTTAAATGACACTTGTCACCACAGACCTGCCGGTCTAGCTGTTGCAAGCAGCTCTGGTGTGGGTTTGTCAAACCCAATATAGATCTATACACAACTATCATGTTCTCCCTACAAGAGACTCTGGTTACAATTTACAGGACTTGTCGACTTTGTTACTTTGGAAGTAACCCGAAGGGAATGACTCACAAATTTATTCATTAATAGATTTACGTGAACTAAACTGAAAACCTTTGGTAAATAAGTTTGAGAAGTAAATGATACATAAACTATACCTATTATAGTTTATCCAAAACGTTTGTGATGTATAAGAATTCTTTTATGAATGCTTTAATGCTATGAATCCATAAACTATGCTCATTATAGCTTAATATACGTGTTCTAAATGAATGAATAATCTTATCATGAATGACTATGTTTCAGTTTATGATGATAAACTAACAAGGAAACACATTCAATATTTAAAACTTATCATTATACACTTTGCTCAACATAATACAAACTGTTATGAAAGTTATAAGCTGTTAACAAATTTTCAACCTTTCTACATTGTATTTGAAAAGTCATAGAAAAATCATACGAAGTCGAAAACTAGATCCGTAAATTCTGAGAGTTCCTAAAATGAGTCTAGTTTACTCATAATTTTTATCATGATTTTTGGAAGCCTTTAACTTATATTAAAATACTCATTTCACAGACTGGTCCGGATTTGTGTTTGAAAAGACAGGCTGTTTTGTAAAAATCACCATAAATTGTAGAAAAATTGTGTGGAGATTTGAAAGTATTCATTTTAAAGATAAGAAGTCGAACTACATGCACCTAAAACAGTTTTGAAAAATAAAATGTTTAAGTTGTCCAAAACAGTCCGTGAATGGAGTTGAACTTTTCTGATGAAGGCTGTTAGAAAAGTGTAGTTATGTTCTTAGTGTTTTAACTTGTATTCCCCCCCCCCCCCCCCCCTAAAAACTTGAGAAAACCTGAAAATATAGGGGTATGAACTCACCTTGAGTGATTTCAGTAGGTAAGTGTTGAAGAAGAGAAGTGTTCAACCCAAGAACACTTGAAGATTCACTTGAAGATTCGAAGATCTAACAAGAATGTGATGATGTTTGTGTAAGCAATCTTTGATTTTGAGTAGGAGGATGTGTAATAATCATAAGAAAGATGATGATACTTACTAATTGTAGGAGAAGAGTCTTGGAGTATGCCTTGAAATTCTCGAATTAGAGATAAAAAGATGAGAGAGTTTGGAGTGTGATTCTTGGTAAAAAATGAGAGAATGATTAAAGTGAGAGGAGAGAGGATGGATGTTCCAGCCCTAAGAACGTGGGAATAGTTGAAAATAGTGAGAAAGGACCTATGAAGTGACTAGGGATGGGCTGGTGGTGAATAGTGACATGGAGTTGGTATGGGAGTGGTTGCTTGTGTCATAGAAATAAGTAAAGTCAACACTCTACCTTTATACTTCACCCACTCTCTTTTGGATAAGGTTTTATCCTTAAAAATGTGATTAATTAATAGTTAAGGGTCCTTATATGTTAAAATAAAGTTTTGGGTGAAAATCCCATGTTAAAACAATTAAAAACGGGCCTAAAATCCGAATTTAGTCGAAAACCGGGAGAAAAAGCGTTCCCAGTGAGACCTCTCGGTCCTAGGCTGAGGTTCGGTCCTTGCTGGTGCTGAGCCGGAAGCGAAATGCGAACCAGAAGAAGAAGGCGAAGGCGAGTGGCTCAGTCCGAAGGCTCGGTCCAAAGGGTCAGAAGCGAAGGTTCGGTTCGGTTCTTTGAGTGAGGTTCGGTTCGGTTCTTTGAGTGAGGTTCGGTTCGGTTCAGCAGCCTTCTTCATCAGGAGGGTTCGGTTCCTAAGGGGACTTTCGGTTCCTAAGAGGGGTTTTGGTTCCTAAGAGGGGTTTCGGTTCCTAAGAGGACTTTCGGGTCCTAAGAGGGGTTTCGGTTCCTCAAGCCCGTTTTTCGCGTAGACTTCCGCTTTTGGGCTGTTTTCGCCAAATTCGAGGGTCGAAATGCCCCGAGTGATTATAGAAAGTTGAGAGAGATTTGAGAGAGATTCCACATACTTAGAGAGATTTGGGAGATATTTGACATACTTGGAGAGATTTCACATACAAAGAGAGATTTGGGAGAGATTTCACATACTCAGAGAGATTTGGGAGAGATTTGACATTCTTGGAGAGGTTTCTCATACAAAGAGAGATTTGGGAGAGATTTCACATACTTAGAGGGATTTGGGAGAGATTTGACATTCTTGGAGAGGTTTCTCATACAAAGAGAGATTTGGGAGAGATTTCACATACTTAGAGGGATTTGGGAGAGATTTGACATTCTTGGAGAGGTTTCTCATACAAAGAGAGATTTGGGAGAGATTTCACATACTTAGAGAGATTTGGGAGAGATTTGACATTCTTGGAGAGGTTTCTCATACAAAGAGAGATTTGGGAGAGATTTCACATACTTAGAAAGATTTGGGAGAGATTTGACATTCTTGGAGAGGTTTCTCATACAAAGAGAGATTTGGGAGAGATTTCACATACTTAGAGGGATTTGGGAGAGATTTGACATTCTTGGAGAGGTTTCTCATACAAAGAAAGGTTTGGGAGAGATTTCACATACTTAGAGGGATTTGGGAGAGATTTGACATTCTTGGAGAGGTTTCTCATACAAAGAGAGATTTGGGAGAGATTTCACATACTTAGAGAGATTTGGGAGAGATTTGACATTCTTGGAGAGGTTTCTCATACAAAGAGATGGAGTGAAAACGATTGAGAGAGGTTTCATTGGTGACCTTTTTGAGTGTCCGGCTTCGCAATGCAAGGTCCGTGAACCCCGTTAAGTCTTGTTTAAGGATCTTGCATACTCCCGATGAGTATGTAACACTGTTTTATCGGTTTGGCTCTCCACGTACCACCGTTTTAGGTTAAGGAGATCTAGATGTACGCACTTTTCGATTTATGATCTCTCATTAGAATAGAGAGTTGTTTAGAAATTACATAACGTAAACTCTAGTACCTACGGGCAAATTGAGTTGACCGGTTTGACTTGTTGACTTTAGTTGACTTTGACTTGACCGAAAATTGACGGTTATCACATTGATAATAGCTCGTTCTCCAAAAGTTGTAGTCTTGTATCATTCTTCTTTGAGAAAAGCATCACAAACGTGTCCCAAGCTTCTTTCGGGGTGTTCTCATCCCGAATATGCTCCAACATCTCTTCTTCGATTGTGGTCTTCAAGGTAAACATTGTTTTGCCTGCTTTGATTTTCCATTTGCGCAATCACCATTAACGTCTTCCTCTGGTGGCGTAGTTTCGCTTCCACCAACGACCTCCCATAGATCTTGTCCTTGTAAGTAGGACTTCATACATGTTTCCCACGTTTTGTAGTTGTTGTTGTTGAGTTTCTTGATTCCTCCGACGACTTGGAGATCACCCATCGTGTTGGTAGTACCTCGGTAATACCAAACAAGCTAGTTTCGACACTAAACTTGCAGAGTCACAAACTACTCACGATACAACGAGAATCACTCGTTCTCGCTATCAAGAAACCTTGCTCTGATACCAGATTGTTGAACACGACTCTTTTATATGGGAAACAACAAGACTTTTATTAAGACACTCAAGGAGAACTTACACTTTGTGAGACTACTACACACTTTGCTTTCTTTTATGCTTTCTTGGATGGTTTGGAGCAAATGAGCTCCATACCTATTTATAGGCCTCTTAGGAAGGTTCTGGATACTAGCATACACTTACTACATACTAGATAACTCTAGAACTATCTAACATACTCTACATGCTTCCATATGTTTCTAGAATGTTCTACCATGTTCTGGAGAGGTTTAGGTTGCTCCAGTGTCTTCTAAAATGATCCATATCCTTCCAGGGTATTCCATGTCGTTCTAGAGTATTCTAGACTCTTTCGGTATATTCCAGAGTCTTCCATAGTCTTCCATAATGTTCTAGAATCTTCTAGAGCATTCTAGAACAAGCTAAAGTCTTCTGAATAATATTTGTTCAATTGGGTTAGTGATGATCTTTAACAGTCCGGTCACCACCGCATCGCGGTAACGGAAGTCAAACTCCGAGTTGACCTAGGTGTCGGGATCGGGAATCGTGTTTTTTATCGCGGTGTTTTTGAAGAGGGAAGTCAACGGGCAGGGGTTTGACTTTTCGGGCAGGGGTGGGTCGGGGAAGGAGTGGGTGGAGGGGTCGAATTTTTCGATGAAATCTGCCGGAGAGAGTTTTATGGGCTCGGGAGAGGAGAGGAGGTGGAGGAGGAATGCACGTTCTGACGGAAGGGTATTTTGGTCATTTGGTTGGTTTAGGAGGAAAGAAAGGTAGGGGTTATTGGGTGAATTTGGGGTGGAATATGAGTGGTGAAGTAAAGCGAATGCAACAAAACGTTTGGGGTATTTTAGGAATTTTGTGGTGTCTTCTAGAAGAATGACAAGTGCTGAACAGATTTCTTTGTGAAATGATTTAGGGATTTTTAGGGAGAAATCGGTAACTATGTCTTCAAGGGGTCGTTTTTCGCCATCTTTAAGTAGGGAATATAGAAGTGTTGCTGTAGGTTTCTCCATTATTTTCTGTTAAAAAAAAATAATTGGAAATTACGTCAGTTTAATTGCGAAAAAACTACACACCAAAAAAAAGAGTAAGTGTTTCTACATGACATATGCATTCAGGGTTAAAAAATATAAAATATATGATCTTAAAGTAGCTTAATGCATATCATATAATTATACAATCTAAACTAAATTTAGGAGATAATATGTTTGTTGAAGATCTCCATAATATATTTTGACAAATTTGCCATATACCCACACAAATATGGAGTTTATGATGACTCTAAAAAGATAAAAATTCAGCATAAAATGATGAAATCAAGAATTTCTAACCCAAGAAAACAAAAATTATAATCAGTTTGAAAGTTTCAGTGACTTGAAGCAATGGTCATTATTCATCAATATTATGGCAGCAGTTCGCATTGCTTCAGCCCAAAATCTTCCTAGGACATTCTTCGCGTGTAGCATGCTTCGACAAATTTCTGCAAGGTGCCGATTCTTTCTCTCAGCTACACCATTTTGTTGATGTGTGTTGGCACATGTGAATTGATGACGTATACCACATTCTTGCAGATAGCGATTGAATTCTTCCGAGGTGTATTCTCCTCCATTGTCTGAGCGTAGACACTGAATCTATTTTCTCACTTCTCCTTCGACCGTTCTCTTGAATTCTAGAAACTTTGAGAATGTTTCAGATTTTTCTTTCATGAAGAAAACCCACACATATCTCGAATAATCATCAATGAACGTCACCATGTACCGCATCCCGCTAACTGATGTCTGCTTGACTGGACCGAACACATCTGAGTGAATTAACTCTAGTGGCTTCTTTGCTCTAAAATTTGACTCCTTGTATGGTAATTGATGAGCTTTACAATACTTCATCCAGCACAAACAACATCTGTTTTAACTTCAACTTGAGGTAAGCCATTGAGCATGGATTCTCCATTATTACCTTCAACTTGTGATAACCAACATGTCCCAGCCGTGCATGCCATAGATCTGCTGTCTCGTTCTTACGAGTCTTGTCTACATAGGCAGACTCTGCGGAGAGCACATAGACGGACTCCACTCTCCGTCCTTCCATCATTGGCTTTTCTGATATTTTAAGATCTTGATAGACCTTCACATCTTGTGGGCCAAACAAGACGTAGTTCCCTAACGATGTTAGTTGCGATACCGACAACAAGTTCTTCTTCATACCTGGCACGTGATAGACATTATGTAGTGACACCATGTCAGATTTATTACCAGGCATGATCATTGTTTTTCCAATCTGAGCAATTGGAAGTCGTGCATTGTTGGCTATAAGTACCATGCGGCTCCCTTTATACTACTTCACGTCTTGTAGTTTGTTCTGATCGCCAGTCATGTGATTGGAGCATCCTGAATCAATGATCCAGTCATTTTCATAGTTGATACGCTCTCCCATCATTGTCATGAGTGCCAACTCGTTTTCTTCTATGGCACATAATGCCTCAGCATCCCATTCATCCTTTATTTCTCTTTTGGAAGTTACGACATTACTTTCCACAGACTTTTTCTTTGACCAACAATCCTTGGACATATAGCCCCACTTTCCACAGTTGTTGCAGTTGCCTTCGAACCTCCTCCCCCGAGAACTCTTATTGTCGGTCTTTTGAGATCTCCATGGTTGTGAGGTTCTTGGCTAACTCTTCCCTTTGTCAGCATTTTTGTATCCTTCTTAAGAAGGTGGCTTGAAATTCCTTTGATTTTTACTTGTGTAGAGTGCTTCTTCTTCACTCTTCAGCGTGATGCCTCCCATTTTCTTAGCCATAGCTTCTTGGCTGGCCAGCAAATTCTCAAACTCTACAAGTGATGGTTGAATGGGCCATCCTTGTACAACAGTAATGAAGCTTCTATATTGTAGCCTCAGTCCATGGATGATGATCCTTTTTATTCGAGCTTCTGTAATGACTGATTGCGGATCTAATTAAGTAATCTCCCGACATATCGACTTGACCTTGTGGAAATATTGAGCAATCGTCATGTCACGTTGTGAGATGGATAATAGCTCGTTCTCCAAAAGTTGTAGTCTCGTATCATTCTTCTTAGAGAAAAGCATCACAAACGTGTCCCAAGCTTCTTTCGGGGTGTTCTCATCCCGAATATGCTCCAACATCTCTTCTTCGATTTTGGTCTTCAAGGAAAACATTGTTTTGCCTGCTCTGATTTTCCATTTGCGCAAATCACCATTAACGTCTTCCTCTGGTGGCGTAGTTTTGCTTCCACCAACGACCTCCCATAGATCTTGTCCTTATAAGTAGGACTTCATACATGTTTCCCACGTTTTGTAGTTGTTGTTGTTGAGTTTCTTGATTCCTCCGACGACTTGGAGATCACCCATCATGTTGGTAGTACCTCGGTAATACCAAACAAGCTAGTTTCGACACTAAACTTGCAGAGTCACAAACTACTCACGATACAACGAGAATCACTCGTTCTCACTATCAAGAAACCTTACTCTGATACCAGATTGTTGAACACGACTCTTTTATATGGGAAACAACAAGACTTTTATTAAGACACTCAAGGAGAACTTACACTTTGTGAGACTACTACACACTTTGCTTTCTTTTATGCTTTCTTGGATGGTTTGGAGCAAATGAGCTCCATACCTATTTATAGGCCTCTTAGGAAGGTTCTAGATACTAGCATACACTTACTACATACTAGATAACTCTAGAACTATCTAACATACTCTACATGCTTCCATATGTTTCTAGAACGTTCTACCATGTTCTGGAGAGGTCTAGGTTGCTCCAGTGTCTTCTAGAATGATCCATATCCTTCCAGGGTCTTCAATGTCGTTCTAGAGTATTCTAGACTCTTCCGGTATATTCCAGAGTCTTCCATTGTCTTCCATAATGTTCTATAATCTTCTAGAGCATTCTAGAACAAGCTAAAGTCTTCTGAATAATATTTGTTCAATTTGGCTAGTGATGAGCTTTAACAGTCCGGTCACCATCTCATCGCGGTAATGGAAGTCAAACTCCGAGTTGACCGAGATGTCGGGATCGGGAATCGTGTTTTTTATCGCGGTGTTTTTGAAGAGGGAAGTCAACGGGCAGGGGTATGACTTTTCGGGCAGGGGTTGGTCGGGGAAGGAGTGGGTGGAGGGGTCGAATTTTTCGATGAAATCTGCCGGAGAGAGTTTTATGGGCTCGGGAGAGGAGAGGAGGTAGAGGAGGAATGCACGTTCTGACGGAAGGGTATTTTGGTCATTTGCGTGGTTTAGGAGGAAAGAAAGGTAGGGGTTATTGGGTGAATTTGGGGTGGAATATGAGTGGTGAAGTAAAGCGAATGCAACAAAACGTTCGGGGTATTTTAGGAATTTTGTGGTGTCTTCTAGAAGAATGACAAGTGCTGAACAGATTTCTTTGTGAAATGATTTAGGGATTTTTAGGGAGAAATCGGTAATTATGTCTTCAAGGGGTCGTTTTTCGCCATCTTTAAGTAGGGAATATAGAAGTGTTGCTGTAGGTTTCTCCATTATTTTCTGTTAAAAAAAATAATTGGAAATTACGTCAGTTTAATTGCGAAAAAACAACACAAAAAAAAGAGCCAGTGTTTCTACATGACATATGCATTCAGGGTTAAAAAATATAAAATATATGATCTTAAAGTAGCTTAATGCATATCATATAACTATACAATCTAAACTAGATTTAGGAGATAATATGTTTGTTGAAGATCTCCATAATATATTTTGACAAATTTGCCATATACCCACACAAATATGGAGTTTATGATGACTCTAAAAAGATAAAAATTCAGCATAAAATGATGAAATCAAGAATTTCTAACCCAAGAAAATAAAAATTATAATCAGTTTGAAAGTTTCAGTGACTTGAAGCAATGGTCATTATTCATCAATATTATGGCATGCATACAGATACAGATACTACCACAAAGCGTTGTAGATAAATCTAGGATTTCTTATTTATGGAAAAATCGATTTCAAGATAAACAGAACGAATTAATTGAATCAATTCAGACTCTCGTTGATAGATTTATTGATCGACTGAATGTATTTAGTCAATTAAACTAGGAAAGTGAGAATGATTATCGAATTTGATTGTGAACAGTTTGCACGTCGAAAAACCAAGGGTTTTACATTGCATCTATTAACATAATAAACTAAATGATAAAAAGCGTAATCAACAAAGAACAGTTCCAGATTTATTCATTACGAATTGATTAAGTGAGATTATGACTCAAATTTAACATGGAAGATGATAAACCCTAGAAACAGCAAAACGAGGAAACTGAAACGCTAAATCATCAGATCGAGATATAGAACTATTGATCGATGAGCGAAAGATTTTACCTGTGATTATTGCTTTGTTGCCGATATCGATTTCGATGAAAGAGGGATGGATTTTGAATTCGACGGGAGATTTTGATTAATGAAAGAGATATCTGATTATGATCAAGAACTCTAAACTCGTATTATAGGAATGAAAACAAAACCCAATTAAATTCAAACTAAGTTTCCCTTCTGAATAATCATTTGTTAGTAATTATCTCGTTGTGTTCGCAACTATTTTTTTTTATATAATTTTTTAAGATCTGTTGTAATTTAATACAACCATTTTAAAATATTTATTTAAGTTTTTCTAATACTATGTTATAAACTTTGTTTATAAGTTTTTCTAATATAATTCTACAAATTTTTAATTTTCTTTTTACATATTCATACATCTCTGTTTTAATTTTCATAGAACTCTTTTTAACTTTCTTTTACAAAATGTTTCATTGATTTTGTATAATAATTTAACATTTTTCTATAACATTTTAAAATCATAAAGTTTATAAATTTTTGATTAAAAACTACAAGAAAAATATAATAATTTTAAAACTTTTATTATAATTTTTTTCCTTATTTGCTACGTAATATTTTCTTTTTATTTTTTTAAAGACCCTACATATCTATTTAATTTTGTTGTTAGATATTATTTACTTTAAAAATATTATATATGTTTAAAAACAAAAGAAAAACAAATAAAAGTCTATATACAATATTTCACAAAATTAAAAATATATTTATTAATTAAAAAGAAACATTTAAAATTGATGAGTGATTAATTAATATTTATGATAGTAAGTTTTTGCTTAAAATAAATGTAACGTCCTGAAAATTACAAACTGAAAATTACAAAGAGATTTTTCATTTATAAATTAGGATAACCAATTAAAACCTTTATTTCAAAACCATTGAGTAACAAATTGTTTTATTGAAAATCATATATTATCATAATTAAATTTATAAAACTTTAGAAGCGAATAGCTTTGATGCATATATACAGTCTCGTCGAGCTCTTTCCACGAACGATTTGCAAAATGTTAAATACACAACTGTAAGCATAAAATTTAGTAAGTTCCCCAGTACGCCACATATTCCACCATACATATAATGTATCCACACACAATTCTCGACTCTAGCTTCGAGCAACCAAAACTCCTATCTACACACACACACACACACACATATATATATATATATATATATATATATATATATATATATAACATACATAACGGGACCAACAAACTCACATAACGGGCCTCGACCCCAAACATACATAACAGACCCGCTCAAACATACAAACATACATAACATGCCCCACCCAACCATACATAACAAGCCCCGCCCAACCATACCTAACAGACACTACCACATGACTCTATTGCAAGGAGCCATATCCTGGTCTTTCGTATTATTGTCAGGGGGCCAAATCTTGGTCTTCCATACAATCCCAAAGTCATACATAGTCGAATTCAAATAGACATTGGAACAGATGATCCACCCAAAAGAAATAAATCAAACAAGAACCATGCAGTCGGGCATTAGACCAATTGTTCTCAGGCTATCCAACTTGATTGCGTACAATCCATTAGGGTAAACATTCAAACAATCAATACTATCATTACCTAATCAATCATGAGACCTAGCAGTATCATATAAACCCCATATAAGACTATTAGTATAGAATTTCTTGACACCTAGTGTTGTATACTGTTCAAGCCTAACAATGAGTCCTCCTAGTCAACTAACATACTCATACCCTAACAGTACCGTTATCCTACCATGCCAAGGATATACAATGTGATACATTGCATAGTGAGAAACTCACATGAAGTAAAGAACCAGAGAAGTACAGTGATGTGCAGATTATACCTACCAATTTCAAATTTATAACCTATCAAAACTTATCTACTAATACACTTGTAAGAAGTGTACCTAGTCAATTTATAGAATATAAAAGTAAGTCTGGTGTTGATCACAGGGAACGATATCTAACTAATAAAATAATTACTAAAAATTAATCTAAGACAAATAACTAAAAGAGGGGGGGTTATCTGATTTTGCAAGTTCAGATTAACTTAATTACTAAAATCACTAAAAACTAACCCAAACAACTAATAAAAGTTGATTGTAATTAAGAAAGTAAAGATACTTCCATTTAGATTTGAATAGCCCTTTTTCCTATAGTTAGTTTCAAGACATGGATTAATTCAGTTGGTTACCAATATATAAATTATTAGAAGTCTTGATCTGATCTCCTAAAGTTTTCACCAATTTATGAACTATTATGCAATGGTCTTACACAAGTGGACACTAAATCTATTATTAAGGCTATTGGGCTATGTTCTCTAGCATAGTTAAAGTTACTATCTTTATTAAATATTTTAGGATTTGTTACATCACTAGCTTTAACAATTTCATGTTCATAAACAACTAGGTAAACAACTTCATGCAATTAAAGTGATCATTCAACCACACAAAACTTGGAATCTAAGGAACAAAGATTGAAACTATCAACATGCTAGGTTTTGATATATCAAACACAAGCTAAAACAACTACAAAAAATCCATGAAAAGTAGAAACTAACACGTAGTATTAGTGTTCATCATTACTAAATAGTTTTCATATAATCTGTCACACCCTCGAACCACAACGGCGGAAACGTCTGGGGGGCGGAGGACGTCATTGTACAGTATCATAACAATTGAATATAAATGAAACAAAGCATCACAACCATTACATTTAATATTTAATAATTTTACATTGTATTCAAATATTTTTTACATGACATCAGATGCATGTGACAAAAATGAATGAAATGATGTGACGACGTCCCATCCTCCAAAATTCTCGTGGTTACCTGTTTACTGATTTCCTGAGAATACAAGTGATTTTAAGAAATGTCAACAATTAAGTTGGTGAATTCATAAGCATTTTGTATGAAAAAGGGTTTGTAATGTTTCGTAAAAATGATAGTGTATACTTGCAGAAAATCCAATATTTTCTTAAAAATGAGTTGTAAGTCTTAAGTACCAATTCTAGAAATGTAAGTAATATTGTATTGTAAGTAATATTGTATTGTAAAATAATGTAATGAAGTTTTATATTTATATAAAACTACTTGAAATGTATGTTACCCTGTAAATAAAATGCGTTGTTGATACCCTATGTGAGTTATTATAACCATGCTAATACGACTAGTGGCCTGAACGGTGTGCTTCGGGCGTCGGAACTATTATGACATTCATCACCCCATACCTACCGGTCTAACTATCGCTAACAGTTTAGGTGTGGGGTTGTCAATATTGTATAGATCTATACACAAGTATCACACTCTCCCTATAAGAGACTCTGGTTATGATTCAGGATGTAACGTGTACTCTGGTAGGTACGGTGAAGCTTCATGTCTCACAACCAGTATCAGCCGACTTACGTGTGATGAAAACTCCTTTTTAAATGAAATAATTTTGCCTTTAAATAATTACTTGATTTCTGAAATGATAGTGTGGTTTTGTGACTCCCAAACTATACCAATTATAGTTTATCTTGTTTGTTTGTTGAGACTATTTATATAATCTTTTATATAAATATAAGTCTTTATTTGGTCTAGTGTCAAAATATGTGATTAAACATTATATTTTTGGGTTGTAACCCACCAAAATAGTACATAACTATAAAGTAACCATTTTGCTAGAAAAGTTATCTTTTAGTAAAAAACTTTCATAACCTTGTAGTTTTACAAATGATACTTTTTCCTTATGATCTTTATACATGGAATATGTTTTGTTTTTGTTAACTTTGCTTATCAAAATTAATAAAGCACAAATAATTGTATAAAAGCTAGTGATAATCACACTTTGTACAAATAATGGCTTATACTTAAGCATAACGATGGAACATGCAAGTATTATACGGTAAACCAATTTTTAACTTGTATCCCCCCCCCCCAAAAAAAAAAACCCATAAAAATGGGGGTATGAACTCACCTTGAGTGGATTTGTGGGTTGTTTGAAGAGATAACGTGAAGATTCCAAGCTTAAAACACTTGAATGTGTTTGATGAACTCTTTGAAGATTATGTTACTGTAACGTCCGTAGACTTAATGACATTTATTGCTGAGGAATCCCCTTAGCAGTAGTGTCCATCCAGATGATAGTCCTTAGACTAGGTCCCTTGTGTTAGATGTTTTAGGGGCGTAAAGTGAGGATAACGGGAACGGGTAATCGGGTTTGTTTGGTTTGATAAAGCTAATAACTTATTTATTGTGGGTTGAAAACCCTATGTGCTCACCAGGCTCCCAAGCCTGACCCACTCAGTTTCTTGTATTACAGGTAGTGGCGCATGAGCATAGATGTGATGTCTTGGGATGAGAGATTAATGGATTTTAGGCCTATAAATACGGAATAATGTAGTAAGGCCTATGATGTATTGTTTATGCTTATGATCTGTATCGAACATGACATCCCGAGTCTTTTTAAATGAAATACATTTTTACAGAAATGCTTTTGATAAATCTCTATCATATTTTGTTTTGGGATGAATTTCGCAACACTTTTATTTAAAATATTACTCTTATTTTTAAACAAAGCATAAACAAAATCGGTCTTTTCTGACCGTGAAAATGGGGATGTCGCAGTTGGTATCAGAGCATTAGTTTAAGTGAACTAGGAATTTGTAGGATTTCTAGACTTAAACTTAGAATGCTAAGCGATGATTGTGAGGTGTGAGCACTAGCTTATTTTAGGAATTATGCCTAAAATGCTTTTATGTGCTAAATGCTTTGTGCCTGACATGCTATTATTTGTTCGGATCTATGGTCTGTTGCCGACCGGATCTGGAAACCTTATGTGTTTAGGATTCTAAGCGTTTAACTACGATATTAGAACTAGCATATAAACGTTTCGGATTGATAAGGATGATTTAAACATCAATCCTAAATAAAGATCTAGATTCACCTTATTCGGTGTATAGATCAAGATGGCAAGGACCCGTAGCGGAAACGTGAATGCAAATGGGAACCGAGATTAGCCCCCAGTGATACAGGAAATACCAGTCGTAGTAGAAGTGGCACCCGAGCCAATCACGATGGCCGGAGTGCAAGCATTGATCCAGATGATGTTGGATCGTCAAATGGAGGAAACAAGGCGTTTACTTCAACAAGCTCGAGAGGAAATTACGATGCCTATTGAACAGCCCGAGCTGAATGACGGGCAATTTGAGGAAGGGAACGACAGCAGGACCGTTGGTCAAGCGGATCCCCCGGTGATTAGGAGGAACAATCATGATGAAGGAGTCGAGAGGAATGGATGCAAGTACAAAGATTTTCTAACTTGCAAGCCATCGACTTTCACTGGGAAGGAAGATCCGATCGGGGTCATGGATTGGATCTCAGAGATGGAATAGGCCTTCATGACATGTGGTTGCAAAGGCAAGCTACAAACCACGTTTGCAGTACGTCAATTCAGAGGAGGCGATGTTCGCTGGTGGAATACCCTATGGAAGACTTTGAGCCCCAAAGAGCCCCTGCAACTGGCATGGACAGAGTTTCTGGTACAATTTAAACGATAGTATTGCTCAGCCTAAAACCTGCTCGAGCTAGAGAACCAATTCCTAACTTTGAAGAAAGGAAGCATGTCCACCGATGAATACACCAACAACTTCACAGACAAAATGGAGTTTTCTTTGCGCCTTGTCCCTGACGAGCTGACAAAGGTTGACAAGTATGCAAAGGGACTTCCTTGGGAATATGCGGTGCCGGTACGTCAGGCATCTACTCTAGAGGCAGCTATCTGGGCTGCCAAGTCTGTTGAAGATATGATCAAGGGAAGAGTCGCCAGCAAGGTTGAAGTTGGCGATAAGTGAAAGTTTGAAGGATCCACAAGGTCCGACGAGAAGAGAAAATTCTCAAAGTCTGGGGAAGGAGCACAATGGTGTGACAAGTGCAGAAGGAAGCATATTGGGAGATGCTCTAAAGAAATGACCTGCTTCAAATGCAGGAAAACTGGTCATTATGCCAGCGAATGCACCACCAAGAGTGAAGTCTGCTTTAAGTATGGTGAGGAAGGACACTTCACTGCTCAAGGAAAGAAAAAGCTACAAAGCCAAATGTGCCGCCAAAGCAGAAGGCAAGAGCATTTCATATGATCCTTGACGAAGCAGATGACAATGCAAGGAATCAGGAATGAGAACTGATATCCGAAGATCAAGTTATAAAGTAGGCAAGCGGTTAGTATCAGGAGGTGTAGCCTATTAGATGCATAGTCTAGGGTGAAATTGAGCACCTATGTAATCATTTCAAGAAATAATATAAAGCTTCGTTATGTTATCCGTTGTGTTAAATGATTATGTGACATTCGTGCATGGTGACTTGGAAAACTACGAGACAACACTTGGGACGAGTATGAGTAGGTGTGAATGGTAGTAGAGGCCTATGCTACCGGAAGCATAGGACTCACGCTTGGATCAGGGAAAGTCACAAGGTTACCAAGAAACTAGTACTTGATTTTGTTTTATTCAAGTATGTCGTTACCATTGTTTCGGTAATGACTAAGAAGATTGTTGTTATCCCGACCCTAGTGGTCATATCACATTGAGTCCGACTACAATGAGTAGGTTACGTTGTTCAGAGAACCAAGTTTGATGTAGCGTCCGACTTAAACCAAACGATTGAAATCAAAGCGGTCAATAGAAGTATCACGCTCGTTGTTAAAGAAGTTGGTAGCTAGAAATGCTACATGTTAAAATGTGATTATATCACATTAGATGATGAAGGAAGGCATATTCCATTCCGGAATTTGACTCTAAGAGACCCGAGTCTAAGCATTGCTACATACGATGATAGGTCATTAGAATATGACACATCGGGCAATTGTAGTAATCAAATTAACTTATCCTAAGTTTGTTAAGAAGAAGGAGTCTTTGATAAAGAATTAGGTTGTGACACGAAGGTCATGATTGAAAGTCTAATGAGCAGGTGCAAGACCGAGCACCGCCTGCAGTCAGGGAGTCCAAGAGTTAGATATCATTCGAAGCAACATAGAAGTTACGGTTATTACCCAGGATAAAGAGATAACGTATGGAGTCATTATACAATCTTGTTTCGTTGATGATTCCGGGACGTAATCATCCTAAGGGGGAGATAATCATAACGCCCGTAGATCCGGGCTAGTCAATTTAGAAATAATAGGGGTTGAAAACAACTTTTAGGCAAAAGATTATTTAGAATAAATAATCTTATCCAAGTTGTAGAATATGTTATAAGGTTTCCGTACATATAAAGAGCGCCGAAATTTGAGTTATAACGAAGAAGTTATGACCCGTCGAAGTTTTACGGCAAAACCGGCACGGCACCGGGAGACGTAAATAATGAATTTATGATGGAGGACTTTTTAGCCTTAGTGATCAAACTAAAGTTTTAGTATATGTTAAATCGAGAACATCCATAAAAAGAACGCCCAAATCCAACTTCGTATGAGGAAGTTATGATTTTTCTAAGATTCGGCTTAGTAGTGCACGACCCGAAACTCGAATTTTAGTTCGATCGGTTTTTGACTTACACGACCTAAATGAGAGTTGAAGATCTCATTAATAGGAACTCAACAGTAAAAAGACAGAAGAAAACAGAGTCTGTATGTAGAAGTTATGAATTTTACACGGACGTTTAACAGTATAATCTCCTTATACTGTTAAATTTAAGATCGGTCGATAATTAGCCGATGGAGTAAAAATGAAAGTTGTAGATATTATTTTTACCTACGCGTGGATATAATGAACGTCAAAAACGGAGGTCGTATGTTAAAGTTATGGATTTTAGAAGTCGGAAGTGTGCTGTGCGAAAATGGGTGATGTGGCACAATCTTGGCCATTACTTTACTCCCCAAGTCTTGCCACTAGATGGTGACATGTGGTACCAAGTTCAGCCAATTTTCACCCTATAAATAGAACCTCTCCCACCCTCATTTTCTTCAAACCTTTCCCATTCTTTCTTCTTTTTACTCTCACTCTAGAACCTCTCTCTAGCCCCGAAACCCCCCGAAAAGCCTAGGGAACCTCCCTAGCACGAGGCGGAAGCCCCGGAGTGCTCGATGGCTTCGAGAAGAAGAGCTTTTCCGCACGGGAATGCTGCTCCAAGCAAATCCTGGTTTTCTATAAAACCCGCTGTAAGTGAGCTACCCCTACGCTATTTTTAATATATCGTTTATTTAATTATAGTAACGTTATAAGGAACTTATAATAACTACTTGGGCTATTATTATGGGCTATCTAAGTATTGTTTGATGCTTATATAATAGTAATAATAGCTAGACTATTAATTAGTCTTGGCGAATAATAGACTAAACTCTAGTGGTAATAATACTAGGTTTCGTCGAAGGAAATTATTTTTAAGAAGCGAAGCGCTGTCCGAGTTCGGAATCACCACCTTTTCAAGTGAGTGCATAGTTACTTTCAGCTTACACATAGATATGAAGTATTTTATATAAATTACGTGCTATGTGTGCATATTACCTGAATACTTGCTATCTATGATAGATGAACATTTTTATACATGTTTTCAATGATTTAAACTGTATATTTATTTTATATCTACGAAAATGTTGGGGTAAAACATGGCTACATGTATTAGTTGCTGTGTGATAAAATGAAATAATGAGAGGCCTCGTTATAGATGTTATTGATGATCCAGTCATCTAGTAGAGCATAGATGACGACCACAGACTATTCTAGACAGTCCAGTGGAACACTAGCAGGCTCGCAACCTGTAGGTGTTTATTTGAACTGTGTGTTTATTTGAACTGTGTGCTCACCAGATGTACTCCATCCCCTACATGGTTGCCTTAAGGACATTTATTGCTGAGGAATCCCCTTAGTAGTAGTGTCCATCCCGATGATAGTCCTTAGACTAGGTCCCTTGTGTTAGATGTTTTAGGGGCGTAAAGTGAGGATAACGGGAACGGGTAATCGGGTTTGTTTGGTTTGATAAAGCTAATAACTTATTTATTATGGGTTGAAAACCCTATGTGCTCACCAGGCTCCCAAGCCTGACCCACTCAGTTTCTTGTATTACAGGTAGTGGCGCATGAGCATAGATGTGATGTCTTGGGATGAGAGATTAATGGATTTTAGGCCTATAAATACGGAATAATGTAGTAAGGCCTATGATGTATTGTTTATGCTTATGATCTGTATCGAACATGACATCCCGAGTCTTTTTAAATGAAATACATTTTTACAGAAATGCTTTTGATAAATCTCTATCATATTTTGTTTTGGGACGAATTTCGCAACACTTTTATTTAAAATATTACTCTGATTTTTAAACAAAGCATAAACAAAATCGGTCTTTTCTGACCGTGAAAATGGGGATGTCACAGTTGGTATCAGAGCATTAATTTAAGCGAACTAGGAATTGTAGGGTTTCTAGACTTAAACTTAGAATGCTAAGCGATGATTGTGAGGTGTGAGCACTAGCTTATTTTAGGAATTATGCCTAAAATGCTTTTATGTGCTAAATGCTTTGTGCCTGACATGCTATTATTTGTTCGGATCTATGGTCTGTTGCCGACCGGATCTGGAAACCTTATGTGTTTAGGAATCTAAGCGTTTAACTACGATATTAGAACTAGCATATAAACGTTTCGGATTGATAAGGATGATTTAAACATCAATCCTAAATAAAGATCTAGATTCACCTTATTCGGTGTATAGATCAAGATGGCAAGGACCTATAGCGGAAACGTGAATGCAAATGGGAACCGAGATCAGCCCCCAATGATACAGCAAATGTAACATCCCGAAATATCAAGAGTAGAGTTGAAGGGCTAAAAGAGTAAATTGGGAAAGGGCGACTCGGCGAGTCCATGGGTGGACTCGGCGAGTAGAGTCGCGACTTGGTCGTGTGTTAAGTAGCCGACTCGGCAAGTCAGTAAGATGGACTCGGCGAGTAGGCGCTGAGTGGAGAAAACCCTAATTCTCGGGGTTGAGCCCTATTTAAAGAACATAACATCCATTCCCCCAGCCTCTTTACTCATCCTCAAGTCCAGAAACCCTAACCTTCGTATGTGAGTGGATCAAGTTGCATTTAGGAGCTTGGAGAAGTAATTGTTGAGGAAATCTTGAAGAAGAAGAGGCTTGGAGCAAGGGGCTTTGCTTGGATTCGAGTTCCATTGTAGTTGGGGCGTTCTTTTGAGGTAATATCTCGTCCTTGGGCTGTTACTCTTATGGATTCATCATTTTGGGGTTTGTGGGGAGCTTATCTTGGTATGTTTTGGAGTTTGGAAGTTAGATCTGAGGTTGCTACCTCAAATCTGGAGTGGTGATGGTCCTAATGTGCATAAAGTCCCTGTGTTGAGTGTTGGGTGAAGCTATCATGTCCCAAACCTTAGCCCTAATGTGCAAAATGCATAGATCTCTTTGGATTCACGTAAAGTTTGCCACTTTACGTGATGGATGGGTTGTAGGAGGCTAGATCTATGTTTTGGATCAATTTCATGGCCTGGAATGCTTATGTATGGATTCAGACCGGTGGTACTCGGCGAGTCACATGGGTGGACTCGACGAGTTGCTTGAAGATGAGCTAGAACTCGACGATTTGGAAGAACAACTCGGCGAGTTGGATGAAGATGCTGGGTTTTGAGCAATCTAACACTTCCTAAGTGTGCATGCAACCCTAATAAACCTTGGATCTATGTTTGTCTAAATACATGCAAAATAATAATTTTCCAAGGTTTATAACCTATCTAACATGGTATTGGGAACATTTCAACATAAAAGAGTTAGAAGAGATTACATACCTTTTTGATGAGTTTGGTTCTTAAGGAGTTTGAGGGCCAAGCACCAATAGTGTGAATGCCTCAAATGGAATCACAAAACACCACAAACTCTTGGAAAACTTTGAGAGAGAATACACACTTGTATCTTCGGCCACACACAAGCGCACACACACACACACACTAGTTCACTAGTTGCCATTTCATGCTCCATAAGCATGCTTATATAGTGTGCATGGTTAGGGTGAAACCCTAATAACCCATGACCTTTGCTTTTCCAAGGATCCATGGGTTAAAAGCTCCATGGATCATCCATGGACTTCCATCCAAGCCTAGCCCATTAACAAATGAGTGTTAGCCCACACCATATAAAATCAATAGCCCATAATCTAATTAGTCTTCTTTTTAATCTCTAAATTAATTCATAATTAATTTAAGACTAAGACTAATTAAATAACATAACTTGATATTAATATATTATAACTTATAATATATTAATAAACATATGTGTATAACTCTCATAAAATTATCCATAAATAGTTTGGATGAGATGCAACCCAAATGGACCATGCCGGGTCGGGTCAAGTATATACCAAATAAGTTATGGACTTAGACACCTTATCCAACAGACTCCCACTTGGATAAGTCTAATAACTATATTTGCGTATGTTACTTTAGGAACCAACCAACAATCATAGCTCTCGAAAACTCCGTTGAACTATGAAGACTCTGTTGAACTATGAAGCGCCATTTTAGATAAGTGATCATATAATCCTCTGTTCTCATGATATCATCCGGAAAAATACATGGAACAACGTCGTACTTATTGTCCAGCAGTTTGTTTCCCGATTTCCGATTTGTTTGACAAAGAACTTAATCGAACACATCAATTTAGTTCTGACCGTCCGGTACATAGGTCACAACAAAATCATCGAGGGGCCCAGATATTGCTTCTATTTCTAGAAGGAACAGATAAACTTCGACTCATATGCTTGTTCTACTACTTGTTGAATTATACACAAAGGCACGTTTTATAACATCAAGTTATTGATGCGTTTACGTGCAATCAATGCACAACCAACTCATAGGTAACAACTCATATCTCTAGGTTTTAAGATTTATATGATATTACCGTCTCACGATCACTCGAGATAAATTCCATGAAGTGATACAAGTGAGCGTGGGTGTAACAACCCGAAGTTGTTCATCGCCAAAACCCCATTCTACCCGTATAACTCGTCGTAGATCGAAATGTCCTGATATCGTTTTTGGGTTTAGTTAACTAAAATTTTATATTTATTATCGTTCAATGAGGGTCCAAATCATTTAGGAACTCATGAATTTAGCCCAAAACATTTGTTTTATAAGTTTTAGAAACGTCCCCGCCGGGTGACGGAAACTTAATCGGGTGCGACTTAAAGCCTCGTTTAAAGCCGGTATCGGGTAGAATTCCACCGTGTCCAAGTTTTGGGAACTATATAAACATGTTAAACCTTTCATTTGAAGCTTTTTCCTTCTCTCTCTAACCTCTCTCCTAAATCCAAAGATTTAGGGTCCAAAACTCAATTTTAAATGCCTCAAATCCCTAAGGTACCTTCCTAACCTTAACCTATAGCATATTTGGCTTCCAAATTCGAGATTTAAACATGAAATGGGACACAATATATGAGTTTACGGCCCAGGAAGCTACCTAGGCCGTAAACAACTAGTTGAAGGGTTTTTAGCCCTTAAACTCCTTCCTAAACTCATTTGGACTTTAGATATGGCTAAAGGACTTCAAGATATGGACTTAGAACATTTAAAACATGGATTTTATTGGATTTGAAGGAGTTTACGGCCAAGGCACAAGCTTGGGCCGTAAACTCATATTTAAGGGGATTTCTTGACCTTAAACCCTTCCAAAACACAAATAAGGCTTAGATATGAATTATGGAATATTGGTTTTAGCATTTGGACACTTGAAACATGATTTTTGGGGGACTTATGTGAGTTTATGGCCAAGGCATGTGCTTGGGCCGTAAACTCCTTAAAACATGGCATAAATTCAATTTCAAGGTGTTAGAAAGCCATCCAACACCACCAAAAGCCTTGGAATAAATCATAGGACCAACCAAAAATAGTTTAAGAACCTTAAACACATTATTTGAGGGATTTCTATGAGTTTACGGCCAAGACTTGTGCTTGGGCCGTAAACTCCTTGATTCATGGTGTTAGAATGCCAACTAAACACCCCTAAAGCCCTTAGATGAATTTTAGAAGCCCTTCCATGCAAGTTTTTAGCCTTAAAACATCTTGTATCACCCTATAGAAGAGTTTACGGCCATGAAGGGGGTCTCATAGGCCGTAAACTCCAAAAACCCCTCAAATGTCCCATAAAAACTCATGTTAGGCCTTGGAATAATTCTACCAATCACATGTGATTTGTTCTAGCTCCATTTAACACAATTTTCATGAGAAAATAGGATTTTACGGCCATGAAGCCATGCTAGGCCGTAAACTCCCATAAGTGTGTCTATTTGATGTTTTAAAATCATTTCAAGTCCTTAAACCAAGCCTAGAAATTATCCCCTAAGTGTTTGAAGCCATTTTGTGCCATAACTCACCCCACCATGAGTTTACGGCCGTAAACTCATGGGGAATGGGTGTTTTAGACCAAAAACTCTTATATTAGTTTACTCATAGGGAGTAAACTCAAGTCCCAAGTCCCTAGTGTCATTTCACGTCCTTAAACGCCACCCGGGTCCCTCCAAACACTTGTATCGGAGTGTTTTCGCGACTAGAAACAGTTGTCCTTATCAAATAACCTATATAAGTCCTAATTACATACAAATGTGTATCTTTACATTATAATTAGGAACCTCATGTATTTACAAGCCCCGGATCAACTCTTAACGTCCAAATCGACACATTTCTCGTCCGGTGAGTTCATACCCCTACGCCTTTTTCCGTGTTTTTCAATGTTTTCAGGGGGGGAATACAAGCAAGCTATAACTATTTTCAAATCATAACATTGATGTGTTTCAAATAATATCTGGCAAACTTATAAACACTTTTACTCCCTATGTATTATGTTGAGCATAAGGAATTATTTATCAATTACAACTAAATGGATTTTAGTTAAGAAAATAATCAAACTAATCAAATTATTATGGGAATAATTTGGGGTCTATATTTCTCTTTATATCATGTATTGATTTCTGTATAAAGTTATTACATAAACTATGTCTTATTCAGTTTATCTCTGTATCATTTGAATGTATTGCCAGATATTTTCATAGTATGTATCTATTTTCACTGTATCATGTTTCATAATCGTTGTATGTTTGACATCATATAAGAATCCTGTGAATAGTTTAGTACTAGCTTGTGAGTAGTCACTACCCTTTATGGATGATCAGTAAATCCTCCCCGGAAGTGTAACCAGAGTCTCCTGGAGGGAGAGCGAGGAATTTGTGAATAGATCTATTCGGGACTGACAATCCCACACCTTAACTGCTAGCTACAGTTAGGCGGGCACGCCTGGGGTGACAAATTCTGTATATCGTCCGACGTCTGACTAACGTCAAGGAGGTCTCGTTGTCGTATCAGTATGGTTACCCGACTCACAATACGTATTAATATAAACTTATTCACAGCTAGGATTTTGTTTAGAATTCATATCTCGTTCGGGATGATAATCCCATGATCTTGTGTCTATATCTCGTTCGGGACAGTAATCCCATGGTCATGTGTCTATATCTTGTTCGGGATGGTAATCCCATGGTTTTGAAACTAAATCTTATACGGGATGATAATCCCATGATTTTATCAATCTATCTTATATCTAGTTTCGGGATAGTGATCCCATGGTTTTTATCAAACTATCTTGTAACTGGTTCGGGATGTTAATCCCAAGGTTTTCAAACTACTTTCTATCTACAGTTCGTGTATATTAGGGCATTTCATAGCGTATTCGGGATAGAAATCCTTTGATTTTCAAAATATAGTTTTGTGTATTAAACTATACTCTGTGTTATTTAATCAATCTTGTATTTAGGAAAATATGGGATTTTCCTGGGGTTAACTTATAACGTGTAACAGAACTGTAACGAAAGATAACTAAACTAACTTTACATATAAAAATATGGGATTTTCTTGGATAATAAACCTTTTCGGAAAACTAAACGAAACCGATACATTTTCACAAAACAAAGCCGCTTATGAACTCACCAGCTTTATGCTGATTTTCAAACTGCTTGTATTCTCAGGTCCAAGTTAGACAGGTACCCGGCGATATCTTTTGGTGAAGATGGAGTGCTCCAAAGACTCGTTTCGTTTTGTTTATATGATATATGTATAACTTTTGTACAATTTTCTTTTGAACCAAATGTAAACATTCATATATATATATATATATATGTAATGTAATGGTTGTTTGCTGTGATTACTATGTACATTGGATTTGATACACAACATGGAGTCAACCCCGGAAATGTTTCCGCCTTTGGTTTTCGGGGTGTGACAGTGGGTTTATTCCAATACTCATAAGTTATGAGCACTCATGAATGTTGTAGCAACCATTGCTATGACTAAACCCATTTAGCCATCTACAAACTCGATTCATGACAGTCTTGATTCATACCTACTTCCAACATATGAACGACTGTGGAGTGTTTAAATAACTTAGTCATTCGGAAAGAATAACCTAGCTATTTTGGAAGTCAAAACATGCAAAGTGAAACACAATAATAATCGAATCCAATATGGTCTCAAAACCCTTTTGAACATAAATAGAACCACCTTTTATTTATCACCATATTGATTACACATTATTCATTGTATAATGTTTCAAACAATCAACTTAAGACTTGAATAAAAACAACAGTCGTCCCATGCTCCTAGCATGTACACTTTGTTTTTCTAAAAAATAGTTATGCCATACTCCAAGTATGCACACTATGTTTGTATATGATCCTTACATTGTGATGTAGATCAATTGAACATGATTCCATTGATACTCATCTCACAATCCCAAATCCTTATTGTAAATGTGAGAATCCCCGATTCCTATCATTTACCAAAAAATCTGTTAGATTTTAAACTTTTATGCAATGTTCCTCTTGTAATGATTATGCACAAAGTCACCAAAACCTTGTCACTAGCCATTAAAGAGTATTCCAAAGAAGGTCAACTTCTATGGAACGGAAGTCTCATTTTGAAAGTACATTGCTTTGAACATCCTTCTTGCATTAAGGTTTTCTCATCTTACATAGATTGAATAACTTCCACCTATGGAGACATTTCCATAGTCCCATTTTGACTATGACTTCCGAACAAGAGTTACTTCTTTTCAAAATATGTCAATATGGTCCTTTCCGACAACTTACATCATACTTCCAACTTTCCCTGAGCAACCAATCTTTGGCGAACCTTAGATTGTCCTCGACAATTGCTTAATCACTTTAGTCATATCCAGTTGTAGACTTTTCCCTTCTCAATGCCTTAAGCATTTGGAAAAATTTAGATAAGATGAATATTATAGCACATGCAATCGATCCTATATCCGAAGCATATGGGACACGATTCATGATGTTTGACATAAAGACATAATACTAGACAAGTCTTTTGCTACAATATTTTTTATTTTCTATGTTTTCAAAATTTAACTATGAAGAGGGATGCCGTAGTCATAATTGAATTTTGAGAACGCAATATATATAGAATTTCCTTAAGTCGAACCATTCAGACATAAAATTCATATATATATATATATATATATATATATATATATATATATATATATATATATCCTTGACTAAAGATGATTAAAATCTCAATCTAAGCTTTAGAATTAAAACGAAGTATAATTTCCTCTCCCTTAATTATAGCAAAACAACTTTTCAACCCCTGCAACTTCACGAATTGAAACTTTGTTTTCTATAATTAACATTGCTAACTTGCAACACTAAACGTAATAATCATGCTCCCACTAACATGATGATTATCAGCATAACACTTATGCTCCCACTAGCTCTGACATATTTCCAGAAATCTGCTGGACTTCTAAAATTTAGATTCATACACCCTTTCTTAGATAGCTCACATGTGTGTCTAAACAATTTTCAGGACTATGAAAAGGGATGCCGTAATCATAGTCTCAATTGCTTAGGCATTTTCCATTTCTCATAAGTCCATGTTAGTGTGCCGGTTAACCACACGCGCTCCACTAACGACTTTTGAAAATGCAAATAACACAATTGATATCTACGTAAAATCTACTTAGTGAAAGCGTTTCCTCACCATCATTTTCATGAATCGGAGAGAAACCTTATGACACTTAGATTTTATAGTGTATGAGTTCCTATCCATGTGAATTTGTCAAAACCATAATCACAAGATAAGGTTAGTGACAAATTCAGCCTTACATGGATTAAACTTTCTCAATCTTAGTTTCTTGTCACCTTGGTAGCACAAGGCCCACCAATGCTTCCAAGTTGAACTCTGATAACTCACATCCAAATTCAACTTATTTGAAGTAGGTACAGAAATAAGAATTATGTCAACACGATAGGTTGCAAACCTTAAGTCGTGTGCTAGTGATAAATTACAGGCTTTACTCTTGATTAAATCTTGAAACTCTTTCAGGATCTTTAAGGCTCCCACTGTCCCCTTGACATATAAGTTTCCCCAGTCAAGAACCATTCCTTGACAAAACAAATATTCAAGGGATAGTGCGGATTCTTATCAAGACTAACACTTCACACAATTGGTCTTATTTGGTCTTTGTCTCATCCAAGACATCACAACTTACCAATCTCAAATGTACAAGAGTAGAAAAAATTTTACTCTTACATTTGACTAGTGTTAATAAATCTTCCTTTATGTCACTCAAAGTTACAATCTTGGAGTATGACTCTAAGAATTGTTTTGGAACGAAGTATGACTCATCTTCTTGATTTTAACCAATCCAACAATTCATGACCTCTCTTCTTATCCATAACAATGCACTAAGACGTCCTTAGAGTATGAATTTGTGATATGGTTTCATAATCATTAAAATGACCATGAAATACGATACTAAAGTACTCTCCCATCCTTTCATATTTGAGAAACTTTTATCTTTCTGCCTAATTTGATTCTTCTCATTTGTTTTGTCATACATTGTAACCTTTCCAATGTTATAGAATTATACTTAACCTCATAAGTATAATCATATTTACTAATCTTTAGTAAATCATGACAAATCAATCTTTGTGGTGGACCTTGACCAGCGCACACCCAGTGTACCTAATTCCTTAGTCCTTCAATTGACTCACATATACATGTGATCAAAGAATTAGTCTTAATTTTCAAAGATGAAAATTCTCATTCATCATACAATACAACTTGTATGATTCCAAGTTTCTGTCCAATTGAAACTTAGGTGATGAAAAACTTTCTTCATTCGGTAAATTCAGACACTACCACAAATGAAGGAATCAAATCCACTTTCCAATATTGCTATTACTGGAAACATATAAGCAACAATTTTCCACAGATGCCATTGTAAGGATATTTTTAAAATAAATAAAATTAAAACCCTTTTTTTCTTTTATTTTAAAACTTTGCGTAAAAACTTATCCTTACAATCCACATGAAAACCATGTTATTATCTATTCATAAGCAATATATTATAACTCTTAAGCAACAGCTCAAAATTCTAATTACCGAACCATGCGATCGAAACCCACCTTCGCAATCAGAATCAACATATACTTACTTTAAGCTTCCTATCTTTTCTTTGATTCTTAAAAACATCAACATGTGACCCATTCACATTATGTAATAAGAATCTCCAAATAGAAACTTAATAGAGTTAGTCAGTGGACTTTACCCGAAGTAGAGTCAAACCTCTTGACTTGATCAACCTTATGACCTTTCAGGTAAATAGGGCAGCTTCGCAACCAATGCCCCTTCCTTTGGCAACAAAACGCATGGACCCTTTGGTAACGGAACATGAGACAATCTTAGACTTAGCCTTTCTCTTTACCATTTGGTCAACCGAGTTGACTATGGCCGATCCCTTTCCATTGGGAAGAGAAATGCGTTTCTAGATATCCAATGCTACCATTGTCAATGTCCATTTAAGACTTGGGAAGTTGTTCTTTTAATCAAATTTGCTTTACTGATGTTCCAAATCATTGCTGATTCCACAACACCAAGCAAATAGATAACATCATTAAGGGTCATGTCATAGTCTGACTCATAGTAGTCCCAAATAGACTCACTATGTTACTAAGAAAGTGATTGAACATCCAACTTTCACAAGACTTTGACACCCAACTCTCCCGGCTTGTCAATATGTGACTTTATCTCCAAGATGTGAGCACACATAGACTATGCTTGCCAATAGGGATTGAGTGACTTTAAACTTTTCAAGAACTTGTGGGTGAGGGAGAATAATTGGAGGAGGTGGAGGAAGTGAAGCATGATGTTGAGGGACACCATCTTCAAGAGATTTGGGAAGATCATAGTTGTCTGAACCAGACATCTATAATGGGAGAAAATCAAGTTAGTTGATTCAAAGTCCTTAATATAACACCCAATATGAAATATTAAGGCTAGGACCCAACACAACATTTTATAATTTAGAAGAGGGATGTCGTAATCCAAGCTATAAAATATTTGAAGGTAGGCGAATGACGATTCACCAATTTCCACCATGAAAAATGAAATAATTTATTAGGTTTTAATTGGATTTGAAATTCCTAGATCTTTTGAGATTCATTGAACTTTTCAATGGCATGTTTCAATCTCGAGTGTGCCCTCTCAAATTTTGTGACTGGGATGCCGAGGATCACAAAACAAGGTGTGAATAACCATACCAATTCACTTGGTACCCTTAATATTATCACCTAATCAATGTGCCGGTTAACCACACACGCTCCATTGATCTATGACAAACATTAAGTCACCCTTCGTGATCCTTACTAGTCCAAGTTAGTGTGCCGGTTAACCACACACGCTCCACCAACGACTTCGTAAGGTACAAAGTGTGAATTCCATGGGCTAGCACCAAATTCACATTTTTCCTAAAGTAACTAAGATTGGGAATTAAATAAAAAATATTTAGTTACTTTATAATATTCATTATACTTTTAATGAGAATTTAAAGTCATTGTCCTACCCGTTCGGCTAACGACCCTCCACCGATCAAGCAAGCGGTGGGTGAGAGTGGACACCCATTAAGTTGCCATTTTATAGGCAACAACCTTATACCCACCTTATAGACCGGCTTCGTGAATGAGGGCTACAAACGGTAAAATGACTTGTTCTTATACATATATATAATAATTAACCATTAATGTTATAAATAGTATAAGGGTTAAATTTTAATTTTTAAAATTCTAAGTGTTGGAATTAAAGTTTATTAAAGTGTGTGAAACTTTTCCAAATTCCAAAACTTGAGGGCAAGTTTTGAAACTATTCAAAACTAATTAATTCCATGATTTATGTGTTTAAAGTAGTTTTAATCCAAAAACTCTTCAAGTTCCATAACTTGAGGACAAGTTATGGAAGACTTTAAACTAATAAAAGAATTACTTTTATTTATTTTATAACTTATGGAATTAATTAAGGTTACACTTTATTTATATATTTATTAATGAAGTGACTCTTGAACCTCCATAACTTAAGGACAAGACTCTTCATCTTTTGTAACCATCCAAAACTTTTCATTTCATAACTTATGAATTAAAGGTTCATAAAATTGAAGACTCTTCATTTTTATATAACTTATGTGTTATAAGTGTGTGTTAAAGAAAAGTGACCTTTGGATATCCAAAACTTGAGGACAAATTATGGACTCCATTAAAACACATAAATGATCAAGAATTAATTCTAAACAATTTAGCAAATAATTTCTATCATCTTCTAAATTCATAAGAACATGAACATGATCATCAAAATTTCAAGAATTATATGAACACATAAAAATCATGGAATTTTGATATATGCTATTGTAAATGGATTAGAACAACCATTACACCAACTAAAATAAGTTTTAAAACATCAAAACAGTTTAGGGTAATGTTTCTAGTCCATTTCCAGCAGCAAAAGTCGAAATTCTGCATTCTGATCATTCTACTCGCCGAGTGCACGAACCTACTCGCCGAGTAGGATGAAGTTTGCCTTGAACTCGACGAGTCCCCCCATGGACTCGGCGAGTCCATCAGCCAGACAGCAATAATTTCAACTTTTTTCACTATTTTGCATCAAGTATCAAACAAGCAAGCCTAGGCTCTGATACCACTGTTGGGTTTTGAGCAATCTAACACTTCCTAAGTGTGCATGCAACCCTAATAAACCTTGGATCTATGTTTGTCTAAATACATGCAAAATAATAATTTTCCAAGGTTTATAACCTATCTAACATGGCATTGGGAACATTTCAACATAAAAGAGTTAGAAGAGATTACATACCTTTTTGATGAGTTTGGTTCTTAAGGAGTTTGAGGGCCAAGCACCAATAGTGTGAATGCCTCAAATGGAATCACAAAACACCACAAACTCTTGGAAAACTTTTAGAGAGAATACACACTTGTATCTTCGGCCACACACAAGCACACACACACACACTAGTTCACTAGTTGCCACTTCATGCTCCATAAGCATGCTTATATAGTGTGCATGGTTAGGGTGAAACCCTAATAACCCATGACCTTTCCTTTTCCAAGGATCCATGGGTTAAAAGCTCCATGGATCATCCATGGACTTCCATCCAAGCCTAGCCCATTAAAAAATGAGTGTTAGCCCACACCATATAAAATCAATAGCCCATAATCTAATTAGTCTTCTTTTTAATCTCTAAATTAATTCATAATTAATTTATGTCACACCCCAAAACCAAGAACGGCGGAAACGTTCTGGGGCAGAGGACGTCATGTAAGGTAATCACAACACAGTAAATGTAAATAAGCAAACAACATCATCCATTGCATTAAATATATAATTTTAATACAAGCGTGTTCTGTACAGTTTTAGACACCAAAAATATAACGTAAATCAAAATAATAATATGATGAGTCTTGAGTGCGCTCCATCATCTCAAAAGCTGGCATCGGTACCTGTCTACTGATGACCTGAGAATACAAGTTATTTTGAAAGAGTTTATCAGCATTAAGCTGGTGAGTTCATAAGTATTTTAATGTCGGCGTCTGTTATCAATACGTTTGAACCTGTCTTAAGTATAAGTTCGTGAAATGTATGTAAGTGTTTGTAAAAGTTTGAATCTCTCAGAAAAACCTATATTTTCTAATAAAGTAGCCTTCTACCAAGGCTTTAACTGTTTTGCACGATCGTTTGTTGTAAAAGTGTATGATTTCCCAAGTGCAACTATCTTTTAACAAAATATAGTTTGTACATTAAAGTTCAAGTGAGGTTATCACTAAAAATATGTAATGGGTAAATCCTTGTAGTACTGTTGTTTAGTTTTATAGTAACTACTGCTGTACTAACTACCTTAAACCGAATTTATATTAAGGTATAATGTGATAATTGCACCATACTATCGACTGATAACAACGACATAAAGAACGGTCGTAATAACGGAATGACGTTTGGCACCCGCAGACCTGCAGATCCGGCTGTAGCTAGCAGCAAGGTGTAGGATAGTCAATCCAGTATAGATCTATACGCAAACTCAACACTCTCCCTCCAAGAGAATTCTGGCTACAACTCGGGCCATGACATTTAAGGCATGCTCCGATACAGTGGATCACATTTGTTATCGTATTCTTGCATATGTGATGAAATGTTTCTCGTTCTAGTATAGTTGTATATGTTCTCATAGTATAGTTGTATATATTCTCTTCCTAGTATAGACTCATGAATGAACTGACTCATTGTGCTACCCCGATGGTAACTTACTAATGGTGCGTCTAGTACGTATGAATATGGAAGTACTTTTATGTCTATATATGTATATTTGATATGTAATTAATATGGAAACGACCTTCGGATGGTCACCCGAAATCCCACCAGACCACATCCAAATCGAGAAAAAGGAAATAGGGTGGATGGCCTTCCTAAGCCCTTTAAACATTATTTATACATCTATACATATATGGGCATGCAATTTATAATATAAAAGCATAAATAAGTATTTATAATACATTTGAAACATAAGTATTATTTTTAAAGAAGATCGACTTGATGTCAATCTATAAAACAATTTGAAGGCATAGATTTGGTTAAAACAGTTTAAGTATAAGGAACATTTGTTTAAATCACAGTTGTAATATAAATTTGAAAAGTAAATGGGTTTGTAAAACATTTTGAAGTAAAATAGTTTGATAGACAGTTTGAACAGTGATAAAATCACTGGTTTCCCTAGTTATTAATCACATGTGATTAATGAAATCACATGTGATTGAATCAGTAACTATAAGTATTTAACTTGTATCCCCCCCATAAGTATTTAAAACATTTAAAATCATTTCAAAGGTTGATTAAAGGGGTAAGAACTCACTTGATTGATTGAAGAATGCGAGATGGAAAACCGGGCAGAGTTTCGTCTCGGGAAATGGATTTTTCTCGGGATTCTCGAGAATCTCGGGAGTAAAATCGACCCTCGGGACTTGAGCAAAAAGACCAGAGCTTCGGGTTTGAACGGGCACGGAAATCGAGGCAAGATCGTGAGAGAAAGGAGAGAAGTGAGCAAAATTTCCGGAAAGCCTCGCATCCCTTTTATAGGGGTGCTGAACCGCCTCGGTACGCTGGGCGTACGAGGGTACACAGCATGTACGAGACGTCATCGCTTACGCACTTCGGATGGGACGGCGGGTCGGACGAGCGGGTCGGAAGCTTCGCATAGGCGACGTGGACGATCCGAGGCCCTTGATCTGAGTACGCGGGGCGTACGAAGGTACGCAGGGCGTACTCCGGTCCTATCCGATGACTCCCCTTCGGATAATACCGGGAGTTTATAATTAAATTTATATTTATTTTAAATAAACTTCTAAAATTCATATCTCCTTCATATGAACTCCGTTTTTGACGTTCTTTATATCCACGCGAAGGTGAGACCAAGATCTACAATTTTCTTTTAGACTCCGTTGGCAAATTCCGAAATTATTTTTATTATTTATTTATTAAAATGACGTGATTAAGGAATTTCTTCAAAAATTCATAACTTCCACATCCGAAGTCAGATTTGGACGTTCTTTTTAGGTACGCTCATAGTTTGAGGTTATCTATAACTTTCATTTAGATACTTAAGGCTAAAAAAACTATTGCATTGAAATTTTACGTTTTTCGTTTAGTCGTTGTTGCCGGTTTTGCCGAGAATCTTCGGTTGGTCATAACTCTTCGTTATAACTCGGATTTTAGGGTTCTTTATATGTACGAAAACCTTGATACGATTCCTACTACTTTATTTAACCCAAATAAGATTTTTGGAAAGTTATATTTTGATCTATATTTGATTGGTTTTATATTACATCGTCTCGAAATATCGGGTTGTCACATCATCCCCCCGTTAGAAGGAATTTCGTCCCGAAATTAGAATTTAAGCAAGTATGAAATTACAAATAACTAAGCAAAAAGGTGAGGGTATTTCAGTTTCATCTGATCCTCACGTTCCCAAGTGAATTCCGGTCCTCGCTTGGCATTCCAGCGAACCTTCACGATAGGGATACGACTTTGCTTTGTCTGCTTGACCTCACGGTCCATGATCTCTACAGGTTCTTCCACGAAGTTGAGGCTCTCGTTGATCTCGATCTCGTCGAGTGCGATTACAAGAGTCTCGTCGGATAGACACTTTTTCAAGTTAGATACGTGGAATGTAGAATGTACGTTACGAAGCGCGTCATGTAGGTTGAGTTTGTAAGCTACGGGGCCGACTCTTGCAAGAATCTCGAAAGGCCCTATGTACCTCGGATTAAGCTTCCCACGCTTGCCGAAGCGTATCAAGCCCTTCCAGGGTGAGACTTTGAGGAGGACTCAGTCTCCCACCTGAAATTCCAAGGGTTTCCTTCGTTTATCAGCGTAGCTCTTCTGTCGGTCTCTAGAGGCTTTCAATCGTTCACGGATCTGAACGATTTTCTCTGTCGTTTCCCGAATGATCTCCGGACCGGTGAGAGTACTGCCGGAAGCTTGCCCCCTGGCTAATTGGGTATCACCCACCTTAGCCCAGCACAGAGGGGATCTGCACTTTCAGCCGTAGAGAGCTTCAAATGGAGCAGCCTTGATGCTCGTGTGATAACTGTTATTATAGGAAAACTCGACAAGGGGTAAATGAGTATCCCATGCCTTCCCAAAGTCAATCGCGCAGGCTCGCAACATATCTTCCAGTGTTTGATGGTCCTCTCACTCTGTCCGTCGGTCTGAGGATGGTAGGCTGTGCTCATGTCCAGCCTTGTTCCTAGGGAATGTTGTAATGATTGCCAAAATCTTGAGGTGAACCTACTATCTCTATCGGAGATAATGGACATAGGTACACCATGTAGCCTTACGATTTCCCTAATGTATGTTCTCGTAAGTTTCTCCATCTTGTCGGTTTCTTTGATAGGCAGGAAGTGTGCAGACTTGGTCAATCTATCAATGATGACCCATATGGTGTCAAGTCCACCCGTTGTCTTGGGCAACTTGGTTATGAAATCCATAGTGATCCGCTCCCACTTCCATTCCGGGATCTCTGGTTGTTGCAATAAACCAGAGGGCTTCTGGTTCTCGACCTTAACCTTTGCGCAAGTAAGGCATTTACTTACGAAGGTAGCAATCTCTGCTTTCATATTAGGCCACCAGTATAGCTTTTTAAGATCCAGATACATCTTATCTAAACCTGGGTGGACGGAATACCGAGTGTTGTGCGCCTCGGTCATGACCAAGTCTCGGAAACCACCGTGTTTCGGTGTCCAGATCCGGTTCATGAAATATAAAGCTCCGTCACCCTTGGCTTCTAAATTCTTGTCCATTCCTCTAAGGGATTCACTTGACAGATTTTCAGTTTTCATGGCCTCAAGTTGAGCCGCCTGAATTTGCTTAGTCAGGTGTGAATGGATGGTTATCGATAATGACTTGACTTTGCGACCAGAATATTCCTTCCGACTTAGGGCGTCTGCTACTATGTTGGCTTTACCCGGATGATAACGAATATCGCATTCGTAATCACTGAGTAGCTCGACCCACCGTCGTTGTCTCATGTTGAGCTCCTTTTGATCGAAAATGTGTTGTAAACTCTTGTGGTCGGTAAAGATAGTGCTCTTCGTTCCATATAAGTAGTGTCTCCAGATCTTCAGAGCAAACACTACTGCTCCTAGTTCAAGATCGTGGGTCGTGTAGTTAACCTCGTGTGTCTTCAACTGTCTCGAGGCGTAGGCGATGACCCTACCTCGCTGCATCAGGACACATCCGAGCCCTTGATTCGATGCATCGCAATAGACTACGAAGTCTTCTATTCCTTCGGGAAGGGATAGTATTGGCGCGGTGCACAAGGCTCGTTTGAGCATTTGGAACGCTCTTTCTTGTTTCTCTTCCCAGTCAAAGGCCACGCCTTTCTGGGTTAGGGTTGTAAGGGGTTTCGCTATTCGAGAGAAGTTCTGAATGAATCTGCGGTAGTAGCCAGCGAGACCTAGAAATTGACGAATTTCTGTAGGCGTCTTCGGTGCTGACCAGTTCTCAATGGCTTTAATTTTGGATGGGTCCACGTGGATTCCCTCTTCGCTTACTACGTGTCCTAAGAATTCAACTCTCCGGATCCAAAATTCACATTTCGAGAACTTCGCATAAAGCTTCTCTTTTTGTAATGTCTCTAGAACTTGTCGCAGGTGATCGCCATGCTCCTTCTTACTTCGGGAGTAGATCAGGATGTCGTCAATGAAAACGATGACGAACTGATCCAAGTAAGGTCGGCATACTCTATTCATCATATCCATGAAGACTGCGGGTGCATTGGGCAATCCGAATGGCATCACCACGAACTCGTAATGTCCATAACGAGTTCGGAAAGCTGTCTTCGGCACATCCTCCTCTAGCACTCGTAACTGGTGATATCCGGATCTCAGATCAATCTTAGAAAAATAGTTTGCCCCTTGCAGTTGGTCGAATAGATCATCTATGCGAGGCAGAGGGTAACGATTCTTGACCGTCAGTTTGTTGAGTTCTCTGTAGTCAATACACATACGGAATGATCCGTCTTTCTTCTTAACGAACAAGACCAGTGCTCCCCAAGGTGAGAAACTCGGTCTTATAAAGCCCTTGCTGAGCAGTTCGTTAAGTTGACCAGAGAGTTCTTGCATCTCAGTTGGTGCTAAGCGGTAGGGCGACTTGGCTACTGGGGTAGCTCCTGGGACTAAGTCGATTCTGAACTCGACCTGTCGTTGCGGAGGTAGCCCGGGTAGTTCTTCTGGGAAAATGTCGGGGAAGTCACTCACTACAGGGATGTTCTTTAGTTCTTTAGTTTCGAGGCTCGTGTCGACGACGTGAGTAAGGAATGCATGGTATTCCTTACGCAGGTATTTTTGTGCTTGAATACTTGATATGATGCGAAGACTTGCACCGGGTTTGTCGCCGTAGACTATAAGAGTTTCGTTAGACGGAAGGTTTAGACGGACTGCTTTCTCGAAGCACATGATGTCGGCACGATGAAGGCTTAACCAATCCATGCCAATGATAACGTCGAAACTTTTTATTGAGACTGGCATGAGGTCGATTGGGAAAGAGTGGTTATCTAGAGTTAGGGTACAACCTATGTATATGCTACTCGTACTTTCAGTTTTTCCATTAACCATTTCTACTGTGAATAGTTCTTTGAGTGCGTGTGGTGGTTGATTAAGCATGCGAGCAAATTTATGGTTTACGAAGCTTCGCTCCGCTCCACTATCGAACAGAATGCATGCATAGGAGTTATCGAGGAGGAACGTACCAGTCACCACTGTCAGGTCAGCAACTGCTTCCCCGTGGCCTATAGCTAGTACCCTCCCTGCTCCTCCAGCATTCCTCGCTTTGGGGCAGTCCCTCTTAAAGTGGCCTGCTTCGCCACATCCATAGCAGGTTGGGCTCGCGCCAGAGCCAAGGACTTGGTTGATAGGTTGTGCCGGGAATTTACAGAAACAGACGGTGTGTCCTTTCCTGTTGCAGTTAGAGCACTGCATTTCACGGCAGGGGCCGTTGTGGTGGTAGTTGCATTTGTTGCACTTCGGCGAACTTCCAGCATACCGACTCACCGGAGCAGTAGTAGCAGCAGTAGGGGTTATTGCGGCATGAATTGCCACAATTTGCTGCTTTTTGGCAGCCTGCTACTTTTTCTTTTCATCCCAGAATTTCCGCTTAGTATCAACGGGTTTGGAGGGTTCCGGGATGGCTAGGGTGGTTGTGATTGCAGGGGTTTTGACTCCATGGTCAATGAGTCGTTGTGCCAATCGTTTGGAACTGTCGAAGGTAGCGGGGTTTGATGCTAGAACATTCCCCTGATACGGAGGCACCAGCGCCCAAATGTACCTCTCGATCTTCTTCCCCTCGGTGGGAACCATATTGGGGCAGAGGGCCACCAGCTCGCTGAATCTGGCAGTATAAGCGACCACATTGGTACCCTTCATCGTCAGGTTCCAAAGTTCCTGCTCCAGTTTCTGGATTTCGCCCCTCGGGCAGTATTCCTCAGACATGAGGTCTTTCATTGTTTCCCAGCCTATGTCGTTGGCTACAACGAGAGTTAGTGCCTTAACATGGCCGTTCCACCATGTCAGGGCCTTTCCTTCAAAGGTGCATGCGGCGTACTTGACTTTACTCACCGCAGGGCATGAACAGATTTTGAAGACTGATTCAGTCTTCTCGAGCCATTGCGAGAGGGCAATGACTCCGCCGGTGCCATAAAAAGGCTTCGGTTTGCAATTTGTGAAATCTTTGTATGAGCACTCTCTCGAGCGCACAGGGGTTTCAACCGGGGTTGATTCCACAGGGGTTCCACCTCTGCTGGCATCAGAAGAGTGATATTGAGCCATGGCAGTTGCCACTGCTGCAGCTACGGCAGCATTCAGGGCTACAGTATCGATGACCGGGGGCGGAGGAGGTGGTGGAGGTGCAGGATTATTTCTATTCCTGGGAGATTTGCGAGGAGGCATCTTTCAGCTATAAGTTTATAAAGATAAGAAAAATGGTAAGAATCAATTTGTAAGCAACGTGAGAGTGACACATGGACTAACTAACCATAGTCCAATAGTTGAAAGAGTGTTTGAAACCACAATAAGAAATATTAGTAGGAAGCACAAGAGTATAAATTTTTCCCACAGATAGATAGATCTCAAAAATACTGGTATTACTGATGTAATAAGTTCAGGGAAAATCGACCTAACAGTAGGTCTTACATCATACCATATAGAAAAGTTTGACAGTTCTTAGATTTCAAATTTGAGTACGGAAAGTTAAAAATATTTTAAAGACAAGTGCTACTTAGAGCACAGATGTTAAAGGCTATTCTTTAATCAAAAGACAGAGATGTACTAGACATCAACCAACGGCGATGGGAAAATCCCGGGCAAGTACTGCGGTCGGACACTTGACGAAACACCTCTTGAAGGTGTCGATCCTGAGTCCTCTGACGAGCTCGAAGTTCCAAGATTTCAGCTCGTGAGGTAGCCAACTGCTACTGCAGGGTTTTATTTGTCCTCCGGTTCCGTTTCATGTCTTCTTCAAGACAGCGGATGCGGACTGTGTTGACACCTGAGTCGGCATCAATCTCTATGACCCGGTCGACGGCTGCTCAACCTTGCTCGACATTACGAGTTATTCTGCGGATAATGACAAGCAGAGCTCGGTCAGTAGAGCCACCATCGCTGACGTTGTAAAAGCTTCGATCCCCTAAGTATGGTAAGGGTTGACCCTGTTCATCACTCCAGCGATTCCAGTTGTCTGCCCACAAGGGAGTAGGACCTGGAAGAGCTGGTCGAGGGTTGTTGTTCGGGGCTTGACCTACGAGCGGTAGGTTGTTGACTTCAGGCTCGGAGTCGGATCCATCAGAAAAGCCTTCTGCGAGGTGATCATCCAAAGGGATTTGATGCTCAACCTCGGGCTCTTCATCGACCCACCCGGTATTGCCTTCATTTGGAAAGTATGGGTCGCCGTGATGGAAATCTAGCCATTTGATCTACGCGAGAAGGGAGGTCTAAGAATGTAGTATACGTGTAACTAGTAGTACAAAATACACCTATAGTATTTTTAGCTTAAGTTCTACTGATCTTCTTGTAGTATTGTTGGTAAGTTTTTAGACTTGTTAACCTATCACAACCATTCTAGGGCATATGCTAATCACTCCTAGGACCAGCATAGTTGATCAGGCTATGCCATTCCCAGGACTGACCATACATCCCCGAGCTCACTTGTGATATTTAACAATTGTAATACTTTTGTTCTTGTCATTGTGACACTGATTTTAGTATGAATGCAGACTAGTATACTTAATTAAATATTTTAATATTTAAAGTATAGACTCTTAGTCAGAGTTTAATCCCAAATGTGTTTATAGTTTAGTATATCTTTTATGGGTTGATATACTTGATTCACTATAAACTATGCTCTGATACCAATCTGTCACACCCCAAAACCAAGAACGGCGGAAACGTTCTGGGGCAGAGGACGTCATGTAAGGTAATCACAACACAGTAAATGTAAATAAGCAAACAACATCATCCATTGCATTAAATATATAATTTTAATACAAGCGTGTTCTGTACAGTTTTAGACACCAAAAATATAACGTAAATCAAAATAATAATATGATGAGTCTTGAGTGCGCTCCATCATCTCAAAAGCTGGCATCGGTACCTGTCTACTGATGACCTGAGAATACAAGTTATTTTGAAAGAGTTTATCAGCATTAAGCTGGTGAGTTCATAAGTATTTTAATGTCGGCGTCTGTTATCAATACGTTTGAACCTGTCTTAAGTATAAGTTCGTGAAATGTATGTAAGGGTTTGTAAAAGTTTGAATCTCTCAGAAAAACCTATATTTTCTAATAAAGTAGCCTTCTACCAAGGCTTTAACTGTTTTGCACGATCGTTTGTTGTAAAAGTGTATGATTTCCCAAGTGCAACTATCTTTTAACAAAATATAGTTTGTACATTAAAGTTCAAGTGAGGTTATCACTAAAAATATGTAATGGGTAAATCCTTGTAGTACTGTTGTTTAGTTTTATAGTAACTACTGCTGTACTAACTACCTTAAACCGAATTTATATTAAGGTATAATGTGATAATTGCACCATACTATCGACTGATAACAACGACATAAAGAACGGTCGTAATAACGGAATGACGTTTGGCACCCGCAGACCTGCAGATCCGGCTGTAGCTAGCAGCAAGGTGTAGGATAGTCAATCCAGTATAGATCTATACGCAAACTCAACACTCTCCCTCCAAGAGAATTCTGGCTACAACTCGGGCCATGACATTTAAGGCATGCTCCGATACAGTGGATCACATTTGTTATCGTATTCTTGCATATGTGATGAAATGTTTCTCGTTCTAGTATAGTTGTATATGTTCTTATAGTATATTTGTATATATTCTCTTCCTAGTATAGACTCATGAATGAACTGACTCATTGATCTAGCAGTTGTAATAGTATGATTCTGTGTTACCCCGATGGTAACTTACTAATGGTGCGTCTAGTACGTATGAATATGGAAGTACTTTTATGTCTATATATGTATATTTGATATGTAATTAATATGGAAACGACCTTCGGATGGTCACCCGAAATCCCACTAGACCACATCCTAATCGAGAAAAAGGAAATAGGGTGGATGGCCTTCCTAAGCCCTTTAAACATTATTTATACATCTATACATATATGGGCATGCAATTTATAATATAAAAGCATAAATAAGTATTTATAAGACATTTGAAACATAAGTATTATTTTTAAAGAAGATCGACTTAATGTCAATCTATAAAACAATTTGAAGGCATAGATTTGATTAAAACAGTTTAAGTATAAGGAACATTTGTTTAAATCACAGTTGTAATATAAATTTGAAAAGTAAATGGGTTTGTAAAACATTTTGAAGTAAAACAGTTTGATAGACAGTTTGAGCAGTGATAAAATCACTGGTTTCCCTAGTTATTAATCACATGTGATTAATGAAATCACATGTGATTGAATCAATAACTATAAGTATTTAACTTGTATCCCCCCCATAAGTATTTAAAACATTTAAAATCATTTCAAAGGTTGATTAAAGGGGTAAGAACTCACTTGATTGATTGAAGAAAGCGAGATGGAAAACCGGGCAGAGTTTCGTCTCGGGAAATGGATTTTTCTCGGGATTCTCGGGAATCTCGGGAGTAAAATCGACCCTCGGGACTTGAGCAAAAAGACCAGAGCTTCGGGTTTGAACGGGCACGGAAATCGAGGCAAGATCGTGAGAGAAAGGAGAGAAGTGAGCAAAATTTCCGGAAAGCCTCGCATCCCTTTTATAGGGGTGCTGAACCACCTCGGTACGCTGGGCGTACGAGGGTACGCAGCGCGTACGAGACGTCATCGCTTACGCACTTCGGATGGGACGGCGGGTCGAACGGGCGGCGGGTCGGACGGGCGGGTCGGAAGCTTCGCATAGGCGACGTGGACGATCCGAGGCCCTTGATCTGAGTACGCGGGGCGTACGAAGGTACGCAGAGCGTACTCCGGTCCTATCTGATGACTCCCCTTCGGATAATACCGGGAGTTTATAATTAAATTTATATTTATTTTAAATAAACTTCTAAAATTCATATCTCCTTCATACGAACTCCGTTTTTGACGTTCTTTATATCCACGCGAAGGTGAGACCAAGATCTACAACTTTCGTCTAGACTCCGTTGGCAAATTCCGAAATTATTTTTATTATTTATTTATTAAAATGACGTGATTAAGGAATTTCTTCAAAAATTCATAACTTCCACATCCGAAGTCAGATTTGGACGTTCTTTTTAGGTACGCTCATAGTTTGAGGTTATCTATAACTTTCATTTAGATACTTAAGGCTAAAAAAACTATTGCATTGAAATTTTGCGTTTTTCGTTTAATCGTTGTTGTCGGTTTTGTCGAGAATCTTCGGTTGGTCATAACTCTTCGTTATAACTCGGATTTTAGGGTTCTTTATATGTACGAAAACCTTGATACGATTCCTACTACTTTATTTAACCCAAATAAGATTTTTGGAAAGTTATATTTTGATCTATATTTGATTGGTTTTATATTACATCGTCTCGAAATATCGGGTTGTCACAATTTAAGACTAAGACTAATTAAATAACCTAACTTGATATTAATATATTATAACTTATAATATATTAATAAACATATGTGTATAACTCTCATAAAATTATCCATAAATAGTTTGGATGAGATGCAACCCAAATGGACCATGCCGGGTCGGGTCAATTATATACCAAATAAGTTATGGACTTAGACACCTTATCCAACAGAAGATCGCCTAGAACTCGGCGAGTTGTATGAACAACTCGGCGAGTAGGTGGAAGATAGCCTTAGACTCGGCGAGTCTTGTCGAAGAGTCCCCATATTTTCTGGTTGAGTCGAGAATCGACGAGTCAAGGGATGACTCGGTGAGTTGTGGGCAAGTGGACTCAGAGTTGTTGGACTCGACGAGTCTCGGGGTGACTCGGCGAGTTAGGTTGCGGATTGAGGGAAGTTCTGAGTATGGGGACTCGGCGAGTCAGAGTCAGTCAGGGGTTGACTTTGACCTTGTCCAAAGGTTGACCAGTTGTCTTTCAGGGGTATTTTGGTAATTAAGGGTATTTATTGAGTTGATTGTGTTGGTGTTCAGTGGAGGAGTTCGTGTTAGAGCTTGGAGCAGCGGGATCTTATCCTTTCAGCCGGCAGTTTCGAGGTGAGTTATCCTCACTATATCAACAGGGTCTAAGGCACCAAGGCTGGCCCTTATCGGATTGAGATCCGGGTAGTTGTTGTTATGTTGTTGTTGTGATATGTTTGCATCCTGAGAGCTAGGATGGTATATGTTAGAGACCTGATTGAGATCGGTATCCTGAGAGATAGGGAGATGCTATGCTAGTGACCTGTTAGGTCAGTATCCTGGTTAGGATGATGATATGTTATGTGATCTGTTTGATCTGCTTGTTGACTGTAAATTACTATATGATTGTATGTATATGTGCACATGGTTGTTTGGACTGGAGTTGGGTTGAGGCAGGTCCTGCTTTGTGCTGTAGGCCAAGATACCCAGGGCGGACCGGTTGTTCCGAAGGCCTAGCGAGCGGTCCGGATAGGCTGTAGGCCCCAAGAGGGCGGACCAGACGTGCCGAGGCTCGGAGAGTGGACCAGGCAGACTGAAGGCCCGGTGTGGGCGGACCAGTCATACTGTAGACTCAGAGAGTGGACCAGGTGGATTGAAGGCCCGGTGCGGGCGGACCAATCACACTGTAGACTCGAGGTTTATGGCTAGACTCAGAGGGTGGACCAGGTGGATTGTAGGCCGGTGCGGCGGACCAGTCACATAGTAGACCCGAAGTGCATGGCTGTTCTGTGATCAGATATGTTGTGGCATGTTATGCGTGTATGGTGTATGTGGTTGGTATTTTGGGGATATCTCACTAAGCTTTCGGGCTTACAGTTGTGGTTTTATGTTTTTCAGGTTCTTTAGGAGACCGTGGCAAGGCGAAGGCGTGATCGTACCACTCCTCATGATTTTGTAGTAATGTGATTCTGGGAATATGTTAAATATTTTGTATTGAAAACCTTTTTGTAAAGATTTAATGGAATCGAGCTGTTTTTGAAATATTTAAAATTGGTTGTATTTTTCGGTCGTTACAAGTTGGTATCAGAGCCTTGGTTTGAGTGAATTGGAGGAACATTCGTGTGACTCCAGTCTCAAGTCGAGGAGAGTTTTCAAAAGAGTATTTAAAATGGTTTTCAAAATGAGTAAGGGAGGACGCGGAGGTACGATCAGCCGGAGCCAGTAAGTAACCCCAAAATACCATGCATGTTATTTGTTTTTGAGCTTTGATAGAACAGCATGCTAGTGATAGGCTAGGGATCTTCAGGATTTCATGATAATGTTGCCTGATTTGTGATGCCTGTAGCCTAGGGTTCCTTATGGGAGATTTTCAGTGTTCCTCTAGTGGTGAGGGTTGAGCGTTGTTATGCATGTTTCTCTAGGGTGTGGTGGTAGTACTTCATACAAATATGGGTAGGTGTGGAATGTAGTATGGGCCCGTACTACTGAAAGCACAGGACCCATACGCGTATCAGGGAAACCATGATCTCTAGGGTTGGGTTGAGAGAGTTGGATCCCAGGATAGTGGGAAGAGTCTGAGATTTTGTGTGGTGTTTTTCAGTATGGAGATTTTGAGGCATGATGAGAGTGAATCCGGATCAGGATCGGGAGCAGGAGAGAGAGTTCCGGGCGGATCGGTACCGCCCGAGGTTATCGGTCAAATGAGCACGTGCGAGTTGGATGCGAGGATTCATGAGATCCTGCGTGATGAGATTGCTGAGTTGTTCTGGGCTGAGTTGTCGGAGTTGTTTGGGTCGATCAAGACCACCATGGTTGAGTATTTTGATGAGCGCTATGCGGCTCTCGCAGAGACGACTGCCACGGCGGCTACAGCGGCTGTAGCGGCGGCAGGGGGAGGAGCTGGTCGGGGCTTTCAGTATCGGGACTTAGATAATACGAAGCCTCCCACCTTCGATGGAGTTCAGGACCAGATCGTCGCTATGAGATGGTTATCAGACGTGGAGGGGTGTTTCTTCACGTGTTCATGCCCTGCTGATCAGAAGGTGAGGTGTGCTCTGAACCTGTTGGGGCTCGGGGCGAAGGATTGGTGGAGATTGACCATGGGGTCATATTCGGATACGCAGAGGGCTGCGGTTTCATGGGATCATTTCAGATAAATGTTTAGCACTCGTTATGTTCCGCAAGTTGAGAGGGAGAGATTGGCTCAGGAGTTCCTTGAGCTGAAGCAGGGTTCGGAGTCGGTGACTGAGATCACCAGGATGTTCACTGAGAGGGCGATTTTTTGCCCAGAGTTCGCTTCGGAGTAGGCTCAGATGTCTGGATATCTGAGCATGCTCAAGAGGGACATCAGACAGTTTGTGTCTGCACAGAGGTGCGAGACCTTGTTGGAGTTGCAGGAGGCCGCTAGGCGGCGTGAGTTAGAGATTGAGTTGCAGTTGCGTGAGCTGAGACAGGCTCCAGTGCAGTCGCAGCCGACGCCGAAACGGTCCAAGACCATTGATGTTAAAGTGGGGGATCTGAGCAGCCACACTTGTGGGAAGTGTGGGAGGGGTCACACCGGAGTTTGTAGGTCCGGTGGTGCATGTCGCAAGTGCGGAAAGGAGGGGCACTATGCGAGGGATTGTCGGCAGTCAGCGTCGGTTCGGGATTTAAGGATTTGTTATCATTGTCATCAGATTGGACATTTGAGGGTCAACTGTCCACAGCTTGCTGCAGGACCGGTGCAGGCTCTAGCACCGGCCACGTTGAGGATCACAGGTGGGGGTCAGGATGGAGCGGAGCCCCCAAGGGCTCAGGTTCGTGCTTATCAGATTGCGGCAGAGGAGGTCAGAGCAGTGCCGGATGCAGCTGCGGGTATGTTTCTTTCTTGATATCTTGTTATCTTGTGATTATTGTGGTGTATTGTTTATGTGCTGGTATCTTTGTGTGGTTTTCGATGCGGTATTCGTCGTTTTGAAGGTTGTGGTTTGGTTATAGGTTATTGTTTTGGGAATTTCGTTGGTTATCATCCATGAGAGTTATTAGTGGGAACCTGGCATTGGTTTGAAGGCCGGGTAGCATCTGCTTTCTGAGGAGTGGTTAGATGCAGATTGAGTTTCTTTCGAGCGGGTTAATCGGTGTTCATGTGAGATCTCGTTAAGGTTGTTTATGCTTGTGGGAAGCAGTCCGTGTGTAAGTGTTTTCTTTGTACAGAGTTGTTCTGGGAGGTCGGTGATGGCGACCGGTGGTTGTTAATCAGTGCTACAAGTGGGGGAGAATTGGAGAATTCTCCGGGAGATCGATGAGTATTTGAGGGTGCTTAGCTGTTGGGATTCAGCAGTGTTCTGTCATCCCAGAGTATAGGTTGATAGGAGCAAGTGTCAGGCATGCGGGGCGGGATACAGACCTAGGGCATTTGATTGTGGAGGGCCTGGGATCAGGCCGGGATCGAGCATGTGCGATTGAGACAGAGTTCCGAACCCTTAAAGGGCTAGAACAGTGCGCATAGGAGGATTTCCGAGAGTGATAGCTCGGAATGATGAATGCTAGTTGAGCGGTCCGGATAGACTGAAGGCCGGTAGGTGTACCAGTCAGGCCGAAGGCTCGGAGAACGGTCCAGCCAAACTGAAGGCACTAAGAGCGGTCCAGATTGGCTGAAGGTTCTGAGAGTGGTCCAGATTGGCTGAAGGCCTGGTGAGGCGGTCCAGTCATGCTGAAGACTCTGCCGGTATTGTTGGATCGGTTCGAGGATATGGATTGTGTATGTTGCAGTGTGATTGCATTAGAAGGTCTGGCCCTGGGTAGTGATCTTGATTAGTTGAGATAGTGCATGGGCTTGAGAGTCCCTGTGATGAGAGTCAGAGTATGTGTGTTGGATGGAGAGCGGATGCGCTATAAAAAGGGTGGTGTAGCGTTGGGCGAGCACCGTGACACTTGTCGGAGTGACAATGTGGCCAAGTGGATTCCTTGGTAAAGGAAAAGAGAGAGGTGTGTAACTCCGAGAGGGAGTGCAAGTTCACGGAAGTGAAAGCGGCAGAGCAGAGTTATGATTAGAGAAATTCGAGTATGGTTATTGAGCAGCATGTTTGCGGCAGTGGAATAGAAGCTCATCCGGTTTGGGGTGTCTGCTGAGGTCGCGGAGGGAATTCCGCAGGTGTAGAGCCAAGAGGCTCAGAAGGGATGCAGGGAGAGAGTCTTGGGCTCTCATTGTGATTCTGATCAGGGTATTGGGTATGTATTAGTGGTTCATCCTGGGGGATGTTTGAGGATATCATCAGTGTATCGGGTTTTCCCAACCTGAGGGTGCCAGAGCTAGTTCAGCATGTGTATGTGATTGCAAGAGGAGAACTCGTGGGAGTTGCTCTGAGATTGAAGAATGGGTCTTTCCGTCAACATGGAATGGATAGAGTGGGATTCGGATAGGGGATCCGATGGTTCATGGTTTTCTAGCCCATATGGGTCGAGTGATTTTTGAGATTTGGAGCAGTGATGCATCATGGGTAATTCTCGGTTGTTGGGTGTGATTATCAGAGGGTACAGCCGGTGCCCGGCTCGAGACGGTGGTCAGGACACCGTAAGGAAGGAGAAAACGAGTTTCTAGTTCTATGGTTGTGTTTTGAGAAACCTGGTTGGATTAATGCCAGGTGTTGCATGACAGGAGTATTTCTAAGAGTTGTGTTGTCGTAGGCTTCGAGGACGAAGCCTAATTAAAGTGGGGGAGAACTGTAACATCCCGAAATATCAAGAGTAGAGTTGAAGGGCTAAAAGAGTAAATTGGGAAAGGACGACTCGGCGAGTAGAGTCGCGACTTGGTCGCGTGTTAAGTAGCCGACTCGGCGAGTCAGTAAGATGGAATCGGCGAGTAGGCGCTGAGTGGAGAAAACCCTAATTCTCGGGGTTGAGCCCTATATAAAGAACATAACATCCATTCCCCCAGCCTCTTTACTCATCCTCAAGTACAGAAACCCTAACCTTCGTATGTGAGTGGATCAAGTTGCATTTGGGAGCTTGGAGAAGCAATTGTTGAGGAAATCTTGAAGAAGAAGAGGCTTGGAGCAAGGGGCTTTGCTTGGATTCGAGTTCCAATGCAGTTGGGGCGTTCTTTTGAGGTAATATCACGTCCTTGGTCTGTTACTCTTATGGATTCATCATTTTGGGGTTTGTGGGGAGCTTATCTTGGTATGTTTTGGAGTTTGGAAGTTAGATCTGAGGTTGCTACCTCAGATCTGGAGTGGTGATGGTCCTAATGTGCATAAAGTCCCTGTGTTGAGTGTTGGGTGAAGCTATCATGTCCCAAACCTTAGCCCTAATGTGCAAAATGCATAGATCTCTTTGGATTCACGTAAAGTTTGCCACTTTTCGTGATGGATGGGTTGTAGGAGGCTAGATCTATGTTTTGGATCGATTGCATGGCCTGGAATGCTTCTGTATGGATTCAGACCGGTGGTACTCGGCGAGTCACATGGGTGGACTCGACGAGTTGCTTGAAGATGAGCTGGAACTCGACGAGTTGGAAGAACAAATCGGCGAGTTGGATGAAGATGGCCTGGAACTCGGCGAGTTGTATGAACAACTCGGCGAGTAGGTTGAAGATAGCCTTAGACTCGGCGAGTCTGTTCTGGGACTCGGCGAGTCTTGTCGAAGAGTCCCAATATTTTCTGGTTGAGTCGAGAATCGGCAAGTCAAGGGATGACTCGGTGAGTTGTGGACGAGTGGACTCGGAGTTGTTGGACTCGACGAGTCTCGGGGTGACTCGGCGAGTTAGGTCACGGATTGAGGGAAGTTCTGAGTATGGGGACTCGGCGAGTAGAGTCAGTCAGGGGTTGACTTTGACCTTGTCTAAAGGTTGACCAATTGTCTTTCAGGGGTATTTTGGTAATTAAGGGTATTTATTGAGTTGAGTGTGTTGGTGTTCAGTGGAGGAGTTCGTGTCGGAGCTTGGAGCAGCGGGATCTTATCCTTTCAGCCGACAGTTTCGAGGTGAGTTATCCTCACTATATCAACAGGGTTTAAGGCACCAAGGCCGGAACTTATCGGATTGAGATCCGGGTAGTTGTTGTTATGTTGTTGTTGTGATATGTTTGCATCTTGAGAGCTAGGATGGTATATGTTAGAGACCTGATTGAGATCAGTATCCTGAGAGATAGGGAGATGCTATGCTAGTGACCTGTTAGGTCGGTATCCTGGTTAGGATGATGATATGTTATGTGATCTGTTTGATCTGCTTGTTAACTGTAAATTGCTATATGATTGTATGTATATGTGCACATGGTTGTTTGGACTGGAGTTGGGTTGAGGCGGGTCCTGCTTTGTGCTATAGGCCAAGATACCCAGGGCAGACCGGTTGTTCCGAAGGCCCAGCGAGCGGTCCGGATAGGCTGTAGGCCCCAAGAGGGCCGACGAGACGTGCCGAGGCTCGGAGAGTGGACCAGGCAGACTGAAGGCCCGGTGTGGGCGGACCAGTCATACTGTAGACTCAGAGAGTGGACCAGGTGGATTGAAGGCCCGGTGTGGGCGGACCAATCACACTGTAGACTCGAGGTTTATGGCTAGACTCAGAGGGTGGACCAGGTGGACTGTAGGCCGATGCGGCAGACCAGTCACACAGTAGACCCGAAGTGCATGGCTGTTCTGTGATCAGATATGTTGTGGCATGTTATGCGTGTATGGTGTATGTGGTTGGTATTTTGGGGATATCTCACTAAGCTTTCGGGATTACAGTTGTGGTTTTATGTTTTTCAGGTTCTTCAGGAGACCGTGGCAAGGCGAAGGCGTGATCGTACCGCTCCTCATGATTTTGTAGTAATGTGATTCTGGGAATACGTTAAATATTTTGTATTGAAAACCTTTTTGTAAAGATTTAATGGAATCGAGCTGTTTTTGAAATATTTAAAATTGGTTGTATTTTTCGGTCGTTACAGCAAATACCAGTCGTAGTAGAAGTTGCACCCGAGCCAATCAAGATGGCCGGAGTGCAAGCATTGATCCAGATGATGTTGGATCGTCAAATGGAGGAAACAAGGCATTTACTTCAACAAGCTCGAGAGGAAATTACGATGCCTATTGAACAGCCCGAGCTGAATGACGGGCAGTCTAAGGAAGGGAACGACAGCAGGACCGTTGGTCAAGCTGATCCCCCAGTGATTAGGAGGAACAATCATGATGAAGGAGTCGAGAGAATGGATGCAAGTACAAAGATTTTCTAACTTGCAGGCCATCGACTTTCACTGGGAAGGAAGATCTGATCGGGGTCATGGATTGGATCTCAGAGATGGAATTGGCCTTCATGACATGTGGTTGCAAAGGCAAGCTACAAACCACGTTTGCAATACGTCAATTCAGAGGAGGCGATGTTCGCTGGTGGAATACCCTATGGAAGACTTTGAGCCCCAAAGAGCCCCTGCAACTGGCATGGACAGAGTTTCTGGTACAATTTAAACGAAAGTATTGCTCAGCCCAAAACCTGCTCGAGCTAGAGAACCAATTCCTAACTTTGAAGAAAGGAGGCATGTCCATCGATGAATACACCAACAACTTCACAGACAAAATGGAGTTTTCTTTGCGCCTTGTCCCAGACGAGCTAACAAAGGTTGACAAGTATGCAAAGGGACTTCCTTGGGATATGCGGTGCATGTACGTCAGGCACCTACTCTAGAGGCAGCTATCTGGGCTGCCAAGTCTGTTGAAGATATGATCAAGGGAAGAGCCGCCAGCAAGGTTGAAGTTGGCGATAAGAGAAAGTTTGAAGGATCCACAAGGTCCGACGAGAAAAGAAAATTCTTAAAGTCTGGGGAAGGAGCACAATGGTGTGACAAGTGCAGAAGGAAGCACATTGGGAGATGTTGTAAAGAAATGACCTGCTTCAAATGTGGGAAAACTAGTCATTATGCCAGCGAATGCACCACCAAGAGAGAAGTCTGCTTTAAGTGTGGTGAGGAAGGACACTTCAAGCAAGACTGCCCAAGGAAAGAAGTAGCTACAAAGCCAAATGTGCCGCCAAAGCAGAAGGCAAGAGCATTTCATATGATCCTTGACGACGCAGATGACAATGCAAGGAATCAAGAATGAGAACTGATATCCGAAGATCAAGTTATAAAGTAGGCATGTGGTTAGTATCAAGAGGTGTAGCATATTGGATGCATAGTCTAGGGTGAACTTGAACACCTATGTAATCATTTCAAGAAATAATATAAAGCTTTGTTATGTTATCCATTGTGTTAAATGTTTATGTGACATTCGTGCATGGTGACTTGGAAAACTGCGAGACAACACTTGGGACGAGTATGAGTAGGTGTGAATGGTAGTAGAGGCCTATGCTACCGGAAGCACAGGACTCACGCTTGGATCAGGGAAAGTCACAAGGTTACCAAGAAACTAGTAATTGATTTTGTTTTATTCAAGTACGACGTTACCATTGTTTCAGTAATGACTAAGAAGATTGTTGTTATCCCGACCCTAATGGTCATATCACATTGAGTCCGACTACAATGAGTAGGTTACGTGGTTCAGAGAACCAAGTTTGATGTAGCGTCCGACTTAAACCAAACGATTGAAATCAAAGCGATCAATAGAAGTATCACGGTCATTGTTAAAGAAGTTGGTAGCTAGAAATGCTACATGTTAAAATGTGATTATATCACATTAGACGATGAAGGAAGGCATATTTCATTCCGGAATTTGACTCTAAGAGACCTGAGTCTAAGCATTGCTACATACGATGATAGGTCATTAGAATATGACACATCAGTCAATTGTAGTAATCAAATTAACTTATCCTAAGTTTGTTAAGAAGAAGAAGGAGTCTTTGATAAAGAATGAGGTTGTGACACGAAGGTCATGATTGAAAGTCTAACGAGCAGGTGCAAGACTGAGCACCGCCAGCAGTCAAGGAGTCCAAGAGTTAGATATCGTTCGAAGCAACATAGGAGTTACAGTTATTACCCAGGATGAAGAGATAACGTATGGAGTCATTATACAATCTTGTTTCGTTGATGATTCTGGGACGTAATCATCCTAAGGGGGAGATAATCGTAACGCCCGTAGATCTGGGCTAGTCAATTTAGAGATAATAGGGGTCGAAAACAACTTTTAGGCAAAAGATTATTTAGAATAAATAATCTTAACCAAGTTGTAGTATATGTTATAAGGTTTCCGTACATATAAAGAGCGCCGAAATCCGAGTTATAACGTAGAAGTTATGACCGTCGAAGTTTTACGGCAAAACCGGCATGGCACCAGGAGACGTAAATAATGAATTTATGATGGAGGACTTTTTAGCCTTAGTGATCTAAACTAAAGTTGTAGTATATGTTAAATCGAGAACATCCATAAAAAGAACGCCCAAATCCGACTTCGTATGAGGAAGTTATGATTTTTCTAAGATTTGGCTTAGCAGTGCACGACCCGAAACTCAAATTTTAGTTCGAGTGGTTTTTGAATTACATGAACTAAATGAAAGTTGAAGATCTCATTAGTAGGAACTCAACGGTAAAAAGACAGAAGAAAACAGAGTCCGTATGTAGAAGTTATGAATTTTACATGGATGTTTAACAGTATAATCTCCTTGTACTGTTAAATTTAAGATCGGTCGAGAATTAGCTGATGAAGTAAAAATGAAAGTTGTAGATATTATTTTTACCTACACGTGGATATATAGAACGTCAAAAACGGAGGTCGTATGTTAAAGTTACGGATTTTAGAAGTCGGAAGTGTGCTGTGCGAAAATGGGTGATGTGACACAATCTTGGCCATTACTTTCTCCCCAAGTCTTGCCACTAGATGGTGACATGTGGCACCAAGTTCAGCCAATTTTCACCCTACAAATAGAACCTTTCCCACCCTCATTTTCTTCACACCTTTCCCATTCTTTCTTCTTTTTACTCTCTCTCTAGAACCTCTCTCTAGCCCCGAAACCCCCCGAAAAGCCTAGGGAACCTCCCTAGCACGAGGCGGAAGCCCCGGGGTGCTCGACGGCTCCAAGAAGAAGAGCTTTTCCGCACGGGAATGCTGCTCCAAGCAAAGCCTGGTTTTCTATAAAACCCGCTGTAAGTGAGCTACCCCTACGCTATTTTTAATATATCGTTTATTTAATTATAGTAACGTTATTAGGAACTTATAATAAGTACTTGGGCTATTATTATGGGCTATATAAGTATTGTTTGATGCTTATATAATAGTAATAATAGCTAGACTATTAATTAGTCTCGGCGAATAATAGACTAAACTCTAGTGGTAATAATACATTGTTGGGTCAAAATTATGGTTTATACTTTGCTTTTCTAGGAAAATATAGTTTTATGTAATGTTGCATGTGTTTGCGGTTTGTGTGTACGGTCGTACACGTGCGTACGACTGCACACCCTGTGTACGGCCGTACACAGGGTGTGCGGCTGTACACATGTGTATGGCTAGAAGTCCATATAAATAGAGGAATGCATGTGGGACTGTACGGTTGGAAAAGGTGAGAAGAAGAGAGAAGGCTAAAGAAGAGAGAGAAAGTTAGAGAGAAGAAGTGTGTGTGAAAGAGAATCTATTGTAAGGAGCATCATTCATATTGAATACATCATTAGATTCTTAATCTTCTTCTTCTCCTTCTTTTCTATATTGATCTGACATCATCCAATTGATTGGGATTCCGCACCATCAATTGGATCTGATTGATACACAAGCAATTTTGGGGACTTACAATTGGTATCAGAGCTTGGTTGTATCAATCATTTTGTCAGATCTGGAGCTTGTTTGATCTTATATTGAAAAGAGAATAGCGTTTTGGATAGATCTCGCAAAAATAAGGGGGGTTACTTCTTTGCATTTTTCATAAAAATGAGTTTTTGAGCGAGTTTTGGAGCAAAAAAGGGTGAAAAACGTCGTTTTTTTCGCGAATCTGTTGAAGGTGTGCGGCCCGGTTGAAGGTGTGCGGCTCGGAGTGTGCGCCTCGGTGTGCGGCTCGGTGTGTGCGGCCTCGGTATACGGCTCGGTCTCGCATCTGGTTCACAGCTCAGCAGGCATCGATCTCCGCTTCGCGGCTTCGTCCTCGCTTCGCAGCCATCCTCGCACAGAAGCCTTCACATTTAAAAAAAAGGGAAACGGATTGAAGCTGCAAGAATTCGAACCCGGGTCTGCCCCCTACACAACCGGCACCATACCATCTCGACCAACTTGGTTGATGTTATTCTCCTCCGAAATTTAAGTCATAACCAGTTCTTCTCGGATTCAACTTTCGAAATTTCACACTTTTAACCCAAAAATTCAAAATTTTATTTTTTAAAATCCTTTTTCAACCCAAAAATTTTACTTTTATTTTTTTATTTTATTTTTAACTTTTGACTTTTATTTTTGACTTTTTGCTTAAAATTTTGACTTTGACGTTTAAAAGTTGACCTTTGACTTTAAATTTGACTTTTAATTTTTTAAATTTGGCTTTTCAGTTTGACTTTTCAAGTTTGACTTTTGAGTTTGACTTTTTAAATTTGACTTTTAAGGTTGACTTTCTCGGTTTTTAAGTCAAAGGACAATTAAAAATATAAAAATATATAAAAAAAATTAAAAATTAAAAAAAAAAAAAGAAAATGAGTTCCACATCAATTCCGGTAAATGAAGTTTCATGTACTCCATCTTGTAAAGCTACGATTAAATTTCTTCATGAACAAATTGATTTATTAAAAAGAGAAAATGAGGACCTCAAATACGAAGGCTATACTCTTAGGAAAGGACAGAAACCGTTAAAAGCTCAATTAGAAACCAAAATCAAGGATTTCCGGAAATTACAAGAAGATTACAGCAACAAGTGTGAAAATTATGATCACATTAAGAAAAAACTTGATGCTGTAACTGAAGAACTTGACGCTTTGAAAATAAAGTATGGAAAAACAGATGTTAGTTTCAAAAATTATACCGCATCAAGTAAGACAGTCGAGTCCTTAGTAGAAAATCAATTGAGTTTCAAAGATAATCAAACCAAGGGTCTAGGGTATCACAGTGTGCCACCTCCTTTTAATCACAATTATAACCCACCCTTTGAGACCAATGAGGAAGAAATGTCTGCTCAGTATGGCCAAACCCCTGCTCCGGATTCAGTTAAGACTGAACAATCAGAGCCAACTGAGGGTGCTGAGCTGAACGATACTAATGCTTCTACTTCATGTGCAGGTAAAGTAGCAGAGGATGAGAACAAGGAGAACACCATTGCACAAACAAACATCTCCTTGAACTCTGAATCTGTTGCTTCAAACTCAACTGCTTCTGATCAACCTGCTATTGGTAAATACAGGCCACAAATTCCAACGCAACAGAGTTCTTGTTGCAAGTGTGCATGTGGGAACAACAAGAGACAAAGCAAGGATACGTCACCAGGGGCAGGAAGAAACAACTTCACAGTGAAGAAAAAGACTTGTTTTCACTGTGGAACACCTGTTCATATTTCCCGAAATTGTCCAAATCGCGCATACGTTCCTTATTATGCACAAGGCTGGAAAAACACGCCAAGAGGGAGATACTCCAAAAGATACCCCTCAAGGTCACGTTCAGACCATGATGACTGGAACGCACAGAAGGCCAATAATCAAACCCAAAAGGCCAACAATCTAAATCCCAAGATCAAGAAGGGAATGTCGGCCAAGAAGCCAAATCCAAGAGATGCTCCCATGAAGTCAAAATCAAAGTCATCTCAACGGCCGACATCAACTTCAAAATCAAGTGCTGAGCCACCCATCATATCGAAAAAGAAATGGGTTAAACCCAACTACAAATGGGTTCCAAAGGCTCACTCTCCCAAATCAACTAATGACTCTAATATTTCTTCATCTTCTATTTGTGATAAACAGGATATGTCATGGGAGAGAGTACCGTGCAAGGATGACAAAGGTCGACCCAGTTTCAAAATGGACTGGGTTCCAAAGACCAACTGATCCCGCTCTGTGTCGGAGCAGCTATGGAGGCATATCATCAGACTTCGGTTTGTTGGTAGTGGCTGTTCTTGGCACTTGATAGGGGACATCTCTCAACTGTACAACATTCAGAAATTTGTTTGAGAGTATGTGTCCTTGGCGGGAAAGGAAGAAAGGAAGAGATCACAAACGGGGTTTGTGCTTAACGACATGAAGAATTTTCGGATCTGTTCTAAGTTTACGCGTGCTGTTCTCAGACCTTCTGGATGCAAATTCAATCGGTGACTTACAGTTTGCGTTTTATTCTCTATACTCCTGGGTGTTTCTTAACCTGATTCGCTTTAAAGACTAGTTTTTGTTTTAGGATAGTTTAAATTTGCGCATTTACTTTTGTTTCTCTCTTATGCACAAATTTAGGGGGAGAAATAAAAACAAAACAAAAATTAGAAAATTTTAAAAATCCAAAAACATTAGAAAATCAGATAATCAAAAAAAATTGTTGGTTATGAAATGTGTTGCTTGAGGGAGATGTTCTGGGAAGTGATATGATAAAGTGATAACAGGCAACCTGAGTCTGCGTAACGTACCCGAAGTTGAAGGGTCTATGCTCTGGTTTGATGCGTCGGTAGGCACAAAATTTTTTTAAATGGACTTGACTAGGGAGAGTTGAACTTAGGAAATTTATAGACTTGACAAAATCTTGACCTAGTTAGATCTGTTCAGCCTGACAATACGACGCTCAGATAGGTTGAGCAGGGAGATATATATATATATATATATATATATATATATATATATATATATATATATATATATATATATATATATGGGAATCTACTCGTCACAATAATTGAACCCGTACTTGCAACCGTGGCTTAACTTTTCCTCGATGTGCGGATTATGTCCTTAATTCCGGTTGGATGGGGCGACTGGTAAATTCCGATAAATTAGGTCTGTAGAATATCATTTTCTTTCTTTTCGTCTGTTAGTCATATGTTGTCTCCTTTGCGTGACTTCCAATCTGACCTGGTACACAACATATGCAACTCTATTTCTCTGCAGGTTATATATGTGAAAGACTTCTTATCTGTTAGCCATATGATGTCTCCTCTGCGCGACTTCTAATCCGACCCGGTACACAGCATATGCAACCTTCTACTTCTCAACCCCTCTGAAGTAATAAGTAATAAGTAATAGAATTCTGAATCTATCTTCTCTCTGAATGGTTGTCTGCTCACCCGGTGTAAGGAGTACTCTGGAAGTTCTTGATGGATGGGGCATATCAGGAAGCGGGAAACACGTTCTAGTACACTTAAAATTGAACACATACAGATTGTCTATAAATCTCGCTGCTCAATTTAAGTGGATAACAATATCCCTGGTCGTCGTCAGATGAATGGTCCTTAAGATATAGTATCTAAGAAATTAGGATCATATATAATTTTTAGGAACTTAAGTTCACCTGTCTTGTAACAAATAGTATGTCCTAAATTTGTCACAATTTTTTGTGTTTAAGTGGACAACAATACCGACGATCGACCAGACAAAGATGTGAATATGAAAGGTACCGATAAGTGGATAAAGGCTATCTAAAAACTTTGATCCCAAATCTCTCTTAAAGTTAGATATCATTTTTATTTTTGTTAAATTTGTCATAGTTTCTTCTAATTTAAATATTAAGGGAGAATTAAAAATTAAAAAAATCAGAAAAATTCAAAAATAAAAAAAAATCAAAGAAAAATCAAAAAAATTTAAAAATCCAAAAATAGTGTTATTTCTGTTTTATTTCTTGTTCAGAAAAATCAAAAATCCAAAAATATTTTTTGTTTCTGTTTTCATTTGTGTGCTAAGTTTTCTTTTAGTTTTGTTTTGTCTTGAAAAGTGATTTCATGTATAGATAAGACTCATGGAGTTTGTGTTGAAGATTTCTGAGCCAAAGCCTCGTCCGTGAGCATCGAAGAATTCACATTCGAAGGAGCAAGAAATGAAGATTATTCTTTCGACATTCAATCTGTCAACCCAATAAGCATGGTGAAGCTGTTCTTGAAGATTATGTGACAGATTGCATTGAAGCCTCCTCAATCAATTTTTTGCTATCTATGAACCTGCTGAAGTGATCCAGAAGATTATTTCTCTCCGTTGTTCTCTCTGAAGATTCTCAAGCTAAAAGTGCTATCTTTCAAGAATCTTTTCATCATGCCTCCTCACCCAATGTGCATTCAGAGTCAAATTTTGAAGAAAAGCCCAACCGCTCGAGATGAAGTCATTCATGAAGATTCATCAAGTTCATCTTGAAGCTGTGAAGAAATCAAAGATTAAATCTGAAGCCAAAGCTCCCATTGAAGATTGACAAGAAAAGCCAGCTACTTTTTAGGGGGAGTTTGTTGGGCCAATTAGAAAAGAAAGCTATAAACCAAGGGGGAGATTTTGGGTCAAAATTATGGTTTATACTTTGCTTTTCTAGGAAAATATAGTTTTATGTAATGTTGCATGTGTTTGCGGTTTGTGTGTACGGCCGTACACGTGTGTACGGCTGCACACCCTGTGTACAGCCGTACACAGGGTGTGCGGCTGTACACATGTGTATGGCTGGAGGACCATATAAATAGAGGAGTGCATGTGGGAGTGTACGGTTGGAAAAGGTGAGAAGAAGAGAGAAGGCTAAAGAAGAGAGAGAATGTTAGAGAGAAGAAGTGTGTGTGAAAGAGAATCTATTGTAAGGAGCATCATTCATATTGAATACATCATTAGATTCTTAATCTTCTTCTTCTCCTTCTCTTCTATATTGATCTGACATCATCCAATTGATTGGGATTCCGCACCATCAATTGGATCTGATTGATACACAAGCAATTTTGGGGACTTACAAATAATACTAGGTTTCGTCGAAGGAAATTATTTTTAAGAAGCGAAGCGCTGTCCGAGTTCGGATTCACCACCTTTTCGAGTGAGTGCATAGTTACTTTCAGCTTACACATAGATATGAAGTATTTTATATAAATTATGTGCTATGTGTGCATATTACCTGAATACTTGCTATCTATTATGGATGAACATTTTTATACATGTTTTCAATGATTTAAACTGTATATTTATTTTATATCTACGAAAATGTTGGGGTAAAACATGGGTAGATGTATTAGTTGCTGTGTGATAAAATGAAATAATGAGAGGCCTTGTTATAGATGTTATTGATGATCCAGTCATCTAGCGGAGTATAGATGACGACCACGGACTATTCTAAACAGTCCAGTGGAACACTAGCAGGCTCGCAACCTGTAGGTGCTTATTTGAACTGTGTGTATATTTGAACTGTATGCTCACCAGATGTACTCCATCCCCCACATGGTTGCCTTAAGGACATTTATTGCTGAGGAATCCCCTTAGCAGTAGTGTCCATCCCGATGATAGTCCTTAGACTAGGTCCCTTGTGTTAGATGTTTTAGTGGCGTAAAGTGAGGATAACAGGAACGGGTAATCGGGTTTGTTTGGTTTGATAAAGCTAATAACTTATTTATTGTGGGTTGAAAACCCTATGTGCTCACCAGGCTCCCAAGCCTGACCCACTCAGTTTCTTGTATTACAGGTAGTGGCGCATGAGCATAGATGTGATGTCTTGGGATGAGAGATTAATGGATTTTAGGCCTATAAATACGGAATAATGTAGTAAGGCCTATGATGTATTGTTTATGCTTATGATCTGTATCGAACATGACATCCCAAGTCTTTTTAAATGAAATACATTTTTACAGAAATGCTTTTGATAAATATCTATCATATTTTGTTTTGGGACAATATCCGCACCACTTTTATTTAAAATATTACTCTGATTTTTAAACAAAGCATAAACAAAATCGGTCTTTTCTGACCGTGAAAATGGGGATGTCACAGTTACCCTAAGGATGTTAACACATAATAATATGTGTAAATAGGATGAAATCAACATGAAAATGTATAAAACGTTAGATTATCACGAAAATGCTTACCAAAGCTCTAAGGACCACTTGAAGGAATTAACTCTTGAAGGATCTTGCGCTTGCTTTGAAAGAAGTAGATGATTGTAGATGAAAGAAGATGACGATGGATGAAAGAGATCCTTTTGGCCGAAGTTAAATGGGAGGAATGGATGGGATGTGTTCATGGTTACTTGGAGGGTAATGGCATGGGTTGCATGGATACGTGCTGGGTAAAATGGGGTAAAGCTGAATCATCGTATCACAAGGTCAACACCTATGCTTTTCTCTTTAATCCCATCGAAAACTCTTTGAAAAACTCTCTATTATAACCGAAATCAGATGTGATTTCAGACTATGGGGAATTTCGGCCCAAGGGTATTTTTTTTCTAGCTTGTTTTCGGTTCCAAGCCATTCCCCACATGTGTTTTCGGTTTTAGTATCATTTTAAAATGGTGATTTCGGTTTTTGTGGTTTCTAGGCCGAAAACCATAAAGCTAATTGTAATTTATGATTGTTTTCCAACTTGTTGACTTTTCAAAGGCTCCATACACGTATGATTTTTCCAAGAATATAAATCCACTTATACAATTAATGCCCTTTTAGCTTTCAAAGTTTTATTACACAAAGATACATTGTGGAGTCACTTATATATGGATATATTTTAGACTTTACTCGACACAAATTTACTAGTTGTCACATCATCCCACCGTTAGAAGGTATTTCATCCTGAAATTCGCATATTGAACGTGTTCTTGCATCTCACAGGAAGAGTTGAGGAAGAGTTGTGGGTACTTCTGCTTCATTTGATCCTCCTGCTCCCAAGTGAATTCGGGTCCTCACTTGGCGTTCTAGCGGACCTTCACTATTGGTATACGACTTTGTTTCGTCCATTTTACTTCCCTGTCCACGTAGTCCACATGTTCCACGATGAAATGTAGACTCTCGTTTACCTCTATCTCATCGAGTGGGACCACAAGAGTCTCATCGGACATACACTTCGTCAGGTTGGACACGTGGAAGACGGGATGTACATTGTTGAGTTCATGTGGCAGTCGAAGCTTGTAGGACATTGGCCGATCCTAGCAAGGATTTCAAATGGCCCAATATACCTTGGGTTTAGCTTTCCGCGTTTTCCAAGCCGTATCATTCCTTTACAGGGTGATACCTTTAGCACTACACGGTCACCGACTTGGAACTCCAAGGGTTTTTGTCATTTATCAGTGTAGCTCTTTTTCCAACCCGAGATGCCTTTAATTGTTTGCGGATATGAACGATCTTCTCCGTAGTTTCTCGTATGATCTCCAGGCTAGTGAGTGTGCTGCTAGGTACTTTCTCTCTTGCTAGCTACGTGTCGCCACCTCAGCCTAGCACAATGGTGATTTGTAATTGCGTCCGTAAAGGGCTTCGAATGGCGTGACCTTAATGCTAGTGTGGTAGCTGTTATTATATGAGAACTCAATGAGTGGTAAGTGGGTATCCCAGTCCTTACCAAAGACTTTCACACATGATCTCAACATGTCTTCTAGTGTATAGATGGTCCTTTCACTTTTTCCGTCAGTTTAAGGGTGATAAGCTGTACTCATGTCGAGTTTGGTTCCCAAGGACTTTTGTAGCGACTGCCAAAACTGTGAGGTGAACCTACTATCTATGTCGGAGATTATTAATATTGGCACCTCATGTAGTCGCACAATTTCTCTAATGTACATCATGGTTAACTTCTCCATCTTGTCGGTCTCCTTTATTGGTAGGAAGTGTGCAGATTTGGTTAACCTGCCAATGATCACCCATATGGTGTCAAGTCCACCCGTTGTCTTGGGAAAATTGGTTATGAAGTCCATGGTTATCCGCTCCCACTTCCACTCGGGTATGTCCGGTTGCTAAATCAAACCCGAGGGCTTTTGATATTCTACCTTGACCTTGGCGCAAGTCAGGCACTTGCCCACATAGGTAGCGATCTCTACTTTCATGTTCAGCCACCAATAAAGTTTCTTGAGGTCCAGATACATCTTGTCTACACTAGGATGAACGGGGTATCTAGTCTTGTGGGCCTCGTTCCTGACAACGTCTTTGTACCCGCCGAACTTCGGCATCCATATTTGATTCATGAGATAATAATCTCTGTCATCCTTAACTTCAAGGTTTTTATCCATTCCCCACAAGGCCTCCCTTGCACATTCTCGGGTGTTAAGGCCTCTTTTTGCGCCTCCTTGATCTGATTGGACAGGTAGGAATGGATGGTCATAATAAACGATTTTACTCAGTGGCCCGGGTATTCCTTCCGACTTAGCGCGTCTTCTACTACGTTGGCTTTGCCTGGGTAATATCGAATTTCACACTTGTAGTCATTTAGCAGTTCAACCCATCGTCATTGTCTCATGTTGAGCTCCTTTTGATCGAGGATGTGATGAAGACTCTTATGATTTGTAAAGATGGCGCATTTGATGTCGTACAAGTAGTGTCTCCAGATCATTAGGGCAAACACCACTGCCCCTAATTCGAGGTCATGCGTGGTGTAATTGACCTCATGAGTCTTGAGTTGTCTTTAGGCATAAGCGATGACCTTTCCTCGTTGCATGAGCACACATCCTAGGCCCTGCTTGGATGCATCATAATAGACTACAAAGTCTTCGGTCCCTTCCGGGGGAGACAAGATTGGAGCACTGCACAGAGCTTGTTTAAGCGTTTGGAATGCAATTTCTTGTTTATTTCCCCAGTTGAAAGTTACTCCTTTTCTGTGTTAAGGTTGTGAGCGGCTTTGCGATCTTAGAGAAGCTTTGTATGAATCTTCGGTAGTAGCCAACAAGGCCTAAAAATTGGTGTATCTAAGTCGGTGTTCTTGGTGTTGCCCAGTTTTCAATTACCTTGACCTTGGAAGGATCCACGTGTATCCCTTCCTTGATTACTACATGCCCCAATAAATCTACTTTCCGGATCCAAAATTTGCATTTCGAGAATTTGGCGTATAGCTTTTCTGCCCTTAACGTCTCCAAGACATGTCGTAGATGCTGATGGTGTTCGTCCTCGCTTCGTGAATAACCTAGTATGTCATCGATGAGTACTATCACGAATTTATCCAGATAAGGCCGGCACACACAATTCATTAGGTCCATGAACATTGCAGGTGCATTTGTTAGACCGGAGGGCATCACTACAAACTCATAGTGACCGTAGCAAGTTTTGAATGTTGTCTTAGGGATATCTTCCTCCTGGATTCACAGCTGATGGTACACCGACTTAGATCAATCTTTGAAAAGTAGATCGATCCTTGCAATGGATCAAATAAGTCGTCGATTCGAGGTAAGGGGTAACGGTTCTTGATAGTGAGTTTGTTCAGTTCTCGATAGTCTATGCACATGCGGAACGATCAGTCCTTCTTTTTCACGAAAAAGACCGGCGCTCCCGAAGGTGAGAAGCTCGGTCAGATGAATCCTTTGCTTAGTAGTTCGTTCAGTTGGCTGGATAGTTCCTGCATTTCCGTAGATGCTAGGCGGTAAGGGGTTTTGGCTACAGGGGTGGCTCCAGGAATCAAGTCGATTCTGAACTCGACTTGGCGTGCCGGTGGGATTCTCGGAATGTCTTCTAGGAATAAATCAGGAAATTTGCAGACCTCAGAAATTCCTTGATGTCTTTCACTTCTTGTTTCTTATCAACGACATGGGCTAAGAAGGCGTGATATTCCTTGCGCATATACTTCTGATCCTTGATGCAAGAGATGATTTGTAAGTTCTTGTCGGGTTTGTCGCCATAAACAACGAGGGTTTTGTTACTTTGTAGATTTAAGCCTAACGACTTTTTCGTAACACAAGATTTCGGCTTGGTGAGGACATAACCAATCCATGCCAATGATGAAATCAAAGCTACTTATTGTGACTGACACCAGGTCGATTTGGAAGGAATGGTTGTTCAGAGTTAGTGTGCATCCTATGAATATATCATTAGTGCATTCTGTTTTTTCATTGGCCATTCTACGGTGAATTTTTCATTTAGTGTTTGGGGTTTCTGCTTGAGTAAGTGTTTAAACTGATGACTCACAAAGCTTTTCTCCGCACCACTATCGAAAAGTATGCATGTGTATGAGTTGTTTAGGAGAAACATACCAGTAACCACGGTGGGATCCCTCATGGCCTCCTCATGCACCATTGTCAGAACACGTTCCATGCCTTTGCTATTTCTGTTATGGGCCTTCGGGTAGTCCCTCTTGAAATGCCCGGTCTCACTGCAACCGTAACATGCGCGACTCACCCCGGTATTAGTGACTTGGGCGGTTTGTTGTGCCGGTGCCCTTAAGTAACGATCGATGTGCCCCTTCTTGTTGCAATTGTCACATTTCCTATCTCGGCAAGTGCCATGGTGATGGTAGGTACACTTATCGCATTCCGGGTGAGTCCCGTCATATTGCTTGGCTGGTGCAGGAGCAATAGGGGCGGTGATGGCGTGGACAGCCGTAGTTTGTTGCTTCTTGGCCGAGTCTTGAGCGGGTTGCCTTTATTTTGGTTCCAAAACTTCCTATTGTTGTCACCCGCTTATGTTGTTCAGGCGCGGGGGTCATGATGCCTTGATGAATTCCCTGGTTGACAAGAGTTTGTGCCAGACGCTTGGCACTATCGAAGGTGCTCGGGTTGGCAGATATGACCATTCCCTGGATCTAAGGGGATAGCCCCCAAATGTAACGTTCCACTTTCTTGGCCTTCGGGGTGACCATTCCAGGGCACAGAGTTGCCACCTCGTTAAATCGAGCAGTGCAGGTGGCAATGTCGGAGCCCTTCATGGAGTGTTCTCACAGTTCATGTTCCTGTTTCTACATCTCGCTTCTTGGACAATATTCTTTGAGCATCATCTCCTTCAGATCCTCCCATCTCATAGCGTTGGCAACGTCTAAAGTCAATGTTTTAACGTGGCCGTTCCATCACGACAAAGTTGAGTCTGCGAATGTACAAGCAACATACTTGACTTTGAACTCATCAGGGCATGCACAGATTTCGAAGACGGAGTCGGTCTTTTCGAACCATATTGTTAATGCAACGACCCCTCTGTCTCCATGATACGTCCTGGGCTTGCAGTTCATAAATTTTTTGTATGATCACATTCGCTGGTGCCCTTGATTCTCGCTTTGGTTGGAACTGTTGGTTCCGTTTTTGCTTCCGTTGTTGTTACTGATGATTTGAGTCACGACAGCAGCCACAACAACAGTTACTGTAGCCTGAACACTACATAATCCATTTATGGGGGAGGTGGTGATGGAGGCACTGATGTATTGTTCTTGCACCTGTTTGACTTCCTTGGTGGCATACTTCTACCACAATGTTTAAAAGTGGAATGACGATAAGTTTCTGAGAAGAGTTATGAATCAGGAATTACCGTTATGGAATGTATTATTTTGTATATGTATCAAGTCTAGTTGTTATTGTAATTTTCAAGCAATATAATGATTTTTACTACAACAAGTAAACAACTGCATAACAAATAGCAACATTTAAATGAAATAAAACGCATATCCATTTCATTAATAATATAGTGCTAGTACATAGTTTTGTGAAAATTGACCTTTAAGAAGGTCTAAATAAAAGAGTTGTACCAACTCTTACTTGTAAATAACATAAAGATGTGAGTAGGATACGCCCTACTCACGGCACGTAGTCTCCTATGGGCCCTGAGATGAAGTAGAGGCGCCTTGTAGCTCTGCTAACCGTCGCTCAACTGCGATAATTCTCTCCTCGAGAGCTGAGTGCCTCTCCGGGTACTCTCTCACCTCTGCTCGAGCGGTGGTAAGGTCCTCACCAATGCTCCAGCCGCATTCATGGATTTCATGAATTGTGTATGCTGGCCGATGTTGGATCGGTCAGTGATTGTGTTTATTGTTGGCATCCTGGTTTATTCCAAGACCCGGAAGCAGCATGAGGAACATCTAATAGAGGTATTGGAGACTTTTAGAAGGGAGACATTGTATGTGAAGTTCTCCAAGTGTGACTTCTGGTTACATGATGTGCAGTTTCTGGGGTACCTTGTCAATCAAAATGATATTCTGGTCGACCCGGCCAAGGTTGACACGATGATGAGGTGAGAGGTTCTGAGGTCTCCGTATTAGATTCAGAGTTTCCTTGTATTAGTAGGTTACTATCAGAGATTCATTTAGGATTTATCCAAGATAGTCGTTCCCTTGATCTAATTGATGAAGAATACTATCACGTTTTGTTGGGGCCCTGAGCAGCAGGCAACTTTTGAGACTCTAAAACTGAGATTGTGTGAGCCACCGATTCTGACCTTGTCGGAGGGCGTTGAAGATTTTGTGGTGTATTGTGATGCATCAATCATAGGTTTGGGTGTAGTACTGATGCAGCGGGGTCATGTGATCGCTTATGCTTCGAGGTAGCTCGAGCCTCGTGAAGCGAATTACCTTACACACGATCTGGAGTATATTTTATAAAGAGGGAGTTCCACTCAAGGAAGAAACGTTGGGGGTGCACTTAGCCCAGATCCAAAGCGATCCTTTCTCAAACATCCGATATCGTAAAATCCAGCGATCTATAAGGAATTTGGATCTGTTTTTTTTTTTTTTAAGTAAAGGAATTCTACGGTGGAAAGGGATGGTGAGTGCCCTGGGATTCACAGACATATGTGGAGTCGTAACAAGGTAGCCGTATTGAGGGCGCGGCTGGATTGAATCCTTTCATTTTTGGCGGAGCTCATGCTTGTTGGGTATTACCTTTCCTTGTATCACGTCAGGATTCGTTGCTCAAACAGAATCACGCCAACGTTATGGAAGTTCCTGGATCGTGTAAAATAAGAGTAGTACCAAAAGCAACACTCTCTGATTTCATAATAAAAAATGAAAATTGGCTATGGAGATTCCGTGCGGTAAGAAATTAATACAGACACAAAGGGCTTCGACAGGAAAGGAGTTTCTATCCAATCCATTCTTGGGAAAAGATCAAGACAACTACAAGAAAAAGGGGTTTCTGTGACTAAAATACTAGAGACTGATTAATTAGTCTTGGATACCATGTATATGGGACTGATGAATTAGTCTCAGATACCATCTAGGAATGATTTTAATGTGAAAACCATTAGAAACTAACCTAACTTATTCGGGACTAAAATTTAGTCCCTAATATGTATGCGACGGTTTAGGTGTGGTGGGAAATACATTAGGGACTGAATTTTAGTCTCGGATAGTCTAACACCAACTTTAACTTCGGAGGGAAAGTTATGAGGGAATGAATTTTAGTCCCTGATAGACCCGTGCTAGTTTTAATTGTGTATGTAAATTTTTAGGAACTAAATTTTAGTCATTGATACAACTGTACAAATTTGTCATTTGGATGAGAAACTTTTTAAGACTCAATTTCAATCCCAAATTGACATGTATTATTTGACATTCGAATGAACACTTATAATGATTGAGTTTTAGTATCTAAGACCGACTATTTAGTCATAGATTCCATACATCGAAGACCGATGAATCGATCACAAATATTATTTTGAAAAAAAAAATTTCTCAGAGCTTGAAGTTCAGTTTTGGATGGACTAGCCACTTTTGACTTTGGAGAAAAATAATTAAGGAGTCAATTTTAGTTTAACTTGTATTATTTACTTATATCATTACAAACAAAATGACATTTAATCAGTGTTTTAAAAACCGGTTTGAACAGGCCGGTCGAACCGGTTGGACCGGGAACCGGAGGAAGGAGCGGTTCAACTATCACCGGTTTTATATTAATTTTTGAACCGGAGTGAACCGGCCGATTTTTAGAAAAAACCGGTTGAACCGGTCAAAATAAACCGGTTGAACCGGTTAAACCGAATAAATACACATGAAAAAAACATTTACATACTAAACTTTGATAATTTTTTTTTTCTAAATCTGTTTAGTTTTCTCTAAATAAAAACATATGGTAAATGTTATAAAGTTTTTTGATATGGTTGTATTAATCTAATATTATATTTGGTTTCGATATTATATTTTATTTCTTTTTGACGTATATGATTTGATGCAAAACATTAAAACTTATGGTTATGTGTTATTTTAATGTATTTGAATTCATTTACAACTTATTTTGTATATATATTTTTAATGTTTGAATTTGTAAACATCAAATTCATAAAATATATATGTATGTATGTGTAGGAAAATAGAAAAAAATATGAAAAATATAGAAACTGGTTCACTCGGCGGTCGAACCGGTTAAACCGAGAACCGGTCACCATACCGGTTCAACTAAAAAACCGATTTTTAAAACATTGCATTTAATGACATAAACGTTTAGTGGCATATTTTTTAGGCCACTAATAAATACTTTTAATGACACTTTTCTATGTCACTATAAAAATTATTAGATATAGTACCATTTAATATCTAATGATTCTAGTTTTCATAACTATTAGACTGCACGGTAGAAGATTGAAATGTCGTTTCCCTTCCTACATGGACACTATTGTCGGCGACAAACACCATCCCTAGACCACATTTATTGCGAATGTCAATATGTCGAATACATGTTTTTGCCAACGTTGAATAGGAAGATATATAATTATGTGTTATGCTTTTTTGTCTTATGTTTTTTGTTTTCTTTTTATTTAAATAATTTTTATTCCTTTTTTATTTTAACTCAGCTTATAATAAGAAAATTAAATGATTTATATTCTTATTTCAACATTATTATTTAATAACTATATTAACCAAAAAAAATGTATTATATTAGGAAAAGGATAACTATAAAAATTATAACAAGTTTATGCATTTTTTTTAAAATTTTTATTTATGTAATTTTCCGTCTTAATTTTCAATATTATCGTTAATGAAATTTGTAGCTAAAATTAACCCCTCTTCCGCCCTCGTCATTTGTAGCTATTAGCGGGAAACGAAAATCACTCACAAAAATTAGAAAACCCGCCACATCCTTTGTATATGGTGCTCCGTGAAATTGACCGATGCTCCATTCTCGCTCGCTCGTATGCCCGTCTGCCTCCTCATTACGATCTGTTGTAATAATACAATAACTGCATGATTCGTTTTTGACTAACTTTTCATTTTTAATTTTGAAACAGAAAAAAATCAGTATTGCAATTCACTAAACTGGAAAGTGTGCATATTATTAATGGTGAAGATGCATTAATCGAAGCAGTTCAAACTCCGGTGAGTTATCCTTTATGCTTATTTTAAATTAAGAATCTTCGTGCACATCTGATAAAGAACAAAGGATGATGAGTTGAAAACTTTTTTTGATACCGATGTTGTTTATGTTTATTGCCTTTACTGGTTGTTTGGTTAAAATTTATCAAGTAATGGAGTTGAAGATAAAAAAAAAAAAAAAAAAAAAATTAGAAACCAAATTTGATATTGAAATTGGTATAATGACATGTGTCCCTGGGTGTTTATGCAGGAAAGTTCAGAGTTCTTTAATGAATCTATAAAAGGACTTTCATTATATATATATATATATATATATATATATATATATATATATATATATATATATATATATATATATATATAATTTTGGGACTTGCATTTTTTGATTTTATTGTTTTGGGTTTAGTATAAAGCTGATAATTCTAATTTTCATATATTCTGACTTCATGACCCGACTTTCATCTGGAAACTAGATTCTATAGGCTTTGATGTGTAGGAAACAGGTTGGTTGTAAAGGACAATGTGGATCATCTTTTACTTATACTTAAAGTGTTGAACAACCGAAGGATGGATTGGCAAAATGCATTTATTGCCATCTTCACCCTCGTTTTGTTAACTTATAAAACTTTTTGAAGGAATTTTTGTTTTAGATAGTGAGAATATTCATGTTAGAAAAGTTAACTTTTATTTCAACTATTTATATTGTGTTGTAAATTTTTTATCTTAATTGTATTTTCATTATTTTATATTTCAACTAGATGGGGAACCCCCGCGTTGCGGGGGTCGGATGCGACAATTTTTTCCGTTGTTTGTTCTTTGAAAATGTTTATAGTTTGAGTTGCTCATTCCTTCCCTTTTTAACTTATCTATAAACAAATAAATAAATAAAAATAAAAAAAACATCAATGAATCTGTAAGCAAAACTAATAAAATGACAATTAAACGAAAACATAGGAACTTATTATGCCACAAATAACCAACGGAAGTAGAGGGACCAAAAAAGATAAAAAATAAACAACTTTAAAATGACCAAAATATAGTTGAGAGATCATTCCTGCCAAAAAAATATTAATATGACTAAATACTAATAATATGTAATAAAAGGCGAGGGTTATGAAGGGATGAAACTGGAGAACCTGTTGGTCTGCCATCATTTCCAATTGACAACAAAGTTCCAAGAACACGGGGTCCTTTTTAAAAAAGGGTGCATTTAACAAAATCATTAAACAAAAGTTAGTAAACAAAAAGGAAACTAAAAAGAATTAAGCATCAAATAAAGTATGTAATTATTTTAGTGGTTACATAAATATAGTATTTTCTAAAGTGTACTACATTAACTGAAATTTCAAACAATAAAATAGTTTTCAATTTATTTTCATCTTGACAGCCATTGACTTTTGAAAATATGACTTTTAAATTTTTGCCCAACATCATCTTCACTTAATCCCTTTTGATATTTGCAAAAGTTTGATAAATACATCAATTACATTTCTATTTTTAAACTTTTAGCTAAACCATCTTTAATTTAAAATATTTGTCCATATTGAATCAAGAAAATGAAAATAGATAAAATATCTAATTATTGTCATGAATAAAAAAAGCATATACGCGTTGAAAAATTCTATTTTTCCTTCATTAACTCTTTTATGAAAATACCCTTTGAATTCTAAAGCATTAAATTCATATCAAGATTATTAGAAATTTCACATGAGCATATTATTAAGGAAAAAACTCACATGTGTGTTGGAGAAAAAGCATCGATAGAACCGATATCAATTTCGTTCAAAATCAGAATCCTCTTTCTACGTAATGAACTCATATGTGTTTTACTAACCCCGAGATGTAATTTTTTCCCAGTGACATTTTATTCCTGATAATTTTATCACAAATATTAGAATTGTGAACACAAAGAAGAAACTCCAACTCAAATGGAGACGTGAGATTGTAGAAATGAACCTTGTTTTCAAATGGGATATGAACTCTAATTTCTTGCTGCAACGAAGACCAGCCTCCACCGTGATCAATCAGGATTAGAAGACTCACTCAAGCAAATGATCGAACATTTGGCGGACAACTAAAGATTCAATGAATTTTCAACTTCGTGTTCCTCTGTTCAGTTTCACAATAGGACAATCTTTACTAAATGAGAGGGATTGTAGGCACAAACTGCATCAAAACACAAAAGAAACATCAGGTAGAACATAGCATCAACCCCAGAAAACATTAATAATTTTTGAGAAAGCAAATAAAAGTAGTATTGTATTGTGTACAATAATGATTAATTAACTACCTTTTATTGATAGTTTTAGAATGCATATTATTATTATCAAGAAACAAAGAGGCTTCAGTGGCAGATGGCAGAACTGTAGAGCTATTTCAGAAATATAGTAGAAAAGGAAATAACTACTAACAACAATACTGAACATGAGTACAGAGATCTATATTCAATGTTTGTGAAAAGAGTAAATGTATATAAGAACGTTAATAGGAAGATACATATGCATTTGGTTTGAATGTTGCTTATGAAGACCTTCATCAGGTAGAGCAATGATCCCACCAGAATTCTGCATATAGATTATAGAATACAAACATTAAATTTATATGTTTCAAAAGAATGAGTTGAGGAATTCATATAATCAATTTTAATGTAGAACCTTTTCAATAAGATGTAGGATGTACTGTTGCATCCCAAAAAATGTTGTATAGAAGTGGACAAACAATTAGAAATCGATTAAATGGGTAGAGTTTCATAGAGAGGATATGAACAGCTTTGTCAAGAATACCAAAAGTGACACCTGATTGAAGTGTTGTTGCCGGTTCTGATAAGTGAAATTAATACAAAAGTGGTCAAAACCACACAATTTAAACATATATTTTTTTTCTATTATCTCAATCTAGTCAACGAAAACACTGTAATTTGTTCAAGGTTCGTACCTGAAACGAAGCGGCAGTCTGAAAGCAACGAAGCTCCTAGGTAAAATCGGATCCAACATGGTGTACAACGAAAAACCTGCAAATAGAAAAAATCAAAACGTAGCAGTAGAAAAGGAGAAAATAACTATTCCATAACCTAATTCATAGTAAACTTCCGAGAAATTTATGAAAATCCAACAGACCCATTGGGTGCGAAACTGTGAAAAGTCGAATGTAAGGATTGAAGGACAAATGCGGTAGTCCTTCTGGTTTTGCAGCCTATCGCCTGGCATGGTATGTTTTCTTTGGTGGTGCGACGACGTCAAACGCAGGGTTTCAACCGGTAAGGAAAGTTCAACCCCACATCTATCCTCACCCCCAAAATTGCTCTTAAAAGCTAAAACAAAGGGAATTCAAATAAGAAAATCAACAATATAAGCCATTAATCGGTCGTCATGAAATGAAGGTCGATAACTGTAATGAAATACAGGGTAGTAGTGTAGAAGAAGTCTAATTGAAAGAATAAAAGATTTAAAGTGGTGAATAAGCCCATCTTCACCGATAATTTGTCTTCATTCCATGGTGGCGCTGATTTCACCGTTCATCGTATCTGGAATTAGCAACATGTAGGAGTGAATAATCAGGCGGAGATAGAGAAAAAAGGAAAGAGAAACGATGGTCTAATTCCAAAGCGGGTCGAGGTAGCGAATAGTCTCTAATCGAGAGAGAGAGAGAGTATTGTCACAGCCAAGAAATTCGATTCCCAGTAAACATTTAACAATGATAAGAGCCAACAATGTGAAAACATGTAGGATGCTTATTCAATAATAAAAGAATTTCAATCAAACACTTCATACAACCATTACAAATAGTCAACAAATAATTGGAAACCTAGAAGTCATTGTTTAAGTCTATTTTGAACTAGGATTTCCTTATTGGGCATAATGGGCCAATAAGCTTCCAATTTGACTATTTTGGGCTTAGCACTCTTAAATGGGCTCTAATTGGACCCACTTCCATTTATTTTAAAATTTTGGGCCATATTAGGCCTAGAATGAAATAAAATACCCTAATGGGCCTTATTGGGCCATAACTAACCTAATTAACTTTAATGGACTATGAAGCCCATTATTTTTGACAAATTGGGTCGTAAACCAGCATGGGAGCCCAATGGGTCAAAAAATCATCAAATTGGGCCAACAATATGGATTTAAGCAAAAAGGCCCAAAGCTCTCTTCTCTTTTCTCTAATTCTTGGCCCAAGCCCAAAGGAAAGGAAGGGTTGACTTATGCTTGCCACCTCATTTTTACATGGAGGTTTTCCATGCATATAACCCATATCTCCATGCACCATCTCATCACTCTCTCTCTTCTCTTCCTCTCTCCCATTTGCTCTCGACCGAACCCTAAACACACCCACACACTTCACTCAAAATTCTCTCAAAGAAACTCTCTCTTTTCTTCACCAAGTTTTCGAGATTAGGAAGCTTTTCTAGAAGATTACCCCACAAACTCATCATCTAAGAACCCACTAACTTCGAGATCCATCCAAGGAGCTTGCTAGGGCCGAAAATAGCAACAAACTCTTCTCTTTTCTTCTTCCTATCGAAAACAACAAGCAAAGGTGAGTTTCATACCCCTTTCTTTTCGGTTTTTATGAGTTTTATGGGGGAGAATACAAGAAAATGTGTAGATCTATGTGCATATGTATGCTATGTGTGATTTGATGCATGTATATGTGTGATATCATGTGTTTTGTGATGAATATGTTACCAAAAAAGGGTGTAAACCCGAGATCTATGACATGAGAAAGAAAACAAGCATAATCTAAGCTATCTTACACTAAACAAGTCAAGAAAAATAGTTTATAAGGTCATGATGAACATGTTCTAACATAAAACCCATTTTTTGGGCTTAAATTGTCAAAAATACAAAACTAGGGGTACAAATCAACAAGTCATGGTTTCTTGAAAGTTAAAAGGGTCAAAACAGTTCCTATAATTATTTTTCTGAACATTAGGAATTTCAAGGGACTTAAAATGTAAATTTTTGGCCTAATGGGCTATTTATGGGCTTTTCGGCCCAATAAGCCTCAAAAATGCGAAAATGATAAGTTGAGGGGTTGGAAGTGTAATTTCCTGTAAAACAGGGGGTAATTACCATAACAAAATGTTTATAGGGGTCAAAAATGCTTTTCACTAACAAAAAGGACCAACAATGTAAACTTTTAGATTTTGGGCCAAAACTGTAAAAGTTATGAAAAATGGGTCCCTAACCGAGAATCACTATTCTGGAGGGGATGAAGCTGTCAACAAAGTAAATTTTGGGTTAAAATTGTGTTTTCATCTAATAAATAATACAAAAGTGTCAAGAAAAGGGTCTTAAGGACTAAAAATGAAATTCTTTTATATAAAAATGACTAAAAGTGTTATTTTTATAAAAGAAGGGTAGTGAAAAAGGTCAACTTCCACTTTCAAACAAATTAATTCATTAATACAAAATACAAGATCCATTACTACCGACGAAACGGAAAACAAATACACTCTCAACAACAAATATCGTTACAAAACGATTTGATTCGGTCTCGAATCAATAACAAAACAAAATCGTAAAACCAAAACATTTCAATAAACACGCGATAACTATGATGAGCTAACTTACAAACTTTGGGCTTGGAAGTTTCAAATCATGCTTTTTGGGCCTTGCTAGCCCATTAACATGATCTTTGGGCCTAAAGGGAATATGCTTACATGTTATTGGGCCCTTTATGACCCAATTCCATGTAAAAGGACTTTCAATAGCTCTAATGTGCTATTGGGCCCTAGTGGCCCATTAGTACTGCTAGTGAGGTTGAGAAGTCAAATGCGAGTGGAGCCAAGTGTCTTTCGCATTCCCGATAGCCTTGAATAACTCATGGAAATAAAGGGACTTCGTACTCTCCTATCTCCTCGGTTGTTGGGCTTATGAGAAATCAAAGTAAACAGATCCAGGACGATAAACAAGAGTAATCATGGTGGGTGGATTAAGTGAGTAGTAATGGCCGACGCCTTTAAGGATCGTTCGTAACCTGTAGTTATAAACTAGTCATTTTCTTTAATGCGTGATTATAACAACTCACAAACCTTAATTAATCCAACGCCACCCGGGTAATCAAAATCATTCGACGTATCGGTATAACAATAGACAAGTCATTATATTTTATGTATTGGGAAAACATCGGGTTTTCCTGGGAAGTTCAACATTTTCACTTGCGTGATGTGTACAAAGTTTCAAGAATTATACATGTTTTGAAAATCAACAAGCATATATTCACGGATCTTCACACTTTTTTTTATAAACAATTATCTTTTCAGAAAATATTGGATTTTCTGGGTTTTACAAACTACACCAAATCATTTTACCACAACATTACTTATGAACTCACCAACATTTCATATGTTGACGTTTTTCAAAACAACTTGTATTCTCAGGTAACAGGTAAGCCGAAGAATAAGTACCAAGTAATGTCATGGTGTTTTGCCTAGATTATCTATCAGACAGTTTATGTTATGAAATTGTAATGTCTAAAACAATGTACTGGATGTAAACAATATCAGTTGTAATATTTCAATGCATGGTGATGAATTATGTTATGATTCATGTATATTCATTGTGATGGTATTCAATTTAAGTCACGAGAGCCCTCGTACGTTTCCGCCGTCTGGTTCGGGGGTGTGACAGGTTGGTATCAGAGCTCTGTTTATAGTGAACTAGCATATCTAACCACACATTGATATGCAACTATAAACCAAAAAGAGGGACTAACACAACCCTGAACAAAACAAGTAAAACATAACGATAAAACATCTTTACTTGTGTGAATTAGGAAAAAGAACATAATACCGAACCAAACAAGATAATGCTAGCATCCCAATTAAGCCAGGACTGTTCATGGTCGTATCAAGGAGTGGATGTAGCCTGATCAACTACATTCCCTCCAAGGTACAACTATCACATGTCCTGAGGAAATCGTGATGGCTAGGGAACCTAAAAAAAATACCCCTTTAGCACCAAGAAGAGAACATCCGTTCAATCTATACAATAATTGTAGAGTCATAGGAGTAATGATAGTTATTCGTATACCTCCTCTCAGTCGCTATGGAAGGGGAGCAGCAGGGCATTCAATTTCATCAGGTCTTAGTGGCTCACGGGATGAATGAAGATGAGCCTGAAGAATATCAAGATGAAGCACACGACATTGGACCTGAAGAGGAACAGGAAGAATACGTGATAGTTGATTTCGATTATGATGAGCTGGACCAGGAGCCAGACGAAGAAAAGGGCGTAGAGGAGGCATGTAGTGAACCTCACCAGGAGTAAGCCCCTTCAAACTTTCACATGTTTCAAGGGATGGATACTGACTATCTACGCTCTCTTGAGGAGGCAGTTATCAGCCTGAAGCTTCAACTTATTATGACCAAGGCAAGGGCTGTGCGAGCCGAGCGAAAAGTAGAGGTAACCACCCAAGAGGCGGATGAACTGGCTGAACTTCTGGTGCGTCACCTCGATGATTGAGCGTCGTCTCCATCATTAATAATAGGACCTGCTCTACTACCTGCTATATAGGTTCCACCGTACGAGGGACTAGTTATACTCATCCTTAGTACTAGTACTATGATCTATGCTATGTATCTCGACTCTATGTTTAAGTGACTACACTAATCATAGAGTCGTTATGCTGCCGAACTTGTACCGCTTATGTATGCTCTTTCGAGCAAAATTTTCATGTATCAAAGTGCGGATAATAGTAATGAAAAAAATCTTATATGTTTACTGTGATGTTTTAATCTACTATGTGTTACATATCTATGATTGTATGCTAAATTGTGAAATTACTTAAGTTTGTACCACACGCCTAGTTTATAGGATCACAACCTCACAAAAACCACAGACACTCAACATCTTTCCGTTCCATGACAGAAAGATGCCTCAACGACCCACTCGCAGAAACCCTGGGCAACCCCACCCGAAGTCGTCTCAGTTGCATTCCAAGCAGCTGTATCTGTTGCGGTCACTGCAACGATGGCACAAATTCACCAAGGGAACAATGGAGGAGTCAACGGACAAGGGGCTGGAAGTTCAAACAACGTGATGAATCAAGGACCTACCAAAACATGTTCCTACAAAGACTTCACCAACGCCAAACCACGGACCTTTAACGACACTGGAGGAATGATCACCCTGAAACGATGGATCGAGAAGGTGGAATCGGTGTTCGAGATATGTGATTGCCCTGAGGAGATGAAGGTGAAGTTTGCCGGATGCACTTTCGTTGACCAAGCGCTCACTTGGTGGAACAGACACGTGGAAGCCATGACACTCCCCGTAGCCAATTCCATGCCATGGGCAGAGATGAAAGAAATACTGATGGCCCAATACTGCCCTCGTGGCGAAATTCAGAAAATGGAACAAGAGCTGTGGAATCTCACTGTCCGGAACGCTGATATAGATGCATATATATCAAGGTTTAGCGAACTGTCTCTGCTATGCCCTGGCATGATCACCTCAGAAGGAAAGAAGATCAAACGATTCATCTGGGGACTAACCTCCCTGATCCAAGGAAACGTGATAGCTGCAAATCCTGAATCTTTCGACAGTGCCAAGAGATTGGCCAAGAAGCTGTATGACCACAACAACAAGAAGGGTGAGAAAGCCAGTGGAGGCTGAAGGTAAGAAGGAAAACGACAACAAAAAGGGGAAGAACAACAGGAGGAAGGGACGTCAAGGCTCCGAATCATCCAAGAAGTAGCAAACAGTGGCAGTTAATGCTGCAACCACTCAAGTTCCACCCACACCACATGCTTCAGCCTCAGCTGCTCCAAGTGCTCCTACGCCTTATTCCGGTAATCTTCCTAAGTGCAACAAGTGCGGTCTCCATCACAATGGAGAATGCAGAGAGATGCAGTGCACCAGTTGCAATCGGAAGGGGCACACGGTGAAGTACTGCAGGACCTACCCTCCTCAAAAATAACAACAACAACAATAACCGCAACAACAACAACACCAACAATGGCGACAACAATGCAGGACCTAGCCACACCTGCTATGGATGTGGAAGGACTGGGCATTTCCGGTGAAACTGCCCCAACAACAACAATCCTGGAAATGGAGGAACAGGAAGGGTGCTGACCATGGGTCAGGGAGAAGCGGTTCAGGATCCCGCTATTGTTACCGGTACGTTCCTCCTAGACCACACTTATGCATGCATCCTATTTGATACCAGAGCAGAACGAAGTTTTGTGAGCAATAAGTTTAAGCATTTGTTAAAACAACAACCCCAGAAGCTCAATGAAACCTTTACGGTGGAAATGGTCAATGGGAAAACAGAATCCACCGGGGAAATCTATATCGGATGTACCCTAGCCCTGAATCAACACGTCTTTCGAATAAATTTAATGCTTGTTTCCATTAGGAGTTTTGATGTGATTATTGGCATGGACTGGTTAAGCCCCCACCATGCTGAAATTATGTGTCGCGAGGAGGCCGTACGCCTTCACCTTCCAAATCATGAAACCCTAGTTATTTATGGAGACAAACCCAGCACGAACCTTCGTCTCATCTCGTGCGTCCAGGCACAGAAGCATCTGCGAAAGAACGATTTGACGTTCCTGGCGCACATAGTGGATAAAACCAAGGAAGAGGTTAACATTCAAGATATTCCTGTAGCATGTGAATTCCCAGACATATTTCCTGAAGATCTTCCTGGGGTACCCCCAGAAAGACAAGTTGAATTTCGAATTGATCTTGTTCCAGGAGCTACTCCCATCGCTAAATCGCCTTACCGATTGGCTCCTACTGAGATGCAGGAATTGTCCAGCCAACTCAGTGAACTCCTGGACAAGGGATTCATCCGACCCAGCTTCTCGCCATGGGGAGCTCCAATCCTCTTTGTCAAGAAGAAGGACAAATCTTTTAGGATGTGCGTTGATTACAGAGAACTGAATAAGCTCACTGTCAAAAATCGCTATCAACTCCCACGAATCGACGATCTATTTGACCAGCTCCAAGGAGCTAGTTACTTCTCTAAGATAGATCTACGATCTGGGTACCATCAACTCAAGGTCTGGGAAGAGGATATTCCCAAAACCGCTTTCCGAACTCGTTACGGACATTATGAATTTGTCGTAATGCCCTTCGGTCTGACGAATGCCCCTGCCGCGTTCATGGACCTAATGAATCGAATCTGCCTACCATTCCTCGAAAACTTTATTATTGTTTTCATTGATGACATTCTAGTTTATTCTCGAAGCGAAGAAGAGCATGGCCAACATCTCTGACAAATCCTGAAAACCCTGCGAACTGAGAAGCTATACGCAAAACTCTCCAAGTGTGAGTTCTGGCTTCGTAGCATGAACTTTTTAGGTCATGTTGTTAGTCAGGAAGGAATACGTGTGGATCCTTCTAAGGTCAAAGCCATCAAAGGATGGGCAGTCCCGACAACACCCACATAAATTCGCCAATTCTTAGGTCTAGCAGGTTACTATAGGAGGTTCATTCAAAACTTCTCTAAGATCGCCAAACCACTTACCTCGCTTACACAAAAAGGTGTACCATTCAAATGGACGTACAGACAAGAAGCTGCATTCCGAACTCTGAAGCAAGCACTCTGCAGTGCCCCAGTACTATCACTACCAGAGGGAACGGAAGATTTCGTAGTCTACTGTGACGCGTCAAATCAGAGTTTAGGTTGCGTTCTCATGCAGCGTGGAAAAGTGATAGCTTACGCGTCCCAGCAACTAAAGACACACAAAGTGAATTATACAACCCACATCTGGAATTGGGAGCAATGGTCTTCGCCCTGAAGATATGGAGGAACTACCTTCATGGTACGAAGTGCACCATCTTCACGGACCACAAGAGTCTCCAGCACATCTTGAATCAAAAAGAGCTGAATATGAGGCAACGAAGATGGGTTGAACTATTAAACGATTATGAGTGTGAAATCAAGTACCACCCAAGCAAGGCTAATGTGGTAGCTGATGCCTTGAGCCGGAAAGAGTACTCTAATTGTCGTGTGAAAACTCTCTCAATAACCATCCAATCTCACCTAACCACTCAGATCAGGGCAGCCCAGTCAGATGCCATGAAGGCGGAAAACAAAACAAGCGAAGCGTTATGCGGAATGGAGAAGAATCTCGAGGTGAAAGAGGGCGGAGTATATTATTTCATGAACCGTATTTGGGTCCCTAAACTTGGAGGATTTAGGGAAGTAGTCATGAATGAAGCTCACAAGACGCGATACTCCATCCATCCGGGTTCGGACAAAATGTACTTGGATATTAAACAACATTATTGGTGGCCCAACATGAAGGCAGAGATTGCCACCTATGTTAGCAAATGCCTTACTTGCGCCAAAGTGAAGGTGGAATACTAGAAGCCCTCGGGGTTATTACAGCAACCAGTAATTCCTGAGTGGAAATGGGAAAGATTACTATGGATTTTGTGACCAAGCTGCCCAAGACGTCAGATGGATTGGACACTATATGGGTAATAGTTGACAGACTGACAAAATCCGCTCATTTCCTGCCAATAAAAGAATCCTACAAGATGGACAGATTGACAAGAATATACATTCGAGAAATCGTGAGACTTCACAGAGTGCCAGTGTCTATCATCTCAGATAGAGATAGTAGATTCACTTCACGTTTTTGGCAATCACTTCAAAAAGCACTGGGAACCCATCTAGACATGAGCACTGCTTATCACCCACAAACGGATGGTCAAAGCGAACGAACCATTCAGACGTTTGAAGACATGCTTTGCACATGTGTGATAGACTTTGGGAAGTCCTGGGATACCCACTTACCCTTAGTTGAATTCTCATACAATAACAGTTACCATTCGAGCATCAAAGTTACTCCTTTCGAGGCACTGTATGGACGTAAGTGTAGATCACCATTGTGTTGGGCTGAGGTGGGCGACACCCAGCTAGCGAGGGAACTAGCATCAGACAAGACGTTAACGGGACCGGAGATCATACGTGAAACCATGGAAAAGATAGTTCAAATCAGAGTTTGACTACAAGCATCACGTGACCGACAAAAGAGCTACGCTGATAAACGGCGAAAGCCCTTGGAGTTTCAGGTCGGGGATCGAGTGCTGTTAAAAGTTTCTCCCTGGAAAGGGGTTATTCGTTTTGGAAAACAGGGAAAATTGAATCCACGATACATTGGACCTTTCGAGATTCTTGCCCGAATTGGTCCAGTAGCGTACAGACTGCAGCTACCCGCCGAGCTCAGCAGCGTACACCCCGTGTTCCATGTTTCCAACCTAAAGAAGTGTTTATCCGATGAAAATCTCTTCATTCCCCTTGATGAAATTGAAATCAACGATAATCTCCTGTTTGTCGAAGAACCAATCGAAATCATGGACAGGGAGGTGAAGCGTACCAAGCAAAGTCGCATTCCGATTGTGAAGGTACGGTGGAACACGAAGCGTGGGCCAGAATTCACGTGGGAACACGAAGATCAAATGAAGCAAAAGTAACCTCATCTATTCTCGCATTTTCAAATCTAGCTTCAAAAGAATTTCAGGACGAAATTCCCTCTAACGAGGGGATGATGTTACAACCAGGAAATTCGATTCCTAGTAAACATTTAACAATGATAACAAATGTGAACCAACAATGTGAAAGCATGCAGGATGCTTATTCAATAATAACAGAATTTCAATCAAACACTTCATACAAGCACTACAAATAGTCAACAAATAATTGGAAACCCTAGAAGTCCTTGTTTAAGTCAATTTTGGACTAGGATTTCCTTATTGGGCCTAATGGGCCAATAAGCTTCCAATTTGATTATTTTGGGCTTAGCACTCTTAAATGGGCTCTAATTGGACCCACTTCCATTTATTTTAAAATTTTGGGCCATATTGGGCCTAGAATGAAATAAAATACCCTAATGGGCCTTATTGGGCCATAACTAACCTAATTAACTTTAATGGACTATGAAGCCCATTATTTTTGACAAATTGGGTCGTAAACCAGCATGGGAGCCCAATGGGTCGAAAAATCATCAAATTGGGCCAACAATATGGATTTAAGCAAAAAGGCCCAAAGCTCTCTTCTCTTTTCTCTAATTCTCGGCCCAAGCCCAAAGGAAAGGAAGGGTTGACTTATTCTTGCCACCTCATTTTTACATGGAGGTTTTCCATGCATATAACCCATATCTCCATGCACCATCTCATCACTCTCTCTCTTCTCTTCCTCTCTCCCCTTTGCTCTCGGCCGAACCCTAAACACACCCACATACTTCACTCAAAATTCTCTCAAAGAAACTCTCTCTTTCCTTCACCAAGTTTTCGAGATCAGGAAGCTTTTCAAGAAGATTACCCCACATACTCATCATCTAAGAACCCACTAAGTTCGAGATCCATCCAAGGAGCTTGCTAGGGCCGAAAATAGCAACAAACTCTTCTCTTTTCTTCTTCATATCGAAAACAACAAGCAAAGGTGAGTTTCATACCTCTTTCTTTTCGGTTTTTATGAGTTTTATGGGGGAGAATACAAGAAAATGTGTAGATCTATGTGTATATGTATGCTATGTGTGATTTGATGCATGTATGTGTGTGATATCATGTGTTTTGTGATGAATATGTTACCAAAAAGGGGTGTAAACCCGAGATCTATGACATGAGAAAGAAAACAAGCATAATCTAAGCTATCTTACACTAAACAAGTCAAGAAAAATAGTTTATAAGGTCATGATGAACATGTTCTAACATAAAACCCATTTTTTGGGCTTAAATTGTCAAAAATACAAAACTAGGGGTACAAATCAACAAGTCACGGTTTCTTGAAAGTTAAAAGGGTCAAAACAGTTCCTATAATTATTTTTCTGAACATTAGGAATTTCAAGGGACTTAAAATGTAAATTTTTGGCCTAATGGGCTATTTATGGGCTTTTCGGCCCAATAAGCCTCAAAAATGCGAAAATGATAAGTTGAGGGGCTGGAAATGTAATTTCCTGTAAAACAGGGGGTAATTACCATAACAAAATGTTTATAGGGGTCAAAAATGCTTTTCACTAACAAAAAGGACCAACAATGTAAACTTTTAGATTTTGGGCCAAAACTGTAAAAGTTGTGAAAAATGGGTCCCTAACCGAGAATCACTATTCTGGAGGGGCTAAAGCTGTCAACAAAGTAAATTTTGGGTTAAAATTGTGTTTTCATCTAATAAATAATACAAAAGTGTCAAGAAAAGGGTCTTAAGGACTAAAAATGAAATTCTTTTATATAAAAAGGACTAAAAGTGTTATTTTTATAAAAGAAGGGTAGTGAAAAAGGTCAAATTCCACTTTCAAACAAATTAATTCATTAATACAAAATACAAGATCCATTACTACCGGCGAAACGGAAAACAAATACACTCTCAACAACAAATATCGTTACAAAACGATTTGATTCGGTCTCGAATCAATAACAAAACAAAATCGTAAAACCAAAACATTTCAATAAACACGCGATAACTATGATGAGCTAACTTACTAACTTTGGGCTTGGAAGTTTCAAATCATGCTTTTTGGGCCTTGCTAGCCCATTAACATGATCTTTGGGCCTAAAGGGAATATACTTACATGTTATTGGGCCTTCTATGACCCAATTCCATGTAAAAGGACTTTCATTTGCGCTAATGTGCTATTGGGCCCTAATGGCCCATTAGTACTGCTAGTGAGGTCGATAAGTCAAATGCGAGTGGGGCCAAGTGTCTTTCGCATTCCCGATAGCCTTGAATAACTCATGGAAATAAAGGGACTTCGTACTCTCCTATCTCCTCGATTGTTGGGCTTGTGAGAAATCAAAGTAAACAGATTCAGGACGATAAACAAAAGTAATCATGGTGGGTGGATTAAGTGAGTAGTAACGGCCGACGCCTTTAAGGATCGTTCGTAACCTGTAGTTATAAAGTAGTCATTTTTTCTTTAATGCGTGATTATAACAACTCACAAACCCCAATTAATCCAACGCCACCCGGGAAATCAGAATCATTCGACGTATCGGTATAAGAATAGACAAGTCATTGTATTTTCTGTATTGGGAAAACATCGGGTTTTCCTTGGAAGTTCAACATTTTTACTTGCGTGATGTATACCAAGTTTCAAGAATTATACATGTTTTGAAAATCAACAAGCATATATTCACGGATCTTCACACTTTTTTTTATATACAATTATCTTTTCAGAAAATATCGGATTTTCTGGGTTTTACAAACTACACCAAATCATTTTACCATAACATTACTTATGAACTCACCAACATTTCATATGTTGACGTTTTTCAAAACAACTTGTTGGGGACTAGCTAAATAAGTCCCTGATTCTCATCATAGACTGATTATTGTCTGTCGGAGACTGATTATGTCAGTACCTTAATATTTGGCGACATTACCTTTATGGGGTCCGCTGTACTATCTACACAGATCACAAGATCCTGAGGTATTTTATGGATCAACTGAATCTGAATATGAGGTAGAGTAGATGGTTGGATGTGGTAAAAGATTATGATTGTGAAATTCTTTATCAATCGGGAAAGGCTGATGTGGTGGCCGATGCTCTCAGCTGTACGACGGTTGCTGCTCTGATCAGGGATGTGTGTTTGAGGATGATAGTGATTACCCCACTCTTGGAGTAGAATCGAGTGGCTCAGGTTTAGGTTATGAAGGAAGAGCACCGATAGAGTGAGTGCATAGTGGGTTAGTGTTAATGTTACCATTAACGGCCACGTTGAATTTAACGGAAACCATAAACAGGACGTTATCACGCCAGAACCTTGGCCAAGACCCGGTCTTGGTGTAAGCAATCCAGCACCAGGGTAGTAGTTTGTTTCCCTCCACATGGAAGAAATATTCCTCGTGATATTCTAATTAACTCACGACCAATCAGGACATGACAAAAAGCTTATGTGATGCCCAGAACTGACGTCGCCAAGCAGTTAGTTAGCGTGGGCATAATTCTCCCAGTTAGAGGAGGCCACGTCCCACACTCATTGGACAAGGTCCCTATGATCCGTTAGTAACAGGTATAAAAGGATATTTTTCGTCTCAAGGATGGGATCCATCTCCCCCTTGCTGAATTTACCATAATTTCTCCCTCTCAGAAAACTAACTTGATCGTCGGAGTAAAGTCCCGGGAGAACACCCATTCGTCCCTTAACGATTCTTCTGTGTTGTGTTCTCAGGAAAACTTCAAGACTCGATCTATTAACTAGTATCCCACCTCCTGAAGATAATATCACAACATTTGGCGCCATCAGGACGTATCCCCAAAGTGATACAGCCAATAAACGATGCTGGTTCTCTGCAAACGGGCAATCTAAAACCAACAACATCTACAACTGTAGTAAATGACCTATTTCGAACACTGGTGATGGTAACCAAAAACTATCGCTGTGAGTATAAAACACAGGTCCCAACCAAGGAGCTATTGGCTCAGATCCCATCGATTACGGAACCAGTACTACACAACAGTTTCTGGCAACTGTCGTTGGATGGTTCACTGCCTCAGATGGTGATATCGCATCCTGATTTGTTTCAGGAGCCTCCATATGATGGCACAGAGGTACTCACTATCTCTACCTCTCGTAAGAGAAGCACACCTCACCAAGCAAATGACGAGATGAAGGCACTTTCAAGAAATCTACTCAATATTAGCTTCTCGAGCAGCGATCCCAGACCATTGAACTGGGATCCGCAAGATCCACTCCTCATATCTGGATTCATTCGTAACACAACAATCCATCAGATATACATTGAAAATGGTAGCTGCTCAGATATACTCTATGAGCATTGTTTCCAACAACTTCCAGATACGTGGAAGGAGGGGCTACGACCTCCAACCGGTGGGCCATTGGTAGGATTCACCGGACATAGTTTGCGGCCATTGGGCACTGTTCGGCTGCCCTTAAAGTTGGCCATTCACGACGAGAGGGAACGAATCACACGAACAATCGACTTCTCTGTATTCCGGTATCCAACAGAACAAAATATTCTACTTGGACGATCAGCAATCTCCTTACTGCACCTCGTACCATCAAGGAGCCATGGCATAGTTAAATTTAGCACACGCCAGGGGTCAGCGACAATCCTCGCCACCAACACCACGGAACAACATTGCCACTGGATTATAGCCGCCCCGAGCTTGTGCGTGCACCAAAGAAGTCGAAGGAGGGGTGTTCACCGAACAACACCAAATGAACATGGAATATCTATAATAGCTCATGTGAATCGACGCTCACTTATCAGACTAGACCATGGAACGACTAGTAGCACTCCTGAAGCAATATTCCACCGTTTTCGCCTGGAAACCAACAGATCTGACTGGCGTTGACCGGCAGGTTATAGAACACAACCTTAATATCTTGCATGGAAGTAACCCTATTAAAAAAAAGAAGAGGGGCTAGGCAGAAGAACAGAACAGGGCCATAAACATAGAAGTGGCCGACCTGGTGAACGCTAGCATAATCAGGGAGGTAATGTTTTCGACATGGATAGCAAATCTTGTCATGGTAAAGAAAGCCAATGGGTCATGGCAAATGTGCATTGACTACTCAGATATTAACAACGCCTGTCCAAAATATTGCTATCCTCTCCCGGAGATTGAACAAAAAGTCCAATCACTTGAAGGTTTCCAGCTCAAATGTTTTCTCGATGCGTACAAAGGGCTACCATCACGTACAGACGAAACGAGAATACGAGGTGAAAACTGCCTTCCATACCGAGAAGGGAACTTTCTGCTATCAAAAAATGTTGTTTGGGCTCAAAAACGTAGGTTCAACGTATCAAAGGCTCATGGACAAAGTATTTTCCGATCAAATTGGTAGGAATATCGAAGTCTACGTCGATGACATGGTTGTTAAGAGCCATAATGAGGAAACATTGCTCCACGATATGGAAGAAACCTTCCAAACGCTAGCTAAACTGCAGATGATGTTAAACCTAGTTAAGTGTACTTTTGGGGTAGAGGAAAGGCACTTCCTTGGGTATCAGATATCCAAGGAAGGGATTCTACCTAGTCCAACCAAAATCTAGGTGTTCATCGAGTCGAAGACTCCTCATAACCTTAAAGCTGTAGAGGCGATTAACGGTAGGTTGACGACATTGGGAAGATTCATTGCCAAATCTATAGAAAAGGTGCTACCTCTGTACCAAACACTCAAAGGACGCCTAGACAAAAAGTAGTTTAAATGCATAGAAAAGGTGGATAAGACACCGCAACAACTGAAAGATGGCTTGCACCAACTACTGGCTCTCGCCTGCCCACTTCTAGTGGAGACACTACAAATGTATTTAGCAGCCTCCAAAGAAGCCATCTCCTCTATGTTAGTAGTGGAGAGGGAAGGCAAGCAGGTTCCCATTCACTTTGTTAGTAGGGCCCTACAAGGACCAGAGGTCAATTACTCGGCCTTAGAGAAGTTGGTCCTTGCCCTAGTATACGCTGTTAGAAGGCTACTGAGATATTTTCAAGCCCACAAGGTGGACGTTCTGAATAGTTACCCGATAAAGCTAGTGTTGCTAAGGCCAGAAAAGTCAGGGCGCCTGGCCAAGTGGGTTATAGAATTAGGTGATCATGATATTCATTACCACCCCCAGACTAGCATCAAGGCCCAGACCCTTGTACACTTCCTGGTTGAAATCTCATATACCATTGAGGGAGTATCGACGACAATCGCTGTCGACCTACTAGAGCCTGAAGTCGGCAAATAACTCTGGAAGCTATACACCGATGGCGCATAGAGTAAGGAAGGCTCAGGTGCAGGCCTGATCCTCCAAATCCCGAACGGCGAAGAGATCACTTATGTGTTGTGATTTAACTTCCAAGTATCTAATAACGAGGCAGAGTATGAAGCACTCTTGGCAGGCCTGAGGCTATCCAAAGAAGTTGGAGCAAAGCAACTAACAGCTCTCAGTGATTCATTACTTATCACAAATCAGATAAATGGAACATACGAGGCTAAAGACCCAAGGATGCAGAAATATCTAGATGCAGTCCATAGCCTAACCAACACATTCAAAAGTTTTTCAATAAAACAAATCTCCCGGGGAAAGAACGCAAGGGCGGACGCTCTCAGCAAGCTAGCCTCTACTTCTTATGATCACTTAACAAAGAAAGTGCTAGTTGAGGTACTCCCGGAAAGAAGTATTGATAACCAAAGGGTTAATACAATATCGACTGCCCCAGAATGGACCAAACCCTATGTCGATTAATTGCGCAATGGCGTACTTCTGGTTGACCCAAAGGAAGCGAGAAAAGTCAAGATCAGAGCATCGCATTTTGCAATCAGAGATAAGCAACTGTACTGAAGAGGATATTTGAGCCCATGGCTAAAATGCATCTCTAAAACAGAGGGGCAATCGTTACTAGAAGAAAGTCATTTTGGGGACGCGGCGGCACATGAAGGTGATCATACGCTTACAGGCAAAATACTCCGCCTAGGAGTATATTGGCCAGATGTATATGTTGGGTTTTGAGCATTCTAACACTCCTATGGTGTACATGCAACCCTATAAACCTTGGATCTATGTTTTCTCTATTATACATGCAAATAAGAACTTTCCAAGGCTTTAATCCTAACTAGCATATTATGAAGTTCTTATACTACAAAGTACTAGTTAGATGACATACCTTTTGATGTAGCTTGATGTCTTCAAGCTTTAAGAGCTTAGCCCCAATAGTGTGGAAGCCTCAAGTGGAATCACAAATCACCAAAACACCTTGGAAGACTTTAGAGAATATGGATACTTGGTTCTCTCTAGTGAAATCGGCTAGCCCTTCATAGTGTACCCACTAGTGCCAATTTCACCAACCATGGACATCTTTATATAGTATGGAAACTAGGGTTAAACCCATGACCTTACATTTCATATGATCCATGGGTTAAACACTCCATGGACTATCCATGAAAGCTTAGCCCAACCTAAATGAACTTGGCCCATTCCATATATAGAAGAGTCCATATTTAATTAGTTCATTTTGATCACTTAAATAATTCTAAATTAAGTCTTGATCAATACTAATTAAATAATATGATTCCATATTAATATATTAGAACTTATAATATATTAATATAAATCATAAATATACTATTCTCAAAAGATTATCCATATAAATTGTGTCGGTGAAGTGCAACCCAAATGCACCATGCCGGGTCGGGTCAAGTACATACCAAATATAGTTATGGACTTAAACATTAATCCAACAGTTTCCCACTTGGATAAGTGATGTGTGTAAAATGCACTTGTTTTATCCCTACTTTTATTAATAAATTTAGCACACAAAGGTAGTGAACCTGTCTTTTAGTGGTATAGTTTAGTAAGTAAGGTATTGAACTCAGGGAACGGAAAATTAAACTAATAACTAATTTTAACTAAAACAATTAATGAAAGTAAAAGGTTTTCTTCTAGTTTTACAAGACTAGAAACTTAAGCACACCATAGAACACTTAATTAACTAAATAGCTAAAGCAAACAACTAATTCACCAAATTTGATAAAGATGTTTCTATTTAGGTTCAACCAATTCACTCCTATGGTTATTTGTATTTATGATAGATTAATTGTTATTGGCTACCAATTATAGTGGTTAGGTTCATGTTCATTACTCCTAACCCTTAGACAATTAACTAATTTAAGCGGTGATCAAGTGTTTAAACTAATTAATTCCCTAGATTAATGATTTGGATTAAATAAGATTTGTAGTGGTTAATCAATTTAGTGATTCAATTAACCTCTTGTTTGATGGTTTCTCAAACAAGCTCACACATTAATCTAATTATTGTCTTATTAATCTTAGTTTCATAATCATTATTCCTAAGCATATGAATTAGTGTTCACATAGACATATGAGGTTAACAACTAAGAGATGTTCATGCAGCTTAATTGTCTTCCAATTAACAGAAAATAATCGTGATTAATGCATAAGGGTCTTTAACAAACTTAATTTAATAGATCACCAATAAACAATTAATCAAAAACTAAGAATTAAACCATAGGAGTTCCTTGGTATTCCCCAAACAGAAACAAAAACGAAATTAGCTCATAGTTGCAGTAAAATCACACACAAAAACAAGTTTAACTAGATTAGATATACTCAAATCCTAAAGCTAAGTGGAATGATTAACCTAGTTGCTTCAATTCTTCAAAAGGTTGAAGATTAGAATTCCTCAGCATCTTCCAGGGTTCTCAATCGCAGAAGGATCTTCAAAAATCGCCAGAAAAGTAGTCCCATCGGATAAAGGCTTGGTTTTTATAGATATCTCAAAACAGGGTGTACTCGGCGAGTAGCAGACCCCACTCGCCGAGTAGACTCGTTGTTATCCGTCTTAAATCAGGATATCTTCTAGAATATTCAGCTGGAATCGCCGAGTAGACTCGTGTACTTGCCGAGTAGTTGAACTTTTGTCCCTCAATCTTCACTCTTTGGCCTTCAATTGCTTTCCCTTGTTCCCTTTCACTCCCAAGCATATCTTTTGGACTGAAAACAAAATTTAAACAATATTAAGTACCTTTTGTCCATATTATTCACATAATTAGTTAAAAATGAATAAAACTATATGCTAAATAACTAACTAATTATGCATATATCAAATTACCCCACACTTGACTTTTGCTTGCCCCCAAGCAAAACTAAAATTTAAACATATCAGAATCACATATAACAACTCTAATCCAACCCAACCATTATGCCAAGACCGCAACGCATACATTTGTGTCTAAAATTTTTCCTATGGACCCCCCATTCTCCAAATACTCACAATCCTCATAAACATTTGCCCACTCACCCCGAACTATGCTCATTTTATGCAACCCTCCGAATCCATCCGCAGAAAACCTCTTACCCTCAAGGTATTTTTAATTGAGCAACCCAAGCATACATAATCTAGAATTACAACTTTTTGATACCACTATGGAGCTCTTTTAGAATTCTTCACTTCCTTTGATAATTTGATCTTTAATCTCTTTGAATTCACCACCTTTATTGTTTGATTTTTGGTATCTTCAACTTTTTGAATCTTCGGAATTTTGATCTTTTGATCTTCACTTTATTTGCTCCAAAATTCTTCAACTTTTCTTGTAATTCTCTCCTCTTTTTTTTTTTTTTTTTTTTTTTTTTAAACATGTACCTCTTTTTTTTTTTTTTTTTTTTTTTTTCACTCAAATCCCTACATGCTTAAGCAGGGGCGCTCAATCTCAACCTTTATTGGCTAACGATAACAATCTTCCTGGATACATTTCAGGTTTAGGCTGCTAAACATATTGCATCTCTCGGGCTGAGCGGGGTCGTGTTTTTGTCCCATGATTTCACTGGAATAAGGAGGTCACAAATGCACTAGAATGTGTATAGGCTCAACTAAACATTTGAGTTTTCATGCAATCATCAACACAATTCTAATATGGAATCCTAATTTGCTTTTACCAAAATTTTATAATTTAAATCCCTAAATAATATTTTTGGTATGCAATAATTTTTTGTTTTTAAAATTAGCCTAAATTAAGATTCTAAGTTTTCTAATATGTGACCAACCCCCTACCCCATACTTATTTTATGCAATGCCCTCATTGCATACTATGCAAAAAAATAAAAATGCAAATATATAGAGGGAATTGGAACAAACTCCCCTGGGGTAGCAGTCGATAGGTTGATACTCTCTTCTTTAGCTCCTTCTTCTCTTGACTTTAGCCATGGGAACAGCTCATCCATGGCTCGGGTGTCAAATCTTGTGTGGTTGATAGCTTGAAAATTTCACGGAACAAGCTTCTTAAGAAAATCTCTAGTGGTAATTCCTCCCAAAAAGTGAGTAAATGTTGTAGTGAAAGTGCCCAAAGCAGTTCTGGAAATCGAAAATTGGCAGTATACTCGGCGAGTAGATCGTGGACTCGACGAGTAGCTCTTGTCTTAGAACTATATCGTGTAATAACTCATGTACTCACCGAGTAGAGTGTGTGCACTCGACGAGTAGACGTTGTGTTGCCAAAACTGGTCCATCTGACGTTCCCTTTTACTCTGGTTCTGAAATTGGAAATGCAAACTGACCCTCTCTTCTAATTTCCTTCTGTAATAGCACACTCTATTGCTCTCAACTTTCACGGACTCAATCCTAAGGACAAAACTCCATTTTTTTTCTTGAAAATCTCTTAATCCCTTCTTGACCCTCACAAATTAGCATGCCTCCAAATCTTCTATCCTGAAAAAAATTAAACAACTAAAAGTGACAATAATAATCAACCCACCAAAACAAACATCATCCAAGTGTTTTAACATTTGTCCAAAACATAACCAAAACATCATAAACATAAAAGCATAAAAGAAAACAATTCTTCATCCTTCATCTTCCATATCGGCTCCTCCCGTGCCACTTCCTCCTTCTCCTTCTCTTCTCCTCATCCGCTCATCCCAATTCATAATATATGGATATCCGGGACCGGGTCTTGGGGCAATATCATTTGTTGAAAAAGGTATTCAAAAGATTGGTTATTGTAATTCACCCCTTGTCCAATGTCGTCCAAGTAGCGGCGGTACTCCAATTGGTTCCATCCGTCATTGTCCTCCTCCACCGGAATAACCGGTGGGTCTTCCCGCACCCGCTCGCTACGCTGTCGGACCCGACTTCCCGGCTCCTCGGGAATCGTCGGCTTGTCTTCATGTGGAATAGTGAATGAGTCACCAAACTTCTTGACTATCCGTACCCTCCGATATAGTGCAGTGTTGAATGGTGGAGGGTGGATAACCGTGAGTGCCCGAGCTTATGGAAAATCTAAAATCCCATACGACCTCGCTAGCCTAGTCACAAACATGCCTCCATTGATTTTTGAGTTGACTTTTTCTTTAACCGCCCCTTCAGCGAGGAATTTGGCAATGCAATATGGGAGGTTGCAAAAGGCGTCGGGAGTAATGATACTCCATAAATAGAAGATGTCAAGGGTTGGGACCTTGTCCCAATCCTTCCTTTGGTTGATGGTGCTGGCAACAAATCAGTGAATGAGGCGGTGGATTGGTAAGCGAATGTGGCCTTCTTGGGCGGTGGAAGGAATATACACTCGGTTAGCGATCTGGTTCCACCATGTTGAGGCCACCACTGCCTCCGGAAATTCTTTATGGCAGTTCTCCAAGAAGGCTTCAAAGTCTTCAGTCATCATCATGCTCTGGTCATAGATTCCTAACCTCCAAGAGAACTCAGCAATGCTGCATTGTCGCAGCTCCCTGCCCAAAGAAAAAGAGATTGTGTTGGAATTGTAATACTCACTACCACCTCGGAATGAGATGGTAGCGAAAAATTCCCAACACAACTCGACATACACGGATTCTTGAATCTTAAATAATTGTAACCACCCATCACATGTGATGGTGGTATACCCCAAACTGCATTCTTTCACCAAGTAAGGCGTAAGCTCCTCCTCCAATCCCACATTTCCTAACCACCCCCAGTCAACTGCGTTAGGTAAATGAATTTCCTTCTGTTTGAGCGCTTCCAATCTGTTCTTGGCCCTTGTTTGTGATGACTTGGAAGTTAGTTGTTGAAAAGAAAGCCATGGAATATCACTTTGGCTTCCCCCACGAGAAGACTGCCCCCTTCTGAACATTGTTCCTGCATACAAACATCAAAAAAACACACAAACAAACAATACCCAATAATTAAAAATAAAGAAATTGGGTCTGAATAGTCATCTACTCGCCGAGTACACGACCTACTCGGCGAGTAGGATGAACATCGGAACTGTTTGTGCCGGTCCTGTATAAACTGTCCAAGAATCCAAATTTTTCACAGGGGTTTGTTGTAATGACCTATCTAACCATAAATCATAAAGAAATTCATCCTAACATTACCTAATTTATGGCTAATTTGAAACCCTAGAATTTGAGGAAACCCCCAAATCCGAAATCAAGCAAAATCGGGGAAAATCTATGATAAAGATCGAACCTTTAACGAGTTTATAGTATAAAGATGTTACCTTTTTGGTTGAATGACGAGAATCGAGTAGAAAATTGGAGAGATCGGATGAAATCGCGAAAATCGCCTGGGGCTGCTCGAGGATTTGCTATGCACGGCGAGTATGAGATGGAATGGGTGAAAAACTCTCTTTTTTACAGACTTATATTTCACCCGTGTAAATCGGATACTCGCCGAGTAGAAAGGACCTACTCGCCGAGTACAAATGCAGTTAAGCGTTTTTTCAGGTTACTCGGGCAGGTACTCGCCGAGTATACGTGCCTACTCGGCGAGTAAACCTTGCATATTGAAATTTTTTTGACAATTTTGAAAAATTTATGTATTTTCTCATTTTTTTTAAACCATCCACCCCACACTCTAGGCATTGCTTGTCCTCAACTTCTCAAAAATAGATGAAGAAAAGAAAAAATAATGAAAATAAAGAAAAGGAAAGAAAATGCAAACTTGAAACTCGGGTTGCCTCCCGAGAAGCACTTCTTTTTAGGGAGTCATTAGCTGGACTCCTCCCCTTCTACGTGGTTGCAATCCCTTCCAGCAGCAGCAACTCTTCCATTCCTTCATTCCGGGGGACTCTTTCTTCATACCTTTTAACCCTATGACCATTGACCTTGAAAGGCGTGCCATCTCTTGATAATAGCTCTATAGCACCATGTGGAAATACCGTCTTCACTATAAAAGGCCCATCCCACCTTGACTTGAGTTTTCCCAAGAAAAGCTTTAGTCTTGAGTTGAAGAGCAACACTTTTTGGCCTTCATGAATTTCTTTATCTTTAATCCTTTTGTCATGCCACATCTTGGTCTTCTCTTTAAAAAGCCATGAACTAGAGTAAGCATCATTCCTTAGCTCTTCAAGAGCATTCATTTGCATTAACCGGTTGCTCTTTAGTTCCTCCATGTTGAAATTACACCTCTTCAAAGCCCAAAACGCCTTGTGTTCTAGCTCCACCGGTAAATGACATTGCTTTCCATAAACTAACCTATATGGTGTGGTACCAATAGGTGTTTTGAAAGCTGTACGAAAAGCCCAAAGTGCATCATCTAGCTTATCCGACCATTCCTTGCGATTGCTCCCCACCGATTTCTCCAAAATTCGCTTTAAGGCTCGATTTGTTACTTCGGTTTGTCCACTAGTTTGTGGATGGTATGATGTGGAAAACTTATGGGTGACCCCATATTTCTTTAACACCTTTTCCAATTGATCATTGGCAAAATGTGTGCCTCGGTCACTTATAAGGGCTTTCGAGACTCCAAATCGTGAAAATAGTTTCTTTAAAAACCGTACTACCACCCGTCCGTCATTTGTTGGTAATGCTTGTGCTTCCGCCCATTTGGATACGTAATCCACCGCCACTAGTATGTATTTGTTTCCTTTGGACATGGGAAATGGTCCCATGAAGTCAATTCCCCACACATCGAACACCTCGCATACTTGGATACTATGTTGTGGCATTTCATTTCGAGATGAAATGTTGCCCACCCTTTGACAAGCATCACATTCTTTGACAAATTGGGTTGCATCTTTAAAAATTGTGGGCCAATAAAACCCAATGTCAAAGATCTTCTTTGCCGTGTAGTGTGCTCCATGATGTCCACTCGTGGGCCCGCTATGACATTGCTCTAGTATTTTCCGGCTTTCCTTCCCGAATACGCATCTTCGTATGATCCCATCCGCACAGCTTCGGAAGAGGTATGGCTCATCCCAAAAGTAATATTTTAATTCAGAAAAGAATTTCTTCTTTTGTTGACTGCTAAAATCTTTCGGGATGTATTTTTTAGCTAAATAATTAGCTATGTCCGCGAACCATGGCTCTTCTCCCACTGTCACCATAATGTACTCGTCCGGGAAGTCGTCTCCAACTTTATCTTCTTGCAATTGCGGGTTCTCAAGCCTTGACAAGTGGTCAGCTGCTAGATTCTCCATTCCCTTCTTGTCTCGTATCTCTATGTCAAATTCTTGAAGAAGTAGCACCCATCGTATCAGTCTTGGCTTGGCATCCTGTTTGGAAAACAACTACTTGATAGCCGAGTGGTTAGTAAAAACAGTAGTTTTAGATAAAACCAAATAAGGGCGGAATTTGTCAAAGGCATACACCACAGCTAATAATTCTTTTTCAGTGGTGGTGTAATTTTCTTGGGCTGGGTTTAGAGTCTTGCTAGCATAATATATGGGTTGAAAGTGCTTATCAACCCTTTGACCAAGGACAACTCCTAATGTATAGTCACTAGCATCACGCATGATCTCAAAAGGTAAGTTCCAATTTGGTGCAATAATGATCGGGGCATTAGTTAATTTTCCTTTAAAAATTCAAATGCCTCTAAACATTCTTTAGTAAAATTAAATGGTGCATCTTTTAGTAGTAATTGCGTTAGAGGTCTAGTTATTTTGGAAAAATCTTTTATGAAACGCCGGTAAAAACCCACGTGTCCTAGAAAACTCCTAATGCCCTTCACATTAGTTGGTGGGGGTAATTTGGCAATGGTGTCAATCTTTGCCCTATCCACTTCAATTCCCATTTTGGAAATCTTGTGGCCCAACACTATACCCTTCTTGACCATAAAATGACATTTCTCCCAATTGAGGACCAAGTCGGTTTTTTCACACCTAGCAAGCATTAAGTCAAGATTAGTGAGACAATCATGGAAAGAAGATCCAAAAACGGAAAAGTCGTCCATAAAAACTTCCATGAATTTTTCCACCATATCGTGGAATATAGCCGTCATACACCTTTGAAAAGTCGCGGGTGCATTACATAACCCAAAAGGCATGCGTCTATAAGCAAAAGTCCCACTTGGGCAAGTGAATGTGGTCTTTTCTTGGTCCATTGGGTCTATGGGTATTTGAAACTAACCTGAAAATCCATCTAGAAAGCAATAATAGCTATGGCCCGATAGTCTTTCTAGCATTTGATCAATAAAAGGTAAGGGAAAATGGTCTTTTCGAGTGGCATCGTTTAGCTTTCGATAATTGATGCACACTCTCCAACCGGTTACCGTTCGTGTCGGAATTAGTTTGTTATTTTCGTTGGTTATGACCATCATCCCTCCTTTTTTGGGCACCACTTGGACCGGACTCACCCATGGACTGTCGGAAATGGAATAGATAATTCCCGCATCTAAGAGTTTGACCACTTCCTTCTTGACTACTTCTTGCATGTTCGGGTTTAACCTTCTTTGGTGCTGTACAACCGGCTTTGCTCCTTCTTCCAGATTGATCTTGTGGGAGCAATAAGATGGGCTGATTCCCTTGATGTCAGTGATGCTCCATGCTATGGCCCACTTCCGCTTCTTCAACACTTGCACTAGCTCTTCCTTTTCATAATTGGACAGGTCAGCAGCTATGATTACAGGTTTTTGGTTGCCTTCCTCAAGGAAAGCATATTCCAAATGTTCTGGTAGAGTTTTGAGCTTCGTTTTTTGGTTCTGACTGATGGACTCGCCGAGTGCAGGTAGGGTACTCGGCGAGTTTGTGGCCGTATTCACGATTTCTGCCTTTTCTTTAGAGGAACTCGGCGAGTAGCTCGGTCCTACTCGGCGAGTAGAACTATTAGTTTGTTTTACCAATTCTTCATAATCTGCTTCTTCCAGCAGTCTTTCAATTTCCATCAAGTCTTTTTCTGGATCAAATTCTTCATCATCAGTTGTGAACTTGCTGGAATCTTCAGTTATGCCTTCCTCCAATAATTCGTCAAGCATATCGATTGAGAATGTCGTGTCGTCACTGTTCCTTGAATTACTTCATAGCTTGGTCTACCCCAAATATGACTGAATCTTCTCCTACCCGCAAGGTGAGCTTTGAGTCCCTCATGTCTACTATAGCACTTGCCGTGTTGAGGAAGGGCCTTCCAAGGATGATTGGCACTTGTGGATCCGCCTCCATGTCTAGAACGATAAAATCAGCGGGAAAGACGAATTTGTCCACCTTGACTAATATGTCTTCGCATATGCCTCTTGGGAAGGTAACTGTCTTGTTTGCCAAGTGTATTGCCATGCGAATTGGCCTTGGTTCCGGGAGATCCAACTTCTTAAAGAATGAATATGACATTAGATTCACACTTGCTCCCGAATCGGCTAAGGCATGAATGGTGACCAAGTTGCCAAATTGGCAAGGTAAAGTCAAACTCCCCGGATCACCTTTCTTCTTTGGTAGCTTATTTAGCATGGCAGCTGAGCAGTTTTCATTGAGCACTACCTTCTTCACTTCTTCCATACTCCTTCTATTAGTGAGAAGTTCCTTAAGGAACTTTGCATACTTGGGCATTTGCATGACGGCTTCTATGAAGGGTATGTTTATTTGAAGAGTCTTGATATGATCTAGAAACTTCTGATACTCCTCTTCCTGCTTCTCCTTCTTAGCTTGGGCTGGGTATGGCATGGGAGGCTGGTAAAGTTTTTCAGGAATCTGTTCGGTGGGATTTTGTGATGTACTCGCCGAGTCCATACATGGTACTCGGCGAGTAGAGCTGTCAGTTTGTATGTCTTGGTTCTCTGCATGGTTTTCTGCCTCCTCCTTCTGTGGTTTCTTGGATGACTCAGTCTGAATAGGTTCCAGGGGAGTGATTATCTTTCCACTTCTTGTTGTGACCATGTTTATGTGCGCGCCTCGTGGGTTATTTTCAGTTTTGCTAGGAAGTTCGCCCGGTGACCTTTGGTTGATTTGTTGAGCAAGTTGCCCAAGCCGTGTTTCTATATTGTGGATAGATGGTTGCTGGTTCCTAAGCATGGTCCTTGTTTCTTGAATTGCAGCATCATGGTCACTATGTCTTTTTTCTGAAGCAACTACAAATTTGGTGAGCATTTCTTCCAAGCTTGGCTTCCTTTCTTGCACCGACTCCTCCTTTTGGTAGAACCCTCTCCCTTTTTGCCTAAACCTTTCCTCCTTGGCTTTCTTGTACTCTTCATAAGGGAGCCAATCTTTCTTTTGTTTGCGCCAGTCTTCATCATATCGGTCTCCACTTGAGTAACACACTTGCGCCTTCTTGTTGCCATTCTCATCTAAATCACTGTCTCTAGTGAGGTGAGGCCCATTACAGTTTTCACAACCCACCCGAATAGCATGGATTGTTTGATCCATCTTATCCATCCTCCTATCCATGGTTTTTAGCATAGCCATGACCACGGATAAGTCTTCAGTAGCTGCATAAGCGACTCCCCTAGTGACATCATGTCTAGGGTTGTGGTATTCTCTAGAGTGTTTAGAGAATTCTTTAATCAATTCTTTGATCACCGGGGGCGGCTTCTTTGTGAGTGGGCCTTGCGAGTCTAGTAACTGCCTGGTTGTGACATTAACTCCATCATAGAGGATGGATACTTCTTGCTGGCTGTTTAGGTCATGGTGTGGGCAGTTTCTTAGTAAGCTCTTGTACCTCTCCCATGCTTCGTATAGCGACTCTCCAGCTTGTTGTTCAAATTTAGCAACGACCTTCTTCAACTTGGCTATCTTGGAAGGTGGGCAAAAGTGATCAATGAATTCTTCTTTCATCTTGGCCCAAGTGGTGACTGATCCGGGGGGAAGTGACTTGAGCCAGTCTTTTGCAACACCTTTGAATGTTACCGGAAGCATACGAAGTAGCTGAGTCTCGCGGGACACATTTGGAACATTGAAGTAATCAGCTACATCATTGACTTCGTCCAAAAGCTTGTAGGCATCTTCATGGTCTTTTCCATAAAAAGGTATTTCTTTAAGTAAAGCTAGGATATGACCCTTTAGCTCGAAGGTAGCAGTCGCGGGAATTGCGGGTTGCACAAGTCCCGGGCCAGTGTCGTCTCGCATCCTCTTCTTCCATTCTCCCATGGGGATTTCATCAATGTTAGCCATTGTGATAGCTAACTCTTCACCAGACTCGGTTTCGTGCTCGTATGTCGGGTCCTCTTCTTCCTCGGTCTTGTACTCAATATCTTCTTGAATTGGGTCCTCGATTGTCAAAGCGGCACTGGATGCTCCTGATTTGCTGCTCTTCTTTTTCCCAAAAACAGTCTTCAAATTGGACAAAGGTGACTTCTTTGGTGTACTCGAGCTCTCCACGACCTTTCCTTTGTTCCTTTTTAATGCGGATTCGGGATCTTCAAACGGGGGTACCAGTGGGGTGTTTGATCCTCTGGTCATGAAAGTCCTGAAATAAACAAAATAAAAGCGTAAAAAGAACAAAAAAATGTACTAAAAAATCGAAAATTAACTGCTGAATACGCTTGTACTCACCGAGTAGGTGCGACTGCACTCGGCGAGTACCAGTGTGTTTTTGAAAAAATTATAAACTTAATATTAAAACTAAAACAGATACTAAAACCTAATTACTAACTACTAAATTGCAATAAAGTAACTTTATGCAAGTAAACTCACACAAAGGATCGGAAAAATTAGGAATTAGATTAATTATTTAGAACCGTTCCCCGGCAACGGCGCCACAAACTTGATGTGTGTAAAATGCACTAGTTTTATCCCTACTTTTATTAATAAATTTAGCACACAAAGGCAGTGAACCTGTCTTTTAGTGGTATAGTTTAGTAAGTAAGGTATCGAACTCAGGGAACGGAAAATTAAACTAATAACTAATTTTAACTAAAACAATTAATGAAAGTAAAAGGTTTTCTTCTAGTTTTACAAGACTAGAAACTTAAGCACACCATAAAACACTTAATTAACTAAATAACTAAAGCAAACAACTAATTCACCAAATTTGATAAAGATGTTTCTATTTAGGTTCAACCAATTCACTCCTATGGTTATTTGTATTTATGATAGATTAATTGTTATTGGCTACCAATTATAGTGGTTAGGTTCATGTTCATTACTCCTAACCCTTAGACAATTAACTAATTTAAGAGGTGATCAAGTGTTTAAACTAATTAATTCCCTAGATTAATGATTTGGATTAAATAAGATTTGTAGTGGTTAATCAATTTAGTGATTCAATTAACCTCTTGTTTGATGGTTTCTCAAACAAGCTCACACATTAATCTAATTATTGTCTTATTAATCTTAGTTTCATAATCATTATTCCTAAGCATATGAATTAGTGTTCACATAGACATATGAGGTTAACAACTAAGAGATGTTCATGCAGCTTAATTGTCTTCCAATTAACAGAAAATAATCGTGATTAATGCATAAGGGTATTTAACAAACTTAATTTAATAGATCACCAATAAACAATTAATCAAAACTAAGAATTAACCATAGGAGTTCCTTGGTATTCCCCAAATAGAAACAAAAACGAAATTAGCTCATAGTTGCAGTAAAATCACACACAAAAACAAGTTTAACTAGATTAGACATACTCAAATCCTAAAGCTAAGTGGAATGATTAACCTAGTTGCTTCAATTCTTCAAAAGGTTGAAGATTAGAACTCCTCAGCGTCTTCCAGGATTCTCAATTGCAGAAGGATCTTCAAAAATCGCTAGAAAAGTAGTCCCATCGGATAAAGGCTTGGTTTTTATAGATATCTCAAAATAGGGTGTACTCGGCGAGTAGCAGACCCAACTTGCCGAGTAGACTCGTTGTTATCCGTCTTAAATCAGGAGTCGTGGTTATCTTCTGGAATATTCAGCTGGACTCGCCGAGTAGACTCGTGTACTCGCCGAGTAGTTGAACTTTTGTCCCTCAATCTTCATTCTTTGGCCTTCAATTGCTTTCCCTTGTTCCCTTTCACTCCCAAGCATGTCTTTTGGACTGAAAACAAAATTTAAACAATATTAAGTACCTTTTGTCCATATTATTCACATAATTAGTTAAAAATGAATAAAAATGTATGCTAAATAACTAACTAATTATGCACATATCAATAAGTCTAAAAATATTATTGAGTATGAATTTAAAACCTAACTGGCAATCGTAGCTCTTAAAGCCGTTGTCGAACTCTGATCTTGTCAACGAACTTGTCCATTAGATAAGGGATCATATATTCCTCCATTCTAGATATCATATGGACTGAGACATGGATTATAGTCATTCTCTCTGTCCATTTGTTGTTTCCCGATTTTCGATTCATGACGACTGACTGATTGAACAAATCAAATCAGTCATGGCTTGGCCAAGAACTCACATGTGTCATCATTAAATCATCGAGGGGCCCACATATATTGCTTTTATCCCGAAGGTAAAAGGAATGGATAAACTTCGACTCATATGGCTTGTTCTACTACTTGTTAAATCATACACAAAGGCACGTTATATAACACCGAGTTACCGAATGCGTTTTCGTGCAATCAATGTACAACCAACTCATAGTAACAACTCATATCTCTAGGTTTGAAGAATATAAGATATTATCGTCTCATGATCACTCGTGATAAAATCCATGAAGTGATTCCAATGAGCGCGGGTTGAATCCAATACTCAGAACTTATGAGCACTCATGAGTGTTGTAGCCCTTTGTCCAACACCTTAGACCTCTACAAGCTAACCCATGACAGTCTTGATTCATATCTACTTCCAACATATGACCGACTGTGGATGTTTTGAATAACTTAGTCATTCCGGAAGAATAACCTAGTTTATTCTGGAAGTCAAAACATGCAAAGTGAAACACAAGAATAAATGAATCAGATATGGTATCAAACCCTATGAATATAAATAAACACTTTTATTTATCACCATATTGATTACTCATTATTCATTGTTTCGGTTCTATCAACTTTATAATTGAATTAAAAACACTAGATGTCCCATGCTCCAAGTATGTACACTATGTTTTTCTTAAATAATAGCTTTGCCGTACACCAAGTATGCACTCTATGTTTGTCTATGATCCTTACTTTGTGAACTAGATCGATTGAGCATAACTCCAATGATTCTCATTTCACAGTCCCAATTCCTTACTGCAAATGCAAGAATTCCAAATTCATGCCATTTACTAAAATCTGTTAGATTCTAAACTTATATGCATTGATCCTCTTGTAATGATTATGCACAAATTCACAAAGAATTGGCAACAATCATTACAGAGTATTCCAACGGAGATCAACTCCTTGGAAACATCCTTCTTGCATTAAGTTTCCTAATCTTACAGATTGAATACTTTCTAACTTTGAACTATTTCCATATTCCATTTTGACTATCACTTCCGAACAAGAGTTGCCTCTTTTCAGACTATGTCAATATGGTCCTTCCAAAGTCAACACTATACTTCCAACTATCCTTGAGCAACCAATCCTTGGTAGACCTTAGATTGTCCTCAAAAATTGCTTAATCATTTTAGTCATATCCAATTCTAGACCTTTTCCCTTCTTAATGCCCTAGGCATTTGGAAATTTTTTAGAAAGGATGAATATAGCACATGTAATCGATCCTATATCCGAAGTATATGGGACACGATTCATGATGTCTCACATAAAGACTAAACCAGTCTTTTTCTATAATATTTCCATTTCTATTTGCCAAGTTCTCATAATTCAGATTATGAAAAGGGATGTCGTAATCATAATCGAATTTTAGAACGCAAATAATGAACCCATATATAGAATTTCCTTATGTTGAGCCATTCCAACATGAAATTCATATATTCTTGACTAAATACGATTAAAACCTCAATCTAAGCTTTTAGATTTGAGATGAAGTATAATTTCCTCTCCCTTAATTATAGCAAAACAACTTTTTCCCAATTGAAACCTTCTGTTTTCTATAATTAACATTGCTAACTTGCAATACTTATCATAATTATCATGCTCCCACTAACATGATGATTATTAGCATAACATTTATGCTCCCACTAGGTTTGACATGTACATAGAAATCAGCTCGACTTCTAGAAATCAATACTTTATTGACTTTCTTACCAAATTTCAGATTTCTGATACTAGATTGCTTTGATAAAACTTAATCATAATCATACACCTTATCTTAGATAGCTCACAGGTGTGTCTAAACAATTTTTAAGAACTATGAGAAGGGATGCCGTAATCATAGTCTCAATTGTTTAGACCTTTTGCCATTTCTCATAAGTCAATGTTAGTGTGCCGGTTAACCACGCACGCTCCACTAACGACTTTGAGAACTGCAAATATCACAATTGCTATCTACTTAAAATCTACTTGGTGAAAGAGTTTCCTTACCATCATTTTCATGAATTGAAGAGAAAACTTATGACACTTATATTTTATGGTGTAAGTGTTCCTATCCATGTGAATTTGTCAAACCATAATCACAAGACTAGGTTAGTGACAAATCCTAACTCATATGGATTGAACTTGTGCAATCTTAATTTCTTGCCACCTGGCAGCTCAAGGGCCTGCCATTGCTTCCAAGTTGTTGTGCAACCAATTGAGAACTCTAAGAACGCATATGCAAAGCCAACTTTAATTGGAATGGGCACAGAATACGTCAACACGATAGGTTATAAACCTCAAGTCGTGTGCTAGTGAAGAACTTCAGGTTTTATTCTTGATTAGTTCTTGAGACTTTCAAGTACCTTTAAGACTCCCACTGTCCTCTTGACATATAAGACTCTCTTGTCAAATATTCAAGAGGTAGTGTGGATTCTAATCAAGACAAACACTTTCACAAAATTGGCCTAAGTTGGTCTTTGTTTTATCCAAAACACCACAACTTATCAATTTCAAATGTACAAGAGTAGGAAACTTTTACTCTTACATTTGACAAGTGTTTTAAACCTTCTTTAAGACATGTCACTCAAGTTACGATCTTTGAGTATTACTCTAAGACTTGTATTGGAACGAAGTATGTCTCATCTTCTTGATTTAACCACTTCAACAATTCATAGCTCCTCTTCTTAGCTATAAGAAGGCACTTAGAGGATGAATTGTGATAAGGTCTCTAAATCATTAAGATGATCATAAAAACTGATACTAAAGTACTCTCCCATCTTTTCAGATTTGAGAAACTTTTATCCTTCTGCCTAGATTGATTCTTCTTATTCGCTCTGCCATACATTGGAACCTTTTTCCAATGTCTCAGAATTACACTTAAGCTTGTAAGTATAACCATATTTACTGAGATTTAGTAAATTATGACAAATAATCTTATCGATCTTTTGTGGTGGACCTGACCAGTGCACAAGAATGTGTACTCGATCCATTAGTCCTTTACATGACTCATACATCCATGTGAACAAGTAATTAGTATTAATTTTTCAATACTTGAAAGTTCTCATTCATCATGCTATACAACTTGCATGATTCCAAGTTCCGGTCCAATTGAAACTTGGGTGATGAGAATGTTTCCTTATTTGGTAAATTTAGACATTACCACAAATGAAAGAATCAAATTCATATTTCCAGTATTGCTATCAATGGAATCATATAAGCAACATCTTTTCCTTTTTCTACAAATGCCATTGTAAGGATATTTTAAAATAAATAAAATTAAAAACTTTTCTTTTATTTTAAAACTTGGTGGAAAAACTAATCCTTACAATGAAAATGTATATGAAAACTTGTTGTCATCTATTCCTAAGCAATCTATCATAACTCTTAAGCACATGCTCAAAATTTTGATTACCGAACCATGCGATCCATCTTCGCGATCAGAATCAACATATACTTCCTTTAAGTTTCTTTACTTTTCTTTGATTCTTAAAATATTAACATGTGACCCAGCCACATCATGTAATAAGAATCTCCAAGTAGGAACTTAATAGAGTTAAATAATGGAATTTACCTGAAATAAAGTCAAACTTATTGACTTTACCATCCTTAGGTAAGTTTGGCAACTTCATAATCAAAGCCCTTTCCTTTGGCAATATAAACATATGGATCCTTTGGTAACGGTACATGGGACTATCACAGACTTACCTTTTCTCTTTACCATTTGGTCAACCGACTTGACTATGGCCGATCCCTTTCCATTGGGAAGAGAGAGCTTTACTGGATATCCAATGTCATCATTGTCAATGTCCATCAAGTTTTAGGAAGTTGATCTTAGCAATTTATAAGATCATTAAGGGTCTTGTCATAGTCTGTTTCATAGGAGTCTAAAAGGAACACACTATGTGACTTAGAAAGTAATTGAACCACTAACTTTCTCAAGACTTTGACACCCAACTCTCCCGGCTTGTCAGTATGTGACTTTATCTCCAAGATGTGATCACACCTAGACCTTGCCTTGCCAATAGGGCTTGAGTGACCTTGAACTTGTGGGTTAGGGAGAATAATTGGAGGAGGTGGAGGAAGTGAAGTTCCAAGATATTTGGGAAGATCATAGATGTCTGAACTTGAAATCTCTTGGGAGATATTCAAGATAGTTGATTTAAGGTCCTTAAACACCCAATATGAAATATTAAGGCTAGGACCCAACAAACTATTTATAACTTGGAAGAGGGATGCCGTAATCCAAGCTATATAATATTTGAAGGTAGGTGAATGACGATTCACCAATTTCCACCATGAAAAACGAAATAATTAATTAGGTTTTAATTGGATTTGAAATTCCTAGATCTTTGAGATCCATTGAACTTTCAATGGCATGTTTCAATCTCGAGTGTGCCCTTCAGGTTTTGTGACTGGGATGCCGAGGATCACAAAACAAGGTGTGAAGTAACCATGCAAATTACTTAGTACCCTTAAGTGTTTACCCCTCAATCGATGTGCCGGTTAACCACACACGCTCCATCGATACTATGATAAACATTAAGTTACCCTTTGCCTACCTTGTTAAATATGAGTTAGTGTGCCGGTTAACCACACATGCTCCACTAACCGACATAAACAAAGTGCAAAGTGTAATTTCATGGATTAGCACCTTATTCACATTTTCCTAAGTTACTAAGATAGGGTATTATTAAGAGTTTAGTTACTTAGTATTTATCATTAATACTTTTAATGAAGGGAGAATTATAGTCATGTCAAACCCGTTCGGCTAACGACCCTCCACCAGTCAAGGAAGCGGTGGGTGAGAGTGGACACCCATTAAACTGCCATTTTATAGGCAGTAACCTTATACCCCCCTTATAGACCGGCTTCGTGAATGAGGCCTACTAACGGTAAGACTGACTTTACTCTTATACATACATATATATATATATATATATATATATATTATTAACTTATAATATTATAAAGTATAAGGGTTGAATTTTAACTTTTAAAATTCTAAGGGCTAACTTGGAATTAAAGTATTCATAAGTGAAAACTTTTCAAATTCCAAAACTTGAGGGCAAGTTTTGAAACTATTCAAAACTAATTAATTCCATAACTTATGTGTTTAAAGTAGTTTTAATCCAAAAACTCTTCAAGTTCCATAACTTGAGGACAAGTTATGGAAGACTTTAAACTAATAAAAGAATTAACTTTTCTTTATTTTATAACTTATGGAATTAATTAAGGTTACACTTTTTTTTTTATTATTTAATGAAGAGACTCTTGGTTCTCCATTACTTGAGGAAAAGTTATGGAGTCATAAAACCATTTAATTAGAACTAGACTCTTCATTTTGTAACCTTTGCCAACTTTTATGAGTTTTATGAAACTTAAATGTGACTTTTCATATAACTTGAGGACAAGTTACAAAAACACATTTTAGAATCAACTCTTAGATTAATTTGGATTGAAAACAACTATTTCACTCAACTTTTCTATTAATCTAAGCAACTCATAAGAACAAGATAATTCAAATCAAACTTTTTCATGTAATTAGTCTAAACCTTAAACTAATACAAAACATGAATCTATTGACAATTATCTTTGAAATTGGATTAGCATGAACATCACCACATCAAAAACAAGTTTATAAGTCCAAAAACATCTTAGGGTAATGTTCCTAGTCCAATTCCAGCCAAAAAAGTCGAATTTATGCTGTCTGGGGGTCCAACTCGTCGAGTGCACGAACCAACTCGTCGAGTTGGATGCATTTTGTCTTGGACTCGGCGAGTATGCTGGGCAGACAACATCAAAACTCGATTTTTCAGCTTCTATTGCAAGTATAACAAGAAAACAAGCCTAGGCTCTGATACCACTGTTGGGTTTTGAGCATTCTAACACTCCTATGGTGTACATGCAACCCTATAAACCTTGGATCTATGTTTTCTCTATATACATGCAAATAAGAACTTTCCAATGCTTTAATCCTAACTAGCATATTATGAAGTTCTTATACTACAAAGTACTAGTTAGATGACATACCTTTTGATGTAGCTTGATGTCTTCAGGCTTTAAGAGCTTAGCCCCAATAGTGTGGAAGCCTCAAGTGGAATCACAAATCACCAAAACACCTTGGAAGACTTTAGAGAATATGGATACTTGGTTCTCTCTAGTGAAATCGGCTAGCCCTTCATAGTGTACCCACTAGTGCCAATTTCACCAACCATGGACATCTTTATATAGTATGGAATCTAGGGTTAAACCCATGACCTTTCATTTCATATGATCCATGGGTTAAACACTCCATGGACTATCCATGAAAGCTTAGCCCAACCTAAATGAACTTGGCCCATTCCATATATATAAGAGTCCATATTTAATTATTTCATTTTGATCACTTAATTAATTCTAAATTAAGTCTTCATCAATACTAATTAAATAATATGATTCCATATTAGTATATTAGAACTTATAATATATTAATATAAATCATAAATATACTATTCTCAAAAGGTTATCCATATAAATTGTGTCGGTGAAGTGCAACCCAAATGGAGCATGCCGGGTTGGGTCAAGTACATACCAAATATAGTTATGGACTTAGACATTAATTCAACAGTATACAACGATGTCGCAGCCCTAACCAAGAAATGTAAGGCATGCCATGCATTTGCTCCTTTTCAAAATCAACCGGCTATGCCATTTACTAGCATTACTAGCCCCTGGCCTTTCCACTAATGGGGAATCGACATAGTGGGATCTTTCCCACCAACGCCAGGGGGTGTGAAATTTTTGTTAGTACCTGTGGATTATTTCACTAAATGGATAGAGGCAGAACCGCTGGCAACCGTTACTGGCAAGCAAATGATAAAGTTCATGACCAAGAACATCTTGGCCCACTTTTGCACTCCCAAAATCCTCATAAGTGATAATGGCACACAATTTGAAGGAAGCCCCTTCAAAGACTGGTGCGAAGACAAGAGAATCCACTGGCGATTCACATCAGTGGTGCACCCTCAGGCCAGCGGTCAAACTGAGATATCAAACATAAGCATAGTCAACGGTTTCAAGAAGAGGTTACTCAGATCAAAGTCCGCCTGGGTGGATGAGCTCTTGAAAGTACTGTGGTCATATCGTACCACAACAAGGTCAATCACGGGAGAAACACCATTTAGTTTAACCTATAAGACGAAAGCATTCCTCCCATTTGAAATCGTACCCGGCTCCCTGCGAACAGAAAGTTTCGAGGAAGTAGCCAATGAAGAAGGGCGACGCCAGGACATGGACATGCTCGATGAAAAATGTGAGGCGGCACAGATGTGCCAAGGACTATACAATTCATGAACTGAGAACTATTACAATAGCCAAGTCTGAGTCAAGAACTTCAAGGTTGGAGAATGGGTGATATGAAAGAACGAGGAGAAGTTGTTACGTTTTCCAAGCACTATTACAACCACTCACTTAGACCGTCATTCTAAAAACTCAGGGCTCCCACACGACCGTTCAAGAACATCACCTCTTCCTATATCTTTGCCACTTGCTCTTGTAAGCTTGCCTTCTCGAGAAAAGACACCTCTTGCTTGACCTCCCAGCTGCGCTTGTCAGAATCTTACTTTACCAACTAGGCTTTCAGCTCTTCACATTCAATGCCCATCCTGTCCGAGTAAGATTGGATGGTCTCCATATAGGAAATGTGTTCAGGAACTGCAACCAGGTGAGATGACACTTTGGCGACAACACAACGAAGACCATTAGCCATGTGCTCATCCGCCAGGATAGCTAAAGCCTAAGTTGTAACAATAGGAAAAACGTGCCGACACCACTCAAGAGTAGTATCAAGGTCAGAGACAAGGTCTTGAGGAGTTAGCCTCCAAGATGGCTTGTAGGTACCCGAATGAGGCCCTACAGAAAGGGGGACAATTCCTGATTTACCAGAAACAGATGACGTGAGACCTTGGAAAGGCAATGACCCAGTCTTCGCCTTGGCTCCTCCAACACCAGGATAAGGGCTCGTCTTGTCAGTGCTTTCTTTCTCTAGATGACTGGACGTTGAGTTGCCCTGTTGTGTGCCCCCTCTAGCATTTTCGGAGGACTTTCATCGGGGGCACGGTTGGAACTCTTTGAACCCCTAGCAAGAAATTCAGATTACGTTTCTTACGAAGAGGGGGATCGATGCTATCCGTCTCAGTTCAACCACCGGAAGAGGCCTCCAAGAAAGCAATACGCCTCTTGACGCGGCGGAGACTCCTCGGGGACCCGGAAGGGTAGGATCCTTCTGATAACCGCCAGTGACAACAATGTTCTACAGATCTGAATCGTCAGCGACGCCAGTCCCACCTTCTGAACCAACAGTGGCCTCGATTCCTCGACTAGAAACGAGGGGTGGCAGAGTCTCTTCAAGGTCAGCATCGCGACACTCAAGATCGCCATCAAACAAACCTTGAAGAGCTCTCTCCAAGGAAATAACCACCACCACACCTGGAATCAAAACAAAGACAAAGGCGGTTAATCAAAATGCCGATTTAAAGGCGCTTTGCCAAATAAAAATGGGGGAAGTGGGGCAAGAGAAAAAGAAGGAGAAAAATAATTCCCTCTTTCTCGACGAAAAACTAGGGCATCTTTCCACGAGCTCTCCAAGCGGCGCTCATCCCGCTAGCGGCTAAGAAGCAGTCAAGCCAATCCTCACCATTGATGCTGATTTTCTCTAAGACACCAGTTAGTTCTTTGTCAGCACCAAAGAGTGTTGGAGCACGGTCGACATACACCTTAGCTCTTGGATAACTGAGCACCACGAGGTTGATGTTCACCCATAGAAACTTATCCTGCCAGTTCTTCTTGGACTACTTATCGTGGATAAGGATAGGGACTCCCTACCGACGAGAAAGGGTTCGAGTCGCCGACTGAGTAGAAGCATTGAACAAGTACTTGAATGCCGCAACAGTTGGCAGGTGGCATCGGTCATGACATAGGAGTTTGAAACCTACTATCTTGTTCATAGCGATCGGGGTCAGCTCCCTCACGGAAAACCCATACTCATGGATAATCAGATTGAAGAAGTCTGTAGTAGGCAAACACGGACCCGCTTCGAATAAGGCGATCATAATGTCGACCTTGCCTTTGGGAGGACTGTAAAGTGATGCTTCTGGAAGAGGAAGTTGAACTCTGTGTTCAGGAACAAATCCAAATCGCAACTGAAAATATTCCCATTCTTTGGTAGTAAGATCCCTTCCCAAAGAGCGAGCGGTAGCCATGGAAGAGTACGAAGAAAAGATCTAAAAGGTTTCTTTGGGGAAAGAAGGCAATGAGAAAAAAGTAGACGGTAAGGAGAAAACGCCAGGAGGGATAGAGGTTTAAATTCTACTAAAGGAGCAATGAACCGTTTTCATGTTGAAACCCCGAAAGAACAGTGATTTCGCTCTGTCAACTGCTTAAGCTATCAGTAGCAGCCCACCACGTGTCTGTGAATAGACCAGAACAACTCTGCTACGTCATTAATGTAGAAGCCTACTGGTCTAAGGGAATTGTTAACGTTACCATGAATGTCCATGTTAAATTTAACGGAAAGCATAAACGAGACGTTATCATGCTAGAATCGTGGCTAAGACCCGATCTTGGCTTAAGAAATCTAGCACCAGGATGGAAGTTCGTTTCCCTCCATGAGGAAGAAATATTCCTCGTGATCTTCTTATTCATTCACGACCAATCAGGACGTGACAAAAAGCTTAGGTGACGCCCAGAACTGATGTCACCAGGCAGTTGGTTAACGTGGGCATAATTCTCTAAGTTAGAGGAGGCCACATCTCACATTCATTGGGCAAGGTCCCCACGATCTGTTACTAACAAGTATAAACAGATCTTTTCTGTCTCAAGGAAGGGATCCATCTTCTCCTTTGCTGAATTTACCCTAATTTCCCCCTTTCAGAAAACTAACTTGATTGTCGGAGTGACGTCCTGGGAGAACATTCGATCGTCTTTTAACGATTCTTCTGTGTTGTCTTCTCAGGAAAACTTCAAGGCTCGATCTATCAACTAGTATCCCACCTCCTGAAGATCATGTCACAATAGTCAGGTGGCTTCCTTTGATTATGATATCCAGGGGTTATTCACCCTTCACCGGAGAGTGTGGGTTCCATATTGGGCTGGTGTACATCAGATTTTGATGGAGGAGGCGTGCAAGTCAAGATTTCCTATTCATCTTGAAGCAACAAAGATGTATAAAGATCTCTGACTCGACTATTTGTGGCCATGCGTGAAGCGAGATGTGGCCTGGTATGTGGAGAGTTTCTTGACTTGAAGGAAAGTCAACACCAAACATCAACGACCTCAAGGAAAATGGGGCCATTGGGATTTCCCATTTGGAAATGAGAAGAGATTATGTTGGATTTCATCTGAAAGTTGCTTCGGACAGCGCTCAGAGTGGATTCGTGATGGGTCATCATGGATCGATTAACAAAGAGCACATATTTCAATCCGATTCAGAAGAGTATTTTGGCAGAGAAGCTGGCCGATGTCTACATTCGGGAGGTTGTAGCATGGCATGGGGTGCTGATTTCTGTGGTCTCTGATAGGGATGTTCAGTTGACTTCCAGGTTCTTAAAGAGATTCCATGAGGAGTTGGGTACTCGTCTGCATTTTAGCATGACTTTTCACCCACAGACTTATCGTCAGAGTGAGTGGACTATCCATAATTTGGAAGATATGATGCGGGCATGTGTTGAGTACATGATTTAAGAGCTTAGCCCCAATAGTGTGGAAGCCCCAAGTGGAATCACAAATCACCAAAACACCTTGGAAGACTTTGAGAATAAGAATACTTTGGTTCTCTCTAGTGAAATCGGCTAGCCCTTCGTAGTGTACCCACACTAGTGCCAAGTTCACCAAGGACATCTTTATATAGTATGGAGACTAGGGTTAAACCCATGACCTTTCATTTCATATGATCCATGGGTTAAACACTCCATTGACTATCCATGAAAGCTTAGCCCAACCAAAATGAACTTGGCCCATTCCATATATATAAGAGTCCATATTTAATTAGTTCATTTTGATCACTTAATTAATTCTAAATTAAGTCTTGATCAATACTAATTAAACAATATGATTCCATATTAATATATTAGAACTTATAATATATTAATATAAATCATAAATATACTATTCTCAAAAGACTATCCATATAAATTGTGTCGGTGAAGTGCAACCCAAATGGACCATGTCGGGTCGGGTCAAGTACATACCGCGTGTTTTACTTGCATTCCCCCCCCCCCAATATTGTATAAAAATCATTTATCAAACATTTAAAAGCATAGTTTATAGGGGTATGAACTCACTTGAAAGATCGAAGAAGGCGAGATGAAAACCGAGCAAAACTTTGACTCGAGAAAGCGGATTTTCTCGGGATTCTCAGGAATCTCGAGAGCACAAACGACCTTCGGGGATTGATTATGGAAACCAGGGCTTCGGGATATCACGTGCACGGAAAACGAGGCAAAAACGCAAGAAAGATGAGACGAAATGAGCATTTTCCACGGAACCCTCGCATCCCTTTTATAGGGGCTGGGAACCGCCTCGGTACGCTGGGCGTATGCGTGCATCATGCGTGACCGCATCCTCGACTGTCTCGAAGCTCGGATGGGACGGGGCATAGCCTCGCGTAAGGGGCGACGTGGACGATCCGAGGCCTAGTCCTCGAGTACGCTGGCCGTACGCTGTTACGCTGGGCGTAACTCGGATAGGCCCGGTGACTCCCCCTTCGGATAATACCGAAATTTGATTTAAATTTATATTTTTATTATTTAGTAAACTTCAAAAATTCATATATTCTTCATACAAACTATGTTTTCGACATTCTTTATATCCACGCTTAGGTGAGACTACGCTCTACAACTTTCGTTTAGACTCCGTTGGCAAATTTTGAAATTATTTTTATTATTTATTTATTAAAAGGTCGGGGTAAGAAAAGTTCGTTAGAAATCCATAACTTCTTTATCCGATGTCTGTTTTTGCTAGAATTTTTACCGTTGAAAAACCATTGTCGAGACCTTCGATTCTCATTTAGGTCATTCCGGCCAAAAGTCGCTCGATTTCTGTTTCGAGTTTTTAGTTGTCTATCACTATACCGAACTTGGAAAAATCATAACTTCCTCATACGAAGTTAGATTTGGATGTTCTTTTTATGTACGATCACGGTTTAATGATATCTACATAGTAGGTAACCAAATAGAGACTTTTGTACATTTTTATTTTCAAAGTTAATTTCATTATTTTAAAAAGTGGTTACAATACTTGGCTTTTTAAGTCATTACATAGAATCGAAATATCGGGATGTCACACCCTGAGCAACCAATCTTTGGTAAACCTTAGATTGTCCTCAACAATTGCTTAATCGTTTTAGTCATATCCAGTTCTAGAACTTTTCCCTTCTTAATGCCCCAGGCATTTGGAAAATTTTAGAAAGGATATAGCACATGTAATCGATCCTATATCCGAAGCATATGGGACACGATTCATGATCTCTCACGTAAAGACTAAACCAGTCTTTTGCTATAATATTTTCATTTCTTAGCACATGTAATCGATCCTATATCTGAAGCATATGGGACACGATTCATGATGTCTTATATAAAGACTAAACCGGTCTTTTGCTATAATATTTTCATTTCTATTTGCCAAGTTCTCATAATTCAGATTATGAAAAGGGATGCCGTAATCATAATCAAATTTTAGAACGCAAATAATGAACCCATATATAGAATTTCCTTATGTTGAGCCATTCCACCATGAAATTCATATATATTCTTGACTAAATTTGATTAAAATCTCAATCTAAGCTTTTAGAATTGAAATGAAGTATAATTTCCTCTCCCTTAATTATAACAAAACAACTTTTTCAACCCCTGCATCCTCACAAATTGAAACTTTTGTTTTCTACAATTAACATTGCTAACTTGCAATTCTTATCATAGTTATCATGCTCCCACTAACATGATGATTATTAGGATAACACTTATGCTCCCACTAGCTTTGACATGTACCTAGAAATCAAATGGACTTCTAGAAATCAATACTTTATTGACTTTCTTACCAAAGTTCAGATTTCTGATACTAGATTGCTTTGATAAGGCTTTATCAAAATTATACACCTTATATTAGATAGCTCACAGGTGTGTCTAAAAAATTTCAAAACTATGAAAAGGGATGTCGTAATCATAGTCTCAATTGTTTAGACCTTTTGCCATTTCTCATAAATCAATGTTAGTGTGCCGGTTAACAACGCACGCTCCACTAACGACTTTGAGAACTGCAAATATCACAACTGCTATCTACTTAAAATCTACTTAGTGGAAGAATTTCCTCACCATCATTTTCATGAATCGGAGAGAAACCTTATGACACTTAGATTTTATGGTGTATGTTTTCTTATCCACGAGAATTTGTCAAACCATAATCACAAGACTAGGTTAGTGACAAATCCTAACTTATATGGATTGAACTTATGCAATCTTAACTTCTTGCCACCTGGCAGCTCAAGGGCCTGACATTGTTTCCTAGTAGTTATGCACACAATTGAGAACATGTAGAAGTCAAATGTGTAGCCAACTTAACTGGAATGGGCACAGAAATGTCAACACGATAGGTTATAAACCTCTAGTTGTGTGCTAGTGATGAATTACATGTTTTATTCTTGATTACTTCTTGAAACCCTTTCAGGATCTTTTAGACTCCCACTGTCTCCTTGACCTATAAGACTTTCTTTCCAAATATTCAAGAGATAGTGTGGATTCTAATCAAGACAGAAACTTAACACAATTAGCCTTAGTTGGTCTTTGTTTTATCAAAAACATCACAACTTACCAATTTCAAATGTACAAGAGTAGAAAACTTTTACTCTTACATTTGACAAGTGTTTTAAACCTTCTTTAAAACGTGTCACTCAAGTTACAATCTTAGAGTATAACTCTATGAATTGTTTTTGGAACGATTTATGAATCATCTTCTTGATTTAACCACTTCAACAATTCATAACTCCTCTTCTTAACTATCATAATGCACTTAGAGTATGAATTTTGATAAGGTCTCAAAATCATTAAGATGATCTTAAAACAGGATACTAAAGTAGTCTCCCATCTTTTTAGATCTGAGAAACTTTTATCCTTGTGACTAATTTGATTCTTCTTATTCGTTCTGTCATACATTGAAAGTTTTACAATGCATCATAATTATACTTAAGCCTGTAAGTATAACCATATTTACTAAACTTTAGTAAATCATGACGAATAGGCTTATCGTTCTTTTGTGGTGGACTTGACCAATGCACAAGAATGTGTACTCGATCCCTTAGTCCTTCACTTGACTCACATATACATGTGAACAAGGAACTAGTCTTAATTTTCCAAAGCTGAAAGTTCTCATTCATCATACACCTTGCATGATTCCAAGTTTCTATCCAATTGAACCTTGAGTGATGAGAATCTTTCCTTATTTGGTAAATTTAGACACTACCACAAATGAAAGAATCAAATCCACTTTCCAATATTGCTATCAATGGAATCATATAAACAACAACTTTTCACAAATGTCACTGTAAGGATACTTCAAATAAATAAAATCAAAAAATTCCTTTTATTTTAAAACTTTGCGGAAATACTTATCCTTACAATCCATATAAAACCTTGTTGTTATCTATTCCTAAGCAATGTGTCATAACTCCTAAGTACTAGCTTCAAAATTCTGATGCGATCGAAATCCATCTTCGCGATCAGAAGCAACATATACTTCCTTTAAGCTTTCTCTCTTTTCTTTGATTCTTATAACATCACCATGTGACTTAGTCACATTATGTAATAAGAATCTCCAAATAGGAGCTTAACAGAGTCAGACAATGGACTTTACCTGAAGTAGAGTCAAACTTATTGACTTTAACATCGTTAGGTAAATTTGGCAACTTCGCAAACAATGCCCCTTCCTTTCGCAATTTTAACAAATGGACCCTTTGGTAATGGTACATGGGACTATCACAAACTTAGTTTTTCTCTTTACCATTTGGTCAACCGAGTTGACTATGGCCGATCCCTTTCTATTGGGAAGAGAATGCTTTTTTAGGATTTCCAGTGTCACCATTGTCAATGTCCATAAAGTTTTGGGAAGTCGATCTTCAAATCAAATTTGCTTTACTAGCCTTTCAAATCATTGCTGATTCAGTAGTACCAAGCAAATTGATAAGATCATTAAGGGTCTTGTCAAAGTCTGTTTCATAGAAGTCCCAAAGGAACTCACTATGTGACTTAGAAAGTGATTGAACCACCAACTTTCTCAAGACTTTGACACCTAACTCTCCCGGCTTGTCAATATGTGACTTCATCTTCAAGATGTGATCACACATAGACCTTGCTTGCCAATAGGGCTTGAGTGACCTTGAACTTGTGGGTTAGGGAGAATAATTAGAGTAGGTGGAGGAAGTGAAGTTCCAAGATATTTGGAAAGATCATAAATGTCTGAACTAGACATATTTTGGGAGATATTCAAGATAGTTGATTTAAAGTCCTTAATATAACACCCAATATGAAAGATTAAGGCTAGTACCTAACAAACTATTTTATAACTTGGAAGAGGGATGCCGTAATCCAAGCTATAGAATATTTAAAGGTAGGTGAATGACGATTCACCAATTTCCACCAAGAAAAACGAAATAATTAATTAGGTTTTAATTGGATTTGAAACTCCTAGATCTTTGAGATTCATTGAACTTTCAATGGCATGTTTCAATCTCGAGTGTGCCCTTCAGGTTTTATGACTGGGATGCCTAGGATTACAAAACAAGGTGTGAAGTAACCATGCAAATTACTTGGTACCCTTAACTGTTTACCCGTTAATTGATGTACCGGTTAACCACACACGCTCCACCGATACTATGATAAACATTAAGTTACCCTTTTCCCACCTCTTTAAATACAAGTTAGTGTGTCGGTTAACCACACACGGTCCACTAATAGACTTAAACAAAGTGCAAAGTGTAATTTCATGGATTAGCACCTTATTCACATTTTCCTGAGTAACTAAGATTGGGTATTTATGAAAGGTTTAGTTACTTAGTATTTATCATTAATACTTTTAATGAAGGGAGAATTTATAGTCTTTATCCTACCCGTTCGGCTAATGACCCTCGACCGGTCAAGGAAGCGGTGGGTGAGAGTGGACACCCATTAAACTACCATTTTATTGGCAGTAACCTTATACCACCCTTATAGACCGGCTTCGTGAATGAGGCCTACTAACGGTAAGACTGACTTGCTCTTATATATATATATATATATATATATATATATATATATATATAATTAACATATGATATTATAAAGTATAAGGGTTGAATTTTAGCTTTTAAAATTCTAAGGGCTAAACTTGGAATTAAAGTGTTCATAAGAGAAAACTTTTCAAATTCCAAAACATGAGGGCAAGTTTTTTAACTTTCAAAACTTTTCTATTCCATAACTTATGTGTTTAAAGTAGTTTTAATTAAAAAAACTCTTCAAGTTCCATAACTTGAGGACAAGTTATGGAAGACTTTAAACTAATTAAGAAAGTGACTCTTCATAACTCATAACTTATGGAAGCTTTATGAGATTAACTAAGGTTACACATATTTTATTTAATGAGGAGAATCTTGAACCTCCACAACTTGAGGACAAGTTATGGAGTCATAAAACCATTTAATGAGAACAAGACTCTTCATTTGTAACCTATGACAATTTTTATGAGTTTTATGAAACTTAAATGTGACTTTTTCATATAACTTGAGGACAAGTTACAAAAACACATTTTAGAATCAACTCTTAGATTAAAATGGATTGAAAACACATAATCATTTAACTTTTCTATTAATCTAAGCAACTCATAAGAACAAGATAATTCAAATCAAACTTTTTCACGTAATTAGTCTAAACTTTAAACTAATACAAAACATGAATCTATTGACAATTATCTTTGAAATTGGATTAGCATGAACATTACCACATCAATAACAAGTTTATAAGTCCAAAAACATCTTAGGGTAATGTTCCTAGTCCAATTCCAGCCAAAACAATTGAATATATGCTGTCTGGGGGTTCAACTCGTCGCGTGCACGAACAAACTCGGCGAGTTGGATGCATTTTGTCTTGGACTCAGCGAGTCCATCAGTGGACTCGGCGAGTCTGCTGAGCAGACAACATAAAAGCTCGATTTTTCAGCCAATTTGGCAAGAATAACAAGAAAACAAGCCTAACTTTGATACAACTGTTGGGGTTTGAGCATTCTAACATTCCTAAGTGTACATGCAACACTATAAACCTTGGATCTATGTTTTCTCTATTATACATGCAGATATTAAATATTCCAAGGTTTCATCCTAACTAGCATATTATGAAGCACCTATACTACAAAGTTCTAGTTAGATGACATACCTTTTGATGTAGCTTGATGTCTTCAAGCTTTAAGAGCTTAGCCCCAATAGTGTGGAAGCCTCAAGTGGAATCACAAATCACCAAAACACCTTGGAAGACTTTGAGAATAAGTATACTTTAGTTCTCTTTAGTCAAATCGGCTAGCCCTTCGTAGTGTACCCACACTAGTGCTAATTTCACCAACCAAGGACATCTTTATACAGTATGGAGACTAGGGTTAAACCCATGACCTTTCATTTCATATGATCCATGGGTTAAACACTCCATTGCCTATCCATGAAAGCTTAGCCCAACCAAAATGAACTTGGCCCATTCCATATATATAAGAGTCCGTATTTAATTAGTTCATTTTGATCACTTAATTAATTCTAAATTAAGTCTTGATCAATACTAATTAAACAATATCATTCCATATTAATATATTAGAACTTATAATATATTAATATAAATCATAAATATACTATTCTCAAAAGACTATCCATATAAATTGTGTCGGTGAAGTGCAACCCAAATGGACCATGCCGGGTCGGGTAAAGTACATACCAAATATAGTTATGCACTTAGACTTTAATCGAACAAACCCATCTACAGAAGATTTGACCTCTTTGTGTGTGTTTTAGTGTGTGTTGGTGAACCTTGAGGTAGAAGAAGCTTGAAGAAGGAGCTTTGATCAAGGGAGGGATTGTGGATCCAGATTACACTCATCATTTCTAGCTTCATTAAGGTATAAGCTTGGAACTTGCTCATTGTATGCTTAGATCTAGTTACTATGGAGTTTTGTTCACTTTTTAGTCCAATGAATGGGATGTAGAGAGATTCTTCCACTCCAGAAGTTAAAAGTTGCTTCTCTTGATGTTTATGAGGTCCCTAGTCTACAAAGTTAGCATCTTGATGGTTGAGGATCAACCATGTATGTGTTTATGTCCATTTGGTGAAAGTAGGATGCCAAATCTAGGGTTTGAGTTCATTTGAGCCATGCAAAGGCTCCAAGTTAGTAACTTTAAGGATTAAAACGTTCCCTAAGTTTTGGATCTGAAGTTTGGATGTCTGGTTGTAAGCATTAAGTGCTTAATGGAAAAAGTGCCTAAAGGGTGTGTACGCTGCGCGTACTTCTGGTACGCGTAGCATACTAGGTCTGTTCATGGGATTTTTTGGTTTGGGCTGTATTTGGACTATAAGAGTTTTGGGCTTTGTTTGGCCACTAGCCTTTCTGACTTTGGGCCATTGTTAGGCTTTGCGACTTCTTGGATTTGGGCCCATATTAGGTTTTGGTTTCCCTTTAGAAATTGGGCAACTATTGGGCTTTTAGTGCTATTGAGTTTGGGCCTTGTTTATTCGGCCAAGTGAGGGAAGGGTAAAACAGTATTTTACCCTAGGTGTTGGAAAAATGAACTAGATTCCCGGTTATGGTTTATAACCCAATTATTAATTGGGGTTTTATTTGATTGGTTAGCGTGGGGATTCTACAGTTTAGCAGCCTGATCATCTGTTTGAGTGGTAGCAGACTCAGGTGAGTTTGCTCACTATACTGTAGGACACAAGGGTATGTTATGTGCTTGTAGTCTTTGTGACTCCTGTTATTTATGTTGTATGCCTATGTGGCTGTTTGTTATATGTATATGGAGTGAAATAGACCCAATACATCCTTGTGTTGACATATGAGTTGAAATAGACTCGGGGGTGAAATAGACCCGGTATTGCTTGGGACGACGCATAAGTTGAAATAGACTTAGGGGTGAACAGACCCGGAGGTGAAATAGACCCGGAACGGCCTTGAGATGGTGTATATGTATGGTATGCGGTATTTTGGGGAACTCACTAAGCTTCGTGCTTATGGCGTTCAATTTATGTTTCAGGTACTTCCAGATCGAAGGGGAAGAGCTTGGGAGGATCGTGTTACGCACACCATGTCTTTTCACTTATTTAACTATGATGTGTTTTGGATGATTATGAATACATTATGATTTCCCTTTGGTTTTGATAAACATGTTAGTTTGATGTTTTCTTTTATATGAAAACAAATATTTTTGGTTTTGAGTTTTGGGACGTTACACTCCCACTTGGATAAGTATGTAACTACAATTGCAAGTATAGACCTTGAAGTAAACAAAAAAGTGTGCTTTCCAAAGCAACTACCAAACTCCTATTCAAATAAGATGTCAACCCTAAGATAAGTGATCAACAATCCCTTCGTTCTTCAAGATATCATATAGTTACGAGACATGGATCAGAATCAATCTCATTGTCCAATATTCTATTTCTTGATTTCCCAATTTGTATAGACTTTATTTGACTTCAGTTGAACAAATCAATTAGCCATGGGTGGGCCCAACACATATAATGTGAACATCAAATTACCAGGGGGCCCAATGATATCGCTTTTCCTGTTAGGGAAAAAGGAACGAATAAACTTTGACTACATAATTGTAATGTTTACTCATCAAATCATTTATGGTACTATGTTTTATAACATCAAGTTACTAATGCATTTACATGATACAAATACATAACTGATTCATAAATGACAACTTATGTATCTCCATTTGAAGAATAGAAGATATTATTGTCTTAGAATTACTCGTGACAAGATCCATGAAGTAATTTCTAAGCGTGGGTTTATCCAACACTCAAAATCCCTATTTTCAAAGCACTCATGAATATCATAGCAATTCCAATTGCAGTGTCATAACCTCAATCGAAAATCGACAATCAATTAATGACGGTCTTAATTCACTACTTCTAAAAATATTAACGAATGTGGAAGTTTGAATAATTCAATTTACTTAGGAAGTATACACATGTAAAAAGAAACACAAGAATAAATAACTGAAAAAGGTAGTACAATACTCAAATAATTCTCTATTATTCATTCACCAAATCGATTACATTTATTTTGTTAAAAGTTTCAAAGTATCACCTAACTTCTAAAACTATTACCGTCTCTTATGTTGATGCTCCTATCATGCTAGTAGTGTTAGACTCTACTCAGATCCTTCATAAAAGGATCTGCAACATTCTCTTCCAATGATACTCTCTTCACCTGAAGATGTCCTTCTTCTACCCGATGTCGAATATAATGGTACTTTTGGTAGATATGCTTGGATGTACTATGATTATTTGGTTCTTTTGATAAAGAAACAGTGCCTTCATTATCACTAAAGAGTTCCATAGGTTCTTAAATAGTTGGAACGACACCGAGATCCCCAATAAAGTTCTTTAGCCAAGCCGCTTCCTTTGATGCTTCACTCGTTGCAATGTATTCTGACACATAGGTGTAATCAGCTACTGTGTCTTGCTTGTAATTTTTCCAAGTACCGCTCTCCCATTCAATACGAATACCCAACCAGAATACGAACAAAAGTTTTCTTTGTCCATTTGAAAGTTGGCGTCACTATAGCCACTCACTCTTAACGTATCACCGTGGCCAAGAACTAGGAACATGTCTTTTGTTCTTTGCAAATAGTTAAAAATATTCTTCACCGCAATCTAATGGGCTCTACCAGGAATTCCCTAAAACCGGCTAACCATGATCAAAGCATAAAACACATCAGGGCGAGTACATGTCATTGCATACATGATAGATACTACAGCTAAAACATATGGGACTCGACTTGCATAAGCTATCTCTTCATTAACACTTGGGCTTTGAGTCTTACTTAACTTAATAGTACTATGAATGGTCAATTTTCCTTTCTTTGAATTCTCCATACTGAAATGTTTCAATATTTTATCCAAACATGTACTGTGGCTAAGACCAAAAAGATGATTATTTTTATCCCGATGAATTCTTATTCCTACAGTATAACTTGCTTCCCCTAAGATCCTTCATAGCGAAACACTTTCCAATCAAGAATTAAATTCTTGAAAAGTTGGAATGTTTTTTCCTAAATGGAGTATTTCATCAACATACAAGACTAGGAAGGTCACTATACTCCCACTAGCTTTGACATATACACATGACACATCTTTACTTCTAGAGAACCCAAACTCTTTTACTTTCTCATGGAAGAAAAGATTCTAGGTGTGTGAGATGCTTGTATCAATCCATAAATGGATTTCTCATGCATACACACTCTAATAAGAAAGTTGGCATGTACAAAACCCTCTGACTGACTCATATATACATCCTCAGATAACTTCTAATTAAGGAAAGCGGTTTTAACATTCATCTGCCATATCTCATATTGATGAAATGTAGCTTTAGCAACCATGATACTGATAGATTTTATCTTAGCTACTGGTGAAAAGGTCTCGTCATAATCAATCCCATGGGTTTGAGTAAAGCCCTTTGCAACCAACCTAGCTTTGAAAGTGTGTACTTTCCCATCCATGTTGATCTTCTTCTTGAAGATCTATTTGCACCCGACTGTCTTTTGACCAGGTATATGATCAACCATGTTCCACATCTCATGAGGTGTTTTGGCAACCTTCTTTATTGGAACAAGATTCACGAGATGGGTGGATGTCTCTAAGGCATACCCCATAAATGAATAGGAAGAGAAGATTGAATCATCATGGAACGAACCATATCTATTAAGGTTCGATTACGCCTCTCATCCACAACATTGAATTATGATGTCGGAGGAGTCAATCGTGTGCTGTATCTTCCTCCCTATTTCTCTTTATTATGTGTTCTCTTATGTTATCATGTATTGTATCTAGTATGAACTAAAGCTCTAAACTATACCCATCATAGTTTAATAGTGATTTACTTGAACTATTATTGAAAAAGACTCATTTTACTACTAAGTTATGCTTGTACTTTAAAAATGGAATTTTGTTAAACTAAAAAGTAACATAACTTTAAAAGAGTTTTTTTTTGAAATGTTTTGATCACTCATATAAGACATAAGCAACCTTAGAAAGATGTTATAACAAACAATTACACAATTATCAATTGTGTTCAACTTGTATTCCCACCTTAAAGCATTTAAAACAGTTTAAAAGATTGATTACGGGGTATGAACTCACCTGATATGGGTGATTCAAATGAATATGTGTGTAAGGATGAGAAGCTCCACGAATGAACTCTCGAGACTTAACGAGTCCTAAATGACATATATTGACATAAATATAGTGTTTAGAAGCAACCAAATGCAAGGAAACACCTCACGGGACTAGGAAACACTTTGACCAAGTGTTGGAATCACATGTGATTGAACTAAGGGGAGTGTATGGCCATTATGAGGAGTGTGCGGCCATAGGTGTGCGGCCGCACACTCATGGTAAAGAGTGCACAAAATCGTTTTCCAATGGTAGGGAGGCTTGTAGGACTAATGTTCATCAAGTGTTGAAGCTGGAAAGGCACTTTGGAGGCCCTTAAGCACAAAACAAAGGGGTGTACGGCCACATGGGGTGTGTGCGGCCGCACAATCCTTGATGAACTTGGTTTAGACGTTTTTTAAGGCTCATATCTGGTAAGTAAAATGCTTAGGGTATGGTACTCACGATATGGAAACTTTAGGGGTGTACGGCCACACCTGTGTGTGCGGCCGCACACACCATAAGATTATGAGTTCTGGGCCTTTTCTAAGATTAAATCAAGTGTTCTAAACAAGATTCAAGCAAAAGGGGAAGCGTACTTACATTCTTGAAGATCTTGGCTGAAAATCGGATGCTAGTTGAGAGAGAAATCGAGTTGTAGATTTGGGAGGGTGAACAGGAATGAAAGAATGTTGAGATCTGTACTTATACACGTAAGTGTGCTGCCAGGAGAGGGGTGTGCGGCCGCAAACCCATGTGTGTAGCCGTACACTCCTTATGTTGGCGTGTAAGGCTCAATTTTGGTGCTTTACATGTACGCAATCCAATCCTTTACTCACTGCTTGAATGTACTGAGCTTTGAACCTTTGAACGGACTCTAAACAAGGCTAAATGATAGTAAGAACGAGTCTGACACTCAGTTGAGTTGAATGAATGAGATTTTAAAGAAAAAAAATTTCCGGTTGTCATATCATCCCCCCATTAGATGGAATTTCGTCCCGAAATTAGCTTTCTTACAATACTACTCGTGTTGCGCTCCTCTTATTTGCATAATACTCACTCGTAGACCTGGAAATTCTGCCCTAGTGTTCATGATTTGACTCATACTCGGTCCATCTATCATTACCTCATGTATAGAAGTCGTATATAATTAGGATTAGTAAGACAGTCGGATGTGCGACCCTGCCCCAGGTCCACAACCAAACAAGGAATAGGAGATAGGGCGTAAACAAACATACTAGATCTGCGTAATCATAATCATATACCACCCTCGTGTATACACTGAATAGTGATAAGTGAGCTGTATTCGTCCTTATCCTCTATGCTCGAACTTGGTCTGCTGGACAAGTGGTATTTCGTGACGGTCTGCGGACATCTGACGATAAGGCTTCGGAGGACAAAGTACCCTTCGCACGAGTACTTCAGGGTTTAGAATACGAAAGATAAAACTGAAGTTTAGGTCGGACTGTCGATATGAATGACGAAGGTTTCAAGGACTAGATGATCGAGGCGATAGAAACATATGAACTTAGTATGGTGAGGACCACGCCAACTCATGACGAATGATAGTAACTGACTCTTTTGTAACGACGTGAATTTTTAAAACAATTTTTCATTTTTAATTAATACTTTTAATCATCAAAAACAATATCAAACATAATGTATCCAATGTTATCATAACAAAACAATTCCAAGAATCTCAAACATAATCTCTATAAGTGTGTACGGATCATGCCGATGCCTTCCCGTGATCCTCGCTGGTACCTGAAACACATAACACAACAACTGTAAGCATAAATGCTTAGTGAGTTCCCCAAAACACCTCATACAACACATACACCTTTCCAGGCCATAACTATGTGGGTTCTTCCGATCCAAGTACCTCAGGGGACTTCCGTCCCGAATCCCGGTAGACCTTCTAGTCCTACCTATCACAAATCCTTCTAGCCTCTCTTGGCTCATCGAGTCATCCTTCCACTCGACGGTTTCCACCTGTCATGAATTGCGGGGCAACCCCGACTCGACTCGTCGAGTCCACTTATGAACTCGGCGAGTTGCTTCCATGTTCATACTCAAATGACCTTCTAAGGTCAGATCTGCTTCTCTAATATATAGATCTGACCTTCCCAATCATGATAATCACATAAAGGTCGAATCTTTATACACATGCAACCTACCCAAAGCTTCTTTTGGTGAAATAACCTGTAAAATGGCCTTCTAGGCTCATAATCCAAAATGTATGGCATAAAGCAGTGTGGTAAGGACTCTCTGGACCTCTTAAGGTCTAGATCTATGAACCATTTCGCCTTGGGACCTCACATACTCTAGATTCAAACTAAAAGAGGCATAAAGAAAACCCTAGATTCCACTAGAATCATTATAAACACGAGAATGGCACAGATTGTTACCTCCAACAGCTTCCTCTGATCAAATAAGAGTGGATCAAAGCTCCTCAACCTGTTTAGCTTGTTCTAACTCCTTCCTTATTGCTAAAAAACACTAGAAATGGTGAAAAATGGCTCTTCTCTCACTCTCTCAAGGCTCACGGATGCTATGGTGCTCTCTAGGGCGAAGGTAGCAGCAACTAAGGTCCATAAGGTCCTTTAAATAGGGTACAAGTCCGGGGATTTAGGGTTTCAACTCACAGCGTGGACTCGTCGAGTCCACCCCTTCCGACTTGTCGATTTCGTTCATTAATTCAGTCAACAGATCGCGATCCTACTCGATGAGTCTAACCTCCAACTCGTCAAGTCCCTCTCTCTAACCCAAAGATAATTAACAATATAGAATACCTGGGAATCCGGATGTTACAATTCTCCCCCACTAGAATTAGACTTCGTCCCGAAGTCTCGCTCGACAAACAATTCGGGGTGCTGCTTCCGCATCTCCAACTCCGGCTCCCAAGATAGCTCGGACCCCCTCCGATATTGCTACTGGACCTGAACCAGGGGCACCTCCTTGTTCCTTAGAACCTTTATCTTCTGATCCCGGATCGTGATTGGTCTCTCAGCATAATTCAGGCTCGCATCCACCTGAATATCTTGCAGCGGTACCACCGCCAACTCGTCGGCTATACACTTCCTCAACTGAGACACATGGAAGGTATCATGAATTAGGCATAATTCTGCAGGTAGCTCCAACCGATACGCTACCCTGCCCACCCTCGCGGTCACCTTGAATGGTCTAATGTACCGGGGCCCCAACTTGCTCCTCTTCCTGTATCAAATCACTCCCTTCTAAGGAGACACCTTCAGGAGTACGAAATCTCCCATCTGGAACTCAAGCTCGGATCGTCGCCTGTCCGCATAACTCTTCTGGAGACTCTGAGCTGACAACAACCTCTGTCTGACCTGCTGTATTTGCTCGGTCGTCTGAAGCATTATCTCAGTGCTGGCTCTCACGCGCTGCCCTACCTCTCCCCAACAAATGGGAGTCCGACACCTCCTCCCATACAACAACTCGAAGGGAGGCATACCAGTACTCGAATGGTGGCTGTTGTTATAGGAAAACTCAACCAACGGCAAATACGTGTCCCAACTCCCTCCGAAGTCCAACACACATGCCCGAAGCATGTCTTCGAGTGTCTGAATCGTCCGCTCACTCTCTCCATCTGTCTGTGGGTGGTAAGCGGTACTGAAATGCAGCCTCATGCCCAACTCCTCGTGGAACTTCTTCCAGAACCTGGAAGTGAAATGTATAGCTCGGTCTGACACAATCGAGATTGGTACTGCATGCCGCGATACCACCTCCCTTACGTACAACTCTGCCAGTCTCTCTGCAGAAGAGCTCTCACTAATAGCAAGGAAGTGAGCGCTCTTCGTTAGCCGGTCGACAATCACCCAAATCGTGTTGATTCCCCTCGCGGTTCTTGGAAATTTGGTGATAAAATCCATGGAAATCTGTTCCCACTTCCACTGGGGAACCTCAAGTGGCTGCAACTTGCCGTGCGGACGCTGGTGCTCAGCCTTAACCCTGCGACAGGTCAAGCACCTCTCAACAAACCATGCAACATCCCTCTTCATACAGAGCCACCAATAATCTTTCTTCAGATCCAAATACATCTTAGTGGCCACGGGATGGATCGAGAACCTCGATCTGTGCGCCTCCTCCATGAAGGTCGTACGTGCCCCACTTGCATACGACACCCAAATCCGACCCTGAAATGTCATAAGTCCACGACTATCGGTAACGAACTCAGGTACCTTCCCGATCACCCTCTCTCTCTTGAGGTTCTCCGGTATCACGCCCTCTGCCTGGGCCTCCCGAATGGTGTCAAACACCGGAGTCATCACTGTCAACCGCATACACATGTCTTGAATAGGGGAACTCTCCGCCCTACGACTCAGGGCATCAACTACAACATTAGCTTTACACGGGTGGTACAAGATTTCACAATTGTAATCGTTTACCACGTCCAACCATCTCTTCTGTCGCATATTCAGGTTGGGCTGATCCATCAAATACTTCAATCTCTTGTGGTCCGTATATATGGTACATCGAACCCCATAAAGATAGTGACGCCAGATCTTGAGGGCGAACACCACTGCCCCCAACTCCAGATTGTGAGTGGGATACCTCGTCTCATAAGGCATCAGCTGCCTCGATGCATACGCTATTACATGCCCCTTCTGCATAAGTACTGCACCCAAACCCGATATTGATGCGTCGCAATACAACACAAAATCCTCCATCCCTTCCGGGAGGGCTAACACTGGAGCCTCGCATAGTCTCTGGCGAAGTGTCTCAAATGAGGTCTGCTGCTCCGGACCCCATGAAAAAGCAACACCCTTCCGAGTCAACCTGGTGAGAGGCACGACGATCTTGGATAAATCTTTGATAGTAGCCGACCAACCCTAGAAAACTCCTGATCTCGGTGGGTGATCTCGGCACCTCTCACCTCATAACCGCCTCAATCTTGGCTGGATCGACCAAAATCCCATCCTGGTTGACGAGATGCCCCAAGAACTGGACCTCCCGTAACCAGAACTCACACTTGGAGAACTTGGCATAAAGCCTCTCCGACCTCAGTACCCCGAGAATCTCTCTCAGATGCTCCTCATGCTGCTCTCTAGATCTCGAATACACCAAAATATCATCAATGAACACGATCACCGAGCAATCCAACATCGGCCTGCACACCCTGTTCATGAGATCCATGAACGACGCTGGTGCATTGGTGAGCCCGAAAGGCATCACCACGAACTCGTAATGCCCATAACAAGTTCTGAACGCCGTTTTCTGGATATCTTGATCCTGCACTCTCATCTGATGATACCTAGACCTCAAGTCAATCTTGGAGAACCAAGACGCCCCCTGCAACTGATCGAACAGGTCATTGATCATCGGTAAACGGTAACGGTTCTTGTCCGTCAACTTGTTCAACTCCCGGTAATCAATGCACATCCGGAGTGAACCATCCTTTTTCTTGAAAAAAAGGATCGGTGCTCCCCAAGGGGAACTACTCGGTCTAATAAACCCCTTCCCCAACAACTCCTAAAGCTGCGAGGATAACTCCTGCATCTCTGGCGATGCAAGACGATAAGGCGCCTTGGCGATAGGCGCTGCCCCCCGAACCAAATCGATGCGGAACTCTACCTGCCTATCGGGAGGCACACCTGACAACTCCTCGGGAAAAACATCTGGGAATTCATGCACTATCGGAACATCATCAATCGAACTTGGCCTCCCAACGGCCACTCGTGTGTCTATCACATAGGCTACAAACCCACTACAGCCCTGCTGTAAGCTCCGTCTCGCTCTGGCAGCCGAACAAAACGCTGACCCACATCGGGTACCCTCGTCGTACACCATAAGTACTCCCCGACTAGGGTCTCGTATCGTCACCAACTGTCGCTCGCAGTCTATAACAACCCCAAATCGGCTCAACCAATCCATGCCCACTATGAAACACATGTCCCCCATCGCAATCGGGACCAGATCTATCGGGAACTCAACACCGAAGATCTCGAGTACACATCCTCGAATCACATCCGTAGCATACACCGCTTGCTCTTCAGCTATGGAAACTCGTAGAGATCGACTCAACGCCTCCTGCCGGATAGTGATGTGCTGACTAGACGCTAAAGACACAAATGACCGACTCGCACCCGAGTCAAATTCCACCAAATCAGGTACATAATTCACAAGAAAAGTACCTACGCATATAATAAAATAAGCATCACATCACAATTCAACATAAATAAATGAAAGAATACGTACCATCCACGACATCGGGCGCTGCGCGGACCTCCTTCGCTGTCAACTGGAAAGCTTTTCCGCGATTTTTCGGTGCCTTAGCCTTCATTGGCCGTCCCTCATTAACTCGCACAGACCCCTGCGTTGACCCCTGTAACAGCTGTGGACACTCGGCCTTCTGATGGCCCGTCTGGTTGCAATGAAAGCAAATGATAAATCCCTTGGGGCAATCCTTGGCTATATGCCCCTCCTTGCCACATTTGTAGCAAGGACCTGATCGACAAACCCCATCATGTCCCTTGTCGCACTTCCTGCAAGTGCGGCCCTTCTGGCCTCCAGATCTCGAATAGGCGGACTTTGCCCGCTTGGCTGCCGGCTGAGACTGTGCCGGCTGCTGATCCTTCCCCTGAGACTCAGCCTCCTCCTTGGACTAAGTCTCCAACTCAATCTCCCTCTTCCGAGCATTTTCCTGGACCTCAGTAAATGTCCGGTAAGTCGAGTTCGACACGAACTCCCTAATATCCCTCCTCAAAACACCCAAATACTGGCTCATGCGTGCCTGCTTGGTAGACACCTGCTCAGGGCAGAACATCATCCTCTCATGAAACTTCCTGGTAACTATAGTAACAAAATCAGTACCCTGCTTGAGGGTCAAAAACTCCTGGGCCAATCTTCCCGTCTCCATCGGGGGAACATACTCGTCTCTGAACATGGTGGTGAACCTCTCCTAGGTCACCCCTGAAAGCTCTTCAAGAGTGAAGTTCGGCGTCACGAACTTCCACCAATCCTTCGCTACCAGGCGAAGCTGGTTCAACGCAAACCGTACCCTCAGATGCTCCAGACATGAACACGTGTAGAAGCATCCCTCAATATCAGAAATCCATCTCATCGCAGCGATCAGATCCTACGTCCTGTCAAAATCTGGTGGCTTCGTGTTGCTGAACTCCCGAAACAACAACGAGTCACCTCCCTGAGGCCTGGCAGCAGCCACAACTGCAGTAGCTGCAGCAGCCGCAGCCTCAGTCACCGCTGCGTACCGCTCATCGAAAGTCTCAATCAATGTGGTCTTGATAGACCCAAACATCTCCGGGATCTCAGCTCGAATCGCCGCTGCCACCTCATCGTGGATCATCTGACGAAGCTCCTCGTCACTCACGCCGCTCGTCTCAGGTCTGTGGCATGTCCCAACCATGATGTCTGTGAAATACAACATAAAAATATCAGAGACCCGCTCGAGCATATTTGCACTCGATAACTCAACCCTACTTATTCCTTAGTACCCAAAGGATTCTTACTTGGGCTGCGCACTGATCCGTTGTCTTCAGTAGTACGGACCCTATAATACTGTCCACACCGCATCAGTATTCATCCCATATCCTCCTCATTGGATCCCAGATGACAAGTACTCTACTTCTCGCTAGCATAGGCTACCCTTCGGTAAACCTTTCGTAGTCTGCTGCTATGAGATGCTTGCGTGTATTGTATCGTGTATTGTATACTTTTAATCATCAAAAACAATATCAAACATAATGTATCCAATGTTATCATAACAAAACAATTCCCAGAATCTCAAACATAATCTCTATAAGTGTGTACGGATCATGCCGGCGCCTTCCCGCGATCCTCGCTGGTACTTGAAACACATAACATAACAACTGTAAGCATAAATGCTTAGTGAGTTCCCCAAAATACCACATACAACACATACGCCTTTCCTGGCCACAACTCTGTGGGATCTTCCGATACAAGTGCCTCAGGGGACTTCCGTCCCGAATCCCGGTAGACCTTCCGGTCCTACCTGTATCGACCTTCCGGTCCGAATCCTTCTGGCCTTCCGGTCCGAATCCTTCTGGCCTTCCGGTCCATATCATCTCGACCTTTCGGTCCTTATCATACATAACACACATAGCACATAAATGTCACATAAGCGCATATAGCACATACATCTCATAGCATACAAGATCTTCCGGTCTCACATAAGTACCCTTCCACATACAGTATAGTGAGAAGAGTCACCTCAATGAAGTCGGATAAACTCTCGTGCTCAACGTCCCGACCTAGCCTCCTCCTATCAGTCAAATAACTTTCCCGATCAATATTATATCATAGTCTCATCTCTAAAAATTGGGTAGAAGGCCATTCTACCCCTTCCCAAACTCTCTTGAATCAGTCTTGACCAGAACCCTAAGGTCAACGAAAGTCAACGGTCAAACTTTGACCCGACTCATCGAGTGTACATGGGCCACTCGGCGAGTCCATGCGGGTCCTCTGAATCCTTCTAGCCTCTCTTGGCTCATCGATTCATCCTTCCACTCGACGGTTTCCATCTGTCACGAATCGCGGGGCAACCCCGACTCGACTCGTCGAGTCCACTTATGAACTCGGCGAGTTGCTTCCATGTTCATACTCAAATGACCTTCTAAGGTCAGATCTGCTTCTCTAATCTATAGATCTGACCTTCCCAATCATGATAATCACATAAAGGTCGAATCTTAATACACATGCAACCTACCCAAAGCTTCTTTTGGTGAAATAACCTGTAAAATGGCCTTCTAGGCTCATAATTCAAAATGTATGGCATAAAGCAGTGTGGTAAGGACTTTTTGGACCTCTTAAGGTCCAGATCTATGAACCATTTCGCCTTGGGGCCTCACATACTCTAGATTCAAACTAAAAGAGGCATAAAGAAAACCCTAGATTCCACTAGAATCATTATAAACACGAGAATGGCACAAATTGTTACCTCCAACAGCTTCTCTGATCAAATAAGAGTGGATCCAAGCTCTTCAACCCGCTTAGCTTGTTCTAACTCCTTCCTTCTTGCTAAAACACACAAGAAATGGTGAACAATGGCTCTTCTCTCACTCTCTCAAGGCTCACAGATGCTCTTGTGCTCTCTAGGACGAAGGTAGCTGCAACTAAGGGCCATAAGGTCCTTTAAATAGGGTACAAGTCCGGGGATTTAGGGTTCCAACTCACAGCGCGGACTCGTCGAGTCCACCCCTTCCGAGTCGTCGAGTCCGTTCATTAATTCAGTCAACAGATCGCGATCCTACTGGACGAGTCTAAGCGCCAACTCGTCGAGTCCCTCTCTCTAACCTAAAAATAATTAACAACATAGAATACCTGGGAATCCGGTTGTTACATCTTTACTGAACAAAGTTTTGGCCGATTCGAAAGAAACGTCAGTTATACGATGATGTAACGCTAGTGTGTTCGATAATGTATTCTTTGTAAATGTTCTAGGGCTTTCTATTTTCCTTTGATGTTAATACTTCTACGTATCGTACCACGATGAGCGAGTACATACAATGAAAGTGCTTTGATAACTGGTGTTGATACTTTATACTACGATCCTACTTGGTAGCACTACGATCGCATGTTATATACAAGTTATGAATAATTAAGATAAATAAGACAGTCGACTGAGTAAATCTGCCTCAAATCCACAACCAAACAAGGAACGGGAATTAAGGCGGACCCACTCACTCTTAGTCTGCAACATCTTAGCTAGGTACAACCCTGATGTATATGCTAAGCCATCATAGCTTCTCTGAACGAATCTTTTAGTTCTCTTGAATATTGTGATCTATTTCAATACGGGAATTATTATAATTACTTTTTAAATGGTTTTCCCCAAGTTTTAATCTTATATAAATATAAATTAATTTATTTTTAAAGTAATTACTATTTCGAAAATGTACCGCTGCTCGCTGGCAGCTCCAGGGTTGATTCTTCTGCGGTGATCATCAGAATGCATCCATCTGCGCCTGAGTTCTTCATTATCGGGCAGTCCCTCTGGTAGTGTGCAGTCTTGCCACAACCATAGCAGGCTTGGTCTTCTTCAACTCTGGGGATTTGTGAGATCGGTTGAGCCGGTGCCCTACAGAAATGGACTGTGTGTCCCTTTCTGTGGCAGTTCAGACACTGCATTTCCCCGCATACCCCGGTGTGGTGATAGTTACACTTTCCACACTTCGGAAGGGTTCCAACATATCGACTGGCAGGTGCTGGAGCAGCAGGTGTTGTAGCTGCGTACATAGTACTCGTTCGTTGCTCTTGCAGGGGTTCCTGTGTTGTTCGCTTCTTCTTCCTCTTGTTCCCCGACTTCTTATTATAGTCCTTTCCCTTTGATGGCTCGGGAACGAGGAATTCTACGCCATGGCGGACTCCATGGTCGATGAGTCGTTGTGCCAGGCGTTTGGCGCTATTAAATGTGGCTGGGTTAGAAGACAATACATCTCCTTGGGTCGGGGCAGTTAGACCCCATATGTACCTTTCTATCTTCTTACTCTCTGGAGTAACCATCTCACGGCATAGTGCCGCCAGGTCGCAATACCTATCAGTGTAGGTCACTATGTTTGAGCCAACCATCTTGAGCTCCCATAGCTCTTGTTCCAGCTTTTGTACTTCGCCCCTTGGGCAGTATTCTTCCAGCATCATCTCTTTTAGGTTCTCCCAACCCATTGAGTTAGCCACTGATAGAGTCAATGACTTAACATGGTTGTTCCACCATGTTAGGGCTCTGCCGAAGAAAGTACAGGCAGCAAACTTGACTTTGCTCCCTTCTGGGCAGGAACATATTTCAAAGACCGAATCTGTTTTCTCGAACCATTGCATTAGAGCGATGACTAATCCTTTTCCATTGAAGGATTTGGGTTTGCGGCTCATGAATTCCTTATACGTACACTCCCGTGGGTGTTCGTGGGTATCTCCGTGGTTGGTTGGTTGAGCACCGCTACCAGATCCACTAATACCACTTGCACGAATTTGGGTGAGGGCAGCTACCGTTGTTGCTGTTACTGCTGCCTGGAAAGCAGCTAGGTCGAATTGTGGTGGTGGATTCTCTGTCGTGCTGTTGACTACGCGTTTTACCAGTCTACCACGAGGCTTCTTTTTCTAAGAACACAAAGATGAGATGATATAAGTCTATAGGAGTGGAGATAAGCCGAAAGCTGAAAGACAAGGTTATCCTAGTTCTGAGTGTATCTGATCTTGACTTCTACAGGGTTTTCGAAATAATTCATAAGAAGTCTATACCAAATAAACTTCATGAATTAGAAATGGCTATCCTCGAATGAATATCTATTCCTGAATAACTGTTAATAGTTGCATGTGAAGCAAATAATCCTAACACATAAGGTAAGCAGTGTTTCCATTAACTCATTAAGTTAACCAAGATTATTAGTTATTAGTGTGACACATGTGACGTTCTGGTTACTTCGGCTGATCCCTCCTTGAGAACTTATTTTGAACTTACTCTTGTTCCTCCTAGACTCTTTTTCCGACTACTATGATGAAGTGGTTACATCTATCTGGGTTTTTCGTACGAGAATGGAAGTGTCTAAAGAATCTATGAGATTAAGGTAAATTTATGGGGTGATCCTTACAGAGTCCTTCTATAATGATACAATGCATACAAGTTGTATATAATTTAAGATTAAATAGGCCTTCGAATAAGTGATCCTACTCCAAAACCACAACCAAACAAGGAACAGGTAGTGAAGCGTAGATCACAAATTCCAAGTCTATAAAATCTCAATTATATAAAACCTTGGAAGTATACATTGCAAGATTATAGACCTATCGATAAGGGTCTTTTAAGTTATCACATAAGTTATTTATATATTGCCTAAAATACTCCTATAGTATTTTAATGTAATGTCCTTAGTATGCTTCAAACTTGTTATCGTGTTACAGTATCATAGAATACTCCTATAGTATTCTAACTTTCATGTTCTGATCTAGAGATCCTTTGTATAGAGTTAGGTAAGTTTTATCACTGTTGCAACACTACATCACTCCTAAACACATGTTGGTCGCATCTCAAATGAATATAGTTGATCAGGCTATATTGATCCCGTTTACGATTACATAACTGCCCAGGTTTGACCTCAGTATTCAACCTTTAAATACTTATGTTACGTTCTTCTTGTGATACTTGTTCTAGTAACTACATGTATAAGCAAGTAGGTATATTTTTATAACTTATTGTTATATTCTAAAAATATATTATTATCCAGAGCACTTAAGCCCCATTGTATTTATAGTTGTATATGTTTTATCGGTTGATATACTTAGTTCACTATAAACAATGCTTTGATACCAATCTATCACACCCCAAAACCGGAATGACAGAAACGTTCGGGGGCGGAGGACGTCATGTTTAGTATCACAAGGCATGCATCACAATAAGCAAAGTAATAAAAAACCATTTCATTAGAAGGAAAGTGTTTACAAAGTGTGTGTTCACAAAACATAGAATACATAAGAAAATAACAAACAAGACTTGGAGTTATTAAGCTCCATCTTCTGAATTCCCAGCGCGTGTACCTGTTTACTAGTTTCCTGAGAATACAAGTTATTTGAAAGAGTTTATCAGCAATTAAGCTGGTGAGTTCATAAGATTTTAGTGATGTAAGTAAGTTGTAGCAAGTTGTTGAAAAATGTTGTAAGTTGTAAGTTATGTTTAGAAAGGTTCGCCTATTCCTCCAGAAAATCCTATATTTCCTGCTTTGATGAAAGATGAGTAAAAATGACTCTACAATCCATTCTATGAGTGCTAAATGGATACAAGTTATATAAAACTCAGAGTAAACAAGCAATCAATTGTGTGTATCTGCACTAAGCCCACAACCAAACAAGGAACAGGGAATGAAGCGGATGACACACATCTCATTGGTTGTTAGATCCTTGTTGTATATAACCCTGGTGTATTACCTTGGTACTCACGAAGTTAACTATAATAGTTCCTTTATAATTTATGAAAAGATTCTTTAAGAAAACCCTTATTTCTTATAATAAAATAGTAACCACAGTGGTTCCTTCTATAATCACTTAGTTTATACTAGCTATATATAATCTAATATCGAATAAGTAGTTAATTGTGTGAATCTACCCTAAGCACACAACCAAACAAGGAACAGGGAATGAGACGGAAGGCACACATCCAACTACTTATTGTATATTAATTATATATATCTTTCGATGTGTAAACTAAGGTATTATAGAGTTAACTACCTATGGTCCTTTAAAATGAGGGTTTGATAAAATGGATTAAACCCTTTACTGGTAAGTTTATAGTTTTGTATATCCAAAGTTCTGATTTGAAAAGTTTGTTTTGTACTAGAAAACTGTGCATTGAATTAGTGTCCTATGACCTGACCCATACCTGGTACCCCTTATGATGACTTAATGTATACGGAACATATATATAACTAATATCGAATGGATAATAGGCTGGGTGAATCCGCTCTAAGCCCACAACCAAACAAGGAACAATAAATGAAGCAGAAAGCACACATCTTATTACCTATCAAATATTATTAATATATATTTCTTGATGTATACACATCTTATTACCTATCATATATTATTAATATATATCTCTTGATGTATACATACTGATCGTAATAATTACTTTAAAAAATATTTGTTTTATTAAGGTCATAATGTGAAGGCTAGTTCCCATACTATACGCTCTCCCTATCAAAAGATTCTGGGAACCAAATGCGACTTTAGCAAACGAGTTGCTAGGTCGTGTAACTTCACACTAAGGTTATGTGATCATGTATACCCAATATAAGTATCACCTTTTGTTTAGAACAATGCGTTAGTGATTCATTGGTATAATTAGATCCTGTAGTTGTCCCATGCTATAGCACCTTATTATGGTTGTTCTGTTATAGTATCTTAGTATGTTCTTTCTGTTATCGTGTGTTGTATCTTCCTCCCTGTTTCTCTTTACTGTGTGTTCTCTTATGTTATCGTGTATTGTATCTAGTATGAACTGAACCTGTAAACTATACCCATTATAGTTTACTAGTGATTTACTTGAACTGTTACTGAAAAGACTCATTTTACTACTAAGTTATGCTTGTACTTTGAAAATGGAGTTTTGTTAAACTAAAAAGTAACATAACTTTAAAAGAGTTTTTTTCAAATGTTTTGATCACTCATATAAGACATAAGAAACCTTAGAAAGATGTTATAAAAAACAATTACACAATTATCAATTGTGTTCAACTTGTATTCCCCCTCCCCCTTAAAGCATTTAAAACAGTTTAAAAGATTGATTACAGGGTATGAACTCACTTGATGTGGGTGATTCAAACGAATATGTGTGTAAGGATGAGAATCTCCACGAATGAAATTCCGAGACTTAACGAGTCCTAAATGACATATATTGACATAAATATAGCGTTTAGAAGCAACCAAATGCAAGGAAACACCTCACGGGACTAGGAAACACTTTGACCAAGTGTTGGAATCACATGTGATTGAACTAAGGGGAGTGTATGGCCACTATGAGGAGTGTGCGGCCATGGGTGTGCGGCCAGGGAGTGTGAGGCTGCACACTCATGGTAAAGAGTGCACAAAATCGTTTTCCAATGGTAGGGAGGCTTGTAGGACTAATGTTCATCAAGTGTTGAAGCTGGAAAGGCACTTTGGAGGCCCTTAAGCACAAAACAAAGGGGTGTACAGCCACATGGGGTGTGTGCGGCCGCACACTCCTTGATGAACTTGGTTTGGACGTCTTCTAAGGCTTATATCTAGTAAGTAACAAGCTTAGGGGATGGTACTCACGATATGGAAGCTTTTAGGGGTGTTTTGAGGGGTGTACGACCACACCTGTGTGTGTGGCCGCACACACCATAAGATTATGAGTTCTAGGCCTTTTCTAAGATTAAATCAAGTGTTCTAAACAAGATTCAAGCAAAAGGGGAAGATTACTTACATTCTTGAAGATCTAGGCTGAAAATCAGATGCTAGTTGAGAGAGAATCGAATTCTAGACTTGGGAGGGTGAAAAGGAATGAAAGAAGGCTAAGATCTATACTTATACATGTGAGTGTGCTGCCAGGAGAGGGGTGTGCAGCCGCACACCCATATGTGCGGCCGTACACTCCTTATGTTGGAGTGTAAGGCTCAATTTTGGTGCTTTACATGTACGCGATCCAATCCTTTACTCACTGCTTGAATGTACTGAGCTTTGAACCTTTGAACGGACTCTAAATAAGGCTAAATGATAGTAAGAACGAGCCTAACTCTCAGTTGAGTTGATTAACATCTCTTGTGGTGGATCTGAATGGGCCACATTCATTTGTATGGATTAGGTCTAGCAATCCTTCACCTTTTTCACATGTTATAGTGAAAGGTTATTTTGTCATCTAGCCTAATTGACAAGATTCGCATTCATCATCTGTTCTAAGATCAAATGATTCCAGCACTCCATCCTGTCGGAGTTGGGCGATGTGTTGTGTTTCTTGTTCATACGCCATAGATGACAATTCCACAAGTGCACCTTGTCTATACCATTAGACGAATCAATATGAAATACACTATTGCCTAAGTCATCAACACAAGTCAAAATTTCATACACTCCATTAGAAGGTAAAACTTTGAACATAATAACACCATTTTTGAAAGCACATATTATACCAATATCATTATCAAAAGAATATTTGAAACCTTGTCTGAAAATCGCATGAAATGAAGTACTGTTTCGTGTCATGTCTAACAGATAACAACAATTAAATAAATCAATCCTAACATCACTACTAATCATAAGCCTATGTGTCCTAATCTTGGTAACATGTGAAGATCGCCTATTTCCCATGATCAAATTGAGCTTCGCATGCTCCACTTCCTCACTTCTGCTTAGACCTTACAATTCAGAACATATGTGGAAACTACATCCTATGTCAAGGACTGAAGAATGAGAAAGTTGTGTGTTATTGACTTGGATAATGGAAATAGATGATGAGGACACTTTGATCTTTCCATATTTCAAGTCCTGCAAGTATTTGGCCCAACTTCTTCTCCAATGACCCTTTTCGTCACAATGGAAGCAAGTGGCCTCTTTTGGATCACTAATCGAAGGGACATCAAACTTAGGCTTCATCTTGGACCCACTACTATACCCTCCAACAAGGGCCTTCCATTTCCTGTTTGATAAGGAAGGAGCCTTCCTCGTTTTCCCTTTTCCAGACCCAATGGCTAGGACAGGAGCACTTGTTGTAGAAGGAGCATGATTCTTCTTCATTCTCGAATCAGTGGTCCGCAACAAGTTATGGAGCTAGGTCAAATTCATCTCCATGTTCTTAAAATGATATGTTAGAAAAAACTGATCATAACTAGGAGGCAAAGAGTTGAGGACCATGTCAATGGCCAACTCCTCATCGAACGACACATTGAGCCTTTGCAGTTGCTCCACATACCTTTGCATCTTTTCTACGTGAGCACAAACAGATTCTCATTCCTGAAGCTTGCATGCCATAAGAGACTTAACCACTTCATAACAATCTTGTCTCGCCTTATTATGGAAATTTCCTGCAACATCGAGACTTATCTCATATGGCCAATAATCCTCATAGAACTTGGCCAGCTCAGGTGCCATTATGGCCACCATGATGCAAGCAACCTTAGTGGCATCATCATAATGTTTATTGTGACATCCCCAAAATCACAGCCAGAAAAGACCGGTTTGTTTATGCTTTGTTTAAAAATCAGACTAACATTTTAAATAAAAGTGCTGCGGACTTTGTCCCAAAACAAAATACGATAAAGATTTATCAAAAGCATTTCCATAGAAATGTATTTCATTAAAAGACTTGGGATGTCATGTTCGTACAGATCAAAAGCATAAGCAGTACAATATAAGCCTTACTACATTATTTCATATCTACAGGCCTATATCCGTAATCCCTCGTCCAAACATCATATCTATGCTCAAGAGCCAGTACCTGTAATACATAAAACTGAGTGGGTCAGGCTTGGGAGCCTGGTGAGCACATAGGGTTTTCAACCCACAATAAATAAGTTTATTAACTTTATTAAACTAAACAAACCCGATTACCCGTTCCCGTTATCCTCACTTTACGTCCCTAAAACATCTAACACAAGGGACCTAGTCTAAGGACTATCATCGGGATGGACACTATTGCTAAGGGGATTCCTCAGCAATATATGTCTTTATGGCAACCATGTGGGGGATGTAGTACATCTGGAGAGCACACAATTCAAATAAACACACAGTTCGAATACACACCTACAGGTTGTGAGCCTGCTAGTGTTCCACTGGACTGTCTAGAATAGTCCGTGGTCGTCATCTATACTCAGCTAGATGACTGGATCATCAATAACATCTATAACGAGGCCTCTCATTATTTCATTTTATCACACAACAACTAATACATCTACCCATGTTTTACCCCAATATTTTCGTAGATATAAAATACATATATAGTTTAAATTATTGAAAACATGTATAAAAATGTTCATCCAACATAGATAGCAAGTATTCAAATAATATGCACACACAGCACGTAATTTATATAAAATACTTCATATCTATGTGTAAGCTGAAAGTAACTATGCACTCACCTGAAAGGTGGTGACTCAGCACTCGGACAGTGCTTCGATACTCTCAAAACGATATTCCTTCGATAAAACCTAGTATTGATACCACTAGGGTTTAGTCTAACGATATCCGCGACAAATTAATAGTCTGACTATTATTATTATTATACAAGCGTTAATAACACTCAATATAACTCATAATAATAGCCCAAATAGTTATTTTAAGGACCTAATAACATTCCTATAATTATTTGAAAGCTATATTAAAAATTGCGTAAGCGTAGCACACTAACAACGATTTTTATCGAAAACCGAAACTTAATTGGAGCAGCGTTTCGAAACCGAAAGACTCCTTTTTCTCGGGACTCCGGGAGCCTCGGGGCTTCCTTAGGGTGCTAGGGGGTTTTTCTAGGGCTTTGGGGGGGTTTGGAACTCTAGAGAGAGAAATTAGTGAGAGAAAGAAGGGATTTTGGAGTGAAGAATTATGGCAGCCTCGACCTTCTATTTGTAGCCTAGACTTCGGACCTTACGCTGGGCGTACCGAAGCCTTACGCTGGGCGTAAGTTCGGATAAGGGTGCCAGCTTCGCACCAGCTGGCTCGCAACATCGGAAGAGGTAAGGCGAGGGTACGCGGGGCGTACTGACCTCGGACGCGGGACGTATGTGAGGACGACGTGTCGGCCATCCGAAGCGAGCCGTGATCAGCAAGTGACGGTCAAGATTAAGCCACATCATTGGATTTGCAACAGACTTCGCAATTTCATGCTCCAACTTTAAACATTCGTAACTTTCATATACGAGCTCCGTTTTCGACGTTTTTTATATCCACGCGAAGGCAGGAACGTACTCTACAATTTTCGTTTAGACTCCGTCGGCTAATTTTGACTCGATTTTAAATTTTATATTATTAACAGACCGGGACAAGATTGGTCCGTTAAATCCTCATAACTTCTTCATCTGACGTCTTTTTTCGTCCATCTTTTTCTCATTACGCTACTCTTAACGAGATCTTCGATTCTTGTTTAGGTCGTGTCGGCTAAAAATCGCTCGATCTAATATTTGAATTTCGTGCTGTACACTGCTAATCCGAAACTTCGAAAAATCATAACTTCTTCATACGAAGTATTATTTGGACGTTCTTTTTATCGATGTTCTTAGTTTAACATACTCTACGAATTTCGTTTAGATCGCTAAGGCTAAATCCCGCTCTATCGTCAATACACTATTTACGCTTCCCGGTATCATGCCGGTTCTGTCGCGAAACTTCGACGGGTCATAACTTCTTCGTTATAACTCGGATTTCGGCGTTCCTTATATCCCCGAAATCCTTGTTTCGACCACTACTACTTTCTATAAAGATATCGGGCTTATCTCACACTTTAATTTTGACGCTTATTTTTATTCTTTATTAATATACATTTATAATTAAACAGTAAACACATAAACACACATAATTCACATAGTACTCAAATATTTCATTTTTATTACTTCAAAAAGAGTTACAATAGTTGACCTAGACTATTACATTGACAAAAATGCTTAGCCCTGAAACCCGGGCGTTATAATTCTCTCCCCCTAAGGATGATTCCGTCTCGGAATCATACATCAGGAAACAGATGTGGATAGCGACTCATCATGTCATCTTCTGTTTCCCAAGTGAGATTCGGCCCATTCGAATGTTTCCATCGGACTAGCACTAAGTCGACCATCTTGCGTCGTAACTTCTTAGTCTTACGATCAACACTTGCCTCAGGCTCTTCGATCAGCCTTTTGTTCTCATCCATCCTTAACTCTAAGATTGGAATTATGTCGGGAACATCTCCCGTGAATTTCCTCAAATAACACACATGGAAGGTGTTATGAATACCATTGAGTTCTTCGGGCAATTCTAGCTTGTAAGTTTGGTTCCCAATCTTTTGAAGAACTTTGAATGGTCCAATAAACTTTGGACTCAACTTTCCTCGTTTCCCAAATTGTATAAGTCTCTTCCACGGTGAGACTTTAAGCAAAACGGAATCCCTAACTTCGAAGGTTATCAGTTGTCTTTTCTTGTCAGCATAGCTCTTCTGACGATCCTGGGCTGCTAACATCCTTTCCTTAATCACCTTCAACTTCTCAGCAGTCTCATGGACTATCTCGGGGCCCATAAACTGCTTCTCTCCGGCTTCAAGCCAACAAGACGGCGTACGCCACTTTTGTCCATACAAGGCTTGGTAACGTGCCATCTTGATGCTCGAGTGAAAACTATTGTTGTAGGAGAATTCTACCAAAGGTAAGTGCTCGTCCCAATTCCCTTGGAATTCGAGGGTACATGCTCTCAGCATATCTTCCAATGTCTGAATCGTTCTTTCGCTCTGACCATCAGTTTGTGGATGGTAAGCAGTACTCAAACATAACTTTGTACCTAACTCCTCTTGCAGACTCCTCCAAAACCTCGACGTGAAACGACTATCACGATCTGACACAATCGTAAGAGGGACACCGTGAAGTCTTACAATTTCCTTCACATAAGCATTTGCGAGCTTATCCATAGACCACTTCTCGTTGGCTGCTATGAAGTGTGCACTCTTGGTGAAACGATCCACGACCACCCAAATCATGTCGTGTCCTTTCTTCGTCCTGGGCAGTTTAGTCACAAAATCCATGGTGATGTCTTCCCATTTACCCATGGGTACAGGTAAAGGTTCTAAACTCCCATACGGTTTTTGATTTTGTGCCTTGACTCTCGCACATGTCACACACTCGGCCACATACTTCGCAACATCGAGCTTCATTGTCAGCCACCAGTAGTAGGGTTTTAGGTCCCTATACATTTTAGTGCTACCAGGATGAATTGAGTACATGGTCTTATGTGCTTCCTCCATCAGAAGGTCTCTTATTCCTCCCGTCTTAGGTACCCAAATTCGATCTTGGAATACCTTCAGTCCTCGACTGTTTGTACCGAACACTAACGTTTTGCCCAAACGTTCTTCCTTTCGATCATTCTTCTCTAAAGCTTCTTCTTGAGCTTTTCTGATACTTTCCACAATCGTCGAGATGACTTCAATTCTTAACGCTCTTGGCCTTTTCCTTTCAAGATTGACTTTCCGACTGAGAGCATCAACAACAATATTTGCTTTACCTGGGTGGTAAAGTATCTCACAGTCGTAGTCCTTGAGTAGTTCTAGCCAGCGTCGTTGCCTCATGTTCAACTCCTTCTGATTAAAGAGATACTGGAGACTCTTATGATCAGTGAAGAGCTTGCACTTCGTGCCGTAGAGGTAATGCCTCCATATCTTTAAGGCAAATACTACCACTGCCAACTCCTGATCATGAGTGGGGTAGTTCTTTTCGTGCTCTTTCAATTGTCGAGATGCGTATGCTATCACCTTTTCTATTTGGGTCAGAACACAACCCAACCCAACTCCAGATGCATCATTATAAAACGCAAAGTCCTCAACTCCATTGGGTAGAGAAAGTATCGGTGCTTCACATAACTTCTTCTTTAGCTTCTCGAATGCCTCATCATGCTTCTTACTCCACGTATACGTAGCTCCTTTGTGGGTCAACGCTGTTAATGGAGCAACTATCGAAGAAAAGCCTTGGATAAATCGTCGATAATATCCAGCTAATCCTAGAAAGCTTCGGATCTCCGTGGGACTCTTTGGACGTTCCCACTTCATTACAACCTCGATCTTTGCGGGGTCAACCATTATTCCCTCCTAGTTAACAACATGACCCAAGAATTGGACTTCCCGTATCCAAAAGTCGCATTTGGAGAACTTAGCGTAAAGCTTCTCCTTCTTTAATACTTCCAACACTTCTCGTAGATGCTTGCCATGCTCCTCCTGGCTTTTCGAGTAGATGAGAATGTCGTCGATGAATACTATCACAGATTTATCGAGGAATGGTTTACAAACCCTGTTCATCAAATCCATGAATGCTGCTGGAGCATTGGTTAATCCGAATGAAATAACCAAGAACTCGTAGTGTCCATATCTTGTTCTGAATGCAGTCTTCTCAATATCCTGCTCTCTCACCTTCAACTGATGATATCCTGACCTAAGATCGATCTTTGAAAAGTAGCTCGAACCTTGCAGCTGATCGAATAGGTCGTCAATCCTCGGCAATGGATACTTGTTCTTCACCGTTGCCTTGTTCAGCTCTCGGTAATCTATACACATTCTCATGCTTCCGTCCTTCTTCTTCACGAATAACACCGGAGCTCCCCAGGGTAATGAACTAGGTCGAATGAAACCGTTGTCCAACAGCTCCTGAAGTTGCGTCATAAGCTCCTTCATCTCCTTCGGTGCTAATCGGTATGGTGCTTTTGCTATCAGTGTCGTTCTTGGTAACAAGTCTATACGGAACTCCACTTGCCTATCAGGTGGTAATCCGGGAAGATCTTCGGGAAAGACTTCTGGATAATCACACACAACCGGTATATTCTGCTCCTCTTTCTTCTCCTTCTTAGCATCGATTACGAATGCCATGTATGATGCACATCCCTTGGACAAACATTTCCTGGCTTTCATCAGGGAGATGATTCCAGAATTCACTCTGCGTTTGTCCCCATACACCATAAATGATTCCTTTCTGGGTGGGTTCACCCTTACTATCTTCTTTCGGCATTGAATCTCAGCATCGTTGCCGCTAAGCCAATCCATACCCAAAACGATGTCTAAACCGTTTAACTCTATGGGTAATAGCTCCTCATGGAATTTGTTTCCGTTTAAGTCAATGACGATGTTCCTAATACGATTACTAACAGGTACGAATTTGCCACTGGCAACCTCTACAATCAGGGCATTATCAAGTTTTTCTATAGGTAATGCTAATTTCCCACCAAATTTATGCGACACGAAGGAGTAGTTGGCTCCGGAATCAAATAGTATATTTGTAGGCAAACCATTTACAAGAAAGGTACCTGAAGCGACGTCTGCTGCCTCCTTTGCAGCCTCGAGCGTCATCTGGAAGGCTCTCGCCTTCGGCTTTGGTGGAATGTTGGGCCTTCCCGCATCTTTCTTCTTTGGGTAATCCTTGGCAATATACCCTTCTTCACGGCACTCGTAGCACACCCTCTTGTTGGTGGTGCACTCATTGGCATAGTGCCCCATTTTCCCACACTTGTAGCAGGTTACTTCCTCACCACATTTTCCCGAGTGCTTCTTCTTGCACTTCTCGCACCATTTAAATTCATTTCCTCCCCCGAACTTCTTTGAACCGAAATTGCTCTTCTTTTTGTTGGGTTTCGCAGACCCTTCAAATTTCCTCTTATCGCCAACCTCGACTTTGCTGGCAGCTCTTCCCTTAATCATATCCTCCACAGACTTGGCAGCCCAGATAGCTGCCTCCAAAGTAGGTGCCTGACGCACTGGCACCGCGTACTCCCATGGTAATCCCTTTGCGTACTTATCAATTTTTGTTAGCTCATCCGGAACAAGACGCAAGGCAAATACCATCTTTTCTGTGAAGTTGTTCGTGTATTCATCGATTGACATGCTCCCCTTCTTCAGGGTTAGAAACTGGTTCTCTAGCTCGAGCAAGTTTTGAGCTGAGCGGTACTTTCGTTTGAATTGCACCAGAAATTCTGCCCATGTCAGTTGCAGGGGCTTGTTGGGGCTTAAAGTCTTCCCCAAGATATTCCACCAACGTACAACGCCTCCTCGAAACTGACGCACTGCAAATGTGGTCTGTAGCTTTCCTCTGCAACCACACGTCATGAAAGCTAACTCCATCTCCAAGATCCAATGCATGACCCTGATCAGATCTTCCTTTCCATTGAAAGTCGATGGATTGCAAGTCAGAAAATCCTTGTACTTGCATCAATTCCTCTCGAATTCGTCGTCTTGGTTGTCTTGTCGAACTATTGGTGGGTTGACTTGACCAACAGTCCCACTGTAGTTTCCTTCCTCAGTCTGCCCTTCGTTCAACTCGGGCTGTTTGATCTGAATAGTCGCTTCCTCTCGATTTTGCTGGAGCAAACGTCTGGTTTCCTCCATCTGACGATCCAACATTGCATGGATCATCGCTTGCACCCCGGCCATCGTTATTGGCTCAGCAGCGGCTTCCATAACCGATATTTGCTCAATCACTGGGGGTTGGTTTCTGTTTCCATTTGCATTCACATATCCGCTACGGGTCCTTGCCATCTTGATCTATACACCGAATAAGGTGAATTTAGATCTTTATTTAGGATAGACGTTTAAATCATCCTTATCACTCCGAAACGTTTACATGCTAGTTCTAATATCGTACTCGTACGTTTAGAATCCTAAACACATAAGGTTTCTAGATCCGGTCGGCAACAGACCATAGATCCGAACAAATAATAGCATGTCAGGCACAAAGCATTTAGCACATAAAAGCATTTTAGGCATAATTCCAAAAATAAGCTAGTGCTCACACCTCACAATCATCGCTTAGCATTCTAAGTTCAAGTCTAGAAATCCTACAAATTCCTAGTTCGCTTAAACTAATGCTCTGATACCAACTGTGACATCCCCAAAATCACGGCCATAAAAGACCGGTTTGTTTATGCTTTGTTTAAAAATCAGAGTAACATTTTAAATAAAAGTGTTGCGGAATTTGTCCCAAAACAAAATATGATAAAGATTTATCAAAAGCATTTCCATAGAAATGTATTTCATTAAAAGACTTGGGATGTCATGTTCGTACAGATCAAAAGCATAAACAGTACAATATAAGCCTTACTACATTATTTCATATCTATAGGCCTATATCCGTAATCCCTCGTCCAAACATCATATTTATGCTCAAGTGCCACTACCTGTAATACATAAAACTGAGTGGGTCAGGCTTAGGAGCCTGGTGAGCACATAGGGTTTTCAACCCACAATAAATAAGTTTATTAACTTTATTAAACTAAACAAACCCGATTACCCGTTCCCGTTATCCTCACTTTACGTCCCTAAAACATCTAACACAAGGGACCTAGTCTAAGGACTATCATCGGGATGGACACTATTGCTAAGGGGATTCCTCAGCAATATATGTCTTTATGGCAACCATGTGGGGGATGGAGTACATCTGGAGAGCATACAATTCAAATAAACACACAGTTTGAATAAACACCTACAAGTTGCGAGCCTGCTAGTGTTCCATTGGACTGTCTAGAATAGTCTGTGGTCGTCATCTATACTCCGCTAGATGACTGGATCATCAATAACATCTATAACGAGGCCTCTCATTATTTCATTTTATCACACAACAACTAATACATCTACCCATGTTTTACCCCAATATTTTCGTAGATATAAAATACATATACAGTTTAAATTATTGAAAACATGTATAAAAATGTTCATCCAACATAGATAGCAAGTATTCAGATAATATGCACACACAACACGTAATTTATATAAAATACTTCATATCTATGTGTAAGCTGAAAGTAACTATGCACTCACCTGAAAGGTGGTGACTCAGCACTCGGACAGCGCTTCGATACTCTCAAAACGATATTCCTTCGATAAAACCTAGTATTGATACCACTAGGGTTTAGTCTAACGATATCCGCGACAAATTAATAGTCTGACTATTATTATTATACAAGCGTAAATAACACTCAATATAACTCATAATAATAGCCCAAATAATTATTTTAAGGACCTAATAACATTCCTATAATTATTTGAAAGCTATATTAAAAATTGCGTAAGCGTAGCACATTACATCGAATTTTATCGAAAACCGGAACTTAATTGGAGCAGCGTATCGAAACCGAAAGACTCCTTTTTCTCGGGACTCCGGGAGCCTCGGGGCTTCCTTAGGGTGCTAGGGGGTTTTTCTAGGGCTTTGGGGAGGGGGGGGGGGTTTGGAACTCTACAGAGAGAAATTAGTGAGAGAAAGAAGGGATTTTGGAGTGAAGAATTATGGCAGCCTCGGCCTTCTATTTATAGCCCAGACTTCGGACCTTACGCTGGGCGTACCGAAGCCTTACGCTGGGCGTAAGTTCGGATAAGGGAGCCAGCTTCGCACCAGCTGGCTCGCAACATCGGAAGAGGTAAGGGAGGGTACGCGGGGCGTATGCGAGGACGACGTGTCGGCCATCCGAAGCGAGCCATGATCAGCAAGTGACGGTCAGGATTAAGCCACTTCATTGGATTTGCAACAGACTTCGCAATTTCATGCTCCAACTTTAAAAATTCGTAACTTTCACATACGAGCTCCGGTTTCGACGTTCTTTATATCCACGCGAAGGCGGGAACGTACTCTACAACTTTCGTTTAGACTCCGTCGGCTAATTTTGACTCGATTTTATATTCTATATTATTAACAGACCGGGACAAGATTGGTCCGTTAAATCCTCATAACTTCTTCATCCGACGTCCGTTTTCGCCCATCTTTTTCTCGTTACGTTACTCTTAATGAGATATTCGATTCTCGTTTAGGTCGTGTCGGCTAAAAATCGCTCGATCTAATATTCGAATTTCGGGCTGTACACTGCTAATCCGAAACTTCGAAAAATCATAACTTCTTCATACGAAGTCTGATTTGGGCGTTCTTTTTATCGATGTTCTTAGTTTAACATATTCTACGACTTTCGTTTAGATCGCTAAGGATAAATCCCGCTCTATCATAAATTCACTATTTACGCTTCCCGGTATCGTGCCGGTTCTGTCGCAAAACTTCGACGGGTCATAACTTCTTCGTTATAACTCGGATTTCGGCATTCCTTATATCCCCGGAATCCTTGTTTCGACCACTACAACTTTATATAAAGATATCAGGCTTATCTCACACTTTAATTTTGACGCTTATTTTTATTCTTTATTAATATACATTTATAATTAAATAGTAAACACATAAACACACATAATTCACATAGTACTCAAATATTTCATTTTTATTACTTCAAAAAGAGTTACAATAGTTGACCTAGACTATTACATTGACAAAAATGCTTAGCCCTGAAACCCGGACGTTACAGATCTCTCCCCCTTAGGATGATTCCGTCCCGGAATCATCCATCAGCAAACAATGTGGATAGCGACTCATCATGTCATCTTCTGTTTCTCAAGTGAGATTCGGCCCATTCGAATGTTTCCATCGGACTAGCACTAAGTCGACCATCTTGCGTCGTAACTTCTTAGTCTTACGGTCAACAATTGCCTCAGGCTCTTCGATCAGCCTTTTGTTCTCATCCATCCTTAACTCTGAGATTGGAATTATGTCGGGAACATCTCCCGTGAATTTCCTCAAATAACACACATGGAAGGTGTTATGAATACCATTGAGTTCTTCGGGCAATTCTAGCTTGTAAGCTTGGTTCCCAATCTTCTGAAGAACTTTGAACGGTCTAATAAACCTTGGACTCAACTTTCCTCGTTTCCCAAATCGTATAAGTCCCTTCCACGGTGAGACTTTAAGCAAAACGGAATCCCCAACTTTGAAGGTTATTGGTCGTCTTTTCTTGTCAGCATAGCTTTTCTGACGATCCTGGGCTGCTAACATCCTTTCCCTACTATTGATATGACTGACTTGTCTTATACATATAGTATATTAAACATTTAATAATATATACTATAAAGTCTATTTTAAATCTTTTCAGAATACAATGTTTAAATATTAATTACCTAAATTATGATATAATTAATTAATCCATTTAAACCTTTAATGAATTTTATAATTATATTTTAATTACTTTATAATTAAATTAACTATTAAATTCATAAGGGATAATTCAATTTAATTTATGTAAATAAAAATTATCAAAGAAGGATATTTGCTAATATTTAGGGTTTTATTAATTATAACAAAAGCCATTAATTATTCAGAATCAACACAAGATAATTGCCAAAAATAAGACCATAAATCAAATTAGGCAGATAATAACCGAAAATATGTTAAATTGATTCTAATGTCATGACAGAAGCATCGTCATGTCGTGAGAACAAGTTTTTGTGAAAAAAAGGTTTTGTTGAGTTGATCTCATGTGGAATCAAATGCTTGACAAGTAAAAGCTCTGTAGCCACCGACGGCTTTTATAGAAAGCAAAACATGTACAATGCGGAAAACAATTAACAATTAATTGGGTACACACATCCTATAAAGGGTCTATGTCATACACCTCTCAAGCAACATACAATTAACAACTAAACGTAACATAACCCTAGCAGATTTTGGAAAAACATAAAGTATTGGGTTACATACCTTTTGATATGTTATTAAAAACAAATCACACTAATCTGTGTAGTTCTTGAACTTGGAATGCTTAGCACCAAAGAGATGATTCTTCTAATGGTTTGTACCCAAACCCTAGCAACAAGAATACAAGAGGAGAAAGAGAGGGGAGCAGAAATTTAGATCTTGTGAATGTAGCTAGGAATGGACAAAAATTGGAACCTAAGGGGTCCTATTTGTAGCTGATATGATAACCGTGGCAACCCTAATCCAGAATAAAATAATATTATACTTAACCATGTAGTTATCCGGTTTCCTTATATTAGGGAGGCTTCCAGAATGCCCCATAAGGGAATTTCAAAACCATCGACAAGGGAAGGTTCTGGAACCGTTCCCTTTTCCAACTTTTAAACATTGTCAGCTAAAGTCCTTACACCACAATTAATTCTAATTAATCTCAAAATTAATTCCAATTAATTTTTGGTTAATTCTAAATTAATAATTCTAATTTCCATTTAATATACTAATCATATAATATATTAATAAATCGTTTATTTCAATTTCCAATTAATTTATTATTCACATAATAAACTAAAAAATTATCATGTCTTTCCAAATGCAATCCTTCTCAGTTGCTAAATTTGAGGACAACCCAAAGAGGGCTTTACTTCTAATTCAAGAGTTTACCAATTTAGTTATTGGCTTAGACTCCCTAATCCAACAATTGTATGAAAGACCATAGGAGTAGCCCATGATACTCGTACACAAGACGGGGATTTTTCCCTCGATATTGCAAGGAAAGACCATAAGTTTAGCCCATGGAACTTGGATGAAAGTGTTGGGTTTTGAGCATTCTAACACTCCTAAGTGTACATGCAACCCTAAATACTTTGGATCTATGTTTTCTTTATTATACATGCAAATATGAATATTCCAAGGTATTATCCTAACTAGCATACAAAACATTGATTCATATGTAATAAAGCAAGTTAGAAGACATACCTTTTTATGTAGCTTGATTCCATGGAGCTTAAGAGCCTAGTGCCTCAAGTGTGACACCTCAAATGGTTCACACAACATCAAATGCACTTGGAATAACTTAGAGAGAAATGAACCACTTCATGAAATCGGCTAGCCCTCACCCTTCTTGCTTGGTTCCGATTTTAGGAAAAATATTATGTTTATATAGTGTGTCACAATTAGGTTACACCATGTAAACCCTAATTGTCATGGCTTTTCATTTCTTGGATCCATGGGTTTAAAAACACCATGGAGCATCTATGGAGTATCCTATGAGTTTTAGCCCAACTTGATAAACCATGGAACCTTAGCCTACTATACACAATCAACCCATATATTTAATTAGAGTCCTTTTGATCACTTAATTAATTCCAAATTAATTCCTGATCAATACTAATTAAATAATATTATTAATATATTAGAACTTATAATATATTAATAAACCTTAAGTGATATTTCTCTCATTTTAGTCTATCCAAATGCATGATGCCATGCAACCCAAATGGACCATGCCAGTCGAGTCAAGTACATACCAATTATAGTTATGGACTTAGACATTAATCCATCAGTCTCCCACTTGGATAAGTCTAAAACTATTATTGCGTATGACTTCAAACCCTGACTAGCAATCGTAGCTCTTGAAAGTTGATGCCGTCGAACTCTGAACAAATCAATGACGCGTCTATTAGATAAGGGATCATATATTCCTCCATTCTAGATATCATATGGACTGAGACATAGATTATAATCATTCTCTCTATCCATCTATTGTTTGCCGATTTCCGATTTATGACGACCGACTAATGAGCAAATCAAATCAGTCCAGGCTTGGCCAAGCACTTCGGGGTGTCATCACTAAATCATCGAGGGGCCCACTGTTATCGCTTTTATCCCTTTAAGGGTAAAAGGAATGGATAAAATTCGACTCATATGCTTGTTCTACTAGTTGTTGAATCACACACACCGACATGTTTTATAACACCGAGTTACCAAATGCGTTTTCGTGCAATCAATGTATAACCAACTCATAGGCAACAAGTCATATCTCTAGGTTTGAAGAATATAAGATATTATCGTCTCATGATCACTCGTGATAAAATCCATGAAATGAATCAAATGAGCGTGGATTGAATCCAGTACTCAGAACTTATGAGCACTCATGAATGTTGTAGCAACTCTTGCTATGTCCCATAGCTTGGACATCTACAATCCAACTTCATGACAGTCTTGATTCATATCTACTTCCAACATATGACCGACTGTGGATAGTTTGAATAACTTAGTCATTCAGAAAGAACGACCTAGTTATTCTGGAAGTCAAAACATGCAAAGTGAAACACACGAATAATCGAATCCAATACGGTCTCAGAACTTATGAATATAAATAAAACAACTTTTATTTATCACCATATTAATTACACATTATTCATTGCATATCGTTTCAGCTATCAACTTTATACTTGAATTAAAACAATAGTTGTCCTATGCTCCAAGCATGTACACCATGGTGTTTCTAAACACTAGTCATGCCATACACCAAGTATGCACACTATGTTTTTCCAAAAATTAGTTATGAAATACACCAAGTATGCACACTAAGTTTGTCTATGATCTTTACTTTGTGAAATAGATCGATTGAACATAATTCCAATGATTCTTATTTCACAACCCCAAATCCTTACTGGAAATGCAAGAATTCCAAATTCCTGCCATTTACTGAAATCTGTTAGATTTTAAACTTATATGCACTGATCCTCTTGTAACGATTATGCATAAAGTCACAAAGACTTGTCAACAAACATTACAGAGTATTCCAATGGAGATCAATTCCATGGAAACATCCTTCTTGCATTAAGTTTTCTAATCTTACACAGATTGAATAATTTCTATGAAACATTTCCATTTTGACTATCACTTCTCAACAAGAGTTGCCTTTTTTTAGAATATGTCAATATGGTCCTTCCAAAATTAACACTATACTTCCAACTGTCCCTGAGCAACCAATCTTTGGTAAACCTTAGATTTTCCTCGACAACTGATTAATCATTTTAGTCATATCCGATTCTAGACTTTTCCCTCTTAATGCCTTGAGCATTTGGAAAAATTTAGAAAGGAAAAATATTATAGCACATGCAATCGATCCTATATCCGAAGCATATGGGACACGATTCATGATGTTTCACATAAAGACATGATACTAGACTAGTCTTTTGCTATAATATTTCTATTTCTATTTGCCAAGTTCTCATAATTCAGATTATGAAAAGGGATGTCGTAATCATAATCAAATTTTAGAACGCAAATAATGGACCCATATATAGAATTTCATTATGTTGAGCCACTCCAACATAAAATTCATATATATAGCCATGACTAAAGACAATTAAAACCTCAATCTAAGCTTTTAGAATTGAAATGAAGTATAATTTCCTCTCCCTTAATTATAGAAAACAACTTTTTGCAATTGAACTTTTGTTTTTCTATAATTAACATGCTAATTTTCAACACTTATTATAATTATCATGCTCCCACTCACATGATAATTGTTAGCATAACACTTATGCTCCCACTAGCTTTGACATGTATCCATAAATCAGCTGGACTTCTAGAAATCAATACTTTATTGGATTTCTTACCAAAGTTCAGATTTATGATACGAGATGCTTTGATAAACTTTATCAAAATTCATACACTTTTCCTTAGATAGCACACACGTGTGTCTAAACAATTTTAGAACTATGAAAAGGGATGCCGTAATCATAGTCTCAATTGTTTAGACCTTTTCAATTTCTCACGAGTCCATGTTAGTGTGCCAGTTAACGACACACACTGCACTAACGACTTTGAGAATGCAAATATCACAATTGCTATCTACTTAAAATCTACTTAGTGAAGGCATTTCCTCACCACTATTTTCATGAGTCAGAGAGAAACCTTATGACACTTCGATTTTATGGTGTATATGTTCCTATCCATGTGAATTTGTCAAAACCATAATCACAAGACAAGGTTAATGACAAATCAAACTCATATGATTGAACTTGTGCAATCTTAAATTCTTGCCACCTGGTAGCACAAGGGCCTGCCATTGCTTCCAAGTTGTTATGCAATAAATTGAGAACTCCCAGAACTCATTTGCAAAACCAACTTTAGCTGGAATGGGCACAAAAATAAGAAATCTCAACATGATAGGTTATAAACCTCAAGTCGTGTGCTAGTGATAAATTATAGGTTCTTATTCTTGATTAGATCTTGAAATTCGTTCAAGATCCTTAAGACACCCACTGTCCTCTTGACATATAAGACTATCTTGCCAAATATTCAAGAGATAGTGCGGATTCTTTATCACGACAAACACTTCACACAATTGGCCTAAGTTGGTCTTTATTTTATCTAAAACATTACAACTTACCAATTTCAAATGTACAAGAGTAGAAAACATTTTACTCTCACATTTGACAAGTGTTAATAAACCTTCTTTAAGATGTGTCACTCAAATTACAGTCTTGGGGTATGACTCTAAGACTTGCTTTGGAATGAAGTATGACTCATCTTCTTGATTTAACCATTTCAACAATTCTTGATTCCTCTTCTTAGCCATAATGCATTTAGATGTCCTTAGAGGACCAATTGTGATATGGTTCTTAATCATTAAGATGATAACAAAACATGATACTAAAGCACTCTCCCATCTTTTCAGATTTGAGAAACTTTTATCCTTTTGCCAAATTTGATTCTTCTCATTCGTTTTGCCATACATCGAAACTTTTTCAATGTTTCAGAATTATACTTAAACTTGTAAGTATAACCATATTTACTAAACTTTAGTAAACCATGACGAATAGTCTTATTGATCTTAGTGTTGATCATGAACAGTGCACAAGAATGTGTACTCGATCCTTTAGTCCTTCACTTGACTCAAATATACATGTGAACGAGGAATTAGTCTTAATTTTCCAAAGATGAAGATTTTCATTCATCATACTATACAACTTGTATGATTCCAAGTTTAGGTCCAATTGAAAACTTGGGTGATGAGAATCTTTCCTTATTTGGTAAATGTAGACACCACCACAAAAGAAATAATCAAATTCACATTTCCATTATTGCTATCAATGGAATCATATAAACAACCATTTTTCACATATGCCATTGTAAGGATACTTAAAATAAAATAAAATCAAAAGTTTTCCTTTTATTTTAAAACTTTGCGGAAAAACTTATCCTTACAGTGAATATGCATATTTAAAACTTGTTGTTATCTATTCCTAAGCAATATATCATAACTCTAAGCAAGAACTCAAAATTCTGATCACCGAACCATGCGATCGAAATCCATCTTCGAGATCAGAATCAACATATACTTCCTTTAAGTTTCTTCACTTTTCTTTGATTCTTAACACATCAACATGTGACCCAGTCACATCATGTAATAAGAAGTTCAAAATAGAGACTTAACAGAGTTAGATAGAGGACTTAACCTGAAGTAGAGTCAAACTTCTTGACTTGATCAACCTTATGATCTTTCAGGTAAATAGGACAGCTTCGCAACCAATGGCCCTTCCTTTGGCATTAGAAACATATGGACTCTTTGGTAATGGTACATGAGACTGTCTCAGACTTAGCCTTTCTCTTTACCATTTGGTCTACCGAGTTGACTATGGTCGATCCCTTTCCATTGGAAGAGAAAGCTTTTCTGGGTTTCTAATGTTACCATTGTCAACGTCCATGGAAGTTTGGGAAGTTGATCTTCTAATCAATTTTTCTTTACTAATCCTCCAAATCATTGCTCATTCACTAGAACCAAGCAAATAGATGTGATCATTAAGGGTCATTTCACAGTCTGTTTCATAGTAGTCCCAAAGGAACTCACTATGTGACTTAGAAAGTGATTGAACATCCAACTTTCCCAAGACTTTGACACCCAACTCTCCTGGCTTGTCAGTATGTGACTTCGGCTCCAAGATGTGATCACACATACACCTTGCTTGCCAATAGGGCTTGAGTGACCTTGAACTTGTGGGTTAGGGAGAAAAATTCAAGGAGGTGGAGGAAGTAAAGTTCCAAGAGATTTGGGAAGATCATAGTTGTCTGAACTAGACATCTACAATGGGAGATATTCAAGTTAGTTGATTTTTAAGTCCTTAGTATAACACCCAATATGAAATGTTAAGGCTAGGACCCTACACAATACTTTTATAACTTGGAAGAGGGATGCCGTAATCCAAGCTATAAAACATTTGAAGGTACGTGAATGACGATTCACTAATTTCCACCATGAAAAACGAAATAGGAATTAAGTTTTAATTGGTTGGAAACTCCTAGATCTCTTGAGATTCATTGAACTATTCAATGGCATGTTTCAATCTTGAGTGTGCCCTCTCAAGTTTTGTGACTGGGAAGTTGAGGATCACAAAACAAGGTGTGAATAACTATGCAAATATACTTGGTACCCTTAATATTTACCCCTCAATCGGTGTGCCGGTTAACCACACACGCTTCACTAATACTATGATAAACATCAAGTTGCCCTTTGTCTAACTTGTTAAATCAAGCTCGTGTGCCGGTTAACCACACATGCTCCACTAACCGACTTAAGCTAAGTGCAAAGTGTAATTTCATGGATTTGCACCAAATTCACATTTTCCTAAGTAACTAAGATTGGGAATTTATAAGAGTTTGGTTACTTAGTATTTATCATTAATACTTTTAAGTAAGGGAGAATTCAAGTCCTTGTCCTACCCGTTTGCCCTAACGACCCTCCACTAGTCAACGAAGCGGTAGGTTAGAGTGGACACCCATTAAACTGCTATTTTATAGGCAGTAACCTTATACCCCCTTATAGACCGGTTTCGTGAATGAGGCCTACTAACGGTAAGACTGACTTGCTCTTATACATATATATACTATTAACTTATAATACTATAAAGTATAAGGGTTGAATTTTAACTTTTGAAATTCTAAGGGCTTAACTTGGAATTAAAGTATTCATGAGGGAAACTTTGCAAATTCCAAAACTTGAGGGCAAGTTTTTGAACTATTCAAAAACTTTTCAATTCCATAACTTATGAGTTTAAAGTAGTTTTAATTAAAAAAATCTTCAAGTTCCATAACTTGAGGACAAGTTATGGAAGACTTTAAACTATGAAAAGAATGTGACTCTTCCTTATTCATAACTTATGGAAATCTTAATGAGTTTTATGAATCTTAAATGTGACTTTTCATATAACTTGAGGACAAGTTACAAAAACACATTTTATGATCAACTCTTAGATTAATATGGATTGAAAACACATTATCACATAACTTTTCTATTAATCTAAGCAACTCATAAGAACAAGATAATTCAAATCAAACTTTTTCATGTAATTAGCCTAAACCTTAAACTAATACAAAACATGAATCTATTGACAATTATCTTTGAAATTGGATTAGCATGAGCATTACCACACCAAAAATAGGTTTATAAGTTCAAAAACAGCTTAGGGTAATGTTCCTAGTCCAATTCAGCCTAAAAAGTCGAAGATATGCTGTCTGGGGGTCCAACTCGTCGAGTGCATGAACCAACTCGACGAGTTGGATGAATTTGTGCATGGAATTGTCGATTCCCTTCATAGAATTAGTGAGTCCACTGTCCAGACAACAAAAAACTTTGATTTTTCAGCAATTTAAGCAAGTATAACAAGAAAACAAGCCTAGGCTCTGATACCACTGTTGGGTTTTGAGCATTCTAACGCTTCTAAGTGTACATGCAACCCTAAATACCTTGGATCTATGTTTTCTCTATTATACATGCAAATATGAATATTCCAAGGTATTATCCTAACTAGCATACAAAACATTGATTCATATGTAATAAAACAAGTTAGAAGACATATCTTTTTATGTAGCTTGATTCCATGGAGCTTAAGAGCCTAGTGCCTCAAGTGTGAAACCTCAAATGGTTCACACAACATCAAATGCACTTGGAATAACTTAGAGAGAAATGAACCACTTAATGAAATCGGCTAGCCCTCACCCTTCTTGCTTGGTTCCGATTTTGGGAAGAACATGACGCTTATATAGTGTGTCACAATTAGGGTTACACCATGTACACCCTAATTGTCATGGCTTTTCATTTCTTGGATCCATGGGTTCAAAAACACCATGGAACATCCATGGAATATCCTATGGGTTTTAGCCCAACTTGATAAACCATGGAGCCATAGTCCACTATACACAATCAACCCATATATTTAATTAGTCTCCTTTTGATCATTTAATTAATTCCAAATTAATTCTTGATCAATACTAATTAAATAATATTATTAATATACTAGAACTTATAATATATTAATAAACCTTAAGTGATATTTCTCTCATTTTAGTGTATCCAAATGCATGATGCCATGCAACCCAAATGGACCATGCCAATCGTGTCAAGTACATACCAATTATAGTTATGGACTTAGACACTAATCCAACAGTAAGACCATAGGGGTAGCCCATAACATTTCAGGGAAATACCATGGGGGTAGCTGTAACATACACGTTTTGAAATCGTGTTTTGTAAATTTTAAAAGTGAATAATATTATGAAATATTATATAATTATGAGTATTGAGTTCTAATGGATAGTTTTTACTAGATTTGAAGTAAAACCATGTTTAAAATCACTCAGAAGGTATTGGAAGTCTTATGGAATTCCAATTAAAGGTCAAATAGTGAAATTTAACGAAAATATAAAATTTGAAATAAGTAAAATTTTTAATATTGAAAGTTGTAGATAATTTCGTTAGAAATATTCAGGTGAACACCTCAACGTAATCCAAGTGATAACGAAGAAGTTATGACCAATCGAAGATCCGCGACAAAACTAGCACGACACCGAATGATGTAAAAAGTGAGTTTTTGATAACCTACTTTTTATCCTTGTTGATCTAAATGAAAGTCGTAGTACTAGTTAAACCGAGAATTTTCATAAAAAGAACATCCAAATCTGACTTCCTATGAGGAAGTTATGATTATTCAAAGTTTTGGAATAGAAGTAGACAGCTAAAAACTCGAAATAAAGATCGAGTGATTTTTAGCTGACATAACCTAAACGAGAATCTAAGGTCTCGTCAATAGTAGTACAATAGTAAAAAGACAGATGAAAACGGCCATCAGATGAAGAAGTTATAAATTTTTAACAGATTTTCCTGTCCTGGTCTGTTAAAAATAATAATATTAAAAATAAAGTCAAAATTAGCCGACGAAGTCTAAACAAAAGTTGTAGAGTATATTCCCGCCTACGCGAGCATATAAAGAACGTCAAAAACGGAGCATGTACGCAAAAGTTATGGATTTTAGAACTTTGGGACACAAAAATCAAGAAAATCCTGGAATCTGAGAAAATTCGCATGGCTGGGGTTCGGCCATGTCATCTCGCATGCGAGGCTGCCCCGTGTCCGATGCCATTGATTCATCCGAAGCAGCTGCTGACGCGTGTCCGACGCGTGTCGTCGAGCCTCGCATCCGAAGAAGCAGGTCTAATTCGAGCACGCCATCTGCCTTCCCTGTGTCAGCCTGCGAACTGAGCCACCTGCACCCCTCGCATGTGAGCCACGTGCCCCCTCGGTCCGAAGCCTTCCCTATATAAAGGGAGGTGCGAAACCTCTCGGGTAATTTTGGAAAATCCTCACTTTTTCACTCCTAAACCCTCTTTTAAGCTATTTAAACTTCCCCCGAAGCCACGAGATCATTCCTAACACCCGAAACACGCCCCAAAGTGCACGAGGAGCCCGAGAAATTTATCTTTTTGGTTTAAAGCTCAACTCGCAAGTCCCGGTTTTCAATAAGGCTCATGGTTTTCAGCGAAGAAAGCTATTTATTATAATGAAGTGCTGCACAAATTACTATTTTAACCCTTGAGTAATTCACAATGAGTTCAATATATAGGAACAATTGTATGTTATGTGTTATATGTGCTATGTGCTTTTCCGTGTTATTATATCGTGTTGTTATTCCATGCTATTATGGTAGTAAAGTTACACCTTTGACCATGTGATCAGTGAAAGACTTAGATTCACGATGGTACTGGTATGTAGCCTCTGGCCATGTAGAGCATGTCTTGTAAGAAAATGACTTCTATTCTATGGCATTGGCAAAAAGGTAGATAGGGCTGAAAGCCTGAAATCTACCAGAATGTTTAATCAGAAATTGTATGTCTTTTGTGCTGTTTTTGCTGAAGATTTATTGATGTATATCAAGCATTGAAATTGTTATGTCTCATTAGTTGAATATCTTTGAATCAAATCGTCGATTGATATGGAAATATTATCACATGATTCGCATATATATATATATATATATATATATATATATATATATATGTTGCTCCTCTTTGCTTCTGCCATACTGATGTATATATATGGCATAACGTTATATTGTATCTATTATTGAACTCACTAAGCGTCACCGCTTACCCTTCTCAATGTTTAACAAATTCCAGGAGATATGTAACCAGTATAGTCGTATACTGTTGGAAGGTTTAGAATAGTTATAATATTACTTTTGTATTTAGGGATCATATATGTATAAAAGTATAGTATCCTGGGTAGTTGTGTAATATATAGCACTTTATAACAGTCAGTTTGTATCCAGTCGTTTTAGACAAGTTATCAATGTAAAATATTATTTGTGAATATGCATGTAGCATGTTTTGGAGTAACAATTGTCAAATATGAAAGTTTGGGTCTTTCAGTAGCTCATGGCAAATGTATGTATAGTATGTGATTTTTTGGGGAACTCACTAAGCTTTTTGCTTATGGTTTATGCTTAAAATGTTTTAGGTAATTCCAGTTTTAAGGAGAAGGGCCTGACATGATTGCATCGCATCGACTAAAGAGTTTGAACTTATGATTTTGTTATTACTATGGTGTTATTTTGATACCCTTTTCGATACTTTGATTACCTCTTGAAAGTAATGAATGAATGATTTTTGTGTTTTAAAAACTAAATTTTACTTATTTTTTTGGGACGTTACAGGTTGGTATCAGAGCCTTGGTTTGAGGGATTCGAACACACTCTTAGGTATGCCTGAACTCAAATTGAGGAGTTAATAAAATCTTTTTTAAATGAAAATTGAGTTTTCCAAAAAGGTCTTTAAGAAAAAGGGTGCGATGTGTGCAATCAACCGAGCTCAAGTATGTATTTCCTAAAATACCATACATGAATGTTAGGCGGTAGTATGTTGTTATGTAAGTTGCATGCTAGAATAGGGCCAAAGATATCTTCAGGAATTGTATGATAGGATTGTCTGATCTGGGTGATGCCCTATAGCCTCAGTGGAATGAATGTTATGTGCTACTTGGAGTCAACATTGACAAATTTATTTCTAAGTGTATGTTTAAAAGTTGTTTAAGATTAGGATTGTATAGCCCTAGAATAGTTGATTTAGCCTTAATTCTTATTCCTTGTTTAATTTTGGGCTTAGGATAAAATCATTTATTCGATAGTCTATTCGATCTTATTTATATATAACTTTCATGCATAAGGCAACCAACGATGTTGGTAGAGGTTCCTAGTAATGCTGAATTAAGTGAGATGATGATTCCTAAGAAAGCCTAGAAAGTGCTATAGTAAGATATGTCTGATAAGATTAATTGTAGTGTGGTGCTTAGAGGATTCAGGATGATTCCTGAGGAAAGTATGGGTAGGTGTGGAAGGTTGTATTAGGACCGTACTACTGGAAGCACATCATCCATACTCGAATCAAGGAAAGTCAAGAGGATTCTATGAATCTTGCAACATGATGGAATATTTGGGTATGATCTGATCTTTTGATTTTACTTTTTAGTATAGTGGTAACTACTCAAATCAAGGAAAGTCACGAGGATTCTACGAAGCTTGCAGCATGATGGATTATTTGGGTATGATCCGATCTTTTGAGTTTACTTTTTAGTATAGTGGTAACTACTCGACATGGTGCCATTTCTACTGATGGTACTGGTTCCAGTTCAGGAATTGGCATTGAACCGATGGATGAGAGGATGCGAGAGTTTATCACGTCAGAGATTGCTCATGTTATTTTGGAGTAGACTCCTGTGATCTTTGGTAGGATCAAGGAGGGAATCATGTAGATCTTGAATGAATGCCTGGGGAGTAGCTGGTTAGTTTGTGGTGCGCAACCTCTCATTATGGGAGTTCAAGGTTTGCAGAGCCCTGTAATTCTTCGGGAATAAGGATCCTAATGCCCTGAGGGACTGAAAACAGTGGATTACGGATATGGAGAGTTCTCAGCAGGGAGTTTCTAATGGGTTTTATGTACTCTAACATCCCTATTGTGCAGATACAACCCTAATGCTTTGGATTCTAAGTTTTCTCTAATTATATACATGCAATATTGATTTTCCAAAGCATGAAGCCTAACTAGCATGCAACTTTGATATTTGAATCATAAAAACTAATTAGAAGATTACCTCTTTTATAGCTTGTAGAACTTGGCTAATTAAGATCTTAGCACCTCAAGTGTGATGCCTCAAACAAGTCACAAACACCAAAAACAATTGGAGAATAATGAGAGAGGTTTATAAGACACCAAAATCGGCTAGCTTCTTCTTTGAATACATAATTGCCAATTTTATAGCTAAGGGAACACAAACACCAAAAACAATTGTAGAATTCCAAGAGTCACTTCTTAACCTTAAATTCATCTTAGGATTTTAATCCAATAACACTTCATCGACTCTTATATGAACTTTGTCCATTTCTGATTTGTTTGACATAGAACTTAATTGAACACATCAGCTGAGTCTTGACCGGGCCCGACACATAAGTCAAAGCATAATCATCAAGGGGCCCAAGATATTGTTTTTATTCCTCTTAGGATAAAAGGAACAGATAAACTTCGACTTATATGCTTGTACTAACTACTCAAATCATACACAATAATACGTTTTATAACATCAAGTTACTAATGCGTTTTCGCATTATTAATGTACAACCAATTCGTAATTAACAACTCATATATCTTGGTTTGAAATTATACGATATTATTGTCTCACAATCACTCATGATATATTCCATGAAGTGATTCATGTGAGCGTGGGTTTAGTCCAATACTCAAATCTTATTTCAAGAGCACGCATGAATGTTGTAGCAAACTTTTGCTATGTCTAACACCTTAGACAATCTTACAAACCCATTCATGACAGTCTAGTCTCATAACCTACTTCCAAAGTATGATCGACTGTGGATAGTTTGAATAATCTTTTTATTCTTTAAGTCAAAACATGAAAAAGTGATACAATAGTAAATAATTTACACAAGATAGTATCTTTACTTATAAATAAAACTATTTTAAATAAATCATAAAATGTCATTTACATTTTATCTCTTACAAGTTTCTACATATCTATCTAATCACTAAAAATAATATCGTAGCATGCTGCAAGTGCTTAACCCTACTCAGTCCCTTTGTAAGGGGATCTGCAGGGTTCTCCTATGATGATACCCCCTTCACTACAAGGAGTCCCTCTTCTACTTCATGTCTAATGAAGTGATATTTTCTGTTGATGTGCTTGGATTTGCCGTTATCCCTTAGTTACTTGGTTAAGGCGACTGTACTATCGTAGTCACATAAAATCTCCATAGGCTCTTTACAGCTGGTACAACTCCAAGGTCTCCGATGAAGTTCATTAGCCATATCGCCTCCTTTAATGCTTCACTCACTGCTATGTACTCTGATTAGCACGTTGAATCAACTATAGTCTCCTACTTGGAACTTTTCCAAGTTACTACTCCTCTATTTACTGTAAATACCCAGCCTAACTGAGAGCGGAAATTATCTCTGTCAGTATGAAAATTGGCATCACTATACCCTGTCACTCTCAAGTCATCACTCCCACCGAGGATAAGGACCTAACCCTTAGTCCTACGGAGGTATTTGAGAATGTTCTTTACGGCAGTCCAATGAGATTTACTAGGATTCCCTTGAAATCTACTGACCAGGCTCAAAGTAAAGGCCACATCAGGGCGAGTGCATGTCATGACATACATGATCGAGCCAACTGCAGAAGAATATGGTATTCGACTCATTTCTGCTGTCTCAGCATCGGTACTCGGACTCTAAGTCTTACTCAATTTGGTATTGCTCAGGATAGGTAATTCTCCTTTCTTGGAGTTTTCCATGATGAAACGTTTCAACACTTTGTCCAAGTAGGTGCTTTGACTAAGTCCTATTAGTCTTTTACTCATATTTATCAATATCCTTATCCCTAGAATACAAGCATCTTCTCCGAGGTCCTTCATAGCGGAACACTTCCCAAGCCAAGACTAAACCTCCTCTAAGGTTGGAATGTCATTTCCTATGAGAAGTATGCCATCCACATACAATACAAGCAAGCTAACTATACTCCCACTAGCTTTGACATATATGCATGACTCATCCTTGCTTGTCGAAAAACCAAACTCTTTGACTTTCTCATCGAAACAAAGATTCCATCTGCGAGATGCTTCTTTCAATCCATAAATGGATTTCTCAAGCTTACACACTCTATTAGGGTACTTTGCATTGATAAAACCTTTTGGCTGACTCATGCAAACATCTTCAACCAACTTCCCATGTAGGAAAGCGGTTTTGACAGCCGTTTGGCATATTTCATAATCACGAAATGCAGCTATGGCTAGTATAACCCTTATAGACTTGATCTTGGCCACTGGTGAGAAGGTCTCATCATAGTCAACTCCATGAGTTTGAGTAAAGCCCTTCACAAACAATCACGCCTTATATGTGTGTACTTTCCCATCCATGTCGGTCTTGTTCTTGAAGATCCATTTGCACCAGACTGTCTTACGACATGGTACATTGTTAACCAAGTTCCAAACTTTATTGTCATACATGGACTGAATCTCGTTGTCCATAGCCCCTTTCCATTTTGCAGTCTCGGGGCCTGCCATGAGTTCCTTGTAGTTGTTAGGTTCATCCAAATTTACCAGTATACTATCACTGATAAATGTATCACCTTCTGTAGTAATATGGAAACCATATAACTCAGGTGCCACTCTAACTCTACTAGAATGTCTCAGAGGTAAGGTCTCGTCAACTGGTTCAACTGGAGTTTCCTCCTCAGGTTGAGCGCTAGTGTTTTGTTGGATAAGGTGTCTAAGTCCATAACTATTTCTGGTATGTACTTGACCCGACCCGACATGGTCCATTTGGGTTGCATGGCACCATGCAATTGGATAGACTAAATGAGAGAAATAACACTTGTGGTTATTAATATATTATAAGTTCTAATATATTAATAATATTATTTAATTAGTTTGATCAAGAGTTAATTTTAGAATTAATTAAGTGATCAAAAGATAACTAATTAAATATATGGGTTGATTATGTAAATCATCCATAACTTATATAGTCGGCTAAGAGGCTCCATGGATAATCAAGTTGGGTTAAACCCATTGGATGCTCCATGGGAGTTACAAACCCATGGGTCATGGAAATGAAGAGTCATGACACATTAGGGTTTACATGGTGTAACCCTAGATGTGTCAACACTATATAAAGCTCATGTGTTCTCGCAAAATCGGTAAGACAAGAAACAAGAGGGCTAGAGCCGATTTTTAGAGTGTTATATTTTCTCTCCAAGTTTACTCCATAGCATTTGGTGTTGCGTGAAGCATTTGAGGCATCACACTTGGGGTGCTAGGCTCACAAGGTTTCAAGGAACATTTACAACAACAAGGTATGTAGTTCTATCTATTATTAAAGTTAAAATTGTTCCCCATGTATGCTAGATAGGATCATAGCCTTGGAAATCAACTTTGCATGATAATTAGACAAACATAGATCCAAGGTTATTAGGGTTGCCTGTACACTTAGGAAGTGTTAGAATGCTTAAAACCCATCATGTTTGAGGTTCCTTCATCAGTTAAGTCTACAAGCTCTTCAAGGTCAATTTGCCTCCTACTATCCTCTTGGCATATGAGTTCTTTTTCACGGAAAACCCCTCTCCTTGAAACGAAGACAACATTGTCACTCGGTCTATAGAAGAGATATCTAAAGGAATTCTATGGATAACCGATGAAAATACGTCGTTCACTACAAGGATCGAGCTTGCCATGAGTCTCTCGTCTTACGAAAGCCTCGCAACCCAAAACCTTGATATGTGCCAATGAGGGAACCTTCCCTGTCCACATCTCGTGAGGTGTTTTGGCAACCGTCTTAGTTGGGATTAGATTAAGGATATGGGCGTCAGTCTTTAAGGCATGCCCCCAGAATGAGATAGGTAACAAAGCTCGACTCATCATGTAACAAACCATCTCCAATAAGGTTCGATTGCGACTCTCAGCCACACCATTAAGCTGCGGTGTCCTGGGTGGCGTCAATTGTGAAACAATTCCACATTTCTTAAGATAGTCGTGGAACTCGATACTAAGATACTCAACACCTCAATCAGACCGGAGCATCTTTATCTTCCTGCCCAGCTGATTCTCCACTTCTTGTTTAAACTCTTTGAACTTTTCAAAGGTTTCCGATTTGTTCTTGGTTAAGTAGATATACCCATATCTGCTATAGTCATTGGTGAAAGATACATAGAAGCGATTAACATCCCTTGTGGCGGATCTGAAGGGTCCACACACATCGATGTGTATGAGATCAAACAAACCTTCACCCATTTCAAAAGTACTAGTGAAGGGTGACTTGGTCATCTTTCAAAGTAAACAAGATTCGCATATGTCATCTGACTTTAAGTGAAATGACTCCAAAACTCCTTCCTTTTGGAGTTGGGCTATGCGCTTCTTTTTGACATGTCCAAGACGAAAAATCCATAAGCACGCTTTATCCAAACTGTTAGACGAATCGCTATGCAATACATTATTTCCTAAGTTATCTACAACCATCACAGTTTCATATATACCATTACAAGTCAATGCTTCAAAATAAAATTTAGCATTATAATATGCATTAATACCACCGATTTCATTATTAAATGAAATGTAAAACCTTGTTTATACAAACCATAAAAAGAAATAATGTTTCTAGCCATATCAGATGAGTAGCAACAATTATTTAAGTTTAAATTTAACCCACTACTAAGCAATAAAGAATAAACTCCAATCTTGGTGACGAGCGATACTTTCCTATTCCCCATGATTAAGTTCATCTTCCTGTGCTCCACATCCCTACTTCTTTTTAGACCCTGCAAAGCAGAACAAATGTGAAAATTACATCCTTTATCAAGGAACCAAGAATTAGCATGTGATAAGTTATTAGATAGAATAGTGTAAATACCTGTGAAGGTGGGCTTGATCTTCCCATCATTTATGTCCTGCAAGTATTTGGGGCAGCTTCATTTCTAGTGCCCTTTTTCATGAAAATGGAAGTACTCTGCTTCCTTTGGATTGGAAGATGGTTTAGTAGAACCAAATTTGGTCCCACTAGAAGAGTATCCATCATGTGACTTTCCCTTTTGGCTCTTAAAACGAGCCTTACTCTTCTTTCCCTTCCATTATCCAATTGCCAAGACAGGGACATAAGTAGTAGTAGTGGGTACAACAGACTTGCCTTTTAAACTACTTTCAACAATTCTCAGAAGGCCTTGAACCATGCTAAGAGTGATTTCCTCCTTGTTCATATGATAGGTCATTCTGAACTGATCATAACAAGGAGGTAAAGAGTGTAGGATAATGTCAATATCCTACTCTTCATTGAAGTTGACATTCAACTTCAGCAAGTAGTCCACAAACCTTTGTATCTTTTGGAAGTGGGCCGTGATGGACTCTCCATCCTTCATTTTTGTGGTAATCATGGAGGCAATGATTTCATAACTTTCATGTCGAGCACTTTGATGATACCTTTCCATCAAGTCTTGGTGCATCTCATAGGGCCAAAAATCCTTGTCACACCCCAAAACTGGAACGGCGAAAACATTCTGGGGCAGAGGACGTCATGTACAGTATCATAAAAATGAAAAGTAGTAAACAAGCAACAATGTCATCCATTGCATTATTAGTATAATTTTAATACAAGTGTGTTCTTTCATAGTAATTAGACACCAAAATATGAATCAAATTAAAGATGAGTCTTGTATATGCTCCGTCTTCTCAAAACCTGGTCATCGGTACCTGTCTACTGTCGACATGAGAATACACGTTATTTTGAAAGCGTAGATCAACATTTAAGCTGGTGAGTACATAAGTATTTAGTGTCAATGTTAGTATAAGTTTTTCCAGAGAGTGTTTGTATATGTTTGATGTAAAATTTTGTATATGTTTGAAAACTCATAGAAAATCCTATATTTTCTACTAGTATGAAAAGTAGTTTTCTACCAAGACCCGACTATTTTGTATGATTATTTCTTTGTAAAAGTGAGTGTTTTTCCCAAGTATGACTATCATTAACAAAATATAGTTTACATTACCGTTTATGTGAGAAGATCACAAATTAAATGTAATGGGAAAATGCATGTGTACTGCAGTATTATATATAGTAACTACTGTAGTAATAACTACCTTAAACCAAATGTTTAAGGTAAAATGTGATGAAGTATAACCATGCTTAATCGACTAATGAAACACAACGATGTAAGACGTCGAAAAGTTATGACATTTGTCACACGTAGACTTGCAAGTCCCACTGTAGCTAGTAGCAAGGTGTAGGATAGTCAATCCCGTATAGTACTATACACAAACTCACGCTCTCCCTGCATGAGATTCTGGTTATAGTATTCTTGTATTTGTATAGTATGTTCTCTCTGTTATAGAGTATTGTGTGTTCTCTTTGTATAGTATATAGTATGTTCTTCCTTGTCTCTCATTATAGTATGTTCTTTCTATTTCTCGTTATAGTATGTTCTTCATTTTTTCTCATTATAGTGTGTTTGAAATGACTCATGTATGTTTCTTTGTATTTGAACTAGTGAATAGTAGACTTCTAAACTATACCAGTTACAGTTTACTAGTAACGTTGTTTGAATAACCGACTATGTTTGTACACCTTTGCTACCCAAAGGTGTTGAACTGCTGTAAGAACTTTGATATCTATATACATATACATAATATATAACTAAGATTTAAATGACCTTCGGACAAATAACCGACTACCCTAAGTCCACAACCAAACAAGGAACATGAAGTAGAGCGAGTTATCAGTCCTAAGTCCTTTAAACATTACTTATATAACTATACATATATAGACATGCTTTTGACAATATATAAGTTTAAAAAGAAGTTTTGAAATACATTTGAAGAGTTTAACAGTTTGAATAAATATTGATTACTTGATTTCAGTTTATAAAGCGATTTTGAAATAGTTTGTTTGATAACACAGTTTGAAGTATAAGAAACCCTCTGTTTGATGGTTATTAATCACATGTGATTGATATAATATTTATAATATTTTCAACATGTATTCCCCCCATAAAAGGATTAAAAATTATTAAAAGATAAGTTAAGGGGTATGAACTCACCTGATGTGAGTGATCCGAATGCAAGATCGGTATAGGATGCTAAGTGTCAAGTGAAGACTCGAGCACACACAGATCCTATTTAGCATATAACGACACATATATGGATATAATTAGTGTTTACTACAAATAATAATGCAAGAAAACCACCCTAGGAACTAGGAAACACTTATATTGAAGTGTTAAAAGCACCAAGGATTGCATAAAATGGGTTTACGGTCACACTAGTGTGTGTACGACCAAGTGGTGTGCGCCCACATGTGTGTGCGGCCAGGGTGTGCGAACCAAGTGAGTGTACAACCGTACACTCACTATGAAACATTCCAAAGTGAGATTTAAGGTCCTTTGAAGCTTCTAGGGAGTGTGTTATGACTCATGCTTAGCCTTAAAGAGAGTTTATGGCGACTTTGAACCCAAACAAAGGTGTGTATGTCCACATAGGGTGTGTACAGCCATACACCCTTGATGTTCTTGATAAAATGTCGATTTCTATGATGAACATCATGTGTTCCTAGTAGATAACAAGCTAAAGAAGGAATACTTACTATATAGAAGCTTGAAGAGGTGTTTAAGGTCCAAGAACTAGTAGGCGTTCTTGCTGAAAGTGAAGAACACTTGAAGATCTACTCAAAGGGATGAATTTCATGGATGAAATCAAAGGGTGATACTAGATATAGCCACGTATCAACTAATCAAAGGACGAAATACTTACTTATTTGAAGATTCAAGTGAAGAATTTGATGATAGTTGAGAGAGAAATTCGATTTCTAGGCTTGGAAGGGTGAAAAGTTTTCAAAAATGACTAAGTATCATATATCTATAAGAGGGAGTGTACGGCCAGAAAGGGGTGTATGGCTGCACACCCATGTGTACGGTCGTACACTCCTCTTGAAGGTTTGTTTGGCCGAAATTGCATGCTTTTACTTGCAGTAACTCATCCCTAAGCTTAAACCTTGATTGCACTAAGCTTAGTACACTCAAATAGACCCTAAATAGTGCTAAAAGATAGCAGAAATGAGTCTGATTTTGATTGAAGTGAATGGTTTGTATAAGATAGAAATTTCGGGTTGTCACATCATCCCCCCATCAGAGAGAATTTCATCCCGAAATTAGGGTTTAAGAAATTAAGTAGTTACAAATAACTAAGTAAAAAGATGAGGATATTTCAGTTTAATTTGATCTGCACGCTCCCAAGTGAATTCAGGTACCCTCTTGGCATTCCAGCGTACCTTCACTATCGGGATGTGACTTTGTTTTGTTTGCTTGACCTCTCGGTCCATGATCTCTACTGGTTCTTCCATGAAGTTGATGCTCTCGTTGATCTAAATCTCGTCGTGTGGAATTACAAGAGTGTCATTGGACAGACACTTTTTGAAGTTCGAGACGTGGAAAGTAGGATGTATGTTACTAAGTTCGTGGGGTAGTTTGAGTTTGTAAGCTACAGGGCCGATTCTAGCGAGAATTTCGAAAGGCCCAATGTATCTTGGATTCAACTTTTCATGGTTTCTGAAGCATATCAAGCCCTTCCAGGGTGAGACTTTCAATAGGACACGGTCTCCAACCTGAAATTCCAATGGTTTCCTTCTTTTGTCAGCGTAGCTTTTCTGTCGGTCTCTAGAGGCTTTAAATCGTTCACAAATTTGAACGATATTCTCTGTCATTTCCCGTATGATTTCTGGACCCGTGAGAGTGCTATCAGGAATTCGTCCTTTAGCTAACTGTGTGTCACCCACCTCAGCCCAGCATAGAGGGGATCTGCACTTATGGCAATAAAGGGCTTCAAATGGAGCAGCCTTTATGATCGTGTGATAACTGTTATTGTAGGAGAATTCGACAAGGGGTAAATGAGTGTCCCATGCTTTTCCAAAGTCTATTACACAGGCTCACAACATATTTTCCATAGTTTGAATTGTCCTCTCACTTTTCCTATTGGTTTGCGGATGATAGGTTGTACTCATGTCCAACCTAGTTTCTAGTGCTTTCTATAATGCATGCCAGAACCTTGAGGTGAATCTACTGTCTTTATCAGAGATAATACATATGGGTACACAGTGAAGTCGTACTATTTCTCTAAGATATTTTCTGGTCAGTTTCTCCATCTTGTTAGTCTCTTTGATTGGTAGGAAATACACGGATTTGGTCAATCTATCGAGGATGACACCAATGGTATCAAGTGCACCCGTTGTCTTGGGCAACTTGGTTATAAAGTCTATAGTAATCCGCTCCCGTTTCCACTCAGGTATCTCCGATTGTTGTTGTAAACCTGAGGGTTTTTGGTACTCGTCCTTGACCTTTGCGCAAGTAAGACATTTACGTACGAAGGTAGCAATCTCTGCTTTCATGCTAGGCCACCAATATAGTTTCTTGAGATCCAGATACATCTTATCTGAACCTGGATGAACGGAATATGGAGTGCTGTGTGCCTCAGTCATGACCACATCTCTGAATCCATCATGTTTTGGTGTCCAGATCCGGTCCATGAAGTATAAAGCTCCTTCATCCTTGCCTTCTAAGTTCTTTTCCATCCCTCTAAGGGTTTCACCCGCCACATTTTACAAGGCTTCTAGCTGAGCCTCCTTAATTTGTATGGACAAGTGTGAATGGATAGTCATAGTCAAAGATTTTATTCTACGACCAGAATATTCTCTCCGACTTAGGGCATCAGCTACTACGTTGGCTTTACCGGGATGATAACGAATTTTGCATTCGTAGTAAATGAGTACGTCGACCCACCGTCATTGTCTCATGTTGAGCTCCTTTTGGTCGAATATATGTTGAAGGCTCTTGTGGTCTATAAATATAGTGCTTTTTGTACCATACATGTAGTGTCTCTAGATCTTCAGAGCAAATACCACTGCTCCTAACTCAAGATCATGGGTGGTTGTTAGGATTAAAACCCTAATTGAGATTTGATGAACAAGATGCGGAAAATAAGAACAAACACAAATATGAAGATTATGTCGAATGATCACTCGATTATTCAAACAAGAGGAATAAATTACACTTAAAGCATAAACTAAAGAATCTATCACTACATAAGAAACCTCACGTGGCGGCTACATTTTGCCTCACTCTTAACCCTAATTGTGAATAATACATGACTATTTATAGGGAAAAGACAAGTCTTGGGCTTTTAACCTAGAATTCATCAAAGGGGCCCATTGCCATCATCCATGGAGTGCTTTGAAACCCTACAATCTCCCCCTCAAAGTATGGAATGGATGACAATGCTTTAACTTCCAAAACAAGCATCTAGCAAATAAAAAGATCTTGCAACGAGGAATAGATGAAGCAATCCACGAATCATGATTCTTCAATAGTCTTCAAACACGGGCTCTAGGATATATAAATCTAGCACTGAAGTAATGTCTTTAAACTTCATTTTCGAATGTAATCCCAAACAAAATCTTCATGAAAACCAAGCCCGCCATAAAAATCCATTTCAGAACAAAGAAACCGAATCACTTCTTGTCTTTGAAGAGCTCCCCCTCCAAGTCACAAAGATCTTCAAAAAAGCTAATGGTATAAGCCATCAAAAAATATCATGTAACAACCCAAACTTTAAGATTCATAACGCCACTCGATCGAGAAAATACAAGAAGTCGGAGATATAACAAGTCGTTAGCAGAGCTCGATAAATAACTTCAGCTGTAAAGGATACTTCTCTGTAAAAGCTTTAGCAGAGCTCGATGAAGAACTTCCGCTGTAAAAACTACCTTCATAATTCTACCACAAGCTTTATCAAAAATCTTCAACTTTGAAAAGTCACAAATCCAATTTCGAATGACCATACCAAATTTTCCCCCGATTTATAATAAAAAACATGATTATAAAGCCTTCAAATGGTCATGAGAATGATCTTGAATGGATAAAAATTTACTAAGCTCCCCCGCGACAAAATGATATACACAATAAAGTATAAAATCCAAAAAAGTCGTGAAAATTTGTCTTTATCACGATAAAAAACTTTCCGAACCGCCAAGACTTGATGGAATCATTATTTTTCTGTTCACGGAAAAATATGTGCATTAAAGAATCCAAAACTGTTCACCAGCTCTCAAATTTGCAAAATTTTCGAAGAATGGGCTGAAATATTCACTTTGCTGAAATTCAGGGGGCTAAATTAATAATTCTGCACCATATTCCCCTTTATTTGTAACAAATTCTGGAAACGGTCCAAAACTACCAAGCTATGAAAACAACAGGGACCAGAAGTGAAATTGTAATATCTTCTTCCACAATTTATAATAATCTCGGAAATTGGACTAATGTTGTCATTTCTTTGAAAATCTGGGGACTAGATTTGAAGAACATTAGCTTTCTTCCCCATTTGATCTGCTTAAATATGAACGTCAACAACAACTTGCGACACCAGTAACGATTGCATCAATTTTCTTTCATATGCGAAATCAAAATTAGATGTTAAATCTGAATCAACTTGCGAAACCCATTAAGCCTTTTGTGAGACTGAGCAACAGCCATGAGTTCCGAATAACATTACATTCCGATTTCCAAATCCATTAAACAGCGAACTTGAAGATCGTGAAGCACCAATTGCAAGACCCCATTTAGCGATTGCGAACCCGACTTCTTACATTGACCACCGACATCAATTAATGGCAAGCAGTAAAATCAAGTTTCACTACACGATTTCGAAATCAAGCAGGTCGATTCCCAAATAAAACATCACATTCAATAAATTATCAGTACTAACTCAATCAATTAATGACAATACTTCACTTGTTCTTCATCGTACAGACTCATGTCGTCATTCACAAAAACTGTGAATCTCAAAAACCACGAAACAACTAATTTCAATGAATTAGAGAAAAAAATCTTTTCCAGTTGATTCAATTTTGAGCACACGTAAAATAGTCGAGACTAGATTTTCAAACAAGAACATTTGAATATACAAAAAGTCAAAATCGACTTTCAGATCCGAGCATCAAACATGAGTTAAATCAGAAATTGAGGGAAACCAATAAATCCTAATGAATAATCGAATAACGTACCAGAATCAATTGATTGAAACACGAATGAAAAACTCATGTTCGAAGATTATTTTGTTAATGAAGGATGAGAATAAAGTAGACCTGGAACGAAGGAGTTTAAACAGAAAGAAGTTTGGGCCAGAATAAATGAATCGATGAATACAAATGAGCAAAAGCATTGGGCTAGATCAAAAGAGATATTATAGATCGGTTTTGGATCAAACAGATGAGTAAACATCAGTTGATTTTTGGATGAATCCTAACGACCAGATCTAATATGAACAAAAGATCGTATCAAATTAAAAAATACCAGATGAACGGTATAAGAACATCATAAATCTCCATGAACAACAACTTGAACAGAATTTTGATTCTAAGACTGCCAAAACACCAATAATCTTTAATATATGTGTAGAAAATCATCAAACCAAGAACCGATACTTCAAAAATGAATAGATCTTCAAAGACCCGCTCTGATACCACTTGTTAGGATTAAAACCCTAATTGAGATTTGATGAACAAGATGCGGAAAATAAGAACAAACACAAATATGAAGATTATGTCGAATGATCACTCGATTTATTCAAACAAGAGGAATAAATTACACTTAAAGCATAGACTAAATAATCTAACACTACATAAGAAACCTCACGTGGCGGCTACATTTTGCCTTACTCTTAACCCTAATTGTGAATAATACATGACTATTTATAGGGAAAAGACAAGTCTTGTGCTTTTAACCTAGAATTCATCAAAGGGGCCCATTGCCATCATCCATGGAGTGCTTTGAAACCCTACAGTGGTGTAATTGACTTCGTGTGTCTTAAGCTGGCGTGAGGCATAATAAATGACCTTTCCTCTTTGCATAAGAACACAACCAAGCCCTTGGTTGGATGCATCACAATACACGACGAAATCTTTTATCCCTTAGGGGAGGGATAATATCGGTGCGGTGCACAAGGTTTGTTTCAGTGTTTGGAATGCCTTTTCTTGCTTCTCTTCCCAATCAAAGGTCACACCTTTCTGGGTCAATGTTGTAAGTGGCTTCGCGATCCTTGAGAAGTTCTGAATAAACCTACGATAGTATCCTGCGAGGCCTAAGAATTGACAAATCTTGGTAGCGATTTTGGTGCTGACCAGTTCTCAATGGCTTGGATTTTGGAAGAGTCCACGTGAATACCATCTTCGCAAATCACATGTCCCAAAAATTCGACTCTTCAAATCCAAAATTCACATTTCGAGAGCTTTGCGTAAAGTTTCTCGGTTCGGAGTGTTTCTAGGATTTGACGTAAGTGTTTACTATGATCCTCCTTACTACAAGAGTATAGAAGCATGTCATCAATAAAGACAATGAAAAACTGATCCAAGTAAGGACGGCACACCCTATTCATTAAATCCACGAATACTGCTGGTGCGTTGGTCAATCCGAATGGCATCACTATGAACTTGTAGTGTCCATATCGAGTTCAGAAGGATGTCTTGGGAACATCCTCGTCCAACACTCATAACTGATGGTACCTAGTTCGTAAGTCAATCTTTGAAAAATAGTTCTCCCCTTGTAGTTGATCAAATAAGTCATCAATGCGAGGCAGAGGGTAACGATTCTTAATGGTAAGCTTGTTCAGTTCTCTGTAGTCGATGCACATACGAAATGATCCGTCTTTCTTCTTCACGAACAAGACCGGTGCTCCCCATGGTGAGAAGCTTGGTCTACTGAATCCCTTTCTGAGAAGTTTGTTAAGATGAATGGAAAGTTCTTTCATCTCTTTTGGAGCTAGACGGTAAGGCGATTTAGCTACTGGGGTAGCCCTAGGGATTAGGTCGATTTGGAACTCGACTTGACGTTGCGGTGGTAATCCCGGTAGTTCTTCGAGGAAAATGTCGGGAAAGTCACGTACTTCTGGGATGTTCTTAATGTATTACACTTCTTGGCTCGTATCGACAACGTGAGCAAGGAACACATGATATTCCTTTCGTAAGTACTTCTGATCTTGAATACACGAGATGGTGCGAAGGTTCGTACTGGGTTTTTCGCCGCAGATAACTAGAGTTTCGTTGGTAGGGAGGTTAAGATGAACAACTTTCTCAAAGCTCATGATGTCGGCACGATGTAGACTCAACCAATCCATGCCGATTATGACGTCGAAACTTTTAATTGAGATCGACATAAGGTCGATCTGAAATGAACAGTTATCTAGTGTAAGAGTACATCCTATGTATATGCAGTTAGTGCTCTCCATTTTCCCATTAGCCATTTTCTACTATGAACTTTTCTTTTAGTGTTTGTGGTTGTTGTGTAAGCAGATGTTTAAATTTTTGATTAACGAAACTCCTCTTAGCTCCACTATCGAATAGTATGCATGCATATCAGTTATCGAGGAGAAACGTACCAGTAACCACCGTAGGATCAGCTACGACTTCTTCATGGCCTATCACCAAAATCCTTCCCACTTCACCAATATTTCCTGCCTTCGGGAAGTTCCTTTTGTAGTGACTAACCTCGCCACAATCGTAGCAAGCCTGGCCTCCACCGATGTCGGGGACTTGGGTGATTGGCCTTGCTGGAGATTTGCAGAAATGGGCAGTGTGCCCTTTCCTGTTGCAGTTTGCGCACTGCATTTCCCAACAGGCACGATTATGGTGGAAATTGCATTTGTTGCACTTGGGAAAATTTCCGGCATATTGTTTCATTGGCGCAGTAGTAGTAGGTGTTATCGCAGCATGAACGGCCACGACCTGCTTCTTTTTGGCAGCATTCTATGCCTTTTTACCCTTCTTGTTATCCTAGAACTTCCGCTTGTTGTCGGCAGTTTTGGAGGTTTCAGGGACAGTAGTGGTTGTTGTGATTGTTGTCGGTGTGGGGACTCTGTGATCGATGAGTCGCTGTGCAAATTGCTTGGCACTGTCAAAAGTAGTGGGGTTTGAAGATAACACATTCCCCTGAAATGGAGGCAATAGCCCGCAAATATACCTCTCTATCTTCTTTCCCTCAGTAGGGACCATATTGGGATATAGAGCTAGCAAATCGTTGAATCTGGCAGTGTAGGCTACTATGTCGGGGCCCTTCATGGTTAGACTCCAGAGTTCCTGTTCAAGTTTCTGTATTTCGCTCCTCGAGCAGTACTCTTCAATCATGAACCCTTTCAGAGCTTCCCAGCCCATTGCATTAGCCATTCTTAGAGTGAGTTCCTTAATGTGGCCATTCCACCACGTCAAAGCTCTATCTGAGAAGGTGCATGCAGTAAATTTTACTTTGCTTCCTTCTAGACAAGAGCAGATCTCAAAGATCGACTCCCTCTTTTCGACCCATTCCGACAAAGCAATAACTCCGCCGAGGACGTTGAAGACTCGGGGTTTACAGTTGTTGAAGTCCTTGTATGAACACTCTCTAGAGTGCACAATGACATCACCTTGAGTGGACTGTACAACTACTCCACCTCCGCTAGTACTGTTGTTGTTGTTGTATTGAGCCATAGCTGTCGCAACAGCAGCAACTACTGTAACATTAAGAGTTGTTGTATCAAACTGTGGAGAAGGTGGTGGTTGAGTTTGAATTATCGGAGGATTACGCCTTGTCAATTTGCGAGGAGGCATCTTTCAACTATAAGTTTACAAAGATGAAAATATGATAAGTATTCAATAGAAAGATCAGTGAAAATGATTCATGAACTAAATCACCATAGTTCAACAAATAGATGAGAGTGTGAATTTGATAGAGTTCTAGCAATGTAAATGATAAAAGTATTTGGACAAAGATTTCCACAAGAGATTAGTTGCATGCCAATATCATTGGTATTCAAGATGTAACAAGTTCAGGAAAATTGACCTGGGAGTAGGTCTTACATCATACCCAAAAGTAAGAAAATTTTAACAGCACAAAGACATAATAGAATGAAAGTTCAAGGTCTTTAACATAAGTGGAAAAATTAATACTAGCGTCTAAACATAGACCTAATTTATATCCAAAAGATAGAGTAGAGAACAATCTACTTTCTGCTAGACCTTGCTTTGGAATTAGACAGTCGGCGTTCTAATTCATACATACGCCTGTGCTGTACCAACTGACGATCTCTCAACTCTCGAACTTCGTCTCGGGATGCCGCTAGTTCTCTCTACAAGCAGTTGGTACGATCTCTAGTCGCGTCATGTCGGTCTTCCAGAGTACAAAGATGAACAACATCGATGTGACATCCCCATTTTTCATGGCCAGAAAAGACCGATTTTGTTTATGCTTTATAAAAGAATCAAAGTAACCCTTTTAATAAAAATGATTCGGAATTTGTTCCTAGTAAAACATGATAAATATGTTATCAAATCATTTCCGAAGAAAAGTATTTTTATTCATTTTAAACAATTTGGGATGTCATCGTTAAAACAGAAACATAAGCATAAACAAAACTTACATTCATTATCACTAGTGATTTATATCTCCTTGATCTCTCAGTGTAATGTGACTTCATATTGATGTGTGTAAAAGGAACTAGTTTTAATCGTAACAAACTCAAATTTAAACAAACACACGTAGGTAGTGTACCTATCGATAGTAGTTTAGTTCAAGCAAGTAGGGTATCGAACATAGGGAACGGTAACAACTAAAATTGATACTAATATTATCTAAATAAAACAATTAATAAAAGAGGGGGGTTTTTCTCTATTTTTGCAAGACTAGAAACTTAAACAAGCACTTTAAAACTCAAACAAAGACAATTAACAACTAAGAAGAACAAGAAAGGACAACTAGATTCAATGATAAAAGAGACTTCTGTTCAGATTTGATCCACTTATTCCTGTAGTTGATTTCGTGGTAAGTGCAATGAATTAATATGCCAATGGTTACCGATTCCTAAATTGATTGGGTTCATGTTCATTATTACCAATCCTTTAGTAGACAAGTTAATTCAAACAATGATCAAGTGATTAAAATAACAAGTATCCTAGTGTTCAGTTCGTATCAAGCAAGACTTATAACAATACTTAATCAAATTTGGTCAATTCAATCAACTCATGTATGGTTGTTCATCACGCATGCTCATACATTGATTTACACATTTTCTAGTTAACCATAGTTTCATATTCACTATTCCTAGGCATAAAATCTTATATTCATAAAACTATATGAATCAAGTAATCAAGAATATATTCATGCAACTCAATCACTTATTTGTTAACTGAAAACATTTATCATCAATACATAAGGATCTTTAATAAGCTTAACAAGATGAATAACCAAATTAATATCAATTCAACCAATCAATCAAACCATGTTCATAAGATTATCTCATCCAAATAGAAGTAAAAAGCTTTTAGCTTATATCTACAACAAATAATAACCTAATTTCAAAACCTAATGATTCAAACATGGTTCAAAACAAAGATTAATAAAAGAAGAATGATTGTTTGCCTTTGATTCTCTTTGAAATTGTCTCTTATTTTGAAATCTCGAAAATAGCAGCTCCAGGAACCCTTCTGATCTTCAAAAGTCGCAGCTAGCCTCCAGCAAAAGTTAGGTTTCGGGCCTAGAAGTTATCTATTTATAGTTACCAAAAATCTATGCAACTCGTCGAGTTTTTTTAGAATAACTCGATGAGTTTCTTTAATCTTCAATCTCTAACCAAATCGTCGAGTTTGTGCTATTAACTCGATAATATTCTAACCAAATCGTCGAGTATACAGCGTGTACGACAAGGCGTCCTTAAATCGAGAATATTCTAACCAAATCGTCGAGTTTGTGCTATTAACTCGTCGAGTTCCTTCTTTTTTTTTTCAGCTTCTTTCTTTAATCTTCAATCTCTAAGAATCCAATTACTCAATCCACATCCTTTTTCAACCGAGCATGTCTTTTATTGCTGAAATTGAAATATTAAGCTAATTAAGTACCTTTTGTCCATAAAATGATATAAAATCAACAATAATTAATAAGATAATGAATGATTTCTATGACTAAATAAGCCCATATCACATATCAACATCTGTAATATAGATAAACTGTGTGGGTCAGGTTGGGAAACATGGTGAGTACATAAGGTTTTCAACCCACAATAAATAATTTTGTTAACTTTATCACACCAAACAAACCCGATTACCCGTTCCCGTTATCCTCATTTTACGTCCCTAAAACATCTAACACAAGGGACCTAGTCTAAGAACTTTCTTCGGGGTGACAACAGATGCCTTGGGGGTTCCTCAGCAATTCATGTCAAATAAGGCAACCATGTGGGGGATGGAGTATTGCTGGTGAGCACATAGTTCAAATAAACACACAGTTCAAATAAACATCTACATGTTGTGAGCCTGCTAGCGTTCCACTGGACTATCTAGAATAGTCTGTGGTCGTCATCTATATTCTGCTTGATGACTAGATCATCAATAACATCTATATCGAGGCCTCTCATTATTTTATTTTGTCACACATCAACTATTACATCTACCCATGTTTTACCCAACACATTTTGTAGATATAAAATACATATACAGTTTAAATCATTTAAAACATGTATAAAATTATTCATCCAGCATAGATAGCAAGTATACAGATAATATGCACACACAACACGTAATTTATATGAAATACTTCATATCTATGTGTAAGCTGAAAGTAACTATGCACTCACTTGTTAAGGTGGTGACTCGGCACTCAGACAACAATTCGTTACTCTTAAAACAATTTCCCTCGACAAAACCTAGTATCATTACCACTAGATTTTAGCCTAATATTTACCATGACTAATTATTAGTCTTATTATTATTATTATTATTATTATTATTATTATTATTATTATTATTATTATTATTATATAAGCGTTTAAACAATACTTTCCAACCACTATGTACAGACAGAGGCCATACATAAAACAACGTAGGGCAGGACCATTTTGACATATAGCACTTCTGAAATCGAAGAAGCCTATGCGGCCCTTTAAACCAGATTCCCCATACCACGAGTAGTTAAAAAGATATTATAACGACACTTATATAAGTAATAATAATAGCTCAAATATTTATTATAAGTTCATAATAACAATACTAATTTTAAATATAAACTATATTTAAAATAGGGTAAACATAACTTACTTACAAGGGGATTTTAGCTAGGAGTCGGGCTCTGCAGGGGCAGAACTTCGTCGCATAATCTTTCTAAGAAAGGTTCGTGCAGCGCTTCAATGCTCACCTTACTATACTAAAACTACAGAAAGAGAAGTCGAATCACAAGGGACCGAAAATGCTCGGGGGATAAGGAGAGAAAGACTCTTGAGTCAAGAGAATGGTGCAAGAAATATGAGAGCCCAAGCCTCTTATTTATAGTAATTGAATTTACAAAAACTACCCTCCATAATTACTTAATGACCTTATAGTTATATAAACAACTAAACACCCCTTTATAATACTATTTTAAATAGATTTAACGATATTTGCACTAAACTAATGTTGAAAGAACTCAACATTAGTCTTATAATGACCGCATCGTCGATACCTTTCTATTGATATATACATATGTATATATATGTGTACGTATATATGATTTATACTTTATTTTAATACGTAAATATGCTATTATAATTTGTAACTCTTTCATACGAACTCCGTTTTTGACGTTCTTTATATCCACGCGTAGGTGGAGACGTACTCTACAACTATCGTTTAGACTTCGTTGGCTAATTTTAAATTTATTTTTAAAGTTATATTTTTAACAGGCCGGGACAAGATTGGTCTGTTAAAATCTCATAACTTCTTCATCCGATGTCCATTTTCGTCTGTCTTTTTATCGTTATGCTACTAATAACGAGATCTTCGATTCTCATTTAGTTTGTGTCAGCTAAAAACCGCTCGATCTAGAACTTCTGGTTGTACACCGCTAAGCCGAAACTTCAAAAAATCATAACTTCCTCATACGAAGTCAGATTTGGGTGTTCTTTTTATGGATGCTCTCAGGTTATTATATTCTATGAATTTCCTTTAGATTATTAAGGCTAAAAGTTGCTCTATCATAAATTCACTATTTACGTCTTCCCGGTGCCGTGCCGGTTCCATCGCGAAACTTCGACGGGTCATAACTTTTTTGGTATAACTCGGATTTCGGCGCTCTTTATATGTACGGAACCCTTGATACATATTCTACAACTTGGTTGAGATTATTTATTCTAAATAATCTTTTGTCGAAAAGTCGTTTTCGACCCTTATTATCTCTAATTTGACTAGCCCGCATCTACAAGCGTTACAATCGACTGCAACGGTAGCTTCACTCTGTATCATGCGATCGATGGAAGCTCTTCCCTGTTCGGTATTACGAGCAATATGACGAACCAGCATGGGAAGTGCTCTATCTACTGACCCTCCCGCTTCTAGATTATAGAAGCTTTGGTCTCCTCGATAGGGGTGATTCTGACCTTGTTCATTACTCCACCTGTCTATGTTTATGGCCCACAGAGGCGTCGGGCCTGGAAAAGCCGGATGAGGATTTGGGATTGGAGCTCCCAGGGGTAGATTCTCAACTTCTGGCTCATAGTTAAGATTCTCTAGGAAATCTTCTACAAAATCATCATCTAAGGGGATTGCAGGACCTTCTTCTAGTTCTGCGTCGAGCCAACCAACATTTCCTTGATTTGGGAAGTACGAATCTCCAGGGAAATCAAATCCATCCATTTATCTAGATGAGAAATAAGGGTAAGAAATTTATTTAGTAATTCTAAAATAAAGCGATAAACAAATAAAAGTTTCTATAAGAAAAACTTACAGATTATTTACTAAAGTAATTCTAATTAATATGACTTGTACTGGTTCCTTCTATGATGACATAGTGCATACCAATTATATACTACTTGAGTCGAATAGACCTTCGAATACATGATCAAACTCTAAGTCCACATCTAAACAAAGAAAAGGAAATAAAGCTTAGACCACACATTCTAAGTCTATGAAACCTAATTATATATAACTGTGATGCATGCACTTAGTACTCATAGAGCTATCAGCAAAAGCCTTCTGTTCTCATAAAGTTTGTTCTTTGAATGAATAGTGCCTAAAATACTCCTATAGTATTTTACTTTGTGTTTTGTTCTAACGTTCCTCTTTATGTAGTATAAGTATAGTTTGGTAAGTTTTAGAACTATCACAACACCACTATCACTCCCAAACACATGTTCATCGTATCTCAAGTAAATATAGTTGATCAGGCTATATTGATTTCAGATACAATTTGTTCTGTTCTAGTATGACACTGTTCTGTAGTAAGTATGTAGGTATGTATACTTTAGTTAAATATTTTATTATTTAAAAAGTATAAACTCTTGGTTAGAGTATAATAATCCCAATTTGTTTATAGTTGTATATATTTTATGAGTTGATATACTCAATTCACTATAAACAATGCTCTGATACCAATTTGTCACACCCCAAAACTGGAACGGCGGAAACGGTCTGGGGCGGAGGACGTCATGTACAGTATCATAACAACGTAAAGTAGTAAACAAGCAGCGACATCATCCATTTCATTAATAGTGTAATTTTAATACAAGTGTGTTCTTCCATAGTAATTAGACACCAAAATATGAATCAAAATAAAAGACGAGTCTTTAATATGCTCCGTCTACTCAAAACATGGTCATCGGTACCTGTTTATTGTCAGCTTGAGAATACAAGTTATTTTGAAAGCGTAGATCAGCATTTAAGCTGGTGAGTTCATAAGTATTTAGTGTCAATGTTTGTATAAGTTTGCTAAGAGTGTTTGTAAATCTTTGATGTAAAGTTTGTATATGTTTGAAAACTCCTAGAAAATCCTATATTTTCTACTAGTATGAAAAGTAGTCTTCTACCAAGACCCAACTATTTTGTATGATTGCTTCTCTGAAAAAGTGAGTATTTTTCCCAAGCATGACTATCATTAACAAAAGATAGTTTACATTACCATTTATGTGAGAAGATCACAAATTAAATGTAATGGGAAAATGCATATGTACTGCAGTATTATATGTAGTAACTACTATAGTAATAACTACCTTAAACCAAATGTTTAATTAAGGTAAAATGTGATGAAGTTATAACCATGCTTAATCGAATAGTGAAACACGATGATGTAAGACGTCGAAAAGTTATGACATTTGTCACCCGTAGACTTGCAGGTCCCACTATAGCTGCAACAAGGTGTAGGATAGTCAATCCCGTATAGTACTATACACAAACTCACGCTCTCCCTGCAGGAGATTCTGGTTATAAAACGTGACACGACCGAAGGTTGTTGTATCATGAAGTAGTGGCTCGCATTATGTTATAGTATTATTGTATTTGTATAATATTTTCTCTCTGTTATAGTGTATCGTGTGTTCTCTTTGTATCGTATATAGTATGTTCATCCTTGTTTCTCATTATAGTCTGTTCTTTCTGTTTCTCGTTATAGTATGTTCTTCCTTGTTTCTCATTATAGTATATTTGAACTGAATCATGTATGTTTCTTTGTATTTGAAATAGTGAATACTAGACTTCTAAACTATACCTATTATAGTTTACTAGTAACGTTGTTTGAATAACCGAGAATGTTTGTACACCTTTGCTACCCAAAGGTGTTGAACTGCTGTAAGAAATTTGATGTCTATATACACATACATAATATATAACTAAGATTTGAATGACCTTCGAACAAATAACCGATTACCCTAAGTCCACAACCAAACAAGAAACAAGAAGTAGAGTGAGTTATCAGTCCTAAGTCCTTTAAACATTACTTATATAACTATACATATATAGACATGCTTTTGACAGTATAGAAGTTTAAAAAGAAGTTTTGAAATACATTTGAAGAGTTTAAGAGTTTGAATAAATATTGATGACTTTATGTCAGTTTATAAAGCAATTTTGAAACAGTTTGTTTGATAACATAGTTTGAAGTATAAGAAATCCTCTGTTTGATAGTTATTAATCACATGTGATTGATATAATAACTATAATATTTTCAACTTGTATTCCCCCCCACCCCCACCATAAAAGCATTTAAAATTACTAAAAGATAAGTTAAGGGGTATGAACTCACCTGATGTGAGTGATCCGAATGCAAGATCGGTATAGGATGCTAAGTGTCAAGTGAAGACTCAAGCACACACGGATACTATTTAGCATATAACGACACATATATGGAAATAATTAGTATTTAATACAGCTAATCATGCAAGAAAACCACCCTATGAACTAGGAAACACTTATATTGAAGTGTTAGAAGCACCAATGATTGCATAAAACGGGTTTACGGTCACACTAGTGTGTGTACGGCCAAGTGGTTTGCGGCCACATGTGTGTGTGGCCAGGGTGTGCGACCCAAGTGAGTGTACGACCGTACACTCACTATGAAACATGACAAAGTGAGATTTAAGGTTCTATGAAGCTTCTAGGAAGTGTGTTATGACTCATGCTTAGCCTTAAAGAGAGTTTATGGCCACTTTGAAACCAAACAAAGGTGTGTACGGCCACATCGGGTGTGTACGGCCGTACACCTTTGATGTTCTTGATAAAATGTCGATTTCTATGATGAACATCATGTGTTCCTAGTAGATAATAAGATAAAGAAGGAATACTTACTAAATAGAAGCCTGAAGAGGTGTTTAAGGTCCAAGAACTAGTAGGTGTTCTTGGTGAAGAACTTGATGATAGTTGAGAGAGAAATTCGATTTCTAGGCTTGGAAGGGTGAAAAGTGTTCAAAAATGACTAACTATCATATATATAAAAGGGATTGTACGGCCAGAAGGGGGTGTACATCCACACACCCATGTGTACGGCCGTACACTCCTCTTGAATAAGTGTTTGGCCGAAATTGCATGCTATTACTTGCGGTAACTCATCCCTAAGCTCAAACCTTGGTTGTACTAAGCTGAGTACACTCAAATAGACCCTAAACAGTGGTAAAAGATAGCAGAAACGAGTCTGACTTTGATTGAAGTGAATGGTTTGTACAAGATAGAAATTTCAGGTTGTCACAATCCTCATAGGACTTTTGAAGCTCAACAGTCATGGTAGCAATCATGATACACGATACCTTTGTCGCGTCCCTCTCATGAGTCTTATACTCAATAATATGTTCAATAGTAGGAGTGTTTTCAGCAATCTCCTTCAGCTCTTTGTCGAGAACATATTCTTTTTCCTCATTGCAAATGGCCATTCGGAAGTTTCAAATCCAGTCATTGATGGTCGATCCATAAAAGATGACCCTCTCACATAAGTTCATGCGGGAGAAAGAGTCGGAAGAGTTTGGGTTTGAAAGAGTGTTTGAAGTAGACATTTGAAAAGAAAGAAAAAGTTTAGATTAGATAACGATCCTCAATATGACAACCAAATGAAATATTAAGGCTATGACCCAACACAATATTCTTCAATTTGGAAAAGGGATTTCGTAATCCAATTGCAAAATATTTGATGGTAGGTAAATGAGATTTATCAATTTCCACCATGAAAACCGAAGAAGAAGATTAGGTTTTAAAAGAATTAAAATTCCTAGATTCTTTTGAGATTCATTGAACTTTTCAATGGCATGTCTAAATCTCGATTATTCCCTTTAAGTTTTTGACTGGGATACCGAGGATCACAATCAAGGTGTGAATAACCATGCAAATGTTCTTGGTACTCTCGATGTCATTTATCACCTAATCAATGTGCCGATTAACCACACACACTCGATTGATTTATGATAAACATCGAGCTACCCTTTGCCACCCTTGCTAGTCCCAAATTAGTGTGCCGGTTAACCACACACGCTCCACTAACGACTTCGCAAGGTGTAAAGTGTAATTTCATGGAATAGCACCATTTTCACATTTTTCCTAAAGTAACTAAGATTGGGAATTTATAAAAGTTTAGTTACTTTATAATTCCATCATACTTATTAATGAGGATTAATGTCCTATCCTACCCGTTTGGCTACTGACCCTTGACTAGTTAAGAGTGCGGTGGGTAAGAGTGGATACCCAATAGCGGTCATATTATATGTCGCTTCCTTAAACATCCCTTATAGACCAGCTTCATGAATGAGGCCTACTAATGTAAGACTGACTTGTCTTATACACACACACACACACACATATATATATATATATATATATATATATATATATATAAGTATTAAAGTTTTAATATAATAATAGTATAGGGTTGAATTTTAAACTTTTAAAATTTTAGGGTTTGGAATTAAAGTTTCATAAATGTGACTTTTTAAATTCCATAACTTGAGGGCAAATTATGAAACTCTTCAAGACCTTTGGAATTTCATAACTTAAGGAGTTAATGTTTCATGAATGAGACTTTTCAAATTTCATAACTTGAGGGGAAGTTATGAAACTCTTCAAGACCTTTGGAATTTCATAACTTAAGGAGTTAATGTTTCATTAATGAGACTTTTTAAATTTCATAACTTGAGGACAATTTATGAAACTCTTGAAGAAACATTTAGATCAAATTTAACTAATAAAATTATCATATGATTTTATCATTTACCAGTTTGACCTAATACTATTCATATAGCAAGATAATTTCAAATTCTACAAATAATTAGTTTTTCACAAAATCAAGTAATTATCTTAAAAAAAATTGACAATCATCATGTTATTGGATTGGGATAATCATTAGCATATTAGTGAGATCGAATTTTATGAGCCAAAACAGATTGTGGTAATGATCCAAATCCAAAATAGGCCAAAAATTCGAAAATTCTGCCAACAAATGATCCAACTCGTCGAGTCGTGCAATGAACTCATCGATTTAATCATCATATGATCCAACTTGTCGACTTCCCTTATGGGACTCATCGAGTCAGCCTGGAAGAATCCAGAATTGCAAATTTTTAGCTTTGAAGATAACACAATTGCATCAATATAACCGAAAACTACCCTAAGCTATGATATCACTGATGGGTTTTATGTACTCTAAAATCCCTATGGTGCACATACAACCCTAATGCTTTGGATTCTAATTTTTCTCTAATTATACATGCAATATTCATTTTCGAAAGCATGAAGCCTAACTAGCATGCAACTTTGATATTTGAATCATAAAAACTAGTTAGAAGATTACCTCTTTTATAACTTGTAGAACTTGGTCTATTAAGAGCTTAGTACCTCAAGTTTGATGCCTCAAACAAGTCACAAACACCACAAACAATTGGGGAATAATGAGAGAGGTTTAGGAGACACCAAAATCGGCTAGCTTCTTCTTTGAGTACACAAGTGCCGATTTTAGAGCTAAGGGAACACATTTATAGTGTAGGATTCCAAGAGTCACTTCTTAACCCTAATTCATACATTGAGGCTTTTAATCTAATAACACTTCATGGACTCTTGTATGAACTTAGTCTATTCTAGTTAATCATGGATCATTAACCCAAATTATATGTGTCACTGATTAACACAATCAGCCCCTGTTAATTTAATGAGTCTCTTTTGATCACAAAATTAATTCCAAATTAATTCTTGATCAATAACAATTAAATAATATGATTTCTCAATTAATATATTATTCTTATAATATATTAATAAATCACAAATAACCCCTTACTCAAATATCCATCCTATTAAATTGTTTTGATGAAGGCAACCCGAAATGTACCATGCTACTATCGGGTCAAGTACATACCAATTATAGTTGTGGGCTTAGACACCTAATCCAACAGTTTCTAACCCGAGTGATCGAAGGTGAAGTTTACATCATGCCTTCTGAGGCATCAAGCTTGCAACTTGTGGGAGGATGTTGGCCATTCCTTGGGAGCTAAGGTCGTGGCGAACATGACCTGGACTAATTTTGTGATGAGATTTAGTGAAGAGTTTGCACCTGCTATTAAGGTGAAACAACTAATGAGGGAGTTTTAGGATCTTCATTAGACAACACAAATTGCAAAGGGGATCACATCCATGTTCACAGAGAGGGATTTTTTGGTTCCACAGTATGTTGTGGATGAAGATATGAAGAAGAAGATATATCATGACATATTGAGGGATGACATTTAGGAGTTTGTGAGCATGTCGAGTTGTACGACCTTGGAGGATATGATTACTAGAGTCTGAGAACGAGAGATTTAGTTAGAGCTTCAGAATAAGTGGAAGCTATATCAGATTCAAAAAGCAGGGTGCTCAACGAAGAAGCCCAAGACTTTTGATTCATGATCTAGAGGCTAGCAGGTCCAGCTCCATTTTGGCAAGTACGAGAAATATCACGGTAGAGTGTTCCCAGTAGGTGGTTCGGTCTGCTACAAGTGCGACAAGACAAGTCACTTTAGCAAGGATTATACTTAAGGATAGGGTCTTCTTTACGTTCAATGCAATCAGTCGGGGCACAAGAAGGCCGAATATCCGAGGCTGTTAGGAGGAACAGTGGCGACACCGCTCCAGCTATGTTGAGGATCACCAACGGTCACTAGGGCAAGGAAAAAGCTCATGTGGTGAGGAGTCAGGCATTTAAGTTGATGAACGATGAGGCCTAAGCATCACCAGATGTGGTGAATGGTATGTATCTTTATCATATCTTTCCCTGCTTTCATTTTTATTCTTATTTTTTATTTGATCATGTATAGGGAAGTTTTTAGTCGATGGTATGACTGCGCATATCCTATTCGATTTGGTTGCCACTTCATCTTTCATGTCTCTTGCACTTAGCAAGAAGTTTAGTGATGCTCCTAGAGGTTTGTATTTCTCATTGGAGTTATGGATTGAAGATGACCATACTATAAGTGCTCCAAGTGTTCATCGCGGTTGCGTTCTCGAGTTATTTCTCAAGTAGTATCCGATAGACCTAGTCCATATTCCTCTATGAGTGACTAAGATTATTGTGGACATGGACTGGTTGAGACCTAATGGGGCTATGATTTATTGTGAGAAACAGTTAGTAAGAGTTTGAACTAATTATAAATGGCAAGAGTGCTAGCCATGGACCGACTATAGTGACTAAGATTATTGTGGGGAGTAGCGATCATGTTTGTGAAAAAGAAGGACAGGTCTCACAGGATGTACGTTGACTATAGGGAGTTGAACAAGTTAATGGTGAAGAACTGTTATCCGCTTCCAAGGATCGGCGATTTGTTTTATCAGATTCAGAGTGTATCTTCGTTTTCCAAGATTGATGTGAGGTAAGGTTATTGTGGGATCCCCATTTTCATGGCCAGAAAAGACAAATTTGTTTATTCTTTATTTGAAAATCAGAGTATCGTTTTGAAGAAATATGTTGTGGAATTTGTTCCAAAAATATGAGAAGTAAATTATCAAAGCATTTCCAAAGAAATGTTTTTTCATTATATTAAAAATGCTGGGATACCATTGTCATAACAATACATAATCTTAAACAAAAATAACACAGGCCTTACAACATTTATTATTCTAATGGCCTATAATCCATAGATCTCTCAACAGATCAACACTCTTATGCTCTTTTTCCACTACCTATAATACAAGAAACCTGAGGAGCACATAGGGTTTTCAACCCACAATAAATAAGTTTATTAGTTTCATCAAATCAATCAACCCGGTTACCCGTTTCCGTTATCCTCACTTTCTGTCCCTAAAGCCTTTAATTTAACGGGCCTATCCTAAGGATCATCATCAGAAAGACAATATTTTTTAGGGGATTCCTTAGTAATGTGTGTCTGTAAGTCAACCATGAGGGGATGGAGTACACCGATGAACACATCGTTCACAAACACCTACAAGTTCCGAGCCGGCTAGCGTTCCACTAGACTATCTAGAATAGTCCGTGGTTATCATCTATATAATCCTCTAGATAACTAAATATACTTAAACATCGAGGGCTCTTATCATTTATTTCATCATCTATATCATCTACCCATCCTTACTGTTACACCCCGAAACCGACGGTGGAAACGTTCCGGGGTGGAGGCTGTCATGCGTTGTATCACAACCATTGTACATAGTAAGCACAGTAAACACAACCATTACATTAAAATAAGAATATTTACATTTATTTAAAAACATTTAAAACATAGTTATATACATCAGTATAATCAAAAGTAAAGACGAGACTTCTATATGCTCCATCTTCTCTAATGAGTTTAAAACTCTTTGATCGATTAGATCTATGTAACAGGTAAATAAATAAAACAGAAGCAGTAACGTAATAAACACAAGTATGAATCTGAATGTGTCGAATGATTTGATTAACTCAATCCTCAGCAGAGCTCGATGAAGAACTTCCGCTGTTGAGGATTCTAGGGTTACAAAAGATAAGAACTTGTACGCTATCAAATCTATCTCAATCTTACGTTAAGAATGCATGCAAGAATCTATATATAATAAACTCTAATCAAAACTCACGGATGGACAGGCCCATACCGGAGACAAAACTTGGACTAGCTAACGAGACACTAAACTGGACCTAACAATCTCCCCCTTTGCGTCAATTTGGAGCGAGACTATCATTTCTTCTTGCTTGGACCAGCTGCTGGAACCTTCTTGGTTGTATCAAACAGACGAGAGATAAGTGCAAGAATAGTCTGTCTAAAGCGAATGTACCATTGAATCATATCAACAAAGTACTTCTTGTCATCCGCCGAATTCTGATTGCATCGATGAATGATCCCTAAGACATGTTCCAGACATGCAGTGGTATAGAGATGTTTGTCTGCCAAAGCGAACAGGCATTTTTGGCCTTCATTTTTGGTAAACATAACAGAGTTTCTCTTCGGGTCTATCTTTCCCATCTGCATCATGTTTAGGTCACTTGTTGAGCCAACAGGAGATATGGTAGGCTTTTTCTTGAATACGTTTGCTATCTCCTGATCCATCTTGGCGACTTCCATAATGTAACAAACAAGCATCCTCTTGAAGTGGTTGATGATCGGACCATATTCTGCTTCATTAGTAAGAAGGATGTTGTGCAAGATGATCCAGTCGTGTGGATTCAAGTTGGGAAGATCAGCAAGTGAGATGGCATGTTCGGTCTTGGCAGATCCTCTCAGCACCTTAAACCGAACGTTGGTAAAGTTTCCTTCCTTATATGGCTTTAGAACCGGAACATTGACAATCTTCTGAGCGCTCCATGTTTGGTACTGTGGTTGAGCGGCCCTCAGATAGAAATCGACTAAGTCCATGTCAACCTTTGGATGAGGATGAGGGAACTCAGCGATGTTGTCAAAGTCATGGAATACGAACGTCTTTCGGGTCAGTGGCATGTCGAACTGAGAATTGACAGTATTATCACGATCAAGAGAGATCACCGGTTCTAGCCACAAGATGCTTGGAGTTTCTATGGCTTCTTTCAGCAACTTCTCAAGAGTCCAAGGAGGAAAAAGAGTTTTCCTGCTCTCGAGAAGGTCGTGAGCTTCTTTTTGTCTTCTTTCGGCTTCTTCAGCCTCTCTAGCCACACGAGCGCTGATGTCAGCATCTTTATCTTGACCTTGCTTCTTCAGAAGGTCGGCAATGGTCTCCTTATCTTCATCATCACTCTCCTCAGCAATTTGCTTGCCCTTGTCTTTAACACCCAAACCTGAGGCTTGGCCTGTAGGAGGAGGTTCGGTTGTTTTGGTTGCTGTTGAAGTAGGAGGCGGTTGAGACACATTTTCTTTTTCTCCCCCTTGTTTCAGAATGGACACAAAATCAAGGAGCCCTTCAATCTTGCTCAGGAGAGAGAGGGCAGGAGCAAGTTTTTCTGCAAGAGTTCGCCTCACAGAATAGTTGAGTATCGGGTCATGTGCGTCCAGGATGTTTGAAATGGATGCGTGGACATCCGAAACACACGATGAAATCACCTCTCTTTCAGATCGAAGAGACTCAATCTCCTTTTGAGAATTGGAGAGTTGAAGACTCTTGACCTTCAGAGCGGTGGTCTTTCTGGCAAGAGCGTCCATGAGTGAGTTTTCAACAGCAAGGTCCTCATGGAGCTTAGTCAATCGTTCGTCAATCGTCGCCTTAAACGTTGAGGCTTTGGACACATACAACAACATGGGAAGACAAGGTTTGTATGTACCAAGTCAGTAAGGCTATTATTCAGAATCAGGTGAGGCTTTGGACACATACAGCAACATGCTTCTAGGGACACTTAACTAGTGAAATGATTTCCCCACAAATAGACACACAAAAAGATAAGACACAAAACAAAACAAAACAATAAAAAATATTAAAATATTTTTGGAATTTTTGATTTAAAGAAAAAAATAAATAGACAAAAAAAATGAGACACAAAAAAAATTTGGAACCGAACCCGAGCGTTCGGTCTATTTCGGTTGAAAAAAAATAAGTTCGAAAAAGAAAAGAACTTTGAAAGTAAGTGAAGTGAATAAATAAGATGATACAAAAGGTTTACAACCAAAGAAACGACCTTAGAGTGATAAGCGACGATCAGAAAATACAACCGAACCCGAGCGTTCGGTTCATTTCGGTATACTAGAACAAGACCCGAACCCGAACATGCGGTCTATTTCGCTTCCAACGTTTAATTTTGAGAAGTAGTCTTTGGTACTGACTCCGATTCCATCATTCCTAGTCCTTGTAGAATTTTGTTGAAAGATGCTTCAGGAAGAGCTTTGGTGAAGATGTCAGCCAGTTGATCAGTGGTTCGAACAAAGTGAATTTCGACGTTCCCATCTTCCACATGATCTTTAATGAAGTGATACCTCAGTGCTATATGCTTGGTCTTGGAATGTTGCACTGGGTTATGACATATCCTAATTGCACTTTCTAAATCGCAATATAGTGGGATCTTTTTCATATTGAGTCCATAGTCCCAAAGCTGGCTTTGGATCCAAATCACTTGAGATGTACAGGAGGCAGCTGCGATGTACTCTGCTTCGGCTGTAGACAGAGATACACATGTTTGTTTCTTTGATTGCCAGCTAACCAACTTCCCGTCTAGGCATTGGCAGCCTCCAGTGGTGCTTTTCCTGTCTAAACCACAACCTCCAAGTTCTGCATCTGAGTAGGCTTGAACGAAGAAACCCGAGTTTGATGGATACCATAAACCAAGAGAGGTGGTTCGTTTCAGATACCGGAGTATGTTTTTCACTGCAAGCATATGTGGTTCACCAGGATTCGCCTGAAATCTAGCACAGTAACACACAGAAAACATTATATCAGGCCTGCTAGCAGTGAGGTACATCAAAGAACCAATCATCTGGCGGTATAACGTAATATCGACTGCAGGTTTTTCCAAGGATGGTGTGAGCTTGGTGCCGAATGCCATTGGAACTTTAACCTTTGAGTCTCCCATCATGCCAAATTTAGCAAGAAGAGTCTTGGTGTAAGCTTCCTGGTTGATAAAGATGCCTTCGGGTCCCTGTCTAGTATTTAAACCAAGGAAAAACTTAATCGGACCCATTGAGCTCATTTCAAATTTAGTCTCCATCAGCTTTCTGAATTCAGCTGTTAAGCTAGGATTCGTTGAGCCAAAGATGATATCATCGACATAGATTTGAATAATCATAAGGTGGTTACCTTCCCTCTTACGAAAGAAGGTTGGGTCAACCGAACCTTGTTTGAATTTTGACATCTTTAAAAACTTGGTTAGCGTTTCATACCAGGCCCTAGGTGCTTGTTTCAGACTGTAAACCGCCTTGTCCAGAATATAACAGTGATTGGGGTACTTTTCATTAACAAATCCAGTAGGTTGCTCCACGTAAACTGTTTCTTCAAGTTCTCCATTCAGAAAGGCGCATTTCACGTCCATCTGGTAGACCTCAAAGTTCTTGTGTGCAGCATAGGCCAGAAATATTCGAATAGATTCCAGCCTCGCTACCGGAGCAAAAGTTTCTTCATAATCAATTCCTTCCTCCTGGCAGTATCCTTTCACCACGAGACGAGCTTTGTTTCGAATCACATTGCCCTCCTTGTCCATTTTATTTCTAAATACCCATTTGAGACCGACAACTGAGGCATCTTTAGGAGTTGGAATGAGGCGCCATACTTTGTTTCTTTCGAACTCGTTGAGTTCATCTTGCATAGCTTGAACCCAGTCAGAGTGATCAAGAGCAGTATTGACTGTCTTCGGTTCAACTTCTGAGACGAAAGAATTATACATGCAGAACTCTACTTTGGAGAATAGAGATGTTTGTTTTGCCTTCAGTTGAGATCGGGTCAGGACCTTTTCAGAGACATTACCCACTACCTGGGATACAGGATGATCTGTGGTCCATTTAACAAGAGGAGGGTAATTTTGATCATAGGATGGATCCAATTCAGGATTGACCATTTCTTCCAATTCAGATCGACTATCATCGTCGTAGAACATATCGGCATTCTCCCCCTCGACTGATGAGCTTTCAGGTGTAGCTGGAGTTTCTGGTGCTACAGGACTTTCTGGTGTTGTTGAGCTTTCGGGAGCTGAAGGGCTTTCGGGTGCAGCTGAGCTTTCGGGTGGAACGGGAATAGAATTCTCACCCTCAACTTGTGAGCTCGATTGTTTTGATGAATATGGATTCTCCCCCTCAACTGAAGCACCATGCTTAGGAGGTTCGTTTGAAACTTGTTCTCCTTCACCCATTCGTTTGGCTGCTTCTTCGACAATTTTCTTCAGATGGTCGACCCTGTTATCTGTTGACTTGGCCTCCGAGAGAGTAGCTTTTTCAGGTTCATCGAATAGTTCCACAAACTGATCGAACAGATTAGCGATCGAAGTCGTAACTTGACCAGTTTGAGTAAAAATATCTCCAATTACTTCTTCAGTAGCCTTCAGCTTTTTAACGTAGTTATCATCGAAAGTCACATAATATGTTTCTTCGATCTTCCTAGAGCGCTTATTTAAGACCCGGTAAGCTTTTGAAGTAAGAGAATATCCCAGAAAAATTCTTTCATCAGCTTTAACGTCAAACTTGTTACGATGTTCTTTGGAGTTGAAGATGAAGCATCGTGAGCCGAACACATGGAAGAATTTTACGTTCGGCTTTCTGTTATTAATGATCTCATAGGGAGTAAGAGAAAAGCGCTTGTTGAGATAAGACCTATTCTGCGTGAACCATGCTGCAGCAATAGCGTCAGCCCAGAAATATAAAGGAAGAGAAGCGAAACTTAGCATCGTTCGGGCCGCCTCACACAAGGATCGGTTTCGTCTTTCGACAATTCCGTTCTGTTGAGGCGTATATGGAGCTGAGAAGTTATGACTGGTTCCTTTTTCTTCCAAAAAGTCTTCAAATTCTTTATTCTTGAACTCCAATTCATTATCGCTCCTGATGTTGTGAACGAGTTTTCTCAGTTGCACTTCAACCTGCTTAATAAACATCTTTAGCTTAGGAGTAGCCTCAGATTTGTGCTTCAGAAAGAACACCCATGTAAAACGTGAGAAATCATCAACAATAACAAGAATATACTTGCTACCGCCAATGCTTTCGATAGATGATGGACCACACAAGTCAATGTGAAGCAACTCAAGTGGTTCAACAACTTTTGTGTTTATAATGGATGAGTGACTTTGACGACTTTGCTTCCCTATTTCACACGCAGCACACAAATGTTCTCGATCAAACTTGAGCAATGGGAGACCCCGAACATGACCTCCTGTGACAAGCTTGTTGATGTCCTTGAAGTTGAGATGTGAGAGCCTCCGGTGCCACAACCAGCTTTCGTCAGAATGATCTTTGGATAAAAGACATATAGCTGGATTTCCTTTGATTGGTTTAAGATTGAGAGGAAACATTTCGCATTTGCGTTCTGATTTGATAATTACCCTTTTTGATTTCTTCTCTATGATTTCTGAACCTTCATCATCAAATGAAACTTTGAGACTCGTGCCTCCTACCAGTTGAGACACACTGATGAGATTATGCTGTAGACCTTCCACATACGCCACCTTTCTTATTGTGAAGTCTCCATTGGTTATCATCCCATAACCCTTTATTGTTCCATAGGAGTTGTTGCCGAATTTGACATTCCCACCATTCTGAAGAGAGATCGAAACTCTCTTAGCTCTTCCTTCCTCCCTGTCATGTGACGTGAGCAGCCACTGTCAATGTACCATTCTTCGTCAAACTGCTCGTCACTTATAACCTGCAAAAGATAAGCAGGTTTAGGAACCCAAAGTTTCTTGGGTCCACGTGAGCCTTTCACAGGAACAGGAATAGTAAGAGAAACATCAATAAGATATGTTCTTTTTATTAATGTTGTTTCATCTTTTCTTTTAATGGTAAACACTTTGATTTTGTTAGGATTAACAACAGTGGGTTTGGTTTCAGGTTTTGGTGTTTGGGCTTTAGACTGCTTTCGGTCTTCCTGGACAGAGGAAATCTTCGATTTTCCTTTCAGGTTCGTTGATGATTTAGAATTTTGAGCAGGAACAGAATTAGGTTTAGAAGAGGATCGAGAATGAGAAGAAGTAGACTGGGAATTTCTTCTGATTTGCGGTTCGATATGAACCTTTTGTTGTTGGTCATTGGAAGGATCGAACCTGGACGTTCGGTAGCTATTGCTTTCGGGACCGAACCTGTCCTTTCGGTTGATGTTGCTCTCTGAACCGAACCTGTCCTTTCGGTTATGTTCCTCATGTGGCCTGAAATCCTTTTTCTCTTGCTTTGAATTCTTATCGTGATAGGAGAAATGGGCGTTTTGAGATCGCCAAAACTGCTTTCTCTCTAAGAGGTTCTTTTTGTATCTCAGATTCCGCTGCTGCTTTTGATCTTTCACTTGTTTTGGCTGGTTGTGGATGTTAGCCTTTTGCTTCTGCTTCTTGTCAGCCAGTTCATTTTTCACAGATGATGTTTCGCTTGTGGAAAGTGACTTCTTCTATAGGAACTTCTTTGGTTTTCCAGGATGTCCGCTCTGACAGACCAACAGTTTCGTCGGCATTATCTATAGGAGCAGACCAGAAAAACTTATCACAGCCATCTGCATTATCTTCATTCACTATGGCAGTAAGTTCGGCTGTTTGATGCTCGGTTACTCCTGTGACCTTGTACACCTGATTTGGTCTTGTTCTCACCTTTTGGTACACAACAGCCTTTTCTTCAAGAATCGGGGACTTAGTTTGGGACAAACGAGCGAACTCCACAGAATTTTCAGAAATAAGATTTTTGTGGTTTTCGGGTTCGCTCTTGACAAACTCAGAACAGTCGACTACATCCTCTACAAAAATTTCACTCATATCATCGCCCTCATTAAGTTCAGATGCGTTTTCAACATCAATTTTATTTTCTGAACTTAAATTGGCACTCAATGAGTCAAATTTTTGTATAGTTTCAGTCCTTAGTTTTAGCTTATCGTTTTCATCCAAAAGGTTTTTCAGCATGTCCTTATGGTCCTTGGACTTTATGAAAGATTCTATTTTGTCCAAACCATACATGTAAGTGGGATTCACATCATCAGATGATACAACACTTTCGCAGTTATATGCTTCAGCATCGATTTCATCCTCCTTAAACTCAAGGAAAGGCAAAATCATGCGATGAATTTTCTACCCTATTTCACAATTCAGATGTAGTTGAGTGATATTAGCATAAAGTCGTTTAGCAATCAAACAAAAAACATTTCTCTGTTTTAAAAGTTTTAAATTGTTTCTTTGTAAATAAATGTTTTCATCCTTAGACTTTATCAGCTCCGACTCTTTTTGCTCTATCTATATCCTTCGCTCCTCACTCTTGGAAGACACCCTGTTATTTGGTCAGTTAGGTTAGAATTGGTGACCCGAGTTTGAGTTAAACAACTATCCAGATTTGAGATTCTTGAATTTAAGCTATTTAATTCTTTTTCATATGATTTATGTGGGACTTTGAATGAAACAAAGAGAGATTGTACCTTCTTGATCAATTCATCAAGCTCATTGATTTGCACAATGAGAGGTTTTGTTGTGAAGCATAAGTCCTCTCGCTCCTTGGTGTCCTCGTTTCCACCATCAGTATTGTATCCCCTTATGTGAGATACATCAGTCACCACAAAACACTTTCCACTGCTTTCGTCACCACTTGCAACATATGCATTTCCATGTGAAGGCTTTCTCACTTCATCATCCTCTAAATCGGTTGACCATACCTGCACGCCACCGAACTCATCATCCTCTGCCGAACCCTGTACAATAAGAGCATTCATAGAAGGGTTAGTAGCAACTTTCTTCCTCTTGATCTCTTCCAGCTTTTCATCAAGACAGCCTCTTCATCTTTTTCCTCATCTTTCTCTGCCATTTTCTTCAGAACACAATCTTTAGCATAATGGTTCTTTCCTCCACAGTAATAGCAGCTGACGCCAGAATCTCCTTCAACCTTCGCCTCTTTCTTTGGTTCCTCTGTCTTCGGCTCCTCCCTTACCTTTTCAGAACTATAGCTTCCCTGCCAATTTCTATTTTTATTGGTAGGAAACCTCTTCTTGATGAACCTCTTGGGATTAGATACCATCATAGCATAATCTTCTGACGTAAGATCATAGTCCTCTAGGTTCAGATCTTCGTCTTCCACTGCATTCTTGCCTTTTGATAGGAGGGCCAAGGACCCCAAACTTGAGACCACATTCTTTTCTTTCATGACAATCTTTTCTTGGGATTTCAGAATTCCCACTAGCTTTGCCAATGAATATGACTTGAACTGCTCATGAGCTTTAACTGTAGACACGACAGCTCTCCATTCAGATCTTAGGCCATTCAAAAAGGTGACCTTCTGTTCAATCAACTTCCTTTCTATATCGTGTTTGATCATCTTGCTAAGAAGATGATTGAAGCGATCAAACGTCTGAGTGACAGTTTCATCGGAATTCTGCTTAAATTCACCGAACTCAGATAAGAGCAAGGACTGAATAGAATGCTCCAAATCTTCATCTATGGAATATAGCTCTCACAACCTATCCCAGATTTCTTTAGTGGTACTGCAGGATCTTACCAACCTAAATGTATCAGATTGAAGAGCGAATCGGATCAGTCTCAATGCTTTAATGTTGCACTGAAACTTTTCCTTTTCGTCTTGAGCAACGTCTTTAACATCTTTTAACAGATCATTATATTCTTTCTGAGTTTTAATGATCTTGGATGTTCCTGAGTGAGCAAATGGTCCAGCCACAATGGCTTCCCAAATAAGATATCCATTATCTTCAGATCCGATGACATGGTCTTCAAAATGATGAGCCCAAACTTCGTAATCCTGGGTGTATAGAATAGGAATCTTCGTCGTTGATCCAATGTTGTTTGAGATGTTGATAGGATTAGATTGAGAATCGTCCATGCTTGATCGTTTAACCTGTTTGAAAGATCAGACTTGTAATATGTAATATTAGGGCAAACGAATAAATAAAGAGATACGTCAATTATGGAGTGACGTCTCAATAAATATCAGTTAATGCGGAATAACCCTAATCGCTTCTTTCACAGAAGAGATGTGTATGAATTACACAGCCTCCTGCTCTGATACCAATTGATGAGTTTAAAACACTTTGATCGATTAGATCTTTGTAACAGGAAAAAAAATAAAACAGAAGCAGTAACTTAATAAACACAAGTATGAATCTGAATGTGTCGAATGATTTGATTTACTCAATCCTCAGCAGAGCTCGATGAAGAACTTCCGCTGTTGAGGATTCTAGGGTTACAAAAGATAAGAACTTGTACGCTATCAAATCTATCTCAATCTTACGTTAAGAATGCATGCAAGCATCTATATATAATAAACCCTAAACAAAACTCACGGATGGACAGGCCCATACCGGAGACAAAACTTGGACTAGCTAACGAGCCCAAAGGACGCAACACTAAACTGGACCTAACATTCTCCAAAAGTAATCGAAGTACCTGTCTAACGTTGACCTGAGAATACAAGCAGGTTTAGAAATATCAGCATAAAGCTGGTGAGTTCATAAACATGTTTTGTAATGAAAAATTGGTTACTAAATCTTGTGAAAATACTTCAGTTCCATTGATAAAGAATGCAGTAAATATCGAAAACCATTATTACTGAGTTATAAAATACATATGCATGTTTTCCAAGAAAATCCCATATTTTCTAACATGTTTGTCGATTTCCATACGATAATAAAACCATGGTTACCACCAGTAAGTACAGTAGTTTTACTACTTAAGTTAAAACCATACGTTGTGTCTCTGGAATACTCTCTAGTAAGTAGGTAGGTAGTTGTATTACATAAATAAAACTATAGAAGAAAGAAAGAAAATCTGTGAACAAAGTTAGTTTATACGTATTGTGAGTCGTATAACCATACTGATTTGACCTGCGACCTCCTTGATGTTCTTTAGGCGTCGTTCAATTTACAAAATTTGTCACCCCAGGCGTGCTCGCCTAACTGTAGCTAGCAGTTTAGGTGTGGGATTGTCTGTCCTGAATAGATCTATCCCCAAATTTCACGCTCTCCCTCCAGGACACTCTGGTTATAATACCGGAGAGGATTTCTTGGTACCCCGAAGGGCATAACGAAGATAAGTCTCACAAGCTAGTATTAACTAATTCACAGAATATTTAGCTGTTCTCGAGTTTCGAAATCGTTTGGAATAAAGTAAAGTATAAATAATTAAACACAAGGTAATTATTTAGCATGATACTCTAGATTAGTAATGGATAAATTAAATCAGACATAGTTTATATATTGACTTTGCATGAAATTCGACTCCGTAAAACAAGTAATGAAAATCCCAAATTATTCCCATAATAATTTGAATGGTTTGATAAGTTCTCACGCTATTATGAAAACTATGTAATTATATTTAGAAAGCGTCCCTTATGCTCCACATATTACAAAAGGGATAAATGTATCTAAAAGTTTAATAGAAAATCATTATAATTACATCAATTTTAACTTACAAAATCCTTTATGATTTTCTTGTATTCCCCCCTGAAAACATGAAAAACTCGGAAAAATGTAGGGGTATGAACTCACCTGCTGTGGGTAGAATGGATGGATGTGCCGGGTAGGATGCTAGGTGTCAATTGAGGAATTGAACACACTCGAGGATCCTATGTAACATGAAGCGATACTTAATTGTGTCTAATTAGTTATTTAATCACTCATTAAGTAAGCAAATACACTCTAATGCGTGAAAACACATTATTTCAAGTGTTAGGAATGATACGGGTTGCATCTAAGGAGTGTATGGCCTCATTATGGAGTTTACTCTTCAAGTGGTGGCCTTAGGGGTGTTTATGGTTGAGGGACCATATCCCCCATGAGTTTATGGTTTTTGAATGCTTCCTTGGGGAGTTTACGGTCGTAAACACATGAGTTTACGGTCGTAAACTCATGTTTGTCACTTTCTTTCATGGTTTGGTGCTTCTAGAGTAAGCATACAAGGTTCTAGCCACTCATTCAAGTCAGAGAAGGTGTTAAGGGCATTTTAACACCCTTAGAAGGTGTTTACGGTTTTGGGATATTCCCCAACTGTGAACTCATGTTTACCCCCTTTATTTCATGTTTTGGGGTTCTAAGATCATTCATGCAAGTTTCTAGGTCATTAGCTAAGCTTTGGAAGGGTTTTGGGGCATCAAAACCCCCTTTTAGGGTGTTTACGGTTTTGGGATGCTCCCAAACCATAAACTCATGTTCTTGGCGTTTTTGAGAGTTTAAACCATAGATTTGCATGTATGCTAAGCTAAACAACAAGCTAGGAAGGTTTACTTACTGTTGTGAAGCTTGAAAGGGTCGATTCTTGATCAAAACCCAATTTGTAGAGAGAGAGAGTAGAGAGAGGAGGTTCCTAAGGTGTGAAAAAGGTTGAAATGAAGACCAATCACCCCTTATATAAGGTTGAGTTTACAGTTTGGGTGGGGGGTGCACCCAACACCTACCGCAAACGGGATTTTTCACGTGATTTATCGTTTTCCGACAAGTATGAAATTACGTCAATAACCCTAAATGGTTTACTTAACTTAAGAAGTTAACGGAAAAACTTTTAATAAAAATAAATTTTATTAACATAAGTGGGTTACAGTGACGAAATAAATTTCGGGTTGTCACACTTACCTATCATATTTATAGGTATAAAGTACATATATAGTTTAAATCAAATAAAACATGTATATGTTGTTCATCCATCATAGATATCAAGAACACAGGTAACATGCATACATAATACATATTTTATATCAAATACTTCATATCTATGTGTAAGATGAAAGTAACTATGCACTCACTTGTTAAAGTGATGATTCCAAATTCGGGCAGCGCTTCGCTTCTAATAATTTTATTTTCCTTCGACGAAACCTACTATCATTATCACTAGATCTTAGTCTAATATTGATTGCGACTAATAATTAGTCTAGGCAATATTGTTTTTTTGTACTATATATGTGTTAAACAATACTTTCCAACTACTATGTACAGACAGGGGCTAGACATGAAACACTAGAGGGCAGGACCATTTTGGCTTTCAAGCTGTTCTGAAATCCAACAACCCTATGCGGCCCTTCAAACAAGATTCCCTGTACCACGAGCAGTTAAAAGGTATTATAATAAAACTTTGTATAATTTATAATACTTAGCACATATATTGTTTATAGGTTCGTAATAACGATAATGAACTTAAACATAAGCTATACGTAAGGTAGGGTAAGCATAACTCACTTACAAGGGGGTTTAGCTAGGAGTTGGGTTCTACGGGGGCAGAATTTCTGAGCCGAAAGCTCTTACTCTCTCAGCCTTCCAGCGCTCCGGGACTCACCTCTAGCACTTGGCAAGTACTAGGGAATAGGAGGGGCTAAGAGGGGTATTTGAAAGAGAAAGAATGGTAAAAGTGTGAGTTTTTGTGATGATCCTCACATCTATTTGTAGGATGGAACTTCAGAGTACGTTGGGCGTAACTTCATAGTACACTATGCGTACTCAGTACGCTGGGCGTATGCATCCCTACGTTGTGCGTAAAAGGGAAAAGTGTCGAGATTCGATGCAAATCCGTGGGGGAAAAAAGGAGGGTGGGGATAGCGCCACGTGTCAGCCTCGCATCCTCCCATAATTTAATGAACTGCTAAATTCCGTAACTTTCGCATATGAGCTCCTTTCTTCACTTTCATTATATCCACGCATAGGTAACGACATGATCTACAAATTTAATTAGGCTTTGTCCACTAAATTTGATTTATTTTTGAATTTATGTTTTAACAGGCTTAGACAGATAAAGTCCGTTTAAAAATTCATAATTTGTCATCCGACGTCCGTTTTCGTCTGTCGTTATATCGTTGAGCTCCTATTAACGAGATCTTCGATTCTCGTTTAGATTGTGTTGGCTAAAAATTGATCGATCTAAAATTCGATTCCCGGGCTGCATACTGCTAATGCCAAATCTTAGAAAAATCATAACTTCCTCTAACAAAGTCAGATTTGGACGTTCTTTATATGCACGCTCTAGGTTTAACATATACTACGTATTTCATTTGGATCACTAAGGCTAAAAAGTATTTTATTGCGAACTCACTTTTTAGGACACACAACGTCATGTCAGTTTTGTCGCAAAACTTCGATGGATCATAACTTTTTTCTTATAAGTCGGATTTCAGCATTCCTTATATCACCGAAATCCTTGTTACGACTACTTAAACATTCTTTAAAGATATTGGGTCAAATCCTCATTCTATTTTTGACATATATTATTATTATTATTTTATTATATCGTTATAAGCACGTAAATTGCACATAAATCATATAATACTCAAGTAATTCTTCTTCGTTACTTCATAATAGGTTACAATTATCGACCCTAACTATTACATCATTATAATAATGCTTAGCCTAGAGACACGAGCGTTACAATTCTCTCCTCCTTAGGATGATTCCGCCCAAGAATCATGCATCAGCAAACATATGTGTATAGAGATTCATCATGTCACTCTCTATTTCCTAGGTGTGGTTTGGCCCATTCGAATGTTTGCATCGTACAAGCACTAATTCGACCATCTTATGTCGTAACTTCTTTGTCTTACAGTCAACAATTGCTTCAGGCTTTTCGATTAACCTCCTATTTTCATTCATCGTTAACTCCAAAAGTGGAATTATAACTTCTCTCGTGAACTTCATCAAATAATACACACAAAAAGTGTTATGAATACCATCTAGTTCTTCTTACAATTCGAGCTTGTAAGCTTGGTTCCCAATCCTATGAAGAATCTTGAATGGTCGAATAAACCTTGGAATCTATTTTCCTCTCTTTCAAAATCTTATAAGTTCCTTCCACGGTGAGACTTTTAAGCAATAACGAATCTCCAACTTCTATGGTTATTGGTCGTCACTTCATGTCAGCATAACTCTTTTGGTGATCTTGTGCTGCTAACATCCTTTCTCTAATCACATTTAGCATTTTCAGCAATCTGATGGACTATTTCGTGGCCCATAAACTGCTTTTCTCCGGCCTCAAGCCAACAAGGCAGCGTACGACACTTCTGTCCATACAAGTCTTGATAAGCTGCCATCTTAATGCTTGAATGGTAACTATTGTTGTAAGAAAATTATACCAGGGGTAAATGCTCATCTCAATTACCTTGATATTCTAGGGTACATGCTCTTAACATATCTTCCAATGTTTGAATTGTTCTTACGCTCTGACCATATGTGTGCGGATAGTAAGTTGTACATAAACACAACTTTGTACCCATTTCCTCTTGTAGACTTTTCCAAAATCTTGATGTGAAATGACTGTCACGATCCGATACAATCGTTAAAGGAACACCATGAAGTCTTACTATCTCCTTCACGTAATCATTTGCAAGCTTATCCATAGACCATATCTCATTAGCTGCTATGAAGTGTGCACTCTTTGTGAACCGATCCACCACTACCCAAATCATGTCATGACCGTCCTTTGTCCCGGATAGTTTAGTCACAAAATCCATGGTGATGTCTTCGCACTTACCCATGGGTAGATGTAAAGGTTCTAAAATCCCATATGGCTTCTGATGTTGTGCTTTAACTCTCGCACATGTTACACACTTTGCTACATACTTTGCAACGTCTAACTTCATCTTCGGCCACCAATAGTATGGTTTCAGATCCCTATACAACTTAGTGTTGCTGGGATGAATCGAGTACATGGTCTTGTGAGCATCTTCCATCAGAAGGTCTCTTATTCCTCCCATCTTAGGCGCCCAAATCCTATCTTGGAATACCTTCAATCCTTGACTATTTGTACCGAATACCAACTTTTTTCCTAAACGTTCTCCCTTTCGGTCATTTTTCTCTAAAGCTCCTTCCTGAGCTTTCTTATCTCTTTCCACAATCGTTGAGACAATTTCTATTCTTAACGCTCTTGGCATTTTTCTTTCTAGGTTTACTTTTCGACTTAGAGTATCAGCTACGACATTTGCTTTACCAGGGTGGTAAAGTATCTCACATTCATAATCCTTGATTAAGTTTAGTCAGCGTCGTTGTCTTATATTCACTTCCTTTTGATCAAAGAGATATTATAGACTTTCTATGATCAGTGAAGAGTTTTCACTTTGTGCCATAAAGATAATTCCTCCATATCTTTAGTGCGAATACTACCCCTACCAACTCCAGATCATGAATGTGGTGGTTATTTTCGTGCTTTTTGAATTGTCGAGATGCATATGCTATCACTCTATCTCTCTGGGTCAAAACACAACCTAACCCAACTCCAGATGCAACTCTAAAGACCGCAAAGTCTTCAACTCCGTCAGGTAAAGAAAGAATCGGTGCATTACACAAGTTCTTCTTTAATTTCTCGAATTCTTGTTCATGTTTCTCACTCCATGTATACTTAGCTCCTTTATGGGTCAAAGTTGTCGATGTAGAAGCTATCGAAGAAAAAGCCTTGCAAAAACCTTCGGTAAAATCCAGCTAATCCCAGAAAGCTTCAAATCTCTGTGGGACTTTTAAGTCGTTGCCGTTTCATCACAACTTCAATCTTTGCTGGATCAACCATTATTCCTTCATGGTTAACCACATGACCCAAGAATTGGACTTCGCGAATCCAAAAATCACATTTGGAGAACTTTGCATACAACTTCTTCTTCTTCAAAACTTCTTGTGACCATAGAGTATCTCTTTTACTCTATTTCTCATGTCTTATCGAGACCCTTCATACATCTAGGGAGTGCTTTCTTAGCTCTTGGCATCCAACACTCTCCATCCGATGATATGTTGATTTTTGATATGCGGTCATTGGTTATCAAAAATAGGGAGAGAGTATCATCCGGATTTGGTTATTATGATTGTTTGAGTTTGGATTTTTGAAGACTTCTGAAGACGATTATCTATTTAGTGATGCGATGTGGCACTTATTTTTGGTCTTCACGGATCAATTTTTTAGCATTACTCGATGTATTCCGATTCAGATTATTTATTATTCGGACTCTACCACAGGATGATTTTGTGTTCGCATCCGGTTCAGATCTTATGGTTTCATGAGTTTGGATTTGTGATATTTTGAAGACGAAGATTATTTTGGCGATGTGACATGGCATTGATTTTTGATTCTTGGATCTATTTTTTTGCATTGCTGGACCATGTCTTTGGACTCACATTATTTTTTATCCGGACTTCATTTTATGGATACTTCACATTTTTAGCAGGTTATTCTTTGAAGAATCTTGGTTTATTATGAGTCGAGAACTCGAGATGTTTTTAAAACTTTTTGAAGTCGAAGTGTTTCTTTTATTGGATCTTATACTTGCTTGTGGCGATCTTCTTCTTGCTCATGGCGCTTTGAAGATTTGGATATTAGTTTTCTGTTTCATTGGTGGTTCTTTGAAGCCAAATACCTTCATTGTTAGATATTCATGGCCAGTTCCAGACTTCACAGATACTTCAGAGTTTTAGAGACATTTCAGCATTTGGTTCTCATTATGTTTCATTTTATTACCACACTTGCTAGTCGGATTATTGTATTATAGCCTTGTATCACTTATTGTATCTCTCATCATTTGTAAGAATTTAGGGAGAGAATGTTGGAGCATGGAAACGCTCTAAAAATAATGAGTGGTAGTTAGGTTGTATTTTTCCTTTTATTGTATTGTTGGTGTATATTATCTCTCCCTCCTGTATAAAGGGAGAGATGGTCATTTCTTAAAGTGCAATTCTTACCATGTAATTATAGAGAGATATTTGGTGTATTCTCCCCACCTAGGGAGAGTTTCTCTATCCCACCATGATCTTCATGAATATTATTTTATCTCTCTTTCTTTCTCATCTTCTAATAATTCTCATCATGTTCTTCATATTTTTATATTTTGATACGCGTTAAATCTCAAGATTGATTTCTTCTGCATCCACCGTTAGTATAACAATGGGTCTCTACACCTACTAACATAGACTAACCATCGACACAAAGTTTCAAACTTTTATTAATGTGTGGTATATCACAGTGTGTCGTTATGTTTAATGAAGAAGAAATTTAGGAGATAAGGGAGTGTTTCAATCACGCTAAAGTGGAATCAGCATGAATAATGAACAATGTAAATTGATCAATGAGAAGTGGTTTATCTTCTGTATCATGAAGTTAAGTTTCAGTCTAGAATTTTAAAATTCACCATCAATTCAATTAATATGGTACAAGACAAAAGTGTTAAGGAGATAATAGCGTAAGAAATGGTCAACAAATGAATTGTTAAAAAGGAATATATACAGCTTTTTCAGAAGACCTAGGCATAGCCTTTTTTAAGAGAATCATAAATACTAATGCGAAAAATCTTTTGATTTAAAAGCTCATGAATTAGTTTCTTCCTCTGAGATATCTTCCCCTCAACATTGTCCATAAAAAATACACAAACAAAGTCAAATGCATCAAAACACAGTTCACAATATACAAAGAGAGAAAATGTCATTTATCATTGAAAGGTTGTAGATGCATTCCAAGCTTCATTTTTATCATTTACAAGAGAAGAACAAGGACTAGTCCTTGTAACCAATGATTTAATGGGCTCTAATCTGTGTAACCATGGAGTTGACAAGATCAACACAAGGATACTTAAGGTTTTACCAGGTTATGACTCAGTACGTGGAAGCAAGACTCATTGTAATGGAAATGGTTGTTTCCATCCATAACAGTGAGTGGAAGAGAAAGAGAGTATTGCTGACAAGAAGAATATATGATGTCAACTTTCTCCTTAACAATTAGAGTATTCAGAACATTCTTCACGGCCCCAACTCTTTCTAGCTCCATAAAGAAGAGATGCAGATCAACTGTAGATAAGAGATAGATAGACCTGAAAGAGTTAACAGAGAGAAAAGAAAGCACTTGTAAGCCTTATATACAAAAATTAAGCAAGCTATGTAAACTCCTTAAATACAAATAAATAAAGTACTTGTTTTTTGTGCTTTTGTATTTAAGGAAGTAAATAAAATTAAAGTTTTCAAAGCAAGCTAAAAGAAAATTAAGTCATCAAACCATGCCAAGATCAACAATCAATTTATTCAGGGTCTTCTCATCCAATGCCTTAGTGAAGATGTCATCCAATTGATCAGTGGATGGAATGTAGAATAGTTCCACATTTCCCTTTTTGAACTATTTCCCTGATGAAGTGAGAACTAATATCGATGTGCTTGGTCTTAGAATGTTGCACCAAATTTTAAATCATATGGATGGAAATGGTGTTGTCACAACAAATGAAGTCTTCGGGAATTTAAAGCCATAGTCTAAGAGCTAATTTAGAATCTAAAGAACTTGAGTACAACATCTTCCAATGACTACATATTCAGATTCAACGATAGAACAAGACACTGAAGTATACTTGTTGTTGGACCAACTCACCAATCTATTTCCTAGAATCTGAGCCCCTCATGAAGTACTTTTTCGATCAATACTACATCCATCCTGGTCAGTGTTCTTAGGAAACCATAACTAAAGATTTGGTGTATGTTTCAAGTAACGAAAGATCATTTTTACAACAAGAAGATGGTATTCCTTAGGATAGGCTTGAAATTAAGCACATAATATGGTGAAGAACATAATTTCAGGGCAACTGGTAGTGAGATGGAGCAATGATCCTATCATTCCTTGATATAGGTTTGCATTCACATCAATGCCAGGTGGATCAACAGAGATAGACGCTAATGAATAATTGGAGTCTTCGTTGGTTTGCTTTTCGAAAAACCAAATCTCTTCAGTATATATGCAATGTATTTTTCTTGATAGAAGAAGATTCTATCAATGATTTGTTTAACCTACAAACCTAAAAAGAAAGTTAGTTCACCCATCATGATCCTTTCAAATTTCTAAGCCATTACTTCAGTGAACACAAAACTCAACTTCACATTAGTGGATCCGAAAATGATGCCATCAACATACACTTGAGCAAGGATGATGTGAGATCCTAATTGCTTGATGAACAATATCGTGTCAACTTTTCCTTGTTTGTATCCACTTTCCAGAAGATAACTATCCAAGGTTTCATACCATCCCCTGGGTGTCTGCTTCAAACCATAGACAACTTTATCTAAATGATATACATGATCAGGAAATTCTTCACTTTCAAATTTTCGAGGTTGTTTTAGAAAGACTTCTACTTGAGTAACAATCTGATTGCTTCAAGTTGAGCAACAAGGGTGAAGGTTAAGTCATAGTCCAAATCCTCTAGCTGACAAAATCCTTGAACCAAAAGTCTTGTCTTGTTTCAAATAACAATTCCATTAGGAAGTGAGGGACACTCATTTATGTAAGGAACCATTTTGGAGAGCATTAGTTTTACAGAGAGAAACTAGCATACCCATTTGTACTCTTTTCTAATTCAACTAATGAGAGCTGAAAATATTTATTTATTCTATGTGTTCTTGAGTTTGTATGATGATTCACTAGATCTTTTCTTATTCCGCACATGCGATCATAATCATCACCACTACAATTGGTATTAGAGCGGGTGTTCTTGATTAGATCAAGAATTGATCCATGATGGCTTTCTTTATTTGGTGATTCTTCATGTTCTTATTGACCTTCATGTTTAGAGAGTGTTTTGTGTTCTAGAAATCGAATTTTTCCTTGGTTTGATCCATAATTCGATTTTCTCTCTTTAGAATACTTATTTGTGTTACATTCTCTCTCTAGAAAACCCATTCAAAATCACTTTCTCTCTCTAGAAATTTTAAAGTTCTTGTGATCATGGTGGATTTGCCATATGATTCTTGGATTGTGATCATTGAAGATATCAAATACAAAGTCAATGAAGATCAATTTTATGGGTTGGTGTAAAGCAAATTGATTTCATGGGGTAATATGGTTTCTTATGGAGATTTGAAGGATGATAATGGAAGCTTGATTTTTCAACCACTTTGTATGATTGTATGGTTAAATAAAATTGCCTTGTCCATATTAGTCCGTAGTAGAAATCAAATGGAAGGAGAAGAACGAGATTTGTTTAATAAGAAATACGTTTCTCTAATTGAAAACCCATATGATCTTCGTGCTCTTAAGTTTGTTGAAGTTCAAGACAATGGAGTTCAATGTGATGTTGTTGATGTTATTGAAGTTCATGATAAGAAGATTCAAGTTGATTCTCATGAAGATGAAAAAGGTTTTTGCTCGATTGGAGTTCAAACTGATGATATCTTGTGTTCTAGTGATTCGTTTGAAGGAATGACTCCTTATCGGAAGTCGGTGATCCAAGAAACTCACAAGTATCAAACTCTAAAAGAATTGATTCAAACTCACAAAGTTGAAGTTGTGGAAAGTGGGTTTGTTCATGAAATTAAATCTTCAAGATGCAAAAAGATGAGAAAGAAAAAGAAGAAGAAGATTAAACGCAAAAATAAGAGGGTTTATTCACAATAATCATCAAATGTTGTGAAGTCAAAATCCGTGAAGCAAATTTGGGTTCCAAAGCAAAAATTTCCAAAGGTGGCATTAAACTTGAAGTCAAAACCCAAAAGTATTGGTGGTTTTTATGAAGATGTTCTTGGATCGTTGAGAACACGAAGAATGAGTTGTACATCACGCATAGTGGGTGGTACAATGTTTAAATTGGAGATTTTTTCGTTCCAACAAAAGAACCAAGATCTTCTAAATTTGATTCGTTCGTTGAAAATGGAACTTGATTCATCAAAAATGTATCTCAAATTCTCAAATGGATTCCAAAACGTCCATGATTTCTATTCATATTTTGCGTTTTCATTTTTGATTGATTTGCCACATTGGATCAAATCTTTTTCAATTTTATTGATTGATACAATTATTTTTGTTTACATCAAAATTCTAAAAATCAAAATCAAATTCACAAATAATTTTTCTGTTCATCAAATTCAAATTGCAAATCAAATTCCAATTTTTTTGGTTACTGTTTATCAAAGTGTATTATTTTCGAAACAATTAATTAATACTTTTCACAAGATTATATGAGCCCATAATACTTTTGATCCGAACACATTGTTGAAGCCCAAAGAATAAGTACTTCATTTGTTCCTCATCACAAGCTTAAAGTGCTTGTACTCCCAAATATTTGTGACTGTGTTCATACGAGTTATGGTTCATCTTATTATTCCTAACATTCAATACATGTTGTTTGTTGAAATCATCTTGTGAATTGATTTCATTTGATTTGTATAAGCATAAAATCGATTAAGATAAAGATGTCTATAATTGATTTGATTAATAAAGTCAAATGGTAAAAGTCAAAATTGATTTTCTTAATGAACTGGAAAACGAACTGAGACTCACGAACTCTGAGATGTTCGTTCGTTGGATTGATAAAGGATATGTTGAAATTGATATCTTGGGTTGATCAATTTTAGTTTTGAAGGGTCTGATGTCGATTTTGGTTAATTGTGTTCTTGGATTTCGAAGGTCATACCATCGTAACTTGAAATTGATGGTCGTAAGGTCCTCCCTGAAATTGGAGTTTGCTATTTGGCTTAATTGATTTGGAGTCTAGAATTGACAGGGTTGAAGTTCGATGTAAGCCTATAAATTCTAACTTGTGTTGGTCTCGTGATGGATATCGTTCCAAGGGAAGAACAAATTTTAAGAACGAGATGATCTGTGGACGATAATTTCTAAGGATTGGATTGATTATGATTGTTCATTGAGTAACGAAAACTTGATTGGAAAACTCGACTGGCAAGAGTAGTTGTTTGGATTCAATTACCGGATTCATTTGATATTGTCAGTTAATTGTGTTTGGGAAGTCGATTGATAACGAATGTTTGGAATGATGATTTGGACTGAGAAATGGATTCGATTTTGGGTCTAAAGAACGAATGTTTGGATAATAGGATGTTGACTTGTTTAGTTGAAATCAAGATTCAATGGTTCGATGTTAGATGGTATGAGTCGATGATTCGTCAATGGCATATATGCTTGAAGTTGTTCGCATATATAGCTGAAGTTGTAAAATTGAAGTCGACATGAGAAGATAGTCATTTGGATTTGGGGATGTTGAGTTGTTGTTGATGAAAAGCGAAGGTTTTGGTAACAAAATGCGAAGGATTTTAATAGTAATAGCAAAGATTTTGATGTCGATGATTTTGAAAACCTTGTAATAGGGAAGTGTCGATTCAGCGACTGAATGGTCCAGATGATATTCAACGATTTGCAAGGGTTCATTTTCGCAAGTGACTTGGAGGTTGATGGTCGACTGGCTGTCAGGTTGCGAAGGGGAGGTAACGTGTAACATCCCAAATTTCGAGGCCAACAATTTCATTTTTAATTAAGTAGTTCATAAAGCAGTTCACCAAAACATTGTCAATATTACATCAACTTATAAAAACCATAATATCTTGTCTGAACACCATATCATCAAATGTAACATAAATCTGAGTACAATACCAGAAAACTCCATGCGAAACCCATGTGTGTATGTGTGATGCGCTGCTACACCGCCGACTCCTTCCCCTTTGACGAAGAGGTACCTGAATTCAAAAGTGAAGCTATAAGCACAAAGCTTAGTGAGTTCCCCCATCATACCACATACCATACAATCATATAGCATATATAATGTCGGGCAATTATGGGGTGCCCGGCCTACCGGGTCCGGTCATTCTGGGGTGCCGACCTACCCGTGTCAAGCCATTCTGGGGTGATGATTTACCCGTGTTAAGCCATTCTGGGGTGCTGACCTACCCATGTTAAGCCATTCCGAGGTGCTGACCTACCCTTCGGTCCTAACAACCGAACTCCGGGGACTATTTCATCCCCTACTACTACTACCACATATATCATAACATAAACATATTGTCAGGCATACCTGGGGTGTTCGACCTACCCTTCGGTCCTAACAACCGAACTTGGGGGCTAGTCCCCTCCTACTACCACTATCACATATAACATTTCATGCTATCACATAAACATACCAGGTAGTAGCAAACAAGACAATTATCACAAAGACAATCATTTCAACTAAAATCAACTAGTAGTGGGCCGACGTTGGTGACATAGACCCACTTCTACTGGAAGGTAACTCACCTCAATATCGTGTAGTGTCTGAAGTCTGAACTGTCCTCGGCGTACAAATCGACTCTCCTCGACTCCTCAATCCATACATGACAACCCTTCTAATTTATCAATCTGAATACACAACCCTAACCAGGGTCAAATCAATTCAGTCAAAGTCAACATTGGTCAAAGTCAACATTCAGTTAACCTGACTCGCCGAGTTGGTGTCACACCCCCAAACCAAGGATGGCGGAAACGTCCGGGGGTGGCGGACTTCATGTATAGCATCACAACAATGAGTATAATAGTGCTCAAAGTAAATACAATCATTCATAGATATAATTAGGAAAGAATTACATGGTTTCAAGTATTACATATTTCAATGATTGATCACAACATGATATAAAAATAATTGTTTAATGTCGTAGCGTTCCATCCTCAAAAGCTTGTGGTTACTTGGTTTCGTTGATTTCCTGAGAATACAAGTAATTTTGAAAAAGTGTCAAGAATTAAGTTGGTGAGTTCATAAGCCTTTTAGATAAAGAGTTTGGAAACCATTCTTTGTAATGTATTGTGTGTTACCAAGAAAAATCCAATATTTTCCTTATACAAGTTATGTGGTCCTAAATCCCAGGACCAAGAATAAACAAGTATTTGCCATACTTAAAGATACAAACGTGGTTTTAAATCGGCATAAAACCCTTTTTGATTTGAGCAAAAATCCCTTAATGGGTGACGTGTAGTCTTAAATACCAAGACCGAAAGTGTACAGTAATATCTGTACTTATTGATATAGAAAGTGATTTTAAATCGACATAAAACCCCTTTTGATTAATAAAAATTCTCGTAAACTTTATGTGTTGTTAACTCCCTATCGCAGTCGCTATAACCATACTATGACTGAATGAACCTGCCACGACGTTTCTATGGCGTCGAAAACTGATATGACACTTGTCACCTGTAGACCTGCAGGTCCCACTGTAGCTAGCAGCAAGGTGTGAGGTGTCAAACCCAATATAGATCTATACACAACTATCACGTTCTCCCTACAAGAGACTCTGGTTATAACTACTAGGAATTTTAACCCGTACTCTAGGAGTACTGAGAAGAATGTCTCACAGTTTAAGTTAACAAGTTTACGTGTGGTGTGCATGAGTGTAAAACCTTTTTTTTGTGGGAATAAAACCTTCCGAAATGTGTTTGTTGTGTTAATGGAAACATAAACCATACCTATTATAGTTTATCAAAACGTTTAAATGTAATAGTTGTAACTTTGTTTATTATGGTTAACTATTGTATTTGTGAAGGTAAAAATCATTTTGTTTACCGATATGTATATATACCTTTTACTAAAGTGAAGCAACATGCAATATAACAACTAATTAATTACCATACTTTTGTTGGTAAAAATCTATTTGTTTTCTGATGTATGACTATATACTAAGACAAAATGTCATCTATTTGCGAATACATATATTCACATAGAGATATACACCTTGCTCAACATGTTTCAAGGTGAAATGAAATTGATAACATTTTTCTGTTGTTAACATTTTCTTTTACTGTTCTTAGAAAATTTATAGAAAAATCATCAAAGGTCTAAATCAGAATCCGTAAATTCTGAGAGTTTTGGAAATGAGTCAAGTTTTTTCATAATTTTTATTATGAATTTTAATGACCTCCAACTTGTGTGAAAAAGTCCATAATCACAGACTGGTCCGGATTTGCTCTTAAAATGATAGGCAGTTTTGTAAAAATCACCATAAATTATAGAACAATCGTGTGGAGATGTGCAAGTAGTCATTTTAAAGCTAAGAACTGGAACTACTTGCACCTAAAACAGTTTTGAAAACTAAAATGTTTAAGTTGCCCAAAACCATCCGTGAATGGAGTTGAACTTTTCTTATGAAGGTTGTTAAATGAGTTTAGTTGTGTTCTTGGTGTTCTAACTTGTATCCCCCCCCCCCCCCCATTAAAACTTAAGAAAAACATGAAAAGATAGGGGTATGAACTCACCTTATATGATTTCAGTGGGTGAATGTTGAATATGAGAAGTGTTCAACTCAAGAACACATGAAGGATCACTTGAAGATTCGAAAATCTAACATGAATGTGATAATGTTTGTGTAAAATATTTATGATTTGAGTAACAGGGAATGTAATAATCATAAGGAGGGTGATGAAACTTACAAAAATGAGAGAAAACTTGATGATCAGCCCTTAAATCTCGAATTTGAGTGAGAGGATTTGAGAGAAAAGTGGTGTTTGATACTTGGGGGAAATGAGGAAAAATGAGTGAAGTGAAGAGTGAGAGAGAGGGTTTTACAACTCATTCGGACGTGGGTTTGCTGGGAAATGAGTGGGGTAGTGCGATGAGGTGACTAGGAGTGGTGGGGAGTACAATAGTTGGTCAAAGGAATGGGCATGGGGTGGTTGTTTGTGTCAAATATTATGGCAAGATCCACACTCCACCTCAAGATCTCACTTAATAGATTTTATTCTTAAATAATATTTCCATAAAAATATGTTTAAATTATGAATATTTAGGGTTTTATATGTTAAAATATGATTTTTGGAGAAAATCCCGCGTTAAAATAATTAAAAACGGGCTTAAAACGGAGTCGTGGTCGAAAACCGGGTGAAAAAATGGCAAATCCGAAGTCAGGAGGGTGACTCCGGCCTTAACAACATTAGATCTGAAGTGGGGCTTGGCTGCTGAAGTGGTTCCAAAGGAAAAAAGGTTGCGGTCCGAGCAGCTACCGCGGAGGCTTCATCAGCAGGGAACCGAAGGCGAGGTTGCTGCGGTCGGTGGCTGTGGCTCGCTGGTTGCGGTCGGCTTGTTGCGGCTCACTGGCTGCGGTCAGCTTGCTGTGGCTACTCCATTGCAGTCCGAAGACTGTGGCTGCTCAAGGGCCTCGGACTCAGTTCAAGTGGCCTCGGACTCAATTCAAGTGGCCTTGGATCCAAGAGGACTTGGCCCCTATAGAGAGGCTTCAGCCCTAAGGGCTATTTTCCAAACTATCTCCCCTCTTTGAGTGGTTTCTCATCAAACCAAGTATCGGGATGCCCTCAAATGATCAAAATAAATCGAACGGGGTTTTGAGAGAGATTTTGGGAGAGATTTTACAATCTTGGAGAGATTTTTCATATGGAGAGAGATTTGGGAGAGATTTCACAATCTTGGAGAGATTTTTCATACGAAGAGATATTTGGGAGAGATTTCACATTCTTGGAGAGATTTCTCGTACAAAGAGAGATTTGGGAGAGATTTCACAATCTTGGAGAGATTTGGGGTAGCGAGAGATAGAGCGAAAGAGATTGGGAGAGGCTTCTTTTATGACCTTTTTGAGTGCTTGGCTCTGCAACGCAAGGTCCGTAAGCCCCGTTTAGCCATGTTTAAGGATCTTACACACTCCCAATGAGTATGCAACATCATTTTATCGGTTTGGTACGTTACTTACCACAGTTTTAGGTTAAGGAATTCTAGATGTACGAACTTTTCAATTTATGATTTCTCATTAGAATAGCGAGTTGTATAGTAATTACCTAATGTAAGCCCTAATACACAAGAGTTAGTTGGGTTGACCGTTTGACTTGTTGACTTTATTTGTGACATCCCCTAATTTCTCGGCCAAAAAAGACCGATTTAATTTATGCTTTTTAAAATCAAATCAGAGAAATCTTTATAAAAGATGTCGCGGTATTGGTCCCCAAAACAAAATATGATAAAATTTTATCAAAACCTTTCTTTAAGAAATATATCATTTCCTTTTTATATCAAAACCTCGGGATGTCATGTTCCGATATAGATCAAAAGCATAAACAAGACATTATAAGCCTTACGACAGTTATTTGTAACTACTGGCCTATAATCCAAAATTCACTCATCATCATCATCCGACTATGCTCGGGGTCCTCTACCTGTAATATAAACAACTGAGTGGGTCAAGCTTGGAAGCCTGGTGAGCATATAGGGTTTTCAACCCACAATACATAAATTTATTATGTTTAAACATCAATCAATCAACCGAATTACCCCAAACCCCATTATTTTATTTATGTCTTAAGGGTTTACCCTAAGAATCAACTATCACTCCTTCCTAAGGATTCATCCTAAGGAATAGACACAAAGTCACCTCGTGACCGGGGTTTATACAACGGGCACTAATTCCATAGCTGCCAAGGTTTATTCAACATGTGCTAAGTCCATAGCTCTCATTTATCGACAATATTATTTACAGGTATTCTCTCCTGTAATACATGTCAATGGGTTTTAGAGTACAACAAATGAACATATAGTTCATTACACCTACAGGTTGCGGGCCTGCTAGTGTTCCATAGATTGTCTAGAATAGTCCATGGTTGTCATCCATACTCTGCTGAATGACGGGGGCCAACATTTTGGGTAAGTGATTCTCTCAAATTTCACCACTCACCCTTAACTCATGATCAATATCATTGATCATCTCCTTTATCCAACTCATCTTTCATCATACCCACTATTTCATCTACCCATGTTTTACCCAACATTTTTCGTAGATAAAAGTACATATATAGTTTAAATTATTTAGAAACATGTATAAATCATTCCTTCAGCACCCATCTCAAATAAACAAACAATATATATTCACACAACACGTATTTTATATAAAATACTTCATATCTATGTGTAAGGTGAAAGTAACTACACACTCACTTGATTTAATGAAAACCGGGCAGCAATTCGTTTCCTAAAACGATCGTTTCTAATAAAACCGGGAGTTTTATTGAGAAACCAGGCTCTGCGAGGGTCGGGCTTCGAAACCGAAAAGATAAATTTTCCGGGCTTCATGGGCACTTCGTAGAGTATTCCGGGGTTTACAATCGATATCGAGGCTTTGGGGGATGCTAATATGAAAGAAATATGAGATTTAGGGTGAAACGTGGCACATTTCCAAAGTTACATGGGAAGGCTCGCAACCTTCTATTTATAGGGTGGAGCTTCTGATCGGACGGCTGAGAAGGAACCACGCGTCGCAGATCCGAGGGCTCGCAGGGGAAGGCTCGCACGAGGGCTGCACGTGAGAAGGCTTGCTGGCTTCCTGTGATTGGACCGAAGTCTATTGGTCCGAAGTCGGCTTGGTGGTGGGCTCCGCAGGCGAGGTTGCGTAGGTGCAAGGGACTCGGTGGCAGCCTCTGATTGGACCGCGGACTCGTGACCCATGTGTGAGGCTCGGACACGAGGATAGTGCACACGTCGAACTGCTTGTGGACCGCGGTTACTGTTCATGCGAGGGTGACTCAGTAGATTTCGCCACGTGGCATATACGAGGCGAGGACACGTGGCAAAAGCGTGACTATGCGAATTTTCTCGATTTTTGTGCAAAAACTTCTAAAATCCATAACTTTCGCATACAAGCTCCGTTTTTGACGTTCTTTATATGCACGCGTAGCTAAAATTATGCTCTACAACTTCCGTTTAGACTTCGTCGGCTAACTTTGACTTTAAATTTTATATTATTATTTTTAACAGACCAGGACAGGAAATCCGTTAAAAATTCATAACTTCTTCGTTGTGCTCCTAATGACGAGACCTTCAATTCTCGTTTAGGTTGTGTTGGTTAAAAATCGCTCAATCTAAAATTCGAGTGTTTAGCTGTCTACTGCTAAGCTGAAACTTCGAAAAATCATAACTTCCTCATACGAAGTCAGATATGGGCATTCTTTTTATCGAACTTCTCGGTTTAACGAATACTACGACTTTCGTTTAGATTATTAAGGCTAAAAAGTAGTTTATCAAAAACTCACTTTTTACGACATTTGGCACCGTGCCGGTTTTGTCGCGAAACTTCGACAAGTCATAACTTCTTCGTTATAACTCGGATTTTGGCTTTCTTTATATCCCCGAAATCCTTGTTTCGACCACTACAACTTTATGTAAAGATATAGGGCTTATCTCACACTTTAATTTTTACGCTTATTTTTATTTTTAATTAATTAAACCATAATAATTAAGCATAAAACACATAATTCACATAAAATTCACATAATTCCTTTTCATTTCTTCTAAATGTGTTACAAAGGTTAACCTAGACCATTATTTCAATATTAATGCCTAGCCTAGAAACACGAGCGTTACATTATTTGACTTTGACTTGACCAGAATTTGACGGTTGTCACATCATCTCCCCGTTAGAGGGAATTTCGTCCCGAAATTAGCACTTTGACCGGGACTTCATGAATTTGGAGAAAAGATGGGGAAAACTTTTTGTAGTACAAGAAATTGGTATGGCGGGGGCCAATCCGCCTGATGTTAAATGATGCCTTAGAATTTCTTATTGTAACCTGAGCTAAGTCAATTTAAAGGAGTTATTGTTTTGAAATGATAGTGTATTCTATGTGTGCCTTTATGCTCCCCACTACAAAGTGGAGACTCTCGTTCATTTCGATTTCGCCAAGTGGTAAGTGGGCACACCCATGTTTTACCGAAGTTAATCACTCAAGCTATTAACATGTCGTCCAAGATTTGAACAGTCCCTTTTGTTATGCCCGTTGGTTTGCTGTTGGTAGGCCATACCCAAATCTAACCTAGTTCCCTGTAAGGGTTGCCAGGGTCGCGAAATGACTCTACTATCTCTGTTAGAGATAACATATATTAATAGATCATGTGGTCTCATGATCTCTTTGATGTACGTTCTAGTCGATTCCTCCATCCTGTCGGTTTCTTTGATTAGTAGGGAGTGTACGTTTTCGGCCAGTCTGTCGATGGTTACCCAAATGGTATCGAGACCATCCATTGCCTTGGGTAGCTTGGTTATGAAGCCCATGGTTAGCTGCTCCCACTTCCTTTCAAGTATCACTGGTTGTTTAGGAGACGCGAAGGCTTCCTTTATTCTCTCTTGACATTGGCACAAGTCCGATACTTGCCCACATGTGTAGTGATGTCTGCTTTCCTATTCGCCCACTGATGGTACTTTTTGAGGTCCGGACACATCTTGTCCGAGCCTGGATGAAGGGGAGTAGCGAGTTTTTGTGTGCTTCGTTCGTGACATTATTTCTGAATCCATCAACCTCGGTGTCCAGATCTGGTTCATGGGATAACATTCCCCACCGTCCGTGCCTTCTAGGTTCTTATGATCAGTGAAGATTGTATGCTTCGTGTCGTAGAGATGGTGCCTCTTGACCTCTAGGGTGAACTCTACCGCTCCTAGTTCGAGGTCATGCGTTACCTAGCCGACCTCGTACGTCTTTAGCTACCTTAAGTCATAACTAATAACTTCTCCTCGGAGCATTGCATAGGGTCTGCTGCAGTGTTCCTTGATTGCTTAGCTCGGTAGGAAGCATGTGGGTTTGGTTTACGTGACTAGACTTATTCGGATGGTAGGACGTTCACTAGTCCTCCTAGGCAACCTTGACCCGAAGTTCATGGCAGGACTCGTACCTGGTCCATTAACTTGCGCATATAGGTCGTATGTACTTAAGGTTGGCAAGACAGTTGGATGGGTGAATCTGCCCCAAGGCCACAACCAGAAAAGGAACAGGAAATAGGGCGGAAGCATACATCCAATGTCCGTAGAATCTTAATTATACATTATCCTCGTGTATACTCTTAGTAGTAGTAGAAGACTAACCGTATCTGTCACAAGTTTTTGTGCTTGAACCTTGTCTTCTTTATGCGTGACATTCCCGAAGGGTCTCCTGGAAATACTTGTGATAAGGTTTCGGAAGGTATAACACTCCTCTGGTGAGTGTTTTGGGGTTTCACAGCGAGAGATGACCTGGAGGTCCGTGTCGAATCCATGTTTATGAGAGACGAAGGTTTTGATATTCGGTGGGTTAGGTGAAGGGTCCTTTCGTAGCCATTAAATCGGGAAGATGAGGACTACACCAATCGAAATTGAATGGTGACAATAGTATCTTTTTAGATAAAACATGTGTTATGTTGTATTCACAAGAAGTGCTCATTAGAGTGATAGAGTATATTGTGTTTCTTTTCAGTGTGTTCCGTTTTGTTCGATGTTATTATTATTGTAGATGATTCATACCACATTGTCTAGCACTGGTAGTGGGTGCGTTTCGATAGCTAGTAATGATACTTGATATCATGATCCCGACAGGTCACTCTATGATCGAGTGGTATATGTACATCGTATGTAGTTTGATATTGGTGAAATCGTCGAGTGGGTGGCTTCACCCTAATCCTACTACTAGACATGGAACAGGATTCAGGATGGAATTATTTGTTCTAAGTCTTTAGTATTTTGATTATAATTAACCCCGATGTAAGTACAAGGTCATCACAGCTTACAAGTAATGATCCTAAGGTCATGTATGAGTTTCTTTGGTTTGATTTGAACGAGAGAGTATTTTAACTACTTTTTAGAAAGACAGTGATTTTAGCAAGCATACCAAATTCATTACAAACATCTGGTACTTAAACGTTTTTGTCGTTGGAAACATTACAAAAGTCCTAATATGGTTCCCTTGCTGCTCCTGCTGGTGTGTTCATCACACTCCTCCTGCTCCCCCGTCATTCTTCTAAGTTGGGCATTCTCTCTTGAAGTGTCCTGTTTCACCGCATAGGTACTATATGTTGGGTTTTGAGCATTCTAACACTCCTAAGTGTACATGCAACCCTAAATACCTTGGATCTATGTTTTCTCTATTATACATGCAAATAAGAACTTCCAAGGTATTATCCTAATCTAGCATACAAAACAATGAGTGTAACATGATAGAATACATACCTCTTTGATGTAGAAAGTCTTCATGAAGCTTGAGTGCCTAGTGCCCCAAGTGTGACACCTCAAATGGTTCACACAACACCAAATACACTTGGAATAACTTGAGAGAAAAACTACACTTCATGAAATCGGCTATCCCTTCTATCTCACACTCTAGTGAACGATTTTGTCAAGAACAAGATCTTTATATAGTGTTACAATTAGGGTACACCCTAATTGTCATGACTTTCCATTTCCTTGGATCCATGGGTTCAAATACACCATGGATCATCCATGGACCATCCTATGGGTTTTAGCCCAACTTGATTATCCATGGAGCATTAGCCCACTATACAAGTATGGATGATTTACACAATCAACCCATATATTTAATTAGTCTTCTTTTGATCACTTAATTAATCCTAGATTAATTCTTGATCAATACTAATTAAATAATCTTATTATTCTTATTATTAATATACTAGAACTTATAATATATTAATAACCATAAGTGTCTTATTTCTCTCATTATAGTCTATCCAAGTGCATGATGCCATGCAACCCAAATGGACCATGCCGGGTCTGGTCAAGTCTTACCAATTATAGTTATGGACTTAGACATTAATCCAACAGTCTTCCACTTGGATAAGTCTAAAACTAATATTGCGTATGACTTCAGGAACTGACTGGCAATCATAGCTCTCAAAAGCTTCTGTCGAACTCTGACCTTGTAGATGAACTCTGACCTTTGTCAGTGACTTGTCCATTAGATAAGGGAACATATATTCCTCCATTCTAGATATCATATGGACTGAGACATGGATTATAATCATTCTCTGTGTCCATTTGTTGTTTCCTGATTTCCGATTTATGACGACTGACTAATTGAACAAATCAAATCAGTCTTGGCCCGGCCGAGCACTTCCATTTGTCATCATCAAATCATCGAGGGGCCCACAGATATCGCTTTTATCCCAAAGGTAAAAGGAATGGATAAACTTCGACTCATATGGCTTGTTCTACTACTTGTTGAATCATACAAAAAGGCACGTTTTATAGCATCGAGTTACCAAATGCGTTTTCGTGCAATCAATGTACAACCGACTCATAGTAACAACTCATATCTCTAGGTTTGAAGAATATAAGATATTATCGTCTCATGATCACTTGTGATAAAATCCATGAAGTGATTCCAATAAGCACAGGTTGAATCCAATACTCAGAACTTATGAGCACTCATGAGTGTTGTAGCCCTTTGTCCAACACCTTAGACCTCTACAAGCCAACCCATGACAGTCTTAATTCATATCTACTTCCAACATATGACCGACTGTGGATGGTTTGAATAACTTAGTCATTCCGGAAGAATAACCTAGTTTATTCGGGAAGTCAAAACATGCAAAGTGAAACACAATAATAATTGAATCCAATATGGTATCAAAAACTATGAACATAAATAAAACACCTTTTATTTATCACCATATGATTACACATTATTCATTGTATATTGTTTTAGCTATCAACTTTATTCTTGAATTTAAAACAATAGTTGTCCCATGCTCTAAGCATGTACACTATGTTTTCTGAACACTAGTCATGCCACACACCAAGTATGCATACTATGTTTGTCTATGATCTTTACTTTGTGAACTAGATCAATTGAACATAACTTCAATGATTCTTTTTTCACACTCCCAAATCCTTACTGCAAATGCAAGAATTCCAAATTCATGCCATTTACTGAAATCTGTTAGATTCTAAACTTATATGCATTGATCCTCTTGTAATGATTATGCACAAAGTCAGAAAGACTTGACAACAATCATTACAGAGTATTCCAAAGGAGATCAGCTCCTTGGAAACATCCTTCTTGCATTAAGTTTCCTTAATCTTACACATATTGAAAATTCTAACTTTGAAACATTTCCAGATTCCATTTTGACTATCACTTCTGACCAAGAGTTGCCTCCTTACAAATTATGTCAATATGGTCCTTCCAGAATTATCACTATACTTCCAACTGTCCTTGAGCAACCAATCTTTGGTAAACCTTAGATTTTCCTCGACAATTGTTTAATCCTTTTAGTCATATCCAGTTCTAAATCTTTTCCCTTCTTAATGCCCCAGGCATTTGGAAAATTTTAGAAAGGATGAATATAGAATATGTAATCGATCCTATATCCGAAGCATATGGGACACGATTCATGATGTCTCACATAAAGACTAAACCAGTCTTTTGCTATAATATTTCCATTTCAATTTGCCAAGTTCTCATAATTCAGATTATGAAAACGGATGCCGTAATCATAATCGAATTTTAGAACGCAAACAATGGACCCATATATAGAATTTCCTTATGTTGAGCCATTCCAACATGAAATTCATATATATATCCTTGACTACATGATTAAAACCTCACGATCTAAGCTGATAGATTTGAGATGAAGTATAATTTCCTCTCCATTAATTATAGCAAAACAACTTTTCCCAATTGAAACCTTTTGTTTTCTATAATTAACATTGCTTGCTTGCAATACTCATCATAATTATCATGCTCCCACTAACATGATGATTATTAGCATAACACTTATGCTCCCACTAGCTTTGACATGTACTCAGAAATCAGTTGACTTTCTTATCAAAGTTCAGATTTCTGATACTAGATTGTTTTGATAAGACTTTATCAAAATCATACACCTTCCCTTAGATAGCACACTTGTGTGTCTAAACAATTATGAAGAGGGATGTCGTAATCATAATGGTTAGACCTTTTTGCCACTTCTCACAAGTCCAGGTTACTATGCCGGTAAACCGCACACGCTCCACTAACGACTTTGAGAATGCAAATATCACAATTGCTATCTAGCTAAAATCTACTTAGTGAAAGTGTTTCCTCACCATTATTTTCATGAATCGGAGAGAAACCTTATGACACTTAGATTTTTATGGTGTATGTGTTCTTATCCATGTGAATCGTCAAAACCATAGTCACAAGACAAGGATAATGACAAATCCAAACTCATATGGATTGAACTCAATCTTAACTTCTTGCCACCTGGCAGCTCAAGGGCCTGCCATTGCTTCCAAGTTGTTGTGAAACACATTGAGAACTCTAAGAACTCATATGCAAAGCCAACTTTAACTGGAATGGGCACAGAATATGTCAAGACGATAGGTTATAAACCTCAAGTCGTGTGCTAGTGAAGAACTTCAGGTTTTATTCTTGATTAGTTCTTCAGACTTTCAAGACCTTTAAGACACCCACTGTCCTCTTGACCTATAATACTCCCTTGTCAAACATCCAAGAGATAGTGCGGATTCTAATCAAGACAAACACTTCACACAATTGGCCTTAGTTGGTCTTTGTTTTATCCAAAACATCACAACTTACCAATTTCAAATGTACACGAGTAGAAAACTTTTACTCTTACATTTAACAAGTGTTTTAAACCTTCTTTAAGACATGTCACTCAAGTTACAATCTTGGAGTATGACTCTAAGAATTGTATTGGAACGAAGTATGACTCATCTTCTTGATTTAACCATTTCAACAATTCAAGATTCCTCTTCTTAGTCATAAGAATGCACTAAGATTTTCTTAGAGAACTAATTGTGCTATGGTTTCTTAATCATTAAGATGGTCACAAAACTGATACTAAAGTACTCTCCCATCTTTTTAGATTTGTGAAACTTTTATCCTTCTGCCTGATTTGATTCTTCTTATTCGCTCTGCCATACATTGGAACCTTTTCCAATGTCTCAGAGTTATACTTAAGCTTGTAAGTATAATCATATTTACTGAGCTTTAGTAAACTATGACGAATAGTCTTATCAATCTTTTGTGGTGGACTTAATCAGTGCACAAGAATGTGTACTCGATCCCTTAGTCCTTCACTTGACTCACACATCCATGTGAGCAAATAATTAGTCTTAATTTTCCAATACTTGAAAGTTCACATTCATCATGCTATACAACTTGCATGATTCCAAGTTCCGGTCCAATTGAAACTTGGATGATGAGAATCTTTCCTTATTTGGTAAATTTAGACATTACCACAACAGAAAGAATCAATTTCATACTTCCACTCTTGCTATTAATGGAATCTTATAAGCAACAAAATTTTTCACATGTGCCATTGTAAGGATATTTTAAAATAAATAAAATCAGAAATTTTCCTTTTATTTTAAAAACATTGCGGAAAAACTATCCTTACAATCCATATGAAAACTTGTTGATATCTATTCCTAAGCAATATCTCAGAACTCCTAAGAAGTAGCTCAAGAATCCGATCTTCAAACTATGCGATAGAGATCCATCTACGCGATCAGATTTAGCATATTCTTTCTTTAAGTTTCTTTACTTTTCTTTGATTCTTAAAACATCACCATGTGACCCAGTCACATCATGTATCAAGAATCTCAGAATAGAAACTTAGCAGAGTTAGATAGTGGACTTTACCTGAAGTAGAGTCAAACTTATTAACTTTAACATCTTTAGGTAAATTTGGCAGCTTTGCAACCACTGCCCCTTTCTTTGGCAATATAAACATGTGGACCCTTTGATAATGGTACACGGGACTATCACAGACTTAGCTTTTCTCTTTACCATTTGGTCAACCGAGTTGACTATGGCCGATCCCTTTCCATTGGGAAGAGAATGCTTTCCTGGATTTCCTGTGTCATTATTGTCAATGTCCATCAAGTTTTAAGGAAGTTGATCTTAACAAGTAAATAAGATCATTAAGGGTCTTGTCATAGTCTGTTTCATAGGTGTCCCAAAGGAACTCACTATGTGACTTAGAAAGTGATTGAACCACCAACTTTCTCAAGACTTTGACACCCAACTCTCCCGGCTTGTCAATATGTGACTACATCTCCAAGACGTGACCACACCTAGACCTGGCCTTGCCAACTGGGCTTGAGTGACCTTAAACTTTTTCAAGAACTTGTGGGTTGGGGAGAATAATTGGAGGAGGTGAATGAAGTATGATTTCCATGGGACATCATCTTCATTTAGGAAAGCTTGTTTCAAGAGATTTGGGAAGATCATAAATGTCTAAACCAGACATCTTTTGGGAGATATTCAAGATAGTTGATCTTAAGTCCTTAATATGACACCCAATATGAAATATTAAGGCTAGGACCCAACAAACTATTTTATAACTTAGAAGAGGGATGCCGTAATCCAAGCTATAAAATATTTGAAGGTAGGTGAATGACGATTCACCAATTTCCACCAAGATAAACGAAATGTATTAATAGGTTTTAATTGGTTTTGAAACTCCTAGATCTTTTGAGATTCATTGAACTGTTCAATGGCATGTTTCACTCTCGAGTGTGCCCTTCAGGTTTTGTGACTGGGATGCCGAGGATCACAAAACAAGGTGTGAAGTAACCATGAAAATTACTTGGTACCCTTAAGTGTTTACCCCTCAATTGATGTGCCGGTTAACCACACACGCTCCATCGATACTATGATAAACATTAAGTTACCCTTTGCCTACCTTGTTAAATACGAGTTAGTGTGCCGGTTAACCACACACGCTCCACTAACCGACTTAAACAAAGTGCAAAGTGTAATTTCATGGATTAGCACCTTATTCACATTTTCCTAAGTAACTAAGATTGGGAATTATTAAGAGTTTAGTTACTTAGTATTTATCATTAATAATTTTAATGAAGGGAGAATTATAGTCCTATTAAACCCGTTTAGCTAACGACCCTCCACCGGTCAAGCAAGCGGTGGGTGAGAGTGGACACCCATTAAGTTGCCATTTTATAGGCAACAACCTTATACCCACCTTATAGACCGGCTTCGTGAATGAGGCGTACTAGCGGTAAGACTGACTTTACTCCTATATATATATATATATATATATATATATATATATATATATATATATATATATATATATATATATATTATTAACTTATAACATTATAAAGTATAAGGGTTGAATTTTAACTCTTTAAAATTCTAAGGGCTAACTTGGAATTAAAGTATTCATAAGTGAAAACTTTTCAAATTCCAAAACTTGAGGGCAAGTTTTGAAACTATTCAAAACTAATTAATTCCATAACTTATGTGTTTAAAGTAGTTTTAATCCAAAAACTCTTCAAGTTCCATAATTTGAGGACAAGTTATGGAAGACATTAAACTAATAAAAGAATTAACTTTTCTTTATTTTATAACTTCTGGAATTAGTTAAGGTTACACTTTTTTTTATTTATTATTTAATGAAGAGACTCTTGATCCTCCATAACTTGAGGACAAATTATGGAGTCATAACACCATTTAATTAGAACTAGACTCTTCATTTTGTAACCTTTGCCAACTTTTATGAGTTTCATGAAACTTAAATGTGACTTTTCATATAACTTGAGGACAAGTTACAAAAACACATTTTAGAATCATCTCTTAGATTAATTTGGATTGAAAACAACTATTTCACTCAACTTTTCTATTAATCTAAGCAACTCATAAGAACAAGATAATTCAAATCAAACTTTTTCATGTAATTAGTCTAAACCTTAAACTAATACAAAACATGAATCTATTGACATTTATCTTTGAAATTGGATTAGCATGAACATTACTACATCAAAAACAAGTTTATAAGTTCAAAAACATCTTAGGGTAATGTTCCTAGTCCAATTCCAGCCAAAAAGTCGAATTTATGCTGTCTGGGGGTCCAACTCGTCGAGTGCATGAACCAACTCGGCGAGTTGGATCGATTTGATCACTTTTTAGGCATGGACTCGCCGAGTCTCATGATGGACTCGCCGAGTCTGATGATCAGACAGCAACAATTTCGTTTTTTTAAGCAGTTTTGCAAGTATAACAAGAAAACAAGCCTAGGCTCTTATACCATTGTTGGGTTTTGAGCATTCTAACACACCTAAGTGTACATGCAACCCTAAATACCTTGGATCTATGTTTTCTCTATTATACATGCAAATAAGAACTTCCAAGGTGTTATCCTAATCTAGCATACAAAACAATGAGTGTAACATGATAGAATACATACCTCTTTGATGTAGAAAGTCTTCATGAAGCTTGAGTGCCTAGTGCCCCAAGTGTGACACCTCAAATGGTTCACACAACACCAAATACACTTGAAATAACTTGAGAGAAAAACTACACTTCATGAAATCGGCTAGCCTTCTATCTCACACTCTAGTGACCGATTTTGTCAAGAACAAGATCTTTATATAGTGTTACAATTAGGGTACACCCTAATTGTCATGACTTTCCATTTCCTTGGATCCATGGGTTCAAATACACCATGGAGCATCCATGGACCATCCTATGGGTTTTAGCCCAACTTGATTATCCATGGAGCATTAGCCCACTATACAAGTATGGATGATTTACACAATCAACCCATATATTTAATTAGTCTTCTTTTGATCACTTAATTAATCCTAGATTAATTATTGATCAATACTAATTAAATAATCTTATTATTCTTATTATTAATATACCAGAACTTATAATATATTAATAACCATAAGTGTCTTATTTCTCTCATTATAGTCTATCCAAGTGCATGATGCGATGCAACCCAAATGGACCATGCCGGGTCGGGTCAAGTCTTACCAATTATAGTTATGGACTTAGACATTAATCCAACAGTCTCCCACTTGGATAAGTCTAAAACTAATATTGCGTATGACTTCAGGAACCGACTGGCAATCATAGCTCTCAAAAGCTTCTGTCGAACTCTGACCTTGTAGATGAACTCTGACCTTTGTCAGTGACTTGTCCATTAGATAAGGGAACATATATTCCTCCATTCTAGATATCATATGGACTGAGACATGGATTATAATCATTATCTCTGTCCATTTGTTGTTTCCTGATTTCCGATTTATGACGACTGACTAATTGAACAAATCAAATCAGTCTTGGCCCGGCCGAGCACTTCCATTTGTCATCATCAAATCATCGAGGGGCCCACAGATATCGCTTTTATCCCGAAGGTAAAAGGAATGGATAAACTTCGACTCATATGGCTTGTTCTACTACTTGTTGAATCATACACAAAGGCACGTTTTATAGCATCGAGTTACCAAATGCGTTTTCGTGCAATCAATGTACAACCAACTCATATTAACAACTCATATCTCTAGGTTTGAAGAATATAAGATATTATCGTCTCATGATCACTTGTGATAAAATCCATGAAGTGATTCCAATAAGCACAGGTTGAATCCAATACTCAAAACTTATGAGCACTCATGAGTGTTGTAGCCCTTTGTCCAACACCTTAGACCTCTACAAGCCAACCCATGACAGTCATAATTCATATCTACTTCCAACATATGACCGACTGTGGATGGTTTGAATAACTTAGTCATTCCGGAAGAATAACCTAGTTTATTCGGGAAGTCAAAACATGTAAAGTGAAACACAATAATAATTGAATCCAATATGGTATCAAAATCTATGAACATAAATAAAACACCTTTTATATATCACCATATGATTACACATTATTCATTGTATATTGTTTTATCTATCAACTTTATTCTTGAATTTAAAACAATAGTTGTCCCATGCTCTAAGCATGTACACTATGTTTTCTGAACACTAGTCATGCCACACACCAAGTATGCATACTATGTTTGTCTATGATCTTTACTTTGTGAACTAGATCAATTGAACATAACTTCAATGATTCTTTTTTCACACTCCCAAATCCTTACTGCAAATGCAAGAATTCCAAATTCATGCCATTTACTGAAATCTGTTAGATTCTAAACTTATATGCATTGATCCTCTTGTAATGATTATGCACAAAGTCAGAAAGACTTGACAACAATCATTACAGAGTATTCCAAAGGAGATCAGCTCCTTGGAAACATCCTTCTTGCATTAAGTTTCCTTAATCTTACACATATTGAAAATTCTAACTTTGAAACATTTCCAGATTCCATTTTGACTATCACTTCTGACCAAGAGTTGCCTCCTTACAAATTATGTCAATATGGTCCTTCCAGAATTATCACTATACTTCCAACTGTCCTTGAGCAACCAATCTTTGGTAAACCTTAGATTTTCCTCGACAATTGTTTAATCCTTTTAGTCATATCCAGTTCTAAATCTTTTCCCTTCTTAATGCCCCAGGCATTTGGAAAATTTTAGAAAGGATGAATATAGAATATGTAATCGATCCTATATCCGAAGCATATGGGACACGATTCATGATGTCTCACATAAAGACTAAACCAGTCTTTTGCTATAATATTTCCATTTCAATTTGCCAAGTTCTCATAATTCAGATTATGAAAAGGGATGTCGTAATCATAATCGAATTTTAGAACGCAAACAATGGACCCATATATAGAATTTCCTTATGTTGAGCCATTCCAACATGAAATTCATATATATATATATATATATATATATATATATATATATATCCTTGACTAAATGATTAAAACCTCACGATCTAAGCTTATAGATTTGAGATGAAGTATAATTTCCTCTCCCTTAATTATAGCAAAACAACTTTTCCCAATTGAAACCTTTTGTTTTCTATAATTAACATTGCTTGCTTGCAATACTTATCATAATTATCATGCTCCCACTAACATGATGATTATTAGCATAACACTTATGCTCCCACTAGCTTTGACATCTACTCAGAAATCAGTTGACTTTCTTACCAAAGTTCAGATTTCTGATACTAGATTGTTTTGATAAGACTTTATCAAAATCATACACCTTCCCTTAGATAGCACACTTGTGTGTCTAAACAATTCTGAAGAGGGATGCCGTAATCATAATGGTTAGAGCTTTCTGCCACTTCTCAGAAGTCCAGGTTTGTGTGCCGGTAAACCGCACACGCTCCACTAACGACTTTGAGAATGCAAATATCACAATTGCTATCTAGCTAAAATCTACTTAGTGAAAGTGTTTCCTCACCATTATTTTCATGAATCGGAGAGAAACCTTATGACACTTAGATTTTTATGGTGTATGTGTTCTTATCCATGTGAATCGTCAAAACCATAGTCACAAGACAAGGATAATGACAAATCCAAACTCATATGGATTGAACTCAATCGTAACTTCTTGCCACCTGGCAGCTCAAGGGCCTGCCATTGCTTCCAAGTTGTTGTGAAACACATTGAGAACTCTAAGAACTCATATGCAAAGCCAACTTTAACTGGAATGGGCACAGAATATGTCAACACGATAGGTTATAAACCTCAAGTCGTGTGCTAGTGAAGAACTTCAGGTTTTATTCTTGATTATTTCTTTAGACTTTCAAGACCTTTAAGACTCCCACTGTCCTCTTGACCTATAATACTCCCTTGTCAAACATCCAAGAGATAGTGCGGATTCTAATCAAGACAAACACTTCACACAATTGGCCTTAGTTGGTCTTTGTTTTATCCAAAACATCACAACTTACCAATTTCAAATGTACAAGAGTAGAAAACTTTTACTCTTACATTTAACAAGTGTTTTAAACCTTCTTTAAGACATGTCACTCAAGTTACAATCTTGGATTATGACTCTAAGAATTGTATTGGAACGAAGTATGACTCATCTTCTTGATTTAACCATTTCAACAATTCAAGATTCTTCTTCTTAGTCATAAGAATGCACTAAGATTTCCTTAGAGAACTAATTGTGCTATGGTTTCTTAATCATTAAGATGGTCACAAAACTGATACTAAAGTACTCTCCCATCTTTTTAGATTTGTGAAACTTTTATCCTTCTGCCTGATTTGATTCTTCTTATTCGCTCTGCCATACATTGGAACCTTTTCCAATGTCTCAGAGTTATACTTAAGCTTGTAAGTATAATCATATTTACTGAGCTTTAGTAAACTATGACGAATAGTCTTATCAATCTTTTGTGGTGGACTTAATCAGTGCACAAGAATGTGTACTCGATCCCTTAGTCCTTCACTTGACTCACACATCCATGTGAGCAAATAATTAGTCTTAATTTTCCAATACTTGAAAGTTCACATTCATCATGCTATACAACTTGCATGATTCCAAGTTCCGGTCCAATTGAAACTTGGATGATGAGAATCTTTCCTTATTTGGTAAATTTAGACATTACCACAACAGAAAGAATCAATTTCATACTTCCACTCTTGCTATTAATGGAATCTTATAAGCAACAAAATTTTTCACATGTGCCATTGTAAGGATATTTTAAAATAAATAAAATCAGAAATTTTCCTTTTATTTTAAAAACATTGCGGAAAAACTATCCTTACAATCCATATGAAAACTTGTTGATATCTATTCCTAAGCAATATCTCAGAACTCCTAAGAAGTAGCTCAAGAATCCGATCTTCAAACTATGCGATAGAGATCCATCTACGCGATCAGATTTAGCATATTCTTTCTTTAAGTTTCTTTACTTTTCTTTGATTCTTAAAACATCACCATGTGACCCAGTCACATCATGTATCAAGAATCTCAGAATAGAAACTTAGCAGAGTTAGATAGTGGACTTTACCTGAAGTAGAGTCAAACTTATTAACTTTAACATCTTTAGGTAAATTTGGCAGCTTTGCAACCACTGCCCCTTTCTTTGGCAATATAAACATGTGGACCCTTTGATAATGGTACACGGGACTATCACAGACTTAGCTTTTCTCTTTACCATTTGGTCAACCGAGTTGACTATGGCCGATCCCTTTCCATTGGGAAGAGAATGCTTTCCTGGATTTCCTGTGTCATTATTGTCAATGTCCATCAAGTTTTAAGGAAGTTGATCTTAACAAGTAAATAAGATCATTAAGGGTCTTGTCATAGTCTGTTTCATAGGTGTCCCAAAGGAACTCACTATGTGACTTAGAAAGTGATTGAACCACCAACTTTCTCAAGACTTTGACACCCAACTCTCCCGGCTTGTCAATATGTGACTACATCTCCAAGACGTGACCACACCTAGACCTGGCCTTGCCAACTGGGCTTGAGTGACCTTAAACTTTTTCAAGAACTTGTGGGTTGGGGAGAATAATTGGAGGAGGTGAATGAAGTATGATTTCCATGGGACATCATCTTCATTTAGGAAAGCTTGTTTCAAGAGATTTGGGAAGATCATAAATGTCTAAACCAGACATCTTTTGGGAGATATTCAAGATAGTTGATCTTAAGTCCTTAATATGACACCCAATATGAAATATTAAGGCTAGGACCCAACAAACTATTTTATAACTTAGAAGAGGGATGCCGTAATCCAAGCTATAAAATATTTGAAGGTAGGTGAATGACGATTCACCAATTTCCACCAAGATAAACGAAATGTATTAATAGGTTTTAATTGGTTTTGAAACTCCTAGATCTTTTGAGATTCATTGAACTGTTCAATGGCATGTTTCACTCTCGAGTGTGCCCTTCAGGTTTTGTGACTGGGATGCCGAGGATCACAAAACAAGGTGTGAAGTAACCATGAAAATTACTTGGTACCCTTAAGTGTTTACCCCTCAATTGATGTGCCGGTTAACCACACACGCTCCATCGATACTATGATAAACATTAAGTTACCCTTTGCCTACCTTGTTAAATACGAGTTAGTGTGCCGGTTAACCACACACGCTCCACTAACCGACTTAAACAAAGTGCAAAGTGTAATTTCATGGATTAGCACCTTATTCACATTTTCCTAAGTAACTAAGATTGGGAATTATTAAGAGTTTAGTTACTTAGTATTTATCATTAATACTTTTAATGAAGGGAGAATTATAGTCCTATTAAACACGTTTAGCTAACGACCCTCCACCGGTCAAGCAAGCGGTGGGTGAGAGTGGACACCCATTAAGTTGCCATTTTATAGGCAACAACCTTATACCCACCTTATAGACCGGCTTCGTGAATGAGGCGTACTAGCGGTAAGACTGACTTTACTCCTATACATATATATATATATATATATATATATATATATATATATATATATATATATATTATTAACTTATAACATTATAAAGTATAAGGGTTGAATTTTAACTCTTTAAAATTCTAAGGGCTAACTTGGAATTAAAGTATTCATAAGTGAAAACTTTTCAAATTCCAAAACTTGAGGGCAAGTTTTGAAACTATTCAAAACTAATTAATTCCATAACTTATGTGTTTAAAGTAGTTTTAATCCAAAAACTCTTCAAGTTCCATAATTTGAGGACAAGTTATGGAAGACATTAAACTAATAAAAGAATTAACTTTTCTTTATTTTATAACTTCTGGAATTAGTTAAGGTTACACTTTTTTTTATTTATTATTTAATGAAGAGACTCTTGATCCTCCATAACTTGAGGACAAATTATGGAGTCATAACACCATTTAATTAGAACTAGACTCTTCATTTTGTAACCTTTGCCAACTTTTATGAGTTTCATGAAACTTAAATGTGACTTTTCATATAACTTGAGGACAAGTTACAAAAACACATTTTAGAATCATCTCTTAGATTAATTTGGATTGAAAACAACTATTTCACTCAACTTTTCTATTAATCTAAGCAACTCATAAGAACAAGATAATTCAAATCAAACTTTTTCATGTAATTAGTCTAAACCTTAAACTAATACAAAACATGAATCTATTGACATTTATCTTTGAAATTGGATTAGCATGAACATTACTACATCAAAAACAAGTTTATAAGTTCAAAAACATCTTAGGGTAATGTTCCTAGTCCAATTCCAGCCAAAAAGTCGAATTTATGCTGTCTGGGGGTCCAACTCGTCGAGTGCATGAACCAACTCGGCGAGTTGGATCGATTTGATCACTTTTTAGGCATGGACTCGCCGAGTCTCATGATGGACTCGCCGAGTCTGATGATCAGACAGCAACAATTTCGTTTTTTTAAGCAGTTTTGCAAGTATAACAAGAAAACAAGCCTAGGCTCTTATACCATTGTTGGGTTTTGAGCATTCTAACACACCTAAGTGTACATGCAACCCTAAATACCTTGGATCTATGTTTTCTCTATTATACATGCAAATAAGAACTTCCAAGGTGTTATCCTAATCTAGCATACAAAACAATGAGTGTAACATGATAGAATACATACCTCTTTGATGTAGAAAGTCTTCATGAAGCTTGAGTGCCTAGTGCCCCAAGTGTGACACCTCAAATGGTTCACACAACACCAAATACACTTGAAATAACTTGAGAGAAAAACTACACTTCATGAAATCGGCTAGCCTTCTATCTCACACTCTAGTGACCGATTTTGTCAAGAACAAGATCTTTATATAGTGTTACAATTAGGGTACACCCTAATTGTCATGACTTTCCATTTCCTTGGATCCATGGGTTCAAATACACCATGGAGCATCCATGGACCATCCTATGGGTTTTAGCCCAACTTGATTATCCATGGAGCATTAGCCCACTATACAAGTATGGATGATTTACACAATCAACCCATATATTTAATCTTTTGATCACTTAATTAATCCTAGATTAATTCTTGATCAATACTAATTAAATAATCTTATTATTCTTATTATTAATATACTAGAACTTATAATATAATAATAACCATAAGTGTCTTATTTCTCTCAGTATAGTCTATCCAAGTGCATGATGCCATGCAACCCAAATGGACCATGCTGGGTCGGGTCAAGTCTTACCAATTATAGTTATGGACTTAGACATTAATCCAACAGTACACTGGGCCTACCTTGGTACTGGTGATTGAAGGGAGGTGTTAGGTTTGGTTTCTGCAGAAGCGAGCAGTATGCCCGTTCTTGTTGCAGTTTTTACAGTGCATCACCCGACAAACCCCATTGTGATGGAAGCCACACTTCTTACACTTTGGGAGTGCTCCCATATATTACATGTCTGATTCTTGAGTGATAGATGTTGTGGTTGATGTCGAGGCATGTGTTGTGATTGCTGTCGTAATTGTAGGGGTGGCCATGGGTTGTTGTCTTTTAGCAAGTCTTTGAGGTTGGTTCCGCTCCTTTTTGTTCCAAAACTTCCGCTTCTTGTTCGTAGGCTTGTGGCCTGAGGCATTTTCGTTGGTAGACGCCCGCTGGTGTTCTTGATTGATAATGTGGTTGGTATTTCTGACACCATCTCCGTGTCTGCTGGCGTGGTTAGCATTGATCTGCGCCATGACGGCTGCCACGGCTGCCGTGACTGCAGCTTGAAAAGTAGCAGACTCTATCTACAAGGTTGGCGCCTTGCTAGTTGGTTGGTTGCCTCTTGGTGAAGACATAGCTCTGTTTCACTATGAAAAACGACTTCGTGAGTAGGGATAATAATCTCAAGTTCATTCTTACGGTTTATATTCACATATATAAATTTTTGCACATTACTATACTATTCTTAGTGTTTCTGCTAACGTTCCTGAGACGGAGTTATGGTAGTGGGTAGAAGTAGGTTTCATACGGGCGTTTTAAGCTTTACTCATCTTGGGATCATGTTTGTCCAAACACGCTTGGCTGAGGAGTTTTGATGGGATCCGGTGTATTAGCACTACTATGATCGCACCCTATAGGTCTATGAAGAAGGAACCTCTCAAACAAAATGTTTAAAGGTGAGACAGAAATGAGTCTTTAGAATGGCTATATGTCGCGAGTTTTCTAACTAAGTTTATCTTATAACAATTCGTAACGTAATTCGGTTGTTAAGGGTGTTCTGTAAACAGTTCATAATGAGAGTCTTTAGATGATAAACTCATGTATTTTAGTAGTTCTGTATCCAAGTGAAACCTTGTAACTTGATCCAAGCTAGGTCCTTATTATGACCAATTGATGTATGCTTAGTTATATAATTAAGACTGAATAGACCTTCGACTCTGTTAGGTATGTCCTAAACCCATCTTGTTAATATGATTCTAGTAATTATGGTTTCAGCAAAAAAATTGACATCGATGCAGGTTTGTCTCACATCCATGCAAGGAAAACTTTTGATAGCCACTAGATCTCTCGATTAGTATGACCGCTTAAATTGCAGTGTCGTGCTTACGCCTAGAATAGGGTAGCACCAACGCCTACTCATGAACCTAATTTACAAGGTCTTGTGAGCGGTATGAACCCTAATCACGATGATCCGTCCCTTGGGATTCCTGAGGCAAAGTCGATGCACCTTGCAGTTCTGCCAATCGATGCTTGGCTACAATCATCCTTTCCTTGAATGTCGTGTGTTTACCCTGTTACTCTCTTGCCTCTGCCCGAGCGGCGATAAGGTCCTAAAAAGAGAGTTGGTCTCGGAAATAATAGTCTAATTCCGAGTCTCGGGTACGTGAGACGGTAGGGTCTGCAGTAGCGCGTAGTTTCCGAACTCGGGTTGTAGTCTTCCTGTTTTAATCCCTGATGTTTGCGATCTGCCGGGTCTTCGTCGGGAGGGCTCTGTCATTCGGTCCCCCGTGGTTGAGGTCATAGCACCCTCGTTGGTCTCCATATAGTGGTTACTATCATTGCTATCGACTTCGACCATTGATCACGGTTGCCCAACGAGGCACATGTTCGATGTAGTTGAAACAGTTCGCAGGAACCCTGGCTATGCATGGAGGGTTGATTACCTCCGGTTCCGCTTCTGATTTTTCTCATAACCATCCACCATTTCTCTGGTTGGGAAAGTAGGGGTCGTCCGGTAAGTAGGATCTTGGTATGTTGTACATGCGAGAATAGGAGTGGAAGAGGTAATTACTAGGCGTCTAACTCTTATAATTAATTACTTATAGAGGTGATCCTTATTAGTTACTTCTATAATGACATAGTGCATACTAATTACATATAACAAGATATGATAAACCTTCGAATAAGTGATCCTACCCTAGGTCCACATCCAAACAAGGAAAAGGAAGTAAGGCAATGACCACCGATTCTTAGTCTATGATCTCTAAGTTATATATAACTTTAGAGTATCCACTTAGTGACTATAGACCTATTATTAAGGATCTATTTAGTTTTCACATAAGTTATGATATTACAAAATACTCCTATAGTATTTTAGATTTTATGTTTGGTTCTTAGTAACTTTCTTGTATGGAAAGTTTTTAGGCTTGTTGCTCACCACGACCATGCCCTGGCATACCATAGTCACACCTCGGATAAATATAGTTGATCAGGCTATATTCATCCCAAGTATGATTAGATACCCCAAGGTCTACTCGTAGTGTCCAACTCCTCGTTTTACTTTTGTATTGTCCTAGATAATGATACTATACTAGTATGTATGTATGTACTCATACTTTTAACAAGAAACTATTTCATTTCTAAAAGTATAATAGTTTTGAAAACTTAAATCAGAGACTTTAGTCCCAATGTATTTATAGTTTGTATATCTTATGTGGTTCGATATACTTAGTTCACTATAAACAATGCTCTGATACCAATCTGTAACACCCCCAAACCAAGGATGGCGAAACGTCCGGGGGTGGCGGACTTCATGTATAGTATCACAACAACGAGTATAATAGTGCTCAAAGTAAATACAACCATTCATAGATATAATTAGGAAAGAATTACATGGTTTCAAGTATTACATATTTCAATGATTGATCACGACATGATATAAAAATAGTTGTTCAATGTCGTAGCGTTCCATCCTCAAAAGCTTGTGGTTACTTGGTTTCGTTGATTTCCTGAGAATACAAGTACTTTTGAAAAAGTGTCAAGAATTAAGTTGGTGTGTTCATAAGCTTTTTAAATAAAGAGTTTGGAAACCGTTCTTTGTAAATTGTTGTGTGTTACCAAGAAAAATTCAATATTTTCCTTATAAAAGTTATGTGGTCCTAAATCCCAGGACCAAGAATAAACAAGTATTTGCCATACTTAAAGATATAAACGTGGTTTTAAATCGGCATAAAACCCTTTTTGATTTGAGGAAAATCCCTTAATGGGTGACGTGTAGTCTTAAATACCAAGACCGAAAGTGTACAGTAATATCTGTACTTATTGATAGAGAAAGTGATTTTAAATCGTCATAAAACCCCTTTTGAATAATAAAAATTCCCATAAACTTTATGTGTTGTTAACTCCCTATGTCAGTCGCTATAACCATACTATGACTGAATGAACCTGCCACAACGTTTCTCAGGCGTCGAAAACTGATATGACACTTGTCACCCGTAGACCTGCAGGTCCCACTGTAGCTAGCAGCAAGGTGTGGGGTGTCAAACCCAATATAGATCTATACACAACTATCACGTTCTCCCTACAAGAGACTCTGGTTATAACTACCAGGAATTTTAACCCGTACTCTAGGAGTACTGAGAAGAATGTCTCACAGTTTAAGTTATCAAGTTTTGTGTGGTGTGCGTGAGTGTAAAACCTTTTTCTGTGGGAATAAAACCTTCCGAAATGTGTTTGTTGTGTTAATGGAAACATAAACCATACCTATTATAGTTTATCAAAACATTTAAATGTAATAGTTGTAACTTTGTTTATTATGGTTAACTAATGTACTTGTGAAGGTAAAAACCCTTTTGTTTACTGATATGTATATATACCTTTTACTAAAGTGAAGCAACATGCAATATAACAACTAATTAATTACCATACTTTTGTAGGTAAAAATCCATTTGTTTTCTGATGTATGACTATATACTAAGACAAAATGTCATCTATTTGCGAAAACATATATTCACATAGAGATATACACCTTGCTCAACATGTTACAAGGTGAAATGAAAGTGATAACATTTTTCTGTTGTTAACATTTTCTTTTACTGTTCTTAGAAAATTTATAAAAAAATCATCAAAGGTCCAAATCAGAATCCGTAAATTCTGAGATTTTTGGAAATGAGTCTAGTTTGTTCATAATTTTTATTATGAATTTTAATGACCTCCAACCTGTGTGAAAAAGTCCATATTCACAGGCTGGTCCGGATTTGCTCTTGAAATGATAGGCAATTTTGTAAAAATCACCATAAATTATAGAAAAGTCGTGTGGAGATGTGAAAGTAGTCATTTTAAATCTAAGAACTGGAGCTACTTGCACCTAAAACATTTTTGAAAAGTAAAATGTTTACGTTGCCCAAAACAGTCCGTGAATGGAGTTGAACTTTTCTGATGAAGGCTGTTAAATGAGTTTAGTTGTGTTCTTGGTGTTTTAACTTGTATTCCCCCACTCCCCCCCCCCCCCCTTAAAACTTAAGAAAAACATGAAAAGATAGGGGTATGAACTCACCTTATATGATTTCAGTGGGTGATGTTGAAGATGAGAAGTGTTCAACTCAAGAACACTTGAAGGATCACTTGAAGATTCGAATATCTAACATGAATGTGATGATGTTTGTGTAAAATATTTATGATTTGAGTAAGAGGGAATGTAATAACCATACGGAGGGTGATGAAACTTACCAAAAATGAGAGAAAACTTGATGATCAGCCCTTAAATCTCGAATTTGAGTGAGAGGATTTGAGAGAAAACTGGTGTTTGATACTTGGTGGAAATGAGGAAAAATGAGTGAAGTGAAGAGTGAGAGAGAGAGAGAGGGTTTTACAGCTCATTTGGACGTGGGTTTGCTGGGAAATGAATGGGGTAGTGCCATGAGGTGACTAGGAGTGGCGGGGAGTACAATAGTTAGTCAAAGGAATGAGCATGGGGTGGTTGTTTGTGTCAAATATTATGACAAGATCCACACTCCACCTCAAGATCTCACTTAATAGATTTTATTCTTAAATAAATATTTCCATAAAAATATGTTTAAATTATGAATATTTAGGGTCTTATATGTTAAAATATGATTTTTTGGAGAAAATCTCGCGTTAAAATAATTAAAAACGGGCTTAAAACGGAGTCGTGGTCGATAACCGGGTGAAAAAACAGCATTAGATCCGAAGTGGGGCTTGGCTGCTAAAGTGGGTTCGAAGGAAAAAAGGGTTGCGGTCCGAGCAGCTACCGCGGTGGCTTCATCAGTAGGGAACCGAAGGCGAGGTTACTGTGGTCGGTGGCTGCGGCTTGCTAGCTGCGGTCGGCTTGCTGCGGCTCGCTGGCTGCGGTCAGCTTGCTGCGGCTACTCCATTGCGGTCCGAAGACTGCGGCTGCTCAAGCGCCTCAGACTCAGTTCAAGTGGCCTCGGATCCAAGAGGACTTGGCTCCTATAGAGAGGCTTCGGCCCTAAGGGCTATTTTCCAAACTATCTCCCCTCTTTGAGTGGTTTCTCATCAAACCAAGTACCGGGATGCCCTCAAATGATCAAAATAAATCGAAAGGGGTTTTGAGAGAGATTTTACAATCTTGGAGAGATTTCTCATATGGAGAGAGATTTGGGAGAGATTTCACAATCTTGGAGAGATTTTTCATACGCAGAGAGATTTGGGAGAGATTTCACATTCTTGGAGAGATTTCTCATACAAAGAGAGATTTAGGAGAGATTTCACAATCTTTGAGAGATTTGGGAGAGGTTTAGGGTAGCGAGAGATAGAGCAAAAGAGATTGGGAGAGTCTTCTTTTATGACCTTTTTGAGTGCTTGGCTCCGCAACGCAAGGTCCGTAAGCCCCGTTAAGCCATGATTAAGGATCTTACACACTCCCAATAAGTATGCAACATCGTTTTATCAGTTTGGTTCGTTACTTACCACAGTTTTAGTTTAAGGAATTCTAGATGTACGAACTTTTCAATTTATGATTTCTCATTAGAATAGCGAGTTGTATAGTAATTACCTAATGTAAGCCCTAGTATACAAGGGTTAGTTGGGTTGACCGGTTTGACTTGTTGACTTCATTTGACTTTGACTTGACCAGAATTTGACGGTTGTCACAGTTGGTATACCAACTCATTAAGTCCATACTCCTCTAACCCAAACCAATCCGCGACTCTGCTTGTCGAGTCTAGAAAGAACTTAATGGGTTCTTCTTCAATCATACCATCAGGACCATCTTCACCCAACGTGCCGAGTTCATCCTTGAACTTGTCGAGTTCATCTCCCTCATAAGAATGTGTCCAGTCTATGACTCGTCGAGTTGTATGAACAACTCATCGAGTCCATCTTCAAAGATTGGGAGATTGCCTTGGACTCGCCGAGTTTGCTCGAACACTCGTCGAGTCCCATGATTCCCAGGTCCCTTAGGAGCTTAAACAACTGAGGGAACTTACAACACTATCATCTGGTCCTTCGACAGAAAGGATTTGGTGGTCATTACACCCCGACTCATCGAGTCGCAAGAACGACTCGTCGAGTCCATCCTCGACAATTAAAGAGTAAAACTCAAAGTCAACAGCCAACAATATCAACCATTGATCCTCACATCGTGACCATCCCTTGGTCACGCCGTGAGGATACACTCAGCCCGATTCCAACTCGTATCGGACAACCCACTAAGCAATAATCACGACGTGATCCTTCCTTTGTCACATCATAAGAATAAACATACAAGGTAATCGTGAAAACTTCAATCGACACACCATGTCAACCACAGTGTCACATCGTGACCACACTCTGAGACAACAACTTAATCGTTTGTGTCCTAAATCCATTAAGTATTCAACTCCCATTTTCCAGAAAGGACTCCAAAGATTCATAAAAATGACAACTTTATGGACATGCATTCTCAATGCATGTCCTCTATCCAATCTACGTCAAAAACCAAGAAAATGACCCAAAACTCATGTAAGCTTCCAATACATAACCAAATTCCAAAATTGAAACATATAACACTCAAATGGCTTCAAAGATCCATGAATTTGCCAACTTTATGGAATCCCATCACTTAAACTTGCTCATACTTGAAGATAAAGGGACAAGGACTTGGATCTAGCAACCTAGAAGCATAAAGTTTGAATCTTGGACACTAACAAGGGTCTAAAAAGTGCACAAAATGATGATGTTGATGTTTCCTTGCTAAATCAACACATTAGAACACCTTCTTCTTCTATTTCTTCTTAAAGCTACAAAAAGCATCCAAAGTAAGCCAAGAACCACCAACAGGGAGTTGGGTTAGGGTTTTCTGAGGTTTGAAAGTGATGGAGGCTGATAATGAACCCTAAAATCGATTTAATGGGGTTTTAATACAAAGGAAACCCTAAAAGATCATGGGAATGGGTTGCAGCCTTCCTCACGTCATGGCCATATACATGTCACGTCATGACCACAGTCCGGATATGTGTTCCTCACTATGGCTTGTCACGTCGTGACCACCCTATGGTCACATTGTGACACCTGATTTTCCTCAAAAACAAAGATTTTGACTCCTTAATGTCATAAACTGAGCCACTCTAGAAAACGGGTGTTACATCTAGTGTACAAAAGCAACAAGTGCTCTAACTACAAGGCATAACAAGAACTCCCTCTTGTCTACTAGCGTACTTATACTCTAATAGTACCTCTATCCTACCAGGAAAAGGATATACAGTGAGGTACGTGGCATGGTAAGAAACTCACGTGGAGTGAAGAACCGTAGTACCGAAGATACACAACAACACTCTCATGTCTTGCACTGCTCAGTCCTCCGAACCAACTAAACACCAAAAAAGATAAAACTCAAGAAACAAACCAAATCCTCCAAGTTTGAACCTAAGTCAAACTGTTCAAAATTCAACGGTCAACGGTGAATAAAATTTAAAATCAACAAAGTGAAAGTTAATGCCACAACGTGAGCCCTCCTTGGCCACGTTGTGGGAATGACAAGACAATAGTAAAATGTAAGGCATTGTCACATCGTGGGTCTTCCTTGGCCATGTTGTGACAATTACAGGACAACCCAGTCATGGATCTAAACATCTCCATGCCATGGCTATCCATTAGCCATGTCATGGCTACTGGCAGAATGTCATTTCTCTCATTAGGAGCTTATTCCTTACAGATCAAGCCTTATACTTCCAGATCTAATTCTTCTCAATGACTTAATGGATAAAGTTTCTAACTTTATCCATTAGGAATGCACTCTAAGGCAAAATCTTAAACCCTATGTCCATTAAGCTCTTAATATGACCAAAACTTGAACAAGGAACTAAGATCTGTAACGACTATGTTTCCTGCTAGGCTTAGTTATCGAATTTGTAACCTTCTCATTAAATATTATAAATTTTTTAGAATAAATAAAATTAAATTATTCAAGTATATATGTATATACATGAATTTTATAGATATTAGGTGTATTTGATATCTGTGTAAAAATCTTACGTCGAAACGTAATAAATATGGCCTAAATATAAATTAAAAATAAAAGATTATTTTGGATAAATAATCTAAAGAAAAGTTGTAGTATTCGTAAAAGCGAACTTGTGCATATAATGAACGCCTAAATCTGACTTCGTGAGAGGAAGTTATAATTTTTCGAAGTTTCAGCATAGCAGTATAGGGCCTAGAAACCGAAATTGAAATTGGTCCATTGTTAGGAAAAACAATCTAAATGAGAGTTGAAGATTTCTTCAATACCTATCCTTCGATAGAAAGACAATTGATGACGGATATCGTATGAGAAAGTGATGATTTTTATATAGACTTTAGTAGTCTAAGGCTATTAAAAATACAAGTTAAAAAAAAATAAAGTGAGGATTACCCAACGAAGTCTAAATGAAAGTTGTAGATCTCATTGATATTTTTGCGTGGATATAAAGAATGTGATAAATGGAGCCTGTATCAAGAATATATGATTTTTCTAAGAAAATTAAGTTTTCGTGTGCAAAGGCAGCTCATGCGGCATGCATCGACAAAACCATGCTGCCCCACCAAAACTTCACCACATGTCAGCCCAAAAATATGCCACGTCAGCATCTCCAACCAACTGCGTGGCGTGCCCAGACAAGAAGCGCGACATGCCTGCCCTCCCAAATCTATATATAGATCGTTTTCTGCTCATTATTTTCATCCCTTCCACTACCCTAACCTTGAGTCACCTTCTTTTTTCAAGTGAGTGCGTAGTTACTTTCAACAACATAGTTTAATAGAAGTATTTAATAAATGTTATTTATATTAATCATACTATGTGCTACTTGTATAACTATAATAGTGTTGCTTATTAGGAACCATGTCTGAATAGAATTGCCTTTAGATATAGTATGGGTTATCTATGAACTTATAAAAGGTACTTAGTTCTAAATAAGCTAGACATTGGTTAGGTCTCATTCTGAGGGTAGAATGTGAGATTAGAGCGGATTGTAGTAGTCATCCTTTTCTTGGATAACCAAAAATGGTGGGTCCAGATCATATAATTGGCAAGTATGTCTGCATCATCGACCAAAGCAGATGACAACACTTGACTATTCTAGGTTGTCTAGTGAATTACATTGCTAGTGTGTTTTTATAACCTACAGACATGGATAAAATGGGATACCATATTTATTATATACTTTGTACATTGGTTGCCTTTAGATCACATTCGCTAGCCAAGGACTCCCCAAACTGTGTAGTCAAATACTTTCTCAGACAATCATTTAGGTAAGGTGATTCTTCAAGATGATCGTCGAATTAGGACTTGTAAGAGTCGATTAGGCAGGATAGGTGGTCTTATATCAGATTACACATATATTGTTTGTTTGAAGGAATGTTATTATACATTATCATTAATATACCATGGGCTTGAAAACTGTATGCATCTCACCAGGTTTGCCAAACCTGACCTATTCATTTTATTTGCATCACAGGTAGCGGATGTAAGGCTGTCAAAGTCAAATTAGGATGCTGAGTAAAATAAAGAGAACTTCTAATTATAGTATTTCAGGACCTTTTAATATTTACGATGTAATGTATGTTTAGATATGAACAATGACATCCTTGTAGTTTTTAATATAAAGAAATAACTTTTGTTATCTCAAACTGTTTTTATTACACTGGTAATTAATTGGTTTTGAAAATTATAGGGTGTCACAAAAATTGTAAAACTAAGACCTTGCTCTCATTTAACAGAAGTCACTAACCATAAGGAGACTATATCAAGCTCTGTAGCTCCTCGAACTCCAAGAGCGTCCAAAATGGGACCAAAACCGAACCATCAAGGTCAAGAACGCAAATCTCAAAAGAATAAGGTGCAAGCTTTTTACCTCTAAAGGTCTAGAAAGTTGTAGGAGATGATGGATCTAGCATTGATGTATGCTTCCTTGCACCAAGAAGGAGTTACTTTCTTCACTAGCTTCACCAAGACAAGAGGAATTACTTCAAAATCAATCCACTAAGCTCATAACCATGGATGAGAGGCTAAGGTTTCGAAATAGAGAGATTGGGGCTGAAGGAGTAACCCAATCCATGAGTTAATGTGTTTATATATGAGAGAAACGCTAAAAATCTTGGGTTTGTTTTGCATCGATTGCCATGGCGTGACCCTCTTCTTGCCACATCGTAGGAACCATAATTAAAACGTGTTTCATAAAACTCATGCCATGTCATGGGCATCCATGCGTCATGTCGTCGCATATTATTTTCTTTAAAAACCCTATCTTCAATCCCAAACTGTCTTTAGCTAATATTTCTGGAAAACGGATGTTACATGTTTCTTCCAATATAGTAAGAAAATGCATAATTGTTTATGGATATACCCGACTTTAATTTCCTCCAAAATGAAGATATAGACACCCAAATGCACAACTGATGGGGTTGTGTTTTAATTTTTTCCTCATATGTAAACCTTTTACGAGTAGGTATAAAAACACAAATTCTTTAACATTATTGAATCTCCAATTGTTTAATTTTCAATATTAACAAAAAATATACATAAATTTAAAATATAAAAAATTTAACCTTTAATAAGTTAAAGAATAACTAAAAATTCCAAATATGCTTTTTTTATTCCCTTTTTTAATAGGTCAAGTAACATATAAATTTTATTATAGTCCGTTAATATATAATACAACATGTAGTTCAATTGAAGGCAAACTACAATTTGTGTCGCTAGCCCCTTTCCGGATAGGTCAAGTTAATTTTTAGGGACCTAGAATACCAAAAAAAAAAATTGTTTGATGATCAAATGAGATCAAAATCAATAGTTTATGGGCTGCAATGGAATTAACCCTAATAATACAATATATTTGTTTATAATTACATTAAAAACAATGGTTGTTATTTTAAATAGTTATCAATATCAAAATTCAATAATATCCAGATAAAAAATTTATATATTAATTAATCATAACACTTGATGGGATAAGCATATATAATTTTATTGAAATATAAACATCGAGTAGATGTCATTAAATAATATGATTTTGATAGATGTTAAATTTATAATCTTTTTCAAAAATAATTACAATCTGATATATTAACATAGAATAAAAATTATTATTTCATATTTCATGTCAATAACATAATGATTTTCAACATGTATTTTTTTAAAAATTTTAACAATATAATTTATTTTGTGTAATGTGCAGATATCCGCTTAATTTCATACCGTAATAGAAGTTGTTTGAGATGATATGGATAAAAATAAATTGTTATCTTAATCTATATTCATTGAAACCAAAAATAACCTTTCAAATTCCTTAAATTAATGACACTCAATTTTGATATAAATATCAATTACATCTTTTACTTCTATATTATCTAACTTGTATTGACTCACTTATACAGTGACATTCAGTTTAATATAATTTTTTACTTTATATGATTCAAACATATTTATTAATGAACCTTTGCCATTAAAGTGGTACAGTAACAGTAACAAAAACAATAATAATAATAATAATAATAATAATAATAATAATAATTTTACAACTTAAATTCATAGAACACTTAGAAAATATTAAAATTTGTCCTGAATTATTTACAATTGAGTAAATTACAATTTTGGTCCCTAAGTTTAGCTTATTAAAGTTTTCTCTTATAATTTTGGTCTTTTTGGGTTATTGTAACATTTTTTTAATCCTTGTTCCCAAAACTCTCGTCTCCTCTCCCTCACACTAGAAATCGATTCAAATGATTTTGAAAATGCTTTGCGATAGTTACATTCCGGAACAGTGGAAAGTATTAATAGAGGTGGAAGATCTTGTCACCATTTTTTCTCTACAAGCTAACGTTACTAATGGAAGCTCGATCGCTCTCATTTTTACTAAGCCTCTAGGCCAGGAAAAGAGTCGGAAGTTGCAATTGAGACAACGATTCAAGATTTCAACATCAAAACCAATCATATCTTCAAAACTCAAGAAACAAACCTGGACAAGCAGCTATTGTAGGTGAAAATTGAAATATTCTTTGAATACCACACATTTTATTTTGGAAATATTAGCAATAAATATACTAAAGAAGTTTGATTTGGTTGTTTATCATCTCTCTTCTCACTCAAGAATTTCGTCAAACAAGTTTCGAGCTAACCCATATATTACCACTCACATCTGGTTCATCTTTATTAAATGAAGAGCTTGACGTGATCAAGAAACAAAAATGTCAAGTCTTTGTGATTCATACGTATGTGGAACTTGGATTCGTCTCTTTCAGACAACCAAGAAGATGGAGATGATAGGAGATGGGTATCTATGGATTGTGACTAATGGAATCACGGATCTTTTTAAATCCATTAATTCCACCATTATTAGTTCACTAAAAGGTATGATCGGAGTCAAAAGCTACTTCCTTGAACAACCATTGTACGCTCGCAAACGTTGCCAAAATGTTGCAGAAAGTTTAGAGAGAATCAAATGAAGGGTTGGTGTTCCTGGTTGATCTCTATTTAACAGGTTCGTGAAAGTAGATCATGTTACAAGCAACTTCACTGGATGTGTAGTCTCTATGTATAAGAAGTAATCAGAAAAATAAATAAGCCATTTTATTATATTTCATTCAAGGACTCTTGTGATGAATTGGTCTAACAAATACCTAACAAGGTTCGCAAGAACACACACAAAAACGAATAAGTATGTAGAAAAAGAACCCGTACATGTAATTGATCTCTTTTTTTCTTGAATTCAGGGCATCCACAATACATTGAACTCCATAGAGTTTAATGGATTGCTACATCATTTTTATATATTTCATACAACTCAATCAATTTTTTCCTACAATGCATTCAATTGTATAAAGTTCAATAGAAAGTTAGAAAAGCTAATTTATAATATGTATTTAAGATTAAAAAACTTTCATTTTCTCCATTGAAGAGTTCAACGGCCATTGAACTCCAAATCCATTGAATGCCAATTTAGCATCTCACTATGGTAGAGTTCCATCCATTGAATCACAACTAGACTTGCCATCTCATTCAACTCTCCCAGTTAACTCACCATTGTGGATGCTCTTATGCAAAATTTTGATGCAATAAGTGGTGTTTGTCTGGTGGTGAGGAATAATGATGATAGAATTTAAAAACCATAGGGATCTTTTATGAAGTTTTTTAAAATTAGAAACTGTATCTTAGATTTTAAGAAATTTGAGAAACCACTGAATCATTTATGAAGTTTTGTCTAATAATAATAAACTACAGTTTAAAATGTAATGCATGTCTTATTAATTACGTTAAATTAATTGTATTCCTTCAATTCAAAGCAAAGAAAATGATGAAAAATTCCATTGACTTCACACGCACTTGATCTTTTCCTATACAAAAACAAAACACTTGAAAACCAAAAATCAAAAACCAAAAACATGATAGGTTTTGTATGCGGCTGTGGAACCTCCACAACCACCCTTGTGTTCATCATTTGCATTTGGGTTCCATTTGTTCAAGCCAAGAACATGTTCTTTGCGATCTTATCGACCATGATGTTGATGTTTAATCTAAATGATCATCATGATCGTGATGATGACCTCTGGAACATCGTTTCAAACACCTACAATCTTTCAGCTCTTCGATTCTGTAACGTAGTTGTCGTAGACAATAGAGCCGCTATGAGAGTTGTTAACGACACGTGCACTATTTGCCTAGCTAAGTTTAGGGACACAGATACAGTGAATCAAATCAACAGGTGTCGTCATGTATTCCATACATGTTGCATGGCGAGATGGATAAGTGGGGACAACTTCAGTTGTCCACTTTGTAGATCTAATATGTTTGATGCCGCATGCTAACAAGCTGGGAAAAAGTTGTCACGTATGTGGGAGCCTAACGGGTTGAAATTTCAGCATTCCATAAAAAATGTTCAAGGTTCAAAACTTGTCATACTCAAAATATTGATGGTGCTTTGTGATTTTACTCCACGGTGATTGGTATAACACATCCAAGTCCTTCATTTTTGCTTCATTTTGTAGGCAAGTTTAATGAGTTGTGCAATACAAGTTATTACGCATTCTTAAGATTGTAATTGAAGATTGATATGTATCTTTATATTAATGGTTGCGTAGCCCGAACAATAGTTGAGACTTTAGAGGCTATGACGACATTATAATTAACTTTGTTGAAGTTAGATTTTTGAAGCTTGATGAGTCGATTGTAGTTTTAACTTGAGGTATTATTAGAACATTTTATAAATTTATATAAAAGTCTAAATTATATAATGAGATTTGATTTTTTTTTTGTTTCTCGGGTAGATGTAAAATATTGTGTTTGTAGAAATTTGCGTTTTTAACAGTTTCATGCAGATGCTGATATATATATATATATATATATATATATATATATATATATATATATATATATATATATATATATATATATATATATATATATATATATATATATATATATATATATATAAAGTTAAATTAATTTATCCAATAAAACTATTTGATTTTGATTAAAACGATAAAGTGGTCATTAATTTATGAAATCTTTATTTTTGTTAAACTCTTTTGATAGAAATTAATATCCAATTAGTTGAGATATTTAAAATGTATTTTTTATGTAAAATAGATGAAATCCTTAAAATGTGGGCTTAAATTTACCATCTCATATTTAATTGCCTCCTATGAAATTTGTATCATTTTGAAAAAGAACATAAAATTTGAGCTATTTTATGACATATCATTAGTGAATTTGCAAGATTACTCGCTTTTTAAAAATAACAATAACCATCCATTTAAAAGTATAATAGATATCCCGCTACAAGAATAACATCATATACCGACAACACTTTTTTTTATCATTTGTCGACGACATGTCGTCGGCCAGAGCGTCGTCATAGCTTTGTCACCAAATGTGGAAATTGTCATCGGGATAGGTGTCTGTAACATCTCGATTTCCATATATTTTATATTTTCACCATTGGTATGAGTATTGTTTGCAAATTTAGTCCCGCATGACATCTTTATAAACTTTTGGAGTTGCTAGAGTACGTTGGGCGTACGTAGGATTGACCAAAACCATAATATTTAGGGTTTGTGACCTATTTATAGATCCTTAACTCTCAAGGCTCCCTTCATGCATCGCCCTCCAACCTCATATTCGACCCTTGCAAACCCTAATCCATTTTAGAGCATATTTGAGCTTGAGTGTCGTATTCAACTATCTTTTGAGACTGAGAGGTGAGTTTTCCTTGTTATACTTATGGGTCGAAGGCATCAATGTCGGCCAACTAGGTTATATATTCTGGTTTATAGGATATTGCTATGATGTATTGATCTATTAGAATGGAGTCTTGGTATATAGGATTTTGTTATGGGATAGTCATCTGTAGATCTGCCTGTGAAGTTTGTTGACCATTTATATGATTATCTACTTACTGGGTAAATGTTATCTATAATATATATGTCGACATTGTATGTTTGGGTTGAGGCGATGCTACTTTGTGCGGAAGCCAACAAACCTGGGAGAAAGCTAGACATAAGTTGTGGGCCCAAGGGGCAAGCCAAACTTATCTTGGGGGCTCTGAAATAAGCCAGACATAAGGTGTGGGCAGGAAGGAAAGCCAGACTCATGATGTGGACTTAGAGGTAATCTAGTATATTAGTTGTGGACCCAATATGCAAGTTGTTATATGTTTGTGTGGTGATACTTTGAGGGAAATCACTAAGCTTTAGCTTACAATTTCAGTTTTATATTTCAAGTACTTCAAATGACCGTGGGAAAGAAAAGGAGTGATCATACACATCCTCTTGGTTTTGATGGTACTTATTTGGGACACTCAAATATACGATTTCTACTTTTGAGAAAAATGTTGTGTACATGTTTGGTTTTGATCCGGGTTTGTCTGAAAACAATGATTCTTCTTAATTTAAAATGAAAAAGTTTATAGTGAATTTTTGGATGTTACAAGTTGGTATCAGAGCCCTAGTTTGAGAGAATTGGATGAGCATTCGTGCGAATCCAGACGCCAACAAAGGATCTATAAAAGTCTTCAAATGATTTTCAAAAACTGTTTTCAAAAGTAACCAAGGAAGGACAAGATGTGTATGATCAGCCAGAGCAAGAAGTATATGCCAAGTAACTACACTGTTATTTGTTATTGATAATTATGATACAACTGCATGCTAGTGATAGGCTAGGGATCTTTAGGGATTGCATGATAGAATTGTCTTATGGATAACGTCTGATAGCTTAGGAGGACTTCTTGTATGTTAGATGAAATTGATATCATTATTGTAGTTTCTTAGTGTGTGCTTCATAGTTGTACATAACTAAGATTTTATAGCCTGAGAATGTTTAATTTAGCCTTATTTCCTATTCTTGTTTGATTAAGGGCTTAGGGTAGAATCAAGTATCTGACTATCTATATGATCCAACGTTATGTATGATTAGCATGCATGAGTGGCTACATGGTTAGTGAAAGTTTCATAAGTGAGCATGTGGGTGTAGCAGGCCAGTTGAGAGGGGAATCGCCACACTCGAGAGAGTGGGGATAGGGTTTATGAGTATTCTAGTCTTGGGTTTGTTTTCAGGCAGTTTGAGATGACTCATTGATAGAAATACGGGTAGATGTGGAAGCTAGTATGGGCCCATACTACTGAAAGCACAAGACCCATATGTGTAGCAATGAAGTCACAAACCCAGAGGGTTAGTCTTGTCGTCATGGTTATATCAGTATGAATTGTGGCCTTTCTGATGTATATCTTGGTTTATTTTTTAGTGTGGCAGTTATAAGAGGTTCTGGTTTGGGAGGTGATGGTCAGGATAGGTCGAGAATGACTAGTAATGACATTCATGAGTTGATCACTGCCAAGGTAGCTGCTGATATCAAGAGCTTTATTTCAAAGATGTTTGGGTATATCAAGACCGCTATGATTAAGCTTTTTGACAATGCTACGCTGCACTCATTGACGTTGCTGCTACTGTTGTAGCTATCGCGGTTGTTTCTATTGCTGGGATTCAAGGGGAGAGATCATTTTAATATCAGGACTTCGATAATACAAAGCCCCCATAGTTTGATGGGGTCAAGGATCTGATTGTGGCGATGCGATGGTTGTCTGATGTGGAGGGTTGTTCCTTCACATGTTCTTGCCCGAATGGCCAAAAGATCAAGTGCACCCTAAACCTTCTCGGGTTAGGTTCAAAGGTGTAACACTAAAAAAAATCACCATAAATTTAAAATTTTCAAAACCAACCATGAATCAATATTATTTACAAAAAGTGTCATTGCTTCAAAAACATTATTTCAAATCAGAGTTTTCCCAAGATCTGAAGACATAAAACAGGAAGTTGTGTACGATCACACATTTGCCTTCCCACGATCCTTGGAAGTACCTAAAACCATAAACTAAAACTTTAAGCCAAATTTTAGCGAGTTCCCTTAATGTACTACCAAACAAACATATAACTAGACAAATCACGGTTATACAAGCTCCTGGTTGGATTACCCCCGACCCACAACGTTTCGGTTGGAATGCCCGACCCAAAACCTTTTGGTTCGATTGCCAATACATATTGGATCCACAACCTCCCGGTTGGATTACCCCCAGCCCACAACCTTTCAGTTGGAGTGCCCCAGCCCACAACCTTTCGGTTGGAATGCCCCAGTTTGTTGACTGACAACACAAAGCACTATAGTCTTGAACCCACCATACCATGTCGACATATACATAGCAATTAACACATATCTAGAATAGATTACCAGAAGACCAATCAACAGGAAAATACACAAATCTACAGAATACAAGAGGATAACGAAATCCTAGATACTAGGATACACAATCTAGTGGACTGGGATTGGTGCCTTCAACCCATAGGCACGACGAGGATTACTCACCTCTCAGTCGGAATGCAAACAGAATTAAACTCTATTTTTAAAATCGGCTCAACGATCACCAAACCAATAGATAGAGACAAAGGATTAACTATGGCTTAAAATACCCAAAACATCCTTAAGTCAAACTTGGTCAACCCTGGTCAAAGTCAAAGTCAACGGTCAAGGTCAACGCGTCAACTAGATCCATTCTGCTGAGTACGTGAGGCGTACTCAGCTCCTACACTGGGCGTATACCGTCTTTGATCGGAGTCGGGTGTTTAACTTTGTATGCGTGGCATACGTTAGGTTACGCATAGGGTACGTACAATATCCCATTTTCGTTAATAAGAGCTTAATGTATTAAGCTCGTACGTCTCAATTTCAGATCCAAGGCCAAAATACCACTAGAGTTTCCAACTTTATCACTTTGCATGCCCAATAAGTGCTTAATACACAAAATCCCAACCTCTTAAAACCTTAAGACCTTTTAGATCATGAGAGGGGAAAAACTAAGCATCAATACCACATTTTATGACTCAAGAGGCCTCATTAGGTCTGAAAGGGTGACTTATTCGATTAAGAGCATGCCATGCTCAAGAATCATCATAGTTGCGACCAAAAATTCCCTAAAGAAACGGCTAGATCTACAAAATAAGATGATCAAGAAAGGAGCTTTTTACCTCCTGGAGGTTACTAGAAATGAGGGAATCCTAAATCCAACTTGATTCCAAGCTTTAGGGTCTTCCCACCACCTTCTTTTTCTTCAAGAATATCACCAAACACTAAGATGAGCTCAATATGCATTCTTCTCAGTTAGGGTTAGCTGGAGGGATGTTTTCTTAAGTGGAGGCTGATGAGGGAATGAGAAGTGAGGTGATAATGATTCTTATATATGGACCAAACCCTAAAAATTAGGGTTTGAGGATTTATCACGTACACCCTACCTATACGGTGTGCGCCCAACTTACTAGGGTCCACCCCAGTACGCCCAACATATACAATGTACGCCCAACATACTAACTCTTTGGCTAATCACCAAAATGCCACTATGGGTCACTTTTACAATCTTTCACAAGAACAACGGTCAAAATGCAATTATAGGGTTAAAATTGAAAAAACTTCAATGTTAGGATGTTACAAAAGGATCGGTGGAGATTCATGACTGGTTTGTACACTCCTGAGCAAACGCATGCTATTACTTGGAACCATTTCTTGGAGATATTTTGTTTGAGATATGTTCCCTTGGTGGGGAGAGAGAGAGAGAGAGAGAGAGAGAGAGAGAGAGATTGGCTCAAGATTACTTGGATCTAAGACAGACGACTGAGACGGTGACGGAGATCACCAAGATGTTTATGGAGAGGGCATTGTTCTGTCCAGAGTTTGTTGCTTCTGAGCAGGCTCAGATTATGCGGTACTTGAGTATGCTCAAGACCGACATCCAACAATTCATGTCAACCCAGTGTTATGGTGCCCTCACTGAGCTTCGGGATGCCTCAAAGAGGCGATAGATTGAGATGGACCTTCTATAACACTTGGATTTGGGTATGTTCCTTTTTAGCCACTTTGTATTTAATTATTTCAAGTTTGGTCCTTAAAGCTAGTACGTAGGGCATACCACATGGTACACTTAGCATACCAAGTGTGATTTATCATGGGACAGAGGCCTCATACGTTGGGCGTACGAGGGTTTAATGAAACCTTAATTTTCGGGTGTTGCACTATATATAAACTCCTTAAGTCACTAGGTTTGGCCTCTTTACTAGCATCCGTACCTCCTAAACACTAGATTTCAACCCTTAGTCATTATTTTGTGTCTTTGAGATCTTAAGAAGAATTTGGTGCTTATTTTTCTCATTTTGAAGGGATAGAAGAAGATTGAAGGTGCATTGCTTAGTGTGAGGCTTATAGATCCAAAATCACCACTCATTTCGCAAGTCTATTGATGTATAAAGTTCATACCTTGGCTACTCTTTGTCTAGATCTCTTCATGTTATGGTGATATGCTCCTTTGCCCCTTTTTGATTTATCTTGATGGTTTAAGTCCGTTTTAGAATCTAAATATTGTAGATCGGGATGTTAGAAGAGCTCCTTAAGCTTAAAGGTGCAAAATCTATGGTGTTTATGGTATCATACATGCATTAAGTCATCTATTAAGTCCTTTTGAGCTTTAAGAGCTTCTTTATGCCATGCACACATGTAAAGTTAAGAGGTTTATGTGATACACCATCTCAAGGAAGTCAGATCTAAGTTTTTGAGTGAAGTCTAAATGGATTAAGAGCTGGAAATGAAAGTTGGATGAATGGTAGAGTACGTTGGTCGTACAAGTACGTACGTTTGGTGTACAATCCCTAAAGCAAGTACGTTGCGCGTACGTGCTGAGTACGCCCCGCGTACTCAGCCAGTTGGGCTTTGGGCGTTTTGGGATTCGGTTTGGGGCATATTTGGACTTAGATGCTTAGGTCCTTATTGGGCCATCAAGTTATGGGCTGATGCCTGTTTTGGGTTCCCTTGGATTTAGTCCCATGAAAGGGATTTGGATCCTAATTTTGAAAATTGGGCAATGATTGGGCCTTGGTTAATTATTTTGGTAATTGGGCCTTTTGGATTTTAAGGTTGGGCCTTCGTCTTGAACCAAACCAAGTAAGGGGTAAAATGGTCTTTTTATCCTAATTTTAGACTAATGGTTATAGATTGGAATCCAATTATTAATAGGATGTTATTGGTAATGATAGCTCAGGAATTTTTCGGACCATCAGCCATAGGTTTGTCAGTGTGATTCAACAACTCGAGGTGAGTTTCTTCACTGTGTTTAGCGGGTCGAAGCCACCAATTCCGGCCCATGATTTTGTTATGTTAGGATGCTAGATGTTTGTGGGGATCTTACCTGTGTTATGTACTCGTATGCTTACCTGGCGGGGCCCGATGACGATTTTGTACGCTATGTATCTCTATGATTATTGCATGTGTATGTGTTTATACATTATATGTTTATATGTATGTCGGGTGGGGCCCGATCTGTATATCGAGCGGGGCTCAATGTCGGGTGAGGCCTATTATATGCTTATTATGTATGGTATGTGGTATCTTGGGGAACTCGCTAAGCTTTGTGTTCATGATTTTTAGTTTATGTTTCAAGTACTTCGAATTCCAATAGGAAGACCTCGGGATGATTGGAGAGCACACACCACCTCATTCTACATTTTCTTGAATTACTCTGATGTGATATGATGATTGGTACATTTATTTTATTTGGATTTGTGTGATGAAATTTTTGGGATACTTGTTTATTAATATAAAAATGAAAATTTTGGGTCTTATTTTTGGGACGTTACAACTTGAGACAATAGACTAGAGACAGGCTCCTTTCAGTCACAGTCGGCGGCAAAGCGGTCTAAGCCTGTAGATTTGTGTTCTGGGGGACAGAGGTGTTGCACTTGTGGGAAATGCAGAAAGGTTCATGAAGGTGTTTGTTGTTGTTTGGCATCTATGTGGTGGTTAGGCCAGGGTAGCCCTTATCAGTTAGACTATTAGTTGGAGCCTTGTGGTGGGACCTGGTACGAGATTGTTAGTCTCAGTAGTCGATTGGCGATTTCATGTCTTGTTTTATTGGAAGGTCACTTTGGAATAAAAAAATCAGATAGAATGCATGTGTAAATCTTTCGATTTTGACATGTGAGTTATGTTCCTCGTTGGCTCAAAAGGATAAGACTCGCATTGGGAGTCGCCTGATGTTTATATGAAGATCTTTTCAACAACAAGGTATGGTTAAGGACTCTACCTACGAAAGGATATCAATTAGATAATTTAGGATCGGAAGGATGTCATTCAATTCAGATTTCAGATCGAGGCCCTATTGCTTGTGTTTCAGAGTGGTTATGCCTGTGAGGAGGTTAGGTAAAGTTTTAGCGTTTTCATACTTTTAGCATTGAAGTGCTGGTTTTTCCATATTGTATAAGTTCGTGGAGTAATAATTTATTCTCCACCAGGGCGTATGAGTACAGCTATGATTGGGTTTCAAGGGTAGTGTTGGAAGGTCGCCGTTAGAGTGAGTCAACCTTTTTGCCGAGGTGGCATTCTAGAGGAATTAGATAGATTTTCTAATTGCATGGAATGTAGTAAAGAGTTATTTTGAGGACGAAATCTAATTTAAGTGGAGGAGAGTTGTAACACCCTGATTCGAGTCGTTTCATAATTTGGGGTTGTGGCTCGAAGATAAGTTTTTATAAGACTTTGGGCCTTGGGAAAGGACATGTTTAGACTCATTTAGATGTGGCTAATGTAGATTGTGTGATCCAAGAGTGTGGTTGTGATTTGGAGCCCAAACGTATAATGGGAAAGTGGTGTTTCAGACTTCTTTTATGAATTAAAGAATTTAGTTTGATGTGTTTTAAGTTAAAAGTAATTAGATAGGGTTGTAGAGCTCATTATTACCTTTCTGTGGATATAAGGATTCGTTGAAAATTGAGTTGGGACAAAGAAGTTATGATTGTTAGAAGTTAGGAAGGTGTTGGGCTTAGTCTGATAAGTTTGGTGTACAGGAAGTATGTTGGTCATACTGGGCATCCCTGGTATACTCCGCATACCAGAAGTACGTTGGGTGTACTTGTTCAAAACCCAAAACCTATTTTCGTGGTTTGAGCCCTACTTAACCTCCTTAACTTCCCCAAACGAATTTTATTCTCAGCCTCCACCTCTCTAACACCCCCACCCTAGTTTGAGCCATTTGAGAAAAAGAAGGTGTTCTAAAGTGCTTTGGAGTGTTCATTGTGCATCTTTGAGAAGAAAGAGCTTATTGGAGTTGTGTTGGTTGCATTAGAGCTTGTAGATCGAGAAGTTGTTCACCTTGATCATTCTACTAGAGGTATAAAGCTTGAATCTTGATGATGCATTTGTTAGATCCATCTAGTTTTGAGTGTTATGAGCTTTTGGTCACTTTAGTGTATAAAGTTTAGATCTTGAAATTTTGTGACTTTGTTATGGATCAAGTTGGAAACTTTATCCATCTAAATATCATATTCATTCAGATCTAAAGGTTGAAGACTTGGACTTAACGGATTAAGTTGAAAAAGATGCACTTTGGGTCCCTTTAAAACTTAAAAGACAAGATTTTTGTTGTTTGGATCATTCTAATGGACAAAGTTGGAAACTTTATCCATTATGGAGCTATTAGGAATGATAAAATGGGATCTTAGACCTCCTATCCCTTCCATGCAAGAGTTAAAATGTCTTAATGGATAAATCAGTTAGAGATTTAGCTTTCGGACCTTTTCTAGCCATGGAAAGTCATAAAGGTGGAAATTTTTTAACTTAAGTCAATGTTTTGAGATTGTATCTAAGTTTGGATGTTTTGGTCTTAAGTATTAAGTCCTAAAATGAGAAATTGTCACCTATGGGGTATGTTAGGCGTAAATATACGTACGCTCAGCGTAGTGCATGAATTTCCCATTTTCTCGATTTGACAAGTATTATGTTAGGCATAGTAGGCAGTACGCAGTCAGTATGAGTTAGGTACGCGGGGCATACTCCTGAGATACTCCTTTTCGGCCTTTTGGGCCTTGGGAGTTTTGGAGTTTGGGCTAGGGGTTGTTAGATCAGATTTGAGAAGGGTAAAATGGTCTTTTACCCATTGTAATGATAAAAATGAAAATTGGACCTTGGATTATGTGGACTTATCTTAATTATTGACTAGGAATAATTTGGTTGTGTTCAGTGTGAGGAACCCGGTAGCAGCAACGCGTTTGTTTTTCTTATCTTGGTTAGAGGTGAGTCTCGTCCTGGTATTGTTGCACCCCCAAATTAAAACGAAAGACATGTTCGGGGGAGAATGAAGTCATGTACAATATCATAATAGTTGAGTAATAGTAAAGAAAGCAAACATAACCGTCATAAATATAATTTAAAAGGTTACATTGTTGCATGAGTTACATGTTTCCAAATAAATTACAATATGATGACAAAATGAGTTTTGAACCAACGCCTTAGCGTCCCGACCTCAAAAGTTGGTGATTACCTATATTACTAATTCCTTGAGAATACAAGTGGTTTTAAAAATGTCAACAACTAGTTTGGTGAGTTCATTAGTGTTTTGTATGAGAAAATGTTTTCCATTCCGTGTAAACTAATCGTTTTTGTTTCTAGAAAATCCGATATTTTCCATAAAATGAGTTGTAAGTCGTTGTTTGTAAAAGGATAGTGTTTGTTCCAAAAATCCAATATTTTATTTGAAATGAATTGTAAGCCGTTTGTAGTCTTAAATGTTCCAAGACCGAAATGTATAAGTATTTTCCAAACTTAAAATGGTATATGTAGTTTTATACGTATATAAAATCGTATAAGTGTTTGTTAGCCCTGTAAACCAAAATGTATTGTTAATACCTCATATGATTTATTACAACCATGCTAGCGACTATTTGACCTGTGACGACGTTCTTCAGGCGTCAGAATGTTATGACATTTGTCACCCCAGACCTGCTGATCTAACTGTAGCTAACAGTTTAGGTGTGGGGTTGTCAGACCCATATAGATCTAAATCATAAGTGTCACTCTCTCCCTCCAAGAGACTCTGGTTATAATACATGAATTTTGTTGGTACTTAGATAAGTACATGAAGATGTGTCTCACAAATTTATTCATTAGCAGGTTTACGTCAAATGAAATGAAATGTCCTTTTTCTTGTATGTATTACATTTACGTAATGTAAAAATAATTATATTTTTATATAATTATTTCTTTGTCTCAAACGGGTAAAATAGCTTAAATATTCCACAAATTATACTTATTATAGTTTGTAATGTATGTTCCGTCGAAGTGAAAACTTTTTTTTATAACATTGTGCATGTAAAAATAATTTTTGTAGTAACGTTATTTAAACTTTTTACATAACATGTATAAAATATAATAAAACATAATAAACGGTTTGTATTTTAACACAAGTTTCCTTGTGTTTTACTTGTATCCCCCCCCCCCCCCCGTAAAATATAGAAAAATATTGAATATTGTGGGGGTATGAACTCACCTCGAGTGTGATCGCAGTCTGATAACGAGGTAAAAATGGTGATCTTTGAGTCTAGAATAGGTGAAGGATGTCGTATCCTAATGGTTTTAAACACATTATAATGTGTGAATATATGAACTAATAGTTAAAGTGTTATAGGTTTTATGAGGAATACTTACCTTAAATTCTTATAAACTATCTTGGAAGAAAGGCTCTTGGAGATAATTGAACTTGAGTTGGTAAGGAAAATGGGTTTGAGTAGTGAGAAATATTGGATGGAAATGTTTATTGATGAATGAATTTGTGTGTGTGTGTGTATATATATATATATATATATATATATATATATATGTGTGTGTGTGTGTATATATATATATATATATATATATATATATATATATGTGTATATGAAAGAACGATAAGATGAGGTAAATGAGAAATGACAGTGAGTTGATGTTTACATTGGTAAGTGCACTTATCACCTTGGGAAGGCATTTTAACAAATCAAGTGGCACTACTTGGCCACATTTATGGTGATTTCGTCCATGTCATCACCGAAATCACCTTGATTTTGGTTTTGGTGTGGTCCCACGGCTTAAGTTTTCAGCCCTGGTGGTCCATAGGTTAGTGATTTCGGCCCTAGTGGTCCAAAGCTTTGAGATTTTGGTCCACACATAAGATTCTTTGTCCCCACAAAACCGAAATCCCAATGTGTTTTGATTCCGAAAACCGAAATCATTATGGTAAGGTGTAATTCATGCTTTTTGATTTCTTTCTTCTGACTTGTGTTGACATGCATTAACTTATTTCAACATGGGTTTTCAACATACCCATATACATAACTTATATAAGCATGGATTTCAATATGTATATATATATATATATATATATATATATATAACATGTATAAACATGCCCTCATGGCTAATGATGATTTAATTTAACAAGGTTACAATGTGGTTTTTACTTATACATGGTATATCTTTTGACTTGGTTTGGATCTAAGTTTTCCAGTTGTCACATCATCCCCCCGTTAGAGAGAATTTCGTCCCAAAATTAGAGGTTTGAGTGGAAAATCAAGTATTGGGAAAAGATGTGGGTACTTTTGTTTCATTTGATCTTCCCGTTCCCATGTGTATTCAGGTCCCTGCTTGGCGTTCCAGCAGACCTTCACTATTGGTATGCGACTATGTTTCGTTCGCTTCACCTCCTTGTCCATGATTTCCACTAGTTCTTCTATGAAGTGTAGACTCTCGTTTACTTCGATTTCATCGAGTGGGATTAAAAGAGTCTCGTCGGACAGACACTTTTTCAGATTGGACACATGGAAGGTAGGGTGTATGTTACTAAGCTACCTCCTTGAGAGGATCTTAAATGGTCTAGTTTACCTTGGATTTAGTTTCCCACGTTTTCCAACACATACCATTCCTTTCCATGGTGAGACCTTTAACCGAACATGGTCGCCAACCTGGAATTCCAAGGGTTTGCGTCGCTTATCCGCATAGCCCTTTTATCAATCTCGAGATGCTCTCAGTCTTTCGCGAATTTGGATGATCTTCTCGGTTGTTTCTCTTATGATCTCAGGGCCAGTGAGAGTGTTGTCAGGAACTTGCCCCCTTTCTAGTTGCGTGTCACCCACTTTAGCCCAGCACAGAGGTGATATGCACTTGCCGCCATAGAGGGATTCAAATGGAGCAACTCTGATACTAGTTTTAAAGTTATTATTGTATGAGAACTCGAAGAGGGGTAAATGGGTATCCCAAGCTTTACCAAAGTCTATCATGCAAGCTCTCAACATATCATCAAATGTTTGGATAGTTCTTTTGCTCTGCTCGTTGGTCTGTGGGTGGTAGGCCATACTCATGTCCAACCTAGTTCCCAGGGATTTTTGTAGTGACTACCATAAGCATAAGGTGAATCTACTATCCCTGTCGGAGATAATGGATATTGGCACTCCATGCAGTCGAGCGATCTCTTTAATGTATGTTCTGGTCAGTTTGTCCATCTTGTCCATCTCCTTATATTGGTAAGAAGTGTGCGGATTTTCTTAACCTGTCAACGATCACCCAGATGGTGTCAAGTCAACCCGTTGTCCTGGGTAACTTGGTTATGAAGCCCATGGTTATCCGTTCCCATTTCCACTCGGGTATTTCTGGTTGTTGCAGCAAACCCGGGGGCTTATAATATTTTACCTTAATCTTGGCACAACTTAGGCAATTTCCCATATAGGTAGCGATTTTAGGTTTCATGTTCGGCCAACAATAAAGTTTCTTGAGGTCCAGGTACATCTTGTCTGAACCAGGATGAACAGAGTATCGAGTTTTGTGAGCCTCGTTCATGACAACATCTCTGAATCCACCGAACTTCGGTGTTTAGATCCGATTCATGAGATAACGAAATCTGTCACTCTTGACTTCTAGATTTATATCCATCCCTCTTAAGGATTCACATGCGACATTTTTGATTTTCAAGGCTTCCAGCTGAGGCTCTTTGATCTGTGTGGATAGGTGTGAATGGATAGTCATGATTAATGATTTTACTCGGCGGCCTGAGTATTCCTTTCGGCTGAGCGCGTCTGCTACTACATTGGCTTTTTCGGGATGATAATGAATTTCGCATTCATAGTCGTTTAGTAGTTCTACCCATCGCCTTTGTCTCATGTTGAGCTCTTTTTTGTTGAAGATGTGCTGGAGGCTTTTATGGTTCGTGAAGATCATGCAATTCGTACCATAAAGGTAGTGCCTCCAGATCTTTAGAGAAAATACTACTACTCCCAGTTCGAGGTCATGTGTTGTGTAGTTGACTTCATGAGTCTTTAGTTGCCTAGAGGCGTAGGCAATGACCTTTCCTCATTGCATAAGTACACAGCCTAGCCGTTGTTTAGACGCATCGCAGTAGACCACAAAATCTTCTATTCCTTCTTGAAGAGATAGGATCGGTGCACTTCATAGGGCTTGCTTTAGCGTTTGGAATGCAAACTCTTTCTTCCTCCCCCCCTGTTAAAGGTTACACCTTTTTAAGTCAAGGTGGTGAGGGGTTTAGCGATCTTGGTGATGTTTTGTATGAACCTTCGGTAGTACCCGACAAGGCCTAGGAATTGACAGATTTCCGTATGTATTCTTGGTGCTGCCCAACTTTCTATTGCCTTGATCTTGGAGGGATCCACATGTATTTCTTCCTTGCTGACCACGTGGCCGAGGAAGTCCACTTTCCTTATCCAAAACTCACATTTCGAGAACTTCCCATATAACTTCTCCATCCTTAATGCCTCTAATACTTGTCGAAGGTACTGACTACGCTCTTTTTCACTTTGCGAATATAACAAAATGTCATCGATGAAAACAATCACGAACTTGTCTAAGTAAGGCCGGCATATGCGGTGCATTAGGTCCATGAACAACGCGGGTGCATTTGTTAATCCAAAGGGTGTAACTATGAATTCATAGTATCCATAAAGAGTCTTGAATGTAGTTTTTGGAAAATCTTCCTCCTGGACTCGTAGTTGGTGGTACCCCGACCTCAGATCGATTTTTGAGAAATAGCTTGCTCCCTGAAGTTGGTCAAACAGGTTGTTAATTCGGGGCAGAGGATATCGGTTTTTGATGGTAAGCTTATTCAGCTCCTAGTAGTCAATGCACAATCAGAATGATCCATCATTCTTCTTTACAAACAGGACCGGAGCTCCCCAAGGTGAGAAGCTTGGTCAAATGAATCCTTTGGTTAGTAGTTCGTTCAGCCGGCTGGACAACTCTTGCATTTCTGCTGGTGCTAGACGATATGAGAATTTGGCTACAGGGGTAGCTCCAAGAATTAAGTCAATTCAGAATTCGACTTGTCATGCAGGTGGTACTCCTGGCAGGTCTTCTGGGAATACATCAGGAAAGTTACAAACTTTGGGAATAACTTTGATGTCTTTCACCTTCTGCTTCTTATCTACCACATAGGCTAGAAAGGCATTGTAGTGGTGCTGATTATGATGGCATGTGAGGAATATGAAAGATCTAGTGAATCATTATGTAAATTATGAACACAAGGAGTAAATAAATCTTTGTAAGCTCATATTTGATCTAGAAAAGATATATAAATGGGTTTTTACAAATTTTCTCTCTTTAGACTAACACTCCAAAAGTGACCATTACATAAATGAGTGTCACTCACTTCCTATTTATAGGAAAGGCAATACACAATACAAGTGGGTAAAGCACAAATACATCAAAGCGTGACTTTGCACCCTAACATTCTCCCCCTCAAAGTTAGGATTGGATGCCCGACTTCAATATCCATCAAGCTCGCGCAATCAAGACCAAACTCCCCCTCGAATTAACACCGATCTTCAAGATCCGCAAAGAATACCCGAAAAACCCGCTTCGAATACCCATCATTCTTCCCCTTTTTATAATCAAGAAACGATTATAAAACCCATTAAGGGTAAGAAGCGCCCGAGGAATGAACATTACAATACTCCCCCTTGATGTGTACCAAAAATGAAACACTAAAAATCTTGCACGGAAAAACAATCACGAAAAAGCCTTAAAAAAATTTCCAAATTTGTGAAATTTTTTTACTTTTGGGTGAGAGTTGCAAGATTTTCCAAAATCCGGATAAAAACCGTCAATAACAGAATTCTGCAAGACCCGTTGCACCAAAAACAACCAAATATACGAAACTCCATCCCATTTGCGAAACTATGTAGAAAATGTTAATTCGCACAAACTGCAGTGACCAGAAATAAATATTCTTCAATTTCTCTAAAAAGTGGCCCAATTTCGTAAGTTGGGTATTTGCGTCCAACTTTTCGAAACTTCATGGACTCATTTCGAAATTTCTGCCTTTGTTTTCCAAACTTTCGAAAATTACCACAAATTTCGAAGGTGGGTAGAAACCGTCAATCTTTCGAACGCGTAAAGACCAATTTCGAAACTTAGTTTGTTTCTTCCCCAAATCGTTCCTGTTCGCAAACATCGACAAAACCTTCGACACTTTGATAAAAAAAAAATTGATCTCTTCAAAACCTTCGTTATCTCTTCAAAACCTTCAAAATATTCAATACAACCATTCGCTTTTCATTACAGTGTCGGTTTTCACTCCAAAATTGACATTAACCAAATCTGTTGACTTTGAAATTATTCAATCCCAAGCCTTCACTTTCGTTATTCAAATCCAATTGCAATTCAAACAATTCATCAATCCTAGACACATACCCAAATCACATAAAGCTCCTGCTTGTAATCAATTACGAATCACAAAATCAATTTCGAAATTTTGCTATCAAACTAATTAAAACAATCAACCATCAATGTCGAATCCAAAATTGAAACAGAATAATTTCAAAAAACCAACACATTAAATTTAGGTAAATGACACAAAAAAACACTTTTTTTACACAGAAATTCGATTTTGACACCGTGATTTTTTTTTTGTCAATTTTGACACTGTGTTTTCCAGTTTGTTATAATTCTGACCACTTGACCGGTTAACCAGGTTGCATGCTGACGTGACATGATGACGTGTCAGTTTTTGATGACGTGGCATGCTCACGTGTCAAAATTGATTTTTTTTTCTCACAAAAAACACTAAGTTTTCATTTTTTTCGATTTTGACACTAAGTTTAATTTTTTCTTTCAACTTTAACACTATGTTTTTTTGTTTCAAATCGAACATCATTTTTTCCAATTTTGTTCAATGTTGATAATTTTCTATTTGAAACCATATAAATATTTTTTTAATACATTTAAACCGTATAAATATGTTTTTTTTCATTTAAAAACCATAGTTTTGTAGAAATACATTTTTTACACTCAAACCACATTTTTATGTATAAATATGTATTAGTTATATAAAAATTGTATTTTATACTAAATATGCAACTTTAAAATGTGTTTGGAGGTTTGGAGACGTGTAGTCGATAAAAACTCGGATATCAAGTTTGCAACCCATCAAATTTTTACATCTTATTAGAAGCTTATGGTTAGTTTGATTCTCATGATATAACTAATGTTTTGAATGTAAGGAAAAAAACACCTTGTATTTAAATAAAAATGTGGTTTTTAAACGAGAAAAAAATATGTGTATACGGTTTAAAATGTAATAAAAAAATATATTTATCCAGTTTCAAATGAAAAATAGACAAAATTGAACAAAATTTGATAAATGATGTTCGATTGGAACAAAAAAAACATAGTGTCAAAATTTAAATAAAAAATTAAACTTAGTGTCAGAATAAAAAAAAAAAAAAGTGAAAACTTAGTGTTTTTTTTTTTTGTGGAAAAAAAACAATTTTGACATGTCAACATATCATGTCAGCATGCCACGTCATCAAAACTGACACGTCATCATGCTAGGTCAGCATGTAATTTGGTTAACCGGTCAAGTGGTCAGAATTGTAACAAATTGAAAAACACAGTGTCAAAATTGACACAAAAAAACACGGTGTTAAAATTGAATTTCTGTGTAAAAAGAGTGTTATTTACCCCATTAAATTTCTGCTTGTTATCGATGTCCTTTGATTTCAGTGAACCACCATCGAGATTCCTTGATTGCAAAACCATCGAATCAGAAAACAAATTGTCGAATTTTAAACCAAATCCAAAATCACGAAACTCAGCTTGTATAACAAATCAAATCCTTATGCTCGATTTATAGCTCAGTATCGAATCCAATAGTCAAATGAAAAAAATATTGAACAAAATGGATCCAAGACCTAGATGCGAAAATCAACTTACAAAATTTCAAGTTCTTATGTTCTTGAGCATTTAACATTGATTTGGTTTGATTAACTAAATTTGATTCCGATTATCCAATTATAGAGGATCCATTCTGTTGGGTTTTTTATTGGGTTTTTAGCCCATGAGGAAAGCCCACTTATTTTGTCCATGTATATATATGTGTGACATGCCCTAATTTCAGGAACACACAAAAAGTTTTCAGCCACCAAGAGAGTTAGAGAGAGTAAGAAGCAAAAGAGAGTTTTTTTTTCTCAATTCCCGTTTTTTAAGATATACCTGTAATGTTTGGTAATTTCCCGGAGATCCAACGGTCCGTTTCCTTTGATTTTTGGACAGCAGCTTCCTAACACCGAGGCCTTCAGATCCAACGGTTTAAATGTCGAGATCGGATCAAGAGACTCGGGAATCGTCGCTTCTGTTTGCTGCTGTAAATCAAGAACGTTTTTTGGTGATATTCTTCTTTGTCTTTGCTTATTTGATTCCATATGCTTGATGTGATTTAGTTCCAAGTATATGATGATTATTGTATGCCTCTAGTACATCTAGAGAAGACTTTTCATTTCTCTAATATTTTTGATAGTGGATTTGAGGCGGCTCTAGTAGTCCAGTGGTTTTACTCTCCTTTCTTGAGAGGTTTCCACGCTAAAATTCTGGTGTCGTTATTGGTTGATTACTTATAGTTTTGGGTTGATTATATTGATCATATTGGGGCTGTTCTGTTGCAAGTAAAAATACCCTATTTGTTTGCATCCTAAAAGGTTCATTCAGGACGAGAATAGTTTAGTCAAACGAAGTATTATTCCGCATTGTTGTTTATCGTTGTGGCTGCGTTTTTCCCACCAAATTGGTATCAGAGACTGGTTCTTGTGATTAGGTTAATTGTTTGAATAATGGAAGCCAATACAAATAGGATTGTGAATTTGAATGGTTCTAATTATCAAGTTTGGAGAGGCAAGATGGAAAACCTTCTTTATGTGAAGGATTATTATATGCCTGTGTTTAATACCGAAAAACCTGAAGATAAAACAGATGCAAAGTGGAATATTTTGCATATAAAGGTTTGTGGGTATATTCGGCAATGGGTTGATGATAATGTTTTGAACCATATTAGCGCGGAGACTCATGCTCGTACTTTGTGGAACAAGCTTGAGCAATTATATGCTCGGAAGACCGGGAACAATAAATTGTTCTTGATTAAGCAGTTGATTGGCTTGAAGTACCATGATGGAAATCCTATTAGTGATCATTTGAATTCTTTCCAGGGAATTATTAATCAGCTTGCAGGAATGGGTATGAAGTTTGAAGATGAGTTACAAGGTTTATGGCTCTTGGCACTTTACCGGATTCTTGGGAAATTTTTAGGACATTCTTGTCCAACTCTGCACCAGATGGTATTATCACCATGAAATTGGCTAAAAGTGGTGTTTTAAATGAAGAGATGAGAAGAAAGTCACAAAGTTCCTCTTCACATTCAGATGTCTTGGTCACAGAAAGTAGGGGGAGAAGTCAAAGTAGAGGTCCGAATAACAAAGGGAAGCATCACAGTAAATCTAAAGGAAAGTTTGCTGACTATGAGTGCAATCATTGTGGTAGAAAAGGGCACACAATACGATTCTGTAGACAGTTGAAAAGGGAGAACAAGAAGGCAAATTACAACAATCAAAAGAACAACCACAAGAAAGATGATGGTGGTAATGATACTGGTGAAGTTAACACTGCTATCGAAGAGTTCTTTATTTGTTCTAATTATGATATGGTCAATCTTGCACATGATGATTTGAGTTGGGTTGTTGATAGTGGTGCTACTTGTCACGTGACATCACAAAGGGATTTTTACACATCTCACACTCCTAGTGATTTTGGGAATGCTAATGTCACACCCCCAAACCTGAACGGTGGAAACGTTCGGGAGCGAATGACGTCATGTACAGTATCATAACAAATGAATAGTAAAGAAAGTACACACAACCATCATATACATAATTGAAAAGTTTACATGATTATAGTATTACATGTTTGCAAAAGTCAATTACAATATGATGTCCAAAAGATTAAACTAACGCCTGAGCGTGAGTCTTCAAAAGCAGTTGCTAACCTGATTTAGCGACTTCCTGAGAATACAAGTTATTTCAAAGAAAAAGTGTCAACATTTAAGTTGGTGAGTTCATAAGTAGTGTTTTGATAAAATGTATGCCATTCGAAAGTTCGTGTATGTTTTCCAAAAAATCCGATATTTTCTTAATAAAGTGGGTTGTGAATCATTGTTGTATAAAGTGAATGTTTGAACCAGGAAAATCCTATATTTTCCTAAATGAGATGCAGTCTTAAATGACCAAGACTGTAACATGTAAGCAAATATTCCATGCTTAGAAATGAAGATGTATAATTTTATTATTAAGTAAAACTAGTTGTGGAAGTGTCTATCCTGAAATCTGAACATGCTGATAATACCCTATAATATAGTTATTACCCCCCGGGCATGATTGAGTTATGTATTACTACGTTCATGAGTCATTTTTTCTGCGTGTTGTGAGATCCTCATAACCATACTAGACGCAGTACCTAATGTTGACATGTGTCACCCCGGGGACTGTAGCTAACAGTCAGGGTGCGGAGTCGTCAGCCCCGTATAGATCTATACACACTTGTCACGCTCTCCCTCCAAGAGACTCTGGTTATAGGTGGGGACTTTCGTTTGGTACAAACAAAGCCATATGACATCACATGATTGCTAAAAACAAGATCACGAGTAATATGATGAAAAATCGTTTTTATGAAATGATTTCCTTTTCTACCGTGTTACAACGGCGTGATGATGAGTTGAGTTTTCTTGTAAAAGCATCATGTTATATTTGAAATGGTTACCCTTGATATGATGTAGTATGAAGACGTATGAATAAAACATATTTCTATTTATAAAACATATTGTATCCCAAGAGGGTAAAGTTGTGTTGTGAGGTTTTTTGCATGATAACAACTTCATATGATAGTTAAAATAAGAGTACGGAAAGTATAGCAAAAGATTGGTGTTTCACACGATTTTAACCGTGTGTTTACTTGTATCCCCCCCTTAAAAGTGTTTCAAAAGCATTTAAAAAGCATTTAAAGTGTGTTTGTAGGGGTATGAACTCACTTGATAAGAGATGAACCGGGTAGCGTTTCGTTTCTAAGAGTGACCTTTCTTGACGTATCCTCGGATTTCGGGTGAAAAACCAGGCTTCACGCGGGCAGAGCTTCGGCTCGGGAATTTCACTTCTCGGGATCTTCGGGACTCGCTTCGGGTCTCGGGAATGATACCGGGGCTTCCGGGTATGACTAGCACGCAAAACGATGCAAAAATGAGAGAGGAAGGAAAAAATGGGCCATAAAACCCGGCAGCCCTCGACTTCTATTGTCACACCCCAAAATCGAGAACGGCGGAATACGTTCTGGGGTGGAGGACGTCATGTCAAGTATAACAACATATGCAGTATAGTAATCAAAGTACAACAACCATTGCATTAATAGTAATAATTTTACATAGGTTACATTACATAGAAACATCAAAGTAAATATAGAACATAACATAAAGTGCAGCTCGGTTCAAGGCTGTCTTCGCAAACACTCCCGAGGTGTACCTGTCAACCGATGACCTGAGAATACAAGTTATTTTGAAATCGAGTATCAGCATTTTTATAATGCTGGTGAATTCATAATTATTTAATGACATTTATATAAATATACATTTTTATTCAAAATAACTTTATGAAAGATAGTAGTGTAGAATCTACAGTGTATTAGAATCCTAATCCTTTCCAGAAAATCCTATATTTTACAATAAAAGCAGTCTTCAACCAAGACTCGACAGATTTATGCTTTAAGGAGTAATTTCCCCAAAATACTATCATTACCAAAATATAGTTCTGACTTTAAAAGATTGTGAGAGAATCACAAGTAAAAATAATAGGGGAAAAGCAATATAAACTCCAACAGTAATACTGTTGGCTAAAGTAAATGAAACATAGACTCCAGGAGAGTATCGAATGAATGATACGCCTGGCTCAGTCTAACACAAAAAGAACAGACTCCAGTCAGTATCAGATGAACAATACAGCTAGCAAAGTCTAAAACAAAAGGTGAATGTGAACTCATATGTAACCATGTTGATCGACGATAGAGTATCCGATGACTCTCCAGGTCACGCGTGGAGGTAGTGACATTATGTCACCCATGGGCCTTACCGGCGCGGACTGTAGTTAGCAGTCAGGGTGTGGGAGTGTCAGTCTCTTATAGATCTATACACATTATGTTCACTCTCCTTCCCGGAGACTCTGGTTACATGGCGATGGCGCTATGAAGCATCGTAGAGGGAAACAGTGTGTCACATTCTATCTAAAGTATTATAATATTAGTATAGATTCAAGAATGAACTGACTCCTGAGTGATTCTTCATAGTAGAGATAGATAGAGAGAGAAAGAGAGAGAGATAGAGAGAGAGAGAGAGAGTAAATAGAATCTCCTAACTATTCCTATAATAGTTAATAAGGTTATAGAAACATGAATAATGGAAGAATGCCTTTACTACCCAAAGGCAATGAACTTGCTGAGAGAGCTTTTATGTCCATATTTGTATACATGATATATAACTAATATTTAAACAACCTTCGGACGGATAACCGATACCCCGAAGCCACATCCAAACAAGGAAAAGGAATCAAAGCGAGTTAGCCTTCCTAAGTCCTTTAAACATTACTTATATAACTATACATACACGGGCGTGCATTTAACAAAATAAAAGCATAACAGAAACATGGGTAAAACTTTTGAAAAACTTTATAAATAAGAATTTATGACTCGATATCAGTTTATAAAACAAGCTTTTGAAAACGATTTGATAAAACAGTTTAAGTGAAGAAAACCTTTGGAAAACCTTTAACAAGAAATTACAAATTGATGTATCTTTAGTAAACAAGCTTTGAAAAACTTTGGATAACCTTTAATACTCTAAAAAGGGATATTCATACTTTAACAAGATTCGAAAACATGATTTGGAAATCTTAAGCTGGATAAAGCAGTTTAACATGCAAAAATCTATTTTGCTATACAGTTCAGCTTGTATCCCCCCCCATAAAAGCAATTAAAATCATTTAAAAGGTTGTTTCAGGGGTATGAACTCACCTGACGTGGGTGACTCGGATGGTCGGACGATATAGGATGCTATGTGTCAATTGAGGTCTTGAACACACACCTGGATCGTATTTAGCAAGTAATGATACATTTAGGTATCCAATTAGTCATTTATTAACTAATTAAGCAAGTAAAGACCCTCTAATGCATGAAAACACCTTGATTCAAGTGTTGGGAGTGTTAAGCGTTGCTTCTAAGGAGAGTATAGTCTCACTTTGAAGTTTACTCCTCAAATGGTAGTGTCTAGGGGTGTTTACGGTTTTGGAACCATATCCCCATGATTTTACGGTCGTAAACTCATGGATGGGGTGTATTTGTGTGCTTTAAGGTTTCTTGTTTCACAAGGAAAGGTTCTAGGGTTGATTCAAGGGCTAGGGAAGTGATTAGGGCTCAAAATGGACACTTTATGGAGTTTACGGTTTCTGAACCACTCCTTGGGGATTTTACGGTCGTAAACTCATGTTAGTCCATTTTTCATGTGTTTTGGTGGTTGTAGGTTAAGCCTGCAGAGTTCTAGACCCAAATACAAGCCATACAAGGTGTTAAAGGCACTTAAACACCCCTTTGGAGGTGTTTACAATTTTAGGAGATCCCCAAACCGTAAACTCATGTTTACCCTCTTAAATTCATGTTTTGGGGTTCTTAGATCATTCATGCAAGTCCCTAGGCCATTAGCTAAGCATTGGAATGGTTTTGGGAGGGTTTTTGGGCATCAAAACCCCCTTTTAAGGTGTTTACGGTTTTGGGATGTTTCCAAACTGTAAACTCTTGTTCTTGGGGGTTTTTGGATGATTAATCCACAAATTTGCAAGTGTGATAAGCTAAATAACAAGCTAGGAAGCTTAACTTAACGTTTTGATGCTCGAAGCGGCGATTTTTGACCAAAACCCGATTTGTAGAGAGAGAAATTAGAGAGAGGAGGCTCCTAAGGTGTGAAAAGTTTGGAATGAAACCCACTCAACCCTTATATAGGGTTGAGTTTACAGCCTGGGTGGGGTTCCACCCAACACCAACCGCAAACGGGTTTTTTCACGACTTCCGTTAAACACGACAAATTTTAAATTATACCTCCTTATTTTTTGTTCACTTGACGAATATTATTTAAAATATTCCAATGGGCTTCAATCCGGGAAAAATATTTTGAAATAAATGTGGCTAATTTTTGGATTGCTTAAATGCGGAGACGAAACAATTGGAAATTTCGGGTTGTCACATCATCCCCCCGTTAGAGGGAATTTCGTCCCGAAATTAGAGTTTAGGCAAGGAAGTAGGCATGAACCATCGAGTAGAGAGATGAGGGTACTTCCTATTCGGTTTGTCCTCACTCTCCCAAGTGAGCTCCGGTCTTCGCTTGGCGTTTCAGCGAACCTTCACTTAACAGGATGCGAATTTCGTTTCGTTCGCTTGATCTCTCGGTTCGCGATTCCTACAGGTTCCTCTAAGAAGTTAAGGTTCCCAATGATTTCTATCAACACAAGTGGGATTTAGAGAGTTACGTTGGGCAAGCACTTTTTCAAGTCTAAGACGTGGATCGATTTGGGGTGAAAGTTATGGAATTCCGAAAGTAGTCGTGGTCTGACAAGGGTTGGACCAATTCTTATAAAGAATCTCGGATGGTCCTAAGCTCTCGGAAAGATAGAGCTTTTCAGTACTTAGAACATAATGTACTTCTATGGTGAGATCATCACGGGCGTGATCGCCATTTTGAATTTCCAAACGTTCTCTTATACCGGGGGTGTAGTTCTTCGGGTTGGTTCTTAGAAGGCTCGGGTTATCCTCGGATTCGTGTTTCTTGCTGATTGGCTTTCAGAGGTTTTCTGGATCATCAGATGAATTGGATATCTACTGGTATCTATTTGTTGCAGGGCATCTATCTCAACCTAGTGCAAAATGGACCTGCACTTCTGATTCTTGAGATGTTTCTAACAAAACTCTCAAGGTTGGTGAGATAGGGTTTTTACCAGACGATTGTTTAGAAAGTTTAAATTTTTCATCATCGTCTAATTAACGCTTTCACAATATGATTCTTAACGGGAAAGAATCATGCTCTTACTCGCTTTGCTGATTCATGAATAACAGTCTCTGTTCAGGCTAACTTAGCCCTTAGTGATTTTCTGGAGTGTTGGACTATCTCGGGAGGTATTTCTACTATTTCTGTGTGAGATAGTATCCTTGGAACACCTAGTAGTCCAACGAATCTCTAAGACATGCCCTATTCTATAAGGCGTCGGTTCATTGCAGTTGCAGAAAGCGCGTGTTCTTGTATAACCCATCGACTAACACCTAGACTGGCGTCGAGTCTATAATCTCTTCGGGATCTGGGTTATAAGGCTTAACGCAACGTACTTTCGTACTTTATTCAAGTATTCTTGGCTGCGGAGGTTATCCTGTGGTTCTTGGCATTCTAGTATTCACTTCAGAGAATGCAGTATATCGTCTACAGGGCGACGGTGACTTCTTCCACGTGAGGAGGCGGAGTGTCCTAGGCACTACTCGCCAGTAACGGGGTGGACGAAGTGCCTGAGTAGTGCGTGTATCCCTTGCAACTACTCTTCTGGTGTTTGTGAGTTTCTTCATTCTAAATCGAATCTAGAGAGTATAGGGTTCCGTCACTCAGAAGTTCTAATTCCTCATCAACTCTTCTCAGAGTTTAACCTGTCATAGCTTTCAGGTTTCTGGGCTTACCACTGAGATGCTTAATTCGTAGGGTTAAGCATGAATGGATGGTCGTAGTCAATGTTTTTGACTCTTACGACTTGAGTTATTTTTCTAACTGAGGGTGTTAGCTACTAGGTTGGCCTAACTGGGATGACAACAATTTCGAATTTGTGGTCATTTTAGTAGCTCAACCCGCAGTGGTTCTCTTGACTCTAACTCTTATTCTATGGGATAGGATGAAGGATCTTATTACAAGGTTCATGGTAGAGCTCATAATCGGCTTAATCACTAATACTTGGCGTATGCAAGCCGTACATAATTGAGATCGATGGGACGTTCAGTTGTGTGGCCCCACCCCAGACCCACAACCCAGCGAGGAACAGGGAGTAGGGAGGAAGCACACATCTTAAATCTTATTGACCTAAATTATATACCACTATAATGCATATACTCAGTAGTAGCAAGTTAATCCCATGAGTTCCTTCTCTTGATTCACGAATCTGATTGTAAGGTGCTAAGGGTCTTTCTGGGGGATCTACGGAGTAGGTTTCAGGTGGTTATCGTCTTCTGGAATACCTGCAGTGCCTTTCTCTTCGGGTTCTATCTTGCCTGATGAGAGATTGGGTAACATCGCGCGATAGCCTTCTCTTTTATATTTCGGAAGGTTTTTAGATAAAAGTGACGACCGACGGATTGCATTAGGTTTTATTATTAAGTTCGGAAGAACTTTTATTTTTCACAATGGCTTTGGTGAAAGTTCCCTTTACACAGCACTAGGAATTTACACATGGTTGCACCGGGTCGAACCATGATTGATAGATGCATCGAAATTGACATACATCGACATGATATGGAATGAAGGTCGATAGGAACATGTGCTAAATGGGCACATAAGTTCTTGGCGTCTCGGGTTTCGTCCATGACATCACTGTCGCGGATACTTGGACCGATAGCATCGACGCAGAACTATAGGGGGTCCTGAGGTTTCGAAATAATGTACTTTTCATGAATGGATTTCCCACGAGACCTCTCTATAATCGCCTAGTATACACTAGTCATGTATAATTAAGGTGGAAAGGACTGTTGACTGAGCGACTCCGCCCTAAATCCACAACCAAACGAGGAACAGGAAATAAGGCAACATCACTCACTCGAGGTCTAACCATCTTAATTATGCATGGTCTTAACGTATATACCGAGCCATTATAGCTTTACCTGATGAAATTTTAAATTTTACAACAGTGCTGCGACTTTCGCCTTAACGGGAGAGTAATTACATTTAGAATTAGCCTTTTAATGTTTTCAGTCAGTTATTTAGGATTGAGAGACGTACCAAAATTTCTACTGGCTTCCTTGATGCTTCTCCCTAGGTATTAGAGTTAGACTCCTCCTGCGCCTTTGTTGTTTCTTTCAGTTGGGCAGTCCCGCTTGAAGTGCCCAATCTCACCACATAGATGGCATACTGGACTGGTCGCCACATTGGTGGTTGATGTAATGAACTCAACCGGGGTTCTGCAGGTACGAGCGGTATGCCCCTTCTTGTTGCACCTAGCGCAAAAGAATTCTCGACAAAAACCATGATGATGGTAGCTACACTTGCTATAACGGGGAAGGTTTCCTAGGTATGGTCTCCTTGAAATCAGGATGGAATGGTTGACAGGGGTATTGACTACCTCAACTCGTTGCCTTTTAGAAGGTCCTTGAGTCGAGGTACTTCCCTCTTCGCTCTTGAACTTTCTTTTCAGTGGATCTGGTTGAGGTTCTTGGGTGGCTCAGTACGTAGGTGTTGGTTGCTGCTGTCCATTGCTTTGACCGGGAATCCCGATAGGGCTCCTGCTAACATTGGCGTTGCTAGCGTTCAGGTGAGCCATGACAACTGCTACGACTGCTGAAACTACAGCTTGAAACGTAGCTTCATCGAATAGAAGAGTCGGTGTTTTGCTAGCGGGCTGGTTACGCTTCTTTGGAGGCATGGTTTTCCTACACGGAAAAGGAACACAAGCTGATGAGAGACAATGATTAATTCTAGACATATCTATCCTTACTATAATAGGCATAAATTTCCCGCGCCTCGAATATTGGTTATCTGAGTGTCGACCTACATCCCTATGATGTAGTCCGGGTATCAAGGTAGGAGTAAGAGTATCGGAAAGCCATAAGATGGGGGTTGTTCCTACTAATTTATCTTTATATTGGAGAGATTTGCTCTCCGGTTTTGGAAAGATTTGAGGACAGTTCGGAACGAGGATCACGGAAGAAAAGCTCATGAAGACTTATGGCTAAACACTCTAAATCGAGGGTTGGGGATCCGATCTAATTGTATTACTTGCGACGGGAAAAGGCGATTCACTTAACACATAGTGTGAGTAGTGTAACCACTAACTCACTAAATTGTATTATTTTATGGTTGTATTAGCGCGACGATAACGAGGAAAAGACACTTCTCAGGTTCCATGTATTGGCTCCCTCTGTCTATCTCTTATCCCTGACTAGGACCGACGTTGGTTTTCTTCGGGTAGTTACCTAGAGTCCTCTTCTCGTGTAGACATATTGAATTTCTATTTCGTCTTATTTCCGATTCTGACTCTGAGTGTCATCTCTGCCTTACTTCTGATCCTGACCCTGAGTGTCATCACTGCATTACTTTTGACCCTGACCCTAGGTGTCATCGCTTCATGATGGATGACTGGAAATCTCGGAAGTTCAGGCGAATTTCCACTAATATCCCTAAAAGGTATAGGTATAGGTACTTGGTGGAAATCTTCTCAATGAACTTCTTTTGGGTCTGAATTAACTCTTCTGTCACACACTGAAGTGGATAGGGTTTTCTACAGGGTTCGTGCGAGAATGGAAATGTCTAAAGAATCCTAAGAGATTATTAAAACATTTCACTGGTTGATCCACATCGAGTCCTGCCACAATTACATAGGGTACACAAATTATAAATAGCTTAGATCCGATAGGCCTTCGAATATGTGATACTACTCTATATCCACATCCAAACAAGGAAAAGGAAGTAGAGCGAAACCACACATTCTTAGTCTATGGGATCCTTATCATATATAACCTTGGAAGTATACCCTTTGTAATCATAGGTATGTCAATAAGGATCTTTTTAGTTTTTCACACAAGGTTATCTATGGATCCTAAAATACCCCTATGGTATTTTAATTAATTCCTTGATTCTTAACTTCTGAATATGATTCTGGGATTAATGTGAGTCTTTTAGTATCCTAAAATACTCCCATAGTATTTTTAAACTTTATGTTTGGCTTTAGCATTCCTATTTGGTAAGTTTCAGATACGTTGTAACACCACCCTCACTCCCAAGCACACATTAGTCGCATCTCGAATAAATGTAGTTGATCAGGTTATTTTTATTCCAGCTTACGATTACATAACTACCCAGGTTGACGGTATTGGTCAACATCCAAAGACTTTTATTCTTGTTTCTCTTGTGATACTTTGTTCGAGTGTTTAGATTCTGGATGTTCTTATAGTTTGGTAAAATATGGTTATATTTTAAAGTATAATTTCTTGGTCAGAGTGTTTTATCCCAATTTATTTATAGGCTGTATATCTTTTATGAATTGATATACTAAGCTCACTATAAACAATGCTCTGATACCAATCTGTCACAACCCAAAACCGAGAACGACGGAATACGTTCTGGGGTGGAGGACGTCATGTCAAGTACCACAACATATGCAGTATAGTAATCAAAGTACAACAACCATTGCATTAATAGTAATAATTTTACATAGGTTACATTACATAGAAACATCAAAGTAAATATAGAACATAACATAAAGTGCAGCTCGGTTCAAGGCTGTCTTCGCAAACACTCCCGAGGTGTACCTGTCTATCGATGACCAGAGAATACAAGGTATTTTAAAAGCGAGTATAAGCATTTTTATAATGCTGGTGAATTCATAAGTATTTAGTGACATTTATATAAATACACATTTTTATTCAAAATAACTTTATGAAAGATAGTAGTTTAGAATCTACGGTGTATTAGAATCCTTTCCAGAAAATCCTATATTTTCAAATAATAGCAGTCTTCTACCAAGACTCGACAGATTTATGCTTTAAGGAGTAATTTCCCCAAAATACTATCATTACCAAAATATATTTCTGACTTTAAAGGATTGTGAGAGAATCACAAGTAAAAATAATAGGGGAAAAGCAATATAAACTCCAACAGTAATACTGTTGGCTAAAGTAAATGAAACATAGACTCCAGGAGAGTATCGAATGAATGATACGCCTGGCTCAGTCTAACACAAAAAGCACAGACTCCAGACAGTATCAGATGAACAATATAACTAGCAAAGTCTAAAACAAAAGGTGAATGTGAACTCATATGTAACCATGCTAATCGACGATAGAGTATCCGATGACCCTCCAGGTCACATGTGGAGGTAGTGACATTATGTCACTCATGGGCCTTACCGGCGCGGACTGTAGCTAGCAGTCAGGGTGTGGGAGTGTCGGTCTCGTATAGATCTATACACATGATGTTCGCTCTCCTTCCTGGAGACTCTGGTTACACGGCGATGGCGCTATGAAGCCTCGTAGAGGGAAACAGTGTGTCACATTCTATCTAAAGTATTATAATATTAGTATAGATTCAAGAATGAACTGACTCCTGAGTGATTCTTCATACTAGAGATAGATAGATAGAGAGAGAGAGAGAGAGAGAGGGATAGATAGATAGAGAGAGAGAGAGAGAGAGAGTAAATAGAATCTCCTAACAATTCCTATAATAGTTACTAGGGTTCTAGAAACATGAATAATGGAAGGATGCCTTTAGTACCCAAAGGCGATGAACTGGCTGAGAGAGCTTTTATGTCCATATTTGTATACATGATATATAACTAATATTTAAACAACCTTCGGACGGATAACCGATACCCCGAAGCCACATCTAAACAATGAAAAGGAATCAAAGCGAGTTAGCCTTCCTAAGTCCTTTAAACATTAGTTATATAACTATACATATACGGGCATGCATTTAACAAAATAAAAGCATAACAGAAACTTGGGTAAAACTTTTGGAAAACTTTATAAACAAGAAGTTATGACTCGATATCAGTTTATAAAACAAGCTTTTGAAAACGATTTGATAAAAGAATTTAAGTGAAGAAAACCTTTGGAAAACCTTTAACAAGAAATTACGACTTGATGACTCTTTAGTAAACAAGCTTTGAAAATCTTTGGATAACCTTTAATAATCTAAAAAGGGATATTCATACTTTAACAAGATTCGAAAACATGATTTGGAAATCTTAAGCTGGATAAAGCAGTTTAACATGAAAAAATCTATTTTGCTATACAGTTATAAATCACATGTGATTTATCTAATAACAGTACAGTTCAACTTGTATTCCCCCTCCCCCCCCCCCCCATAAAAGCAGTTAAAATCATTTAAAAGGTTGTTTCAGGGGTATGAACTCACCTGACGTGGGTGACTCGGATGGTCAGACGATATAGGATGCTATGTGTCAATTGAGGACTTGAACACACACCTGGATCCTATTTATCAAGTAATGATACATTTAGGTATCCAATTAGTCATTTAATAACTAATTAAGCAAGTAAAGACCCTCTAACGCATGAAAACACCTTGATTCAAGTGCTAGGAGTGTTAAGGGTTGCTTCTAAGGAGAGTATAGTCTCACTTTGGAGTTTACTCCTCAAATGGTAGTGTCTAGGGGTGTTTACAGTTTTGGAACCATATCCCCCATGAGTTTACGGATGTAAACTCATGGGTGGGGTGTATTTGTGTGCTTTAAGGATTCTTGTTTCACAAGGAAAGGTTCTAGGGTTGATTCAAGGGCCAGGGAAGTGATTAGGGCTCAAAATGGACACTTTATGGTGTTTACGGTTTCTGAACCACTCCTTGGGGAGTTTACAATCGTAAACACATGATTTTATGGCCATAAACTCATGTTTGTCCATTTTTCTTGTGCTTTGGTGGTTGTAGGTTAAGCATGCAAAGTTCTAGACCCAAATGCGGAGACGAAACAATTGGAAATTTCGGGTTGTCACATCTATTTATAGGGTGCTGAAAGAGGGATTACGATGGGCGTAATTTCGGAGTACGCTGGGTGTACTCGTTACGCTGGGCATACTTGGTTACGTTGGGCGTATGCGACGTCAGCGCTTACATATGGCACTCGAGTGTTGGTCAGGTCGTTTGTAACCCGAGGCGGTTCATGCATCCGGTTACGCTGGGCGTACCCCATTACACTTGGCGTAATCCGATTAATCAAACTTCTAAATGGCGTAACTTTCGCATACGGTCTCTGTTTTCGACGTTCTTTATATCCACGCGTAGGCGGGAATATAATCTACAACTTTCATTTAGACTATGTTGGCTAGTTTTGAATTTATTTTTAATATTATATTTTTAACAGGCCGGGACTGGAAAACGTCTGTTAAAAGTCCATAACTTCTTCATCCGATGTCCGTTTTCGTCTGTCTTTTTACCGTTGCACTACTATTGATGAGAACTACGATTCCTGTTTAGGTTGTGTCGGCTAAAAATCGCTCGATCTCTATTTCGAGTTTTTAGCTGTCTACTGTTATTCTGAAGTCAGATTTGGGCGTCCTTTTTATGTATGTTCATAGTTTAATGATATTTATGACTTTCATTTAGATACTTAAGGCTAAAAAGTATTTTATTGGAATTTCGCATTTTATGCTTAACAGTGTTTTACCGGTATTGTCGCGAATCTTCGATCGGTCATAACTTCTTCGTTATAACTCGGATTTTAGTGTTCTTTATATTTTTGAAAACCTCGTTATGATATCTACCACTTGGTACATCCTAATTATGGTTTTATAAAAGTTTAATTTTTGACCCTAATTTGACTGGTGTTACAGTTAAGATGGGTAATAATGGGTTATCAAAGATTGTTGGAGTCGGAGATATTTGTTTGAAGTTTGAGACTGGGATGGAGTTGGTTTTACATAATGTAAAACATGTTCCAAATATTATACTTAGTTTGATCTCTGCTGGCTTACTTGATGATGACGGTTACCATAATACCTTTGCTGGTGGCATTTGGAAACTCACTCGTGGTTCTTTGATTGTGGCAAGAGGTGAAAGATGCTCAAAGTTATACATGACACATCCGAAGATCTCCAAAGAATCGATCCATGCATCGATACATTGTGACATGACTGATTTGTGGCATAAGAGACTTGGTCATATGAGTGGAAAGGGGATGTATTTGTTGTTGAAGAAAAATGTGTTGACCGGTGTGCATGATGTGAATATGAAAAGATATTCTCATTGTCTGGCAGGTAAGGAAAATAGAGTTTCCGTTAAGAGTCATCCTCCTTCCAAGAAGGAGAATATACTTGATATGGTACATTCCGATGTATGTGGTCCCATGAACACTAGGACACTTGGGGGTTTCTTGTATTTTGTCACATTCATCGATGACTATTCAAGGAAGGTATGGGTTTATACTTTAAAGACTAAAGATCAAGTATTGGATGTGTTTAAGAAGTTTCATGCCTTGGTTGAGAGACAAATTGGGAAGAAATTGAAGTGTGTTCGGACAGATAATGGCGGTGAATACATTGGTCCTTTTGATGCTTATTGTAGAGAGCAAGCTATTCGGCACCAAAAGACTCCTCCAAAGACACCACAGTTGAATGGTTTAGCAGAACGGATGAATAGAACATTCGGTGAAAGAGTTAAATGTTTGCTTTCACATGCAGGATTACCTGATTCTTTTTTGGGGAGAAGCTTTGAATACAGCGGTACATGTTATTAATCTTACTCCTTTTGTTCCTTTGCCTTTTGATGTTCCTGATAGGGTTTCGAGTGGAAAATATGTTTCGTATCGTCATTTACGGGTCTTTGGATGCAAGGCTTTTATGCATATTCCCAAAGATGAAAGATCAAAGCTTGAAGTGAAGACCAAGCCATGTATATTCCTTGGTTATGGTCAAGATGAATTCAGTTACAGGTTATATGATTCAGTTCTGAAGAAACTCGTAAGGAGTCGTGATGTTGTATTTGTTGGAGATCAGAGTTTAAAAGATATTGAGAAGACAAAGATAGTTCCTCAATCTAATGATGATCGTGTTGATTTGGATCCGGTTCCCCCTCAACATTTTGAGCCAATTAATGAAGATGTTCAGAATGATGAACAACATGGTACTGATGACAATGATGTTCCAGAGTAGTCGGGGTTGGATGAGGATTTTCATCCAGAGTTACCGGTACCTGATATACCACCATTTGTCCCACTTAGGCGGTCTACAAGAGATCGTCATCCTTCCATCCGTTATTCTGCTGATGAGTATATTTTAGTTACTGATGGGGGAGAACTTGATTGCTATGCAGAAGCTATGGAAGATGATCGTAAAAGAGAGTGGGTTGAAGCTATGCAAGATGAGATGAATTCCTTGCATGAAAACAAACAAAACAACAAAAACAACAAAAAAATGGAATCTCAAACTATGTGTGCTCATCATGAATTAGATGCCATCATGGGTACCACCTCACACATTCCTAGATTGTTATCCGCAGAAGCTTTTCCTGAGTGGAAGTATCGCATTGAAAAATACATTAAGATGAAAGATTTCAAAATTTGGAGAAGCATCTTAAGAGGACCAATTCGCATCACCACAACACTTGAAGATGCAACTGTCACTGAAAAGCAAGTTGAAAACTATACTGATGATGATTTTGAAAGAGTTGAAGAACAAGAAAAGGCACTTGCCACTCTTACCATGGCACTGTCCCCAGAAATTGCACAGGGCTTTCGTGAGTACACTTCTGCGAAAGCGTTATGGGAAGCGTTAGTTGAAGTATATGAAGGAAATGAAGATATGAAGCAAAGTCATCAAGACATGTTAAGACAAAAGTTCAACATGTTCAATCATGTCTTGGGGGAATCTCTTGAAACTCAACTGCAAAGGTTCATCACTCTCACCACTAAGATGAGTTCTGCTGGCATTCTGGTTACAAAATCTGAAATCAACAAGAAATTGTTGAATTTGTTGCCAAAGTCTTGGGATATGAATGTATCTGTAATCAAGAAGACTAAAGATTTGAATTGGTTGAGCCTAGCTGAGACAATGGCGACTATTAAAGCTTATGATCTGGATGACAACCAGAGAGAAATTAATCACGTCAATTCATATTCTTCTGCTAATCTTGGCATTCAATCTAACAATGCCTTTTCATCTTTCGCTACTCCTCAAGTTCAGCCCTTCCCTGATCATTTGCCCACATCGTATGTTATTCCATCTGTGCAAAGCGTTCAAGTTTCTCAAACTCTAACTTCTTTTCAACATGCTGGTTCATCTTCAAATGCATCTGTTCAGACTCCTGGAAGTACTCCTCAAGCTCCGACATCTAAAGAAAATGATGAGAATCTGGCCCTTGTTACAAGACTTGTGAATTGTTATAATGCTTTTGAAGCTGGAGAACTTTCCCCTTAATTGTCATTTGTTGATCTGGATCAAATCCATCTAGAAGATGTTGAAGAAATGGGTATCAAATGGCAAATGGCAATGGCAGTATTTAGAGCAAAACAGTTTGCAAAGAAAACTGGAAAGAAGAACTGGGGAATGAATTCTGAAAAGAAGGTGGGATTTAATAAGGGAAAGATGTGGTGCTATAACTGTCATGAACCTGGACATTTCGCCAGAGAATGTCCAAAACCAGATAGAACAGAAAATACTGAACGAACTCTGGTGCCAGTAAACAACAACAGGGGATCTACTGTCAACAATCAGACAGAAAATCTTGCTATAGTGGCTCAATAATTTGATTGGGAAGATCAAATTCAAGCTCTAAACATTTCAGGACCTGCAAATTCTCATCTTGCCCAGATCAATGATGGTGTGGAAGAAGAAGCTGAAATGGATCCTGAGGCGGAAATGATGAATCTTCAATTTGCATTTATGGTTCAGTCCACACCAGAGTCTGCTAAACCAGAGGTCAGTGAAATAGGTTGCTCTCAATCTTGTATTAAAACTGTTCAATATTTACATGACCAAATTGATATAATTAAGAGAGAGAATGAGGACCTTAAGTATGAAGGCTATACCCTTAGGAAAGGTCAGAAACCTCTGAAAACTCAATTAGAGAAAAAAAATAAAAGATTTCAAGAAATTGCATGAAGATTACAGCAACAAGTGTGAGAATTATGATCAAATTAAAAGAAAACTTGCTGTTGTAACCGCTGAACTTGACACATTGAAAATCCGTTTTGAAAATGTTAATTTTAATTTTAAAAAATACGATGTGTCAAGCGAAAGGATTGCAAATATAATCGAGGAACAAATGCAGTGGAAGGACCAAAGACAAGTTGGAAAAGGATATGAGAGTGTCCCTTCTCCATTTAATCACAATTACATTGCTATTCCTCTGACTCAAGAAGAGAGTGACATAGAACCTTATATGGTCTATGGGAAGCCATCCGCTGAACAACCAACATGGCCTAGTGATAGGATTTTGGATACTAACATTTTTACTTCAAGTGCATATATGCCAGTAATCCAGGGGGAGCAAGAGACTGAGAAGTTTGAGTCAAATAATTTGGTGTCTAAGTTTGGTGTTCAAATGTGTGATGAGTCTGTGTGAAATTTTAAAACTGATGATTTTGTTTGTGATGATGTGATGTCTCAAACTAATGTTTTTGAAAATTGTGATGTTGTTCTTGAAAAATTTGCAAAATCTAATTCGAGTGCATCTACATCTTCTACATTTTCTACACAATCTAATACTTGCACTTGCAAATGTGGAAATGTTAGAAAAGATAATAAAAGCCTAAAATTTGATAAGACTGGTACCAAGTCTAGTAATAATAAGCAAATCTGCTTTAGTTGTGGTACTGTGGGTCATATTGCTCGAAACTGTTTCAATCGAGCGTTTGTACATTTCTTGTCCCTAAGAGGAGAGAACGAATCTCGTGGAAGGTCTTTAACTAGAAAGTCCTCGAGATGATGAACGGAAGGTAAATAATAACACGAAAAGGGAATTTTTTCAACCAAACAGACAGGTTTTTAAATATAAAGTCACAAATAATTTGCCGAAATCGAACAGAGCTAAGCCGAGATCGGTTTCGTCAAAAGGAGGATCTGGATTTTCAACCAGTAATGGTCAAAACTCCATATGCTCAAAACAAAAAGAAAAGAACAACATTTCAAAATCACCTGTGTCTTTTCAAAAACCTAAATTTCAATGGGTGCCCAAATCTGTTTCTATCCAATCATCATCAACCTCTAAAAATGTTTTAAGTGAAAATTCAAAAATAAAAGTCTCAAAAGATAAATCTGTGATTGTCAAGGGTAAACCCAGGGTTGTAATGACCTGGATCCCCAAATCTCAATAATTCCGCTCATTTTGCAGGGACAATTGCGGAGGAATGTCGTCAGACCTTGGTATGTCGAGAGTGGTTGTTCCCGGCATATGACAGGAGACATCTTCCAATTGAACAACATTCAGACTTTTAATGGGGGGTTTGATTCCTTTGCAGGCGGAGAAGGTGGTAAAATCACTTAGAAAGGAACCGTGTCTAATGGAGTGCTAAGTTTCGAGAATGACAACTATGCTCCTGAGTTAAAACATAGCTTGTTGAGCGTCTCTCAGATATGCGGCAAAGGTTATTCAACCCACTTCACTGATAAGGAATGTCTGATCTTAAAGCCTGACATTGTCATCCCAGAAGAGTAAATTCTTGTTAAATCAAAGTGGGATGGAAATGCCTACATAATTGACATGAATAGCAACGTCCCTGATCAAGTCACTTGCCTCTTTTGAAAGGTCTCCAAACAAAATGCTATGATGTGGCATCGAAGACTCGGGCATGCCAATGCAAAGAACCTGAATTGTCTTGTGAAAAACGAAATGGTCCGTGGTCTTCCAGTCAGAGACTTCATAAATTTTGAGAAATTTGTGTCATGTGCGAATGGTAAACATCATAGAAAACCACATCTGCCAAAACAGGTTAACTCAATTAGTCAGGTGGTCTTCATAAATTTTGCACATGGACTTATTTGATCCGGTCAATGTCCTAAGCATCAACAGAAATTCATACTGTCTGGTTGTGATAGATGATTTCTCACATTTTACGTGGGTCTTCTTCTTATCCAACAAAGCTAGGATTGTTGATCTGATCAAGAAGTTTATTGTGATGATTGAGAATCAAACAAACCACCGGGTGATGGGCTACGAACTGATAATGGAACAAAATTCAAGAATGCAGTTCTTGATCACTTTTGCATAAAAAAGGGAATTGTGCATCAATATAGTTTCGTTCGCACACCCCAACAAAATGGTGTTGTTGAGCAGAGAAATCGAACGCTGCAAGACGCTACAAGGACGATGCTTTGTGATTCCAAGCTTCTTGTCTTCTTTTGGGCTGAGGCGATCAACACTGCATGCTATGTTCAAAATCGTCTCTTGATCAACAAAGCCCAGATGAAGACTCCATATGAAATTTTATATGGACACAAGCCATCAGTCATCCACTTCCGCGTATTTGGTTGCCCTTGCACCCTTCTTCACCTGGTGTCTAACCCTAAATTTAATGCCAAAGCTGATGACTGCTATTTTGTGGGGTATGCTGCTCGCACTGCATATAGGGTCTACAGCAAGAAGACAAAGCAAATTGTGGAATCCTTTGACGTGCGCTGGTTGGAGGAGAATGAAACGGATGCTAGAGTGGGTCCTGATTGGTTGTTCGATTACACATCATTATTCAAATCTTTTAGTGTGTCATCTGATGAGCTGTCACAGCTAGAAACTTTGTGTCTTGTAATCACTACACTCAAGTAAAATGTAGAATCAAAAACTTAAGAGCATGTATGATGCTTACTCTATGACAACAAAATTTCAACCCAATACACCATACAAGTATTACAAATGGTCAATAAGCAATTGGAAACCCTAAAAGTCCTTGCTTAGATCCATTTTGGACTAGGAATTCCTTATTGGGCCCAATGGACCAATAAGCCTCCAATTTGACCACTTGGGTTTAGAACTCTTAAATGAACTCTAATTGGACCCATTTCCATTTAATTCAATATTTTCGGCCAAAATGGGCCTAGAATGAAATACAACACCCTAATGGACCTTATTGGGTCACAACAAACTTATATAGCCCTAATGGATCATAACAATTATTCCTTGATTTAGTGGGCCGAAAAATTTCATAATTAAGTCATAATATGGGCTTAAACATAAGAAGCCCAATACTCTTCCTTTCCTTTCTCCACTTCTCGGCCCAACAACACAACATGGAAGAGGGTTGACTTTCAATTGCCACCTCATTATTACCTCTTGGTTCACCATGCAACTATCTCATACTTCCATGCATATATCACCTCAAGGTCTATTTCTTTCTCTCTCTCTTGCTCTCGGCCGACTTCAAGCACACACACACACACACACATTTCACTCATCATTTCTCTCAAGAAACTCTCTCATTTCTCCTCCTAAATTTCGAGATCTAAGGAGCTTTCAAGAGAATATCTCCACAAATTCTCCACTTAAGGTAAGATCAAGTTAGGATCTATGATTTTGGTACCTTGTTTAATCAAAATCTTCTTCTAATCCATGTAAAAATTCTGATCACTCTCCTAGAAACTCTCTAAGTTCGAGATCTTCCAAGGAGGGGTACTAAGGCCAAACTTTCTTCTCACTTCTTCTAAAAGCCGAAACCACACCCAAAGGTGAGCTTCATACCCCCTATTTTTCGGTTTTTATAAGTTTTGTGGGGGTGAGAATACAAGCAAATGTGTAGATCTATGAGTATATGTATGCTTTGTGTGATTTCTATGTTTATTTACATATTCTTATGTGATTATGGTGTTCGATCTAGTCCAAAAGAACTCAAAATCGAGTTCTACATTATGTTGAATGAGATAAGTATAAATCATGCTATTTCATACAAATCAACTCTAGAAACATAACCAAAATGGTTAATATGAACCTCCTTGGGCAAAAATCCCATTTTTTGGACTCAAAATGTTAAAATATAAAGTTAAAGGGGCCAAAATGACAAAATACAAATTCTGATGGATGAGATGAGTCAAAACAGTTTCAACAATGTATTTTCTAGAAATATACTCTTTTGAAGGATCAAAATGTGAAATTTTAAGCATAATGGGCCAAAAATGAACTTTTCGGCCCAATAAAGCCCAAAATGCGAGATTTTCAAATTAGAGGGGCTGAAACTGTATTTTTCTGTAAAACAGGGGACTACTAGAGTTCCAAGTCCTTTTCAAGGGTTAAAAATACTTTTCATATTTAAAAGGGACCAAAGATGCAAAAAATTTCTATTTTGGGCCAAAAGTATAAAAATTACGAAAATAAAGGTTCCAGCCGAGAAAACTTCATTTTGAGGGAAGAAAACTGTTTTTCAAATAACTTTGAGCTGAAAAATACCTTTTCTACAAGTTTTGATACTAAAGTGTCAAGAAAAATGGTTTAAGGACTAAAATAGAAATTCTTTTATACAAAGGGTCAAAGGTGTAAATTTATCCAAAAGAAAAGGGGCTGCAGAAAGTAAAATTCTAATGTTTTAAGCAATAAACCCGACATGATGAAATACTAGTACCTCGACTATCGGTGAAATATAATACACCTTCAACACCAAAATCGTTATCAAACGAATTGATTCGGTCTCGAATCAATAATGAATCCGAAATTAATAACACGACGATACTTCAATACACACGCGGAAATCTCAGGAATTCAATACACATGCGGAAATTTCGGGAAGTCAAATACACACGTGAGAATACACCAGACGTCGATACACCGTCTTTGGGCCCGAAAGTTTCAAATCGTGCTTGTTGGGCCTAGCTAGCCCAATGACATGACATTTAGGCCCGAAGGAAACTCGCTTACATGTCGTTGGGTCCTATATGACCTAATTCCGTGTAAAAGGACTTTTACAGGCTTTGTGCTATTGGGCCCCAAGGGTCCTCTGGCACTGCTAGTAAAGTCGAGAATTCACCAAATGCGAGTCGGGCTAAGGGCCCTTCGCATTCACGATAGCCTTGAACGACTTATGGGAATATCGGGGGCTTCGCACCCTCTTTTCCTCCTCGGTTGTGGGGCTGTGAGAAGTCCGGGTGATTGGATTAAGTGAATAGTGCGAACGACGCCTAAGGGATCGTTTGTATAGTTGTAAACTAGTCATTTTCATTAATGTGTGTTTATAACAATTCACAATCCGTAATTAATCCAATGTCACCAGGACTCAATGAATACACACGTCGCAACGAAATAACAAAACATAAAACACTTGATTCAAAGTATTAGGAAAACATCGGGTTTTCCTAGGGTTTTCAATTAATACACCTACGAGATGCATACCGAGTTTTACAAATTGTACTTTTACATTTATAGAAACAAACAAACATACTTATGGATCATCACACTTTTTATACTATGCTCTTTTCAGAAAATATCGGATTTTCTGGTGATTTTCAAAACAATACAAACCACTATATTTCAAACATTACTTATGAACTCACCAACATTTCATATGTTGACGTTTTTTTTAAAATACTTGTATTCTCAGGTAACAGGTAAAATCGAAAAGGAAAAATGTACTCAGTAACGTCATGCTGTTGTTTTAATTAGTATCGAACATTTTACTTTTGGGCATGTAATATTATGGATCAATGTACTGAATGTAAACGCTACCAGTTTTAATATTTCAATGCTTGGTAATGTATGATGTTATGTTTCATTTATATTCATTGTGATGGTATTCAATTTGACTCACAATAGCCCTCGGACGTTTCCGCCATCCGGTTCGGGGGTGTGACATGAGCTAATTGGTTCTACTTCTGGCTCGAAGAATGTAATTGAATACGAAGATGAAGAGGCTGTTTATAGACCACCGATGGTTTCTTCTATTAATCCTTCGGTGGAGTCATCTGTTCCAATTGCTTCTCCAGAATCTTCGAGTCAACAAATTGCTCCAGATGCTAATGCTACACCTCTTACTCCTGTTGAAAGAGAGTTCATGACCAGAGATGCTTCCGATGTTACTTAAACACTTATGGAACTACTCTTTCCTGAACAAATTGCTGATGAGTTTGTGGCAAATCCAACTAATGAGTCTGATTCGTCTGTAGTGGATTCCTCAGCAAATGATGGAGCTACCAACATTCATAATCTTCCCGTTTCTCTCAATGATATCAGCCAGGAGATCCCCTCCCGAATTCATCGCGATCATCCGATCGAAAATGTCATTGGCCAACTGGGCGATGGTGTTAAAACAAGAAGTCTGAGTGGAGATGTTAATACATGTCTCTATTCTTGCTTTATCTCTCAAATTGAGCCAAAGAATGTAGAAATGGATTCGAATGAGCCCAGCTGGGTAGATGCCATGCATGAAGAGTTGAATCAATTTGAAAAGCTTGGGGTTTGGACGCTGGTTGAGTTACCCAAGGGCAAGAAGTCTCTTGACACATGTTGGGTCTTTCATAATAAGTCGGATGATTCATGGATAATTGTACTAAATAAGGCTAGGTTGGTTGTTCGTGGGTTTAGACAGATCAAGGGTCTTGATTACACTGAAGTCTATGCTCCGGTAGCCCGCTTGGAGGCTATCCGTATCATCCTTTCTTACGCTTCGTACATGAACTTCATAGTATATCAGATGGACGTCAAGACTGCTTTCCTGTATGGCAAGGTGAAGGAAGAAATCTATGTTGATCAACCCCCAGGGTTCATTAACTCGAAGTTTCCCAACCATGTCTACAAGTTAGACAAGGCTCTGTATGGATTGCATCAAGCTCCTAGAGCATGGTATGCGACTCTCACAAAGCATTTGCTCGAACATGGCTACTCGCGAGGCACAATCGACCAAAACTTGTTCATAAATCATGTTGTTGCGGATCAAATCCTGGTGCAAATCTATGTCGACGACATCATCTTTGAGTCTACGTATCCGCAGCTGTGCAAGGAGTTTGAAGGTGTTATGAAGAAGAGGTTTGAGATGAGCTCATTGGGAGAAATGACCATGTTTCTGGGGCTTCAGGTCCAACAAAGATCAACTAGGATCCTGCTCCATCAAGCAAAGTATGTGGAGGATATGTTTGAGAAGTTAGGGTTTAGAGATACAAAACCTGCCATGACACCAATGGCGGAGAGACCCCTGCTGACTCCAGATACTGATCGCGAATCTGTAGATCAAACTCACTACAGATCGATGATCTGTTCGTTGATGTATTTAACTGTAAGCCGGCCAGACATCATGTTTGCAGTTTGTCAATGCGCGCGTTATCAGGCTAATCCTAAAATTTCACATCTTATTGTTGTCAAAAGAATTTTTTGGTATCTCAAAGGCAGCCCAAAATTGGGTCTTTGGTATCTAAAAAATTTTGAATTTGATTTATATGCTTTTGCTGACAGTAATTATGGAGGTTGTGAGCTTGACAGGAAATGAACTTCAGGAGGGTGTCAATTCCTTGGTGACCGGCTGGTGTCATGGCAGTGGAAGAAACAACACACTGTCTCAACCTGAACAGCAGAAGCGGAATGTGTTGTTGCATCTGCGTGTTGCTCTCAAGTCATATGGATCCAAAATCAGTTGTTGGATTACGGTTTGAATTATCAAGAAACCCCTATTTTTTGTGACAATGAGGTTGCGATTCAAATTGCTAAAAATCCAGTCCAACATTCAAAAACCAAACACATTGACATCAAAATTCATTTTATCAGAGATTGTTATGAGCGATAGCTCATTCGGCTAGAATAGGTTCCCACTGCTAATAATGTGGTGGATCTATTTACAAAGCCGTTTAACAAAGCTCGATTTGATGTGCTTGTAGGGTTTTTGAAAATGATTCATTTTGAGGATTAAAATTATGTTAGGTTATTTTAAATTTGCGCATGTTACTTTCATTCTCACCCATGCACAACTTTAGGGGAGAAATAATCAAAAACCAAACAAAAATATTAGAAACTCAAAAATCCAAAAACATTAAAAAAAATTCAGAAAAACAAAAAATTATTACTGTTAGTTTCTTTCTGTAAGTGATGTTTTGGGAAGTGATATCAACTAAGTGATAACAGAAAATCTGAATCTATGTAAGGTACCAAAACTGAATTGTCTAGGCTCTGTGTCCGAAGCGCTGGTAGGCACGAAATATTTTTATGGACTTGACTAGGCATAGATGAACTTAAGGAATCAAATGAATTGACAAATATTGACCTAGATAGATCCATTTAGCCTGACAATACGACGCTCGGGTAGGTTGAGTAGGGAGATATACATGGGAATCTACCGGTCACATTAAAAGAACTCGTATCTAGAACTGTGGTTTAACTTTTCCTTGATGTAGGAACGCTTGTCCTTAATTCTGGTATTGACGGGGCGACTGGGGAATTCCGATACATTAGGTCTGTAGAAAGTTATTTTCTTGCTTTCTTACTGTTAGTCATATGTTGCCTCCTCTGTGTGATCGAGAGATACGACCTGGACTGCAACATATGCAACTCTGTCTCTCTGCATCTTCTATCTATGCTATTCTTTCTGTCTGTTAGCCATATGTTGTCTCCTTTGTGTGATTAATAATCTGACATGGTACACAGCATATGCACCATTCTACTTCTCAATCCCTCTAAAAACTCTAGTCAGTCATATGTTTCACCCTCTACGTGATTGGAAGAGATCCGACCTGGGTGTACAACATATGCATTCTAAATCTATCCTCTCCCCGAATAATTGTCTACCCACCTAAAGTAAGGAGTATCTCAGAAATCCTTGATTATAGGGGTATATTAGGAAGCGGGAAACACATTCTAGTACAACTAAAATTGAACAATTATTGGTTTTCTGTAGATCTCGCTGCTCAATTTAGGTGGACAACAATATCCTTGGTCGTCAGCAGAATGGTCCTTAGGAAGTTTAACTAGGAACATAGGATCAAAATGTCTTGTCACTTATAGAATATCAAAATTTTGTCAAAATTTTCCGTGCTTAAGTGGACCACAATACCGGTGATCGACCAGACCTATTCATGAAAAGGGGAGGTACTGACAAATAGATGAAGGCTATCTAACAACTTTGATCCCAATATCACAAAATTATTATTAACATTAGTGAAGGTGAAGTTAGTATTAATTTTCAATTTTATTCTCTTTCATGTTATTTTATTTTTATTTTTATTTTTAGGATGATAAAATTAAAAAAATCCTTTAGTTAGAAATCATTTTATTTTTCATTCATTTTATTTTATTTTATTTTATTTTATTTTTTATTATTTTTTTTTTGGTCCTCAAAATGCTTTATATTAAAAATAAAAAAATTGAGTTTTGGGCTTCATTTTTAAAATAACTGGTTACAGCCCATGGGTACTTGACTCGGGCATGGGTCCGGTATATAAGGGAATGTTCTCAGTCGAATTCCTCTTTCCCTTCATTCTTGAGTTCTCAACCGCAATCTCTCTCTCTCTCTCTCTCTCTCTCTCCTCACGATTTTTTTTTGTGATTTTGGTGAAATTGCTCGTTGAATCTCGAAGGTATGCCATTTTTGATCCACAAAAAGGCCTTTTTGCATCAAACCAACATAAAATAAGGGCTCAATCGTCGAAAAAACGAACTGTCAGTGAGTTTACGGTCAGACCGTTTACCGTCTGGAGCTTATGGTCAAGTCGTTTATGGTATCAACTTACGGTTCGGTTTATGGTCCGGCTTACGATCAAGCCGTTTACGGTTTGATGGCTCACGGTCCTGTTTACAGACCCCTTTGCTATCATGTTTATGGTCAGACCGTTTATGGTCAGACGTTTACGGTCTTGACCACTTTTGACCGTGAACTCAACCCTAGTCAATAAACATTAATTTTTATCATTTGAATGCCAAATTAAATTTATGTATGAGTAAAACACAAAATTTAACTATTATATCAAAGGTTTTCTCACTTGGCTTGTTTTGTGCAAGTTAAGATGGCAAGCATGAAGTTCGCAGACAATCACAATGTGGCTATCATCTTGGCTGACCCTCCTGCTTCTCATGCAGAGTTTAGATAAATGATGCATGGATTAAGGGAATGTTGCCTGGCTACTGCACTCGCTGTAAACCCAACCATCTTTCAAGGATTGATAAAAGAATTTTGGAGTGCTGCAAAAGTGATGAAAGGAGATGATGGTGTGATTTCTATTCAAGCCACTGTCAACAAGTGCAAGGTGATAATTACTGAGCAGTTCATCCGGGATGCTCTCAAGATTGATGATCAATCATCCTTTCCTACTGAGATTGAGGCCAGTTAGATTGAAAGATTTTTGATCAAGATGGGTTATGAAGGCGACTTTCCACTAACAATCAAGAAGCTGCTTCCACCCTACTGGAGGTTTCTGGCTCATGTGTTTTTGAGCTGCATATCTAGGAGAAAGTCAGGATTTGATGAGATTTCCTCTCGTAACACTCAACCCATCATTGCTCTGGCTGCAGGTATTGACTTCAACTTCTCAAGGTTTATATTTGAAGAGATGACTGCCAATACTAAAGGGAAAGGTCAGGGAAAAATTCTTGTCGTATCCAAGATTCGTTCAAGTATTTATTGACGAACAATTTCCGGAGATTATCAAGGCTGGAGACACTCTTGACATGAAGTCCCTTGGACCAAACACAGTAGGTCTTATCAAGCAAAACAGGAAAGGAAAGATCAACTTTCAAGGAAATTATCCTCTTGAAAAGTTTGGTATGTTCGCTGACTTTAGTGACGCTTCTGAATCTCATGGATCATTAGAGTGTGTCTCCTTAGAAGAAAATATCATTCTGGAAGATGATGTGATGTCGGTCTCTGATAATGAAGAGAATGTGGTCACTCCTAGTGCTATTGTGGCCGAAGAACATGATTTACAATATGTGTGGGTTGATAGTGACTACAGTGAAGGAACAATGGAGGTTTTTACTAAAACTGAAGAAGGAGAAGATGTTTCTCTTGAAAATATTGATTTATTAGGTTTTGACAAAGATGATACTCCTGTGAATTTTGGAGTCAATGACAACCTTTTGCCAAATGATGAACTCGACAGTTTTTTTGACAATATCGATGATGTTGCTCATCAAGCAACGGAGATAAGGGAGAAAGAAGATGTTCGCGAGACGACGCCTCCTAGTTCCTTCCAGATGGATGATACTTCAATTCCAATGGATACATCATCAGGGATTCCTCCCCTTGATAATGTTGTTCCTACCATTGAGCCTCTCCTGAGTGATCCACTAACGAATCTGACCTCCCAGCCTCCATTGAAAGGAACAAGACATGAACCAAGGCCGAGAGTGCTTACTCCTGAACAAGCTCAAGCACTTGTGATTCCTCTTTCAACTGCTTTTTTCTCTGCATCATCCGTACCAACACAAGAAGGTCCGAGCTCAATTCATGAAGTTGGCGGTTCATCAGCCGGTCAGAGATCATCTCCCACCAGGCCTTCACACGATGCTTCCTCTGAGAGGCTGGCAATGCATATGGCTCAACAATTAAGTCCAATGCCTTCCTCTCATGTCAAAGGTATATCTTTAGAGGAAAGCTACTCTGGAGATGACGATCCTTCTGTGCCCAAGCTTAGAAAAGAAATTGATGTCCTGAACCAGAAGATTATTGAAAAAGATCTTGTAATCAGCCAGCACGCCACTCGAATAGCTGATCTTGAGGCTAACAATGCTCAACTTATTATTCAAATTGATGATCTTGAAGCTGATAAATCACTGAAGACAAAGCAAATTTTTGATCATCAGACTCACTTTGGCCTCCTCATTGCCAATTACTTTGATTTGAAGAAGAAATTGGAAGAGGAACTTAGTGACAAGTTTATGTCTTCTGTTGATGAGTCAACGATACATCTACCTTCCCAAGCTCCCCCGGTTGTGCCACCACCTGTTCATACATCTCTAGTTGTAGATCTTTTTGAAGGGGAACCAGTTCAAGCTCCAAATGTCGTAGCTCTGAAACGTGCCAAATTGGCCAAAGCAGCTGAGAAAGGTCAACTCTTGTGTAAAAGGAGCTCAGATCTAAATGCTCCTGGAGATAAGCCCAAAATCACCGTCACAGACCTTCAAGAAAAACGTTTTAGAGACATATATGGTGATAGGTCAGGAATCGTCTCATAGGGCTTTCATGATACGCTAGACATGTGGCTCGTGAGACATAAGAGTTGCAACACAAAATTCTATAAAGATTTTCATGATTTCCATTCCTGGACCAGGGTTGATCTTTTAGAATTATCGAAAGCTCCTTTTGAAAACCCTTCACAAGATCCCAAGGTAACTCACTTTAAGCGTTTTTTGGAAGATCAACTGGAGAAAGGTTTTCCTTCAATGAAGATTGTAGAGTCAATCATCAAACAATATCCCAGTGTACTTGATCCCAAAACTAATCTACCCCTTCAAATTGTGTTGTGGCCTGCTACCAGTCAAGTAAAACAGATTCATGTGCTTCAGAATTATCCAGACGGATCATTTTCGTCCATGCTTAACTGGGTTTTTGATGAAACTACAGCCTCTGCTGTCATAAAACTTAAAGATGGATGTATTCGATTATATGACAAAAGAGATTTGTTTTAGTTTGGGAAATGGGATATTCATCAGTTGAACCTTCATCAGATCAAGGTTGCAGAAGAAATTTTTGAGCCAACTGCTAATGAGTATACTTCTATGGTTGTTGATATCATCAACAAAAGGATGTGGAACGGGGCGATGAGCAAATCAGATGTTCTTCCTGTTGACAAGGACTAAGTCAAGCTAGTCCCAAACCAAGGGGGAGATTTAAAGGTATTATTTTGTGGTTTGGGCTAGGCAATTCAATTTATAGATGTTATAGGCCTTTTTTTATGCTGCTGGAGTATTTACGGTCAGGGCAGTCAGGGTGTTTACGGTATGTTGTGACCGTAAACCTATTTACGGTCTACCTGGCCGTAATCAGGTTTACAGTCTGTCTTCCTATTTATATAGCTTGTCAAAATCATTCAGAGTTGTTGGAATTAAAGGTGTTTACGGTATGTTGTGACCGTAAACCTGTTTACGGTCTGCCTGACCGTAATCAGGTTTACAGTCTGTCTTCCTATTTCCATAGCTTGTAAGAATTTGTCAGAGTTGTTGTCAGTTGATCTAGTTTACAGTCATCAAGTTGTACCTGACGTTTTTTGCGATATTAACATGTGCAACCTTGATTCTTATTCTTCTTCTAATCATTTCTTACTTTATTCGATTGTTTGATTGATCACTTGTTAAGATCCTTGTATTGAGGACCTTACAGATCACCATGGATTTCGTCACCAAGCTACCTCACACGATAAAGGTGTTCGATGTTATTTGAGTAAAAGTGTATCATCTTAACAAGAGTTAACACTTCTTAGCTATTCAAGAGAGTTCCTCAGTCAATAAATTTGCCGATGTACATGTTCAAGAGATCGTTTCCCGTCATGGTGTTCCAATTTTTATTGTTTTAGGTTGGGATGTTCGATTCACTTCACGGTTTTGGTAGAGGTTCCACGAGGAACTGGGTACGAGGTTGCATTTTAGTACTGCTTATCATCCGTAGATTGACGGTCGGAGCAAGTGAACTGTCCATACACTTGAGGACATGTTGCAAGCCAGTGTGTTCGATTTTAGTGAGAGTTGGGACTCCTACCTTCCCTTAGCTGAGTTTTCATACAACAACAGTTATCACTCCAATATCGGTGCACCGCCTTTCGAGCTTCTCTATGGGAGGAAGTGTCGTACCCCAGTCTGCTGGGGAGAGGTTAGTCACAAGGTTATGGGAAGGACCGAAGTAGTCCTTCAGACGACAAAGCTTATTCAGCAGTTCAGACAGAGGTTGTAGATATCTCAGAGTCATCAAAAGAGTTATGTCGACAGGTGCCAATCTAAGTTGGAGTTTAAGGTTGGGGATATGGTTCAACTGAAGGTATCACACTAGAAGGGTGTAATAGGCTTCAGGAAGAAGGGCAAGTTGGGGCCCCAGTATATAGGGGCATTTCAAGTAATTTTTAGGGTTGACAGGGCATCTTATAGGCTGGATTTTCCTGAGGAGCTTAATCAAATTCACAACACCTTCCATGTGTCTAAGCTTCGGAAGTGTATGGCTGGTGATCTAACTATTATTCCATTGGATGATATTCAGGTTGATGATCAACTAAATTATGTTGAGAGACCAGTGACAAATTTAGATATGAAGATAAACGTCATGCGCAGCAAGGTGGTATCTTTGGTCAAGGTCTAGTGCTATCTTTGCGGGAGCATGACTTTGAGCTGTTCAAAGAATCGGACATCAAGGAAGAAGTCTAATTCAAGTATTGGAGAACTATAATATTTCGATTTCTAGGTATTTTACATTTTGATGTTTGGTATGAGTACTGTTTTCAAATTTGGTCTCGCATGGTATTTTTGTAAATTTTTGGCAGCTACTTGCATACACTGAGCTACATAGCCTTGACCAAAACCATAATATTTAGAGTTTGTGCACTATTTATACATCCTTAACTCTCAAGGCTCCCTTCATTCATCAGCCTCCAGCCTCACATTCAACCCTTGAAAACCTGAATCCATTTTTAAAGCATCTTTTGAGCCTTGAGTGTGTATTTTGGTGATCTTAAAGGAAGAAGAAGGACGATAAGACCAATTTAGAAGATTGAAGCACTTTGGATCTAGAAACACATCATCAGTTGGCACCACTTGGAGGTAAAAATCTTTGATCTTGATGAAGTTTTTCTTAGATATTGATTAGCCATGGACTGTGTTCCTCTTGTCCCACTCGTTTGATGTATTTGAGTATGGGTTACTCTAATTCATTTAAAATGTCCTTTCAGACATTTCGGAGTTTTTAGAGCCATAAAAATGTAATCTTAGTCGATATTGATTAGCCATGGATTGTGTTCCTCTTGTCCCACTCATGGACTAGGATGTCTTAACGACTTAAGGAGTTAGGGTTTTTGGTTTTGAGCACCTAATAGCCATGCAAGATCATAATGTTGGTAACTTTATGATTAAGGACATCATTTGAGGACTAGAACTGGATTTTGGACAAAAAGGATTAAGGTATTAAGCTCTTAATCAAAGGTTAAGTTGGCTAGCATGTAAATTGTGCATACTCTAGAGTACGTTGCGCGTACATGGTCAACATCCCGATTTTGGTCATGCCTTGAGTACGCTGAGCGTACAAGATGAGTACACTAGGTGTACTCAGCTGAGTCAACTCGGCTGAGTTTTTGACTTTCGACTTTGACTAAATTTTTATGAAGTTTGACCTAGGGGTATTTTGGGTATTTTGAGTTGTAGTTGAGTTTGTTCATTTTCATGAATAGGTGACTGGTAGAGCTAATATTCAGAGCAATGTCCTATTTAGCTATCTGTTCAGACTGGGAGGTGATTTTTCCTCACCGTACTTGTGGATCGAAGGCACCAATGTCGCCCCACTGGGTTATGTATCTTGGTTTAGAGGATGTTGCTTTGTTGTATTGATCTTTTAGAACTGAGACCTGGTATGTAGGATGTTGTTATGTGATAGTGATTCGTAGCTCTATTTGTGAGTCTGCTAACTGGTTATATGTTTATCTACTTACTGGATATATGCTATATGTTATATATATGTCGACATTGTATGTTTGGGTTGAGGCGATGCAGCTTTGTGCGGAAGCCAACAAACTTGGGAGCAAGTCAGACATAAGTTGTGGGCCCAAGGGGCAAGACAGACTTATGTTGTAGACTCAGGAGTCAGCCAAACATGAGTTATGGGCCGGAAGGCAAGCCAAACTCATGTTGTGGAGTTAGAGGTAATCCAGTCTGTTAGTTATGGACCCAATATGCATGTTGTTATATTTTTTTGTGGTGGTACTTTGGGGGAACTCACTAAGCTTTGGCTTACAATTTCAGTTTTATGTTTTAGGTATTTCAAATAACGGTGAAGCAAATGAATGATCGTGCACATCCTCTTGGTTTTGGTGATACTGATTTTGGACACTCTGATATATGATTTGTACTTTTGAGAACAATGTTTTGTAAACATTTTGTTTTGATATGGGTTTTGTCTAAAAACAATGATTCCTCTTGATTTAAAAATGGAAAAATTTATCATGTTTTTTGGGATATTACAGTTTCGTCGAGATAGGTACCCCCAATACCAACGACATGTCGTCGGCACAAGTTCCGCCGGGAATAATTTTCGAAAAAAATAAAGTTTTGCTAATTACTTTTACTGACAACATGTCGTCGGGAAAAGGTGATCTATAGTGACGACTTGTAGTCACCACAAGTTTGTAATCATTTTCAATCAAAGAGTTATACCAACGACCTGTCGTCAGGATAGCCACTACATGTTTTTTTAGTATTTACATATTTTGTAAATTTAGCACTCCAAACATGTGGCAACATATATTCAGTTGCTTACAAACTTTCAATAAATACCAACACACATTGTTCAAATTCTAGTATAATATCAAAATGAGATACAATTACTAACATTGTTCAAAATAACACAAAATCAAGCATCGTCACCGTATTCTTCTTTTTCTTCTGTCCCCTCAATCTCGTAGGTTTGTTGAGATGTACTTGCCTATGTGTTGGGATTCAAAAAAAAAAGTTAGGAAATGGTAGTGGTTGGAAGTTAGGAATACACGCCATCAACGAGTCATTATATTGTTACAAGTATTATTGATTTTTCGGGTATATGCAACAAATTGAGAATCACTCATATTTTGGGATTAAGGTTAGGAAGATTTGGAAGACCGTTGATTCGGAATTAGACATTTGTTGGCAGTTGGCTTCCTAAAGATATGAAAATTGAATTCTTTAATAAAAAAAAGTAATAAAAGTATGTTGCTATTAATTACCTTTGTAGTTAGGTTTTCTTTAATAACAACATACTTTTTTTAGTTATTTTATTAAAGCATTCTATTTTCACTTCTTTTCCATATTTATTATATTTATAACATCTTATTTTTATTTTTTAGTTATAGCATTATGCTTTAAATATTTTTTTTCTATTATAACAATTTACTTTTTTTTTTCAATTATAATATTGTACTCTAAACAATCATATTACCTAATTAAACTAAAGTCATAATGATAACAATTAATTCATTAACAATATTTTAAACTTTCAAACCATAGTATCATGAAAATAAAAACGTGTTAAGCACTTATTAAACATTTTACAATACAAACCAATACAAACTATTTATTAAGAATTCAACTACAAAACAAATTAAGCATTTATCATGAAGATAGAAACACATTAAGCAAATTATCAATTTAACATTTTATTACTTAATTACTAAACACTTATCATAAAATTAAGTACAAACACTTTAAGGACTTTATCACTTAATCACTAGCATACATACACAATTAACACACACAAATGACAAAACTTAATCGCATATTTGCCTTCATACACAAATGGATAACTACACTAACAAATGGTAACAAATGATAACTACACTAACATACGTATACAATCTAGCACTTTATCACCCAATCACTAACATACATACACAACTAACACAAACAAATGATAACTACTTAATCACATTTTCATTTTCATACACAATTGTTAACAAATGATAACTACACTAACGAACGATAACATTGAAAACTACACTAACACACATACATAATTTAACACTTTTTCACTTAATCACTTGTGTCTTGAAATCCACAAAATTAGAAAAATAAAAGATAAAAAGTTTGAATATTTCTTACCTACAATGACTATGGTGGTCACCGGAGTAGGTTGTGGTCTCCGGTGGTGGTTGTTGTCATCGGAAAACCTTAAATCAACATATGAGAAAAAAATCATCCAAAAATGTGTAACTTTCTTACCTACAACAACAAAGAAGAACAGGTGGTCAATGGTGGAGGTTGTTGTCGCTGGCAGTTGCCATTATGGTCACGAGAATGCTTAAAATTTATAAATTAAAAAAAAAAAAAAAAAAAAAAGTAAGAGGTGGTCACTTAATCACTTTTCTAGGTTTTTTTTTTTTTGTAATTTAGGTTTAAATTTTTATGTTTTTTTAAGTAATGTAAAGGGTTTTTAATTAATGTAAAATATTTATTAATGTTTAAAATATGTTTTTATTTAATCTAGTTTAAAAGAAAAAAAAATAGATAAATAAGGTGGAGTGGTAACCATTTTTAAGGGCTAGTGGTTTGATAGTGAACATGTGGTAGAGATGACATGGTGTATAGGTGATATCAATTTTCTAGTGGGTTGTATGTGACCATACATGGTAGCCTAACAAAAGAATCATGAATCATTTTATGTCATTTGTTATCTCCTCAACCCCTCTGAATTTACAAAGTGGATTGCCTATTTTTTCCTTTAACCATTCAAACGCATATTTGAATTCCTTATTTTCTCTCAATCTCATCTTTCTCACACCATAAACGCTATCACTATGTCTTCATGATCAATTTTAAATTTAAATTCGATCGTTCATATATACCTCAATCATTCTCGATTTTGTTCTATTATCATAAAAAGGATTAATAAAAGGCTCGAAGAAGTACACAAGGTTAGAAATTAACGCTCAATCAATATATTTATACTATTTGGTTTTAGCTTTTTACCTATCCATTCGGTGAAAGCTTTACTCTACACGATCATGTGCAAGGCTTCTAGCCATTCATGTATAAAGTATTATGATGCTTTCATTATTCTGGAAAATAAGATATGAAATTTGATTTAGTATATTATGTGCATTGACGTGTCATGCGCGTGTTGAATATGTGTTTTATACGTAATCGGAAGATTCAACTGATTAGTGTTCTGGTTATTTCAAGGTTTTTAATATTTCAAGTTTGTATGAATCTTCTTGATATCAGTTATTTCTTATTTGACTATTACTTTAAAATTTGAAGTTTTGTATATCATGTTTAGATTGAAAAAAAAAACGAATGATAGCATGAATAAGGAAAAAACCAATGATATGTTGTTAAAACGTGACAATTTTGATTATGCACACTAAGTGCTTGACCTTAAATTATATTATATTAACTAGTTGTGAGACTTATATATTACGTGGGTTTATATATATATATATATATATATATATATATATATATATATATATATATATATATATATATATATATATATATATTGTAACACCCGAGATCAGGTATTACCTTTGAAGCCCTTGAAATTATAAATACTGCATAATAGTCCCTTAAGTACACTTGGTGTACTCCATGAGTACGCTTAGCGTACCATGCATGGATGATCGTAGAGGGCCAACACGTATGCTAGGCGTACCAAAGTGTAAGTGGGGCGTACGTGACGGATGTTCAAACCCTAATTTCCGGACTTAAGACCTATATGAGCATCCTTATCTCATTTGGGCTTCACCCTAACCAGCCTCCCTCACCTTCAAACGTCCCTGAAAACCCTAAATTCACTATAGTGTGTGTTCTTGAGCTTGTGATTGTTTAAACACCATCCTTTTTGGTGTGTAGCTGCAAAGAAGAAGAGGAAACAAGCTTGAACAAAGAAAAGCTTCTGGATCTTACATTTTGAGTAGTCTAGGAAGTTTAAGGAGGTAAAAAGCTTTCACCTTGGTTATCATTTCCATTTCTATAGATAGGATTTTTTCTATGTTCTTGAACCACATCTTGAGAGTTTGAGCAACTCCAAAGCTTAGGGAGGATAGATCTGAATTCCTTTGGTCCATTCATAGCTCAAAATTGGAGTCTTGATGGGTGTTTTGACCTCATGCATGGATTAAGACTCCTGGAAAGGTCTTAATGGGTTGTTGGGAGCATATGGGACATGCAAAGGCATAAAATTGCCAACTTTATGCATTAGGACATCTTAATGAAATCAAATCTAAAGTTTGGACGTTAGAACATTGAGTATTAAGAACTTAATGGAAAATGTGCTTAATCTGTTTGTACGTTGGCCGTAACTTAAAATACACAGCGCGTACGTCTCAGGGACTCATTACTAAAACAGTCGGTCTTTGGTACACATTTAAACTCAAGCAAACTTCATGTTTACCATTGGAATCGACGAGTTGAAGGCCTAACTCATCGAGTAGGATCGACTCCGTGCCAGGGGATTAAGTGGCCTACTCGACGAGTCGGAAGACCGACTCGACGAGTAGGAGCTATCTGAGTAAAACCCTAAATTGGAGGCTTTGCACCCTATTTAAACACCTTATGAGGCTTCCACCCCAACCTCCATCACCTCCAAAGCATTACATCTGAAACCCGAGTCCTCCATAAGTGAACTTGAGCTTTCTTCGTTGTTTGAGTATTATTTGTTCCATCTTGAAGCTAGTGGAAGAAGTGGAAGATAGAAGACTCAAAGGAGAAGGAGTAGATCCAGGAACTACACTCCATTTGAAATCTTTTCTGGTAATCAAGCTTCCAACTTGATCTTCTTTTTCTTAGATCTATTTGTCCCCATTTTTAGAGGGTTTTGGCTCAAAAACCTTGGTCGTTGATTTTCGGGCATCCCAAGTGGTTCATATCTCAGATCTAGGTTCTAGGGAGGAGTACATAGCATAAAGATGCAAGCTTTATGGCCATGATAGCCCCATGCATCTTGTAGACCTCATTTTTGGGTCTTTTAAGTTTATAGTCCCATGCATGGACGTAAAGTTCATGACTTTATGTGTTATCATGACCTTAGGAGCCCAGATCTACCCTTAGTCGACTCGATGAGTCGTTCTTGGGACTCGGCGATTCGGGGGTTTGGTTCCCCAACCTTCTCTGATTCGAAGGGATCAATACAACAAAATGAAGCTAATGCAACCCCGCTAAAAAGTTACATTAGGCCTTTAAAAAGTTGCATAATGCCTAAAGCAACCTTTTACCAAAGGTTGCATTAGGTAAAGTTGCATTAGATCTAAAGCAACTTTTTTCATAAAAAGTGTAACCCTTTCTGAAATAGTTGCAAATCTTTTTTTGATGCAACTTTTTTTAATGCAACTTTTTTATGTTCATATGCAACTTTTTTACACTTAGATGCAACTCTTTTTAACTATTTTAGTTATGAAAATGCAACTTTTTTTATAATCAATTGTAACCTTTATTATGTTTCTAGTAAAGAATAACAACCTTTCTCTATAGTATATGCAACCTTTGTTACGTATTTAATTACATAGAATGCAACCACGTTTACAATCAAATGCAACTTTATTTTTGTGACTTTTTTAACGTCAATGCGACAACTTTTTTCCTAGTCATGTAGACGCTACATATGTTTACTATATTGCTACAAATATTCAATACTACTAAAACTTCCCCATAACAATAATAACAAAAATATCTTATACAAATTTATGGTCTATTTTGACATGTCTAAATTCAAAATAACAACCATTGTGTCATTTGACATGTCTAAATTCAAAATAACAACCATAAAATCAAATACAAAACAAAGTTGTCGACTATAATCACAAAAAAAAAGTTTTAAAAACATCCCTAGATGTCTACTAAATATAAACGATAAATTATTTTAGCAACTATCGACCTTCTGGAGGTAGTTCCACAAACTTCCACATCATGGGTTCAAGGTTTTTCTGTTGTTTTTTTATATTTATTCGCATAACTTCTAATTCGGCCTGTTTTTGTCATGGTCCTCTTGAATCTCTATTTGCATTTCTTTCAACGCCATTTGCTTTGAATTATTCCATAAGTCCCGCCGGAATCATGTACGATGCATCACCACCACCCACTTTTTTTATCAATCTATTAGCAACGCCTCTACCATAAGGTTGACGGTATCCATCATGAACTTTGTTCGTCACAATCATATAAGGATCTACAACATCACTTCCATCTTCTAGAGGTTTGTAGTTCTTCATTTGTTCCTACAAGATTATTCAAAAATTAATAGGGTAATATTACTAAAAAATATACCGTTAAAAAGTTGTTTATATTGTAAAAAAAATTACATTTCAATGTAGAAAATAGATTTTTTTTATTGTGTAAAAGACAACCACTTGAATTTCAAAAATCTGCTATCAAAAGGTTGTTTTTATTGTAAAAAAATGAATAAATAAATAAATAAAACTTTGCAATTTATCATCTAAAAAATTGCATTTTGACATCTAAAAAACTACATTTTAATGTCTAAAAACTGCATTTTAACATATAAAAATTGGAATTTAATGTCAAAAAAGGTAGTTTAGTATCAATAGGAAAAATATATTGTGAAACTGAAATTCAAACTTATAATTTCCTTTGCCGTGTTATCATATGTATCAACATATACAGCCCATCTGTCATTTTACATGTAAGTTCAGACGTTTGACTTAGAATGGGGAGTTCCTTGTTTGGATCATCGTTTTTCTATTCTCATGGTAACATAGACATCAACAAGAAAGTATAAAACTGTGGGAAAATAAAAACACAATTCCCAAGTAAAATGAAAACATTACCATCTCGTCACAAATTCTAGCAAAATTTTTTAGACCAGCCATATGCATATTTTTTAGAGACTTGCATATTTCCTTTACCAGTGAAAAACGTTTCTACATATACATTAATATATAACTCAACTGACCAAATACACAAATTAATTTTATATTATAGCAGTGCACTAAAATTATAGCCATGTACTTTTTTATCGTACAAGGAGTATGATACTATAATGAACATAAGTTGGTTTACTTTGTTTTTCTGGGTTCTTAAAAATAATTGTATAAATACATTGTTATTTTTTGTGTTTTAGCTATTTATTACTAGAGTTTTTTAACCAGTTATTCAAATGACTCAAAGTTATTCCATTTTGCACGCAATTAGTCCTGTATAGAGGTATTATCAAGACATATTTTGAGTACTTAATGAAAAGTCCAAAAAGATGACACAACAAGGTTGTAAATAGGATGCTTTTACTCACTCATCAATCCAACACACATATCTTCTTCTACCATTTGAGAGCTCAATAGGCTACACATTAAGACATATGAAACGACATTTAACCAAGACATAAATGTCTGAATAGGGTTGTTGAGTCATGAATTAAGTAATTAATTAAGAGGTTCAAGAATGGTTTAATATAGATAAAAACTATGGGAATAAAAAATACATGAATTCATAGTATAAGTATACTCTTGCATTCGAACCCCATTAACCCATTAACAAAACACACATCGTGTTGGAATAGGGATAAACACAGCCACACAACAAGGTGGTCGTGTGATGGCAGAATTCGGCAGCCATGCCTGCCGGTGGTGCCAACGACGGAAATTGAACAAAGAAAGACGAAAAACACCACACAAGCTAGGAAAACTTACCAATAATATTGAATGACATGAATACACCACCCTATCGCTGCCCTTGGAGGCTTTGACGGAACCCTAGACGAACAAAGAGTTGCCGAAATTGCCACCCTCGCCGAGAAAAACGCCACAGCCGACACCCTTCACCCTCACCCAATCAATTCTCTCTCCCTCTCTCACGTACACATAAGTAGAAACCCTCAAAAAAATGCGTTCATTTTTTTAGGGCTAGAGTAGGGGGTGTTTGGCTTAGCTTCTTAAAGCCCAAAAGTCCTTTTTGGAAAAGTTACAAAAAGTCAGGATTTCCTAACTTTTCCAAAAAGTTGATTTTCCTTGTATAATAACTCAAAAATTAGCTTTTTAAAACTAGTTTACCAAACATCATTTGTTTTTTTTTGTCCTTTTCCAAAAAGGATTTTTGACTGTGAAAAGCTAAGCCAAACACCCCTAGGCGTACGTAACCCATGAAAAATAAGCAATAGAGATCGAGAGTTTCTCCTGCCGCTTGAATTCATAAACGATATTTCCGTTTTAGCCCCTATATTAGACATATCGATACATTAGACCCCCTTTTCTAAAAACATTTCATGCAATACTCTCAAGAAAGACTAATTGGCCCCTAGACTTTATTATTTTTAATGATTTACGTTATTGTCCCACAAAACCATTTTATTAAATAATATATTCTTTTAAATATTGATTAATTCCTTTAGATATTATTTAAAATCACTTTTATTTAATTTATTTTGATTTATAACCTTAAAACTGAAACTATTTACAAAAAAATAAATATTCAAATAATGAAAATTTACGCCACCAACAGACGAAAATCTGTGTTGTTATAAAATGTGCACAATTACAATTTTATTGAAAAAATTAATTTATTTTGATAGAATAAAGAGGAAAATAAACATTTCTAATATATTTGGTGGGAAATTAAAAAAAATATTGAATGAAATAAAATTAACAATGTAACTTTTGTAATAAAAGTTGCAATTTTTAATAAGATTTGCAACTTTTTTTAAAAAGTTGCAATTTTCAATAAAATTTGTAACTTTTTTAAAACAATGACAATTTTCAATAAAATGTGCAACCTTTTAAAAGAAAAGTTGCAAATTTTTATTAAATTTGTAACTTTTTCAAACAAAGTTGCATTGAATCTTCTAGTGCAACCTTTTTGCTCATCGATACTTTCTTTATAATCAAATGCAACATTTATGAAAAGGATGCATCTAATTGGTCGCATTAGACCCATTTTGAAGTAGTGGATCCAGTTAAGTCCAGATAATATCTAGATGAGTCCAGAGGAAGCACTCAACAAAATAAACATAGTTATTGACTAGGAAACCATGGGACTCGGCGAGTGGATGAACACACTCGGCGAGTCCAAGGCAGTCTCCCAACCCAGGAAGACGGAATCGACAAGATGTTCATAAAACTTGGCGAGTCACAAACTAGACACACTCATACAATGAAGATGAACTCGCCGAGTCCAAGGACGAACTCGGCGAGTCAGTTGAAGATTGTCCCGATGTTGATTGTAGGAGAACTCGTTGAGTTCTTACGAGACTCGACGAGTAGAGTCGGGTTGGGGCAGATGAAAGATTAGGGACTTGATGAGTTGGTGGACCAACTAAGTAACTTTATGGAAATTTATAGTCGGAGAGTCGCCGAAGCAGCAGACAGGGATTTCTCACCCAGAGTTGCAGTAGTCAGTCACACTAGGTGAGTTTTCCTCTAGTAGGAATGGGTCTAAGGCACCAACGCCGACCCGTTTATGTGGTTACAGTATGACGGGGCTAGCCCGATGCAGTTTATATGTTCAGTTTATACCGGACTTCGGTCCGATGCCAGGGTGATCCCGAGAAGTAGTTATGTATGTTTGATGTATTTGTGATTCATGCATATTTATTATATGTGTTATATGTTCCAAGACTTCGGTCCGATGTCGGGCAAGCCCCATGTAGTATATGTGAGTATGTTATATGTTTGAGTTATGTTATGATTCAGGTTATTCCAAACTTTAGTCCGATGTTGGGCGGGGCCCAAGTTATTCTGGATTTCAGTCCGATGTCGGGCGGGGCCCAATGCAGTTGGCGGGGCCAAAATCATTCCGGACTTCGGTCCGATGTCGGGCGGGGCCCAGTAATTGTCATATGTGCTAAGTATGGTATATGGTAGTTTGGGGGAGCTCACTAAGCTTCATGGTTATAGTTTTTCAGTTTTGGTTTTAGGTACTTCGGCTAGTAAAGGGAAGGGCTCGAGTTGATGGGGTGACACACACCACAGTTTTATTAGCCTGGGAGCTTACTCTAATATTTTATATGAGACTATTATATGTTGACAGTTTTTATGGGATTTTGAGATACATGTTGATCATTTTATTTTATGGTGATAATACTATGTTTGGTAAATGGTTTTAAAAACGAAATTTTTTGCTTGTATTTTCAGGATGTTTCAAGTTAGTGTTAGAGTCTTGGTTTGAGGGATTCGGGAACACTTTCGGGTGTGTCTGAACTCAAACTAAGGAATTGGTATAGAAATTTTCAAAAGGAAAATCAATTTTTGTAAAAAGGAGTTTTGAGAAAAGAAAAGAGTTTTAGAAAAAGCGAAAAGAATTTTTAGAAAGAAAGGCACTTTGAAAAGAGAAAAGGGTGTGGTGCATGCAATCATCCGAGCTCAAGTAAGTACTCTCAAATTACCCATACAAGTTTATGTTATGATTATCAGTTTTATTAGAATAGCATGCTAGATTAGGACTAAGGATCTAGGAAGGATGCCTTATGTGCCTGCTCCATGTTTTCCAGCTTTATGTAATAGTATTCATGAGCTAGTTAGGGGAAGGAAGCAGGGACTTCTTATGCCGCTGATGTCGGAGAGTGGGATGGTGATTACCCTAGGGCAAGCCTAGGATCAAAGTATGAGAGAGAAGTAGCAGTAGAAGGGACTTGGTGGAGTCAAGGCAGTTCTTGAGGAAAGTACGAATAGATATGGAAGGTAGTATGGGCCCGTACTACTGAAAGCAGAGGATCCGTACTCGAATAGAGGAAGGCTGAGACAAGACCAAGGAAACTGTAGTAGATATGATCCCTTGAGTTATATTAGTATTCTGACGTTTATCAATATGTGTTTTCAGAATGGTGGTTTTACGCCCTAGACCAGCAGTCTATAGTTCAGGTGTCATAGAGGGATTAGGTTTAGGCTCTAGAGTCGAGCACTTGGATGAGCAGACTAGAGAGTTCATCTCCTCAGAGATCACGCGTAGCATGCTTGAGCAGACTCGTGTGATCTTCAGTTCGATCAAGGAGGGTATTCTATAGCTTATGGATGAGAGATTGAATGCGTTTGGCACTAAGGTGGTGGCCATGATGGGGTCGTGCACGCTCACGTTAATAGATTTCAAGGCTTGTGGAGCTCCTGATTACTAGGGTCTCGAGACCCCATTTCTAGTACCAGATGGTTGGCAGATTTCGCCAATACATTCCGCACCAGCAGGTGTCCCGAGGGGGACAAGGATAGGCTCGCGTCCTGTCTTCTAAAGGCCATGGCACGTGACTGGTGGGAGGAGGTCGGGAGAGCCATTGGAGATGACACTGTATTGGATGCTATGACCTGGAGTGATATCAAGACTAGGTTCAAAGCCAAGTTCGCACCTGTTGTTGAGGTGCAACAGCTTGCTAGGGAGTTTCAGGACCTCTAGCAGATGACAGAGACTATGGCGGAGATTAGCGCCAAGTTTAGGGAGAGGGCCCTTCTTGTTCCGCATGCGTCGTACGAGGAAATGAAAAAGGCCCAATATCATTCGATGTTGCGGAGTGATATCCACCATTTTGTGAGCCGATCTAGCTGCAAGACGCTGGAGGATATGATAGTGAGGGCTTGTGAGAGGGAGATTGACCTAGAGATGGAGGAAAGAGGAAGGCAGAGGTGACGTCTGGCGCAGCAGGTTCGGGCAAAAAGCCCAAGGTGTCTGATCACAGGTCTAGGGGTCAACAGAGCCACAGTTGGTGTGGCAAGTGTGGCAGGTTGCATGATAGGGTGTGCAAGGCAGGGAGTTCCGGCTGCTTCAAGTGTGGTCGGATCGGGCATATATGCAAGGATTGTAAAGCTACTACTACAATCACAACATCTAATCTGATTTTTTTTCCATTGCAATCAGAGGGGACACAAAAAGTCCCAGTGTCTAAGTTTAGCATCAGCAGGACAGGTGGTGGCACCCGCTCCTGCTAACCTGAGAATTACAGACGGCCGACAGGGTCGGGCCGAGGCGCCAGTGGCGAAGAGCAGAGCTTTCCAGTTGACAACTGAGGAGTCACGAGCGACTCCTGATGTGGTTGCGGGTATGTATTTTCTCCATCATCTCTTTATTGTCACTGTTTAATTATTATGTTTATGTGTTTGTTTATACGGTCGTTCTTAATGAACGACATTTCAGCTATGGTATTGTTTGACTCGGGGGCTACCCAATCATTTGTGTCGCTCACTCTTAAAAAGCGGTTTAGCAGAGCTTCGGGGAGCTGGATCGCCCACTCGACATCGAGATAGCTGATGACAGGACCGTCAGGGTCACGAGAGTTCATATAGGATGTATGCTCTAGTTATTTGATGAGCAGTTTCCAATGGATTTGGTTCCTACTCCTCTGCGAGAGAATAAGGTTATAGTGGGTGTGGATTGGTTGAGCCCCAATGGGGTTGTGATAGATTGTAAGAAGCAGTTGGTTAGAGTTCGTACTTCCAGTGGGGAAGGTTAGTGATTCAGGGAGATAGGCCATAACACGAACCATTTTTCTGTTCTGAAGCGAGGGCCAGACACCACATTCAGCAAGGTTATGCAGGATACGTCGCATATATCATGGATACCCGGGACAAGGGTAAGGCGACAGTTGATGATGTACCAGTAGTACTAGAGTACCCATATGTATTCCCGAAGGATTTTCCTGGGGTACCTCTGGAGAGACAGGTTGAGTTCCAAATTCACCTAGTCCTAAGTGCGGCTCCGATAGCCAAGGCACCATATCAGTTGGTTCCTATCGAGATGCACGAGTTGTCTACGCAGCTGCAAGAGCTACTAGACAAGGGTTTTATCAAGCCAAGCAGTTCGCCATGGGGAGCCTCAATCTTGTTTATGAAGAAGAAGGACGGGTCGCACCATATGTGCATAGACTACCGGGTGCTGAATAAGGTAACGGTGAAGAACCATTACCCACTCCCAAGGATAGATGATTTGTTCGACCAGCTTCAGGGAGCATCTTCATTCTCCAAGATTGATCTACGGTCCGGTTACCACCAGATGCGGTTCATCGATGATGATGTGCAGAAGACCGCTTTTAGGACTCGTTATGGTCATTATGAGTTTGTGATGATGTAGTGGGAGGCCCCGAGGTCTCCATCTGATATTCGGAGATTCCTAGGTTTGGCAGGATACTATAGGAGATTTATCTAGGATTTCTCAAAGGCAGCGGTTCTACTGACCCGACTGACCATGAAGTCAGTGGTGTTCCATTGTGGTCCTGAGCAGCAGACAACCTTTCAGATGCTCAGGCAGCGATTGTGCGGGGCACAGATTCTTACCCTGCCAGAGGGAATAGATGACTTTGTAGTCTATTGGGAAGCTTCGATCACAGGTATGGGAGCAATGTTGATGCAGCGAGGGCATGTGATAGCTTATGCATCGAGACAGTTGAAGCCTCACGAGGCTAACTACTCGACGCATGATTTAGAGCTGGGCAGTGGTGTTAGCCCTCGGGATTTAGCAGCATTACCTCTAAGGGGTCCAGTGTACTATCTACACGGACAACAAGAGTTTGAGGTACCTCATGGCTCAACCGAATCTGAACATGAGGCAGCATCAGTGGTTAGATATTTTAAAGGATTACGACTACGCGATCCTTTACCACCCGGGCAAGGCCAACGTAGTGGTCGACGCCCGGAGTCGCAAGGCAGTAGCGGCTCCGATCCGAGAAATCTGTCTGAGGATGACAGTGATTACTCCAGTGCTGGAGCAGATGAGGGAGGCGCGGGTTGAGGGCCAGAAGGAGGAGCGCCAGAAGTGAGAGAGGATAGTGGGCCGAGTAGCTTTGTTTGATTACGATAGCCGAGAATTGTTGACCCTGCATGGGAGGGTTTGGGTACCATACTGGGGCGGAGTACGGCAGGTGTTAATTGATGAGGCCCACAAGTCTCGGTTCTCCATCCATCCAGGGGCGACTATGATGTACAGAGATCTTCGACCCAATTATTGGTGGCCCTGCATGAAGCTGTATGTAGCTTGGTACGTGGAGAGATGCCTAACCTGCAAGAAGGTCAAGGCAGAGCAACAGAGGCCCCAAGACAAGATGCAACCGTTAGATATTCCCGTGTGGAAATGGGAGGATATCACTATGGACTTCATTACTAAGCTTCCCAGGACCACATGTGGGGTTGATTCTATATGGGTCATCGTGGATCGGTTGACCAAGAGTGCTCATTTTATACCGATCCAGGAGGGCATCTCGGCCGAGAAGCTGACCGATATTTATGTGCGAGAGGTAGCGACACATCATGGAGTGCCTGTCTCAGTGGTGTCAGACCAAGACGTCCGATTTACTTCCAGGGTTTGGAAGCGATTTCACGACGAGATGGGTACTCGTCTCCATTTCAGAATTGCTTTCCACCCTCAGACGGACGGGCAAAATGAGAGGATGATTCAGACTCTCGAGGACATGCTTCTGGCATGTATGCTAGATTTCGGTGGCAATTGGGATACGTATCTTCCGTTAGTGGAATTTTTGTCTAACAACAACTATCACTCTAATATAGACCGGCCTCCCTTCGAGATGCTCTACGGGAGGAAGTGTAGGACCCCAATCTGTTGAGGGTGAGGTCGATCAGAGAGTCATGTGGAGTACGGAGGTAGTACTCAAGACCACGGAGCAAATTCAACAAGTCCAGAGTAGGCTCCAGATTGCTCAGATTCGGTAGAAGAGTTACACCGACAAGCGGCATTTGGACTTGGAGTTTCAGGTGGGTGATATGGTCCTCCTGAAAGTATCCCCCTAGATGGGTGTTATCGGGTTTTCGGAAGCGGGGCAAGTTGGGCCCCATGTTCATTGGTCCATTTAGGGTTTGGGCCTGGGTGGGTCGGGTTCTTTATCAGTCAGATCATCCAGCAGAGCTCAGCCAGATCCACAGCACGTTCCATGTTTCTTAGTTGCGGAAGTGCTTAGTGGATGATTCAGCAGTGGTACCCCTTGAAGACATTTAGGTTGACGATAGCCTGGACTACATCGAGAGACAAGTGGCGATTTTAGATCGCAAGATGAAGGAGCTGAGGAACAAGAGGGTAGAGTTAGTCAATGTGCAGTGGCAGCACCGCAAGGGTTCAGAGTGGACGTGGGAGCCAGAGGAAGATATGAAGGAGCACTACCCAAAGTTGTTTTCAGAGACAACAGACTTCGAGGACGAAGTCTAAGCCAAGCGGGGGAGAATTGTAAAACCTGGTCTCAGGATCGTTATTTAATGGGAAACCAAGCAAGCACTTTAATGTCTCTCTTAACTTTGAAGGAAGTGATTTGTGCCCAGAATCCATTGTTTTATGTCTATTTAAGGCATCACGGACTATCCCAAAATGTTTGCTTTATTTCTTTCTCTTTTACGCCCTATGCACGAAAACTTTTAATTTTCCACACTCTGGTTCTTTAAGGCTTCTCAATAACGCATAATAGGCAACGGCGATTCAAATGTATTTTGAAGTGACGATTGGGATAAAGTGGAAGCTGAATCAGTGGTTATCCAATCGGTTTGGCGATTTGAAAAAGTGAATTTTATGGAATGGCGTGCAAAAAGGAAACGTCCTTTCTCTTTCCTACGTCATCAACGGTATGCCAACTGTTCATCCGTCAAGTCAGGCGCTATTTTTGAAATAATCCAAGATCTCAGCCGGATTTTTCTCTCTCCCCCTGCACGTATAAAAGGAATTGGAATGGTACTCTTTAACCTTTATCACTTACCAAACTCTCTCAAAGAACAAAGGCAATTCCTCTTACTGTTCATCATCTTCTCCAAGCTTCTACAATGGAAGACCCTTCGTCCGTTCATGATACTTTTGTTCGTCAACCTCTTCTCACAATCAAACCCCAACAGGCTATATGTTGTTGAGTGTCTCAAATACTCACCTCTCGTCGAAGCGTTGACCAAATTCGAAGTCGTACCAATGTCATGTCTTTCTCTTGTCTAATCCACTGCTTACTATGACAATATTAATGAAAGGATTCACTTCGAAATCCACATTGAGAAGACCTTTATCTCCAAGCACCGCTTCTGTGCCCTAATTGGTCTTTCTCAAGAGCAATCTCTGGTAAACCCTGAATCCATCACCAGTGGTCAACTGTTTTCTATGTTTTATTAGATGGGGTATACTGAAACCCTCACCACAATCACCAAGTTCAAGAAGTCCTGCCTTCCGCCTCAATGGAATGGCCTTTTCACATTGCTGTTCAAGGGACTTTCTGAGCGAAGCGTCGGCTTAGATGGTGCGAGCAAGTATTTTATGACTGTGCTATATGGACCGTACCATGGGATCGACTTGGATTATGGAACTATTATCTGGTAGCAATTGGTACCAAGCTTGGTCTCTTCATCTAGGTACTCTGAGATTTCTTGTGGGCGATTTTGGTCAATCATCACCAACAAGGCAATGGACCGCCTTCATGTTCCAATCATGGCGGATTCTGTTCTCTCCTTCATTGCTACCTTTCACACAACCAAAATCATTGTCACAAATCCCACCAAGTACTCCTTTATTGGATCTATTCCTGAAACTATGCTCGCTCGTATCTCTGCATCGAGTAACGTTCTACAACAATACAGGAAGCATCCATCTTCAGGTCCAAGGGAGCTTACACCATCCATGGTTCACTCCATTGAAGAGGCTGACAAGCCAGCGAAAAGGGGCAAGAAGACTGAGAATCAGAAGGAGGCACCGGTTTCCAAACCAACCAAGAGGCAAACCCCCAAGAAGTGAAAGTCTGACAAGGCTGCTACATCACAGGCTCAACCGAAGAAGCAGAAGAAGCCTGCTAGGAGGCTTATACTACAATCCTCAAGTGATTCCGATTCCGAGTATGTTCCTCCTAAACATAAGAATGCTCCTCCTTCAGAGTCTCTGAGCGAAAGCTCAGATGATGAGTCTTCGGGTCGACGTGATACTCCGCCTCGCTCCCCTACCCTAGAAATTCCAGTTTGCTCTCACCCTCCTTCACCTCCACCAGTATCCATCCCTCCTATATTTCCCATTCCAACCACTCAACCATTCACTGCAATTCCCATTCCTACTCCCATATTCACAGACACTACTACCCCCACTACTACCACAGGAACTCATTCTACCGCTCCCACTCCACCCGTTACAATCGAACCACCTGTCACAACCGAAACTCCAGCCACTACCAAACCCTTATCTCCTACTCCATCTACAGAAACAACCCCTGTTCTAGGCGGTGAGGACTTGGAATTTTCCACGTATTTCAGTCCTTACCGTGTACAGAGTGACGATGATGATGATGAGCCTGTAACAAAGCGTCATCTCAAGGCAATGAACGAAAACTAGATCAACTACTCTCATCCTCTTCATCTAGAGCTTACTCTGAAGCTGCATTAAAGGCTTTATTCTAAACTATTGTTCAAGAACATAGTGCCTCACTCTCTGCTGCAGCTAAAGCCATTAAAGCATCCACTTCTCAATGCTAGCAAGCTTCTCTTGCTGTTGAGGCTTCTACCAAGGAGTGCAAGGAAGCGACCGCCAAAGTCGATAAACTAGTCTCTGAAGCTCATATTTTTCTAGATTCATTGCAGGAAGCAGCTAAGAAGAATGCTCAAACAGTAAATGCTTCGGTGGATAATCTTCAACGTTCTCTTCAATCTGAACGTTCCAACCTTGAAGCTGCATGCCAGTCAATTGAAGCTGCCAACGAAACTTTGCATGCTAACGTCAATCAACGATTGACTCAACTAGAGGTTGAGTTAGCTGTAGAGAATTGTATCACGGATGAGCTAGACAGGAGAACCTCACAGCTAAAAATGCAAAATTACAAGCTGCATACTGCTACTGCTGAGGTCAACGACGTGAAGTCAGAAAGGGAGGTCATTTGGAATTCTGCTGCTGATGTTCACTCCATCCTCCTTCATCTCATTGAAGCGCATGGTCCAATCATCACCATTACAATTCGGCGGCACTTGGCTGACAAGCTCAGGCCAGCATTGGACATCCTTAGTCGTATTGAGGGTGTTCCGGTGACTGCTGTTCAGCCGAAACAAGGGGGAGAGAAGGTAACAACTCAACCTCCTCCTGGACCGAAACCATCTACTGAACCGAAGGGTAATGAAGCTTCGGTCAGTAACAAGGAGAAAAAGAAGAAGAAGATTAGGGAGGATGACACAGACAATGAGGATGATGTCTATGCTGAGAATCTTGAAAAGCCTTTTCAGAAGGCAAAGCCCTCTGAGAAAGAGCTGGAAGAAAAATACAAGAAACAACAAGCTGAGCTCGAGCAAAAGCGAAAGGAGGCGGAGCTCCTAGAGAAGAAGAAGTCCATGTTTCCTGTCTGGACTATAGATTCACTTTAAAGGTGTGATATAGATGAGCCCAGCATACATTGGCTTGAGCCTATTATGTCATTTGGGCTAGAGAACTCCAAGGATGCACAGTTCGACATGTCGATCACACGAAAGGCATTCATCTTTCACTGCTTTAATTCAACTGTTGCTATTCCTTCCCCAGACCCGAAGGTAGATAGGGATCCGTTAGAGTTGTACTTGGAGTTTGCTCAACCCCAGTACTTAACCTAGCGTTCAAAGAAGATTACTACTGTCAAGGTTTTGAAGCCCTACTCAGCGGGGAAGTTTATTAACGTTAAATTCAAAGTGACTCGAGGCACCAAAGGCTCAGTTCACAACTTCACCCTTGCTGATCTACCGAACCTTAATCCCCACGATTGGATACTCCTCAACAATATTCTACTGTCAAATCCACGGGGGTACTAGCCAATAATTGATCATGTCAAGCGAATGCTTGTGTGCTACATTCACGAGGTAGTGAAGATGGACCAAGAGATTGCTTTTGCCATTCACAAGCGAACCACGATCAAGACTATGGGCAATGAAGGCAATGTCAACACTATGGTCAAGGGGAAGATTGATTCGAAGTACCACACTGTTATGTTCATCAGAGGCGAAGGTCAGAAATGCCTGTTCGCTCTCGTTGAGAAACACTTCTTCTCAACTTCTTTCCTGGAGCATATCTTAGAGATCATTCAGAGGTGTGATCAGAACAGTCCAGCTGACAAGAAGTTGTTCACGGATATGCTGAGGTGGTATATCCAGTTTCGGAAGACACTTCTTGCAATTATTCCTCGACTGTTCAAAGTAATAAAGACCGTGAAGCCAACACAAAAGAAATAATCTCTTGCCTCATTTGACGCAAAGGGGGAGATTGTTGGGATTATTATGTTGCGTCATGGGCTCGGTCCTTAGCTCAGTTTTGATTGCCGGTATTGGGCCTATCCAACCGTGCATGTTTTTGTTCTAGGGTTTAGTATATAAGCTGCACGCATGCAGTCTTAGGTGTAAATGCTTTTATTATTTTCCTTACTTAGTTTTGTAAAACCCTAGCTCGCCTCTACAGTGGAAGTTCTTCATCGACCTCTGCTGAAGCGTGACTTTGTTGAATCATAAGCACATATTTGATTTTCATATTCTTACCTGTGAAAGATCTAATCAATCTAGAGTTTAATTCTCATAAGATTGAAATGCAAACTCCAACTATCAGATCACTTGACACCGACACCACCACCTATAACCAAGGCACAATATAATCATAAGTTCTTATTCTTATGAGACACCCCTTAACCTCTTAGTAATTCCTGATCAAGGTTAGAGTCCTCAGTCAAGGTCAACAGTCCATGTTGACCTCAACTCGCCGAGTGCACTCGGCCACTCGCCGAGTCCGTGGAGCACATTCCAACTCGCCGAGTCATCGGAGTGACTCGTCGAGTCCCTTCGAATCCCGACCAATCCTTAAGGGCCACCCGTCGAGTTTCCTCCTTGGAACTCGACGGGTACACACGCATGCCTATCCAAGGGAAAAGCCATCCGACTCGTCGAGTTTTATGGTGATCTTCATCGGACTCACCGAGTTGTTCATCCAACTCGCCGAGTTCAATGACTATCTTCATGTGACTCACCGAGTCCATCCAGTCCTCTTTCTATACAGACTTGTTTTGAGCCATGCAGCGGCTCCAAATCACAGATCCAAGCTTCTAGAGCATACTTACCACATAAAGTTGCAAACTTTACGTGCATGAATGGTTATAAAGGCTCCAAATGTCTATTTTAAGTTCTTAATGGAGCTTCTAGTCCAAGAGGGACTCTAAACACAACCAATACAACAACTTTATGACTCTAGCATCCAAGGAGGGTCCAGATCTGAAGTTACAACTTCAGATCAAGCCCATAACTTAACATCCCAACTTGAAAATCCATAAAAAGCCCTAGAATCAACCAAAGGGAAGAAAAGGAAGTAAGAATGGTACTTTGATACCTTCAAACGATGCTAGCTGAGTCAAAACCCGCTTCCCACTCCTTTCTTGCTTCAATTTCCTTTGCACTCTAAGCTTCCTTCCTTCAAGATCCTCTTTTCCAAGCTTCAAAGCCACACCAAGGCACACACACATGAATTAGGGTTTCAAGGGTTCTCAAAGACTGTAAGGAGTCCCAAAGGAGGCTGCGACTCCTTTAAATAGGGTGCAAACCCCAGGATTTAGGGTTTCACCTGCCAGCTCCTACTCGTCGAGTCCCAATAGTAGACTCGCCGAGTAGGTCACTAACCACACGTTCTCACCTCGCTGCTACTCGACGAGTAGCTCGACCAACTCGTCGAGTAGAGCTTAACCAGAAATTCTTAATTAATTAATACCTGAGGATCGGTGCGTTACAATTCTCCCCAACTTGAACTAGACTTCGACCTCGAAGTCCGCTGAAGAAAACAATGTCAGGTAATGCTCGCGCATTTCTGCTTCCGGCTCCCACGTCCACTCGGATCCCCTCCGATGTTCCCACTGCACCTTTACTAAAGGTATTTCCTTATTCCGCAAAATTTTCTTCTTCTTTTCCAAAATAGCTACAGGCCTCTCCATATAGTTCAGGCGCTCATCGACCTGAATGTCATCCAACGATACCACTGCCTCCTGGTCCATGACGCAGTTTCGCAATTGAAAAACATGAAATATGCTATGGATCCGACTATGTTCCTCCGGAAGCTCTAGCCTATAAGCCACCTTGCCAGCCCTGGCAATAATCTTGAACGGCCCAGTGAATCGGGGACCCAATTTTCCCCTCTTCCTGAAACGGATCACACCCTTCCAGGGTGAGACCTTCAGGAGAACCATGTCACCCACCTGAAATTCCAACTTAGATCGGCGTCGATCGGCATAACTCTTATGTCGACTCTGAGCAGTCTGCAGCCGCTGTCTAATCTGTTGTATCATCTCGGTAGTTTGTAGAACTACCTCTGTCCGACCCATCACCCTATGCCCAACCTCGCCCCAACAGACTGGGGTCCTACACTTCCGCCCATACAACAGCTCGAAAGGCGGGGCGCCAATACTGGAATGATAGTTGTTGTTGTAGGCGAACTCTGCAAGCGGTAGGTGCGAATCCCAACTTCCACCGAAATCAATGACGCACGCCCTCAACATATCTTCAAGGGTCTGAATGGTCCGCTCACTCTGCCCATCCGTCTGCGGATGGAACGCTGTATTGAAATGCAGCCTCTTACCTAGTTCTTCGTGGAACTTCTGCCAAAAACAGGAAGTAAATCGGACATCCCGATCGGAAACTATGGAAACTAGAACCCCATAGCGAGAGACAATCTCGCGGACGTATAGGTTGGCCAACTTCTCCACTGACGAACTCTCCCGTATAGCTTGGAAATGGACACTCTTGGTCAATCGATCCACGATGACCCATATAGCGTTGAATCCCCTTTCCGTTCTTGGCAATTTCGTGATGAAATCCATCGCGATCTGTTCCTATTTCCACATGGGAATCTCCAGAGGTTGCAGCTTACCATGCCGCCTCTGGTGCTCGGCCTTGACCATCCTGCAGGTCAAGCACCTCTCAACGTACCAAGCGATATCTCGCTTCATACCAGGCCACTAATAACTCAAACTCAAATCTCGGTACATCTTGGTAGCCCCCAGATGGATAGAAAAACGAGACTTATGAGCCTCCTCCATCACTGTCTGCCTAACTCCTCCGGTCATCGAAACCCAAACCCGACCAAATCGGGTCAATAGCCCTCGGCTATCGTGAACGAACCGGGCGCTTTCGCCCATAATCCTTTCCAATTTCCAGTTTTCCGGTTTCATACCCTCGATCTGAGAATCCCTGACCAAACCGACCAGCGGGGAATCCACCGCTATCCTCATACATCTGGCTGGGGTAGAAGACCCAGCTGACTTGCGGCTCAGAGCGTCCGCAACCACATTCGCTTTACCAGGATGGTAAAGGATCTCGCAATCATAGTCCTTGACTACATCCAGCCACCTGCGCTGCCTCATATTCAAGTTCAGTTGATCCATTATGTGCCTCAAACTCTTGTGATCCGTGTATATGGTACAACGGACCCCGTACAAATAGTGCCTCCAAACCTTGAGAGCGAAGACCACCGTTCCCAGCTCACGATCGTGTGTGGGGTATCTCGTCTCATGCAGCTTCAACTGCCGCGATGCATAAGCTATCACTCACCCCCTCTGCATGACGACTGCCCCTAGGCCTGTGATGGACACATCACAATATACCACGAAATCCTCCATTCCCTCGGGGAGTGTCAACACTGGCGCCTCGCATAACCGCTGCCGGAGGGTCTCAAACGCCCTTTGCTGCTCCGGGCCCCACCGGAAATCCACTCCCTTCCTCATTAGACGAGTGAGGGGTACGAAAATCTTGGAGAAATCATGAATGAATCTCCGATACTACCCTACTAATCCCAGAAAACTCCTGATGTCTGAGGGATATCTCGGAGTCTCCCACTGCATAACCGCCTCCACCTTGGCTGGATCGACCAAAATCCCATCCTGGTTAACGAGATGTCCAAGGAACTGAACCTCTCGCAACCAGAACTCACACTTCGATAGCTTGGCATAAAGCCGTTCTCGTCGCAGCACCTCCAACAGCTCCCTGAGGTGCTCCTCATGCTGCTCTCGGGTCTTGGAATACACCAAGATGTCATCTATAAACACAATGACCGAGCGATCGAGCATCGGTCTACAGACTCGGTTCATCAGATCCATGAATACTACTGGCGCGTTGGTGAGTCCAAACGACATCACCACGAACTCGTAATGACCATAACGAGTCCGGAACGCAGTCTTCTCTATGTCTTCCTCCCTCACCTTGACCTGGTGGTATCCTGATCTCAAATCGATCTTGGAAAACCAAGATGCACCCTGCAACTGGTTGAAAAGATCATCTATCCTCGGGAGCGGATAACGGTTCTTCACCGTTAACTTATTCAGCTCCCTATAGTCAATGCACATCCTGTGTGAACCATCCTTCTTCCTGACGAAGAGGATCGGTGCTCCCCAGGGTTAGCTACTCGGTCAAATGAACTGCTTACCTAGTAGTTCCTGCAGTTGAGATGACAGCTCCTACATCTCTGGCGGTGCCAAACGGTAAGGCGCCTTGGCAATTGTGGCCGCACATGGCACTAGATCAATCCTAAACTCAACTTGCCTCACCAGAGACACTCCAGGTTACTCCTCCGGAAACACATCAGCAAACTCTCTAACCACAAGGACCTCTGAAGCTGAGAGTTGCTCCCTAACCCGCGTATCTACCACATACGCCAAATAACCGGCACAACCATGCTGAATATACCGCCGACCCCTAGCCGCTAAACAAAACCCTGATCCTGACCTGGTGCTCTCACCATATACTACCAGTTCTCCCCCACTTGGGGTTCAAACCACTACCCGCTGTCCCTCACAGTCGATCATGGCGCCAAAACGGCTAAGCCAATCCATTCCTACAATCACGCATACATCCCCCATGGGGATCGGAATCAAATCTATCGGGAAAGACACCCCGAAAATCTCCAACTCGCATCCTCGGTAGACCGAAGAAGCAGAAACCCCATGCTCGTTGGCGATCGAAACTCGCAACGGACACTCAAGATCATCTATCAGCACACTGAACCCTCTAGAGAAGGTCTGAGATACGAACGACCGACTCACCCCCGAGTCAAATAAAACCAAAGGAGGCAAGGAATTTACTAAAACGTACTTGAGCATAGGCACAACCAATAAGCATAGAACAAATACAATAACTGAGATAGAGAATAGGAACATACCATGAACCACATCCGATGCTGCCTTGGCCTCCTCGGCCGTGAGCTGGAAGGCGCGACCCTGAGCCTTCGGAGGCTCCATCTTGACTGGCCTCCCATCTCCAATCCTCAGAGTAGCAGGCACATAACTCTACACCGGCTTGGCAGCGAGTTGCCGACAGTTGGTCTTCACATGACCAACCTGATGAAAATGGTAACAAATCCTCATATCTGCTGGAGGGGCGGACTGACGGCAGTCCCTAGCATAGTGCCCCTCCTTGCCACATTTGTGGCACCGACCTCCTGCTCGACAAACCCCTAAATGAGCCTTGCCACACTTTCCACACATTTGCGGCTCTGATGACCCCTGGACCGTGTATCAGCGGTTTTATACCGCTTAGGCACCGGCTGAGACTGTACCGGTGCCTGACGCTGCTCCTTCAGTTGCAGCTCTATCTCCAACTCACGCCGTCGTGCGACTTCCTGTAGGTCCAAGAGGGTGTCACATCGCTGAGTAGACACAAACTGTCGAATATCCGTCTTGAGCATATTCAGATAACGAGTCATCTGAGACTGCTCTGAGGCAAACTCCGAGCAAAACATAGCCCTCTCCGTGAACATACGGGTAATCTCCATCACAGACTCCCCATCCTGTCTCAAGGTCAAAAACTCGTGAGCAAGCCGCTCCCGTTCCACGCGCGGAACGTAGCGGGTGCGAAACATATCCCGAAACTGCTCCCAGGTAATAGCAGCCCTCTGATCATCAGTATACAATCCTGTCGTCAGCCTCCACCAGTCCTTCGCCCCAAGCCTCAGCAAGTTCAGGGCACACCTGACCTTCTGGTCAGCAGGGCATGAACATGTGAAGAAACATCCCTCCACGCCAGATAACCACCTCATAGCCCGAATGGCATCCTGTGTACCATCAAATGTCGATGGCTTCGTATTGTCGAAGTCCCGGTACTAGAAAGCCCTGCCGGCTCCTCCTCCTCCAACCCCTGCAGCAGTTACAGCCGAAGTGGCTGCAGCGGCAGCAGTCTCTGCTATAGCGGCATACCGCTCATCAAAATACTCGACCATCGCGGTCTTAATCGACCCAAACATCTCTGGCAGCTGCGCTTGAAACGCAGCAGCAATCTCATCGTGCATGATCTCCCGAATCCGGGCATCCAACTCCTCAGTCCCTATCTGAACCAGGGGCTCAGGTGCTACCGGCACCTCCAATCCTCCGTCTCCTGACCCTGATCTTGATCCTGATTCAGATCCAGACCCCGAAGCAACACGTCTCGTCACCACCATACTGCAAACACACTCAATATCTCATACATATCATATAATGACGGAAAACCAATTACCCTCAATCCCTAGGGGTTGTGACTTCCTTGATACGCGTATGGGTCCTGTGCTTTCAGTAGTATGGGCCCCTACAACCGTCCACACCTACCCATATTTGTCTCAAGTATCACCACAATGCGCTAAACTGTATTTAACATAATATGCACTCAACCCTCACTAACAGGGGACATCGCCTAACTAGTAACTGATCATGTAGTTCCGCACCACTCACACATCCATGAAACTTCCATCATCCCCTACAACGCTAGTGTACACTGGCTGCACATAGCGCTGGACCCGATAGACTTTCGAATATCCAATCCCACACTAAGGTCGAATCGGACATTTTCAGGCTATAAGATCTTGACTATCCACAGCCGTGGTGCATACACTAATCATCTACAGTTATGATGTCAATCCCATATACAAGAAACCCTAGGCTAATAGGTATCATACAATCAGGCCGATCTATCATGCGATTCCTGAAAATACCTAGCCTAGCACTAGCATGTTGTTCTAACATATCAGAATATCAAATAACTATATGGTATTTTGGGGCTTACTTACAGGCTCTGGCTGATCATACCCTCTGCATCCTCCATCCTTTACTTTGAAAACCATTTTAAAAAAACTTATTTTCCGAAAACCTCCTTGGTTTGAGACTGGGTTCACACGAGTGTTCCTCCAATTCACTCAAACCAAGGCTCTGATACCAACTTGTAACACCCAAAAATTTACGCCAAATTTAAACTTTTAATACTAACAAAAGAGTCAAATAGTAATTGTTTTTACAAAACATTTCCAATTCGTTTATCATCAGAGTGTCCCAAAATAGATCATGAGGACGAGGAGTGGTACGGTCACGCCTTCACCTTCCCTCGCTCTCCTGAAGTACCTGAAACAATAAACTGAGAACTGTAAGCCCGAGGGCTTAGTGAGCTACCCCCAAAATACCATCACCATATCGACAAAAACCACAGCCATAACGATCAATCAAACAACATACATACTGGGCCATTGGCCGGACTGGTCTGCCCTACTGGGCCTACAATCTATGTGAATCTATCCCGAGCCTTCGGCATGACTGGTCCGCCGCATGGGCCTACAGTCCCCCCGGGCTGCTCAGAGGGTGTGTTGGCTTTCAGCACAAAGCAGGACCGCCTCAACCCAACCAACAAGCAGCTAACCATGTACGCATACTATCATATACTGGCATATACACATAGCAAACATATCTATCTCATTGACCATCAATCATAGAGTTTCACTCGTAACTAGAGTATCGACCTAGCAGGTCATTAACATACCAATCCTTACGGATCATAAAGGCATAACATACTATCTATCCTGATTCCGATGTAACAGATCAGAATCATATGTAGCATACCATAACAACCGATCTAACCGATCTCTAGTATAACAACCATCCTAAACAGGATGAATTCTAACAAAGCAATAACATAACACCCATCCTAAAACAGGATGAAATCTAGCATGGCAATAACAAAGAAACCATCCTAAACCAGGATGTAAATCATAAAGGCCGACCTTGGTGCCGTAGTGATGGGTTTTGAGCATTCTAACACTTCCTAAGTGTACATGCAACCCTAATAACCTTGGATCTATGTTTGTCTAATTATCATGCAAAGTTGAATTCCAAGGTTATATTCCTATCTAGCATACATGGGGAACAATTTTAACTTGAATCATAGATAAAATAACTTACCTTGTTGTTGCTTGTGTTCCTTGAAACCTTGTGAGCCTAGCACCCCAAGTGTGATGCCTCAAATGCTTCACACAACACCAAATGCTCTTGGAAAGACTCTTGAGATAACACACACTTCTCAAAATTGGCCAAGCCCTCTAGTTTCTTAGTGTTCAACTTGTGTAGCCAATTTTGTGGAGAATGGGACTCTTATATAGTGTTGGCACATCTAGGGTTACACCATGTAAACCCTAATGTGTCATGACTCTTCATTTCCATGACCCATGGGTTTGTAACTCCCATGGAGCATCCATGGAGCATCCTATGGGTAGAACCCAACTTGATAATCCATGGAGCCTCTTAGCCCACTATACAAGATATGGATGATTTACATAATCAACCCATATATTTAATTAGTTATCCTTTGATCACTTAATTAATTCCAAATTAATTCTTTGATCAACTAATTAAATAATATTATTAATATATTAGAACTTATAATATATTAATAATCTCCAAGTGTTATTTCTCTCATTTAGTCTATCCAATTGCATGGTGCCATGCAACCCAAATGGACCATGCCGGGTCGGGTCAAGTACAAGCCCGAAATAGTTATGGACTTAGACACCTTATCCAACAGTCTCCCACTTGGATAAGTCTAATAACTATATCTCTAGTACTTCAGGAACCGACCGGCAATCGTAGCTCTTTCAAGGTCTCTCGGAACTGAGAAGATGATGATACGCCATTTAAGATAAGTGATCATATAATCCTCTGTTCTAGATATCAGCCGGACAAATACATGGAACATTGTCTTGCTTATTGTCCAGCATTTGTTTCCTGATTTCCGATTTGTTTGACATAGAACTTAATTGAACACATCAACTTAGTTCTGACCGGGCCTGGTACATGGGTCAAAACAAAATCATCGAGGGGCCCAGATATCAGCTTCTAATCCAAGAAGGAACAGATAAACTTCGACTCATATGTTTGTTCTACCACTCATTGAATTACACACAAAAGTACGTTTTATAACATCGAGTTACCAATGCGGTTTCGTACAGTCAATGCATAACCAACTTGTAAGTAACAAATCATATCTCTAGGTTTGAAGACTTATATGATATTACCATCTCACGATCACTCGAGATAGAATTCCATGAAGTGATTCCAGTGAGCGTGGGTTGAGTCCAATGCTCAGAACTTATGAGCACTCATGATTGTTGTAGCCTTGTCCAAGACCTCTACAACCAAACATGACAGTCTTGATTCATATCTACTTCCAACATATGACCGACTGTGGAGGTTTGAATAATATGTTATACCAAACAAAATTATTCTGGAAGTCAAAACATGCAAAAGAAATATAGTAAACGATTGACAAGAGATAGCAACACTTTACTCATAAATAAAACATCTTTTATTCATCATCTAATGTCAATTACACTTTACAAATTTCGAGATTATCTAACTACTAAATCTAATATCATCCTTCAGCCCTATGCTCCGAGCATGCTGAAGATGCTTAACCCGAGTCAGTCCCTTCGTGAGGGGATCTGCTGGGTTCTCATCCGATGATACCCTATTTGCCACGAGGATTCCTTCTTCTATCTGATGTCTGATAAAATGGTATTTTCTGTCGATGTGTCTGGATCTCCCGTGATCCCTTGGTTCCTTGGCTAAGGCAACAGCGCTTTCATTATCACAGAAAATTTCCATTGGCTCTTTAATAGCTGGTACAACTCCAAGGTCTCCAATGAAGTTCTTCAGCCATATCGCCTCCTTTGCTGCCTCGCTAGCTGCAATATACTCTGATTCACAAGTAGAATCTGCCACTGTCTCTTGCTTGGAACTCTTCAAATAAATTGCTCCTCCGTTTAGGGTAAAGACCCAGCCCGACTGAGAGCGGAAATTATCCCTATCAGTCTGGAAGCTAGCATCACAATACCCTACAACTCTCAAGTCATCACTCCCACCGAGGGTAAGAACCCAGTCCTTAGTCCTCCGTAGGTACTTGAGGATATTCTTTACCGCAGTCCAGTGTGCCTTGCCAGGGTTCGCCTGATACCTGCTAACCATGCTCAAGGCAAAAGCTACATCGGGTCGAGTACACATCATAGCATACATGATCGATCCTACGGCCGAAGCATAAGGTGTTCGACTCATTTCTGCTATCTCAGCCTCAGTGCTAGGGCTTTGTGTCTTACTCAATCTGGTGTTACTCTGGATGGGTAACTCTCCTTTCTTGGAATCCTGCATGCTGAATCTCTTCAGCACCTTATCCAAGTAGGTACTCTGACTAAGTCCAATTAGTCTTTTACTCCGATCTCTCAAGATCCTTATCCCTAAAATATAGGCAGCTTCACCAAGGTCCTTCATAGCGAAACACTTCCCAAGCCAGGACTTTACTTCCTGCAGGGTTGGAATGTCGTTTCCTATGACTAGTATGTCATCCACATACAATACCAAAAAGCTAACTATACTCCCACTAGCCTTGACATACACACAAGATTCATCTTCACTCCTAGAAAAGCCAAATTCCTCGACCTTTTCATCAAAGCAAAGATTCCATCTGCGAGGTGCTTGCTTCAATCCATAAATGGATTTCTCAAGCTTACACACTCTGTTAGGGTACTCGTTGCTGACAAAACCCTCTGGCTTACTCATGTAAACATCTTCAGCCAACTTTCCATTAAGGAAAGCGGTTTTGACATCCATCTGCCATATTTCATAATCATGAAATGTAGCTATGGCTAACAGAACCTGAATAGACTTAATCTTGGCTACTGGAGAAAAGGTCTCATCATAATCCACTCCAGGAATTTGAGAGAAGCCCTTTGCAACCAATCTAGCCTTATAAGTGTGTACTTTACCATCCATGTCGGTCTTCTTCTTGAAGACCCATTTGCACCCTACTGTCTTACGACCTGGTACATTTTCAACCAAGTTCCAAACTTGATTGTCATACATGGATTGTATCTCGCTATCCATAGCCTCTTTCCATTTAGCAGACTCGGGGCCTGCCATGGCTTCCTCGTAGCTGTTAAGGTCATCTTGACTTACTAGTGTCCCATCACTAATAAGTGTCTCACCTTCTGCAGTAATATGGAATCCATAGTAATGTTCAGGTGCACTCCTAACTCTCGTGGAACGTCTCAGAGGTACAGATTTGTCAATTGACTCAACAGGAGTTTCCTCCTCAAGTTGAGGGCTAGAGTTTGAAGTTCCTTCAGCACTTGATTCTTGAATTTCTTCAAGATCAATTTGCCTCCCACTGTCTCCTTGGCTTATAAACTCTCTTTCTCGAAAGACTCCTCTTCTTGCTACAAAGACCACATTGTCACTAGGTCTGTAGAAGAGGTAACCAAAGGATCATTGTGGGTAACCGATGAAAATACACCTCTCGCTTCGAGGTTCGAGCTTATCATGAGTCTCGCGTCTCACGAAAGCCTCGCAACCCCAAATCTTGATGTGGTCTAGTTTAGGTACTTTACCAGTCCACATCTCGTGAGGAGTTTTGGCAACTTTCTTTGTAGGGACTAGATTAAGAATATGGGCGGCAGTCTCTAAGGCATACCCCCAGAATGAGATTGGTAGCGTAGCTTGACTCATCATGGAACGAACCATATCTAACAAGGTTCGATTGCGCCTCTCAGCCACACCATTCAACTGTGGTGTCCTGGGAGGTGTCAATTGTGAGACTATCCCACATTCCCTTAGATAGTCGAGGAACTCTGAACTAAGATACTCACCACCACGATCGGATCGAAGCATCTTAATGTTCCTGCCCAATTGATTCTCGACTTCCTGTTTAAATTCCTTAAACCTCTCGAAAGTCTCTGACTTATGCTTGATCAAGTAGACATATCCATATCTACTATAATCATCAGTAAAAGTCAAATAATAACGATTAGCATCCCTTGTGGCATGTTTGAATGGTCCACACACATCCGTGTGTATAAGGTCCAACAAACCTTCACCCCTCTCACACGAACCTGTGAAGGGTGACTTTGTCATTTTTCCAAGTAAGCATGATTCGCAACTATCATCTGACTTTAGGTCAAACGACTCCAAGACTCCATCCTTTTGGAGTTGTCCTATGCGTTTCTTGCTTATATGTCCAAGACGACAATGCCATAAAGATGCTTTATCCAAGTTATTATTAGTAGAATCAATACACAAAACATTATTTCCTAAGTTATCTACAACAGATACAGCTTCATATACACCATCACAAGGTAATGCTTTAAAATAAAGAACATGATTAAAGAAAGCATCAATAGAACCAACTTTATTATTAAATGAAAAGGTAAACCCTTGTTTGTACAAAGCATGAAAGGAAATAATATTTCTTGCCATTCCTGGCGAATAACAACACTTATTGAAATCTAAACTAAACCCACTACTTAGCGATAAAGTATAAACTCCAATCTTGGTAACAGGTAAAGCTTTCCTATTCCCCATGATCAAGTTTATTCTTCCTTGCTCCACATTCTCACTTCTTCTTAGTCCCTGCAAGTCACAACAAATATGAATACCACACCCGGTATCAAGGACCCAAGAATTAGAATGGGGTGAGTTATTAGAAATGATAGTGTAAATACCTGCATGGTTGGGTTTAACTTTCTCATCCTTCACATCTTGCTGGTATTTTGGGCAGTTCCGCTTCCAATGAGATTTTTCATGGCAATAGAAGCATTCAGCCTCTTTTGGGTCAGAAGAGGGAGTAATGAAACCTTTCTTGGTTCCACTTGAAGAAGAGCCATCAAGGGTCCGAACCTTGGTACCCTTAGAAGAGCTCTTTCTCTTCCTCCCTCGACTTTTCCCGATTGCCAAAACCAGAGTAGAGTTTTGAGTAGGAGTGATAGCAACCGACTTCCCCTTAAGACCTGATTCTGCGGTCTTAAGAAGTCCCTGAAGTTTGCTGAGGGTGACTTCTTCCTTGTTCATGTGATATGTCATGCGGAATTGATCATAGCACGATGGTAAGGAATGCAAAATAATATCTATTGCAAGATACTCCGGGAAGTTCACATTAAGCTTCAGCAAACGATCCACATACCTTTCATGTGCCCGAAATTCAGCGATCTCCTGAGGAGTTGCAGTGGACTCATCAATCTCCTTAAGCTCCTTGTCAAGGACATATTCTTTGTCCTCGTAGCGGGTAATCATCCTGATGTTTCTGATCCACTCATTGAAGTTGGATCCATCAAAGGCGACTTTCCCACACAAGTTCATAAGGGTAAAGGAGCCATTAGGATTAGAGCCAGAAGCATTGTTGAAAGACATCTGAAGAAAAGAGGACAAGATTAGTTTAGATATAAGAGAGTCCTTAATAAAACACCCAAATGTAATATTAAGGCTAGGATTCAATCACAATATAATATAACTTAGAAGAGGTATGCCGTAATCTAAGCTATATCATATTTGAAAGGTAGGTGAATGACGATTCACCAATTTCCACCACGAAAACCGCAATAGTTTAGTATTAGGTTTTTGAATGGTTCTTAGAAATTCCTAGATTCTTTGAGATTCAATGAACTTTTCAAAGGCATGTTTCAATCTCGAGTGTGCCCTCCAAGTTTTGTGACTGGGATACCGAGGATCACAAAATGAGGTGTGAAGTAACCATGCAAATCACTTGGTACCCTTAAAGTTTATCACTCAATCGATGTGCCGGTAAACCACACACGCTCCATCGATACTATAATAAACCCTAAGTCACCCTTTACCTACCTTGTTAAGTCCAAGTTAGTATGTCGGTTAACCACACACGCTCCACCAACGACTTAATCAAAGTGTAAAGTGTAATTTCATGGAATAGCACCTTATTCACATTTTTCCTAAAGTAACTAAGATTGGGAATTTAATAAAACATTTAGTTACTTTATAATATTCATCATACTTTGAATGAGAATTAATAAGTCCTTGTCTTACCCGTTCGGCTAACGACCCTCCACCGATCAAGCAAGCGGTGGGTGAGAGTGGACACCCATTAAGTCACCATTTTATAGGCAACAACCTTATACCCACCTTATAGACTGGCTTCATGAATGGGGCGTACTAGCGGTAAGACGACTTTGTTCTTATACATATATATATATATATATATATATATATATATATATATATATATATATATATAATTATTAAATCATAATAATATAAGTATTAGGGTTGAATTTTAACTTTTAAAATTCTAGGGGTTGGAACTAAAGTTTTAACTTAACTTTACTTGTTCCAAAACTTGAGGGCAAGTTTTGTAAACTTTCAAAACTTTTCATTTCTTGTAACTTATGAGTTTAATAGAGTAATAAAATGAGGACTTTTCATTTTTCCTAACTCTTGTGTTCTTTTAATGGTTTTTAATCCAAGAGACTTTTGGTTTTCCATAACTTGAGGACAAGTTATGGACTCCATTAAAACACATTATGATCATGAATTAATCTACCACATAGGTTTTAAATAATTCCTATGATCATCTAAACATCATAAGAACAAGAATATGAATATGAACACCTTCAAGAATCAAAATCACATTTAATCTTTGTAATTTTGATAACTAGTTGTTGTAAATGAGTTAGAAAAGACATTACACCTTCTAAAACAAGTTTTCAAGTACCAAAACAATTTAGGGTAATGTTTCTAATTCATTTCCAGCAACTGAAGTCGAAATTCTGCACTCTGTCGACCCTACTCGCCGAGTGCATAAACCTACTCGCCGAGTAGGTTGAAGATACAAGTGGACTCGGCGAGTCCTCCCCATGGACTCGGCGAGTCCATCAGCCAGACAGCAAGATTTCGACTTTTTTTCAACTTTTAAGCACAAATAACAAACAAACAAGCCTAGGCTCTGATACCACTGATGGGTTTTGAGCATTCTAACACTTCCTAAGTGTACATGCAACCCTAATAACCTTGGATCTATGTTTGTCTAATTATCATGCAAAGTTGAATTCCAAGGTTATATTCCTATCTAGCATACATGGGGAACAATTTTTAACTTGAATGAAAGATAGAATAACTTACCTTGTTGTTGTTTATGTTCCTTGAAACCTTGTGAGCCTAGCACCCCAAGTGTGATGCCTCAAATGCTTCACACAACACCAAATGCTCTTGGAAAGACTTTTGAGAGAACACACACTTCTTGAAATCGGCCTAGCCCTCTTGTTTCATATGTGTAGCCGATTTTGGTGGACAATGGGATTCTTATATAGTGTTGACACATCTAGGGTTACACCATGTAAACCCTAATGTGTCATGACTCTTCATTTCAATGACCCATGGGTTTGTAACTCCCATGGAGCATCCATGGAGCATCCTATGGGTGGAACCCAACTTGATAATCCATGGAGCCTCTTAGCCCACTATACAAGATATGGATGATTTACATAATCAACCCATATATTTAATTAGTTATCCTTTGATCACTTAATTAATTCCAAATTAATTCTTTGATCAACTAATTAAATAATATTATTAATATATTAGAACTTATAATATATTAATAATCTCCAAGTGTTATTTCTCTCATTTAGTCTATCCAATTGCATGGTGCCATGCAACCCAAATGGACCATGCCGGGTCGGGTCAAGTACAAGCCCGAAATAGTTATGGACTTAGACACCTTATCCAACACGTAGACCCTATCGATATAGTGAGGATAACTCACCTCGTAGATGTCGATTGACCCTATCGGATCACTTGACACTGGCACCACCACCTATAACCATGGCATAATATACTCATAAGTTCTTACTCTTATGAGACACCCCATAACCTCTTAGTAATTCCTGATCAAGGTCAGAGTCCTCAGTCAAGGTCAACAATCCATGTTGACCTCAACTCGCCGAGTGTACTCGGCCACTCGCCGAGTCCATGGAGCACATTCCAACTCGCCGAGTCCCTTCGAATCTCGATCAATACTTAAGGGCCACCCGACGAGTTTCCTCCTTGCAACTCGACGGGTACACACGCATGCCTATCCAAGGGAAAAGCCATCTGACTCGCCGAGTTGTTCTTCAACTCGTCGAGTTTTATGGTGATCTTCATCGGACTCACCGAGTTGTTCATCCAACTCGCCGAGTTCAATGACTATCTTCATGTGACTCACTGAGTCATCATTGAGACTCGCCGAGTCCATCCAATCCTCTTTCCATACAGACTTGTTTTGAGCCATGCAGCGGCTCCAAATCATAGATCTAAGCTTCTAGAGCATACTTACCATGTAAAGTTGCGAACTTTACGTGCATGCATGGTTATAAAGGCTCCAAATGTCTATTTTAAGTTCTTAATGGAGCTTCTAGTCCAAGAAGGACTCCAACCACAACCAATACAACAACTTTATGACTCTAGCATCCAAGGAGGGTGCAGATCTGAAGTTACAACTTCAGATCTAGCCCATAGCTCAACATCCCAACTTGAAAATCCATAAAAATCCCTAGAATCAACCAAAGGGAAGAAAGGAAGTAAGAATGGTACTTTGATACCTTCAAACGATGCTAGCTGAGGCAAAACCCGCTTCCCACTCCTTTCTTGCTTCAATTTCCTTTGCACTCTGAGCTTCCTTCCTTCAAGATCCTCTTTTCCAAGCTTCAAACCCACACCAAGGCACACACACACGAATTACGGTTTCAAGGGTTCCCAAAGACTGTAAGGAGTCCCAAAGAAGGCTGAGGATCCTTTAAATAGGGGTGCAAACCCCGAGATTTAGGGTTTCATCTGCCAGCTCCTACTCGTCGAGTCCCAATAGTGAACTCGCCGAGTAGGTCACTAACCACGCGTTCTTACCCCACTGCTACTCGACGAGTAGGTCGACCAACTCGTCGAGTAGAGCTTAACCAGAAATTCTTAATTAATTAATACCTGAGGATCGAGGCGTTACGTCTTTACTTTTTTATTACACTCTTATGTTTCTTGGCACTCGTGACCTTCTTTTTAGAATCTTTCTCTTTTTCCCAGGAGTCCTAAAAATGGGATTAAATTTGAATATATTTGTGTCTATTATTTTATGAGGAATCTTTCTATTCTAATAAATGAATAATTTTATTTTTTTATTGGCAAATGTCATACTATTAGAACTTTTCATTAATATTATATGTCACATATCATGTTAGTTGTCAACTTATTAATTATCAATTTCAAATTTCAAATTTTAAATTTTCCACTCTGATTACATTAAATTAATAATTGATTCTCTATTTTAAATATTAAATTTTAAATTTTTTCACTGTAATTATATTGAATTATTAACATTAGATTAAAGAAATAAAATAAAATTAATACAATTTATAAGGTGATAAAACTTTACTTATTTATTTAAATCAATGATTATAATTTTATACAACTAAAAAAATATCTTTTAATTAATAATCTATTTAAAATAATTGATTAATAATTTTGATTATTTTAATATAAAAATTTAATTAATTTTATAACTATGATTTCACGGATTATAAACTAGTTATATATATAAATTTAAATGTTAGCTTTCCGGCATTTGCAACAAGTTTTTTCTCTTTTCTTTAACAAATCAAGTATTCTTTAGACCAGAAAATATTTCATCCAAGAATGTAATCAAATTCTTTGTTCAAAAATTGAGGTAATATAAAATACTTTAAAGTTTTGAGTTAGTTCTTGTTCTAGTCTTACGGTGACTTGTTCTTCAAAAATAATAATAATAATAATAATAATAATAATAATAATAATAATGCATGCCTTATTAATTCAGTTAATTGTATTCCTTTGACTTAACAAACCTATTAAAAATTCCATTGACTTCACGGTCACTTAATCTTTTACGTCTACAAAAACCATAACACTTCAAAAAACAAAAAATCAAAAACCCAAAAACCGAAAACATGATAGGTTTTGTATGCGGCTGTGGAGCCTCCACAACCACACTTGTGTTCATCATTTGCATTTGGGTTTCTTTTGTTCAAGCCAAGCACATGTTTTTTGCGCTTTTATCGACCCTAATGTTGATATTTCATCTAAATGATCATCGTCATGATCACGATGGTGATGTTTGGAACATCGTTTCAACTCTTCAATTCCGTGATGTAGTTGTCATAGACAATACAGCAGCTATTAGAGTGGTTAACGACATGTGCTCTATTTGCCTAGCTAAGTTTAGGGACACAGATACAGTGAGTCAACTCAACAGGTGTCGTCATGTGTTCCATACATGTTGCATGGCGAGATGGAAAAGTCGGGACAACTTCAGTTGTCCACTCTGTGGATCAAATATGTTTCATGCAACATACTAACAAGATGGGAAAAGGTTGTCCAAGGTTCAAAACATGTCATACTCTGTTTTTGTGATTTAACTCCACGATGGGTAGAACACATCCACTTGTTTAAATTTTGCTTCATTTTGGAGGCACGTTTGATCAGCTGTGCAACACAAGTTATTACACGATCTTAAGATTCAAATTGAAGATTGATATGTTGACTATATTTATATTAAAGGTTACGTAGCCCGAACTATAGTTGATACTATAGAGGCTATGATGCAATTATAATTTAACTTTGTTGAAGTTAGATTTTTGAAGCTCGGGTGATGAGTGGATTGTAGTTTTAACTTTAGAACATTTTATAAATTTATATAGAAGTCTAAATTATATATTTGATTTTGAAATATTTCTCGGGTAGATGTAATATATTGTGTAAGTAGGAAATCGCGTTTTTAACAATTAATTCCATGCAGGTGCCGATATTAAAACTATAGGAAAATATAAAAACAGATAAAATAATTTATCTAATAAAACTATTTGATTTTGATTAAAACCATAAAGTGGTCATGGAGTTATAAAATCTATTTTTTTTTTCGGAGAATTTTGTATATACCATTAATAAGTAAAAATATTATATTTGTCCAGGCTAACACCTAAATATTAAATTTACAATTCTTAATATTTCAAAATATCATATTTACCAAAATTGGTTTTTTAAATGGTTTTTATTCATTTATAATCCTTCTTAATAATTTTAACTCACTAAAATTGAAAGAAAACACTTAATGGACAATATTGCCCTTACTTGGCAAGATTTAGTAAACACGATCAGTTTTCTTGTGGCGCTCTTCTTCACGATCGCCTGTGTTAACCTCAACGTCCTCGTGTTGCCTGTCATACCTTCCTTCTTGAAATCAAGAATACCCACCAGGTCATTGTAATTTGATGTATTCCTTTTTTCCCTCTCTCCATCTATGTTCATGATTTTGATCAATTTTCCCACATGAATGTGTTGAAATACATGCCGACACTTGATCTTAAACTTATGTATGGTTGCTTTAATATGAATTTTCACAATTCCGTTTCCATATATTCCCTTTGTTTTGGCAACATAATCAACGAGGAGATTATACTTACTAAGTCTTGAATACTTAACACCCCTCATTAATGAATCTTGAATGGTGAAATTGAATGTATGAGAATTTTCATCATAAACCTGTGTAATCCTGAATGATTCAAGCAAATGTATTTACACAGAGCATCTTAAAGTACAAACTGTCTAGAATGCTTAAAGTCATTAGGACGAACAACCCATATAAATGTCATATTTACCAAAATCTGTTTTTTAATCGCTCAATACTTTATGATCGCTCAAATAAATTGAATATAATTCCTTTATGATCAATACTTTATGATCGCTCAATGACTTGAATATAATTCCTAACAACTTAAAGTAAAACAACCATCATATTGCCGGTACAATTAAGAAAAATAAACTCAATTGCAGCATCATCTTTTATAACAAGATTTTCTTGGGGTACTTTGATATTTGTAGTGGTAGGAGGAATTACAATCAATAGAAAAGAAACCAAGAAATGGTGGTGATGGCGTGGAGATAGAACACTAGAGATCGACGGAGAAAACAAAATGAAGTGGGAAAAGGGGTGACCGTGTTCATCGTGACTACGAAGTAACAAGCCGAAAGGAAGATGGCCACAAAGAAAATAGATCTTGCTTAATAATCTTGTCATTTAGAATTTAGAAGGTAAGGGCATTGTTATCTGTTAAGTATTTTCTTTTAATTTTAATGATGTAAAATTATAAAAAGGAATTATAAATTAATAAAAATCATTTAAAAAACTAGTTTAGGTAAATATGATATTTTAAAATATTAAAAAGGATAGATTTTATATTTGAATTATAGATTGGACAAATATGACGTTTGAAAGTTTAATAAAGAAATATATGAAAATTTTCTTTTTTTATTAAACTCTTTTGATAAAAATTAGTATCCAAGAGATTTAAAATGCAGGCTTAAATTTACCATCTCATATTTAGTTGTCTGCTAAGAAATTTGTACGATTTTGCATAACAATATAAAATTTGATCTATTTTATGACATATCATTAGAGAAATCGTTAGTTTAATCCTTTTAAAAAATTATAAAAAAAATTATAAAAAAATAATAATAAAAATATACAAACCAGCCATCTATTTGATAATAGAAAGCGATCCATACACAACAACATTTTATCATAGTATAAAAATTTATTTTTAGGGCATGATCGGAAAATGTAGTTGGAAGTTGATAGATGGTAGTAGTTAGAAGATGGAAGTTCTAGCTTTTAGTTGTATAAGAGTGCTAGACATAAGTAGTTAGAAGCTTTAGAAATATGTAAAATTATATAAAATGACATAAATATAAAGTAAATTATATATAAGGATAATAAAATAATTTTTCTAAACTAAAAATATCAAAAGTTAAAAACCATCCAAATTAATACCAATTTCCCCGATTAAGTTTTTTAATTGGTATACGTTTTTTATACATATTAATAGTGATGATTTTTTTTATAGATAAAGTAAATAAGACTTTTTAATATTAGTAAAAATTATCTGATAAGCTAGCTGCTATATATATATATATATATATATATATATATATATATATATATATATATATATATATATATATACATAAATGTTGTGTTTGGCACGCAATAACTAGCTTCTTTTTCGAAATTTTTTAAATTGTAATTTTAGCAAACCAAAAAGTAGTTGATAAGCTAACTTTTAAAAAAACTACATATAGTAGCTTTTTAGGACTTTAAAAAAAAGTTACATATATACCCTTAATTAGTTAAAAAAATATATTCTTTCAAATGTCATTTTATGTCATTTTATATATCTTCCAACTATAAGCTAGTTCTCATCAAACGCTATTTTTCATCAGCTAGCAATTAACTTTTCAGCTAACAACCAGTTTTTCAGCTATCAGTTAGTTTTTCAGTTAACAACTAGTTTTCAGCTATCAGCTAACTTTTCCCCAACATAATCTAATATGTATGCAAAAATGTTTTATAATTGTAAATAAATTTTTACCTAACTTGGGTTGTATACCCAAAAGCCCAAATAGATATGAAATAGAGTTAATTAGAGGTGGCAATCATGATGTATCGTGTCGAAACATTAAACGGGTTGAAAAGTGCTTGACCATAACCCGACCCGTTTAATTAACGTGTCATGTCGTGTCAACCCGTTTATTCTCGTGTCGAGTTCGTGTCGGGTTTCGTGTTAGGGGGTATACCTTGAAATATGTCGTATCATATGAGATTAAAAGACTGAGCATGTTGAAAGAGTAGGAGTTGGGTAGTCAGAATAGAAAAACTAATAGTCTGGAGGCGGAATAAATGAAGTCATATCATGTTCAGATGATACAATTGAAAGACTGGGAGTTGGGGAGGCAGAAGACAAGGTCACAATGATGAGAGAGTAGTCAAAGAGATTGTGTAGTTTAGGAAGGAATGTAAAAACTGAAAATGAAGTCTTGATCTTGATGGTTAAGTCATTTCAACATTACAAAACGACTCAATTTGAATGTTTTCTTTCACTTATGGTTTTGGTTTTGTATCTTTCTAGTTTATTATAATAATTCAAAAAACTTGCATATCAATAAACGAATAATTTTCGAGTTGAAATTTTCAACCCTAACCTTACCCGTTTAATTTTTGTGTCGTGTTGTGTTAACCCGTTTATTTAAACGGGTTGAAATATCTTACCCAAACTCGTTTATTTTGTGTCGAGTTCATGACGGGTTTTGTATCGTGTCAATTTTTGTCACCTCTGGATTTAATGGATTGGCCACTCGTGTCTCTTATTTCTCTCTTGCTTTTCTTTTAGTTTGTTCCGGTGTTATTGTATTTGTAAAGATTTTGCTAACATTTTGATCATCTCTTTCAGAAAAGGTCTCTCATTCTACATAGTGCATACTTTAACAAATAAATAAATTTCACCATACATTATTAATACAACATGTATCATTCATAGAAACCACGGACAAAACATATTAATAAAGTTTACAACTTATTAATCTATTATGTAAATTATAGGTGAAGGAACATTTAAAACAAATTATATTTTACAATAATATATAAAAATTTTATAAAAAGTTCTAAGTTATGTTAGACGTTAGATGATAGATGATGGAAAAATTGAGCATTAAGCTTTAGAAGTCACGACAAGATATGACGAATATTAAGGCACCACTTAAGACAATAAATTTATATATCATTAGGGGATATTGACATAAAAAATGGTGAGTTATCTCTGTATGACCAACTTTTTAGTCATTTTGTAAAAAATATCATCCAATATGAAATTGGTCATTTCAGACTATACCTGGTTTTTTTTGTTTTTTTTGAACTTATTTTATGTCTCATCAAAGTACATTTTTGTGACAAAAAAATAATATCGGATTTCAAATTTAGGGGTATAGATTTCAGATTATGAATAATGTTTTTACATCAAAGTCATTCTAGACAACTACCTCGAACACTTATTCAAAAGAAGAATGATGGTGATGCATTGTCGTTCAAGTGGGTCAAGCTCTCAAACTTATACGTGCGGACAAAGAAATCATCATTTTCTAAATTTGAATGTGGACCCTTTCTGATACCAATCTGTCACACCCCCAAATTGGAATGGCAAAAACGACCGGGGGCGAATGACTTCATCTTATAATATCATAACAATGTATATAAATGAAACATACTCATCATCATCATCATACATTAAAGATTTCAACATACATGGTTCACAGTATTGTATTTGTTCGCAAAAATTACACCCCCAAAATAACAATGTGCATGGTGAAAATACAATATAACAAATGCCAAAAGTCCAACACTGCCAACCTGCTTAGTGAGTTCCTAAGAATACAAGTTATTTTGAAAAGCGTCAACATATAAAATGTTGGTGAGTTCATAAGTATGTTTAAATGAAAATCCTTATGATAGTTAAAACCCCAGAAAATCCAATATCTCCTATAAAAAAAATAGTTTGTGATAGTCTTGTTTTTCAAATCATGTATAGTTGCGAGTGTGTTCTTGTTTATACTTGTTTGCGAGTTCCCCAGAAAATCTTGTATTTTCTGATATACAAAAGTTGTGGTCTTAAAACCCTTATACCTGTGTGGTGAACTTGTGTTTAACGTATTCAACCCGTAGTTGGTTACAATTTAAATGTGTGTCCACGTAAATTTTAAATAATATAGTTATATTATAAGTGAGTCATTATAACCATACTAATATGAATGAGTGCTTGGTTTACCATTTGACAGACATCAGTTTCATTGAAAGATATTTGTCACCCTAGACTGGCCTAGTCTAGTTGTAGTGAACAACAATTCAGGTGTGCGATGTCAACCTCGTATAGATCTATACACAAACTCCCGCTCTCCCTCCAGGAGACTCTGATTATAAGTAGCAGGACTTACCACGTACACTAGTTAGGTACGACTAAAGGTGCGTCTCACTAGAATACTAACAAAAATTTACGCAAATAGTTGATCCTATTGTTTAATATTATAAATAACGTTAATTGTGTGTGTTGCCAAGATATTTCGTTTTTATCATGCATGCTGAGGATAACCCAACTTTAATCATATTGTCAAAGGTGGTCCGGTATTACTGAAAATGACAAAAATGGCCCAACTTTATATGAAGTACCAATTAAGGCCCATAGTTATCCCCAAAGTGCCATAAATGGCCTAAAAGGTCAATAATGGCCCTTAATTACCATAAGTGGTCAAAAATGGCCAAATATTGCCGTAATTGTTGAAAACGGCCCATTCCTACTAAAAGTACTCATTTAAGGCCCATATTTATAAAAGTCTTCAAAAGTGGCTCATGTTTGCTAAATAGTTCGTTTTCAACCCATTTTGAGTAAAAAGTCATATTTTGCCCAAATTTGTTTTATGTATCATTTTCGGCCCATTTTAATTTAGAAATTTCATAAATGGTTCATTTTTATTAAAATTCAATTTTAGTCCAAAATACCAAAAATGACATAAAAAGCCCATTTATATCAAAATGACCATTTGGCCCATTATTACTAAATGGTCAAAAATGGCCTCTTGTTAAAGAAAATTATCCATATTTCATCATCTTTCATGTTTTCTTGTAGAAAACTTGTTAAAACATATTTTTGGGCTAATCTTTGTGATTTCTACCAAACATAAATAGAAACAATTTACCTTGAGGAGCTAGTTTTCATTTTTATCCATAAAATTTGTTAACTTAGTCCAACTTCTTGAGATCTAACCATAAATCTCAACTTTTTGGAAATTTTTTCTTGGGTTTCACAACATATAACACACATAACATACAATATGCACATACAAGCAATTATGCAAGATTAACACAAGACTTTGACTTGTATTCTCCCCCAAAAGAAAGAAAGAACTTGAAAATAGGGGTATGAAGCTCACCTTGGGTAGTTGAAGGGTGTAGTTGAAGTGATGAGAGGAGAGTTTTGATCCTAAACACTTGAAGTGTTTGATGAACTTGTGAAGATTATGACACCCTAGAGTTGTTATCACATAAAGCTATGTGTAAGCAAGAAGAGATTAACAAAATAAAGTGTACATTCACTGGCCAAGTTGAATCACTTACGTGGGATTAGGGAAAGCCTTTCAGAAATTTGTATCCTAAGACTTGAAGCTTGAATTCTCAAAGAGTAAATTGTCACACACCAAAACCGGAACAGCGGAAACGTTCGGGGGTGGAGGACGTCATGTTTAGTATCACGAGATATGTATATGGTAAGAAAGTAATGAACAACCATTTCATTTAGAAAGAAAGTGTTTACAATGTGTGTGTTCACAAAACATAGAAGTCATAAACAAATAACAAAACAAGACTTGAAGCTATAATGCTCCATCTCCTAAAGTCCCAGCACGAGCACCTGTCTAATAGTCTCCTGAAAATACAAGTTATTTCAAAGAGTTGATCAGCAATGAAGCTGGTGAGTTCATAAGATTTTAGTGATGTGAGTAAGCTATAAAATGTGGTTGAAAATGTATATGCACAAGTGATGTAAGCTGTAAGTTCTGTTTTGAAAAGTTCGCATCTTCCTCTAGAAAATCCTATATTTCCTACTTGAATGAAAGTTAAGCAAAATGACACTACAAGCCTTTATATGTGTACTAAGTGGGTACAAGTTATATATACTCAGAGTAAATAAATAATAGATTGTGCGCATCTGCCCTAAGCTCACAACCCAACGGGGAACAGAAAGTAAGGTGGATAGCACACATTCCATTGGTTATTAGATCGTTGTCATATATAACCCTGGTGTAATCACTTGTTACTCATGGAATTATTTGTAATGGTTCCTTTATATCTAACGAAAAGTTCTTTTAAAAAAACGTATATTTCTTATAGTAAAATAGTGACTACGGTGACTACTTTTATAATAGCTTTGTTTATACTGCTATATATAATCTGATATCGGGTAGAAAGTTAATTGGGTGAATATGCCCTAAGTCCACAACCCAACGAGGACAGGAAGTAAGGCGGAAAACACACATTTAACTATCTATTGGGTATTAGTTTTATATATAAACAAGCTGTATAAACTAAGGTGTTATAGAGTTATTCACCCAAAGTCTTTAAGTGTATAATGGCTTAATAAAATGGATTAAGCCCTTATCTGGGAAGTTTCTAGTTTTGTATACCCAAAAGTAATGACTTTGAAAAGTATGTTTTGTACTAGAAAAGCTGTGCTTTGACTCTGTGTCCTATAACCTGATCCATACCTGGTACCCTTATGATGACTTAATGTATACTAAGCATAATTATATATAGATTCGGGTAGATAGTAGATTGGGTGAACTCATTCCAAGCCCACAATCCAACAAGAACATGAAATGAAGCGAAGAGCACACATCCTATTAGCTGTCGGAATCTATTAGTATATATGTATCCTATAGTGTATACATCAAGGAATCATAAGATTAGCATTATGGTCCTAACTTTTAAAAGTAGCCTTCTACCAAGACTCGACTGTTTTGAAAGTAGCCTTCTACCAAGACCCGACTGTACGACTATTAATAACATTGACACTGGAATTTTATATCCTTCTGTAATTGTCGTAATGACAGTGTAAGTACTGCAGTATTTGTAATAAGTGACTACTTTAAGTACCATTTTGCCTTAATTGAGGGTTAAGGCCTAATGTGATGGCTAGATCCTATGCTAAACGCTCCCTTGTCAAGAGATTCTAGGAACTACACGCGACCCCTGCATGAGTGCAAGCCGCGAACATCCATATTAGTCTGATCATGTATACCCAATATAACTATCACAATGCGTTGTGATTCATTGGTATAGTTAGATCCTGAAAACGTTCCATGGTATAGCACCTTACTATGTTCTGTTATGTTACCGTATATTGATATTGTATCTATGTAAGCGTATTCATGTAAGCGTATCTATGTAAATGTATTGCGTTAGTATAGACTGATGAACTGGACTGACTCTTTGAGTTCTTCATTGTACTAGAAGTAATGAATAGCATTCTCCTAAACTATACCTATAATATTTTACTAATGCTCTACCTGGACTGTTACTGAAAAGACTCGTTTCTCTACTAAGTTATGCTTGTACTTTAAAAACGGAGTTTTGTATAACTATAAAGTAACATAACCTTTTAAAAGAGTTTGGAAATGTTTTGACAACTTATAAATAACATAAGTAACATTTTGAAAGATGTTTAAAACAAACATTTACACAATTATCATTGTGTTCAACTTGTATCCCCCCCCCCTTAAAACAGTTAAAATGGTTAAAAGATTCATTACAGGGTATGAACTCACCTGATGTGGGTGATTCAAACGGGTATGCGCGTACAGATGAGAAGTTCCACGAATGAAGTCATGAGACACAATAAGTCCTAAATGATATATAATGACACATTTTAGCATGAATATAGTGTTTATAACAACTATATGAAAGGAAACACCTTCCGGGACTAGGAAAGACCTTGACCAAGTGTTGGAATCACATGTGATTCAACAAAGAAAGGTAGAATGGCACTCACATGAGTTTAATACCATGGGTTTATGTCCCAAGGGAGTTTATGGCTGTAAACTCATGGTTATTTTTGTATAAGTGCAAGATTGAAGGCTATAGATGTTTTAGGGACCTTAGCTCTACCATAGGATGAGGAAGACCACTTTCTTTGAAGCTTTTGGGGTGTTCACGGCCCTAATGAGTTTACAACCGTAAAATCATGACCATTTATGTTTATGAGAGTTGTTTAGGGTCCTAAAAGTCATAGTGAAGCATCCTAACTTCAAGTCTAAGCCTTACGAAGTGTTTGTGGCACCAATAAACCCTTAAATTGAGTTTCCGGCCCATGGACCACTTTGACATGTGTTTGCGGCTGTAACCACCTATGGGTGATGGTATTTTGATTGTTTTGAGTACTAAACACATCAAGGTAAAGAGGTAGGCTAGTCTCTAGGCTTAAGGAAGGAATTTGAGGCATCTTTGCACCATAAAAGGGAGTTTACCGCCCAAGAATATCCTTGGCCGTAAACTCTCTTCTAACCTTTGTTTCTTGATGTTTCTAAGGTCTAGACATGTTTAATCTAGTGTACAAAAAGTTAGAATAAGAGTGCTTACGATATAGGAGCTCGAACTAGTCGATTTGTCCAAGAACACTAGTGTGTGTTCTTGGTGTTTCTTGAGTATCTAAACAAACATGATTTTCATGGATGAAATCAAAGTAAGAAGCTAGTTAATAAGATGTATTAACTAATCAAGGGATAGAATACTCACTCTTTTGAAGATCTAAGGAAGAAGGTTGGATGATAGTTGAGAGGATTTGGGAGAAAATCCGGCCAAGAAAGGAAGAAATGAGAGAAAATGACCCAATCCTCTATATATACCCTTGAGTTTACAGCCACATGAGTTTACGGCCGTAAACTCATGGTCTTGTGGCCATGAACTCACTTAGATGGGGATTTGGTTCAATTTGCTACACTGTGGTTCTAGCGGGTACTTTCTAACACTTGGTCCTTCAGTGTTTTAGGCTCAAAACTCCTTAGAATGACCTGTAACCATGCTAGAACTTTGTACTAATGATTTTGACACTCAGTTGAGTTGAATGATTGAGCTTATAAAATAAAAAATTTGGGGTTATCACATCATCCCCCTGTTAGAGGGAATTTCGTCCTGAAATTAGCTCTCTTAGCATTACTACTGGGGTTGCGCTCTTCTGATTGGTAGATCCATTCATGATAGGATTCATACTTGGTCCATCTATCATTACTTCGTGTATACAAGCCGTATATCATTAGGATTTGTAGGACTGTCGGATGTGCAACTCTGCCCCAGGTCCACAACCCAACGAGGACAGGAGATAGGGCGGAAACACACATACTAGATCTGTGTAATCATAATCATATACCACCGTCGCGTATACACTAAATAATATTAGGTGGGCTGTATTCGTCCATAGCCTCTGTGCTCGAACTTGGTCTGCTGGACGAGTGGTATTTCGTGACGGTCTGCGGACATCTAACGATAAGGCTTCGGAGGACAAAGTACTCTTCGCACGAGTACTTTGGGGGTTTATAATGCGAAAGATAAAATTTTTGATTCAGGTCGGACTTTCGATACGAACGATGAAAGTTTCGAGAACTTGCCGATCGAGGCGGTAGAAACATATGAACTCAGTATGGTGAGGACCACGCCAACTTATGACGAAAGAATACAACGGACTCTATACTGAACAAAGTTTTGGTCAAATGAAAGAAACTTCTGATAAACGACGATGTATCCCTGGCATGCTCGATACTGTACTCCTAGTATGTTTAACAATGTACTCTTTGCAACTGATCTCGTGTTTTCTGTTTTCTATTTGAAGTTAACACTCCTATGTATCATATTGCTATGTGTGCATACATACAAATAAAAGTGCTTTATCAACTCAAGGGATACTTTTATACCATAATCCTTCCTAGTACCACTACCATCGCCCGTCATATACAAGTTATGAATAATTAAGATGAGCCAGGCCGTCGACTGAATATCTATGCCTCAAATCCTCAACCAATTAAGGAAAGGGGACCTAAGCGGAGTCACTCACTCTAAGTCTGCAACATCTTAGTTGCACACAACTCTGATGTATATGGTGAGCCATAATAGCTTCTCTAAAGGATCTTTTAGTTCTCTTGAATATTACGACCTATTTCAACATGCGAGTTGTTATAGTTACTTTTAAGTGTCATCCCCAAATTTTAATCTTATAAGAATATAAATAAATTTTAAAAGTAATTACTATTTTGAAAACGTACCACTACTCGTCGACGACTCCGAGGTAGATTCTCCCGTGGTGATCATCAGAATGCGTCCATCCGCGCCTGAGTTCCTGATTATCGGGCAGTTCCCCTGATTATGTCCAGTCTCACCACAGCCATAGCAGGCTTGGTTTTCTTCAGCTCCGAGGACTTGGGAGATCGGTTGAGCCGGTGCCCTGCAGTAACGGACTGTGTGTCCCCTTCTGTGGCAGTTCAGACACTGCATTTCCCGACATACTCCGGTGTGGTGAAAGTTGCACATTCTACACTTTGGAAGGTTTCCAGCATAACGACTGGCAGGTGCTGAAGCAGTAGGCCTTGTAGCGGCGTACATAGTACTCGCTCGTTGCTCTTGCGGGGTGACTTGTGTTGTTTGCTTCTTCTTCCTCTTGTTCCCTGACTTCTGATTATAGTCCTCTTCCCTCGATGGCTCGGGAATAGGGACTTTTACACCATGGCGGACTCCATGGTCGATGAGTCGCTGAGCCAGGCGTTTAGCACTATCGAACGTGGCTGGGTTAGAAGATAGCACATTTCCTTGGGTCGGAGTAGACAGACCCCAAATGTATCTTTCTATCTTCTTGCTCTCCGAGGTAACCAACTCGGGGCATAGAGCTTCTAGTTAGATGAATCGGTCCGTGTAGGTCACTATGTCTGAGCCGTCCATAATGAGATCCCATAGCTCTTGTTCTAGTTTTTGAATCTCGCCTAACGGGCAGTATTCTTCCCGCATTAACTCTTTTCGGTTTTCCCAACCTATTGAGTTTTCAACTGATAGAGTCAGTGAATTAACATTGTTGTTCCACCATGTTAGGGCCTTGCCAGAGAAGGCGCAGGCAGCAAACTTCACTTTGCTTCCTTCTGGGCATAAACAGATTTCGAAAACCGACTCTGTTTTTTCGAACCATTGCATGAGGGCAATGACTCCTTCAGTCCCTTTAAAGGACAATGGTTGGCATATGGTGAAGTCCTTGTAGGAGAACTCTCCCTGGCGCACAGGGACTTCACCTTGAGTAGAATCAGTAAGCGTTTCACCTCCACTTGTACTGATGGGGTGATATTGATCCATGGTTATTGCCACAGCCGCGGCCACTGTAGCGTTCAGAGTTGCTGCATCAATTTGTGGAGAAGGTATTGGAGTTATCGGAGTAGTGTGTCTGGGTGATCTGCGAGGAGGCATCTTTGCTAAAAGAAAACAAAGATGAGACGGAATAAGTCTATAGCAACGGACACAATCCGAAAGATGAAAGGACAAGGTTATCCTAGTTCTGGATGTATCGGGTCTTGACTTCCACAGGGTTCTAGAAACAATTCATAAATGAGTCTATACCTAATAAACCCTATGAATTTGAAATAACTATCCTCGAATGAATATTTGTTTCCTGAATAACTGTTACCAGCTGCATGCAAGAAAATAATCCTAACACATGTAATGTGAGCCGTGTTTCCACTCGCTCGACCAATTAACAGGATTAATATTTATTGGTGTGAGACGTTTTGATTACCCCGGCTGATCCTTCTTTGAAAACTTCTCATGAACTTGTCCTTGTTCCTCCCGGACTCTTCTGTTGTATACTATGAGGAAGTGGTTACATCTATCTGGGCTTGTCGCGCGAGAATGAAAGTGACTAAAGAACCTATGAGCTTTAAGGTAACTTTATGAGGTGATCCTTACGGAATCCTCCTATAATTGTACAAGGTACACAAGTTTGTATATAATTGAAGATCAAATAGACCTTTGAATAATTGATCGCACCTCAACACTACTTCCTTAAGAGGAATGGATAGCGAAGCGTTGGTCACAGATTCTATGTCTATAAGATCTTGATTATATATAAAACTTTAGGAATATACCATGTAAGATTATACACCTATCCGTAAGGCTCTTTTAAGTTATCACATAAGTTATTTATATTGACTAAAATACTCCTATAGTATTCTAATGTAATGTACTTAGTATGTTCTAAACTCGTTATCGCGCTATCGTATCATAGAATACTCCCATAGTACTCTAACTCTAACTGTACTTGTTCTGGCGTTCTCTTGACTGGTGTTCCGGTAAGTTTTAACCTTGTTGCAACACCACATCATTCCCAAACACATGTTGGTCACATCTCGAATGAATATAGTTGATCAGGCTATATTGTTCCTAGCTATGATTACATAACTGTTCGGGTTGACGACAGTGCCCAACCTTTAAATACTTTTAGTTCGTTCTCCTCATGACACTAGTTCTATTATGTACACGTATAAGCAAGTAGGTATATTTTAATAACTTCAAGTTATACTCTAAAATATATCATTATGTAGAGCACTTAAGCCCCCATTGTATTTATAGACGTATATCTTTTAACGGTTGATATACTTAGTTCACTATAGACAATGCTCTGATACCAATCTGTTACACCCCAAAACCGAAACAACGGAAATGTTTAGGGATGGAGGACGTCATGTTTAGTATCACGAGATATGTATATGGTAAGCAAATAATGAACAACCATTTCATTTAGAAAGAAAGTGTTTACAATGTGTGTGTTCACAAAACATAGAAGTCATAAACAAATAACAAAACAAGACTTGAAGCTATAATGCTCCATCTTCTGAAGTCCCAGCAAGAGCACCTGTCTAATAGTCTCCTGAGAATACAAGTTATTTGAAAGAGTTGATCAGCAATGAAGCTGGTGAGTTCATAACATTTTAGTGATGTGAGTAAGCTGTAAAATGTGGTTGAAAATGTATATGCACAAGTGATGTAAGTTGTAAGTTCTATTTTGAAAAGTTCGCATCTTCCTCTAGAAAGTCCTATATTTCCTACTTGAATGAAAGTTAAGTAAAATGATACTACAAGCCTTTATATGCGTACTAAGTGGCTACAAGTTATATATACTCAGAGTAAATAAAGAATCGATTGTGCGCATCTGCCCTAAGCTCACAACCCAACGGGGAACAGAAAGTAAGGCGGATAGCACATATTCCATTGGTTATTAGATCGTTGTCATATATAACCCTGGTGTAATCACTTGTTACTCATGGAATTATTTGTAATGGTTCCTTTATATCTAACGAAAAGTTATTTTAAGAAAACCTATATTTCTTATAGTAAAATAGTGACTACGGTGACTACTTTTATAATAGCTTTGTTTATACTGCTATATATAATCTGATATCGGGTAGAAAGTTAATTGGGTGAATATGCCCTAAGTCCACAACCCAACGAGGACAGGAAGTAAGGCGGAAAACACACATTTAACTATCTATTGGGTATTAGTTTTATATATAAACAAGCTATATAAACTAAGGTGTTATAGAGTTATTCACCCAAAGTCTTTAAGTGTATACTGGCTTAATAAAATGGATTAAGCCCTTATCTGGGAAGTTTCTAGTTTTGTATACCCAAAAGTAATGACTTTGAAAAGTATGTTTTGTACTAGAAAAGTTGTGCTTTGACTCTGTGTCCTATAACCTGATCCATACCTGGTACCCTTATGATGACTTAATGTATACTAAGCATAATTATATATAGATTCGGGTAGATAGTAGATTGGGTGAACTCGTTCCAAGCCCACAATCTAACAGAACATGAAATGAAGCGAAGAGCACACATCCTATTAGCTGTCAGAATCTATTAGTATATATGTATCCTATAGTGTATACATCAAGGAATCATAAGATTAGCATTATGGTCCTAACTTTTAAAAGTAGCCTTCTACCAAGACTCGACTGTTTTGAAAGTAGCCTTCTACCAAGACCCGACTGTACGACTATTAATAACATTGACACTGGAATTTTATATCCTTCTATAATTGTCGTAATGACAGTGTAAGTACTGTAGTATTTGTAATAAGTGACTACTTTAAGTACCATTTTGCCTTAATTGAGGGTTAAGGCCTAATGTGATGGCTAGATCCTATGCTAAACGCTCCCTTGTCAAGAGATTCTAGGAACTACACGCGACCCCTGCATGAGTGCAAGCCGCGAACATCCATATTAGTCTGATCATGTATACCCAATATAACTATCACAATGCGTTGTGATTCATTGGTATAGTTAGATCCTGAAAACGTTCCATGGTATAACACCTTACTATGTTCTGTTATGTTACCGTATATTGATATTGTATCTATGTAAGCGTATTCATGTAAGCGTATCTATGTAAATGTATTGCGTTAGTATAGACTGATGAACTGGACTGACTCTTTGAGTTCTTCATTGTACTAGAAGTAATGAATAGCATTCTCCTAAACTATACCTATAATATTTTACTAATGCTCTACCTGGACTGTTACTGAAAAGACTCGTTTCTCTACTAAGTTATGCTTGTACTTTAAAAACGGAGTTTTGTATAACTATAAAGTAACATAACCTTTTAAAAGAGTTTGGAAATGTTTTGACAACTTATAAATAACATAAGTAACATTTTGAAAGATGTTTAAAACAAACATTTACACAATTATTATTGTGTTCAACTTGTATCCCCCCCCCCCCCTTAAAACAGTTAAAATGGTTAAAAGATTCATTACAGGGTATGAACTCACCTGATGTGGGTGATTCAAACGGGTATGCGCGTACAGATGAGAAGTTCCACGAATGAAGTCATGAGACACAATAAGTCCTAAATGATATATAATGACACATTTTAGCATGAATATAGTGTTTATAACAACTATATGAAAGGAAACACCTTCCGGGACTAGGAAAGACCTTGACCAAGTGTTGGAATCACATGTGATTCAACAAAGAAAGGTAGAATGGCACTCACATGAGTTTAATACCATGGGTTTATGTCCCAAGGGAGTTTATGGCTGTAAACTCATGGTTATTTTTGTATAAGTGCAAGATTGAAGGCTATAGATGTTTTAGGGACCTTAGCTCTACCATAGGATGAGGAAGACCACTTTCTTTGAAGCTTTTGGGGTGTTCACGGCCCTAATGAGTTTACAACCGTAAAATCATGACCATTTATGTTTATGAGAGTTGTTTAGGGTCCTAAAAGTCATAGTGAAGCATCCTAACTTCAAGTCTAAGCCTTACGAAGTGTTTGTGGCACCAATAAACCCTTAAATTGAGTTTCCGGCCCATGGACCACTTTGACATGTGTTTGCGGCTGTAACCACCTATGGGTGATGGTATTTTGATTGTTTTGAGTACTAAACACATCAAGGTAAAGAGGTAGGCTAGTCTCTAGGCTTAAGGAAGGAATTTGAGGCATCTTTGCACCATAAAAGGGAGTTTACCGCCCAAGAATATCCTTGGCCGTAAACTCTCTTCTAACCTTTGTTTCTTGATGTTTCTAAGGTCTAGACATGTTTAATCTAGTGTACAAAAAGTTAGAATAAGAGTGCTTACGATATAGGAGCTCGAACTAGTCGATTTGTCCAAGAACACTAGTGTGTGTTCTTGGTGTTTCTTGAGTATCTAAACAAACATGATTTTCATGGATGAAATCAAAGTAAGAAGCTAGTTAATAAGATGTATTAACTAATCAAGGGATAGAATACTCACTCTTTTGAAGATCTAAGGAAGAAGGTTGGATGATAGTTGAGAGGATTTGGGAGAAAATCCGGCCAAGAAAGGAAGAAATGAGAGAAAATGACCCAATCCTCTATATATACCCTTGAGTTTACAGCCACATGAGTTTACGGCCGTAAACTCATGGTCTTGTGGCCATGAACTCACTTAGATGGGGATTTGGTTCAATTTGCTACACTGTGGTTCTAGCGGGTACTTTCTAACACTTGGTCCTTCAGTGTTTTAGGCTCAAAACTCCTTAGAATGACCTGTAACCATGCTAGAACTTTGTACTAATGATTTTGACACTCAGTTGAGTTGAATGATTGAGCTTATAAAATAAAAAATTTGGGGTTGTCACATCATCCCCCTGTTAGAGGGAATTTCGTCCTGAAATTAGCTCTCTTAGCATTACTACTGGGGTTGCGCTCTTCTGATTGGTAGATCCATTCATGATAGGATTCATACTTGGTCCATCTATCATTACTTCGTGTATACAAGCCGTATATCATTAGGATTTGTAGGACTGTCGGATGTGCAACTCTGCCCCAGGTCCACAACCCAACGAGGACAGGAGATAGGGCGGAAACACACATACTAGATCTGTGTAATCATAATCATATACCACCGTCGCGTATACACTAAATAATATTAGGTGGGCTGTATTCGTCCATAGCCTCTGTGCTCGAACTTGGTCTGCTGGACGAGTGGTATTTCGTGACGGTCTGCGGACATCTAACGATAAGGCTTCGGAGGACAAAGTACTCTTCGCACGAGTACTTTGGGGGTTTATAATGCGAAAGATAAAATTTTTGATTCAGGTCGGACTTTCGATACGAACGATGAAAGTTTCGAGAACTTGCCGATCGAGGCGGTAGAAACATATGAACTCAGTATGGTGAGGACCACGCCAACTTATGACGAAAGAATACAACGGACTCTATACTGAACAAAGTTTTGGTCAAATGAAAGAAACTTCTGATAAACGACGATGTATCCCTGGCATGCTCGATACTGTACTCCTAGTATGTTTAACAATGTACTCTTTGCAACTGATCTCGTGTTTTCTGTTTTCTATTTGAAGTTAACACTCCTATGTATCATATTGCTATGTGTGCATACATACAAATAAAAGTGCTTTATCAACTCAAGGGATACTTTTATACCATAATCCTTCCTAGTACCACTACCATCGCCCGTCATATACAAGTTATGAATAATTAAGATGAGCCAGGCCGTCGACTGAATATCTATGCCTCAAATCCTCAACCAATTAAGGAAAGGGGACCTAAGCGGAGTCACTCACTCTAAGTCTGCAACATCTTAGTTGCACACAACTCTGATGTATATGGTGAGCCATAATAGCTTCTCTAAAGGATCTTTTAGTTCTCTTGAATATTACGACCTATTTCAACATGCGAGTTGTTATAGTTACTTTTAAGTGTCATCCCCAAATTTTAATCTTATAAGAATATAAATAAATTTTAAAAGTAATTACTATTTTGAAAACGTACCACTACTCGTCGACGACTCCGAGGTAGATTCTCCCGTGGTGATCATCAGAATGCGTCCATCCGCGCCTGAGTTCCTGATTATCGGGCAGTTCCCCTGATTATGTCCAGTCTCACCACAGCCATAGCAGGCTTGGTTTTCTTCAGCTCCGAGGACTTGGGAGATCGGTTGAGCCGGTGCCCTGCAGTAACGGACTGTGTGTCCCCTTCTGTGGCAGTTCAGACACTGCATTTCCCGACATACTCCGGTGTGGTGAAAGTTGCACATTCTACACTTTGGAAGGTTTCCAGCATAACGACTGGCAGGTGCTGAAGCAGTAGGCCTTGTAGCGGCGTACATAGTACTCGCTCGTTGCTCTTGCGGGGTGACTTGTGTTGTTTGCTTCTTCTTCCTCTTGTTCCCTGACTTCTGATTATAGTCCTCTTCCCTCGATGGCTCGGGAATAGGGACTTTTACACCATGGCGGACTCCATGGTCGATGAGTCGCTGAGCCAGGCGTCTAGCACTATCGAACGTGGTTGGGTTAGAAGATAGCACATTTCCTTGGGTCGGAGTAGACAGACCCCAAATGTATCTTTCTATCTTCTTGCTCTCCGAGGTAACCAACTCGGGGCATAGAGCTTCTAGTTAGATGAATCGGTCCGTGTAGGTCACTATGTCTGAGCCGTCCATAGTGAGATCCCATAGCTCTTGTTCTAGTTTTTGAATCTCGCCTAACGGGCAGTATTCTTCCCGCATTAACTCTTTTCGGTTTTCCCAACCTATTGAGTTTTCAACTGATAGAGTCAGTGAATTAACATTGTTGTTCCACCATGTTAGGGCCTTGCCAGAGAAGGCGCAGGCAGCAAACTTCACTTTGCTTCCTTCTGGGCATAAACAAATTTCGAAAACCGACTCTGTTTTTTCGAACCATTGCATGAGGGCAATGACTCCTTCAGTCCCTTTAAAGGACAATGGTTGGCATATGGTGAAGTCCTTGTAGGAGAACTCTCCCTGGCGCACAGGGACTTCACCTTGAGTAGAATCAGTAAGCGTTTCACCTCCACTTGTACTGATGGGGTGATATTGATCCATGGTTATTGCCACAGCCGCGGCCACTGTAGCGTTCAGAGTTGCTGCATCAATTTGTGGAGAAGGTATTGGAGTTATCGGAGTAGTGTGTCTGGGTGATCTGCGAGGAGGCATCTTTGCTAAAAGAAAACAAAGATGAGACGGAATAAGTCTATAGCAACGGACACAATCCGAAAGATGAAAGGACAAGGTTATCCTAGTTCTGGATGTATCGGGTCTTGACTTCCACAGGGTTCTAGAAACAATTCATAAATGAGTCTATACCTAATAAACCCTATGAATTTGAAATAACTATCCTCGAATGAATATTTGTTTCCTGAATAACTGTTACCAGCTGCATGCAAGAAAATAATCCTAACACATGTAATGTGAGCCGTGTTTCCACTCGCTCGACCAATTAACAGGATTAATATTTATTAGTGTGAGACGTTTTGATTACCCCGGCTGATCCTTCTTTGAAAACTTCTCATGAACTTGTCCTTGTTCCTCCCGGACTCTTCTGTTGTATACTATGAGGAAGTGGTTACGTCTATCTGGGCTTGTCGCGCGAGAATGAAAGTGACTAAAGAACCTATGAGCTTTAAGGTAACTTTATGAGGTGATCCTTACGGAATCCTCCTATAATTGTACAAGGTACACAAGTTTGCATATAATTGAAGATCAAATAGACCTTTGAATAATTGATCGCACCTCAACACTACTTCCTTAAGAGGAATGGATAGCGAAGCGTTGGTCACAGATTCTATGTCTATAAGATCTTGATTATATATAAAACTTTAGGAATATACCATGTAAGATTATACACCTATCCGTAAGGCTCTTTTAAGTTATCACATAAGTTATTTATATTGACTAAAATACTCCTATAGTATTCTAACGTAATGTACTTAGTATGTTCTAAACTCGTTATCGCGCTATCGTATCATAGAATACTCCCATAGTACTCTAACTCTAACTGTACTTGTTCTGGCGTTCTCTTGACTGGTGTTCCGGTAAGTTTTAACCTTGTTGCAACACCACATCATTCCCAAACACATGTTGGTCACATCTCGAATGAATATAGTTGATCAGGCTATGTTGTTCCTAGCTATGATTACATAACTGTTCGGGTTGACGACAGTGCCCAACCTTTAAATACTTTTAGTTCGTTCTCCTCATGACACTAGTTCTATTATGTACACGTATAAGCAAGTAGGTATATTTTAATAACTTCAAGTTATACTCTAAAATATATCATTATGTAGAGCACTTAAGCCCCCATTGTATTTATAGACGTATATCTTTTAACGGTTGATATACTTAGTTCACTATAGACAATGCTCTGATACCAATCTGTTACACCCCAAAACCGAAACAACGGAAATGTTTAGGGATGGAGGACGTCATGTTTAGTATCACGAGATATGTATATGGTAAGCAAATAATGAACAACCATTTCATTTAGAAAGAAAGTGTTTACAATGTGTGTGTTCACAAAACATAGAAGTCATAAACAAATAACAAAACAAGACTTGAAGCTATAATGCTCCATCTTCTGAAGTCCCAGCAAGAGCACCTGTCTAATAGTCTCCTGAGAATACAAGTTATTTGAAAGAGTTGATCAGCAATGAAGCTGGTGAGTTCATAACATTTTAGTGATGTGAGTAAGCTGTAAAATGTGGTTGAAAATGTATATGCACAAGTGATGTAAGTTGTAAGTTCTATTTTGAAAAGTTCGCATCTTCCTCTAGAAAGTCCTATATTTCCTACTTGAATGAAAGTTAAGTAAAATGACACTACAAGCCTTTATATGCGTACTAAGTGGCTACAAGTTATATATACTCAGAGTAAATAAAGAATCGATTGTGCGCATCTGCCCTAAGCTCACAACCCAACGGGGAACAGAAAGTAAGGCGGATAGCACATATTCCATTGGTTATTAGATCGTTGTCATATATAACCCTGGTGTAATCACTTGTTACTCATGGAATTATTTGTAATGGTTCCTTTATATCTAACGAAAAGTTCTTTTAAGAAAACCTATATTTCTTATAGTAATATAGTGACTACGGTGACTACTTTTATAATAGCTTTGTTTATACTGCTATATATAATCTGATATCGGGTAGAAAGTTAATTGGGTGAATATGCCCTAAGTCCACAACCCAACGAGGACAGGAAGTAAGGCGGAAAACACACATTTAACTATCTATTGGGTATTAGTTTTATATATAAACAAGCTATATAAACTAAGGTGTTATAGAGTTATTCACCCAAAGTCTTTAAGTGTATACTGGCTTAATAAAATGGATTAAGCCCTTATCTGGGAAGTTTCTAGTTTTGTATACCCAAAAGTAATGACTTTGAAAAGTATGTTTTGTACTAGAAAAGTTGTGCTTTGACTCTGTGTCCTATAACCTGATCCATACCTGGTACCCTTATGATGACTTAATGTATACTAAGCATAATTATATATAGATTCGGGAAGATAGTAGATTGGGTGAACTCGTTCCAAGCCCACAATCTAACAGAACATGAAATGAAGCGAAGAGCACACATCCTATTAGCTGTCGGAATCTATTAGTATATATGTATCCTATAGTGTATACATCAAGGAATCATAAGATTAGCATTATGGTCCTAACTTTTAAAAGTAGCCTTCTACCAAGACTCGACTGTTTTGAAAGTAGCCTTCTACCAAGACCCGACTGTACGACTATTAATAACATTGACACTGGAATTTTATATCCTTCTGTAATTGTCGTAATGACAGTGTAAGTACTGTAGTATTTGTAATAAGTGACTACTTTAAGTACCATTTTGCCTTAATTGAGGGTTAAGGCCTAATGGGATGGCTAGGACCTACGCTAAATGCTCCCTTGTCAAGAGATTCTAGGAACTACACGCGACCCCTGCATGAGTGCAAGCCGCGAACATCCACATTACTATGATCATGTATACCCAATATAACTATCACAATGCGTTGTGATTCATTGGTATAGTTAGATCCTGAAAACGTTCCATGGTATAGCACCTTACTATGTTCTGTTCTGTTATCGTATATTGATATCGTATCTATGTAAACGTATTGCGTTAGTATAGACTCATGAACTGGACTGACTCTTTGTGTGCTTCATTGTACTAGAAATAATGAATAGCATTCTCCTAAACTATACCTATAATTTTTTACTAATGCTCTACTTGGACTGTTACTGAAAAGACTCGTTTCTCTAGAAAGTTATGCTTATACTTTAAAAACGGAGTTTTGTATAACTATAAAGTAACATAACCTTTTAAAATAGTTTGGAAATGTTTTGACAACTTATAAATAACATAAGTAACATTTTGAAAGATGTTTATAACAAACATTTACACAATTATCATTGTGTTCAACTTGTATCCCCCTCCCTTAAAATAGTTAAAATAGTTAAAAGATTCATTCCGGGGTATAAACTCACCTGATGTGGGTGATTCAAACGGGTATGTGCGTACGGATGATAAGTTCCACGACTGAAGACCAAAGACACAATAAGTCCTAAATGATATATAATGACACATTTTGGCATGAATATAGTGTTTATAACAACTATATGAAAGGAAACACCTTCCGGGACTAGGAAAGACCTTGACCAAGTGTTGGTATCACATGTGATTCAACAAAGGAAGCTAGAATGGCACTTACATGAGTTTAATACCATGGGTTTACGGCCCAAGGGAGTTTACGGCCGTAAACTCATGGTTATTCGTGTATAAGTGCAAGATTGAAGGATATAGATGTTTTAGGGACCTTAGCTCTAATGGGTTTTGAGCATTCTAACACTTCCTAAGTGTACATGCAACCCTAATAACCTTGGATCTATGTTTGTCTAATTATCATGCAAAGTTGAATTCCAAGGTTATATTCCTATCTAGCATACATGGGGAACAATTTTTAACTTGAATGAAAGATAGAATAACTTACCTTGTTGTTGCTTATGTTCCTTGAAACCTTGTGAGCCTAGCACCCCAAGTGTGATGCCTCAAATGCTTCACACAACACCAAATGCTCTTGGAAAGACTTTTGAGAGAACACACACTTCTTGAAATCGGCCTAGCCCTCTTGTTTCATATGTGTAGCCGATTTTGGTGGACAATGGGATTCTTATATAGTGTTGACACATCTAGGGTTACACCATGTAAACCCTAATGTGTCATGACTCTTCATTTCAATGACCCATGGGTTTGTAACTCCCATGGAGCATCCATGGAGCATCCTATGGGTGGAACCCAACTTGATAATCCATGGAGCCTCTTAGCCCACTATACAAGATATGAATGATTTACATAATTAACCCATATATTTAATTAGTTATCTTTTGATCACTTAATTAATTCTAAATTAATTCTTTGATCAAACTAATCAAATAATATTATTAATATATTAGAACTTATAATATATTAATAATCTCCAAGTGTTATTTCTCTCATTTAGTCTATCCAATTGCATGGTGCCATGCAACCCAAATGGACCATGCCGGGTCGGGTCAAGTACAGACCATAAATAGTTATGGACTTAGACACCTTATCCAACAGTCTCCCACTTGGATAAGTCTAATAACTATAACTCCAGTACTTCAGGAACCGACCGTCAATCGTAGCTCTTTCAAGGTCTCTCGGAACTGAGAAGATGTTGATACGCCATTTAAGATAAGTGATCATATAATCCTCTGTTCTAGATATCAGCCAGACAAATACATGGAACGATGTCTTACTTATTGTCCAACAGTTTGTTTCTCGATTTCCGATTTGTTTGACAAAGAACTTAATTGAACACATCAACTTAGTTCTGACCGGGCCCGGTACATAGGTCAAAACAAAATCATTGAGGGGCCCAGATATCAGCTTCTAATCCAAGAAGGAACAGATAAACTTCGACTCATATGTTTGTTCTACCACTCATTGAATTATACACAAAAGCACGTTTTATAACATCGAGTTACCAATGCGTTTTCGTATAATCAATGCATAACCAACTTGTAAGTAACAAATCATATCTCTAGGTTTGAAGACTTATATGATATTACCTGTAACGCCTGTGTTTCCGGGCTTGCCATTTTTAGCAATGTAATAGTCTAGGTTAACCTTTGTAACCCGTTTTGAAATAATAAGATTGTATTATTTGAGTATTATGTGTTTTGTGCTTAATTGCTTAATTATGTGGTTTGATTAATTAAGAATAAAAATAAGCGTCAAAATTTAAGTGTAAAATAAACTTGATATCTTTGGTTAATGTTGTAGTAGTTGAAACGAGGTTTCCGAATATATATAGAACGCCCAAATCTGACTTCGTATGAGAAAGTTATGATTTATCGAAGTTTCGGCTTAGCGGTATGCAGCCTGTTTTAATCGATTTGAGATCGAACGGTTTTTAGCCGAAGCAATCTAAACGAGGATCGAAGGTCTCGTTGTTGGTATCGAAGCGATAAAAAGTTAGGCGAGAACGGACGTCAAACGAAGAAGTTATGAATTTATAACGAAGTTTTTCTATCCTGGCCTATTAAAAATAATTAATAAAAATAAAGTTAAAATTAGCTGACGAAGTCTAAACGAAAGTTGTAGAGCGTAGTCTCACCTTCGCGTGGATATAAAGAACGTCGAAAACGGAGTTCGTATGAAGAAGATATGAATTCCCGAAGTTTATTAAATATTTTGTATTTAATTTTAAATGGAAAATCCGGCATTATCTGAAGGAGTCACCGATCTGATCCGAAGTACGCCTCGCGTACTCGTGTACGCCCCACGTACAGCGAAGCATGACGCACCTCGCACTCGAGTTCTTCAGATGACGAACGCCATGACGTTTCGGAGCAGTACTCCCCGCGTACTGCAGTACGCCCCGCGTACTCCGAGGCTCCAGCCTCCTATAAATAGGATGCGAGGGCAACCGAGTTCTTTTGCTATTTTCTCTCTTCTCTCTCTCCCGTTTTGCATCGATTTGCGTGCCAGAAATATCCCAAAGCCCCGGTATTATTCCCGAGCCCCGAAGCAAGTCCTGAGATCCCGAGAAGTGCGGTTCCCGAGCCGAAGCTCTGCCCGCAAGAAGTTCGATTTTTGTGAAGATCTTCCAGATCTGCTGAGGATTACTACTTTTGCAAGTCGTAGTGCTGTCCGATCATCTTCTGATCATGTGAGTGTATACTACCTTTCATAAACACGATTATAATACAAGTATGGTTTGAGTGTATTAAGTATATTGTTGTTTATATGTGTGAATGGGTATTCACTTTCTTCTATCTCATAGGTATGATTTATTCTCTATGAAATACGTGTTATGTGTGTGTGCCTCATCTGTTATGTGGAATATGTATTGGTTAAAGCATGCTATACAGGTTTTTAAACTATGTATAAAAATGTATATTTTTATCTACTAATATGTTGGGTAGAACATGGGTAGATAGTTGGTGTGTAATAAACAGATGAGAGGCCTCGTTGTTGTTTGATTTAGTCATCTAGCGGAGTTTAGATGACGACCACGGACTTTTCTAGATAGTCTTGTGGAAACATTAGCCGGTTCGCCACCTGTAGGTGTTAATGAACTTGGGTGTTCATTCGCCGTACTCCATCCCCCTCATGGTTGCCTTATTTGACTTATATTGCTGAGGAACCCCCGAAGCATGTGTTGTCGCCCTGATGAAATATTCTTAGACTAGGTTCCTTATGTTAGTTGTTTTAGGGACATAAAGTGAGAATAACGGGAATGGGTAATTGGGTTATTGTTGGTTGGTGCAATTAAATATAATTATTTATTGTGGGTTGAAAACCCTATATGCTCACCAGGCTCCCAAGCCTGACCCACTCAGTTTTAATTTGTATTACAGGAAGTGACGCGAGAGCATGAGATGGATGAACCATCAAGTTGTTTTGTTTACAAGTTTGTATATGTATATATTTGTTGAATGACTTGTAATGTTATCGTTTATGCTTATTGGTCTGTATCGGAACATGACACCCCGAGTTTTGATTATATAATGAAAATACATTTCTTCTATGAAATGCTTTGGTAAACATTGTTTTATCATGTTTTGTTTTTGGGAACAAATTCCGCAACTCTTTCAAATCAAAAGGATTTACTCTGAAATTATTTAAAAGCATAAATGAAAATCGGTCTTTTCTGGCCGAGATTTTGGGGATGTCATAGTTGGTATCAGAGCATTAGTTTAAGCGAACTAGGAATTTGTAGGATTTCTAGACTTAAACTTAGAATGATAAGTGAAGTTTTGAAATGTGTGTCTGTGATATTTTAGACACGAGCACTAGTTTATTTTAGGAAATTTGCCTAAAATGCTTTATGTGCTAAATGTTATATGTTTCCATATATGATATTATTTGTTCGGATCTATGGTCTGTTGCCGACCGGATCTAGAAACCTTATGTGTGTAGGATTCTAAGCGTACGTCTACGATATTAGAACTAGCATGTAAACGTTTCGGAGCGATAAGGATGATTTGAATATCTATCGTGATTGAGGATCTAATTTCACCTTATTCGCTGTGTAGATCAAAATGGTGAGAACAAGAAGTAGAGTTGGAAATGCTGATGAAAACAGGAATCAACCACCAGTGATTGAACAAGTACCTGTCGTAGCAGCAGCACCTGAGCCAATAACCATGGCTGGTGTGCAAATGATGATTCAGACGATGTTGGATCGTCAGATGGATGAAACTAGATGGTTGCTTCAACAGAATCGTGAAGTTGTCAATTCGTGTGGAGGAGCCTGAATTAAATGAAGGGCACTCGGAAGGTGGAAACTTCAGTGGGTCTGTTGGTCAAGCCAACCCACCGATAGTGAGGAAAAACAACCATGATGGAAGGAATGATGGAATGGGATGCAAGTACAAGGACTTTCTAACTTGCAAACCATCGACCTTCAATGGAAAGGAGGATCCGATTGGGGTTATGGATTGGATCTCCGAAATGGAGTTAGCCTTTATGACTTGTGGTTGTAGAGGCAAGTTGCAGACTATCTATGCAGTGCGTCAGTTCTGAGGTGGAGCCGTTCGTTGGTGGAACACTCTAGGGAAGACTTTAAGCCCTAATGAGCCACTGCAATTGTCATGGGCAGAATTCTTGGTGCAGTTCAAGCGCAGGTTCTGCTCGGCTTAAAATCTGTTGGAACTAGAGAACAAGTTTCTGACATTGACGAAAGGCAGCACGTCAGTTGATGAATATACCAATAACTTCACCGGTAAGATGGAGTTTGCCTTGCGTATCATCCCAGACGAGTTGACAAAGGTGGACCGGTATGCGAAGGGACTCCCATGGGAGTACGAGGTGTCAGTACGTCAGGCACATACTCTAGAGGCAGCTATCTGGGCTGCCAAGTCTGTTGAGAACATGATTAAGGGGAGAACCACCGACAAGGTTGAGGTTGGTGAGAAAAGAAAGTTTGAGGGAACATCTGGTTCCGGTAAGAAAAGCAAATTTTCAAAATCTGATTCGAAAAAGTTTGGTGGAGGAAAAGGAGGAGAAGCGAAGTGGTGTTATAAGTGTAAGAAAAAGCACTTTGAGAGATGTAACGAGGATGTAACCTGCTACAAGTGTGGGAAAGTTGGACATTTTGCCAATGAGTGTCCGAACAACAAAAGGATGTGTTTTGGTTGTAATGAAGAGGGGCATATTTTGAAAGACTGTCCGAAGAAGAAGGAGGCAGCTAGGCCCAACATTCCACCAAAGCCGAAGGCGAGAGCCTTCCAGATGACACTTGAGGCTGCGAAAGATGAGGTTGATGTCGCTTCAGGTACCTTTCTCATAAACGAATTACCTGCTCAAATTTTGTTTGATTCTGGAGCCAACTACTCCTTTATTTCGCATGAGTTTGGTAGAAAGCTAGCTTTGCCTCTTGATAGACTAGATAATGCTTTATTAGTCGAAGTTGCTAATGGCAAGTTTGTACCTGTTAGCCATCATACGAGAAACATCTTAATCGACCTTAATGGGAATAAGTTTCACGAGGAATTATTGCCTATCGAGCTTAATGGTTTCGACATCGTGTTGGGAATGGATTGGCTTAGCGCCAATGATGCCGAAATATTGTGCAAGAAGCAGATAGTTAAAGTAAACCCGCCTGGGAAAGATTCATTTATGGTGTACGGGGACAAACGGCGAGTAAATTCTGGAATCATTTCCCTAATGAAAGCCAGGAAGTGTTTGACCAAGGGATGTACATCATATTTAGCATTCGTGATCGATGCTAAGAAGGAAAAGAAGGTGATGCAGAGTATTCCAGTGGTGTGTGATTATCCAGAAGTATTTCCCGAAGATCTTCCTGGATTACCACCTGATAGACAAGTGGAGTTTAGAATAGACTTGTTACCAGGAACCATGCCAATAGCAAAAGCACCTTACCGATTAGCACCGACGGAGATGAAGGAGCTAATGATGCAACTTCAGGAGTTATTGGACAAAGGTTTCATTAGACCTAGTTCATCACCCTGGGGAGCTCCGGTGTTATTCGTGAAGAAGAAAGATGGAAGTATGAGAATGTGCATTGATTACAGAGAGCTGAACAAGGCAACAATAAAGAATAGATATCCGTTGCCAAGGATTGATGACCTATTTGATCAATTGCAAGGTTCGAGCTATTTCTCGAAGATCGATCTTAGGTCAGGATATCATCAGCTAAAAGTAAGAGAGCAAGATATCGAGAAGACTGCATTCAGAACTAGATATGGACATTACGAGTTCTTGGTTATGTCGTTTGGACTAACCAATGCTCCAGCAGCGTTCATGGATTTGATGAATAGGGTTTGTAATCCGTTCCTTGATAAATCCGTGATAGTGTTCATAGACGACATTCTGATTTACTCGAAAAGCCAGGAGGAGCATGGCAGACACTTGCGAGAAGTGTTATAAGTTTTGAAGCAGGAGAAGCTGTATGCAAAGTTCTCCAAATGTGATTTTTGGATTCGTGAAGTCCAATTCTTGGGTCACGTGGTCAACCAAGAAGAGATAATGGTTGATCCAGCGAAGATCGAAGCTGTGATGAAATGGGAACAACCGAAAACTCCCACGGAGATTCGAAGCTTTTTAGGATTAGCCGGATATTACCGAAGGTTTATCCAAGGTTTTTCTTTGATTGCTACTCCATTAACAGCTTTGACCCACAAAGGAGCTACTTATGCTTGGAGTGATAAGCATAAAGAAGCATTCAAGAAGCTAAAGAAGAAGCTATGCGAGGCACCGATACTTTCTTTACCCGATGGAGTTGAAGACTTCGCTGTTTATAGCGATGCGTCTGGGGTTGGATTGGGTTGTGTTTTGACCCAAAGAGAAAAGGTGATAGCATATGCGTCTCAACAGCTAAAGAAGCATGAAAAGAATTACCTGACTCATGATTTGGAGTTGGCAGTGGTAGTTTTCACTCTGAAAATATGGAGGCATTACCTCTATGGCACGAAGTGCAAACTTTTCACTGATCATAAGAGTCTCCACTATCTCTTTAATCAGAAAGAATTGAATATGAGGCAATGACGCTGGTTAGAGTTACTCAAGGACTACGACTGTGAGATACTTTACCATCCCGGTAAAGCTAATGTTGTTGTTGATGCTCTCAGTCGGAAAGTCAATCTTGAAAGGAAAAGGCCAAGAGCGTTGAGAATTGAAGTTGTCTCGACTATTTTGGAAAGTATAAAGAAAGCTCAAAGCGAAGCTTCTGAAAAGAATGACCGAAAGGAGGAACGTTTGGGCAGAACGTTGGTGTTCGGTGTAAACAGTCATGGACTGAAGGTGTTCCAAGATCGGATTTGGATACCTAAGACAGGAGGAGTCAGAGATCTTCTGATGGAAGAAGCTCACAAGACCATGTACTCGATTTATCCCGGTAGCACTAAATGTATAGGGACCTGAAACCCTACTACTGGTGGCCGACGATGAAGCTTGATGTTGCAAAGTATGTGGCCGAGTGTGTGACTTGTGCGAGAGTCAAGACACAACATCAGAAACCGTACGGGATTTTAGAACCATTTCCTGTGCCTATGGGTAAGTGGGAAGACATTGCTATGGATTTTGTCACTAAACTGCCCAGAACAAAGAGTGGTCACGACATGATTTGGGTGGTCGTTGATCGATTCACTAAGAGTGCGCATTTCATAGCAGCTAAGGAGAAATGGTCTATGGAGAAGCTTGCGAATTCTTACGTGAAGGAAATTGTGAGGCTTCACAGTGTTCCGTTAACGATTGTATCGGATCGTGATAGCCGTTTCACCTCGAGGTTTTGGAAAAGTCTACAAGAGGAAATGGGTACCAAGTTATGTTTAAGTACAGCTTACCATCTGCAGACTGATGGTCAGAGTGAAAGAACAATACAAACACTTGAAGATATGCTAAGAGCATGTACCTTAGAATTCCTAGGTAACTGGGATGAACATTTACCTTTGGTAGAATTTTCCTACAATAATAGTTTCCACTCGAGCATTAACATGGCACCTTATCAAGCTTTGTATGGACAGAAGTGTCGTACGCCGTCTTGTTGGCTTGAGGCTGGGGAAAAGTAGTTTATGGGACCGGAGATGGTCCATCAAACCGCTGAAAAGTTGAAAATAATTAGAGAATGAATGTTAGCAGCTCAAGATCGTCAAAAGAGCTATGCTGACAAGAAGCGAAGGCCAATGACCCTCGAAGTTGGAGATTCGGTTTTGCTTAAAGTCTCGTCGTGGAAGGGTCTTATAAGATTTGTTAAAAGGGGAAAGTTGAGTCCAAGGTTTATTGGACCGTTTAAAGTTCTTCAGAGGATTGGGAACCAAGCTTACAAGCTCGAATTGCCCGAAGAACTGAATGGAATTCACAACACTTTTCATGTGTGTTATTTGAGGAAGTTCACGGGAGAAGTTCCCGATATAATTCCAATTTCTTAATTGAGAATTGATGAGAACAAAAGGTTGATTGAAGAACCAGAGGCAATTGTTGACCGAAAGACTAAGAAGTTGCGACGCAAAATGGTTGGGTTAGTGCTTGTCCGATGAAAACACACGAATGGGCCGAATCTCACCTGGGAGACGGAGAGTGACATGTTGAGTCGCTATCCGCATTTGTTTGTTGATGTGTGATTCCGAGGGCGGAATCATTCTAAGGTGGAGAGAATTGTAACACATGTGTTTCCGGGCTTGCCATTTTTAGCAATGTAATAGTCTAGGTTAACCTTTGTAACCCGTTTTGAAATAATAAGATTGTATTATTTAAGTATTATGTGTTTGGTGCTTAATTGCTTAATTATGTGGTTTGATTAATTAAGAATAAAAATAAGCGTCAAAATTTAAGTGTAAAATAAACTTGATATCTTTGGTTAATGTTGTAGTAGTTGAAACACGGTTTCCGAATATATATAGAACGCCCAAATCTGACTTCGTATGAGAAAGTTATGATTTATCGAAGTTTCGGCTTAGCGGTATGCAGCCTGTTTTAATCGATTTGAGATCGAGCGGTTTTTAGCCGAAGCAATCTAAACGAGGATCGAAGGTCTCGTTGCTGGTATCGAAGCGATAAAAAGTTAGGCGAGAACGGACGTCAAACGAAGAAGTTATGAATTTATAACGAAGTTTTTCTATCCCGGCCTATTAAAAATAAATAATAAAAATAAAGTTAAAATTAGCCGACGAAATATAAACGAAAGTTGTAGAGCGTAGTCTCACCTTCGCGTGGATATAAAGAACGTCGAAAACGGATTTCGTATGAAGAAGATATGAATTTCCGAAGTTTATTAAATATTTTGTATTTAATTTTAAATGGAAAATCCGGCATTATCCGAAGGAGTCACCGATCTGATCCGAAGTACGCCCCGCGTATAGCGAAGCATGACGCACCTCGCACTCAGGTTCTTCGGATGACGAACGCCATGACGTTTCGGAGCAGTACGCCCCGCGTACTCCGAGGCTCCAGCCTCCTATAAATAGGATGTGAGGGCAACCGAGTTCTTATGCTATTTTCTCTCTTCTCTCTCCCGTTTTGCATCGATTTGCGTGCCAGAAATATCCCGAAGCCCTGGTATTATTCCCGAGCCTAGAAGCAAGCCCGAGATCCCGAAGATCCCGAGAAGTGCGGTTCCCGAGCCGAAGCTCTGCCCGCGAGAAGTTCGATTTTTGTGAAGATCTTCCAGATCTGCTGAGGATTACTACTTCTACAAGTCGTAGTGCTGTCCGATCATCTTCTGATCATGTGAGTGTATACTACCTTTCATAAACACGATTATAATACAAGTATGGTTTGAGTGTATTAAGTATATTGTTGTTTATATGTGTGAATGTGTATTCACTTTCTTTTATCTCATAGATATGATTTATTCTCTATGAAATACGTGTTATGTGTGTGTGTGCCTCATCTGTTATGTGGAATATGTATTGGTTAAAGCATGCTATACAGGTTTTTAAACTATGTATAAAAATGTATATTTTTATCTACTAATATGTTGGGTAGAACATGGGTAGATAGTTGGTGTGTAATAAACAGATGAGAGGCCTCGTTGTTGTTTGATTTAGTCATCTAGCGGAGTTTAGATGACGACCACGGACTTTTCAAGATAGTCTTGTGGAAACATTAGCAGGTTCGCCACCTGTAGGTGTTAATGAACTTGGGTGTTCATTCGCTGTACTCCATCCCCCTCATGGTTGCCTTATTTGACTTATATTGTTGAGGAACCCCCGAAGCATGTGTTGTCGCCCCCATGAAATATTCTTAGACTAGGTCCCTTATGTTAGTTGTTTTAGGGACATAAAGTGAGAATAACGGGAATGGGTAATTGGGTTATTGTTGGTTGGTGGAATTAAATATAATTATTTATTGTGGGTTGAAAACCCTATATGTTCACCAGGCTCCCAAGCCTGACCCACTCAGTTTTAATGTGTATTACAGGAAGTGGCGCGAGAGCATGAGATGGATGAACCATCAAGTTGTTTTGTTTACAAGTCTGTATATGTATATATTTGTTGAATGACTTGTAATGTTATCGTTTATGCTTATTGGTCTGTATCGGAACATGACACCCCGAGTTTTGATTATATAATGAAAATACATTTCTTCTATGAAATGCTTTGGTAAACATTGTTTTATCATGTTTTGTTTTTGGGAACAAATTCCGCAACTCTTTCAAATCAAAAGGATTTACTCTGAAATTATTTAAAAGCATAAATGAAAATCGGTCTTTTCTGGCCGAGATTTTGGGGATGAATAATATGTTATACCAAACAAAATTATTCTGGAAGTCAAAACATGCAAAAGAAATATAGTAAACGATCGACAAGAGATAGCAACACTTTACTCATAAATAAAACACCTTTTATTCATCATCTAATGTCAATTACACTTTACAAATTTCTAGGTTATCTAACTACTGAATCTAATATCATCCTTCAGCCCTATGCTCCGAGCATGCTGGAGATGCTTAACCCAAGTCAATCCCTTCGTGAGGGGATCTGTTGGCTTCTCATCTGATGATACCCTCTTTGCCACGAGGAGTCCTTCTTCTATCCGATGTATGATAAAATGGTATTTTTTGTCGATGTGTTTGGATCTCCCGTGATCCCTTGGTTCCTTGGCTAAGGCAACAGCGCTTTCACTATCACAGAAAATTTCCATTGGCTCTTTAATAGCTGGTACAACTCCAAGGTCTCCAATGAAGTTCTTCAGCCATATCGCCTCTTTTTTCGCCTCGCTAGCTGCAATATACTCTGATTCACAAGTTGAATCAGCCACTGTCTCTCGCTTGGAACTCTTCCAAGAAATTTCTCCTCCGTTTAAGGTAAAGACCCAACCCGACTGAGAGCGGAAATTATCCCTATCAGTCTGCAAGCTAGCATCACTATACCCTACAACTCTCAAGTCATCACTCCCACCGAGGGTAAGGACCCAGTCCTTAGTCCTCCGTAGGTACTTGAGGATATTCTTTACCGCAGTCCAGTGTGCCTTGCCAGGGTTCCCCTGATACCTGCTAACCATGCTCAGTGCAAAGGCTACATCAGGTCGAGTACACGTCATTGCATACATGATCGATCCTACAGTCGAAGCATAAGGTATTCGACTCATTTCTGCAATCTCAGCCTCAGTGCTAGGGATTTGTGTCTTACTCAATCTAGCATTACTCTGGATGGGTAACCTTATCCAAGTAGGTACTCTGACTAAGTCCAATTAGTCTTTTACTCCGATCTCTCAAGATCCTTATCCCTAGAATATAGGCAGCTTCTCCTAGGTCCTTCATAGAGAAACACTTCCCAAGCCAGGACTTAACTTCCTACAGAGTTGGGATGTCATTTCCTATGAGTAGTATCTCATCCACATACAATACCAAAAAGCTAACTATACTCCCACTAGCCTTGACATACACGCAAGACTCATCTTCACTCCTAGAAAAGCCAAATTCCTTGACCTTTTCATCAAAGCAAAGATTCCATCTGCGAGGTGCTTGCTTCAATCCATAAATGGATTTCTCAAGCTTACACACTCTATTAGGGTACTCGTTGTTGACAAAACCCTCTGGCTGGCTCATGTAAACATCTTCAGCTAACTTTCCATTAAGGAAAGCGGTTTTGACATCCATTTGCCATATTTCATAGTCATGAAATGCAGCTATGGCTAACAGAACCCTAATAGACTTAATCTTGGCTACTGGAGAAAAGTTCTCATCATAGTCCACTCCAGGAATTTGAGAGAAGCCCTTTGCAACCAGTCGAGCCTTATAAGTGTGTACTTTACCATCCATGTCGGTCTTCTTCTTGAAGACCCATTTGCACCCTACTATCTTATGACCTGGTACATTCTCAACCAAGTTCCAAACTTGATTGTCATACATGGACTGTATTTCACTGTCCATTGCCTCTTTCCACTTGGCTGACTCAGGGCCTGCCATGGCTTCCGCGTAACTGTTAGGTTCATTCAGACCTATCAGTGTCTCATCACTGATAAGTGTATCACCTTCTGCAGTAATGTGGAATCCATAGTAATGCTCAGGAGCATTCCTAACCCTTGTGGACCGCCTCAGAGGTACAGACTTGTCAATTGGCTCAACAGGAGTTTCCTCCTCAAGTTGAGTGCTAGGGTTTGAAGTTCCTTCACCGCTTGACTCTTGAATTTATTCAAGATCAACTTGCCTCCCACTGTTTCCTTAGCTTATAAACTCTCTCTCTCTCTAAAGAAAGCCCTCCTAGCTACAAAGACCACAGTTTCACTAGGTCTGTAGAAGAGGTAACCAAAGGATTGTTGTAGGTAGCCGATGAAAATACACCTCTCGCTTCAAGGTTCGAGCTTATCATGTGTCTCGCGTCTCACGAAAGCCTTGCAACCCCAAATCTTGATGTGGTCTAGTTTAGGTACTTTACCAGTCCACATCTCGTGAGGAGTTTTGGCAACTTTCTTTGTAGGGACTAGATTAAGGATATGGGCGACAGTCTCTAAGGCATACCCCCAAAATGAGATTGGTAGCAAAGCTCGACTCATCATGGAACGAACCATATCCAACAAGGTTCGATTACGCCTCTCAGCCACACCATTCAACTGTGGTGTCCTGGGAGGTGTCAATTGTGAGACTATCCCACATTCCCTTAGATAGTCAAGGAACTCTGAACTAAGATACTCATCACCACGATCGGATCGAAACATCTTCATGTTCCTGCCCAATTGATTCTCGACTTCCTGTTTAAATTCCTTAAACTTTTTGAAAGTCTCCGACTTATGCTTGATCAAGTAGACATATCCATATCTACTGTAGTCATCAGTAAAAGTCAAATAATAACGATTAGCATCCCTTGTCGCATGTTTGATTGGTCCACAGACATCCGTGTGTACAAGGTCTAACAAACCTTCACCCCTCTCACACGAGCCTGTGAAGGGTGACTTTGTCATTTTTCCAAGTAAGCATGATTCGCAACTATCATCTGACTTTAGGTCAAATGACTCCAAGACTCCATCCTTTTGGAGTTGGCCTATGCGTTTCTTGCTTATATGTCCAAGACGACAATACCATAATGATGCTTTATCCAGGTTATTATTAACAGAATCAATACACAATACATTATTTCCTAAGTTATCAATCACAGATATTGTTTCATACATGCCATCACAAGGTAATGCTTTAAAATAAAGAACATTATTAAAGAAAGCATTAATCGAACCAACTTCATTATCAAATGAAAAGGTGAAACCTTGTTTATACAATGCATGAAAGGAAATAATATTTCTTGCCATTTCTGGCGAATAACAACACTTATTGAAATCTAAACTAAACCCACTACTTAGTGATAAAGTATAAACTCCAATCTTGGTGACAGGTAAAGCTTTCCTATTCCCCATGATTAGGTTTATTCTTCCTTGCTCCACATTCTCACTTCTTCTTAGTCCCTGCAAGCACAACAAATGTGAATACCACAACCGGTATCTAGGACCCAAGATTTAGAATGGGGTGAGTTATTAGAAATGATAGTGTAAATACATGCATGGTTGGGTTTAACTTTCCCATCCTTCACATCTTGCTGGTATTTTGGGCAGTTCCGCGTCCAATGTGATTTTTCATGGCAATAGAAGCATTCAGCCTTTTTTGGGTCAGAAGAAGGAGTAACGAAACCTTTCTTGGTTCCACTTGAAGAATAGTCATCAAGGGTCCGAGCCTTGGTACCCTTTGAAGAGCTCTTTCTCTTCTTCCCTCGACTTTTCCCGATTGCCAAAACTGGAGTAGAGTTTAAGGTAGGAGTGTTGACAACCGACTTCCCCTTAAGACCTGTTTCTGTGGTCTTGAGAAGTCCCTGAAGTTTGCTGAGTGTGACCTCTTCCTTATTCATGTGATATGTCATGCAGAATTGATCATAGCACGATGGTAAGGAGTGCAAAATGATATCTATTGCAAGCTCCTTAGGGAAGTTCACATTAAGCTTGCATTTTCTGCATGTGGCTCGTGACGGATTCCCCGTCCTTCATCATGGTTGTTATCATGGAGCAGATGATTTCATACCTTTCTTGTCGTGCACTTTGATGGTATCTTTCCATCAGATCTTGGTGCATTTCATAAGGGTAGAAATCCTCATAGGACTTTTGGAGTTCTACTGTCATCGTGGCCATCATGATGCATGCCACCTTGGTAGCATCCCTTTCATGTGCCTGAAAGTCAGCGATCTCCTGGGGAGTTGCAGTGGTCTCATCAATCTCCTTAAGCTCCTTGTCAAGGACACATTCTTTGTCCTCGTAGCGGGTAATCATCCTGATGTTTCTGATCCATTCATTGAAGTTGGATCCATCAAAAGTGACTTTCCCACACAAGTTCATAAGGGTAAAGGAGCCATTAGGATTAGAGCCAGAAGCAGCATTGTTTGAAGACATCTGAAGGACAAGATTAGTTTAGATATTTAGAGAGTCCTTAATAAAACACCCAAATGTAATATTAAGGCTAGGATCCAATCACAATATATTATAACTTAGAAGAGGTATGCCGTAATCCAAGCTATAACATATTTGAAAGATAGGTGAATGACGATTTACCAGTTTCCACCACGAAAACTGAAATATTAAATATTAGGTTTTTGATTGGTTCTTAGAAATTCCTAGATTCTTTGAGATTCAATGAACTTTTCAAAGGCATGTTTCAATCTCGAGTGTGCCCTCCAAGTTTTGTGACTGGGATACCGAGGATCACAAAACGAGGTGTGAAGTAACCATGCAAATCACTTGGTACCCTTAAAGTTTATCACTCAATCGATGTGCCGGTAAACCACACACGCTCCACCGATACTATAATAAACCTTAAGTCACCCTTTACCTACCTTGTTAAGTCCAAGTTAGTGTGCCGGTTAACCACACACGCTCCACCAACGACTTAAACAAAGTGTAAAGTGTAATTTCATGGATTAGCACCTTATTCACATTTTTCCTAAAGTAACTAACATTGGGAATTTAATAAAACATTTAGTTACTTTATAATATTCATCATACTTTTAATGAGAATTTATAAGTCCTTGTCCTACCCATTCGGCTAACGACCCTCCACCGGTCAAGCAAGTAGTGGGTGAGAGTGGACACCCATTAAGTTGCCATTTTATAGGCAACAACCTTATACCCACCTTATAGACCGGCTTCGTGAATGAGGCGTACTAGCGGTAAGACGAATTTAATCTTATACATACATACATATATATATATATATATATATATATATATATATATATATATATATATTAACTTATAATATTATAAGTATAAGGGTAGAATTTTAACTTTCAAAATTCTAAGGGTTGGAACTAAAGTTTTAGCATGACTTTACTTGTTCCAAAACTTGAGGGCAAGTTTTGTAAACTTTCAAAACTTTTCATTTCTTGTAACTTATGAGTTTATTAGAGTAATAAAAATGAAGACTCTTCATTTTTTCTAACTCTTGTGTTCTTTTAATGGTTTTAACTCAAGTGACTTTTGGTTTTCCATAACTTGAGGACAAGTTATGGACTCCATTAAAACACATTATGATCAAGAATTAAACTACCACATAGGTTACAAATAATTCCTATGATCATCTAAACATCATAAGATCAAGAACATGAACATGAACACTTTCATGAATCAAAACTACACTTAAAACTTTGTAATTTTGATAACTAGTTGTTGTAAATGGATTAGCAAAGACATTACACCATCTAAAACAAGTTTTCAAGTACCAAAACAATTTAGGGTAATGTTTCTAGTCCATTTCCAACAACTAAAGTCGAAAATCTGCACTTTGTGGCTCCTACTCGCCGAGTGCATGAACCTACTCGGCGAGTAGGTTGAAGATAGAAGTGAACTCGGCGAGTCTCCCCATGGACTCGGCGAGTTCATCAGGCAGACAGCAAGTTTTTTGACTTTTTTCAACTTTTAAGCACAAATAACAAACAACCAAGCCTACGCTCTGATACCACTGATGGGTTTTGAGTATTCTAACACTTCCTAAGTGTACATGCAACCCTAATAACCTTGGATCTATTTTTGTCTAGTTATCATGAAAAGTTGAATTCCAAGGTTATATTCCTATCTAGCATACATGGGGAACAATTTTTAACTTGAATGAAAGATAGAATAACTTACCTTGTTGTTGCTTATGTTCCTTGACACCTTGTGAGCCTAGCACCCCAAGTGTGATGCCTCAAATGCTTTACACAACACCAAATGCTCTTGGAAAGACTTTTGAGAGAACACACACTTCTTGAAATCGGCCTAGCCCTCTTGTTTCATATGTGTAGCCGATTTTGGTGGAGAATGGGATTCTTATATAGTGTTGACACATCTAGGGTTACACCATGTAAACCCTAATGTGTCATGACTCTTCATTTCCATGACCCATGGGTTTGTAACTCCCATGGAGCATCCTATGGGTGGAACCCAACTTGATAATCCATGGAGCCTCTTAGCCCACTATACAAGATATGAATGATTTACATAATCAACCCATATATTTAATTAGTTATCTTTTGATCACTTAATTAATTCTAAATTAATTCTTTGATCAAACTAATCAAATAATATTATTAATATATTAGAACTTATAATATATTAATAATCTCTAAGTGTTATTTCTCTCATTTAGTCTATCCAATTGCATGGTGCCATGCAACCCAAATGGACGATGCCGGGTCGGGTCAAGTACTGACCAGAAATAGTTATGGACTTAGACACCTTATCCAACAAGCTCTACCCTAGGATGAGGAAGACCAGTTTCTTTGAAGCTTTTGGGTTGTTCACATCCCTAATGAGTTTACAACCATAAACTCATGACCATTTATGTTTATGAGAGTTGTTTAGGGTCCTAAAAGTCATAATGAAGCATCCTAACTTCAAGTCTAAGCCTTAGGAAGTGTTTGTGGCACCAATACACCCTTAAATTGAGTTTTCGGCCCATGGACCACTTTGACATGTGTTTGCGGCTGTAATCACCTATGGGTGATGGTATTTTGATTGTTTTGAGTACTAAACACATCAAGGTAAAGAGGTAGGCTAGTCTCTAGGCTTAAGGAAGGAATTTGGGGCATCTTTGCACCATAAAAGGGAGTTTACGGCCCAAGAACATCCTTGGCCATAAACTCTCTTGTAACCTTTGTTTCTTGATGTTTCTAAGGTCTAGATATGTTTAATCTAGTGTACAACAAGTTAGAATAAGAGTGCTTACGATATAGGAGCTTGAACTAGTCGATTTGGCCAAGAACACTAGTGTGTGTTCTTGGTGTTTCTTGAGATTCTAAACAAACATGATTCTCATGGATGAAATCAATGTAAGAAGCTAGTTAATAAGATGCATTAACTAATCAAGGGATAGAATACTCACTCTTTTGAAGATCTAAGGAAGAAGGTTGGATGATAGTTGAGAGGATTTGGGAGAAAATTCGGCCAAGAAAGAAAGAAATGAGAGAAAATGACCCAATCCTCTATATATACCCTTGAGTTTATGGCCACATGAGTTTACGGCCGTAAACTCATGGTCTTGTGGCCGTGAACTCACTTAGATGGGGATTTGGTTCAATTTGCTACACTGTGGTTCTAGTGGGTACTTTCTAACACTTAATCCTTAAGTGTTTTAGGCTCAAAACTCCTTAGAATGGCCTATAACCATGCTAGAACTTTGTACTAATGATTTTGTCACTCAGTTGAGTTGAATGACTGAGCTTATAAAATAAAACATTTCGGGTTGTCACATAAATCTTGGGGTTTCTCAGTAAGTGATAAAGAAGAAATGTGATATGGAAGGGTTTATGCTTCTTAACAAGGGAGTGAAAGTGGATGTGATACTTGCTTGGGTTTCCGGAGGATTTTGCATAGTTATTTGCTAGCTAATACATGGTTAACTGGGATTGCTTTGGAATTGGTTGAAATGTCCCACCCTAAAGTCAAATGTTTTTGTATTTTCCTCAATTCAATTCGTAAACCCCTAAAAATATCCAAGCATGGTAGCAAGCACAAGGTGTTTACACCCAAGTATGGGTCCCTTAGGTAGTTTATGATGGGTTTTGAACATAAGAACTTTCCCTATGTGCACATACAACCCTATAGCTTGGATCTAGGTTTCACTAATTGAACATGCAACATATCCAAGACTTTCATGGCTAGATCTAATGTAAACAAACAATCAAAACATATGAAAACATATCTAGAATAATACCTTGAGTTACTTGCTTGAAAACCTTCTTCTTCTTGGAGCTTAGAGTCACAAATGTCACTCCTCTAATGGCTTACAAACACCAACTAGCAAGAAGATGATTTGAGAGAGATGAGGAAGAGGGAAATCGGCTCTAGGGTTACTCCAATAGCAAGGCTGGCCGATTTCCTAAACCCTATGGGTCTATTTATACTGTGAGCTCCTAGGGTTTCACCCTAAAACCCTAATTGGATAACTTAGCCTCAAAGCAATCCAAATCCTCTTCTAGATAAGGCCTTGGATGATTTCTAGGTGATCCATATCCCTAAAATCGTCCAACTCATATCCATAAGGGTTATCAGCTCAAAATACAACTTTCACACATTTGACAGTTTATACCCCTTTATTCAATTAATCTCTTTAAGTCATCAAATTAATTCCTAATTAATTTATGACTTATATTAATCAAATAATATTATTATTCTTTTAACATATTATTCTTATAATACATTAATAATAATATCTCTTCTCTCTAAATCACCCTATCAAGTTGCTATGGTGAAGGCAACCCAAAAGGACCATGCACAATCGGGTGGAGTACTTACCAAATATAGTTACAGCCTTAGACACTAATCCAACAGTCTCCCACTTGGATAAGTCTAGTAACTATAAACGCAAACACAATCCGATTAGCAATCGTAGCTCTCAAAGACGCTGTCAACTCTGATCTTATCAGTAACTTGTCCTTTAGATAAGGGATCGTACAGCCCTCTGTTTTGATCTCGTGCAAAACGATTTCATGAAACATTGTCCAGCAACTATTTTCTTGATCTCAGATTTATTTGACATAGAACTTAATTGAACACATCAATTCAGTCCTGACCGGGCCCGGCACATAAGCCAAATCAAATCATCGAGTGGCGGTGATATCGCTTTTACCCTCTTAGAATAAAAGTAATAGATAAACTTCGACTTATATGCATTTACTTATCGACCAACCAACTATACACAACAATGCGTTTTATGACATTAATTTACTGATGCGGTTTCGCATTATCAATGTACAACCAATTAGTAAATAATAAACCATATATCTACGTTTTAATACCATATGATATTATCGTCTTGCGATCACTCCAAAGTGATTCCAGCAAGCACGGGTTTATTCCAATGCTCAAAACTTGTTCATAGGCACTCATGAACGTTGCAGCAAACTTTTGCTATGTCTAATACCATTTAGACAATCTACACACCAATTCACGACAATCTTCATTTATACATACTTACAACATATGAACGATTGTGGACTGTTTGAATAATTCGATTATTCTTAATAAACTCAATTATTCTAGAAGTCAAAACATGCAAAGTGAAACAATAGCTAAACGATTAACATAAGACAGCAACATTACTTATAAATAATACTCCTTTATTTAATCATCAAATGTCAATTATATTTATCTATTACACATTTCTAATATTATCTAATCTAAACTAATATCATCCTTCAGCCCAATACTCCTAGCATGCTGCAAGTGCTTAACCCTGCTCAGTCCCTTCGCAAGCGGATCTGTTGGGTTATCTTCTGATGATATCCTCTTAACCACAAGGTGTCCTTCTTCTACTCGATGTCTAATAAAGTGATATTTTTTGTCGATATGCCGAGATCTACCATGATCCCTCGGTTCCTTGGTTAAGGAAACCGCTCCTTCATTATCACAGAAAATCTCCATGGGCTCCTTTATGGCAGGCACAACTCCAAGATCGCCAATGAAGTTCTTCAACGATATTGCCTCCTTTGACGCTTCGCTCGCTGCAATATACTATGATTCGCATGTTGAATCAACTACAGTTTCCTGTTTGGAACTTTTCCAAGTTACCGCTCCTCCATTAAGGGTAAAGACCCATCCCGACTACGAACGGTAGTTGTCCCTGTCGGTCTGGAAACTGGCGTCACTATACCCTCGCACCTTTAAGTCATCACTCCCTCCGAGGACTAGAAACCATTCCTTGGTCCTCCGAAGGTAATTAAGGATGTTCTTGACGGCAATCCAATGCGCTCTGCCAGGATTCCCTTGATATCTACTGACCATGCTCAAAGCAAAGGCCACATCAGGACGAGTAAAAGTCATAGCATACATGATCGAGCCAACTATGGAAGCGTAAGGTACTCGACTCATCTCAGCTATCTAGGCTTCGGTACTTGGACTTTGAGTCTTACTCAACTTGGCATTACTCTGTATCGGTAGTTCTCCCTTCTTCGAGTTTTCCATACTAAAACGTTTTAGTACCTTATCTAAGTAAATATTCTGACTAAGTCCTATTAGTATCTTACTTCTTTCTCTCACTATCCTTATTCCCAAAATATAGGAAGCCTCTCCGAGGTCCTTCATAGCGAAACACTTCCCGAGCTAGGACTTGACCTCCTGCAGAGTCGGGATGTCGTTTCCTATGAGCAGTATGTCATCGACATACAAAACGAGAAAGCTCACTATGCTCCCACTGGCTTTGACATATACACATGATTCATCTTCGCTTCGTACAAATCCAAACTCTTTGACTTTCTCATCAAAGCAAAGATTCCATCTGCGACACGCTTGCTTAAGTCCATAAATGGACTTCTCAAGCTTGCACACTCTATTTGGATGCTTCAGATCGACAAAACCCTCTGGCTGAGCCATGTAAACATCCTCAGCCAACTTCCCATTAAGGAAAGCGGTCTTGACATCCATCTTCCATATCTCATAATCATGAAATGCGGCAATGGTTAGCATTACCCTAATAGATTTAATCTTCGCAACTAGTGAGAAGGTTTATCATAGTCAACTCTGGGAGTTTGAGTAAAGCCCTTCGCCACCAATCATGCCTTATATGTGTGCACATTCCCATCCACGTCGGTCTTCTTCTTGAAGATCCATTTGAACCCAACCGTCTTACGTCCGGGCACATTGTCAACCAAATTCCAAACTTGGTTGTCATACATGGACTGAATCTCGCTGTCCATCGCCTTTTTCCATTTTGCAGACTCCGGGCCTGCCATGGCTTCCTTATAGCAATTAGGTTCATCTAGATTTATTAGTGTACTATCACTAATATACATGTCCCCTTCGGTAGTAATATGAAAACCATACAACTGGGTTGAACTCTAACTCTTTCGGAACGTCTAAGAGGTAATGACTCGTCAATTGGTTCAACCGGAGTTTCCTCCTCGGGTTGAGCACCAGCGGTAGAGGTTCCTTCATCACTCGACTCTTGAATCTCTTCAAGATCGATCTACCTCCCACTGTCTCCTTGGCTTATGAGTTCTCTCTCTCTTGGAAAACCCCTCTCCTCGCAACGAAGACAACATTGTCACTCGGTCTATAGAAGAGATATCCAAAGGATTTCTGCGGGTAGCCGATGAAAATACATCGCTCACGATGAGGTTCGACTTTGTCATGAGTTTCTCGTCTTACGAAAACTTCACAACCCCAAACCTTGATATGTGCCAACGAGGGAGCTTTCCCTGTCCACATCTCGTGAGGTGTTTTGGCAACCTTCTTTATAGGGACTCGGTTAAGGATATGGGCGGCAGTCTCCAAGGCATACCCCCAAAATGAGATAGGTAGTGAAGAACGACTCATCATGGAACGAACCATGTCCAACAAGGTTCGATTGCGCCTTTCTGCCACACCATTTAAATGCGGTGTCCTAGGTGGCGTCAATTGTGAAACTATTCCACATTCCTTGAGATAGTCGTGGAATTCAAGACTTAGTTACTCTCCTCCTCGGTCGGATCTAAGCATCTTGATTTTCCTGCCCAATTGATTCTCCACTTCATTCTTGAACTCTTTGAACTTTTCAAATGTTTCAGACTTGTGCTTGATTAAATAAATATACCCATATCTACTATAATCATCGGTGAAAGTCACGTAGAAGTTGTTTCCATCCTTTGTGGTGGATCTAAAGGGCCCACATACATCGGTATGTATGAGATCCAATAAACCCTCACCCCTCTCACAAGTATCAGTGAAGGGTGACTTGGTCATCTTTCCAAGTAAACAAGATTCGCACGTGTCATCTTCCCTAAGGTCGAATGACTCCAACACTCCATCCTTTTGGAGTTGGGCTATGCGCTTCTTATTGACATGTCCAAGATGACAATGCCACAAAGATGCTTTATCCATACTATTGGAAGAATCTATACACAACACATCATTTCCTAGGTTATCTGCAACCATAACAGTCTCGTAAATTCCATTACAAGGCATTGCTTCAAAGTATAAAACACCATTTAGATATGCATAAATAGAACCATTCATATTATTAAACGAATATCTAAATCCTTGTCTAAACAAACCATGAAAAGAAATGATGTTTCTTGCCATATCAGGCGAGTAGCAACAATTATTTAAATCTAGACCTAATCCATTACTAAGCACTAAAGAATACACTCCAATCTTGGTGACAGGCGACGATCTTCTGTTTCCCATGATTAGATTTATTCTTCCTTGCTCCACATCTCTATCTCTTCTTAGTCCCTGCAAATCAGAACAAATGTGGTAACCACATCCTGTATCAAGAACCCAAGAAATAGTGTGAGATGAATTACTAGATTTAATTGTGTATATACCTGCAAAAGATGGCTTGATCTTTCCATCCTTGATGGCTTGCAGATATTCCGGGAAACTTCTCTTCCAATGCCCTATCTTGTGGCAATAATGTCACTCTGCCTCCTTCGGGTTAGGGTTGGGCTTAGCGGGATCAACTTTGGTACCACTAGAGGAGGATCCATCTTGGGACTTTCCCTTTGCGGTGGCTCTTTGACGGAGCCTTCCTCTTCTTGCCCCTTCCCTGCCCTATAGCCAAAACAGGAGCAGCAGTTGGTGCAGGAGATGGTGCAACAGACTTGTCCTTTAGGTCGCTCTCAGCAATCCTAAGGAGTCCTTGGAGTTTGCTTAGGGTGACCTCTTCCTTGTTTATGTGGTAGGTCATCCTAAATTGGTTGTAGCATGAAGGCAAGGAATGAAGAACAATGTCGATGGCCAAATCCTCCCCAAAGTTAACATTTAACTTGCGAAGACGATCAACATATCGTTGCATCTTTTGGAAGTGCACAGTCAACGATTCTCCATTTCCCATCTTAGCGGTGATCATATTGGTGATGATCTCGTAGCGCTCTTGCCTCGCGCTTTGGTGGTACCTCTCCATCAAGTCTTGATGTATTTCATACGGATACATGTCCTCATAGGACTTTTGGAATTCTTGGTTCATAGTGGCTATCATGATGCAATGAACTTTCATTGCATCACGTTCGTGTGTCTCAAAGACAACCATCTCTTCGGGAGTAGCGATTTCCGGGTTGACCTTCTCGAGCTTTTCGTCGACGACATACTCTTTGTCCTCGTAGCAAGCAATGGTGCAAATGTATCTTATCCATTCGCTAAAGTTCGTACCATCGAAGGTCACCTTTTGGCAAAGACTCATTAGCGTGAATGAGTTAGCAGCAGCGTTGTTTGCGTTCGACATCTACAAATAGAAAGGACAAAGTTTGATTAGAATTGGATCCCTAATTAAACACCCAAAATGAAAAATTAGGGCTAGGAACCAACAACATTATTTACATATTAGAAAAGGGATGTCGTAATCCAATCATGCAAATAATTTGGAGGTAAGTGAATGACGATTCACTAATTCTTCACCACGAAAACATAAACTTAAGTTTTATTGAGAATTCCTAGATTTTAGAGATTCATTGAACCTTTCAATGGCATGTTTAAATCTAGATATGCCCCTCTAGTTTGTGACTGGGATACCAAGGATCACAAAGCGGTTGTGAATTACCATGCAAATATACATGGTGCCTTCATTGTTACAATCATTTATTTGATGTGCCGGTAAACCACACACGCTCCATCGAACTATGATAAACAATGAATCACCATTTGCCACCTTTGCTTAGAACCAATTAGTGTCCCGGTAAACCACACATGCTCCACTAACTTCTTAGCAAGGGTGCAAAGTGCAATTTCATGGGATTGCATCAATTCACTTTTCCTAAAGTAACTAAGATTGGGAATTTTATAAAATAGTTTAGTTACTTTATATGTTCATTATACTTATTAATGAGGAGAGAGAGTTGCCCTATCCTACCTGTTTGGCTAACGACCCTCCACCGGTCAAGCAAGCGGTGGGTGTGAGTGTACACCCATTAAGTGCCATTTTATAGGCAGCAACCTTATACCCACCTTATAGACCGGCTTCGTGAATGAGGCCTACTAACGGTAAGACTAGCATTTTAATTTTACTTATATATATATATATATATATATATATATATATATATATATATATATATATATATATTAAGCTTTTAATAATATAATAGTATAGGGTTAAATTTTAAACTTGTAAAACTCTAGCGGTTGAAATTTAAATTATTCTAAATTAAACTATTAATCACAAAATTCAAATTTCAAAACCTCGGGATAGAAACTGAACTTTTCAAAACAATAGGGATCAAATAACAAATAATTCAAATTAAACAATTAATTTCATAATTATCTATATTTGACCTAATTGAATTTTAGTCATTAGATAATTACCAAATAATCTTAAATAGTCCAATATTTATCATATAAATAATCAATATTTAAAAGATTTGAAATTATCTATATTTATGTCAAGGATAATCACTAAATTAAGTTAAATTTCTGATTTTTAAATAATAAAAAGATTTAGGTATCAATCCAAGACAAAACAACAACAAAATCCCAAATTTTCCTCTGTCTGACGCTCGGACTCGCCGAGTCAAGCTTTGGACTCGCCAAGTAGGGCCAACTCGCCGAGTCCAAACACTGACTCGCCGAGTTGGGTCGACAGAGGGCAAGAAAATACGATTTTGAGCATGCAAAACAGTTAAGCATCATATTCAATTGAAACCAATCATGGCTCTGATACCAATGATGGGTTTTGAACATAAGAACTTTCCCTATGTGCACATACAACCCTATAGGTTGGATCTAGGTTTCACTAATTGAACATGCAACATATTCAAGACTTTCATGGCTAGATCTAATGTAAACAAACAATCAAAACATATGAAAACAGATCTAGAATAATACATTGAGTTACTTGCTTGAAAACCTTCTTCTTCTTGGAGCTTAGAGTCACAAATGTCACTCCTCTAATGGCTTACAAACACCAACTAGCAAGAAGATGATTTGAGAGAGATGAGGAAGAGGGAAATCGGCTCTAGGGTTACTCCAATAGCAAGGTTTGCCGATTTCCTCAACCCTATGGGTCTATTTATACTATAAGCTCCTAGGGTTTCACCCTAAAACCCTAATTGGATAACTTAGCCTCAAAGCAATCCAAATCCTCTTCTAGATAAGGCCTTGGATGATTTCTAGGTGATCCATATCCCTAAAATCGTCCAGCCCATATCCATAAGGGTTATTAGCTCAAAATACAACTTTCACACATTTGATAGCTTATACCCCTTTATTCAATTAATCTCTTTAAGTCATCAAATTAATTCCTAATTGATTTATGACTTATATTAATCAAATAATATTATTATTCTTTTAACATATTATTCTTATAATACATTAATAATAATATCTCTTCTCTCTAAATCACCCTATCAAGTTGCTATGGTGCAGGCAACCCAAAAGGACCATGCACAATCGGGTCGAGTACTTACCAAATATAGTTACAGCCTTAGACACCAATCCAATAGTTTACGCCCCTAATATGGTTCCTTAAGGTGTTTACGCTCCTAATGTGGTTCACTAAGGTGTTTACGCCCTAGATGTTTCCTAGAATGGTGTTCACGGCGAAGGTTTGGATTCCTTAAGGTGTTCACGGCCACCTTTGGTCTTTAAAGTAGTTCACGGCCAAAACATGGGCCATTAGAGGTGTTTACAGCCAAGCATGGCCCCAATGGAAGGGTTTATGGTCTTAGTTAATAGAAAAAATCAAATATGTTGTCCTTATAGTTCAAGTTTTCAAGGTTGCAACATAACACAAGCCCTTATGTCCATATTAAGTGATCCTTATTTGATTTGCAATAGTCATTAGGGCTCAGAGAAAATATGAACTTCAATCATATATCATAGTTGTATCATAGCTAAAACACTTGCATATACAAGACCCTTGGACTTGGTTTTGACCTGAAATTTCGAGTTGTGACATCATCCCCTCGTTAGAGGGAATTTCGTCCCGAAATTCTTTTGTACGCTATCCTTAGGAACTAGAGAAAAGGTGACAGTACTTTTTCATCATTTGATCTTCACGTTCCCATGTGAATTCCGGTCCGCGCTTAGCACTCCATCGAACCTTCACAATTGGAATGCGGCTTTGTTTTGTACGCTTCACTTCCCTCTCCATTATGTCAACTGGCTCTTCGACAAACATGAGATTCTCATTCACCTCGACCTCATCCAGGGGAACAACGAGGGTTTCATCTAATAGGCACTTTTTCAGGTTTGACAGGTGGAATACGGGGTGTACTTTGCTAAGTTTCGATGGTAGTTGTAGCCTGTAGGCCACCCGGCCGATTCGGGCAAGAATCTCGAATAGTCCGATGTATAGTGGATTTAGTTTTCCTCGCTTCCCAAACTGTATCATCCACTTCCAGGGAGAGACCTTCAGTAGTACGCGATCATCTACCTGAAATTCAAAAGGCTTTTGCCTTTTATCAACATAGCTCTTTTGTCGGTCTCGTGATGCTTGGATTCGTGCCTTGATTTGAACGATTTTCTCCATTTTTTCCCGAATGATCTCAGGTCCTGTGAGTGTGTTGTTCGGTGTTTGCCCTCTTTCCAGCTGGGTGTCTCCCACCTCAGCCCAGTAAAGAGGTGATCTACATTTCTGACCGTATAAGGCCTCGAAGGGAGCGACTTTAATGCTTGTGTGGTAGTTGTTGTTGTATGAGAATTTGATCAATGGCATGTGAGTATCCCATGCCTTGCCAAAATCTATCACACAAGCTCGGAGCATATCTTATAATGTTTGAATGGTTCGCTCACATTGGTCGTCGGTCTGGGGGTGGTAGGCAGTACTCATATCAAGTTGGGTTCCCATTGCTTTCTGGAGTGACTACTAGAATCGTGAGGTGAATCTACTATCTCGGTCAGAGATGTTAGATATCGGCACCCCATGAAGTCTCACCACCTCCTTGATGTAGATTTGATTTAATCTCTCCATTTTGTATGTTTCTTTAATTGGTAGGAAATGTGCGGATTTAGTTAACCGATCGACAATCACCCAAATGACATCCAGCCCGTCAGCCGATTTAGGCAATTTGGTTATAAAATCCATTGTTATTCGTTCCCATTTCCACTCGGGTATCATTGGTTGTTGTAATAGCCCCGAGGGCTTCTAATATTCTACCTTAACCTTTGCACAAGTCAGGCACTTGCCCACGTAGGTAGCAATTTCCGCTTTCATGTTCGGCCACCAATAATGTTGTTTGATATCCAGGTGCCTTAACCAATAATGTTGTTTAAAACATTTAGAAAATATTTGGTTTCAAAGCATTTGTATGAAAATTATATGAAAATATTAAAAAAAGTTTAAAAAAAAAAAAGATAAGAAAAGTTTAAAACATTGTATTAGAAAAACATATAGGAAAAAATATTATAAAAATGTTGTAATAAATTAGTTATAAAATTAATGAGTGACAAGTTAGAAGTTAAAAAATTTTCTGATTTCAATAAGAAAACTTCAAGTTGCAATAACAAGTGGAGAATATAATTTCGACTTTTGAGCAAAGCAAACAGACAGTTTACCTTGATACAGAGAAAATGAAAATATTACAAGCACACAGGTGACTGTCAAGTAGTAAAAAGCGGTCGTTGAGTGGAACCCGGGCAACGGACAGCTCGTCGTTGGCGGTGTTGGCGAGAAACTCTTCGGAGAGTAGAATCAAATCGTAGGTAGGAACGACAAGACATGAATACAAGAAGAGACTGCAAAGGGTTTTAGGAATCCTTATATTATTCAAAACTTGTCTTGTCCCTTTCAAGGATATATAGAAATCGTTTATATCCTCTTTCCAGGAGCATTTGTAATATTCTAACTAATCTTTAGGAATCAATTAATATTCAAGTCCTTTTATCAATTAAAAATATTTAATTAAGTATCAAAATAATTTCTAATTAATTTGTTAATTCATAATAAATTAACTACTTATTTTTCTTCATTTCCTTATTGCTAATTGTGTCATGATGCAAACCCAAAAGGATCCTATTATTATTTAGAAATATCACTAATACTTAATGACCTTGGACACTATCTCCATCAGTCTCCTACTTGGACAGGTCAACAATTATTTGAGGTTTGATACTTCTCAAACATTCAACATAGATTCAGTAATCTGATCCAACTGCCAAACTCTGATCATAATAAAAATTCAATCCTTAGATAAGAGACTAGTTATTCCTTTGTTATAGATATTCGTATGAACATAAGACATGGATAACGTTCAATCTTAGTGTTCAAAATCTTATCTCCCTATCAAGATTTATGATGACTACATCTGACTACTAAATTGAACACATTAATTCCAGTAAGGACCCAACCAGGCACATTAGATGCCAACACTAAATTATCAAGGGCCCCATGAATATATCATATCTTTTTAAGGTAGAAGAACAAATAAACTTTGACTACATAGTTTTTATCTACTCACCATATCATATATGGGCATACCCTTTATGACTACCAGTTACGGACATCGTTGGAGGAGACCAATACACAACAAACTTGTAAAGAAAAACCTCATATGCATCTCGGTTTGAAGAATAAAAGATATTATCACCGTAGTATTACTTGTGACTTGATCCATGAAGTAACTTTCTAAGTGCGGGTTATTCCAATACTTAAATCTCTATTTTAAGTACTCATGATTGTTATCGCAATCTTTATGTTATCAACAATCTACTAATGCTCACAACATTCTTAAATCACTTACTCACCATCAAGAGTATGACTGACTATTGAGGTTTGAATAAATTAATATTCGGGAAATGGCTTTAAACATGCAAAAGGATAAGACACTGATAAGCTAATTAAATGACTGATCTTCATCATATATTAAGATTATCACTTAATAATCGCCAAATTAGATAAATATTTATATTGCTCAGTTCTCAGATTAAAAACAGAACTAAACTAAGTATGCCTAATCCAATTTATTTGTAAATCTAATGCCTCTTGACTTTGTTTGACTATCATAATTGGTTTGTGACATTGGCTTAGGGAATGGATCGATAAGATTATCTTCCGATATGATTCCATTGAAATGATGTCTTAACATATGAACAACTAACTAATGTTTTGATACTAAGTATATTCCATGTGAACTTAGGTGACTTAGGATTCATACTCGAGGTAAGTTCATCCTTACAATCACAAGAACCTTCAAAATGGCCATCAATGATTGAATTTCAACAATGATGTCACTAGTGAACACCTTTTCGCCACATAACTTCCTTTGCATTATAACCAGTTGCAATATACTCTAAGTTTATTCTCAAATACACTATGATGTTTTACTTGTAGTCTTACAAGCTAATACTTCACCATTTAGTAAAAGCACGAATCCCGATTGCAAATGCAATCATCTTTATTCGTGTTGAACATAGCATCTGTGTAACCCTTACATTGGTCTCTTCCATACTAAGATCGTCTCCTTTTTCCTTATGGGACACTAAGGAATGTACTTGATTTAAGCATCATACTTTCATTAAATGCAAAGGTATGGTGAGTTAAGAGGCATGATATGTGTAAGAATAAGTCAAACACTCAACCAAACCTTTACTTGGAAGAGGTATGGCCGAAAATAAGTGAGAGTGAGAGGGAGAGGGAGAGGGAGAGAGAGAGAGAGAGAGGGAGAGTGGTTAGGAGTGACTTTCATTCCATTTTATTTCTTTTGTGTACATGTTAAAGTCTATTGCACTAATAAGTATCCAAAAAACTAGTACACAACATATTACATCATATCATATGAGTTAATAGCTAGTTATATTCTCTAAAATATTATTTTCATAAAATAATAATTATACCCTAATTAAATACAAGAATGTAATATATTTATTAAATACTCGAATTTTTAATAAATAATCAATAAGTGGCAACTAGCTAAAGTTTTGACCCTATAGGATCATATGTTTTTGCCAACTATCATTCTAAAATGATTATTGAGCATATAGATCCACCAACAATAGCCTTGAACAAGTAATCAACAACAAAAATACACTTTCTTGGATAGACAATATTGTTATTGCAAAATGAGAAACGTCTTTTCCCTAAAGCCCATCTTAATGTTTTTTCAATTGATATTCCTCATGTCGTACAAAGGTTGTCAGTGGGTAGACATGATTTACCGATAACGACCTTCATTGGACTTGTCCATGGATTAATGCAACAATTGCTCTTGATGCCATTTGAGATTAAGTAAATATATATTTAGAAAATAATTGTCCATATAAGGATATATAACTAATTTTTATCGTTACATGACAATAAAGTTTGTTTTTTCACATACATGAAGTATGGTGATCTCACACTTTGTCATGAGACCAAGATTCACTATAAGGATACACAAGTGTAGAGCCAGTTGGGAAAGATATGTGTATAGCTTGAACAATGAAAATATAAATTCTTTACAAACTACATATGCACATCTCAGATCATATGATTTGTAGATGTAGAAAATGGTAAAAAAAAATTGGTGCATCGTGTGGACACGCGATAACAACGATGAAATCGTTTAACATGCAATAGATTCATAATGTTGTTAAGTTTACATTAACATTCATTGTCTATCAAACTACGTACCGAACATAAATGGTGAACACTCTACCGTCTGTCCTCAACGAGAGTTACCAAACATCGTATTGTGGTGTTACCCCCTCTCTAACTTTAATACTTTTATATATGTACTGTACTAGTATTTTTATATAAGATCCACTATTGTGTGAGTGTAATCTACTTTAATTTTGAAAATTCTTAAAACAACACAACCATCCTACTTATGAGCTTAAAAACATATGATTTTATTACCTCCAAAATTGGAGTGTGATACGTCTATAGATAGTCCTTGCTACCTATAACACAATGAAAAGAAAATCACCCAAAACGGAGTTCATATAAAAGAATTATGAAGGTGCAAAGTTAGACGATTTTTCAAATTTGTCACTAAGGAGCCTATTTTAGACCTAAAAAAGTATGCATTCCGGTAATCCAAATTTGGATATGTCCATGGATAGATAGCTCTTACTAAGCAGAACATAGACCAAACAAAATTCACCCCAAACGGAGTTCATATAAATGATTTATAAAGGTTCAATAATAGATTAAAAAAACTATATTTTCATAAGAATAGTATACGAAAATCACCCTAAGCAATACATGCCTTTTTTTTATAAAAAAAAGAAAAAAAAAAGAAAAAAAAAAAAAAAAAAAAAAGAAAGAAAAAAGTCAAGACCATAGATGCCTTTCGAAAGCAATCAAAAAAATTAAATTAATTTTTTCTCTAAAAAAGTCACTTTTTGTAGGTTACGTCACAGGTCAATATGAGATTATCCCAGTTAACACCCCCCCCCCCTTAAAATAAATAATAAAATGTGAAGTATTCAGTAAAAGGAAGAGTAACTTGGCGAGTTGATGAGACAACTTGACGAGTTGGTTAGGGTTTTCCCCGGTTTTTCTGAACATGAAAGGGACTCGGCGATTTGCTAAATGCACTTGACAAGTTGGGTCAATATTGACCGTTGATGTCACACCCCAAAACTAGAACGGCGGAAACGTTCTGGGGTGGATGACGTCATGTCAAGTATCACAACATATGCAGTATAGTAATCAAAGTACAACAACCATTGCATTAATAGTAATAGTTTTACATAAGTTACATTTTATAGAGACATCAAAGTAATACAGAAACTAGTATAGATGCAGCTCGGTTCTAGGTTGGCTTAACAAAAGATCCCGGGTGTACCTGTCTATTGTTGATCTGAGAATACAAGTAATTTTGAAAATGAGTATCAACATTTTTATAAATGCTAGTGAGTTCATAAGTATTTAGTGTCATTTGTGTAAGAAAGCATTTTATTCCAAATAACTTTATGAAAAGTAGTAGTTTAGAATCTACGGTGTATTAGCGTCCTTTCCAGAAAATCCTATATTTTCTAAATAAAAGCAGTCTTCTACCAAGACTCGATAGAGTTATGTTTTAAAGAGTAATTTTCCCTTAAATACTATCATTACCAAAATACAGTATTTGACTTTAAAGAAAGTAGGAGAATATCACTAGTAAAATACTAGGGGAAAATAACATATGCCTCAACAGAAATACTGCTGACTAAGACAAAAGAAATCATAGACTCCAGGAGAGTATCGAATGAATGATACGCCTGGATTAGTCTAACAAAAGGAAACACAGACCCCAGACGGTATCAAATGTACGATACAGCTAGCAAGGTCTAAAACAAAAAACACAGACCCCAGACAGTATCAAATGAACGATACAGCTGGCAAGGTCTAAAACAAGAAACACAGACCCCAGACAATATCAAATGAACGATACAGCTAGCAAGGTCTAAAACAAAGAAACACAGACGCCAGACAGTATCAAATGAACGATACAGCTAGCAAGGTCTAAAACAAAGGGTAATCCTAAGTGGGTTGTTTCAAGAATACAGTGTTAATTCTCATTACCTTAAGGCCATGAATTATAAGGTAAGCATGGAGATACTCGTAACCATACTGATTGACACTAGAGTACTTGATGCCCTGCAAGCGTCGGAATAAATGTGACATTTGTCACCCCTTGGCTTTGTAGGCCGAGGACTATAGCTAGTAGTCAGGGTGTGGGAGTGTCAGTCCCGTATGGATCTATACACACAATGCCCACTCTCCCTCCAGGAGATTCTGGTTACCAACTTGATGACGAGGAGATCCGTGCCTTGAAGATGCATCTCGTATTTTGAATTCTATTGTAAGTACTGGAATAACGATATAGACTCACGAATGAACTGACTCCTTTGAAATTCTCTGAACTAGAAAGGGTGATTAGAGTCTCCTAACTATTCCTATAATAGTTACTAGTGTCTCTGATCTATGAATGATGAATGGAAGGATGCCCTTGCTACCCAAGGGAAATGAATTGGTCGATGTAAACCTTTATGTCCATACATGTATACATGATATATAACTAATGTTTAAATGACTTTCGGACGGATGTCCGATACCCACCAGACCACATCCCAACGAGACAAAGGAAATATGGCGAACTAGCATTCCTAAGTCTTTTAAACATTATTTATATAAGTATACAAGTACAGGCATGCATTTAACGAATTAGAAGCATAGAAGCATAGAAGAAAACTTTGGTAAAACCTTTGGAAAACCTTTAAAAATAAGAATTTACGACATGATATAGTTATGTAAAACAAGCGTTGAAAACCGTTCATAAACACGTTTTGAATGTAATTTGATAAAACAATATAAGTAAAGAAAAACTTTGTTTAAAACACTGTTGTAACTGGTTTTGAAGTAAAACATACGTCGTGAGAGACAATTTGAGAAAAGATTTAAACAAGTAAAGATGTTTTGGAAAACCATCTATACTATTATACTTGGTAAAACAATTGAAAGTGTGATAAATCCTTTTGTATGCGGGTTATTAATCACATATGATTGATATGATAACTAGCATGTTTTAACTTGTATTCCCTCCCCCCCACCCATAAAAGCATGTAAAAACATTTAAAAGGTTAATTCAGGGGTATGAACTCACCTGTTGTAAGTGGATCGGATGGAGGTGCCGGTTGGGTGCTCGGTGTCAAGTGAAGACTTGAACACACTTAGTGACCTATTAACATATGGTGACATATGTTTACATACAATTAGTGTTTATAATACTAATTAAACACGTATAAGCATCCTAGTGTGCGGAAAAACACTTTGGTCAAGTACTAGGAGGCTATTGGGTTGCAATAAGGGAGTGTATGGCCTAGTTAGGGAGTTTACTCTTCAAGAGTAAACTCTTTATGGAGTTTTTGGCCCTAAGACCATATCCCCATGAGTTTATGGCCGTAAACTCATTGGTGGTGTGTTCTTGGATGTTTTAAGGTCTTATCTCACTCGTAGAATTAGGCTAGGTTCAAATCTAGGGCATATGAAGGGTTTAAGGCTCCAAATGGACCACTTAAGGGAGTTCACGGCTGTAAACCTAGAGTTTACGGCCGTAAACTCTCACTTGGTCATTCCCTTCATGAATTAAGGTCTTAAATGAAAGGGTATAAAGTTCTATGCATTTTTCCAAGCCATATAGGGAAGTTGGGGCATCATTTGGCCTCTTTAAGGGAGTTTACGGCCCATGGACCAATCCTTGGGGGGTTTATGGCCGTAAACTCCTAAGTCCTTGGTTTATATGATGTTTAAAGCCCCTACTTCAATGGTGGTTGGTTCTATACATTTACCCATGTTATAGGAGGTGTTTGAGGGCAATTCTAACACCTTAAAAGGTGTTCACGGCCCTTGAAGTGGGGTTCACGGTCCAAGAGTGTTCTTGGGCCGTAAACTCATGCTTACTCTCCATATAATAAGATTTTGGTGTTCTAAGCTCGTACATGCAAGTCTACAAGTCATATCTAAGCCCTAGGAGTGATTTGGAAGGGTTTTGGGGCTTCAAAACCCCACTTATGGGTGTTTACGGTCCAACAGTGTTCTTGGGCCGTAACACACATGATTTAGCCCCTATTAGATGTCTTAAACATGAATTTGCATGGTAAATGAGCTAAACAACAAGTTAGGGTAGATCACTTACTAGTTTGGGGCTCGAAATGGGCGGTTTTTGGATCGAAAGCAACTTGTAGAGAGAGAGTGAAAAGGGTGTAAATGAGGTTTACTCTCCCTTATATAGGGTTTGAGTTTGTGGCTTGGTGGAAATCTACCTGATACTGATGTTAAACGGGGCTTTTGGTCGCACCCGATTAAATGGTCGTAATTTGACTTGGTTGAAACTAAAACTTTTCAGGGATTATTGAGGGTGTTCCTAATTTGTTCCAACCCTTACGAAGTCATAATAAAGTCCCTATTTAATTAACCTTGTCCAACAAGTTAACGGACAATTAATAAAGCGGGTTTTATTAACGGAAGATGAGGTTAAAAATGACGGGATAAACTTCGGGTTGTCACATCATCCCCCCGTTAGAGGGAATTTCGTCCCGAAATTAGGGTTCAGGCAAGGGAGTAATCATGAACAATCGGGTAGAGGTATGAGGGTACTTCCTATTCGGTTGGTCCTTGCACTTCCAAGTGAACTCTAGCCTTTGCTTGGCATTCTAACAAACCTTAACTTACGGGATGCGGATTCCGTTTCGTTCAGCTAGCGATTTCCACAGGTTCATCTATGAAGTTAGGGTTCCCAATGATTTCTATCAAGACGAGTGGGATACAAAGAGTGACTTCGGGCAAACACTTGATGTGACAACCCGAAATTTATCCCGTCATTTTTAACCTCATCTTCTGTTAATAAAACCCGCTTTATTAATTGTCCGTTAACCTGTTGGACTAGGTTAATTAAATAGGGACTTTATTATGACTTCGTAAGGGTTGGAACAAATTAGGAACACCCTCAATAATCCCTTGAAAAGTTTTAGTTTCAACCAAGTCAAATTACGACCATTTCATCGGGTGCGACCAAAAGCCCCGTTTAACGTCAGTATCGGGTAGATTTCCACCAAGCCACAAACTCAAACCCTATATAAGGGAGAGTAAACCTCATTTACACCCTTTTCACTCTCTCTCTACTCTCTCTCTCTCTCTACAAGTTGCTTTCGATCTAAAAACCGCCCATTTCGAGCCCCAAACTAGTAAGTGATCTACCCTAACTTGTTGTTTAGCTCATTTAAATTGCAAATTCGTGTTTAAGACATCGAATATGGGCCAAATCATGTGTGTTACGGCCCAAGAACACTCTTGGACCGTAAACACCCATAAATGGGGTTTTGAAGCCCCAAAACCCTTCCAAATCACTCCTAGGGCTTAGATATGACTTGTAGACTTGCATGTACGAGCTTAGAACGCCAAAACCTTATTATATGGACAGTAAACATGAGTTTACAGCCTAAGAACACTCTTGGAACGTGAACCCCTCTTCAAGGTCCGTGAACACCTTTTAAGGTGTTAGAATTGCCCTCAAACACCTCTATAACTTGGGTAAATGTATAGAACCAACCACCATTGAAGTAGGGGATTTAAACATCATATAAACCAAGGACTTAGGAGTTTACGGCCATAAACCCCCCAAGGATTGGTCCATGGGCCGTAAACTCCCTTAAAGAGGCCAAATGATGCCCCAACTTCCCTATATGGCTTGGAAAAATGCATAGAACTTTATACCCTTTCATTTAAGACCTTAATTCATGAAGGGAAGGACCAAGTGAGAGTTTACGGCCGTAAACTCTAGGTTTATAGCCGTGAACTCCCTTAAGTGGTCCATTTGGAGCCTTAAACCCTTCATATGCCCTAGATTTGAACCTAGCCTAATTCTACGAGTGAGATAAGACCTTAAAACATCCAAGAACACACCACCCATGCGTTTACGACCGTAAACTCATGGGGATATGGTCTTAGGGCCGAAAACTCCATAAAGAGTTTACTCTTGAAGAGTAAACTCCCTAACTAGGCCATACACTCCCTTATTGCAACCCAATAGCCTCCTAGCACTTGAGCAAAGTGTTTTTCCGCACACTAAGATGCTTATACGTATTTAATTAGTATTATAAACACTAATTGTATGTAAACATATGTCACCATATGTTAATAGGTCACTAAGTGTGTTCAAATCTTCACTTGACACCGAGCACCCAACCGGCACCTCCATCCGATCCACTTACAACATGTGAGTTCATACCCCTGAATTAACCTTTTAAACGTTTTTACATGCTTTTATGGGGGGATACAAGTTAAAACATGCTAGTTATCATATCAATCATATGTGATTAATAACCCGCATGCAAAAGGATTTATCACATTTTCAGCTATTTTACCAAGTACAATACTATAGATGGTTTTCCAAAACGTCTTTATTTGTTTATATCTTTTCTCAAATTGTCTCTCACGCCGTATGTTTTACTTCAAAACCAGTTACAGCAGTGTTTTAAACAAAGGTTTTCTTTACTTATATTGTTTTATCAAATTATATTCAAAACGTGTTTATGAACGGTTTTCAAAGCTTGTTTTACATAACTATATCAAGTCGTAAATTCTTATTTTTAAAGGTTTTCCAAAGGTTTTACCAAAGTTTTATTCTATGCTTTTATGCTTCTACTTCGTTAAATGCATGCCTGTACTTGTATAGTTATATAAATAATTTTTAAAAGACTTAGGAATGCTAGTTCTCCCTATTTCCTTTTCCTCATTGGGATGTGGTCTAGTGGGTATCGGACATCCGTCTGGAGGTCGTTTAAACATTAGTTATATATCATGTATACATGTATGGACATAAAGGTTTACATTGACCAGTTCATTTCCCTTGGGTAGCAAGGGAATCCTTCCATTCATCATTCATAGATCAGAGACACTAGTAACTATTATAGGAATAGTTAGGAGACTCTAATCACCCTTTCTAGTTCAGAGAATTCCAAAGGAGTCAGTTCATTCGTGAGTCTATATCTTTATTCCAGTACTTACAATAGAATTCAAAATACGAGATGCATCTTCAAGACCCGGATCTCCCCGTCGTCAAGTTGGTAACTAGAGTCTCCTGGAGGGAGAGCGGGCATTGTGTGTATAGATCTATACGGGACTGACACTCCCACACCCTGACTGCTAGCTATAGTCCTCGGCCTACCAATCCAAGGGGTGACAAATGTCACATTTATTATGACGCTTACAGGGAGTCAACTACTCTAGTGTCAATCAGTATGGTTACGAGTATCTCCATGTTTACCTTATAATTCATGGCCTTAAGGTAACGAGAATTAACACTGTATTCTTGAAACAACCCACTTAGGATTACCCTTTGTTTTAGACCATGCTAGCTGTATCGTTCATTTGATAATGTCTGGCGTCTGTGTTTCTTTGTTTTAGACCTTGCTAGCTGTATCGTTCATTTGATATTGTCTGGGGTCTGTGTTTCTTGTTTTAGACCTTGCCAGCTGTATCGTTCATTTGATACTGTCTGGGGTCTGTGTTTTTTGTTTTAGACCTTGCTAGCTGTATCGTACATTTGATACCGTCTGGGGTTTGTGTTTCCTTTTGTTAGACTAATCCAGGCGTATCATTCATTCGATACTCTCCTGGAGTCTATGATTTCTTTTGTCTTAGTCAACACTATTTCTGCTGAGGCATATATTATTTTCCCCTAGTATTTTACTAGTGATATTCTCCTACTTTCTTTAAAGTCAAATACCGTATTTTGGTAATGATAGTATTTAAGGGAAAATTACTCTTTAAAACATAACTCTGTCGAGTCTTGGTAGAAGACTGCTTTTATTTAGAAAATATAGGATTTTCTGGAAAGGACGCTAATACACCGTAGATTCTAAACTACTACCTTTCATAAAGTTATTTGGAATAAAATGATTTCTTACACAAACGACACTAAATACTTGTGAACTCAACAACATTTATAAAAATGCTGATACTCGCTTTCAAAATAACTTGTATTCTCAGGTCAGCAATAGACAGGTACACCCGGGAGCTTTTGTGAAGCCAGCCTAGAACCGAGCTGCATCTATACTAGTTTCTGTATTACTTTGATGTCTCTATAAAATGTAACTTATGTAAAACTATTACTATTAATGCAATGGTTGTTGTACTTTGATTACTATATTGCATATGTTGTGATACTTGACATGACGTCATCCACCCCAGAACGTTTCCGCCGTTCCGGTTTTGGAGTGTGACAAATTGGTATCAGAGCATTGTTTATAGTGAGCTCAGTATATCAATTCATAAAAGATATACAGCCTATAAATACATAGGGATAAAGCACTCTGACCAATAATTATACTTTAAAATATAACCATATTTTACCAAAGTATAAGAACATCCAGAATCTAAACACCTGAACAAAGTATCACAAGAAGAACAAGAATAAAAGTCTTCGGATGCTGAGCATTACCGTCAAACTTGGGCAGTTATGTAATCGTAAGCTAGAATAAATGTAACCTGATCAACTACATTTATTCGAGATGCGATGAACGTGTGCTTGGGAGTGATGGTGGTGTTGCAACGGGTCTGAAACTTACCAACTAGGAATGCTAGAGCCAAACATAATGTTTAAAATACTATGGGAGTATTTTGGAATACTAAACGACTTACATTAGTCCCAGAACCATATTCAGAAGTTAAGAATCAAACAAGAAATTAAAATACCATAGGGGTATTTTAGGATCCATAGATAACCTTGTGTGAAAAACTAAAAAGATCCTTATTGATATACCTACAATTATAGAGGGTATACTCCCAAGGTTATATATAATAAGGATCCCATAGACTAAGAATGTGTGGTTTCGCTCTTCTTGCTTTTCCTCGTTGGGATGTGGATATAGAGTAGTATCACACATTCAAAGGCCTATCGGATCTAAGCTATATATGATTTGTGTACCCTATGTAATTGTAGCAGGACTCGATATGGATCATCCAGTGAAATGTTTTAATAATCTCTTAGGATTCTTTAGACATTTCCATTCTTGCATGAACCCTGTAGAAAACCTTATCCACTTCAGTGTTCGACCGAAGAGTTGATTCAGACTCAGAAGAGGTTCATTGAGAAGATTTCCAATTCGGAAATAAATGAACTAGGACGAGATTATTGAAACCACCAAGTACCTATACCTTTTAGGGACATTGGTGTGAAATCCGCTTGAACACCCGAAGAAAACCAATGTCGGTCCCAGTCAAGGATATGAGGAGACAGAGGGAGCCAATACATGGAACCCGAGAAGTGTCTTTTCCTCGTATTTGTCACGCGAATACACCCATAAAATAATACAATTTAGTGAGTTAGTGATTACACTACTCACACTATGTGTTAGGTAAATTGCCTTTTCCCGTCGCAAGTAATACGATTAGATCGGATCTCAAAACCTCGAATGAGAATGTTTAGCCATAAGCCATCATGAGCCTTTTCTTCTGTGATTTCGTTCCGAACTTCCCTCAAATCTTTCCAAAGCCTGAGAGTGAACCTTTCCAGCATAAAGATAACTTAGTAGGAACGATTCCCATCTTATGGCTTTCCGATACCCTTACTCCTACCTTGAATAGCTGGACTACATCATAGGGATGTAGGTCGACACTCAGACAACCAACATCCGAGGTGCGGGAAAAATTTATGCCTATTATAGTGAGGATAGGTACGTCTATAGTTAACCATCGTCTCTCATCAGCTTGTCTTCCTTTCCGTGTAGGAAAACCATGCCTCCGAAGAAGCGTAACCAATCCGCTGGCAAGAAACCTACTCTCCTATTCGATGAAGCTACGTTCCAAGCTACAGTCTCGGCAGCCGTAGCAGCTGTCATGGATCACCTGAATGCTAACAACGCCAATGTTAGCAAGAGCCCTATTGGGATTCCCGATCCTAGAAATGGACGGCAACAACCAACTCCTACATACCCAGCCACCCAAGAACCTCAACCAACCCCACTAAAGAGAAAGTCCAAGAGCGAGGAAGGAAGTACCTCGGCTCAAGGACCTTCCAAAGGGCAGCGAGCTGAGACAGTCAATACCCATGTCAACCCTTCCATCCCGACACCTACATGACCATACCTAGAAAGCCAAAGAATGGCGACAGTCACGGACATGCAAAGTTGTAAAACAGAGAGAAGGAAACGAAATCGTCAAGCTCGAAAGGAGCACCAACGACTCCACAGACTTGCCACGCAACAGCAGCAAGCGGCAACCCCCACCCATTCAGTGCCAGCACGACCCATTTCACAAGTCCCTGGCATCGGGACCAACCCTACACACGAAGGTGGTGATAAAGTTGGACTCTTTAAAGGGAAATTTTCAAAGTGGAGGAACGAGGAGGGCACCCGTGTCCACGTAACTCTGACTAAGCACCTCACTCCCAGCACCAATACTAGTACGAACCAGTCATGTCACCAGTGCAGTGAGATGGGACACCTCAAAAGGGACTGTCCAATAATAAAGAACTCTGGTGCAGATGGGAAGATACTAAGGATCACTGCTGCAGGAGAAACGACAAGGGCGCGGGAGGAACCTAACCCTAATACCTAGGTGAATCATCAATGAACCCGGTAAAATTTTGGTACGTCTCTCAATCCTAGATAACTAACCGAAAACATTAAAAGGCTAATTCTAAGTGTAATTACTCCCCCGTTAAGGCGAAAGTCGCAGAACTGTTGTAAAATTTAAAATTTCATCAGGTAAAGCTATAATGGCTCGATATATACGCTAAAGCCATGTATAATTAAGATGGATAGACCTAGAGTGAGTGATGCTGCCTCATTTCCTGTTCCTCGTTTGGTTGTGGATTTAGGGCGGAGTCACTCAGTCAACAGTCCTCCCCACCTTAATTACACATGACTAGTATATGTTAGGCGATTATAGAAAGGCCTCGTGAGAATCCATTCATGAAAGGTACATTATTCCGAAACCTCAGGACCCTCTATAGTTCCGCGTCGACTCTATCGGTCCTAGTATCCGCGACAGTGGTACACGGGACGAAACCCGAGACGCCTATAACTTGTGTGCCCGTTCAGTACATGGCCCTATCGACCCTCATTCTATATCATGTCGATGTATGCCAACTTCGACGCCCCTATCAATCATGGTTCGACTTAGTGCAACCATGTGTAAATCCCTAGTGTTGTGTAAAAAGAACTTTCACCGTAGCCATTTCGGCAAATAAAGGTCCTTCCAGACCTAAAAAATAAAAAAATAAAAAAAAAATAATAAAACCTAATGCGATCCGTCAGTCGTTCCTCTTATCTCAAACCTCCCGAAAATACCCAGGAGAAGGGTACCACACACCGTTAACCAACCCCCTTCTTAGACAGATAGGAACCAAAGCGAAAGACACTATAGGTATTCCAAAAAACGATAACCACCCGAAACCTACTCCGTAGATCCCCCGGAAAGACCCTTCGCACCTCACAATCAGGTTCGTGAAGCTAGAGGAAAGAACTCATGGGATTGACTACTATTTACTGAGTATATGCATAAGAGTGGTATATAATTGAGATAAAAAAGATTTAAGATGTGTGCTTCCTCCCTACACCCTGTTCCTCGTTGGGTTGTGGGTCTGGGGTGGAGTCGCACAACTGAACATCCTGCCTACCTCAATTATATACGGCTCGCATACACCAAGTATTAGTGATTAAGCCAAGTATGAGCTCTACCAAGAACCTCATAGTAAAACCCTTCATCTTATCCCATAGAATAGGAACTAGAGTCAAGAGAATCACGACGGTTTGAGCTACTATAGTGATCACAAATCCGAAATTTGTTGTCGTTCCGGTTTTGGGGTGTGACAGTTGACATTGACTCTGAGTTTGGGGAACTCACCAAGCATTAGATTATAGTTTGTTGATTGTTTCAGGTACTTTTGAGCTAAGGATAAGGGCAAGGCTTGATGGTGTCACACCCCCGAACCTAGACGGCGGAAACGTCCGGCGGCGGACGACTTCGTGTATAGTATCATAACAATTGAATATGAATGAAACATAGCAACCAAACATCATACATTGAAGATACACGCTTACATAGTTTATATGTTGAATTTGTTCATCAGTTACACAAAGGTAAGAAAGTAAAATTTCTTGAAGTTGCACCACTTGACCTCATAGTCGAGCTTATTACCTGCTACTGGAATTCCTGAGAATACAAGTTTTTTTGAAAAGCGTCAACTAAAAAGTTGGTGAGTTCATAAGCAGTTTTAAGTGAAAATGGTTTTTGTACTTGTTTAGAATCGTTTTCATAGTGCATTCAAAAATCCGATATTTTGTAATAAGAAATGGTTTGAAATATTTGTGTCCGATCTTATATTAATGCATGTGTGTTAGTGTTTATAAAAAAGTAGAAAGAGAATGATTTCCAAACAACCCGATGTTGTCTGCGTTAGATGATGCTAGAATCTCAACCCCCGTGGTTGAGTACCGGTGCGTATAGATTTTTGTTTCATCAAAAAGAAGGTTTCCCGTTTTATCCAAAAAGAACATAGGATTGTTTCCCATTTTATACAAAAAGAACATAGGATGGTTTCCCGTTTTATCCAAAAAGAACATATGATGGTTTCCAGTAAATATTATGACGTTAATTCCTATAAGTGAGTCGTTATAACCATATATGATGATGATAGTGACTAATTTTTCTGTCATGGCATTTTCCAAACGCCGGTTTTGATCAAGATTTTGTCACCCTAGACTGGCCTAGTCTAACTGTAGCGAACAACTCAGGTGTGGGGGAGTCACCCCCGTATAGATCTATACACAAACTCTCTCTCTCCCTCCAGGAGACTCTGATTATAACTACAAGCTACGACCATACACTCAGTGGTGTCAACCGACAGGTCTCACTAGATCCTTAATCGAAATTTACATGAAAAAAAAGAAAGAAGAACACATATAAAACTCATTCCCAGGCTCAATAAACATGTAAATGCACCACTAAGGCCCACTATACGTGTCTATTATTTCCAAACTCAAAAGGAATATGAATGTCTATCTTGAGCCCAATATACATGTAAAATGACACTAAGGCCCACTAAACATTTATATTATTTTCAGACCCAATAAGGATATGAATATCGTTTTTGACCTGTTTTTTATTTTTTTGTTTATTTTAGCTCGATTATTTACAAAATTGATATAAAAAGCCCATTTTGTAAAAATGACGTTATTGGCCCAATAAGCCACAAAATTTTCAATTAAGGCCCAATTACAGTAAAAATAACACTTTAGTCCCTATTTTGTTCAAAACTTGTATTTTTAACTATTTTGTGGTAAAAATAACATTTTAAACCCATTTTTGTAAAAAATATCATTTTTGGCTTGATTTTTGTGTAATACACATTTTTTTTTGGTTTTTGGCTTTTCTGACCTAATTGTTGGAAAATTTGTAGAAAAATCATCGTAAGTCGAAATTTGGATCCGTAAATTCTGGAAGTTTGGAAATTTTGTCTATTTTTTCACAATGTTTCTCATAATTTTTATTGGCCTCTAACATGTGTGAAATTGCTCACCTTCACAGGTTGGTCCGAAATTATTTCAAATCTGATAGGCAGTTTTATAAAAATCGCCAAAAATAGTATAAAAATCGTATGAAAACGTGAGAGTAGTCATTTTAAAGGTAATAACCTGAAATTTTTGCATGTAAAACAGTTTTGAAAAATATTACCATTAAGGAGGTCAAAATAGTTCGAGATTGGACTAAAACTTTTCTGTCAAGGGCTGATTTTTAAGTTTAGTTTATAAATCCTTGAACACAACACTCATTTTTGCTATTTTAAGTGTATAAATCCCAGATCTACAAGTTTGCATATAATATATGAGACAAAATATGCTTTTCTCATGGTATTTATGAAGATCTAAGTGATAAACTTCATTTTCAAGTAAAGATCTAAAAGTTAAACACATAAACATGCACATATACATAGATCTAACACAAAAGCACTTGTATCCTCCCCCAAAAACATTAGAAAACTGAAAACAAGGGGGTATGAAATTACCTGGGGTTTTAAAGATGTAGAAGAAGATGAAGAAGAAACTTTGAGCCTAGCTTGTGATTTTGAAGAGATCTCGAAGTTATGTGTTTTCAAAGGAGTTTGACACACAACAAGGTGTGTAAATAAAATGTTCTAAGCTAAGCTTAAACATGAAGTAAAAACACTTGGATAAAGCATGGACTTACCAAGGGATGAATCTTGAAGAAAACCTCTTGAACACTCTAGCACCCACACGAAATTTTTGGAGGAAAGAAAGGATGAGAGAAATGTTGGAGATTTGAGAAGAAGAGTAGTTGTATGCAACTTTGAAATGAGAGTGGTGATGGGGAGGTGGTATGGACGAATTTTAAGGAGAGAAGGGAGGGTGGATGGTGCTTGGATGTATGATGGACAATTACTCCATTCCTAGAAGTATGTAAGATAATTACCATGGATACATGTTGGGTAATTTTGATGTGGCAACAATTTATGAACTCTTTTCTTCTTCTTTTTTTTATAAATGGGCTAACCAACCCAAAAGGAGTTTTTAGGCCCAATATAAAAGGGTTTTCGGTTTTTAAATCCCAAATATATGAGGTTTTAGCCCAATGATGTTGTAGGAATGGTATTGACCCAAACAAGGTTGTTGGATTGAGTATTTGTGTTTAAGGCCCAAAATTGATTGGACTTGGCTTTATAGATCGAGTTTCGGGTTTATATGAGATTGTTTTGACCTAAATGTCAATGTATAAAGTAGAATTTTAATGGTATTGAAGTTTTGAAGTTCGCTAGATGAGATGTTGTAAGGTCACACAAGGAGGTTATATTGTACATGAATTCACATTTTAATCTAGTTTTTTTTCTAGTTGTCACAGATGGCGCGGCATGCACTCTCTCAGACGTTTTTATGGGACACTTTGATATTTGAAATAAAAATGTTGATGTTATGAATTTGAAATCAATTGTTCTAGAGATTTTGTGGTTTATTGGAAATGTTTTGATTATTTAAAAATGAAAAATTTCTTTGGAAAAATTGGGTCGTTACAGTTCATTCTGTATCCAAGATCATTAAAAAAATATAATATTCAGGTCAGGTACCCTATCATCATTCATAATTATCATTTATTTATGTATTTACTTTTATTTTTTTGGTAATATGATCTTGGATAGTGAATGAACTCTGCTATTCAAAAATATAAATTTCAATAGAGAAAATTTTTGAGAGTACTCAATTCTTACACATCACAACTCTCATTTATTCATTTGGGGAAAAGACCTTATTCATACATGATAGAAGACTCTTCTAAAGAGTCCATGAATACAAAGCGACAAATATTACCTAACAATGAATATTCAGTAAATGGAAGAGCATTCAAAGAAGTAATCAACAAAGATTCTACTAGGCAGTTACGTAAGCAATGATCAAATAAAGAATTAACAATATAATAATATAATTATGTTGTCTCTAATAATGTAAGTTGATTGTAATTTGTAATCATGTAAGATTGTGGGAAAATCAAGTCTTGTAGTAGTGCCTTGTCTCATAATAGAATAAGTGTTAATGGTATAGTCTATTCATGGAAAATACTTGTTAGGTAATATTTATCGGCTTGCAATCATGGACTCTCCAGAAGAGTCTTCTATTATGTATAAATAAGGGCTTTGTCCTGAATGGATAAATCAGAATTGTGATGTGTAAGAATTAAGTACTCTCAAAATCTTCTCTATTGAAATTTATATTTCTGAAAGTAAATACAGAAATAAATAATAATTATGAATAATGATAGGGGTAATTGACCTGAATATTATATTTTTTTAATAGATGGTTTTGAATACGATCTTGGATACGAAATGAACTCTGCTATTCAGAAATATAAATTTCAACAGAGAAGATTTTTAGACTACTCAATTCTTACTCATCATAACTTTGATTTATTCGTTCGGGGCAAAACCCTTATTTATACATGATAGATGACTATTCTAGAGAGTCCATGATTACAAAGCGAAAAATATTAACTAACAATTATTTTATATGACTAGACTATACCACTAACATTTATTCTATGATCAGACAAGACACTACTATAGGACTTTATTTTCCCACTATCTAAGTATTCAGTAAAAGGAAGAGTATTCAAAGAAGTAATCAACAAAGACTCTACGAGGCAATTACGTAAGCAATTATCAAATAAAGCATTAAGAATGTAGCAATATAATTATGTCGTTTCTAATAATGTAAGTTGATTGTCATTTGTAATCATGTAAGATAGTAGGAAAATAAAGTCTTTTAGTAGTGTGTTGTCTCATAATAAAATAAGTGTTAGTAATATAGTTTAGTCATGTAAAATAATTGATAGGTAATATTTGTTGTTTTGTAATCATGGACTCTCTAGAAGACTCTTCTATCATGTATAAGTAAGGGTTTTACCCCGAATGAATAAATCAAAGTTGTGACCTGTAAGAATTGAATACTCTCAAAATCTTCTCTATTGAAATTTATCTTTCATAATAGCAGTATCCAAGACCGTATTTAAAACAATCTATTAAAAAAATCTAATATTCTTGTCAGATACACAATCATCATTCATAATTATTTTTTATTTATGTATTTAATTTTATTCTCCCCCCCCCCCCCTCCCTCCCCCGACATCGTTTTGGGCGGATTTGATTTTCTTTCACAAATGAGGTCACTTTTAGCATATGATCTTTTTTGGCTAAAAGCGTCATTTTTCGATTTTTAGGCATTTTATTTAAAAAAAAAATAAACAACAGTTATTACGTTTTTCCTTATAAAATCAAATAAACCAACCGAATATTATTAAGTCACATGGCACAAAATTTGCAACAAGCATGTTGTTCTTCAAGTTTTGTCCGCCTTTATTTTCTCTTATTGCTACATTAGGTGTAAGACCTATCTATTATATAGGTTAATTAAAAAAAATTAAATATAAATGTCTAAATATTTAAGACTTTGGATTTATACGAAATAAGAAAAATAATAAATTATTAAAATTGATTTTTTTATCTTTTAAATTTAAATAAATAAACAAAATAAACTAATGAGCTTTAAGTTGAGAATTTTGAAATAAGAAGGTAATTCCATTAATGAAATTGATATTTATTTATTACTACATTTATTGTAATTATTACATTAAAGTATTTCAAAATAACCACAAAAAGATATTTAGCAAATTGAATGAGTGCAACATGTGGCCAAAAAAACTTTCATTTATTATAAGAGTGTGACATGTTACATTCCATTGTCATAGTTTTCTATTTTGGTAACATTTCTGGTTGAGTTAGGTTTTTTTTAAATCGGTTAAGGTTACAACCGGAGAAACACTGTACAAATCTTCCGTGAAGTTTGAGGACATTAAATCTGTCACACGAATTATTAAAGGGGTTATACATTGATATGAATTTTGAGAAGCCAAGAAAGATTCAATCTATAAGTTTTCTGTTTTCGTTCTTGGTATGTTGAGTCGCGTTGATCCAAAGCTAATTGCTCCTCAGGCACTTTGTATATGCCCAACCAGAGAATTAGCTATATAGGTAAAGTTGAATTTATGATGTTTTTACATAACTTCACACATGTTTACATATTAATTTAAAAACATGAAAACAAGAATGATTCGTATGGAAGATCAAAATTATGACATAAAACTCTATTTTGTGGTTGAATATTTCTTGATATTTTAACTTGGTGATTTCATGATAGTTTAATGATGTTGTAGAATATGGAAGTGTTGTTGACATGGGAAAACATACGAGCATAATATCAGAAATAGCCATTCCAACAGATAAAGTGAATTATATTCCAATCTCCAAGAGAGCACATGTGACATCACAAGTGGTTATTGGGACACCAAGCACCATAAATAAAGGGATTACAACTAAAAACTAGGGACAAGTAATTTGAAGATTTTTGTGTTTGACGAAGCAGATTATATGATCGATGTGGTTATCTCCATCTCTTTTTTGATCCTATTGGTTGCTTATGTTACATAGAACATGAATGTATCCAGCAAGTTTTCTAGGACTATTGTTGATGATGAGGATGACATGGTCATACACGTCTTTTGTACAGATGAGAAATCAAGAATGAGTCCAAAAGATTTGTAATCTAGGGGGTCTTGCTTGAGCGAGTCCAAAAGATTTGCATCATCACGGGGCTTTTCACAAGTTTAAGTTCCGAACTCGCATTCATCCTCTATAATCTTCATTATCTTAACTTGTGGTTATATTCTCTACGATGCTTTTTGTTTTACTTCAAACTTGAACTAGAATGTGCATAAACATGGTTGTCCTATTTCATCGAATTAGAAAGATGGTTAAAAAGTAAGCAAATGAAAATTTTGTGGTAAACTTTGTTAGGGATTATTTCCTTGCTATGCTTCACCTTCACTATGAATCAATCAAATGGAGCAACCATATTTGTGCACATTCTAGCTCAAATTTCAAGTAAAATGCTAAGCATCGATGACAAGGTAGACCATAATTAACCACCGATGGTTCTTCGATAGGAATGCTATGAGAAATGTCCGGTTTGGATTAGCTTTGAGCCAAAAAAGCACCGAGGATGAAGAAACTCAACGATTATAACTAGAATCTCTATTGTGTAACCCATGTAAAATTCAAAAATAAATGATCAAGAGAAGAACATAAAATCTTAGGATCTTTTCTACTAAGAAAGAGGCATCTGTTAATTTCTTGACTGATCCGACAGAAGGAAGGTCAACCCTCAGACCGGCTAACATTTTGATTTTTGGATGGGTCGGAGGGAAACACGCATGTGTCGATCTTACAGGGGTATCCCCTCTCGTGGGCCTGAGGGATGGGGGTTTCACAGCGGGACATGCTGCTTTAAAAGCAGCCACAAGCAAAGTCACCAAACATGAGAGATCGTGCATGGAAAATCAACACGTGTTCATACCATTTGCATTTGATACGTTTGGTTTCCTTGCACCAGATGCGGTAGAGCTTCTTAAAAGAGTACAATGAATCATGCATAGTAATGTTATATCCCCTGGATCTTCAGATGTAGTCTTTAAAAGAATTAGCTTTACCATCCAAAAAGGCTCAGCGGCACAGCTTGTTGCCCGTTTGTCATCTCACTCATTGTATGATGACAATTGAACTTGTTGTTTAATAAACATACCAAAGTATAAAAAAAAGTATCTATTACTTTTTGTTTATTACTTATATTATATTAGCCACGGTGACAAATAATTCTATTGACGAATAGTTTTTTTGCAGGAAAATAATTATTAGATTTTATTGTCAGTTATTATGTAATAGAAAAATTATTATTTTTAAATAAAATACTTATGTTTAGACATTCAATTTATATCAACTGTTTATACAACTAATGTAAATTAATTAATATTGTTCATTTTAACCCAAACACTACTAGTTGTGACAAGTTTTTGGCTGTTTTTATGGTGAAGATCAGAAAGATATTAATGTCTTTTCCCATATACCAAAGACTTTGTTACAAGTTTTATATATTTCATTCCTCCTAATGATCGCTTAATAATTTTGACTAACTAATCTATTTTACTAAATGCACAAAATATATTTGTATAGGAAAAATATCATTAAAAAAAAAAACTTTTTTTAAGACAACCACAACGATACAAATATATAATATTAAAAAACATAACATCTATATATAATCTTATCGTTCTTTTAAGTTTATATACCTACATCTTAGATCAAAAGAAACATAGATCAAATATAATCCATCTTCACGATTATGATGTTTTCCATACATTTTTTCTATTTTCTATGATACAAAATTGTGATCAAACAAATTAAAGCTGATTTGCACATTACATACTCATATGCATATGTCATACGTCACCTAGGTAAAGGCATGACTATAAAATACCAATTATAATAGTATAAATGATAAATGATCATTCTCACTATAACTTAACTTATACATAACCATGATTAATATGTGTTGTATACTTCTATGTATGATTTCAAAAAGTGATGCAAATAGTTCTAGAAAGTATAAAATGAAGTTAACAAAAGCATTCTTGTTTGTTCATGAACTTGGTTGTTCTACTTCATTGAGGCGAGCGACTTCTTTCTCCCATTTAAACCCGGACATCTGGCGTCCAAACGGGACAATTAGGTTATACCTGAATACCTGACAAAAAATAGCAATGTACTTTCATTGATTTCTTTTTAAAGCATAAAGTAAATAATGTACTTTCCTTAATTTTTTTATTATAACATCTTAGTTTCATTTCTTCCTGTTTAATCACAACATTTGTACATTCCATTTTTTTTTACTAAAAATCAACCCAATTATAGTATTGTACTTTAAACCTTTTTTTAATAGGAGAAATTACTAAGAAAAATCAACCCAATCACAGGGGTAAAAATTATTATTTTTTTATTTATATGGCATTGCTATATTAAATAGATTTTTACTATAATAGGAAGAAATGAAAGTAAGATTATATAATAAAGAGTAAATTACACGAATGGTCCCTATGGGTAATTTGCACATTTGTGTCTAACTTATTTTTTAACTCGGAAGTCCTTATAGTTTGTTTTTGTTGCGCGTTTGATTCTTGTCTTATTTAAAAAGACTATTTTGCCCTTGATTTTTTACTTTATTTAAATAAAGTGTGGTAGGTAAGGTAAGGTGGAAATGGGGTTGGAGGTGTGTTTATTTAAATAAATTTAAAAAATCAAGGGCAAAATAGTCTTTTTAGCTAAGACAATGACCAAGCACGCAAGAAAAACAAACTATAAAGACCTTCTGAGTTAAAAAAAAACAATAAGTTAAAGACCATACGTGCAAATTACCCCAAACTATAGGGACCATTTGTGTAATTTACTCTATAATAAACAAATAAGTAAATTGCTATTTCTTAAATTTAGCCCTATATTTTATAGATAACGCCCAATAATGGGTTTACATAAGCTAAATGGTTCATCCATTAATCATCACTGACCTTATCATTGATAATGCGCAGTTGAAGTTTCAAAGAATCTGAATTTTCATCCCATTTGGAATTATCTCCACTTTCCTTACGAACCCATGCTTTCTTCAAGCTTAATCGCCATTCGGCAACTCCGATTCTGATTTCTTTGTTGAGTTCAACCCACTCCGGTGCACATTTGTTCCTCGATAGTATCCTATACAATGTGTCATCAGCTGGATCGGCGTGAGGATTGCTATTCAGGTTTAACGGTTTACCCTTCCCTGGTAAGTTCTCGAACTGGCCTTCTTCCATTGAATGCCAAATCCTTTGCTCGACGACATTGATAATATCGGTTTCTGACCTGATAATCAGAGAGGAAATTTAGGGATTTGAAATTGAAACCCTAATTTGAAACAAGGATTCCCTAATTGAATGATTTACTGATTGAACGTTAATCGGATATCGAGTAATTGGGTCTGAAATGTTGAGAAGAAGAGGATAATTCACGATTTCAGAAGAGAGGGGGTGATACGGTGATACCTAATATTGTTGCGTTGGCCACGGAGTTCAGCAGGGAGTTTCCGGTCATTAACAGCGTCTATTACGCCGGAGAGACGGTCCTGCGTCTTCTTCTTGGGCTTTCCGGCGGTCGCCGACGTGCCATCCGACGAAGACGAAGCGCACCTGACCTTGGAGATGCTAGAACAAAAGATGGCGATCGGAGAGGCTTCGTCTAGTATTTGTTTGGAAATAGAGAGTGGTGATGAAGAAGATGCGATGGTTATCCCCTTGTGGAGTCGAGTCGCCATGGATGAAACGGTGTTGGTGGCCACCGCACACCGTCGTCGGAGTACATGTTTTGTGTGCAGTTGACGGTTAATAATGAGTGATCTGTTGAAACGAGCTGAGTTGGACTCTGTTCTCCACGTGGCGAGATATGGACCGCGAGTTAACTCAGTGATCAGTCTCCGACTATTCGGCTCTAATTATTTATTTTTAAGGTTCCTTGGTGATGAAGTACATTTTTTAAATTATTACAAACCAATAATATAATATTTTTAACTTAATTTTTTTTATTTAAGAGGTGATTCATAATGATAATTTTTAGAGTAAGTTATTCGAATAGTTTCTATAACTTGGGTAGTGTGTGTTTTGTTCATAATTTTTTTTAACTCGAAATGTTTTATATATCTTTATTACGTGTTGGGTCTTTATTAGAATTATAAGATTGTTCATATCCCTATTTAAAAGATTTCCAAAGCATGTGTTCTTATCCATGTTAATTTAAAATCAAACCTGAAACATCCGGTTAGACCTAAATACTATATCAATGTTATCTTCAAATTAAACCTTCAAATTGGAAAATTAGATTGTTGGTAAGCATGCAACATCAAATCATCCTTATATGAAGGATCGAAATCATCCTTAAGAAGATCTCGAATCTTTCCCTTACTATCGAACACATATGAAGGATTTCAAGACTAGATAAAGAACATGAGATGATCGAGTCAATCCAAAAACCAATCGACATTTGGAGAACTCATTTTTGATGTTTCATGTATAGAACGAACGAAGTATATTTATCGCTTCTATTACGATATCACAAATCGAAACAGGTCCTCTGGCGGAGAAGATGGGGATAAGAGGCATGGATGACAGAAAGGGATAAGATGGTGAAGAAGGAGATACATGTGGCCACTTAAGAGGGAGGAGGTGTAAGTGTGATGGTAGCAACTAAAGGGCAAATACATAAGGTTTAACTGATATCGGATGGTACATGGGAAGAAAGGATATGGGTCATATATTTTAATAATATTTTTTTAAATAAATTCTTAATATAAAAAAGGTATATGAAAATCAGTAAGGGAAATTGGTATTTTTACATATGACACAACAAAATAATATTTTGGGATTGTTCGAATTAAAAAAAAATGTTAGTGATCAAACGTACAACCAGCCCAAACAGAGACCGTATAATTTACTTTATTTTTATTGGTTTATTAAAGACGTCTTTAATCGTACATTCTAAAAACTTATTAATTTTGTAATGTTAATTTCTTTTATTAATCTGTATTTATCAAAAGAACTTTGTCACAAGATCTTAATGGTTAACCTTTCAAATATAAATTAAAAATAAGTTTATTTTTATTTTTATTTATGTTAAAGGTTTTATAAAATTTATCATTATTTAAAACATTTGTGATATTTTCAAAATAAATTATTTAAAGGTATAAATGATAAATACATATATGCATATAGTTCTTACACTGAAAAAACAATAAAATACTATATAATCATAAATATTGTTTATTATGGGATAATTATTTAATCAAACTATAAAAATATATTATATGACCATAATATTTATTACCTTTGATAATTATTTTGTTTTGAAAGTTTAGAAAATTAATTTAAAGTGATATTGTTTTTATAGAATGATTTTATTTTATATATAATTAATTAAATTTTTTTTGAACCGGATATAATTAATTAAATAGATTAATTAATAAAAACGTTCAAAATTTAATATCTAAATCTAATAAAAATATAAAAATAAATTTCATTAAACATAGAGACCACAATATGCCTATATGAAAGGCTATTTAAACAACTTTATAATTAACTATTTTTATTGAAGATGTTTTTAACAAATTAAATAAATGTATTTATTTTTATAAGAATATATGAATATTATAGATGACAATGGGATTGCTATAGAAAATTGTGACATCCCGAAATTTATATATAAAGCTATAGACAGTTTGTTCACTACGAACCTCTTCTTAATTTGATCTATTGAGCTTCAATGCATATTTTGAAAAATATATAGTGACATTTCAACTATTGTACGATACCATATGGTATCTTACTCCCAATTATGGGAAATCTCAAAGAAATCAAACAGTTCAAACTGCAACCTTAGTTAATACATCTGAAAAACTGAAATTGTGTATTAAGCAGTTGCCAGCGAAGCAAGCATCCTAGTCTCATGATACATGTTCCCCTGTTCCCAAATATATAAAGAACATCCAAAATGAAGTTCGTATGCAAAAAATATGACCGTTATAAGAAAGCAAACCAATAAAACTGCTAAAACCGAATCGATTCGTTGAGGCACTTGCACACCTCAGATGAGAATTTCGAGAGCATTTTTGCACTCAGACTATGGTCTAATATTTAATTTCATACTCGAAATATTTTTTAGCAAAAATATTTGCAAAAGTCGAAAAATCGGATGTTTCGGATCATTTAGACGTGAAAGTTTAAACGCGATTTTCTAGAGTTCTACAACTCGAAAAATTAATGCGTTTGGGTTGGAATCCTTGAACTCTACTCTATCATACAAAACTTTCGAAAAAAATAGATGTCAGGATTTCGATACACAAAACTAGAATGGTTTTTGAGACTTTTTAAAAAGTGTGACATCACCATGGCCCTATAAGGATTACATACATTAAAGAAATCAACTCTTACCTCTCTTAAACTCCTTGCTCACATGACTCCTTACCCTCATCACCCTCTTTCTTCCTTTGTGTGCACTCCTTCTCATAATACAAGTATAGTATGTTATGTGTTTGACTAGTTTTCAAGGAATAGTTCTAAAATGGACATGAAAGGCAAGCTAACACTATAAATAGAGGGTCTTTAATCCTTATTTCTTCACAACTCACCATCCTTCACTCCTCCCTCACCTTCCCCTCTTTATTTCCTTCTTTTCTTGGCTACAAAACCCCCACCGGAGCACCACATCACCACATCACCACCGTAAAACCGCCACCAACCACCCTCGTCCCTTGTTCCTCCCATTTCCGACGAACAACCACCACCACCATTATGCCACTTTGCTTTGCTTCTACTTTTGTTTTGTTTCCATGAACTAGGCTACTTCGTATTGTTTTGTGGATTTTATTTCAAGTTCAAAACTACCCAGATGTTTGATCATTGCTAGTTCGTGTTTCTCGAGGTGCTTCCCGTTAAACAAACCATAATCTTATCTAAACCAAGTTCACGCTTCAAAAGACAAGTGTTTACGACCCCTTTTTAATATATTTACGTATCTTTGGGGGGGAGTACATGTGCACACGTATTTCGTTTATGCAAAAACACTATTGAAAACATACGACAAAATGTTATCAATTTAAGTTAAAAATATGGTGTGTTCAAGAGTTGTTTTTCCTATCTTAAACCATATGGTTTGAAAAACTTCTCTATTTAAAAGTAGTTAAGATCGATACCTTTTCAGAGACTACTCGCACACATTCATACGATCTTTAAAGAATTTACTATGATTTTTGCAAAACTGCATATCATTGCAATCCCTTTTTGGACCAGTCAGTAAAAATAGTCATCTTTATCTTATTTAGGTCTCATATCAGGACAGGGAAAAAATTAGGGACACAGTAGACTCAATTTTTAAACCTTGAGAGATTTACGCATCCTAATTCCGACTCCCGATGATTTTTCTAAAATAGGGACATAATCGACATTCTAGATTAATTTTCATGTTTTGTCCTTCATATATATATATATATATATATATATATATATATATATATATAGATCATTGGTATTGGATGTATCGTTAGGTTGTGCCGAGTCAAATCTGCTCTGTTTTTTTCCGTTGCAGAAAAAAGATCCCCTCCCCCCGCTTTCAAAAATGATGAATATGAAGTCCAGGAGGCTGCAGGTACTATGGATCCTCTGACTCCCAATCGGGTTGCCTTCCCAGGTCAGATACGTCGTTCTTTCTCTTTCAAAGAGCGCTCCCGATGGCTAATGTATTGACCTCTTAAAGCATTTCAACAGGCCTGTACAGATAAATGTATCTTTAACCACTTTATAGCCTTGGCAGATTTGCTTTGTTTCCCGCTTTCGACTGGGTTCAAAAGGACGATGGAAGCGAAAAGATCACACCGAAAAAGATTAAGCCATTACCAAACCAAGGAGCGAATTCGTTCAGAAGTCAGTTGACTGCTTCTATAGATAAGGCGCTTTAGTTTGATTGCAGCTAGCGCGCCCCTTTTCTTTCCACTTTCTCTTAGTCAAGCTTTGAAGCCCCTACTGGGATGGGATCCTTGAAGAAGCGCAGGTTTGGAACCCTATATATATATATATATATATATATATATATATATATATATATAGAGAGAGAGAGAGAGAGAGAAAGAGAGGATGGGTAGGAATCCAAAAATCGTTAGGAACAACGAGGACAAATCGGGATCATTCATTTTAAAAAATGAATAGTTGAGATAAATCCGAATTTTCTATTTTCTAATTAAATAAGACGGTGACATTTTTGATATTAATGTGAACTTCATATGCTTTTCTCACCAACGGTAAAATATTTTGGGGCATTTTTGTAAAATTCACAGAGATTAGACTCTCTTGTATGTTTACATATCTATATTCAAACTGAAACCCTCATTCTCCATTATAGATCGACATTCAACATCAATTGATTTGTTGGTTTGTTTTTGTTTTGTAGATTCTCTTAATCGTTCGTGAATCTTCATCTTTAAGCTTCGTCTAGCTACGGTTTTTAGTTATGGAATCAGGTAAGCCTTCTTTTCTAAGTTTTTCTATTTTTACTTCATTTTTTCAATTTTAAGTTAATTGAACACTACAAGAAAAAGACCCTTTTACGACGAGCAAAACACAACGCTCTTTGATTTATGTTACGCATTAGAGAGCGACATTAAAAAAGTGTCATCTCTTCAAAAATTTTAAGGATTTAGGTCGCGCATTACTGAGTGCCCTTAAATTAGTGTCTCATGTAAAAATATTAAAAACACGGAGGGCACCTATAATAAAAAGGGCGTCCTCTACAAATGTCGCTTTATAATTTTAATAAACGTGCGTTTCTGGGACTCCTTGATAGGTAAGGGGGGAAACTAAATCCCCCAAAATTTTGAACACCCGCTTCCTCTTCCTCTCTACTCTCTACACCCGCCAAAATCGACTTCATTCTCTCCCTTCTTTCTCTCTGCAAACCCCTTCCTCTCCGATTGACTTTCACTTCCTTCTATGTGCAAACCCTAATCAAACATAACACATTTGAAATAGTAATATCTTCTTTCACAAAATAGAAGATTGATCGAAGAATGATTTTCTTTTGATGAATCGGACATCACCAACAACAATAGCTTCCATCACAATTTGTGTTTGCTTTCAGACTCCACCATTACAACATCGCACCACAACACCAGCCCTGAGCCACCACCACACTGCCTTCGCAACAGCCCAGAACCACCACTATACCACCATTGTTGCCTATTTCATCTGCATAGTAGGCCTATTTCAAAGGTAATTCTTCCTTTTTCAACCATAGTTACCTGTTTCATGTCCCACTGGTCCTTCTTTTTGGATGATTTTTTTGTGCCTTTTTACCCTCTCTCATATATTTTCATGGAATTGTTAATATTTTATGATATAAGTACCTGATTTTTTTATGCACACTAGGTGTTTGACTAAATGTTTGAACCAAAAGGGGATTGTCCAAAGATTAATGAACAAGGTTCAAAGCAACCTGCCACAGTGACAACCTCACAGGTAAATAAAAATTTATGTATTCCTATTAGATTCAATTTACTATTATTATACATACACATGAGTAGTAATCAGCCAATTGTGTTTTGATAATGATAAAAAAATCAATTTAGTGTTTAGGAGTTGGAATTTAATTTATGTAATAGGAATTGAATCTCATTTACTTACAATTTCTAAACTGATTTGATTCCCTTTACTATCTCAATATGAGAATCCAGCAATATGGTCACAACTGTGATCTGTTACTGTAGAGTTGCTAACTATTTAAGCTAATCACATTGATGGATATATTATATTTTGATTAAGTAAATAAATATTGTTTACAAGCGACATCCTAGTCCAACAAAAGAAATGCTTGAACCTTTATTACACATTTTTGCTTTTGTTGGCCTTGACCTTGATGTGTCATCATCCAAATCACTTGCTGACTCACTTGACTGGGTTGTGGTTAGTTTGACTTTCCAATTTCATTCACTGATCATTATAAAAGTCTCTAACTAATTTTTTAATAAATTTTATCTTATAAAAAAATAAAAAATAAAAAGCAAGGTGATGATCCATACTTCAATAAATTGATCTGTATCCTAGCAACTAGATGTATGACACAGGTTGGTATTCTACTATTCTTAAATCATAATTGGATTAATCTTATTTTTTTAAATAAAGCGAACAAAATAAACTAATTTCCACTTAAGGTTGTTTACTTCTGTAGTGGGGATCTTAGCCCCCCGAAGTTTCACCATTATGGGCTTGTTGCACCTCTTTATTACTTTATACACATTTCACCTCACCAATTAGAAGATATGCAGGTAATTATTATAAAATTCAAAATATATAATTATTTCTTGTTTTGAGTCTGATTTTTTTAAATTATAAAATTGGTTGCAACAAATGTGATAGTACACAGATTGCTTGCTGCATCTTTAGGGATATACAAACTGCAAAATAAATGACAGAGGTTGGTACCCTGAACTGTTATTTTTCAGGGTCTGGTGCCAGGTGGAGATAGTAAGGTAAATTTCTAGATAGATTGGAGACAGTAATATCAAGTTCGAGACATTAATATCAAATTCACTCACATTTATATAACTTTGAAAGGTAAATTAGTCATGAACTTAAGCTTCATTTCAATATCAAATTTGTTGGCTTGTTACATAATTAAAAAATATATATAACTTAGCTGATCTCAGGTTATATTTCAGACCTCCTACTTCAATGGCATTGTTCTTGTCAACCTCTAGGCTCCCCTCAATATACTGCTCCCATGACAGGTCATATGTGGTCAGATATTTCTCCATTCCGGTCAGCAAATTATTGTCCCATTCTACATCTACATCAGGTGAAAAACCACCAATTTCTAACTGAAGCTTCTCATCCACCATGTTATGTGTTTCAGGATACAGTTTGGGCACCATTTCTTGCAACTGTGAGAGTTCGGGCAGTTCTGGTAGTTCAGGATACAATTTGGGGATTTGGTTGCTGTTAAGGTACAAAGGCCTTATGTACCTGAAACAGTAACTGCTGAAAAGACAAAACTACCCTCTGTTAATATGTTATTTTGATCGATTTTCAACATGGTTGACTTTTGAAAACATGAACGAAGGAATATGAGGAGTTGGACTGCCAGCATGGACAGTGAAACCATGAGTGGTACTGCTGACATAGAACGCCCAACCCCTGTGATGAAATCGGAAACCTAACAAAATCCTGTTAACAGAATTAACAGAAACCTGTTAAAAGTTAACTGTCTGCAATCATTTCTTGTTAGATTACTAACAAGAGGGAGTGGTGGGGGTATTTGAGTAAATTGAGATGAATCTTGAATCGAAGAGAGATGTAAATCATTTGTCACATAACAAGACATTCATAATGCTCATGGCTATCAATTTCTCATTCAGGTTGCATTAGTGTGTAGTCCTTCCAGCTACATCTTTCTCCAAAATATTATGCATGTCGAACTCCACAAGAGAAGGTAAATATATGTTGAACCGGTTATAGCATCTAGATTTCTGTGAAACACAATTATTTCAAGTCAGAATTTGAAAATTCTATTAAATAATTATCGTAGCAAATGTATTACACTTATCTATCAAGATGTCTTAGGCTGTCTCTATTGTATTTCACACATGCACGTATTAGATCTTAAAACTTACTCAGAGAGTGTTTGGTTGCTGTGCAAAACAGAGTTGACAAGACTTTTTTTTAGAGCGAATTACAAATTTGGTGGCAAAATCACAAGTTTGGTAAAGGACTGGGACCAAATGTGTGATTTACTTGTGTAATTATGACTTTTTCATAGCCTGGATTCAGTTTGATCTGCTGTCCAATGGCCTTTTAGTTAATCACCATTCCTGGAAAAGCATCATGCACTCTACTAGGCTAGACATACCTTCTCTAAGGACGCATGTTTTTTTTTCTTATTGAATGCGAAGTGTGTTTGTCATTAAAATGCGATTCATGTCTTCCTTGTTCTTCTTGTTACATATGCTTTGTTTTTCTATTAAAGTGTTTATTTTTTGATTTATGATGTAGGAAGCAGTGGCTGCACAAGCTGCCTAAACTTGATGTTGGTTCTGATTGTTACAGCAACACAACTGGAGGAAGAGGAAGGATGTACTGATGATGTCACAGTGAGAACCCAAATCCAATCAGAAGCCTTCCTTTTTTTAGGTTGGGGTGATTCTTTTATTCCATTAGATATTAATTCTCTAGGTTGGAATCAGCTTTTGTTATGTTTGAACTTTGTTGATAGCAGTCTGAATTAGGATGACTAAGTTGTTCAGCCCCCGACAAAGGAAAAGTTTTCATATACATCGATTGTAGTCCCACAGCAGCACCACAATAGCAATCTGGATTTTTGTAAAAAGTTTTTGTTGAATAAATAAATGGTGTGATAGGTGAGGAACCTAGGGAAGCCAGCTGAACTTGTTGGACAGTATTACTTAGATGGGGTGATGAGGTACTTAATTACTGTCTTTTCATTCTTACATATTACATATTAGGTATTAGGATAGAATGGAATGGAATGAGTCATTCTATTACTGAGTTGTAACATGTTGCAGGTTAGCTTTTTGAATACACATCAGAGAATGTTTTTGTACCACTTACAGTTGGTGGTGGTATCAAAGATTTCACTGATGCAAATGGAAGGTACTGTTAAGTGTTAATTGTAAATATGTAATATGTAATATGTTGTTGTGAAGAATTTAATATGTGTTTAAAATATTAATAATATAGGTACTATTCTAGTTTGGAGGTGGCTTCAGAATATTTTAGATCTGGTGCGGATAAGATATCTATCGGGAGTGATGTTGTTTATGTTGCAGAAGATTATCTAAAAATAGGAGTAGGCAACTGACGTTCATTCTTTATATTTCATTTCATATACAATGATTACTATAATTCATGTACTTTTGTTTTTCTTTTTCAGGTAAAAACGGGAAAGTGCAGCTTATAACAGCTTTCCAGAGTGTATGGGAATCAGGTCTGGAATAAATTAAATTAAAATTTGAGTCTAATACATTATTATACAAAGAAAGACATGCAATGTAACTATGTTATGATGTTTATTTTAAAATTTAAAGGCAATGGTTGTATTTGACAAGTGATGAGGTTGGATTCAAGGCTATTAAACTAGACAATATTTGACAAGTGAAAAACTATAATTACAGGTATACTTTTCTTTTCTCCTTAATGCACACTTTTGATGAAGTTCATTTCAATTTGTAATGTAGACTAAAAGTTTTTTTTTTTCACATTAAGTTTTCCTGTTTTCTCAGTTCAATCATAATCAAGACATACAAATCAGTTGTGCTCCATCAATCATTGTGCTCCAATATGGCTAATGCATATTGATTCTAACCATATTGGTAAAAACTGAAGTCTGCATACTCACATTGGTAAAAAAGGAAAACTGTGTTGCTGTTATTCATTAATTCCCTGTTATTTTTAGCTTAACAGATTTTTTTCAATACTGTTTTCAGGTTGATGTGCATGAGTGGGTTACCGAACATAGTTTAGTTAGCACCTCATCTGAATTCGAAGCTGCATGAGTGGGTTCCATAAAGATGGCATGAAGTAATTGGATTAAATAACCTTTTGCCCCTGCTACTTAGGACCTCTCATGAATTCTTTGCTTTAAAGACTCTTTTTCCCTTGGCTTTTCATCAGGTGCAATTAGACTCGTTATAGATATTTTATATATAAGAGGAAAGAGATTCAAACTAATTAAGTCTCAGTAATTACGAACACGTCCTTCATCTTTCAGTGTGTACAATTACAACTTCTATTATTAAATGCCTCAAGTGATAAAGGGATCTTTCGGGGGTTCTTTCTGGATTGACCAAGGAGTTCAACGTCGACAAGTTTCTAGGTATATGCCCTCGTATAACTTGTTATAATTTGCTCATTTTACTGAAATTTATCATATTTCTATAATGTCACAGGATAGGGTTCGACGTGCTACTGTGAGTTTGGATGCGGACCCCTGTTTCAAGAGAATTGTATTCATATAAATTATAATGTTGGTTAACATTTCTGTGTAAGTAACTATTTTATTCATATCTTGTTTCTCTCTTTATCTATCTATCTATCTATCTATCTCTCTCTCTCTCTCTCTCTCTCTCTCTTATCCAAATCACATTTCCTTTCTATATTATCTCAAGTAGCAGCATAATTTCAAGGAAAAAGCACATCTGATGTGCTGCAAAAGAGATTCACAAACTTGATTTTTTAAACCTGATGTTTAAAACTACATTGAGTGTGAGATAGAAGTTTATGCAGAGAAGGAAAAAGATAGAAGTTTTTGAGGATGTTGCTGATGAAAAAGATAGAAGTTCTTTAGGATGCTGCTAATGAAGTTTATGCAGAGAAGGAAAAAGATAGAAGTTGTTGGCACATAGTAAGCTAGATAATGCAATTGTATATAAATGAGTTCATTTTTTTATAACATTTACTCACTATTGGAATAATTATTTGTATTTGACATATTAGTGAAATGAATTATCTTTGTTATTTATGGTATTTTATTTATTATTATGAGATTTCTAATGTATTATTTAATATGAAAAATTAGTAAATCTATAAATAATATTTTTTTTAAACATTTAAAATTATGATACGCAAAAATGTGTGTCATCTTTATTTATGACATGGCCTTTCTTGACAGGGGCTTCCTTGATACGCATTGCGTGTCATAAACACGCGCATCGTAAGGTTACGACACGCAAATGCGTGTCGTCTTCCTTTATGATAGGGCCTTCCTTGATACGCATTGCGTGTCATAACCGCGTGTCGTAAATGCGCGTCATAAATGTGCGTCGTAAATGCGCGTCGTCTCTCTTTATGACAGGGCCTTCCTTGACATGCATTTGCGCGTCGTCTGAGCGTTTTACGACGCGCAATGAGCGTCGTAAAATGCCTTTTTTCTAGTAGTGGAAGTAGCCAAACCTTCGTTATATATATATATATATATATATATATATATATATATATATATATATATATATATATTGTTGTTGAAATTGTTTGATTATTTGATTATTGGTGTTGAATTCTGTAACACCTGTTCCAGGTATTATTTAATTTATGTAAGTTTTAGGGTTTTGTGTATGGACTCGGCGAGTTGGGAGTCCAACTCGTCGAGTAGAGGCATTTTTGGTGGATGCGGGATCGAGACCTACTCGCCAAGTAGTAGCTGTAAAAAGATACCCTAATTTTTAGGGTTTGCACCTTATTTAAAGAGCATAACCTGCCTCTTGTGGCCTACCTTATCAATATAGCAGCCAGAGAAAAACCTAGATCGACTTTGCACCCTCTTGAGTGAGAGAAAGAGCCTTTGTGAGCAATTTTAGGGTATTTGTGAAGGATTTTAGAGCTTAAAGAAGAAGGAGATAGGAGAGGAACAGTAGATCCAGCATCTACTTCATATTGGCCATCATCTTAAGGTATAAAGTCATGATCTTGATCTCTAGTTGTTTAGATCTCTTTTCTTGGAAGTAAATGGCCATTCTTTGTACAAAATGAAGTCAAACTTGGATCTGGACTTATCATAAGGATATGGTTCCAGATCAAGACCTCTTTAGGTCCCCAAAGGCATAAAGTTACTCCCTTTATTCATTTTAGCCTCCTTCCATGCACAAGAACCTTGTAAAAAGCCTAATTTTGAAGATATAGCCTTGGAGAACCTTTCATGCACGTAAAGTTTACAACTTTATGTGATATCTATACTAGGAGAGTTTGGATCTGGAGTTTGGGACCTTAGATCTCACTGAAAAGGTCTGAACTTAAAGAAGACTGAAGGAAATCGTCGAGTCCCTTAGCCAACACGACGAGTCGAGTAGGGTTTACCCTTTTTCAGTTATCATGAGTTTTCGGGTTCATGAGTTTTCAGATGTCATCTGTCACACCCCAAAACCGGAACGGCGGAAACGTTCTGGGGTGGATGACGTCATGTCAAGTATCACAACATATGCAGTATAGTAATCGAAGTACAACAATCATTGCATTAATAGTAATAGTTTTACATTGTTTACATTACATAGAAACATCAAAGTAATACAAGTAATAATATAGGTGCAGTTTGGTACTAAACTGTCTTCACCAAAAGCTCCTGAGATGTACCTGTCTATTGCTGACCTGAGAATACAAGTTATTTGAAAGCGAGTATCAGCATTTTTTTACAAATGCTGGTGAGATCATAAGTATTTAGTGTCATTTTATTCAAATAACTTTATAAAAAGTAGTAGTTTAGAATCAACAGTGTATTAGAGTCCTTTCCAAAAAATCCTATATTTTCTAATTATATGTAGTCTTCTACCAAGACTCGCCAGTGTTAAGTTTTAAAGAGAATTTCCCTAAAATATTATCATTACCAAAATACGGTATTTGATTTTAAAGAAAGTAGGAGAATATCAGGGAAAATAACATATGCCTCAGCAGTGAAGACTGCTGACTAAGGCAAAAGAAATCATAGACTCCAGGAGAGTATCGAATGAACGACACGCCTGACTCAGTCTAACAAAAAGAGACACAGACCCCAGACGGTATCAAATGAAAGATACAGCTAGTAGGGTCCAAAAACAGTGAATGCAGACCCCACACAGTATCAGATGAAAGATACAGCTGACAAGGTCCAAAACAGTGTAATTCTAAGAGTGTGTTTCCAGCATACAGTGTTAGATATCGTTACCTTAAGACCATGAATTATAAGGTAAACATGGAGATACTCGTAACCATACTAATCGACACTAGAGTACTTGACGCCTTGCAGACGTCGGTGTAAGTATGACATTTGTCACCCCTTGGCTTGGTAGGCCATGGACTGTAGCTAGCAGTCAGGGTGCGGGGGTGTCAATCTCGTATAGATCTATACACACAATGTCCGCTCTCCTTACAAGAGACTCTGGTTACCAACTAGACAACGGAGAAGGCCGTGTCCTGAAGATGTATCCCAAATAGTGAATTCTGATGAAAGTGCTGGACTAGCAGTAGAGACTTATAAATGACCCGACCAATGTAAAACCCATATGTCTATACATGTATACATGATATATAACTAATGATCAAACGACCTTCGGATGGATATCCGATCCCACCAGACCACATCCAAACGAGGAAAAGGACATAGGGCGAACTAGCCTTCCTAAGTCCTTTAAACATCATTTATATATAACTATACAAGTACATACATACATTTAACCTAGTAGAAGCGTTAACAAAGTAGAAGTGTTTCATGAAGTAGAAGCGTTTCTCGAAGTAGAAGTGTTAATAAAGTATAAGCGTTTACGAAGTAGTAGCATAATTAAAGTAGGAGCGTTAATAAGTGAAAGCGTGAATAAGTAGGAGCGTTTACAAAGTAGGAACGTTTACAAGTAGAAGCGTATCACGAAGTAAAAGTGTATCTCGAAGTAAAAGTGTATCACGAAGTAAAAGCGTAAACAAGTATAAGCGTATCTCGAAGTAGAAGCGTATCACGAAGTAAAAGTGTATCTCGAAGTAAAAGTGTATCACGAAGTAAAAGCATAAACAAGTATAAGCGTATCTCGAAGTAGAAGCGTCAATAAAGTAATAGCATTTAACTAAGTGGGAGTATTAACTAAGTAGAAGTATAACGAAGCAGTAGTATCTAACAAAGCAGGAGTATAAAAACATGGAAGAAAACTTTGATGAAAACTTTGGAAAACCATTATACGTAAGACAATCATGACTTGGTATTCTTTTGTAAAATCAGTTTGAGAACCTTTAGAAATCCTTTGAAAACCTTTCATAAACATTTTTTGATCATAACTTTGATAAAACAATATAAGTAAAGATTTGAACAAGTAAAGACATTTTAGAAAACCATTTATAGTATCATACTTGGTAAAACAGTTGACAGTGTAATAAATCCTTGTGCATGCGGGTTATCAATCACATGCGATTGATATGATAACTGGCATGTTTAACTTGTATTCCCCCCCACCCCATAAAAACATGTAAAAACAGTTAAAAGGTTAATTCATGGGTATGAACTCACCTTTTGTAAGTGGATCCGACGAAGGTGCCGATTGGGTGCTCGGTGTCAAGTAAAGACTTGAACACACTTAGTGACGTATTAACATATGATAACATATGTTTACATACAATTAGTACATATAGTACTAATTAAACAAGTATACGCATCCTAAAGTGCGGAAAACACTTTGGTTAAGTGCTAGTGATGTCCCGGGTAACATCTAAGGGTGTGTATGGCTTAGAAAGGGGGTTTACTCTTCAAGAGTAAACTCTTTATAGATTTCACAGCCTCGGGACTAACTCCCCATGAGTTTACGGCCGTAAACTCATGGTGAGGGTGTTCTAGCATGCCAAAAGGTCTTATATCACTGGTGGAATTATGCTAGGCTCAAATCTAGGATTTATAAAAGGTTTAAGGCCTCAAATGCACCTTTTTAGGTAGGTTACAGCCCTAAACAAAGAGTTTACGGCCGTAAGCTCCCATATGCTCATTTCTTTTGTGTTTTAAGGTCTTAAATGGTAGAGAATAATGTCCTATGCATTTTTCCAAGTCAAATGAAGAAGTTAGGGCATCATTTGGGCACTTAACGGGATTTTATGGCCCATGGACCAATTTTATGGGGGTTTACGGCCGTAAAATCCTATTTTCTTGGTCTCTTTAATGTTTAAAGCATTTACTACAATGGGGTTTACTTCTAGACATTTTCCAAGGCCATAGGAGGTGTTTGAGGGCATTTCTAACACTTGAACTTGAGTTTACTCCCCATGAAGAGGAGTTTATGGCCCAAGCATGTTCTTGGGCAGTAAACTCAACTTTACTCCCAAAAAGTTAAGTTAAAGGTGTTCTAAGCTCGAATGTGTAAGTCCACAAGTCATATCTAAGCCTTAGGGGTCGTTTAGAGGGGTTTTGGGGCTTAAAAACCCCACTTAGGGGTGTTCACGGTCCAAGAGTGTTCTTGGGCCGTAAACACATAATATTGCCTCTATTTGATGTCTTAAACACGAATTTGCATGATAACCAAGCTATACAACAAGTTAGGGTAGATTACCTACTCGTTTGGGGCTCGAAACGGGCGTTTTTGGCTCGAAAACAAGTTGTAGAGAGAGAGTGTAGAGAGAGAGAGAGAGAGTGAAAAGGGTGGAAATTAAGTCCACTCCCCCTTATATAGGGGCTTGAGTTGAGGCTCAGTGAAAATCTACCCGATACTGTCGTTAAATGGGGCTTTTGGTCGCACCCGATTTAGTGGTCGTATTTTGACTTGGTTGAAACTAAAATTTTCCAAGGGATTAATGAGGGTGTTTCTAATTTGTTTCAACCCTTACTAAGTCATTTAAAAAGTCCCAAATTAATTAACCAGTCCAAAAGTTAACGGACAGTTAAATAAAACGAGGCTTATTAACGGAAAAGCGGTTAAAAATGACGGAATAAATTTTGGGTTGTCACATCATCCCCCCGTTAGAGGGAATTTCGTCCCGAAATTCAGGTTTAGGCAAGGAAGTAGGTATGAATGACCGAGTAGAGGCAGGAGGGTACTTCCTATTCGGTTTGTCCTCGCACTCCCAAGTGAACTCTGACCTTTACTTAGCATTCTAACAAACCTTCACTTATGGGATGCGGATTCCGTCTTGTGCAGTTAGCGATTTCCTACAAGTTCGTCTACGAATTTAGGGTTCTCAATGGTTTCTATCAAGATGAGTGGGATACAAAGAGTGACGTCGGGCAAGCACTGATCAAGTCTAGAAACTTGTGGAATTTCCGAAAGTAGTAGTGGTCTGACGAGGGTTGGACCAATCTCCGTAAAGAATCTCGGATGGTCCTAAGCTCTCCGAAGGGTAGAGCTTTTCAGTACTTAGAACATAGTGTACTTCTATGGCGAGATCATCACTAGAGTGATCGCCATTCTGAAGTTTCAAACGTTCTCTCTCATACTGGAAGTGTAGTCCTTCAGGTTGGTTCTTAGAAAGCTTGGGTTGTCTTGGATTCGTGTTCCTGCTGATTGGCTCTCCGAGGTTTTCTAGATCATCGGATGGATTGCGTGTCTACGGTATCTTTTTGTTGTAGAGTGTTTATCTCAATCTGGTGCAAAATGAACCTGCACTCCTGACTCTTGAGATATTTCTAATGGAAACCCTCAGGGTCGGGGAGATAGGGTTTCACCAGACGAGTGTTGGACTATCTCAGGAGGTGGTTCTACTATTTCTGTGCGAGATAGTATTCGTGGAAAACCTAGTAGTCCAATGAATCTCTAAGACATGTTCTAATCTGCAAGGCGTTGGTTTATTTTAGTGCGGAAAGCGTGTGCTCTTGTATAACCCATCGACTAACACCTAGACTGGTGTCAAGTCTATAATCTCTTCGGGATCTGGTTTATAAGGCTTAATGCAACTACTTTCGCATTTTGATCAAGTATTCTTGGCTACGAAGGTTATTTTGTGGTTCTCAGTATTCTAGTGTTCACTTCGGAGAATGCAGTCTATCGTCTACAAGGCGACGGTGATTTCCTCCATGCGAGAGGGAGGAGGGTCCTAGGCACTACTCGTCAGTAACGGGGTGGACGAAGTGCCTGAGTAGTGCGAACATCTTCAGCAACTACTCTTCCGAAGGTTCTGAGTTTTCTCGGTCTAGGTCAAATCTAGTGAGTATGGGGTTCCATCACTCAGAACTTTAATCACCTCATCCACTCTTCTCAGAGTTTAACATCATCGCAGCTTTCGGATTTCTGGGATATCCGATGAGGTGCTTAATTCGGCGGATTAAGCGTGAGTGGATGGTCGTAGTCAATGTCCTTGACTCTTACGACTCATATTTCTTTATCAACTGAGGGTGTTAGCTACTATGTTGGTCTAACTGGGAGGACTAGAAATTTCGGATTTGTGGTCATTATAGTAGCTCAATCCGTAGGGGTTCTCTTGACTCTTGCTCCCATTCTGTGGGATAGGGTGAAGGGTCTTACTATGAGGTTCGTGGTAGAGCTCATACTGGGCTTAACTACTAATACTTGGTGTATGCAAGCCGTATATAATTGAGGTTGGCAGGACGTTCAGTTGTGCGACTCCACCCCAGACCCACAACCCAACGAGGAACAGGGAGTAGGGAGGAAGCACACATCTTAAATCTTTTTGATCTCAATTATATACCACTCTTATGCATATACTCAGTTATAGTAGTCAGTCCCATGAGTTCTATCCTCTGGGTTTACGAACCTGATTGTGAGGTGCGAAGGGCCTTTCTCGGGATCTACGGAGTATGGTTTGGGTGGTTATCGTCTTTCGGAATATCTGTAGTGTCTTCGCTTCGGTTTCTTTCTGTCTAAGTAGGGTTGGTTAACAGCGTGTGGTACCCTTCTCTTGGGTACTTCAGAAGGTTTGAGATAAGAGTGACGACTGACGGATCGCATTAGGTTTTATTATCTTTATTATGTTTAGGTTCGGAAGAACCTTTATTTGCCGAAATGGCTTACGGAGAAAGTTCTTTTTACACAGCACTAGGCATTTACACATGGTTGCACTACGTTAAACCATGATTGATAGAGTAGTCGAAGTTGGCACACTTCAACATGAGGATCAATAGAGTCATGTGCCGAACGAGCACACAAGTTCTAGGCGTCTCGGGTTTCATCCTGTATATCACTATCGTGGATATTAGGACCGATAGAGTAGACGCGGAACTATAGAGGGTCCTAAATGTTTCTGAGTAGAGTACCTTTTCATGAATGGATTCTCGCGAGGCATTTCTATAATCGCTTAACATATACTAGTCATGTATAACTAAGGTAGGGAGGACTGTTAACTGAGTGACTCCGCCCTAAATCCACAACCAAACGAGGAACAGGAAATGAGGCGGCATTCCTTCACTCTAGGTCTATCCATCTTAATTATACATGGTCGTAACGTATATATTTAGCAATTATAGTTTTACCTGATGAAATTTTTAAATTTTATAATAGTGCTGCGACTTTCGCCTTAATGGGGAAGTAATTACATTTAGAATTAGTCTTTTAATGTTTTCGATTAGTTATCCGAGATTGAGAGCCGTACCAAAATCTACCGGGTTCCTTGATGCTTCTCTCTAAGCATTAGTGTGACAACCCAAAGTTTATTCCGTTACATTACCCCGTTACCGTTAACAAAATATTCCACTGTATAAAGGTTCCGTTAATAAGAGGTCGTTAAATAAATAAATGTTTTATTTATTTATGTTTTTATGTCGTTATAGTCGTAATAAGGTAAATGAAAACACTTAAATTACATTTCCAAAGTAATTTAGAAAAAGTTAGTTTTTATTATTTCGACCACTAAATCGGGTGCGACCAAAAGCCCTGTATAACGACAGTATCGGGTAGAATCCCATTGAGCCCCAACTCCAACCCCTATATAAGGGTGAGTGGAGTCCATTGGAGACTTTTTACACTCTCCCCCTTCTCTCTCTCTCTCTACAACTTAAATTCGAGCCAAAAATCGTCCGTTTCGAGCCCCAAACGAGTAGGTAAACTATCCTAACTTGTTGTATAACTTATCTAGCATACAAATTCGAGTTTAAAACATAAGATAGGGACATAATCATGAGTTTACGGCCGAAGAACACTCTTGGGCCGTGAACACCAATTAATGGGGTTTTTAAGCCCCAAAACCCCTCCAAATTGTCCCTAAGGCTTGGATATGACTTGTAGGCTTATGGAATCGGACTTAGAACACCTTGAACTAGTATTTTGAAGAGTAAACAAGAGTTTACTGCCCAAGAACATGCTTGGGCCGGAAACTCCTCTTCATGGGGAGTAAACTCATTTTTGTGTGTTAAAAATGCCCTTAAACACACCATTGGCCTTAGATTAAATTCTAGAATTGACCAACAACAAGCTAGGGACCTTAAATGCAATTAAAACAACTCCATAAGGAGTTTACGGCCGTAAACCCCTCATGGAAGGGTACCTGGGCCGTAAACTCCCACAAAGGGGTTATTTGGTGCCCTAAACTCCCCATTTGTCTTGGAAAAATGCTTAGGAATTTACCCACTACCACTTAAGCCTTTAAAACACCAAAAGAAAGAGGGTATAGGAGCTTACGGCCATAAGCTCCCTTGATTATGGCCGTAAACTCCTCAAAGGGGCCATTTCATGCTTTAAACTCATTCACACCTTATGGTTTTGGACTTAGAATAATTCCATGAGCAAGTAGAAGCCTTAAAACACCCTAGAACCCATCACCATGAGTTTACGGCCGTAAACTCATGGTGAGTAGTCCCTGGGCCATAAACATGGTGTTAGGGGTTTACTCTTGGAGAGTAAACTCCATTCCCTAGCCATACACACCCTTAGACGCTACCCGGGACACCCAAACACTTATCCAAAGTGTTTTCCGCTCCTTTGAGCGTGTATATTTGTTTAATTAGTATTAAATATACTAATTGTATGTGAACATATGTTATCATATGTTAAATAGGTCATTGTGTGTGTTCAAGTCCTTGCGTGACACCGAACGCCCAAACGGCACCTTCGTCGGACCTACTTACACCAGGTGAGTTCATACCCCTGAATGAACCTTTTAAATGTTTTTACATGTTTTATAAGGGGGGGATACAAGTTAAACATGCCAGTTATCATATCAATCACATGTGATTGATAACCCGCATGCACAAGATTTTACCACACTTTACACTGTTTTACCGAGTATGATACTATGATGACTTTCAATAAGGTTTTCAAACTGTTTCAAACTCTTACTTATACTGTTTTATTCAAAATCATTTCAAACTGGTTTATAAAGGTTCCAAATATTTCTAAAGGTTTTCACACTTATTTTATCAAAGAATACAAAATGCGATTTTCCTAAGTATAAAGGTTATTTCCAAGGTTTTCATGTATACTTTTACTTGTTAGTTACTGCCGCTTCGTTTTCATGTAATTTAAACTCCTACTCGATAACGCTTTCACTTCGTAATGCGTTTATACCTGTATCGTCTCTATTTCACTTATACTTGTAGTCGCTTATACCTAGTAGACGCTTTCACTACACTTATTGTCGTCTCTACTTCGTGATACACTCATTCTTGGTACACTTATTGTCACACCCCCAAACCTGAACGGCGGAAACGTTCGGGGGCGGATGACTTCATGTGGTAACGTAACAAATGAATACATAGTAAAGAAAGCAATACAACCATCATATATATAATTGAAAGTTTACGTTTTTCAAAAGTTACATGTTCAACACCAATTACAATATGATGTCAAAATATGAGATTAAACTGGCGCCGCAACATCCCTTCTTCAAAAGCATATCGATACCTGAAATTACTGAATCCCTGCGACATACAAGTAATTTTGAAAGAGTAGATCAGCATTTAAGCTGGTGAGTTTCATAAGTATTAAATGACAAAGGTTTGTATGAAATTAAATGTTTTGTCCTTGTTTGTTTGTTTCTAGAAAATCCTATATTTTCTACTAGTATAAAAGTAGCCTTCTCTCAAGACCAATGTTTGTTTCTAAAATGTATGTAAGTGTAAAATAACCAACGTGTTTGAAAACCTCGTAAATCAATGTATTTTTAATACCCCATGTGAGTTTTATAACCATACTATTGACTCGGAATTCCTATACACAACGTTCTTCAGGCGTTGGAATGTTATGACGTTTGTCACCCCAAATGGTGGACTGTAGCTAACAGTCAAGGCGCGGGTTGTCAAGCCCGTATAGATCTATACACAAACACCATGCTCCCCCTCTAAGGGATTCTGGTATATAATACAGGATTTGAAATGTGTACTCAAACGTACATGAAGTTAATGTCTCACAAACCGTGCTATAAAAACAGATTTACGTGTTAAAATATTTCATTTGTTCTTGTATATGAAAGTGACTTCTTGAAAATCGTGTTTCTAGTACGTAAAAGTTAGCAATATCCTCATAAAACTATATCTATTATAGTTTTCTAAAAGTGTGTCTCGTTTGTTTAGAAATACCTAGAAAAGGAATCACTTGTTATGAAAGTATAGATTTTTGTAGAGCCTAAGATAGACAAATATACATATAATCTAAGAAAATGTTTAGTTTATACATGCATTACAATAACTTATATTTCAAAAGATGGAATGCTATTGTAACATATTTTATATACGATAGTTCCTTATAAAGTTTATAAATCACATATGATTTGGTTAAATAAAAGCATATAATAATTCTTTATATAACACATGATGATACTCGTGTGCTTTACTTGTATCCCCCCCCCCCTTTGAAAGCATATAAAAGCATTTATAGAACATTTAAAAGGTTAATTAAGGGGTATGAACTCACTTGAAAGTTTGAAGAAAGCGAGATGGAAACCGGGCAGAATTTCGTCTCGGGAAACGGATTTCCTCGGGATTCTCGGGAATCTCGGGAGTAAAAACGACCTTCAGGACTTGAGCAAAATGACTGGGGCTTCGGGTTAGAATGGGCATGGAAAACGAGGCAAGAATGCACAAGAGAGGAGAGAAATGGAGCCCTTTCTTTGGAACCCTCACATCCCTTTTATAGGGGCTGGAATCGCCTTGGTACGCGGGGCGTACGCGTACGTCATGCATGACTGAGTCCTCGACTGCCTCGGATTTCGGATGGGACAAGGGGTAGCTTCGCATAGGTCGGGATGTGGACGATCCGAGGCCTAGGCCTTGAGTACGCGGGGCGTACGAGGGTACGCAGGGCGTACTTCGGCCCTATCTGCTGACTCCCTTCGGATAATACCAAACAATTATCATTAAATTTATATTTAATTTAATTAATAAACTTCTAAAATTCATATCTTCTTCATACGAATTCCGTTTTTGATGGTCTTTATATCCACGCGTTGGTGAGACTACGCTCTACAACTTTCGTTTAGACTCCGTTGGCAAATTTCGAAATTATTTTTTTTATTTATTTTTAAAATGTCGTGATTAAGGAATTTCTTTAGAAATTCATAATTTCTTTATCTGACGTCGGTTTTTGCCAGACTTTTTACCGCTGAATTACCATTGTCGAGACCTTCAATTCTCGTTTAGGTCATTCCGGCCAAAAGTCGCTCGATCTCCGATTCGAGTTTTTAGTTGTCTGTTGCTATGCCGAACTTGAAAAAAATCATAACTTCAACATACGAAGTCGGATTTGGGCGTTCTTTTTACGTACGAACACGGTTTAATGACATTAAACATAGTAGGAATTTAAATAGATACTTTTTGGACATTTTATTATCAAAGTTAATTTCATTAACTCAAAGGTGGTTACAATACTTGACTTTTTAGGTCATTACAAAGAGTTGAAATATCGGGTTGTCACATCATCCCCCCATTAGAGGGAATTTCGTCATGAAATTTAAAGTAGTAAAGATACCAGTGGATCTGAGAAAAAGATGAGGGTACTTTTGTTTCATCTGATCTTCGCGTTCCCATGTGAATTCAGGTCCCCGCTTGGCGTTCCAGCGAACCTTCACGATAGGTATGCGACTTTGTTTTGATCGTTTGACCTCTCGGTCCATGATTTCTAACGGTTCTTCCACAAAGTTGAGGCTCTCGTTGATCTCGATCTCGTCGAGTGGAATAACAAGAGTCTCATTGGACAGACACTTTTTCAAGTTCGAGACATGGAAGGTTGGATGTATGTTACTAAGTTCACGCGGTAGGTTAAGTTTGTAAGCCACAGGGCCGATTCTAGGAAGAATCTCGAAAGGCCCTATGTATCTTGGATTTAGTTTCCCACGCTTCCCAAAGTGTATTAAACCCTTCCACGGTGAGACCTTCAATAAAACGTGGTCTCCTACCTGGAATTCCAAAGGTTTCCTCCTTTGGTCAGCGTAGCTTTTCTGTCGGTCTCTGGAGGCTTTCAACCGTTCACGAATTTGAACGATCTTCTCTGTCGTTTCTCGTATGATTTCTGGACCGGTGAGAGTGCTTTCATGAACTTGTCCTCTAGCTATCTGGGTATCGCCAACTTCAGTCCAGCACAGAGGGGATCTGCACTTTCGACCATAGAGGGCTTCAAACGGAGCAGCCTTTATGCTTGTATGATAACTATTGTTGTATGAAAATTCGACAAGGGGTAAATGGATATCCCATGCCTTTCCAAAGTCAATCACACAGGCTCTCAGCATATCTTCTAAAGTTTGTATGGTTCTCTCACTTTGCCCGTCTGTTTGTGGGTGGTAGGCTGTACTCATATCTAGCCTAGTTCCTAGGGAAATTTGTAGTGACTGCTAGAATCTTGAAGTGAATCTACTATCTCTATCGGAGATAATGGATATCGGAACACCGTGCAATCGCACTACTTCCCTTATGTAAGTTCTTGTAAGCTTTTCCATTTTGTCTGTCTCCTTGATTGGTAGGAAATGTGCGGATTTGGTCAATCTGTCGACGATGACCCATATGGTATCAAGTCCACCCGTCGTCTTGCGCAACTTGGTTATGAAGTCCATAGTAATCCGTTGCCATTTCCATTCTGGGATCTCTGGTTGTTGTAGTAATCATGACGGTTTTTGATATTCGACCTTAACCTTTGCGCAAGTAAGGCATTTACTTACAAAGGTAGCAATTTCTGCTTTCATGTTAGGCCACCAGTACAGTTTCTTAAGATCCAGATACATTTTATCTGAACCTGGGTGAACGGAATATCTTGTGTTGTGTGCTTCGGTCATGACTACGTCTCTGAAACCACCATGTTTCGGTGTCCAGATTCGGTCCATGAGATAATATGCTCTGCCACCCTTGACTTCTAGATTCTTTTCCATTCCTCGTAGGGATTCACCCGCCACATTTTCAGGTTGCAAAGCTTCCATTTGTGCCTCCTTAATTTGTGTGGATAAGTGGGAATGGATAGTCATAGTCAGAGATTTGACCCTCCGACCAGTGTATTCTTTTCGACTGAGGGCGTCAGCCACCACGTTGGCCTTGCCAGGATGATAACGAATTTCACATTCGTAGTCATTAAGTAACTCAACCCATCGTTGTTGTCGCATGTTGAGTTCCTTCTGATTAAAAATGTGTTGAAGGCTCTTGTGATCGGTGAAAATAGTACTCTTTGTTCCGTATAAGTAGTGTCTCCAGATCTTCAGAGCAAATACTACTGCTCCTAACTCAAGATCGTGGTTCATGTAGTTCACTTCGTGTGTCTTAAGCTGTCAGGAGGCATAAGCAATAACCTTCCCTCTCTACATAAGAACACAACCAAGTCCTTGGTTTGATGCATCGCAATACACTACGAAATCTTCTATCCCTTCAGGGAGGGATAGTATCGGTGGAGTGCACAAGGTCTGTTTCAGCGTTTGGAACGCCTTCTCTTGTTTCGCTTCCCAGTCAAAGGACACGCCTTTCTGGGTTAATGTAGTAAGAGGTTTTGCAATGCTAGAGAAGTTCTTTATGAATCTGCGATAGTAGCCGGCGAGACCTAGAAATTGACGAATCTCTATAGGTGTCTTTGGTGCCGACCAGTTCTCAATGGCCTTAATTTTAGAGGGGTCCACGTGTATCCCTTTCTCGCTAACAACGTGGCCCAAAAATTCGACTCTTCGAATCCAAAATTCGCATTTAGAGAACTTCGCATAGAGTTTCTCCGATCGCAGTGTTTCTAGGACTTTTCGTAGGTGCTGACTATGCTCTTCTTTACTTCGGGAGTAGATAAGTATATCATCGATAAAGACGATGACGAACTGATCCAAGTAAGGACGGCATACCCTATTCATTAGGTCCATAAATACTGCTGGTGCGTTGGTTAATCCGAACGGCATCACTACAAATTCGTAGTGTCCATAACGAGTCCGGAAGGCTGTCTTGGGAATATCCCCTTCTAGTACTCGTAATTGGTGATATCCGGATCGTAGATCTATCTTTGAGAAGTTGTTTGCTCCCTGAAGTTGATCAAATAGGTCGTCAATACGGGGTAGAGGATAACGGTTTTTAACGGTAAGTTTGTTCAGTTCTCTGTAGTCAATGCACATACGGAACGATCCGTCTTTCTTCTTTACGAACAAGACCGGTGCTCCCCAAGGTGAGAAACTTGGTCTTATGAATCCTTTTTGAAGGAGTTCATTAAGTTGACTGGAAAGTTCCTGCATCTCTGCTGGTGCGAGACGATAAGGAGATTTTGCCACTGGGGTAGCCCCTAGAACTAAGTCGATTCTAAACTCGACTTGGCGTTGTGGTGGTAATCTCAGTAGTTCTTCTGGAAAGATATCGGGAAAGTCGTGTACTTCTGGAATGTTCTTGATGTCCTTCAGTTCCTGACTTGTATCGACGATGTGCGCTAGGAATGCTCGACAATCCTTCCGTAAACACTTTCGAGCCTGGATGCACGAAATGATGCGAAGGTTTGTACTTGGTTTGTCGCCGTAAACCACTAATGTTTTGTTGTTAGGGAGATTAAGACGAACTGCTTTCTCAAAGAACATGATGTCGGCGCGAAGAAGACTCAACCAATCCATGCCGACTATGACGTCGAAACTTTTAATTTGGACCGGCATGAGATTGATTGGGAAAGAATGACCGTCTAAAGTTAACGTACAGTCCATGTATATGCAGTTAGTGTTTTCGGTTTTTCCATTGGCCATCTCTACCGTAAATGATTTTTCTAACTTGCTAGGTTTAGGTTTAAGTAAGTGAATAAAGTTTTGACTCACGAAGCTTCTCTCCGCTCCACTATCGAATAATATGCATGCATATGAATTATCTAGAAGGAACGTACCAGCAACTACAGTCGGATCAGCTACGGCTTCATCATGGCCTATAGCTAAAACTCGTCCCATCCCGCCGTTATTTGATGCCTTTGGGCAGTTCCTCTTGTAGTGGCCCACCTCGCCACAACCGTAGCAAGTCTGGCCTACACCCGTGTTGGGAACTTGAGTGATCGGCTTTGCGAGATCCTTACAGAAACGGACAGTGTGTCCCTTTCTGTTGCAGTTGGAGCACTGCATTTCCCGACAAGGTCCATGATAGTGGTAAGTGCATTTGGTGCACTTTGGAAGATTACCCCCATAAGTCTTTGTTGGGTAGGGATTTGTAGGGACTGTAGTAGGTACAGTGGCAGCATTTACTGAAATGAGTTGTTTCTTTGAGGATTCTTGGGAAGACCCACCCTTCCCTTTATTCCATACCCTCTTCTTGTTATTGTTGTTGTTGTTTTTGTTGTTGTTGTTGTTGTTGTTGTTGTTGTTGTTGTTGTTATTTCCCTTTTGGGGTTCTGGTGTAGCAACCGTTGAGTTCTGATGACCTCCATAATCAACAAGAGATTGTGCCAGTTCCTTGGCACTTTCAAAAGTGTCAGGTTTTGAAGCTAACACGCTTGACCTAATTTGGGGCGACAGTCCCCAAATGTATCTCTCTATTTTCTTGCTCTCAGGAGCAGTCATATCTGGACAAAGGATTGCCAGATCGCAGAACCTGTTGGTATAAGTCGCGATGTTGTTACCAACCATTCCAAGAGTCCAGAGTTCGTGCTCGAGTTTTTGAATCTCTCCTCGTGGACAATATTCTCTCCTCAGCATGACTTTTAAGCTTTCCCAGCTTATGGAGTTTTCCACTATCAGGGTAAGTACCTTAACGTGGCCATTCCACCAAGTTAAAGCTCTATCAATAAGGGTGAATGTTGCAAATTTGACTTGGCTGTGCTCGGGACAGGAGCAGATTTCAAAGACTGATTCCGTCCTTTCAATCGACTACCTCAGAGTTATCACACTACCAGTTCCATAAAACATCTGGGGCTTGGCATTAGTAAAGTCCTTATAGGTGCATTCTCGGGGTTGCCCATGACTCTCACCATGGTTGGATAGGTGTGTGCCAGTTCCCGAGCCAGTAGTACTCGAGTTATTGATCTGTGACATGGCATCTGCTACCACTGCGGTGACTGCTGCTTGGAACATGACAACATCAAATTGAGGTGGTGGAGGTGGTGGTGGTATAGGTGCTTCCCCACCGTTGTTTCGCCTTGGGTTCCTACGCGGAGGCATCCTTCAACTATAGGTTGAAAAGGTAACGATAAGAATTACTTTAGTATAGAAATTGAATGTGTCTTATGAACCAAATTGCTATAGTTCGACAACAGATGATAGTATGAGTCTTAAAATAGAAGCATGAAAGTTATTTGTAAGACTGACAATATAAATCAAGCATTTGGTTTCTTGATAACTTTTCAAGGATTTAATGAAATATTCAACGTAGTAATAATAGTGCCACTTATATTAATATAATAGTTGATACAACGATCACGAAAAATTGACCCCTATAAGAGTCTCCGGTTACAAAGTTTGAGAAATTTAAAGACTTTTAGCCGAGGTCCTAACTTATAACAAAATTTGAGATTTTTGCAAGTACTACTTGCGACGTAGGTTGCGCTTGGAGCTTGACTCCTCATCCGATTGTTTTGACTCCATTAGACGCCTATCAAAAGCGACTTGTTGTTCCCTTAATTCGGCGAGGGTTGCAATCATTTGCGCTTGGAATGCCTCGGTTTGTAGTTGAGCATTGTCTTGCATTCTGTCCAGCCTACGGATGTCGGAAGTGTGAACCTGTACTTCCACGTTGACATCCCGAAGCCGGCTAGCTTGAACTCCGGATTGATAGGATTGATTGGCTATCTTGCCCACCATTACTGGGAGTGCCCGATCAGCCGAACCTCTGCCTCGGACATCGTAGAAGTCCCGGCACATGCCGTAGGGAGGGCGTAGGTTTTGTTGTTGGCTCCAATGGTGGAGGTGACTTCCCCAGACGGGAGTCGGTCCTTGAAAGTTCCTTACGAAGACGGGAGGTTGTACGGGTGGTGGGTTGATCACTTTCGGTTCTGAGTTGGTACCGGAGTCATCATCCACTTCTATGGGTTCCTTGTCCTCTTCGGGATCATCTTCGACCCATCCTCCGTTGCCTTGGTTGGGAAAGTAGGGGTCGCCAGGGTGGTGAAATCCAGCCATTTGACTGTACGAGAAATAGGGTTATAAGAATTGAATAAAGCTGGAAACACGCAAGGTTAAACATGTAAGTTAAACTAGTTTATGTATAAAATACTCCTATAGTATTTAATTTCTTGTGTTTGATTCTTGTGATGTTTTGGTAAGTTTGACTTGTTGCTTACTACGAGCATTCCTCGATATATAGTGGTCCGATCTCGGTCAAATATAGTTGATCACACTATATTTGTCCCAAATCTGATTATATATATCGATTTCTAATCGTAGTGTCAACTTGTCTAAATACTTGTTGTATAGTTAAAATCATGAAAATAATTTGTTGTATGCATGTATTTGTACTTAAATGAACTAACAATTTAAGTTAAACGTAACGTTGCTCAAGTATAAAACAAAAGAAAAATGTTTTGTTAGAGAGTATTAGTCCCTTAAGCATTTATAGTTTGTATATCTTATGTGGTTCGATATACTTAGTTCACTATAAACATTGCTCTGATACCAATCTGTCACACCCCCAAACCTGAACGGCGGAAACGTTCGGGGGCGGATGACTTCATGTGGTAACGTAACAAATGAATACATAGTAAAGAAAGTAATACAACCATCATATATATAATTGAAAGTTTACGTTTTTCAAAAGTTACATGTTCAAAACCAATTACAATATGATGTCAAAATATGAGATTAAACTGGCGCCGCAGCATCCCTTCTTCAAAAGCATATTGATACCTAAAATTACTGAATCCCTGGGACATACAAGTAATTTTGAAAGAGTAGATCAGCATTTAAGCTGGTGAGTTTCTTAAGTATTAAATGACAAAGGTTTGTATGAAATGAAATGTTTTGTCCTTGTTTGTTTGTTTCTAGAAAATCCTATATTTTCTACTAGTATAAAAGTAGCCTTCTCTCAAGACCAATGTTTGTTTCTAAAATGTATGTAAGTGTAAAATAACCAACGTGTTTGAAAACCTCGTAAATCAATGTATTTTTAATACCCCATGTGAGTTTTATAACCAAACTATTGACTCGGATTGCCTATACACAATGTTCTTCAGTCGTTGGAATGTTATGACGTTTGTCACCCCAAATGGTGGACTGTAGCTAACAGTCAAGGCGCGGGTTGTCAAGCCCGTATAGATCTATACACAAACACCATGTTCCCCCTCCAAGGGATTCTGGTATATCATACAGGACTTGAAATGTGTACTCGAACGTACGTGAAGTTAATGTCTCACAAACCGTGGTATAAAAACAGATTTACGTGTTAAAATGTTTCATTTGTTCTTGTATATGAAAGTGGTTACAATACTTGACTTTTTAGGTCATTACAAAGAGTTGAAATATCGGGTAGTCACACTTATACTTCACGATTCGATTATCCCACTCTGTACGCTTATACTTCACGACTTGGATATTTCACTGTACGCTTATACTTCACAACTCGGATATTCCACTGTACGCCTATACTTCACGACTTGGATATTCCACACTGTACACTTATACTTCACTGTATGATTCCACTTGATACACACTCAAGCGTAGTTAGATGTATGTCTGTGCTTGTATAGATGCATATAAATAATGATTGAAGGACTTAGGAAGGCTTGTCCGCCCTATTTCCTTTTCTTCGTTGAGATGTGGTCCGGTGGGATCGGATGTCCATCCGAAATTCGTTTGATTCATTAGTTATGTACTATGTACACAAGCATAGACATACAGGTTTTCTTCAGTCAATTTAGTTAAGAGTCTCTACATCTAGGTCAACACTTACATTAGAAACCCACTACCCACTGTTTGGAAGTCATTACCCACTATTTGGGATGCATCTTCGGGACACGGCCTTCTCCGTCGTCTAGTTGGTAACCAGAGTCTCCTGTAGGGAGAGCGGACATTGTGTGTATAGATCTATACGGGATTGACACCCCTGCACCCTGACTGCTAGCTACAGTCCACGGCTCACCAAGCCAAGGGGTGACAAATGTCACATTATATAGACGCTTGTAGGGCGTCTGCTACTCTAGTGTCGGTTAGTATGGTTACGAGTATCCCGGGTTACCTTATAATTCATGGCCTTAAGGTAACAGTATTCACCGACAATTTACACTGTATGCTGGTAACTCATTTTCAGAGTCACACTGTTTTGACCTTCTAAGATGTATCTTTCACTTGATACTGTCTGCGGTCTGTATTCTCTGTTTTGACCTTGCAAGATGTATCTTTCATTTGATACTGTCTACGGTCTGTATTCTCTGTTTTGACCTTGCAAGATGTATCTTTCATTTGATACTGTCTGCGGTCTGTATTCTCTGTTTTGACCTTGCAAGATGTATCTTTCACTTGATACTGTCTACGGTCTGTAATCACTGTTTTAGACCTTACCAGTTGTACCTTTCATTTGGTACCTTCTGGGGTCTGTGTCTTCTTTTGTTAGACTGAACCAGGCGTGTCGTTCGTTCGATACCCTCCTGGAGTCTATGATTCTTTTGCCTTAGTCAGCAGTCCTCACTGCTGAGGCATATGTTATTTCCCTGACTTCTCTTGCTCTCTTTAATAATCAAATTCAATATTTTGATAACGATAGCGATTAAGGGAAACTACTTTTACCACATAACTCTGTCCAGTCTTGGTAGAAGGCTGCTTTTATTAAAGAAAATATAGGATTTTCTGGAAAGAAATCTAATACACTGAAATCTCTTAAACTACTTCATTATAAAGTTATTTGAATAAAATGTCACTAAATGCTTATGAACTCACCAACATTTGTAAAAATGTTGATACTCGCTTTTCAAATAACTTGTATTCTCAGGTCAGCATTAGACAGGTACATCCCCGGAGCTGTTGATGAAGATAGCTTAGTACCATGCTGTACTTATTATATTTACTTGTATTACTTTGATTTATTGTAAAGTAACCATGAAAAACTATTACTATTAATGCAATGTTTTGTTGTACTTTGATTACTCTAATGCATGTGTTGTGATACTTGACATGACGTCATCCACCCCAGAACGTTTCCGCCGTTCCGGTTTTGGGGTGTGACAATTAGAGTCAGACTCCTCCTGAGTCTTTGTTGTTTCCTTCGGTTGGACAGTCCTTCTTGAAGTGTCCAATCTCACCACATAGACGGCAAACTGGATTGGTCATCACATTGGTAGTGGAAGTAATAGATTCAACCGGGGTTCTACAGACGCGAGCGGTATGCCCCTTCATGTTGCACCTAGCACAAAAGAGTTCCCGACATATTCCATGATGATGGTAGTTACACTTGCTGCAGTGGGGAAGGTTTCCTAGGTATGGTCTTCTTGAAGTCGGGATGGAAGGGTTGACAGGGGTATTGGTAGTCTCAGCTCGTTGCCCTTCGGAAGGTCCTTGAGCCGAGGTACTTCCCTCCTCAATCTTGAGTTTTCTCTTTAGTGGATTTAGTTGGGGTTCTTGAGTGGCTGGGTATACAGAGGTTGGCTGCTGCTGTCCATTACTAGGATCGGAATTCACGATAGGGCTCTTGCTAACACTAGTGTTGTTAGCATTCAGATGAGCCATGACAGCTGCTACGACTGCCGAGACTGCAGCCCGGAACGTAGCTTCATCGAATAGGAGGGTAGGTTTCTTGCTAGTGGATTGGTTACGCTTGCTAGGAGGCATGGTTTTTCTACACAGAAAAGAACGCAAGCTGATGAGAGACGATGGTTAACCCTGGACGTATCAATCCTTACTATGTTAGGCATAAATTTTCCCGTGCCTCGGATATTGGTTGTCTGAGTGTCGACCTACATCCCTATGATGTAGTCCTGGTATTCAAGGTAGGAGTATGAGTATCGGAAAAAGCCACAAGATGGAAATTGTTCCTACTAAGTTACCTTTATACTGGGAAAGGTTCACTCTCCGGCTTGGAAAGATTTGAGAACAGTTCGGAACGAAGACCGCGGGAATAAAGGCTCATGAAGGCTTATGGCTAAACATCCTCAATAGAGGTTTGGGGATCCGCTCTAATCGTATTACTTGCAACGGGAAAAGGCGATTTACCTAACACATAGCGTGAGTAGTGTAACCACTAACTCACTAAATTGTATTATTTTATGGGTGTATTAGCGTGACGAACATGAGGAAAAGACACTTCTCGGGCTCCATGTATTGGCTCCCTCTGTCTATCTCGTATCTTAGACTGGGACCGGCGTTGGTTTCCATCGGGTAGTTACCTAAGGTTCTTTTCTCGTGAAGACATATCGAATTTCTATTCCGCCTTACTGCCGAATCCGACTCTGGGTGTCATCACTTCATGATGGATGACTGGAGTTCTCGGAAGTTTAGGCGAATCTCCCACCGATGTCCCTAAAAAGATATAGGCACTTGGTGATTTCAATATTCTCGACCTAGTTCATTTATTTCCGAACTGGAAATCTTTTCAATGAACCTCTTCTAGGTCTGAATCAACTCCTCTGCCGGGTACTGAAGTGGATAGGCTTTTCTACAGGGTTCGTGCGAGAATGGAAATGTCTAAAGAATCCTAAGAGATTATTAACATTTCACTGGGTGATCCATATCGAGTCATGCTACGATTACATAGGGTATACAAATCATATATAGCTTAGATCCGATAGGCCTTCGAATATGTGATACTACTCGATATCCACATCCAAACAAGGAAGAGGAACTAGAGCGAAACCACACATTCTTAGCCTATGGGATCCTTATTATATATAACCTTGGGAGTATACTCTTTATAACTGTAGGTATATCAATAAGGATCTTTTTAGTTCTTCACACAAGGTTGTCTATGGATCCTAAAATACCCCTATGGTATTTTAATTTCTTGTTTGTTTCTTATCTTCTGAATATGATTCTGGGATTGATGTGAGTCTTTTAGTATTCCAAAATACTCCCATAGTATTTTAAACTTTATGTTTGGCTCTAGCATTCCTAGTTGGTAAGTTTCATACCTGTTGCAACACCATTATCACTCCCAAGCACATGTTCATCGCATCTCGAATAAATGTAGTTGACCAGGTTACATTTATTCCAGCTTATGATTACATAACTGCCCAGGTTTGATGGTAATGCTCAACATCCGAAGACTTTTATTCTTGTTCTTCTTGTGATACTTGTGTTCGAGTGTTTACATTCTGGATGTTCTTATACTTTGATAAAATATGGTTATATTTTAAAGTATAATTCTTGGTTAGAGTGTTTTATTCCCTAAGTATTTATAGGCTGTATATCTTTTATGAATTGATATACTTAGCTCACTATAAACAATGCTCTGATACCAATCTGTCACACCCCAAAACCAGAACGGCGGAAACATTCTGGGGTGGATGACGTCATGTCAAGTATCACAACATATGCAGTATAGTAATCAAAGTACAAAATCATTGCATTAATAGTAATAGTTTTACATGGTTTACATTACATAGAAAAATCAGAGTAATATAAGTAATAATATAGGTGCAGTTTGGTACTAAACTGTCTTCACCAAAAGCTCCTGAGATGTACCTGTCTATTGCTGACCTGAGAATACAAGTTATTTGAAAGCGAGTATCAGCATTTTTTTTACAAATGCTGGTGAGTTCATAAGTATTTAGTGTAATTTTATTCAAATAACTTTATAAAAAGTAGAAGTTTAGAATCAACAGTGTATTAGAGTCCTTTCCAGAAAATCCTATATTTTCTAATTATATGTAGTCTTCTACCAAGATTCGACAGTGTTAAGTTTTAAAGAGAATTTCCCTAAAATATTATCATTACCAAAATACGGTATTTGATTTTAAAGAAAGTAGGAGAATATCAGGGAAAATAACATATGCCTCAACAGTGAAGACAGCTGACTAAGGCAAAAGAAATCATAGACTCCAGGAGAGTATCGAATGAACGACACGCCTGACTCAGTCTAACAAAAAGAGACACAGACCCCAGATGGTATCAAATGAAAGATACAACTAGTAGGGTCCAAAAACAGTGAATGCAGACCCCAGACAATATCAGATGAAAGATACAGCTGACAAGGTCCAAAAACAGTGTAATTCTAAGAGTGTGTTTCCAGCATACAATTTTAGATATTGTTACCTTAAGACCATGAATTATAAGGTAAACATGGAGATACTCGTAACCATACTAATCGACACTAGAGTACTTGACGCCTTGCAGGCGTCGGTGTAAGTATGACATTTGTCACCCCTTGGCTTGGTAGGCCATGGACTGTAGCTAGCAGTCAGGATGCGGGGGTGTCAATCCCGTATAGATCTATACACACAATGTCCGCTCTCCTTACAAGAGACTCTGGTTACCAACTAGACAACGGAGAAGGCCGTGTCCTGAAGATGTATCCCAAATAGTGAATTCTGATGAAAGTGCTGGACTAGCAGTAGAGACTTATAACTGAACCGACCGATGTAAAACCCATATGTCTATACATGTATACATGATATATAACTAATGATCAAATGACCTTCGGATGGATATCCGATCCCACCAGACCACATCCAAACGAGGAAAAGGACATAGGGCGAACTAGCGTTCCTAAGTCCTTTAAACATCATTTATATATAACTATACAAGTACATACATACATTTAACCTAGTAGAAGCGTTAACAAAGTAGAAGTGTTTCACGAAGTAGAAGCGTTTCTCAAAGTAGAAGTGTTAATAAAGTATAAGCGTTTACGAAGTAGTAGCATAATTAAAGTAGGAGCGTTAATAAGTGGAAGCATGAATAAGTAGGAGCGTTTACAAAGTAGGAACGTTTACAAGTAGAAGCGTATCACGAAGTAAAAGTGTATCTCGAAGTAAAAGTGTATCACGAAGTAAAAGCGTAAACAAGTATAAGCGTATCTCGAAGTAGAAGCGTATCACGAAGTAAAAGTGTATCTCAAAGTAAAAGTGTATCACAAAGTAAAAGCGTAAACAAGTATAAGCGTATCTCGAAGTAGAAGCGTCAATAAAGTAATAGCATTTAACTAAGTGGGAGTATTAACTAAGTGGGGTTAAAAATGATGGAATAAATTTCGGGTTGTCACATCATGAGTTTTCAATTTCATGAGTTTTCGGAGGGACTCGGCGAGTTACAAATTTAACTAGGCGAGTGGATGAATTACTCAGAAAACTCGACGAGTTGTCGGATGTACTCGACGAGTTGAGGTCACCATGGACTGTTGACCTTGACTGTTGACCAGGGTTGACCAGCGTTAACTTTGAGGGTAATTATGGGATTATGTCAAGTCCATTTTATGGTGCTTAAAGGCAGTTGATTTGGAGCATCACATTAGACATATTTAATTCTAGCTTGTCAGTTCAACATTTGTGAGAGGTGAGTCTTCTCACCATACCAATGAGTTTAAGGCACCAAGGCCGGCCCATTTTATGATATAAGGTACACTAGCTGTAGTAGAGATATGTGGTATGACAGTTAGCCTTGTGCTAAGTGGTATGCTAGTGATTATATGATTATGTATGTTATTTCATGGAAGTCCCCGGGGGGAGCCCGTGGCAGTTGGATATAAGACCATGTGGGGGAACCCATGACATGATGGTATAAGACCCTGGGGAGAGCCCACGTGTAACACCGTTAAATTTCAAACAATTTTTTTCATTTAATTTTTAATAAAAACATTTCATTTCTAAATTCATTCCAAAATCATGAATCCATTATTTCCACAAAACACAATACATAATCCATATCCCAAGATCTCAAAAACATATCATTTGCAAGTGTGTACTGATCATGTCGGCACCTTCCCACGATCATCACTGGTACCTGAAACACATAACACACAACGGTAAGCATAAATGCTTAGTGAGTTCCCTAAAATACCACATACAACACATACGCCTTTCCAGGCCATAACTCTATAAGATCTTCCGATCCAAGTGTCTCAGGGGATTTCCGTCCCATAACTCTGTTGACCTTCCGGCCTATAACTCCGTTGACCTTCCGGTCCATATCATCATACTCATATCATAACATATCACATATCTAACATGCATCACATAAACATCATACACATAAGACCTTCCGGTCACACATAATTACCCCATCGGGTACGACATAGTGAGAAGAATCACCTTGCTTGATGTCAGATAATCACTCGTGCTCGATTCCCCAGCCTATCGTCCTCCTATATCATAAGTACATCTCTAATTAATACTTTCATGGCTTAGTTTGACTAACACTATTAAGTCAACACTAGTCAACCCTGGTCAACGCTGGTCAACGGTCAACCTTTGACCCGACTCGTCGAGTCTTGCATAGACTCGTCGAGTCCATACGTGAACTCGAGTTATTTGAATCCTTTTTTAATCACCGAGTCACTTACCCAACTCGGCGAATCATCCACTGATCTGAGTTACGGGACAACCCGCTCCGACGCGGCGAGTTCATTTCATGCACAACCTCAAACAGCTTTCTAAGGCAAGATCTATTCCTCTAATCCTTAGATCTAACCTTCCCAAGCTCAATAATCACGTAAAGTCTCTATCTTGATGCACATGCAACATCCATATGACCATATATGATGATTTAGCCGCAAATACCTTAACCCAAGGTCATAACCTCCATTGCTCTTTATAAAGCTTGATGAATAAGGCTCTCTGGACCTCTATGGATCCAGATCCAAAGCCTCATCACCAGAAAGGGACTATTTGGACATCAAATCCACCTAACAAAGGGCACAAGAAACCCTAAATCCGTATAGGCCATAAGATTGATGTGTATGCATGTAGTTTAACAATGGAATTTGATGATGAAACAATAAGCTTTTATATTTATGATGCTAGTAGATATCCTCGTGATGTTTCATCTTTGTATTTTGTTGATGTTGTTGAACCACTAACCAAAGAATTTCTTGAGTTGTCTGATGGTGATATGTTGGAGATGATTCTAAGCAACGAATTTGATTCTGGGAAGCTAGCCGAGAAATTGAAGCTTTATTCTCTAGATCTGGAAGTTGAAAGTTGGTCAAAATTTTGGAAGTGAAGAAATCCAAAAGATTTGATGTCAGGAAATTTGAGTTGCTTCCAAATCATACAAAGTTACCACCTTCCCTTGTTCAACCACCGGAATTGGAATTGGAGGTCCTACCTCAACACTTGAAGTATGCCTACTAGGGAAAGAATAAGACTTTTCCGGTTATCAATTCCACTCATCTAATCGAATTTGAAGAAAAGAAACTCCTCAAGGCGTTGAAGGAACACAAAGAAGCCATTGGTTGGACAGTTGCGGATATTAAAGGATTGAGTTCCTCCACTTGTACGCACAAGATTTTGATGGATGATGAATGCAAACCAAGCTAGAATGCACAAAGAAGATTGAATCCACCTATGATGCAAGTAGTCAAGAAAGAGATATTGAAGCGACTCGATACGGGGACGATTTGTCAAATCTCAAAAAGCAAGTAGGTGAGCCCAGTGCAAGTAGTGCCAATGAAGATGGGAATCATGGTGGTCGAGAACAACAAAGGTATTATGGTCCCTACCTGTATGAAAAATGGGTGGAGAGTATGTATTGACTACCAAAAACTCAATGCAAGCACAAGAAAATAACATTGTCCATTGTCTTTCATTGATAAAATGTTAGAAAGGCTGTTAGGGAAGTCTCATTATTGTTTTCTAGACGGGTAGAAGGACTCCTCATCGTTAAGAGGTGTAACGACCCAAAAATCACGACTAAAAATTTCTTTTAAAACATTACTAAAACCATATTTATAAAAACATATCATAAGTCATAACATAATTTTCGAGTATTAAATTCAAAACATAATCTCATTATCAGAGTAAAACATTCCCCAGGCTAACTGACTATGGTGTGTGCACTGCAACCTCTCCGAGCTCCTCTTTTGAAAACTGAGTATCTGAAACCAAAACTGAAAACCGTAAGCACGAAGCTTAGTGAGCTCCCCCAAACTACCACATACCATACAACATATAAAGCACATACTGGGCCTTGCCCACTGCATGAGACCGAGGTCCGGACTAACTGGGACCTTGTCCCCTGCATCGGACCGAAGTTCGGACTCACTGGGGCCTTGCCCCCTGCATCGGACCGAAGTTCGGACTCACTGGGGCCTTGCCCCCTGCATCGGACCGAAGTCAGGACTAACCGGGGCCTTGCCCCCTGCATCGGACCGAAGTTCGGAAACTGAATGGGACCTTGTCCCCTACATCGGACCGAAGTCCGGACTAACTGCATCAGACCGAAGTCCAGAACCAACTGAACAAGGCATATCAACTAACATGAACACACATATACTCCATACTGCATCGGGCCGAGACCCGGAACACATAACACATAAATCCTGTCTGAGCCATGAAGGCATCAAACATACTAACTATTGCATCATACCAAAGTCCGGAAACTACTGCTAGCTAAATGGGCTGGCATTGTGGCCTTAGACCCGTTCCTACTGGAAGGAAACTCACCTCGGAATGCTGACTGCTGAAAGCTCGAGTGAAAGATCCCCGACTGCTGTCCCGGCTATCATGACAAGTCAAACACTAAATCAAAAGGGGAATCTTTTGATGGGTAAAATGACTATTTTACCCCTACTATGGTGTGGGTCATAACCAAGGCCCAAAACCTTTAATTCTTCTAAGCCCATCCATGGCCCCACTAAAGGCCCACTAATGGCCCAATTTGCTCCTTTGGGCCCAAAGCCCTTTATTGGACCTTACTCAAGCCCACTGCGAAATCCTTGGTCCTTAGCAACTGAATTATGATGGCCCAATAAGGCCCAAGGACCCTAAGTCTCAACTCAGCCCACACCGAGGCCCAAAATGCAATAAGCCCAACTGACTGCGTTACGCGGGGCGTACTGGCTTGCTAGAGAGTACGCGGGGAGTACCTGTAATTACGCTCGGCGTACTTACTCTGTTAAGACACTTCCCATTAAGCGCTTAATACTCCGACTCAAGAGCCATAAACTTAGATCTAGGTCTTATTCCATGCCCTAATCCATAAAGTCATTGACTTGGTGACTTTATATGGCCCAAACCAACTCAAACTCCCAAACTAAATTTCTACTTCCATAAAGGGGACTAGATCTCATGCATGGACTTAATAGGACCGTAAAGGTTGGAACTTTACTGCTTATGGGAATCATATGTCTCTAAGGGAGGCAACCCTGGTCTTAGAAACGAGCTTAAGTCATAAATTCCCAATCTTGGGACCAAAAGGTCCATAAACTTGTACTAAGGAAATCTAAGAGGTTAATCATCAAGCTCAAGACTTTTTACCTTGCAGAGGTCCGAAATTAAGCACTTATCCCAGATCTACAAGCTCTAGCTTCAAAGGTTCCTCCTTGCCAACCTTCTTCTCTTTGCTTCCAAGCTTTAATCCACCAAAATGGGTTCTCCAAGGTCAAGAACTCATAAGATGAAGGTAGGGACGTTTTAGGGTTTCTTCTGAGGTTGGGGAGGCTGATATGGGGGCTAGGGTTGGAGCTAAAATGTCCTTTATATAGTGCTTGTTCAAGAATTAGGGTTTTTAAGCTGTTAGCGTACGCTGGGCGTAACTCCCGTACGCCTATAGGACCCGCGATCTTTTTCCCCTTTACGATGGGCGTACACCAGCCTTACGCTGAGCGTACTCAGCTAAACACGCATGCACTAAACACTCATGCATGGCCTTCCATGCAAACTTTTCTCTATAAGGGCCATTCTTGCCAAATCTTCAAAGTGTCATAACTCCTTCATTATAGATCCGATTATGATGAACTTTATATCCACGGAAAGCTGACGAGAAACCCTACGTTTCTAACAACACAAACTAACCCAAAAACTTCTCGCATAATAACTCCAAATTTAATAAAGCACTAAAACGCCATGGCTTTGTCCTCTGAAATTCCATAAACGAATATTTTAGAACAGGGAGTTACAACTCTCCCCCACTTAAACTAGACTTCGTCCTCGAAGTCCGCTACGACCAATTATCTCACCACACCTTGCTTGGTGACTCTAACCCTTTTGTCCATCACTCCAGCCACTCTCAGTGCTGGTCAATACTGCTGGTACATACTAAATGCTTCTTATTTCCATAACTTAGTGCTGAGCACCCGTCCTAGCGAATGGATCAGTCAATCATTCGAATGAAAGATTCACCCCTGCAACGGTTAAGACTCATACGAGAGCTGCGCAACAAGGTCAAACCCTCCCCTATGAGATTATCCAACCCTGCTGCGAGAGGCGTAGCATCCTCTGTCAACTTGCTGCCTCTTACCATACTTCCCTTATCGCTACTACCCTTGACTGAAAACTTTGTCGCCTTTCATCCGCCTACCGGATGCACTGAGACCACCCTGGTCCAACTAATCTGCCGATATATGGGTTACTGGACTCCCACCGGTCACTACACCCCATCGCAATCTCCTAGTCGCTTCAACGACTTCTGAAGATACCTAGACTATCTATAACTGTTCTATCCATTCTGCCACTCATACTGAGTCGATTCTGCTGGAACCAGCCTGCTTATCTCTCATTGACTACTCGAATTCCAATGACTCGAGTCTTCTATCCTAAAAGAAAGGCTACCTGCCTAATTATCCTTGCAGATTACTTATACTTGACAGATGATTCAACTGATCCTGCTGTGAGGGACTCGCCATTTCCAAATCAACCAACTATACTGTCAGCACTTGCATTCGAACACGAATACTAATACTGTCCATAACACTAAAACTATCCGAAACACTGAACTACTTGCAACACTGAACTACCTGAAACACTGAACTGCCTGAAACACTAAACTGCTTGAAACACTAAACTGCCTGAAACGCTGAACTGACTGAAACACTAAACTGACTGAAACACTGAACTGCTTGAAACACTAAACTGCCTGAAACGCTGAACTGACTGAAACACTGAACTGACTGAAACACTGAACTGCCTTATGGCCGCTTCCCAAAATATCTCGAGACCTTCCTGGTCTCCAATCATTCGTTGGTTATCTGCAATACCGAGTTCCAACTCAACTGTGGAGTCCAAATACTCCTCACTTAGTCGCTCCCACGACTTCTGAACGAATCTTTCTCTGGAACTAGTTCCCGCTAGTTATCGTGTCACTCTGGCTCTATCAAACTCCCGATCCAACCGACCGGGTCCACATCGAAACCTGACATTATCAAATCCAAGACTACAAATGATGTCTCCTAACATACACCAACCCAAACGGTCCACTGCTACCCTGATCTCATAACTGTGGTGACGATCCAACTGACGAATCGCCAACTTAACCTTAACTGAACCATTTGGGAAATACGAAATCTAACCCGTGGATTCACATATCCTTACTGTTGCACCCGAACTGGTGGGTACCACTGCTTCCCCCGCGTCCAAACAACGTGCTCATGCTCTCTACTAACGTGACGAATGCTACAGCTACATCCGCAGACTTACAACTCCCTAATATTATATGGCTGCTAGTGAATGCTACGGCTACCCCCGCAGACTTACAACACTCTACTACTATCTGACTGCTAGTGAATGCTAAGGCTACCCCCGCAGACTTACAACACTCTACTACTATCCCGAGGACATCCTGTCTATCCCTAGTCCTGCTAGTAATTCCTCATCTTGATTTCTCAAAACCAGCCCTCAGTCATTGAATATTGCACCAACCTCGACATCTTATATCCTTGATATACATAGCGTTCTGTTGCGGAATTCTTCGGTTTGGTTCCCAAACCAACCGTCTACTAATCCGGATACATGAACTATTGTTGGGAAGTTTCCAAACTCCCAACTCCTGAATCTACACAACCCTGCATGCTGTCTCTGCCACTGGCTACTAACACTGAAGCATCTCTTGCTAACCTTTCTCAAGATCCTCATTTCCGACCCACTAGAGTCCTACAGGCGATCCTCCAATCCTGGATTCCCAACCAGCTACTAACCATCTCGATATCATGAACTAACTGTTGGGAAGTTCCTCAACTCCCAATCCTGAACTCCTCAATACATCCATCGTTGTGCTACTATCTTTTCTTCTCAGAGGTCGCGGTCTCATTCTGGGTCTACGTGCTCTTATCCTTTTATACTCGGAGGGTTCTCCCCCACTGGGATCCGGCTAACTCCTTACTGCTCACTGTTCGAAAGGATTTCCCTATCCTTCCTTCCATGAAAAGGGCGATCTGCTGACCGCCAACGTTTACCTTTGTCGGTGCTCCAACTAACTTTTACCAGATCCGAACCATTCTTGCTTTCTAACTGAGCACCCTTCAATCCTTAACTGTATTTTCTTTAGGGACTACATCCTGAGAACCTGCGTTTGGGGTGCACATCCCCAACCCACTTCCCTACTGTCCGCTGGCTACCTCACTAGAAGCTCTAGATTGTCACTACTAAGGATTTAACTGATCAATCCTGAATGGCACCTTTCGAAAGTAGTGAGGCATTACTGATTCTTACACATACACGCTACAGCTGCTGCATTCGAAGCAACTTGATTTAGAGGGGACGACCACCAATTTACCGTTCTAATTCCAAGGTATGCAGATGGCATAAAACTCCGACACAAACATGTAATATAGTACTCATAGTTACATGCTTACTAACATCGATGCAGTACCATAATAATAGAGTTACTACAAAATGGAAGAATTCAAATTACATAACTGTGATCTAGTGCGGCTCGATTTTGACTTTCTGCGGAACGATGGTCGCCTGACCCTGAACTCTCTCCATCACCAAAATGGGACATCGAGACTTGAAATGACCTGGCTGGTGACAATGAAAACATCTATGATCCTGCTTACAATCTCGATACACATGTCCCCTTTCTCCGCACTTGAAACACCTAAACTTGTGACAAGCAAACCCATCACCTCTTGGTCCTCCTGACCTCCAGCGCCCAAGTCAGTTGAGTAGGACTCTACACTTCTTCCCAATCTCCCTGCAACACGTGCCCGCTTCCTTTTTCCGAGTTGCCCATCCAAACCACTCTCCTGATCTCGAGTGACCCCGACTACTCCATCAACCGTATGAACACCAGCTGGCTACCCCTGGAATTTAGCGATCAACCGACCAGTGACCCGCTCAATGATGTTGGGCAAATCCTCACGAATGACTAGCAAAACCTCATTAACTACCCAATCATGCAAAGGTCTCTCCTGGAGACAGGGTGCCCCACTCACAATTTTCCCCTGATGGTAAGAGCTAGAAATGGGAACTCCCTTCCTGATGGATCCCTGAACTCCATAAGCATCAGGCTCTAGACGAGCCCCAAACTGTCCTGAAACTATCCCGGCCCTAAAGGCCTCAAGATGACTGTCCATAAGCTCCATGATGGTCTCTCTAACTGAGCCGAAAATCACTGGAGTCTGATCAATGATGTTGCGCATAATCTCTACGGAAATGATATCCCTCATCTGATCATCAAGCTGCCCAGCTCCAGAGCCCGAGCCAGATCCCTCCCCGATACCTTAACTGCTAACTGGTAACTCGCGCAATGTCGCCATGCTGAAAATATAACACTTCCTGATCAATATACACACCGCTGTTGAGGGATCTCTCACACACTCTAAAAGATCTCTGGTCTTGTCTCGGCCCCTCTTGGTTCGAGTACGGATCCTCTGCTTTCAGTAGTACGGGCCCATACTACCTTCCACATCTATCCGTACTTTCCTCAAGAGTTACCTCAACTCCACCAAGTCACTCTACTGCTACTGATCTTTGCTACTACCTTCCTAGGCTTGCCCTAGGGAATTTCTGACTCCACCCAACCAGTCCTCAGCTGCTGAAGGCCTCCTTGTAATGCCAATTAGCCACCACCTGAATACCATCACATGCAATGAGGCTCGGATAATCCTTTGAGTAAAAGACTCGTCCCTACAACAGTTGGACTCAGACAAGAGTTGCGAATAGGGCCAAATCCAGCATTTTGAGATTATTCAACCCTGCTCACATGTGATGTGACGTATTCACCTAATGGCTAACTCCCATCACTTAGAGTCCCACAAAGCACAAAGCATGCAACATTCAGACATAGGAAATTACTCAAGCAAATCTATTCTCATAACGAGAAACTGTACTAGCATACATTGTTAGGCTCATACTATCAGGCATAACCTAAACAGGCTATCCTACTACTGTCTACTCACTACTAGCATGCAATTCTCATAAGGCTGAAACACATAAGCAGGCACATAAGGCATCCTCCTAGATCCTTAGTCCTATACTAGCATGTTGTTCTACTGAAGCTGAAACTGAACTGAAACTGGAACTAAAACTGAAACTGAAACTGATAATCATATACTTGTATGGGTAATTTGGGAGTACTTACTTGAGCTCGGCTGATTGCATGCACCACACCCTCTTTCTCTTTTCAAGTTATTTTCTTTCTAACTATTCTTTTTGCTATTTCTAAAATTCTTTTTTTTTCTTTTCCTCAAACTCCTTTTTACCAAAAATTCCTTTCGAAAATGTTTTTCTTTTGAAAACCATTTACCGTTTCCTTAGTTTGAGTCCAGACACACTCTCAAGTATGTCTGAATCCCTCAAACCAAGGCTCTGATACCAACTTGTAACGACCCAAAAATCACGACTAAAAATTTCTTCTAAAACATTACTAAAACCATATTTATAAAAACGTATCATAAGTCATAACATAATTTTCGAGTATTAAATTCAAAACATAATCTCATTATCAGAGTAAAACATTCCCCAGGCTAACTGACTATGGTGTGTGCACTGCAACCTCTCCGAGCTCCTCTTTTGAAAACTGAGTACCTGAAACCAAAATTGAAAACCGTAAGCACGAAGCTTAGTGAGCTCCCCCAAACTACCACATACCATACAACATATAAAGCACATATTGGGCCTTGCCCACTGCATCGGACCGAGGTCCGGACTAACTGGGACCTTGTCCCCTACATCGGACCGAAGTCCGGACTCACTGGGGCCTTGCCCCCTGCATCGGACCGAAGTCCGGAAACTGACTGGGACCTTGTCCCCTGCATCGGACTGAAGTCCGGACTAACCGGGGCCTTGCCCCCTGCATCGAACCAAAGTCCGGAAACTGACTGGGACCTTGTCCCCTGCATCGGACCGAAGTCCGGACTAACTGCATCGGACCGAAGTCCGGAACCAACTGAACAAAGTATAACATAAGCATATCAACTAACATGAACACACATATACTGCATATTGCATCGGGCCATGACTCGGAACACATAACACATAAATCCTGTCTGAGCCACGAAGGCATCAAACATACTAATTACCGCATCAGACCGAAGTCCGGAAACTACTGCTAGCTAAACGGGTCAGCATTGTGGCCTTAGACCCGTTCCTACTGGAAGGAAACTCACCTTGGAATGCTGACTGCTGAAAGCTCGAGTGAAAGATCCCCGACTGCTGTCCCGGCTACTCTCCGGCTATCATGACAAGTCAAACACTAAATCAAAAGGGGAATCTTTTGATGGGTAAAATGACTATTTTACCCCTACTATGGTGTGGGTCATAACCAAGGCCCAAAACCTTTAATTCTTCTAAGCCCATCCATGGCCCCATTAGTGGCCCAATTTGCTCCTTTGGGCCCAAAGCCCTTTATTGGACCTTACTCAAGCCCACTGCGAAATCCTTGGACCTTAGCAACTGAATTCTGATGGCCCAATAAGGCCCAAGGACACTAAGTCTCAACTCAGCCCACACCGAGGCCCAAAATGCAATATGCCCAACTGACTGCGTTACGTGGGGCGTACTCTAATGTACGCTTAGTGTACTGGCTTGCTAGAGAGTACGCGGGGCGTACCTGCAATTATGCTCGGCGTACTTACTCTGTTAAGACACTTCCCATTAAGCGCTTAATACTCCGACTCAAAAGCCATAAACTTAGATCTAGGTCTTATTCCATGCCCTAATCCATAAAGTCATTGACTTGGTGACTTTATATGGCCCAAGCCAACTCAAACTCCCAAACTAAATTTCTACTTCCATAAAGGGGACTAGATCTCATGCATGGAGTTAATAGGACCATAAAGGTTGGAACTTTACTGCTTATGGGACTCATATGTCTCTAAGGGAGGCAACCTTGGTCTTAGAAACGAGCTTAAGTCATAAAGTCCCAATCTTGGGACCAAAAGGTCCATAAACTTGTACTAAGGAGATCTAAGAGGTTAATCATCAAGCTCAAGACTTTTTACCTTGCAGAGGTCCGAAATGAAGCACTTATCCCAGATCTACAAGCTCTAGCTTCAAAGGTTCCTCCTTGCCAACCTTCTTCTCCTTGCTTCCAAGCTTTAATACACCAAAATGGGTTCTCCAAGGTCAAGAACTCATAAGATGAAGGTAGGGACGTTTTAGGGTTTCTTCTGAGGTTGGGGAGGCTGATATGGGGGCTAGGTTTGGAGCTAAAATGTCCTTTATATAGTGCTTGTTTAATAATTAGGGTTTTTAAGCTGTTAGCGTACGCTGGGCGTAACTCTCGTACGCCGGGCGTACGCCTATAGGACCCGCGATCTTTTGTCCCTTTACGCTGGGCGTACACCAGCCTTACGCTGGGCGTACTCAGCTGAACACACATACACTAAACACTCATGCATGGCCTTCCATGCAAACTTTTCTCTATAAGGGCCATTCTTGCCAAATCTTCAAAGTGTCATAACTCCTTCATTCTAGATCCGATTCTGATGAACTTTATATCCACGGAAAGCTGACGAGAAACCCTACGTTTCTAACAACACAAACCGGCTCGAAAAATTCTCGCATAATAACTCCAAATTTAATAAAGGACTAAAATGCCCCTGGCTTTGGCCTCTGAAATTCCATAAACAAATATTTTAGAACAGGGCGTTACAAGAGGGTATCGTCAGAAGAGAATCCTGCAGACCCCCTCACAAAGGGTCTTAGTAGGATTAAGCATGTTCAATATGCAAGGAGCATTGGTCTGAAGGACGATATTAGTTTTAGTGATTAGATAGATATTTTAGAAACTTGTAATAGATAAATGTAATTGATATTTGATGATTAAGTAATGGAGATTTATTTATGAGTATTGTTTACTATCTTTTGTCAATTGTTTATCTTGTCTTTCAACTTTGCATGTTTTATGTAACACCCGAAAAATTCAAGCAAATTTAAAACTTTTTAAACAATTCAAAACCCGTTAGTTATTACAAAATGTTTTCAAAATAGTTTAAACATCAGAGTATTCCCCAGAACCATATCATAAAACATGAGGAGCTGTACGATCACACCTTTAATACCGATGTATCTGAAACAATAAACTAAAACTGTAAGCCCGAAAGCTTAGTGAGTTACCCCTAAAATACCGATACACATATAGTCTACATAGCAATATCAACTTTAACATATCATATCAATCAAAACAGAACAGCATGCACTGGGTCCACAGCTTTACAAGCTGGACTACCCCTGGGCCCTCAATACGAGTCTGGAATGCCTACCGCGCCCTCAGCTCGTATCTGGAATGCCATCGAGCCCTCAGTACGAGTCTGGAATGCCTACCGGGCCCTCAACTCGTATTTGGAATGCTCCTGAGTCCTCAGTATGAGTCTGGAATGCCTACCGGGCCCTCAGCTCATATTTGGAATACTCCCGAGTCCTCAGTATGAGTCTGGAATGACTACCGGGATCTCAGCTCATATCTGGAATACTCTAGGGTTTGTTGGCTACCACACGGAGCAGTACAACCTCAACCCATCCCACATAACAAGTCGACATGTAACAGATAAATGCACATACAGGTAATCAATCAGTATCACAGGCAGTCCTACAGACCTACCCGACTAGCATATCAACAGGCATACATTACTAACTCAACTCAACATATCAATAACTACTAGGATATCAAATCCAACGGGCCGGCCTTGGTGCCTTAGACCCCTTAGTATAGTGAGGATAACTTACCTGTAGTTGCCGACTAAAAAGATAAGACCAAGCTGCTCCGACCACCGACACGATCTTCACCACAGAACACTACCAAAGAATCAATTCCATAAATACCAATATTACCAAAGTATCCTTGGAAGTCAAACTGGTCAACTCTTGGTCAAAGTCAAAGTCAAAGTTAAAGTCAAAGTCAAAGTTAACCTTCCTGGTTGACTCTACTCGCTGAGTTCCCTTATCCAGAAAACTCTCATAATACACTTAACTCGCCGAGTTGCCCCAAGACTCGCCAAGTCCAATGATCTCTCAGTTCCATCCTGACCAACTCACTGAGTCCCCAACCGAATCACTAATCCAAGGATTTAACTGATAGGGATTGGGGTTCTGCGGCCTGATGCGCCGAGTCAAAGAACAGACTCGCCGAGTCCAAGGCAATCTTCATCAGACTCGCCGAGTTGTTCTTCCAACTCGTCGAGTCCATGCACAAGTTCATACAACTCGTCGAGTACACCCATGTGACTCGCCGGGTCCCTTCAGTTCTTAATCCATCCAGAGGCTTTTCGAGCCATGCAGGGACTCCAATCCATATATCCACCCTTCTACAATCTAACCCTCACATAAAGTTGCAAACTTTATGTGAAACCAAGGAGATATAAGCCCAAAACACACTAGGGCTTGGGTTCTAGACAATGGGGATTCACCAACAACTCAAAGACTAAAACTTTATCACATTATGGATCATCACAAGCCTAGATCTGAAGTAGCAACCTCATATCTAAGCCTCTAACTCGAAATAACTCATAATCATACCAAAAATGCCCCAAATCTTACATGATAATAGATCTAGATGCAAAAGAGCCCAAGCAACAGATTATTACCTCCAATATAAGCTCCAACTGAATTAGATCCCGGATCTACACCCCTCCTTTTGTAGCAAACCTCTTGATCTTCAAGCCCCTTCTTACCAAAATCGCTTATCAAGGCTCCAATATCCTCAACAAAGAAGTTTCACATGAAGATTAGGGTTTCTGGAACTCTCAGGGAGATTAGGAGGCTGGGAGAAGGACATAAAGTCCTTTAAATATGGTGCAACCCTCGGAACTAGGGTTTTCTCTCTTCAGCACCAACTCGTCGAGTCCAAGCGGCTGACTCGCCGAGTTGGCCACTTAAACCCGCGATCAATCCCGCTCCAACTCGACGAGTAGCATACCTACTCGTCGAGTAGCTTCCTTAATTTTACACTTGGCACCCTCCAACTTCTTTCTTCCGGACTTGGGGTGTTACATTTTACTTCCATAATAATTGGATTATTCAAATTATCCACAGTCGATCATACTTTGGAAGTAAGTAGTGAATTAAGATTGTCATCAATTGGCTTGTAGAGTGTCTAAGCGTTTACACATAGAAATGCTTTGCTGAACGTTCATGAGTACTCCTTGTTAACACGCTATCACGCACGTATTAAGAAAATAAATTTATCATTGTTGGCTGCACTAAAAATATAGCACAGGGAAGTAGGGTTGAATCCTCAGGGACACAACCTAATGGTCAATGCCTTTTTGCATCAGGCACAATCTAGTTAAGACATAAATTATTAAGAAAGGGGAGTTTGATTAAAATAAAAATTAAAAATGCAGTGATATTAAATTAAACGAAAAACAATAATAAAAACGTTTTTAGTTCTGCTACGACTTTCCTAATCATGCAATCAACATTGACCTAGTTATTTGAGATGCATTCTATCTATGTTGGTACTGAGAAAAACTAACAAGCTCTAGTATAATCTCTTTTACCTTATTTAGTTAACCAAAATAAGCTCTTCAATTAACCATAACTTTTTACTGTCTAATCCAACAAGCTCTTAATTAAGATCAGAAAAGTTGCATTAAGTTCTTTGTAAAATTCCCAAGAATACCCAATACTTCTCAAAAGCCCGGAAGCGTAAATATATGATTTTTACAGTTTATAATAAAGTCAAATCCTAAACACGGAACCGATTTATTACTTGTTACTTATTACCAGTTGATAAGAACAATTACGTATTCTATAACTGATTAACTAGAATGATAAAACCCTAACTAGAATGATAAAACCCTAGCTAGGTGATCAGATTAACAAGAATCAAAATCAAACATTCATTAAGAACAAAACTGAAGAATCTAGATAGAAACACAAATCAAAACCCATATCTAATGACCAATCACATGAAAAGCACTCGTCTTTTAAGAACTGAAAAGTAAGGTCTTAGCCAAACATGGCTTAAATCTAATAAAAACAAATGAAAAGAGACATCAAACAACTAATCTTAGGCCTCGTTTGTTTTTCTACAAAAGTACTTTTTGAGCACTTTTCCCTTCTGGCGGATAGACGTTTCGCAAGTGCACGTCTTTTTCCGCAAACTTGGAAAAAGACAAAAGACATTTAACCACTTCCAAAACAAACATCACCTTACTAATCTACTTGAAGGAGATGATCCATAGTGTTCAGATCTTCAGAAATCCTTGAAATCGGAGAAGAAATGCCTCCAAAATCGTATTTTCGTCGTCTGGTACCTCTGGAATTGCCAACTTAGGTTACCAGAAGGTTATGAGGATCTATTTATACATCCAGCAGCAAAAACTACGCGCATACGATCACTTGTATCAAAGTTACGATCGTATATTTTGAAGAAAATGCGTCTTGGGCCTTTTTAATGAAGTAGGATGCTATTTTGGCACTTATTGAGATACCTGCGATCACATAGAAGGAAGTTGCGATCGTATGTTGTCATTTTTTACTTCCAGATCAATTTTTGGCACTAAAAAACCTCGAATCCAAGTTGTGATCGAATAAATGCTCCATGCGATCGCATGGACCAGAGTTGCGATCACATGTTCTGCCTAAGATGTCTAGAATTTTTTCTACTTTTTAGATCATTTTTAATCGCATCAATCGGACTTACGGTTCATGAGATATGGTCAAAATACTGACAGGGGGTCAAAGCTGCCAGCAACATCCTTTAACTTTAGATTGCATATTCTATCATTGTGTGATCAACTCGATCGAATGTTTCTTGACCAAAGCATTTCAAACATTCCTATTAATCCTTAATAAGTTCCAAGCTCCATTTTAAGCTCTGAACACGCATCCAACTGCTCCCAAAGCATTGCTCCACTCGAATTATCTAAAATTGACAATAAAACATGAGAAGTATGGTAATTCTAATGAAACACATGACCTGAGCATTATTTAAATAAATGACATGCAAATGTACAAAATATGATGCTAAATGATAATGAAAACCACCCTAAAAGATGCATAAAATGTCGTCTAACACTCCTGAAATGAGGATTTGAGTATTGGATTAAACCTACGCTTATTTGAATTACTTCATGGAATTTATCACGAGTAATTATGAGACGATAGTATCGTATAGTCTATAAACTGAGATATATGAGTTGTTTACAAGTTGGTTGTGCATTGATAATGCGTAAACGCATTAGTAACTTGATGTTATAAAACATATTCTTGTATATGATTTGATGAGTAATAGTACAAGCATATAAGTCAAAGTATATCTGTTCCTTTTATCCCAAGGGGCAAAAGTGATATCTTGGGCCCCTCGATGATTTTGTGTTAAGTTATGTGCCAGACCCGGTCAGGATTGAATTGATGTGTTCAAATAACTTCTTCTTCATACAAATCAGAAATCGAGAAACAAACTATTAGACACTGAGAATGATTTTCTTCCATGTCTTTGTCCACATGATATCTTGTAGAACGGAGGATTATATGATCCCTTATCTTAAGGACACATACTGACTGGATTAGAGTTCGACAACGGCTTTTGAAAGCTACGATTGTTGGTCAAAATTTGAAGTCATACTTGTAATTATAGTTATTAGATTTATTCAAGTGGGAGACTGTTGGATTAGGTGTCTAAGCCCATAACTATAATTAGTATGTAATTAATTTGATAGTAGCATTGTCCTTTTGGGTTGCCTTCAACCTAGCAACTTGACAGGATGACTTTTTGAGAGAGAGGTTGAATTTATTATTTGGAATAATAAATTAATTTATTATGAATATAATATATTAATTAGAAATCATGTTATTTAATTAGTATTTAATCAGATATAAATTTGGAATTGATTTTAGGATTAAAGGAATTGATTAAAAGAATAGGGGCTGTTTTGCGATTCATTGATAGTTATGAAACTGGACTGATGGACTCCTTAATTAGGAGTGGACGAAAATCTATTGGGAGGCCCTATAGATTTCTTCCAAGGCTTCTTAGTAGGAGGTTTATGGGCTGCTTGAGCCTTAAGCAAGAAATTAGGGTTTCCTCTAGAAACCCTAGCAGCCCTCAGCTATATAAAAAACCCCAAGGCTTAGGATTTTCGGCCAATGCTTGCTAAGAAGAAACCGTACCCGAAATTCTAAGAGCTTCCTCCTTTCTCCTTCTCATCTTCTTGATAGTGGTGTTTGTAAGCCATTAAAGGTGCAACATTTGAGGCACTAAGCTTTCAAGAGTCAAGGATCTACACGGAGTTCCAGTTATTACTACATAACTAGAAAGGTAATCATCACAACCCTTTTTGATATATAATTTTCAAAATTATATGCTAGATCTAGGGTTTATTGCTTTCGTATTCGATTGCATATTCAACTAGTGAAATACTTTGATCCAAAGCAATTAGGGTAGCATGATCACATAGGATGTAGTTATGCTCATAACCCATTATTAACCAGAACCATGCGCCTACTATTAGTTGATTTCCTTTATTCATGAATTGTCTGATATTAACACATTGAATGACAACTACATAAGGACCATCTTGGATTGTATCTTTGGTTACAAAATGGTCTGGCACATACTAGCATGGTTAATCGCAACATGATATCATTAAAAATTCTAAATGAAATAGTTTCCTAGTCGAAAAACCACCTGGTCTCCTCAAAATGGCTCAAAGCTTTTAGTGAATGGAGAAAGACTCTTTTACTTCCATATGTTTTATTCAGCAGAAGAAAATAATGATTCATACAATGATTTTGATGAAGATTATGAAGATAATTTATAGTGTTGCTATCTGGATCATTAATATAATGCATTTTTCATGTTTAAAGAAACTTAACAAAGATTGTTAACTCTACGTCAACCATATTCAACTACCAAGTCAAGTTCAAGAGGACCCACAACACTAAAGTTAAACTCTATGGTATAGAATATATTTCTTGAAACATATGTTTAGCCTAGTACGTCGAACATATGCTAATTCTTGTACCTTTATTGAACATATGTTACATCCAGTGCAAAACCTAATTCGAATAAGGTTACACTGAATATATTATCGCATTTGTTTCTTTGATAATATATGTTTTAGACATCAAACATAGGTTGAGATATAGTAAAAATGAATACAATATACCAGAGAAAATATTGTAGTAGGTCTGCAAGCACTAAACTATAATAATTATCCAATAAATTATAAGTGCAATTAAACCACCTATTTTTTACATTAATATCTCCGAGTCCGTGTTTACATAGACATATCTTCTTTTGTAGTTGTCTATATAACATAATAGGTGTGAGACCCATGTATTACATGAGTTTATTTAAAAGAAAAATTAAATACAAAATTCTAAACATTTGAAAAGTTTGAATTTATAAGAAAAGTGAGAAAAATATCGAATTATAAAAGATAATTTGTTTTTTCTTCTCTTTTAAATTTAAACAAATAATTTAGATAAAAAACAAAGGAAACTAATGAAGCTTTAATTTAGGTGCTATTTGTTTTTTTTTAAAAAACCTCTTCCAACCATTTTTACTGCACGACGCAACACATGCGCAACACTTTCCCTCTCGCAGCAGTTTGTTTTTTGGAATGTTTCAGACTACAAAACCTTTGCGCTTGTGCTGCTTGGCGCAACACTTGACTTGCCTCTTCAAACCTCTTCAACTTTAATTTTTTCCAAGTGTTTTTTTACAATTTTGGTAAACTTTTATTTTTTTAAAAAAAGTTTGATTTCTTTAAACTTTTGTAACACCCCAATTTTCAAATATCGATTAAATGAAAAATAATTGTTCCAACATCTCCCAAGATCAATTCTGAACTTACTTATAGACTAAACTGCAGTGGAAACAAAATAAAATAAAATAAAATCTTTAATTGAAAAACTTCGGGTGTTACGTCTTTGCGGAACTCCTTTGTTGTCTTATTGATAAATCGTTCTCCTTGGCCTTCCTACTTACACTTGCTAAATAGTTTCTTGGGTTGTGTACATTTAAAGTTTCTAAAAGGATAAACTTAGGGCCTAGTGAGTTCGTGTTGCACCTACATGTCCATCACTTGAAAAAATAGTTTTATCATATATGTTCAATAAATCATATAACAAAACATATCACCCGACGACATAATTTAGAGGAACGATTAATTATCCATAGAAAGAACGGAAGGTTCGTTTCCCTTCTTCTTGAGACAACTCACCATCCATTGTACTCAAATATTTTAAATATCTAAGGAAATGAGTATGATTCTGATTTCTCATCCTCACCGATCACACACATCCGTCATGATCACGACGATTAAACACTCACCTGTTCCCACTAAACATGTCACCCAAAAAAACGCACAATAGATAAACAACTTAAAATAAAATTTGCACACAACCATACTTATCATAAAACATACTCTTAATAAATAATGAAAAAAACGCATATAAACCACATTGTAAATATTTATGTGCGACCAACCGCAGAACACGAAAAAAAACTCACATTGCTATTGTTAGGACTTAACCGAATCTTGTTGCGCTACACGGACCCTATATTCCACCAACACAGTTTTTTTTAAGGCAATGATCCTAGAAAATTATTATATGTGTTTATTTCGGTTCAACCATCCACATGTCTCATTCGACGAATAAATATCAATTTACGTTAATTACAATGTTTATTACAATGTTTTTGAAAATAATATTTCTTCTTAAAAAATAATACTCTAAAGTAAATATATTTTAAAGCGTTATATAAAATTTCCAAGAAAACATGTTTACACGACAAATATAAAATTGTAGGTTTAAACTAAAATTTAATATTTTCTACAACTTTTTGAAAAATACCAAATTATTAAAGTTCAAAGGCTAAAACTGAAATATTTTATTTTCCTTGAATATGAATAAAACTAAAAATTCAAGGACTAAAACTATACTTTCGAAAAAATGAAAATAATAAATAACGTTGGAGGCAAAAGTGTTACAGTGAGTCTCCTACATTCACCATCCATTTCTTCTCAAGTTGACCAATTAAATTAATCTTTGTAAAAATATAAATTCTTTTTAGGTATGACAAATAAAATATACATGCCATCCAAAACAAGTATCAAAATCATGCTCCAAACAATATGGATTCAAACTATTATTGGAAAATTGTTCCCTAAAAATCAATATCAAATTACTACTGCTTAGGTCGAATTGAAATAAGAGATTGAACCAAAATATGTTTTGCATGTATATGAATTCATCTAAACAATTATATCAAGCTTTAATCGAACAAACATATCTTAATTTCTAGAGAATCCCCAAAATCTTCACAACCTTCTACCTTCGATTTCTCACTCGAATCTCAGTCGTTTCTTGCAATTCTAATGGGGTTTCTGCTCGATTTCTTAAGCTCTTTATAATGCTTAACGCCTTGGACGTTATAAACCCTTCAAATGCTCGGATTTATTTCTTCTATTTAAGGTGACGAGTTTTATGATTAAGCCTCATTATTATTATTAATTAAACTCAATTACTCCTAATTAATCACCCATCATATTATTTTAATAACATAGTAAAATTATATATATGTATACTTTTTTTTTCAGTTATCACAAATTGTAATTACGGATTTGATACAATTTCTTTTTATAGTTTCCACAAATGTTTTGAACTTGATTTTAAAAATAAAACTTTGATTTTATTAATTTTCTTTCCAGTTTTTGTTAATAATATTTTCAGTTTCAACTGCATATTTTTTAACGTGTGTAATTTTTTACGACTTTTTTAGACATCATTGGCAATACTTTCTTAATTTTTTATTATTATTATTTTTTTATGTTTTTTATAATTAGTTTTTTTTCTAGAATAAAACTGTTAGCTTCTTTTATATTTTTTAAGTTTTTTTTTAAAAAGTTTTATGATTTTGTTTTTTACATGTTCTTTTTAGTATTCTTTCAATGTTTTAATACTAAAATTATTAAAATTTCGGTGTTAAGAACTATGTTTAGTTTATTTAAATTTCAGTTTACTGCAACAGTCTGCAGATATTAAAAAAAAACATCATTCTTATTATAGGCTGCAACCGTTTGTTCCACCTCTTCTGCTATAGAGGATTGCAGAGATGATCCGTAGACTTCATGAATTATCTTTTCGAAAAAAGAAACAGACTCTTAGTAATTTTTAGATTAAAAAGAATGTTCATTAATGAAATTGATATGTATTTATTATTATATTTAAATTTAAATACTATGTAGATTTTAATAAAATGACATATGGACTACTATGTATTTATTATTATATTTAAATACTATGTAGATTTTAATAAAATGACAGAATAAAAATTAATTTAAAATAACCACAAAATTATATGTAGCAAAATGAATAAAAATGTGACATGTAACAAACGATCTTTATTTATTAGACTAGATTTTTTTTTGAGACATACTTCTCTTCTAGTTGTATATATAGCACTTTTTTTTAGTTGTATATATAACACTTTTTTTTAAGAGAAGCAAGTTGTCTATATAACATCTGACAAGACTAAAACATAATATTAGAATTGAAATTACCAAATTGTCATTGAAATTTACGAGATTATATGTAGTCTTTTTTATATTTATTTAACCATATAATATTTATAAATGAGTATGTTGTTTATTATACATATTTTTATATGATTTTTAATATGAAAAATGGTTTAACGATATGATGGTAAATGATAGACAATGTTACAATTATTTTAACTCTCGATAGAGATGGCAGGGATGGGAAATGATCATGTTACGTTGATTACAAAATTGGTTTTCAATAAAGATGTGATGGAGAATGATCATAAATTACTTTCAATAAAGGTGTTTATGGTTTGGCATGTGTCATGTGGACATGTAAAACTATGAACAAATCCAAGAATGCAATCTCCCCGCTGTGCATAGACATCAATGGTTATGCTTTGGGTTGGGTGTATTCACGATACTACTGACCATCTCTAGAGAAACACAAGGCTGATCCACGGGAACCTGAACCACCACAACAAATTAGTGACAATATATGTAAAATATGCCAATAAAATTACATGTTGTAACAAGCTTCTGGCCTAAAATGATGTTATAAACTACGCATTCTTTTGCAATGTTTGTATGTTATATTGTTGAAAAATGAAAAATATAATTTTTGTATGTATTATAATCTTGAAAAAATGTGCGGGTAAACTCTTGTGACCCATTTCCATCAATTAAGTATTGTGACAAGTACAGCAGCTTTACGACGGACTGCTTAGTGACAGATTACCTAGTGGATGTTTTAGTGAGGAATTAAGCATTGGTAAGCATTGCATATTTGTGTATGTGACACAAGGTTTAAGTTCTAGACGATGCAATTTTTTTCCAAAAATGTTAATAACATTTCCGATGTATGTAGATATTAATAAAACAGAATTCCGCATAAATCCCTCCGTTAATTTCCAATGGATTTCGACGGATTGTGGGTTTTAAAATATTTCATTGATACGTAACTAATATGTTGCACCTTATCATCAAATTAGGATTTTCAAGCATTTCTATACTAAGTTGATATCTTTAAGCCACGTCTTAAAAACTTCTAAAGTTTGAAGCTCGACTTTACCGATTGCTTATAACATTTAAAATGCTGGAAAAAACTTTGTTGGATATAATATGTAAACATAAGTTTGTGTAAAGATGATGTCTTAATGAAAAGGTCCGATGTGCAAGTATAGTATATATTTTTGCATTTTTTTTTCGATTAAACATGAATAAAAATAGAAAAATTAAGAGAAAATAAAAGACTTACAAAATGACCAGCCCCAAGAATCCAGTAGAAGGCAAAGTTCTCATATGACTTAAAGAATCCTTTTGTGGTGCTTTTATCTTCACCACAGTATAATGGAGTCCTATGAACGTTCAAGTATGTCGACAAACCATCCCATCTAGCAATAAAACAAGCCAACATCTTAGCAACCACTAGTCGAATATTTACATACCATTTAAATTGAAACACCAGAAACATGGTACACATATAATTACTTAAGTTTTTTGATCCACGCTTCTGTTCCCTTGGTTGAACAAATTAGATCAATCTGTCACAAAAAAGTTACAAAAATGTAATTCATTGAATCTACTAAGTTAATTAAAATTTGGCAAGATTTTCTCACCTGACCGTTGTATATTGTCACATTTACACCCTTCGACAAAAGCTCATCAACCTGTAAAACCATATATCTATGAGCACTTTGAGCATATAAAGCTAATTGCTAACGCAAAAAGATGTACCATTTTCAACGGTAGGGCATTGTAAAAATGGTTGTGCAAAAATGGTGTCACTATATGTGAATATATTCAAAAGCTTTACCTCTTGGATTCTTGGTTTCATGAAGTCTCCTTCCATAGCCGTAAACACATCGCCACTTTGCCCTCCCCATCTAAAAGAGATCGATGATCATGAATATGATACTTTGAACATAGTAGTGGGATTGTTTAAAGACTTGTAGCGTTTTACCATTCGAGAATAACTTTTTGATCATTCTTATTTGCTATTTATTATTTGCTTAATCTTTTATGTTCCGTATAGTCCTTATTATTTCAATAACTAGTTTATAACCTATGGAACTCATGGTTACAAAATTAAAATTGATATGTAAATCAGAAAATTAAGTTGTTAAAATAAACATATATTATTAAAAAAATAAGGAATTACAAAGAAAAATTAACAAAATCTTATAAACAATAATAATAAAACATGTTATGAGAAATAATATTTTACAAACAATTTATAAATTTTTAAAAACTTCTTTATAAACAACATTATAATTTTTATTTGTATATTTACCATCTTTACCTAAAATTAACAATTTTAATCATTTTCTATTTTGAATTCTAGATATGACAACATACAATTGACCATGTGTAAAACCGGATCTTTCAAAAACAAACCAATTTTAGATAAGGATTGTCCTTGGGACTTGTTAATTGTGATTGTAAAACAAAATGTATTGAAATTATTCTAGGTGTTGTACATTAGTTATGTTGGATCAAAATATGGTTTATACTTTACTTTTCTGGGCAATTATATTTTTCTGTAATATTTATGAATTTATTGTCTAGTTTACGGCTGAGTTTACGGCTGTAAACCCATTTACGGCCCATGTGTTATCCGGCCCATATTCCAAGTATAAATAAAGGTGTTAGGGTGAGGAGTAGAGATAGATGAACAGTAGAGAGTTTTCGGCCAGAGAGAAACATGAGCTTTTATGTGGGTGTGAATCTTTTGTATGCGGATCTTCATTCATATCAATACATACAAAGATTCATATTATTCTTCTTCTCCTTCTCTTCTATTTGATCTGACATCATCCGTTTGATTGGGATTCTGCACCATCAAATGGATCTGATTGATACACAGACATTTTAGGGAGTTACAATTGGTATCAGAGCCTGGTTGTATCAGTCAAAAGGATTTATTGTTTCATCCAAAAATCGAAGATTCTGTGTTCTCGGTCCAAGCTTACGGCCGTAAACACCGAGTTCTTGGGACGTAAACCCTATTTTGGGGCATTATTTGATCTTATTTTCGAAATATTTTTGCGTTTTTGGATAGATCTCGCAAAAATAAGGGGGGTTTGTTCTTCGTGTTTTTCATAAAAAAAGGTTTTTGATCGAGTTTTGGAGCTTCAAAGTCTCAAAATCATTGTTTTTCACGTAATCGTTGAAGGGTTTTCGGCCGGAGCTTACTGCCGGAAACAGTTCACGGCCGGCGGCGGAGTTCGTGTTTGCGGCTCGGTTGGAAGTATACGGCTCGAATTGTCTGCGGCTCAGCGACTGGTCTCTTCAACAGCAGCACGCTTCAAATAAAAAGGAAGCAAAGTTGGGGTGGCAGGGATCGAACCCGCGACCTCTAGATCATTGACACAACCGCTTAGCCAACTCGACCAACTGTGACTTTGTTCTTTCCCTCCCAAATATTAAACTTAAACACTTCCAGCCGCACCCTAATCTCGAAATTTGACACTTGTAACCCCAAAAATCAATTTATTTCCTTTTTAAATATCTTTTCAACAAAAAAATTTAATTTTTAATTTTTGAATTTTATTTTTGACTTTTAATTTAAAATTTTGACTTTGACTTTTAAAATTTGATCTTTGACTTTTAAATTTTCAAATTTAGCTTTTCGGTTTGACTTTTGAGTTTAACTTTTTAAATTTGACTTTTAAGGTTGACTTTTAAGTTTGATTTAAAAAAAAAGGCATTTTAAATTTGACGTTTAATTTTTATTTTAGCTTCTAGTTGTGCTTTTTAATTGATTTTGAGGTCAACAAGGGATTTGAAAACATGAAAGAGAGTCATTAGGATATGTTAAGACAAAATTTCAACTTTTTCGATTTTATCCCTGGAGAAACCCTTGAAACTCAGTTGCAGCGATTTACTACACTCACTACTGAGATGAATATAGCCGGGATCTTCTTGACTAAGTCCGAGATCAACAAAAAGCTGTTGAATTCACTTCCAAAATCGTGGGATATGAACGTGGCCATCATCAAGAAGACAAAAGATCTAAATCATCTTAGTCTTGCTGATGTTATTCAAGAACTTGATGCTTTTAAGTGTAGAGAAACAATGAGTTCTAAAAACATTCTGGTCACTGAAGTTACATGTACTCCAGCTTGTGAAGCCACGATTAAATTTCTTCGGGAACAAATTGATGTATTTAAAAGAGAAGTTGAGGACCTGAGATATGAAGGATATCAACTCAGGACAGGACAGAAACCCCTGAAGGCTGAATTAGAAGCTAAAACCAAGGACTTTAGGAAACTTCAGGAAGAGTATAGCAGCAAGTGTGAAAATTATGATTATGTTAAGAGACAACTTGCTGCTGTAACTGAAGAACTTGACGCTTTAAAAATTAAGTGTGGAAAAACTGATGTCAGTTTCAAAAATTATATTGCGTCAAGTCAGACAGTCGAGTCCTTATATGAAACCCAGTTAAAATTCAAAGAAAATCAAAGCAAGGGTCTAGGGTATGATAATGTTCCTCCTCCTTTCAATCATAACGACACATTCATCCCCATGAAAAAGAAAGAAATTGACAGGAAGGCACATCTTCAATATGGAAAACGAGCTGGATTTGTGTCAGGAGGGGTTATTAATGTTGAAAATACTGATGTTTCTGTTACATGTGCAGGTAAACTAGCAGAGGATGAGAACAAGGAAAGTTCTTCTGAACAAACCAATGACTCCTTGAACTCTAAATCTGTTGCTTCGAACTCAGCTGCTTCTAACAAACCTGTCGTTGAGAAATATAGGCCTTCAATTCTAGCGCAACGAAGTGCATGTTGTAAGTGTGCATATGGGAACAACAAGAGACAAGGCAAGGATACGCCACCAGAGGCAGGAAGAAACAATTTCCCAGTGAAGAAAAAGACTTGTTTTCACTGTGGAACACCTGATCACATTGCCCGAAATTGTCCAAATCGCGCATACGTTCCTTACTACGCTCAAGGATGGAAAAACGCGCCAAGTGGGAGATACTTCAAAAGAAACCCTTCCAGGTCACGCTCAGACAATGGTGACTGGAATGCGCAGAAGGCCAAGAATCAATCCCATAAGGCCAAGAATCTAAATGGCAAGGGCAAGAAGGGAATGTCGACCAAGAAGTCCAGTTCAAGAGATGCTCCTGTAAAACCAAGACCGATTAGGTCAAAGTCATCTCGACAGCCGACTTCAAGTTCCAAATCAAGTACTGAGACACCCATAGGATCGAAAAAGAAATGGGTTAAACCCAACTACAAATGGGTTCCAAAGGCTCACTCTCCCAAATCTCCTAATGCTTCTAACGTTTCTACATCTTCTGTTTGTGACAAGCAGGATATGTCATGGGAGAGAGTACCGTGCAAGGATGACAAAGGTCGACACAGTTTCAAAATGGACTGGGTTCCAAAGACCAACTGATCCCGCTCTGTGTCGGAGCAGCTATGGAGGCATATCATCAGACTTCGGTTTGTTGGTAGTAGCTGTTCCAGGCACATGATAGGAGGCATCTCTCATCTGTATAGCACTCAAAACATTGCTTGGGAGAATGTGTCCTCTGCGGGAAGGGAAGAAAAGAAGTGATCACTCACGGGGTTAGTGCTTAATGACATGAAGAATTTTCGGATCTGTTCTGAGATTACGCGTGTTGTTCTCAGACCTTCTGGATGCAAATTCAATCGGTGACTTACAGTTTGCGTTTTCTTCTCTATACTCCTGAGTTTTTCTTAAGCTGATTCGCTTTAAAGACTGATTTTTGTTTTAGGTTAGTTTAAATTTGCGCATTTACTTTCGTTTCTCTCCTATGCACAAATTTAGGGGGAGAAATATAAAAACAAAACAAAAATTAGAAAATTTTCAAAAATCCAAAAACATTAGAAAATCAAAAAATCAAAAATAGGTCTGTAATGATATGTGATTGAGGGAGTTGTTTTGGGAAGTGATATTATCAAGTGATAACAAGCAACCTGAGTCTGCGTAACGTAACCAAAGTTGAAGGGTCTATGCTCTGGTTTGATGCGTCGGTAGGCACGAAAGATTCTAAATGGACTTGACTAGGCAGAGTTGAACTTAGGAAATTTATAGACTTGACAAACTTTGACCTAGTTAGATCCGTTCAGCCTGACAATATGACGCTCAGATAGGTTGAGCAGGGAGATATATATATGGGAATCTACTCGTCACATTAAATGAACCCGTACTTGGAACCGTGGTTTAACTTTTCCTCGATGTGAGAATTCTGTCCTTAATTCCGGTTGGATGGGGCGACTGGTAAATTCCGATAAATTAGGTTTGTAGAATATCATTTTCTTTCTTTTCGTCTGTTAGCCATATGTTGTCTCCTTTGCGCGACTTCTAATCCGACCTGGTACACAACATATGCAACTATATTTCTCTGCAGGCTATATATATATATATATATATATATATATATATATATATATATATATATATATATATATATATATATATATATGTGTGTGTGTGTGTGTGTGTGTGAAATACTTCTTATCTGTTAACCATATGTTGTCTCCTTTGCGCGACTTCTAATCCGACCTGGTACACAACATATGCAACCTTCTTCTTCTCAACCCCTCTGAAGTAGTTAGCAATAGAATTCTGAATCTCTTCTCTCTCTGAATGGTTGTCTGCTCACCCGGTGTGAGGAGTACTCTGGAAGTTCTTGATGGCTGGGGCATATCAGGAAGCGGGAAACACGTTTCAGTACACTTAAAACTGAACACATACAGATTGTATATAGATCTCGCTGCTCAATTTAGGTGGACAACAATATCCATGGTCGTCGTCAGATGAATGGACCTTAAGATATAGTATCTAAGAAATTAGGATCAGATATAAATTTTAGGTTTTTAAGTTCACCTTGTCTTGTAACAAATAGTATTTCCTAAATCTGTCACAATTTTTCATGTTTAAGTGGACAACAATACCAATGATCGACCAGACAAAGATGTGAATATGAAAGGTACCGACAAGTGGATAAAGGCTGTCTAAAAACTTTGATCCCAAATCACTCTTAAAATTAGATATCATTTTTATTTTTGTTAAATTTGTCATAGTTTCTTCTAATTTAAATATTAGGGGAGAATTAAAAATTAAAAATAAAAAAAAAATCAGAAAAATTAAAAATCCAAAAATAGTGTTATTTCTGTTTTATTTATTTTTTTCAGAAAAATCAAAAATCCAAAAATATTTTTGTTTCTGTTTTAATTTGTGTGCTAAGTTTTCTTTTAGTTTTGTTTTGTCTTGAAAAGTGATTTTAGGTATAAATAAGACTCATGGAGTTTGTGTTGAAGATTTCTGAGCCAAGGCTTCGTCCGTGAGCATTGAAGAATTCTCATTTGAAGGAGCAGGAAATGAAGATTATTCTTTCGACATTCAATCTTTCAACCCCAGAAGCAAGGTGAAGCTGCAATTGAAGATTATGTGACGGATTGCATTGAAGCCTCCTCAATCAGTCTGGTGCTATCTTTTTACCTGCTGAAGTGATCCAGAAGATTTGTTCTCTCTAATGTTCTCTCTGAAGATTCTCAAGCTGAAAGCGCTATCTTTCAAGAATCAGTACGTCAAGCCTCCTCACCCGACGTGCGTTCAAAGCCAAATTCTGAAGAAATGTCCAACTGCTCAAGATGAAGTCATTCATTGAAGATTCATCAAGTTCATCTTGAAGTCGTGAAGAATTTGAAGATTAATGCTGAAACCAAGTTCCCAATGAAGATTATCAAGAAAGCCAGCTACTTTTTAGGGGGAGCTTGTTGGGTCATTAAGAAAAGAAAGTTATAAACAAAGGAGGAGATTATTGGGTCAAAATATGGTTTATACTTTACTTTTTTGGGCAATTATATTTTTCTGTAATATTTATGAATTTATGGTCTAGTTTACGGCCGTAAACACCTTACGACCGTAAACCCATTTACGGCCCATGTGTTATCCGGCCCATATTCCAAGTATAAATAGAGGTGTTAGAGTGAGGAGTAGAGATAGATGAACAGTAGAGAGTTTTCGGCCAGAGAGAACCATGAGCTTTTATGTGGGTGTGAATCTTTTGTATCCGGATCTTCATTTATATCAATACATACAAAGATTCATATTATTATTTTTCTTCTCCTTCTCTTCTATTTGATCTGACATCATCCGTTTGATTGGGATTCCGCACACATGCATTTTAGGGACTTACAAGTTATATGGAAGTTAACGTTGATATGGAAGGTATTCAATACATATTAAAATTAGCTTATCATTACCGTATTTTAGATTCAATACACATGACATAAGATTTACCCTATTTATTTATTAATTAGGAAGATATTTCATTTTACTACTCCTACCTATATTTACACTCCAATATAAACTTCGTAAGGGTTATATAACAATTAAATCGTGTTTTTATTTTTATAATTATATAAGTAATATTTTTTCGTAATTTATAAGTATGAAAATCATAAAAAAAAAATACATTGCTAGTATTTCTAAGAGCTTACTCTACGTTAGTGGGAATAATCTTGAGCTTTTCTCTAATTGGTCCATTCATGACGGAATCCAGGTCATTTCCATCGGCTTCAGAGACCAAGGCATAAGGCTTATTTTCAAATCTTCTCGATGTTTTTGTTGTCAGAATATTTGGATCGTTCCTCATATCCAACATGAAGTTGTAGAAATCCTAATAAAATAACATTTGGCACAAAATCTTATATGTGTCGCTAAAGAACAATCAAACAATATTAGATCCCTAACATACCACACCGTTGCTGCTATCAATAAGAACCTCCTCGAGCTCAGCCCATGAATCTGTCGCATTAACATACTGTCCGTTTGCTATCTGCTGCTGAATCTTTAGAGCTAAACTGCACGAGAAACATGAAGTTCAGATGCTTTTCGCGACACTTTTTAAAGCTTACCACTTGCAACATGAATCACGTTATTTTGAACCTTGTTGATTGGTTGAAAGCAACATCACCAATTCTTGACATATCCTTAAGTAATGGACCCCATGAAAGCTGCAAAATTTGTTCGTTCGGTTTATACGAACAGTTAGAAAGTCACAAACCAATATTTGCCACAAAAATCAGCTCGACTTACCACATAATCTTCCGGAGAAATCCAACTATCGCCCAACGCAACACCTATATCCTCACACGAGTAACATTAATTAGCTTCATTTGTTTGAGTTTTCAAACAATTATACATGACTTTTAGTTGCAAATATAATCGATTTTGATAAAAAAGAAACAAAAAAGACTAATTAAACATTGATGTAATGAATGATTTTAAAGCAAATTGTTTCGTGATAAGATGTTGTTAGCATTTAAATTTTAGAATTGACTTTCAAACCATTATACATGAGTTAAGCCTCTAGCTATGAATTATGTCCATACTTATTTCAAAATTTTCTTGAAGCACCATATATTATGGTTAAAAAGGAGAATCACACGAATATGATATTTTGCCAAAATGTAGTACCTCCAAGTTTAACCTTGAGCTCCCCCTTTTCGATAGCTTTTAGGGCAGAAAGTGCAAGGGTGACTGCAAATTTACCTCCATAAGATTCCGCAAAAATGTAAAGTGGATTCTTTACTTTGATCTTGTTTCTGTTGTAGATCACCTTCAACAATGTCGTGACATCTATTCCTGCTTCTACATCGGTTTTGACAAACAAACTCTCATCCTCCACATAACTATACCCGGACCCAACAGGGCTATCCTAGAATCAAAAAATGACATGACTACTTAATTTGATAAGTTGTGTCAATATTTGCAGACATTTCGTGATGAATAAGAAGCTCAAAACATACCACAAACAAAAGATCTGCCTTCTGAAGCCATGTGGAGTTTCGTGGCTTTAGATCAACATCTAAGGGTCCAAGTTCTCCGAAATTTCCAAAACCAACTCCGGAGCTACCCTGGAATGAAAAGGGTCCATTAGCGACAAAAAGTGTTAGGGATCAAACTATTTGGTCACTAAGGCTATATTTGGCGTACTAGCTGAAAAGTTAGCTGTTAGCTAAAAAGCTAGCTGTTAAATAAAAAGCTAGCTGATAGCTGAAAAGCTAGCTGATAAAAAATAACGTTTGGTAAAACTAGCTGAAATATATAAAATTACATAAAAGGACATGTAAGAGTATATGTTTATATAATTAATTAAGAGGTATATTTGGAAAATTTTTAAAAAGCTCCTAAAAAGCTACTCTAAGTAGCTTTTCAAAAAACTAGCTTATAAGCTACTTTTTGGCTTACCAAACACGACAACATAAAAATGCTCGAAAAATAAACTAGCTTATCAGCTAGCTGTGAGGCACCAAACATAGCTTAATAGCCGGTGACAAAGCCATGTTTCCATTTGTCCCACTAACTATTAACTGTCTTTAACTGCTGTTCGGATAAACAATGGTAAAAATACGCTGGTGGCACACTTGGGAAATGAATGAAAACAAAAAAAGTAAAATTTGTAAAGACTCATAATTATTGAAAGAAAAGCTCATTTTCCTTGACTTTTTCTAAAGATAAAATTAACCAGTTGTTGGTAGTTAAATTATTTCTTTTTTTGGATCCACAAATCTAATTTACTTCTCCTTCTCCTGCACTACTCCTTATGTCAGTGGACGGGAGTTAAATTAGTTGACCATAGTAAAACCAACCATTATATTTCCTTTTGGAAATATTAACAGTTAAAACAGAGGTTGTAAGATTGTCACTTGTCAGTTTGGTTACTATTAAGTTTCAGTAATGTATGGATACTTACCGGGCCTCCTTGCAACCATAGAATCGTAGGCCATGAATTGGTTGGATGTTTGGGTTTATAAGGACTCTTATACAACCACCAAAACATATGTGCACCTATAACAAAAGCAACATTTCAAATTAAAACATGAACTTTTGCTAGTAATGAATCCAAGTAAATCTAAATTACGCGTACGTGGGCGAACTTCAACATATCCCCATGTTTCTGAACCATCAGTGGTTCCACCGGAACTCTTCTTGATTGAAGTAACCGAAGAAATGAAACCTAAAACACATAGAAAAAGAACACAAAGGTATTTTATGGAGATCATCTTGATGTTGAAAATAAAATAAAGTTGAAATGAAATATTATATAGATAACATGAAAATACAACACAAGAAGCTTCTCCTAGTTGTTTATGGCTAAAAAAATAAGAAATAAAACAAAACTGGATAATGATGAAGACAAGAAATGAAGTGTTACAATCCACATAAACAGCTAGGTTTTGAGACTTTTTCGCGTGTTACTTGTTTGAACGCATATTTATTCAATCTTTCAACAACAAAACAAAAAATTGTCTGCATAAACTATTAGTATTTGCAAGTGATGCTACTATAGAATACGAATATAAAATATTTTGATGAATGATAATAAGTGTAAACTATCCGGTTGGTAGAATATAATGAAGAAAAGACGTGTCTCTTATGGGTGATGTCCCACTTTTGCAATATTCGGGATTTAGAGACAAAATAAAAGGATATAATACATCATTGTAGTTTTATTCTTTCTAAATATTAATGGAATAAAAATATTCATCTATACATTATACAATAACAAAATTGTAAAAATAGTCCCCGTAGTTGTCAAAATTATGCAGTTTTTGTCGAAGAAGACTTGGGGTGCACAGTGGTCCAATTTTGGATACCTAATACGAATTTGGTCTCTATGTGGTTAACTTTAACATGTTGACTGTTAAATTTTTTTAGATGACTATTTTACCTTCAACAACCATTTCTGCAGTTGGGTCTTTTTACCAAACCATAGGACCATTTCTATATATCTTATTTTTGAATTTAATGAAGTATTATATATTACTTTTCTTAATTAATTTTTTAATTTCTTATTGGATTAATTCTTTTTATTGGGTTATTATATATTAATAAATATTATTTTTAATATATAATACTTAATATATTAATAATATTATTTTATTGGAGTATTGATATCTTTTCATTAATTTCTTTTTTATTGGATTGATTTTTTTATTGGATTATTATATATTAATAAATATTATTTTTAATATATATATATATATATATATATATATATATATATATATATAAATATTACTTTATGAGATTATTAACTTCTTTTAGATATATTTTTTTAATTTCTATTGTATTAATTCTTTTTTGTAGCACTGAGTTTTGAGACATATTTTGGACAAACACCATTTTCGGACCGAGTGATAGTGGTGGTGTTGTCAAAAATATGTTATATCTCATATATTAAATATACATACTAATTCACAAGTGTCTGATGAACAGGACTTTCATATGATTGGCTGATATTTTTTTTTAATTTTCTCCAATGTTTTTTCTTATTTATCTCTTTTCACTGATGGATACGTGTACTGTGCAAGCCAATAAAAATGAAATTGCTGTCAATTACGCGTTACCTTCTCAACAAACAATCGACTTCATTCCTTGGAACTTTGGAAGTATACACGAGTTACTCCACCATATCTTCTCTAAATCGATTCGTGTCCCCTCTAAACTGATTAGTGTCCTACATGTCGAGCCTGCATTTTCCCAATTTATATCCTCCTTCTGCCTTCTCCTCTCTCTTCTTGATGCCGTCGAACCCACCGCCATAGATGACGCAACACCACCAATGGTCTCCGGCTTCATCCCATTGACATGTCTTTTCTAGGGCTTTATCTTCTCACAGAGTCTCAGACTCTCGCCCGATCAAAAAGCATCCAATACTATTTTTGGCGGTCCAACGTAAGAAGTCCTCGAAAGCTTTAATGTTTATGCAGCACCACAATCATCGGTCAACTTGCTGACCGTTGGTTGTCACCGCTCAGGTTAGGGCTACCAAAATCCATCGTCTGCTACTATATCTTTAGTTCTTTTCAGCTTTTTATTTGATATTTTTTTTTATTTGTGCTTCTGCATCTTCGTGTTCTTCAAATCTTCTTCTGATTGAAGCGGTTTGGCTAATTTCAATTACAGGCGTCGTTTTACCTGTGTATGCTGTATTTTTCATTCTTGGAAGTAGTTATCGGTCACTTTTGGTTAGTTGTTGTTTTTGTTGTTCAAATAATGGTATTGACTCGATGTTTACATGTGACATGTTGGTGGGTGTTGACCTAATCGTAAAGATTACATTAACAATTTTAGGGCTTATCTTTGACTCTTCTAATCCTATCTTGGGCATGCAAAATATAATAGTTATATAATTATTATAGAAGCATATTAGTTTAATCTTACCTTCCTATCTCTATATTTTTCCAAATTCCTACACTAGATGGCCTCAATCCTATACTAATGTGAAATCATGCATGCATGAATTCATGAAAATATAGATGGCAGATAAAGAGGAAGTAACATCTGTTTCATGAAGAACAACTTCGGTGCCACTATCGATGCTTATACGGAGGTATTTTTTAAAAATTTTATCTTTTGTGAAGTTCGATTTGTTTCATGATCATATAGTGTTTGACAAAATGTTTTTTTGGTTATGTATGACATTCAAACTTGCTATTGCTTCAAGTCTCTCATTCCATTGACAACGAGACCAAATAACTGCAAATTTTAGCTTAGTGCCTGATTAATTTATAAAAGGAAGAAAGCATTAGTTGCACCAACCTTATTCATTTGCCCAAATTAAGCAGGAAGAAAGCATATGGCTTGTGATATTTACTTCAAATAATGGATTTATTAGAGCAACATCGATCATCTTTTTCTTATTTCCCTTTTTCTTAGCTGGTATGACCAGACCAAAGCAATTACCTAATGAACTTTTATCTGACCTTGCAGTTTCTACAACAACAAAACTCCAATGCTTTAAGGTATTTCTCAGATACAAAATAAAAAATCTAAAACTTTCTTTTCTTTTTGTTTATTTCTGTTATGTCTGATTTTTTGATGATTCTTTTTCATTTCAGCAACTTGGGAAATACTTTAAACAATCAGCCAAATCAACGGAGAAACAAGTTGCAAAAGAAGCAATATTCTATAGAGCTCTAATAAGGTCAGTTTCAGCTCTCTTTCATTTTCTTTATGACAGAACCCTAAAAATTTACCTAATAATAGATTGCAACAGAATTGGAAAGTTAAGAGGCATAGAATTGGAAAGTTAAGAGGCATAGAATAGCTGCTTCTGCTGCTGGAAATGAAGGTTTCTACATTGATCTGTTTGACAATATATTATATGATCCAACAACTATATTTCACACTTCTTCAATGTCACTTTCTATCCTTGGTACGTACATAAATCACTACCATAGCCATTTCAACCTGCACACAATCCAAAAAAAGCTACAATAGTTGAAAGCCTCATAGACATAGATAAAACCAGAAAACAATTAACTATAACACTAATATGATTGATTTAGTTGCTCATGCCAAAAATATCTAATCTTTAGTATATCCTCAATCCCTGTTTGAATTTAAAAGTTTCATCATCTCTATCTGTGGTTGAATAGGGAACACCAACAGTCCATTTAAGGAGTCGTCCAAATGTGGGGTCGATTAGGTTGCTATTTGGATTGGAATGACATTTGAGCTGGAGGTGAGTTAATAGTTTTTGATTATATTCATATCTTATTTTGAAAAACACCTTATTATCTGTCGATATATCTATTGTAGATGACATGTAGTAACTGGTATTTTTAAGGGAAGAATAAAGATAATTTTGGAGAAAGCCAAGAATTGCCCAAAGAAGAAGGTTTTAATCCAAGCTCAACAAGATGGAACAAAAGAAAACCCAGGTTCGGTTTATGTTCCTTTCCTTTTAGTGGCTTAAAAAAATATTTTTGTTACGTTTTTGTTGTTTATTAGTTGATTTAAAATATATTAAAAACCAATAATATTTTTTTTCTGCTTTGGATATTCTCAGAGATTTCTCATTTACCACTTAGAGCTTGATGCTAAGAGTACCAGTATTGTAGCTGAGAGTATGAATGATAAGAGAGTTCCATTTAAACATAGATAATATTGTGTCTTATTGTTGTGGTTAATTTCAACTAATTCTTTTACTTTACTTTCAATTTTGCTTCTTTAGTTCCAGAATGTTTGAGAATTAATATCTCATTTATTTTGTCACAACAAAAGATAGACCAGTAATTGGCACAGGAAAATATGACCGGAGTAGTGATATTTACCAAACAAATGAAAATCAAAATATGAAAAGGTAAGGTAGATATGTCATGATTTTCCTTGGAAAAAATGAAATGAAATTTAATTCCGTTCTTCTGAAATTTTGTATTTGGAAAAAATGATTTTCCTGTCCAGGTTGTTCTCTTTCATGTCTGAAGGCAACATGTGATGATCTTCTCATTTATGCAACAAAGTTTCATATTTTTCCTAATTTATGCAGAATTGTTTTAGTCACTGTATTGAGGTTATTTTGAACCATTTATTTCCATTTTTCTTATGTATTGATTTCTCAATAGATCTTTGTGGATGGTCTATTTACCACTTAAAGTGCCTCCAAAGTTTGAACCCTCATTACACCTGTCGGTATAAGTTGTATGTTATGCATTAAGAAAACAAACCTGGCTTCTTAAACAAGTAAAATTTTATTCATTTATGGTTAAAATGTCTATAATGGCTTTTAGAGTTCTTCCTCAATACATACCATTTTCACCTTGCTTATATGAAGTTCATGATTTATGGTAAAATAGGTTGCATTGATGGATTACTTGGAAAATTTTGTCAAAAACAAGGGATTCAATATGAATATAGAAAAACGCAATTGCAGGATCGATCACAGCTTTTGGCAGATATTCAAGCTGTTAAACTTACTCATGTTTTCAATTCTATTTGAATAACAATATATAACCATTGTAACCTTTGTCAGGATTTATTGCAACAATAGCTAAAATTAACCAATGTTTCCATATTTATTTCAGTCTTCTTTGATGTTTTTTGGGCGTATCCAACCCCACAAAGCGGGGTTCTTCCCTAGTTTAAAATAAATTAGAAGATGTGGTTTTTTGGGCATTATTCTTGAAATTTTATTGGATTAATTTTTTTAGTTAAGTTCTTTTTTAAATTTTTTTTTATTATATTAATTCTTTTTTTTGAGTTGTTATATATGAACAAATATTATTTTGAATATATAATATTAATATATTAATGAAGATTATTTTATCGGACTACTGCTATTTATAAGTATTTTTTTAATATTTCTTTATTTTATTAAACATTATTAAACAGGAAATTAAGTAATCTAACAACATTTTAATGTGTATTTGAAGAAAATAACCAATTTTTCAGCAAAAATAACCACTTCGTCTGGAATGGGCAATCCGGACGATAGCATATTTTGGACAACACGCCACTATCACTCGATCCAAAAATTGTGGTTTTGTCCAAAAATGGGAGTTGATCCGTACACAACAATTTTTCTCCATACACAATAATTTGTTCTTTAAAATGTTGTATTGTACAACTATATAATGCATGAATTGTTGTGTATGACAAAAAAGTGTTGTGTACGAATCAGTTCCAAAAATATGTCTCAAAGCCGGTTCGACAAGAAATAATTAATACAATAGAATTAAAAAATAACTCAATGAAGTTAATAATCCCATAAATTAATATTCATTAATATACATAAATAAGTTATTTATATTTATATACATATGAATTTTAAGTTCCTTTGTCAACAGCAAATGATTCTTATTGGTCCAATTTTTTTTATTTTCTTTTTTGATAATCTGGCCGTATTTTTCATTTTTTTTAATAATATGTTCCTTTTATGTATTGGTTTGTCAGTACGTGTCACTGTTCAATGTTAGTTACGTGTTATAGTGTTGACTACGTGTTATATTTATGCGCCCACACATCCACCTAAATCGATTCGTGTCCCTCTAAACCGATTTCCACCGCCTATCTCTCCCTACCTCATCTGGCATCCAGTTGGAGATCCACCGCTTGATTCGTAGAAAAAACCACTGCCCAACACCCATAGGAACCGCCTCTTCATACCTAGTTTATCTCGATGCTTCGCCTTCTTCCCCGCTTTGGACCAGAAATTTTCTGCCGAGTTTACACGAACTATACACCTATGGTTATCTCGGTTCCCTCATATATCCTAATGGTTACACTCACGTACCGCTTCTCATGTTTCATCTTTTGCTCCATTTGCAGTTTAGGAAAGTTTTAGTCAGTCAGGTAGTCCTACCCTATGGGGTTCTTAATCTAATGTTGCCTCTTTACTTTCTCTCCTACGACCACTTTGAAATTTAGGGTTCTGCTTGATGTAACTTTCTTTTTGGTTACTTTGGGTTTTTCCTTGAAATTTAACTGAATCGGTGTTGGCCCTGCTTTGGTTGCAGACTCACCTCCCCTAATCGACTTTGCACAAGTGGTTGGAGTTTTAGTATTGTCATAGAAACAATAACTTGGAGTCTCTGTGTATGGTTGGTTTCAAGAATGATAAGATGAGTTGGAAGAGAACAACAAGTTCATGTTGCTTCATGATTTTTACATTCGGAAGGAACCATAAAGGGTAACAGGTAGTTTTTGTCATCCGTATGATTTTTTTTCAATAGTTTCAGTTTTCCCACCTTTTCCACTATAAGAAATTTAGGTCTTTACTTACACATGTTATGTGTGGGTAAAAGCATCATATGTGATGGTATTCGTTATTACCTACACATACATTAAGTATAACTATGTGTAGGCTCATGCCTGTTGATACAGATCATTACCGACACATAATTTATGTGTAGATATAAGATTATCTATACCTACACATACATGTGTGGCTAAAAGTAGTAAATATGTGTAGGTAGATGCATTCTGATTTGTTTGGGATGCCGATGACGTGGCAGATGGTGTGGACACTGACATGGCTGATGATGTGGCTGTTGACGTGGTCAATGATGTGGAGTACACATGTCATTAAAATATGTGTGGGTAAGAGTATTTTTATGTGTAGGAATTAGTTTTGATATGTGTTGGTAACAATATATTTATATGTGGGTATTAAAAACGACATGTGTAGATAATAGAAAATAAACGCAGACATTTGTATACGTAGAAACATATGCATTCGAAATAGCATATAAATTGAAAATTGTCTAACATAATATTTCAAACCAAAAAAATTACAAGTCTCAAAACTTGAAATACTTAAACTACCACAAGATCGACTAGTCATGAGTAGGTACTTGAAAATACTAAAAATTCTAGAATGTTCATTGCATATCATATATATATATATATATATATATATATATATATATATATATATATATATATATATATCAGCATTTTCATCATGAGACTGTCCCGAATGAGTGTGGTTAGATGTACCACACTCGGATGTATCACCATGTGATCGTCCTGATGATGTGCTAAGAGGAGGAGGCATGATGTTTTTCTCAATCAATATTTTCTCCATAGCTTCATGTTCTCTTTTCATTGTTTCCAATTCATCCACCAATTCATCGTAACTAGGATGCTTAGATTTCTCAGTAGAACCTGCGATGTTACCAACGGCAACAGGATCACGTCCCCACCCGAACAAACTAAAAGAGGTTCGTCCAAGTACCTTCTCTAGAATTAACTTGTCACTCATTGATTCCAAGGAATGCTCGTTTCTCATCTTTTTCATTTCTTCCTGTTAGCATATAAAAATAAGACGAGTACATTAAATAAATTATTTACCAAATAATATATATTAAACGGTGGAAATGAGCAACTACACTTACATATTTTGCAGCCATATCTGTAGATTTCCAACCTTTTTCTTCATCCCAATGTGTAAGCCGCCAAGTCTCAATATGACCCGATGAAGAATCCACATCATGTCCAAGCTCAACATGATAACGTATTGTACTCTTCGATCCATTTCTTGTCTCCATTTTTCGTTTTTCGCGAGCAATAACCTTCTTTTTTGCAATTTCCTTCAAGGAGATACAACCAAATAATACAAACAAATATTATACTGAATTCAACAATATTAATCAGTTCATTAGCTCAAATATTTTTAAAACATTACCATGTATTTTGGCTCACACCACATGTCACATAGATACTCCCAATCTTCTTTGCTACGAATATCTGAAGGGGGTTTAGTCTTTGCCTTTACTGGGTCTTTTGGTCCTCCAATCTATTTAAAGTATTTATGCAACTCAGCTCAAAAATTTCTCCATGACCTTGCCATATAGTTATCGATAACGTTGCAAAAACTCTCATTTTCCACATCAATATAAAAAAGCGTCTTCAAATAACAAACACAATTAACTAGTTAGTAATGATGATGTTAAAGTCATATTAAAAAAACGTACAGTTAGCTTGTGGCGTAATGGAAATTTCTCTTCCTTCGGTACAAGCCTCCACTCTTTGTGTTGTAAGCTATAGTTCTTAAGTAAAATATAGCCGCACTCATATGTGAAAGCTGATTCATTGTTACATATTACTCGCTTTGCTACTAAATTAAATTTTATGGGCAATCTCTTCTTAGATGCTTTCATTGCCTTTCGAGCACCTTTGCCACAAGTGATGCCACACTTTGCAATTGTAGCATTACTATCACTTTCTTGCTCGGTCTCAAAAACTGTGTCTATAAGTATGTACAAGTAAATTTACATTAATAATATCACATACTGCAATATATTAACAAGTAATTTAAACATACTAACCCGATTGTTGCTCTCTTTGATATTGTTCAACATTAGTAACTACGTTTGTTGTAGATGGGCCTGTTTAAAAAAATTGAAAATGTAGTAAGGATCAACACCAATGACATCAGAGTAAGTATCATAAGATCAAGAGAAAAGAAGAAAAAGTTCTTACTTGTACCCGATATTGAAGAGATTAGATTTGGCCGATTGTTTGAGATTAAAGGGTTTGCATCTGGTGATAGTGGTAATCAGAGTAATTAATAGAAAAAAGAAAAGAATTATTGGTTAAAGGGTTTGCATAGAAGGTGCCTGTTTAAGAATAATTGCATATATGGTCATGGTTTAAAAAAATGCATGAATGGTACCTGTTTAAAATTTACTGCACAAATGGACTTTGTTTAAAATCTGAAATAATGGTCCCACTTTTTAAAAATATTGCATAAATGGTCCCTATTTAATAAAAGTGCATAAATGGTCCCTGTTTAAAAAAAATCGTATAAGTGGTCCCTGTTAAAAAAACTTCATAAATGACCCATGTTTTAAAAAAACTACATAAAGGTCCCTATTTAAAAAAAACTATGTAAATGGTTCATGTCTTAAAAAACTGCATTAATGCTCTCTCCTTTTTAAAAATATTACATTAATAGTCCTTCTTTACAAAATCTGCATTAATTGTCATGTTTAATTTTTTTTTTTCATAAATGATCATTGTCTAAAAAATCTGCATTAATGATCGTTATATAAAAAAAACTGCAGAAATGGTCCCTATTTTTTTCAAAAATAAAAATGTACCCTTTTTTTTTATCAAAAATATTGATTTATGAAATCAACTATAAAAAACACATTTATAACTAAGCACGATAATACTAAATTTTACAGAAAAAATATTTCTATAGCTATAAAAAAATACATTGATGACTCAACATGATAACACTAAATTTAACAAAAAAAAGCTTTTTGCAACTATAAAAAACACATTTATAACTCAACACGATAATACTAAATTTAACAGAAAAAAGCTTGTTACTAAAAACTAACCTATATGTATCTATTAAATCATGCAAAACAATCGTCTTCATTACTATTAGGATTTGGATTATCAGAATCATTGTCAGTCTCCGAATCAAGAATTGCTTCGTTATTTAAAAAAAATTCTACAGTCATCATCAAATTCATCATCAACATCATCTAAGTTATCGGCAACGACATTCCTATTACGTACTGCTAGCATCGCCTCAAGTGGTAATGTTTCAGGTTCTACATCATTTCGAACTATGAAAGTGGTGTTAGGTAAGTCTTCGGATGGTTGAAAAGGTGGCAATTCACTAGATTCCTCTTCTTGAAATATATCATTCATCAATACTTCATCTTCAACATGCTTTGGTATATCATAAATATTACGATGGTTTACTCTTTGGACCACCATCCAATTCTTCCCACGTGCTAAATTATTCAAATAGAAAACTTGTTGAGCTTGACTGGCCAAAATAAATGGTTCTTCTTTATACCATTTAGATGTAATGTCAATTGATGTCAAATTGTGATCAACAACCATCTTTTTCCCTTTGGATCGGTATTATACCACTTGCAATGAAACACAAATACCTTTCTCCCAAGTATGAAATCCAACTCTAAAACTTCAAGTAAAATACCATAATAAATCAATTCATCATTCTCATCCCTTACACACACTCCACTACATTGTGTTTTAAACTTGTCATCACGCTCCTTGCAACAAAATCTAACACCATTCACGATACAACTTTCCCAACTTGTGTAGCTATCATCAGGAAATTGTGACAAGGCGTACAAATCATCGGTTGCTTTAGGATCACCATTAGCCCTAAGCAAAGCCATCTATAAACTCCTTATTTTAGTTATAAATATACTTAAAATCAATTACTAAAAGTAATAAATTTGTAGTTTTAACTTTTTCTTGAACCAAGAGGGAAATTCATTTTTTTGTATGGTATCTATATTTGCTTGTTGTATATTTCTCGAGTATAAAGATTCGTTGTGCTCTCTAAATTTAAGAACAAGTTAGTTGGTATTTTTGCATTAATTAGTAAATAAAAAAATAAAAGTATGGCTAAAATATAGGAAACTTACTCTATGTAAACATCAAGTTCATTTCCACAATTATTAATGATGTACCATTGCACCACATCAACATACTCCCCTAGTTGTCCGAATTTTGAAGCACCCAATGTACCGAATTTATTGGTGAATACCTCCAACCCATGTTAGGTGGTTGGTACATCCCAATTGCGTTCATCACGGTTGAATCTTGTCTCGATATCATCTACATAACGAGATAAAAATGTGACAGCCTCATCGACAACATATGCTTCAGTAATGGATCCATCAGGACGAGCAAAGTTACAAACATATCCCTTGCATGTACCCATACGGCGTTCGATCCCAAACATCCATCTTTGGCATACTGGTCCTCCTAATAATGCCTCCTCTGGTAAATGTGTGCACAAGTCAACCATGATAGTGAAAAATGATGGAGGAAATATCTTCTGAAGTTTGCATAATATGATTACAATCCTAGTCTTCATATCCTCGAGTTCTTTAGCATATAAAGTCTTAGAACATATTTTTTGAAAGAATTGGCAAAACTCGATCAAAGTTGTACACATTTCGTTGTTCAAGAAAGGAAGAATGGCTACCAATAGTATTTTTTGAAGCAATACATGACAATCATGTGTTTTCACCCCCGAGTGTATTAGAATTTGTCGCACATTGTCTTATGTTGGACGCATAGTCATCAGGTAGGCGAACAGACTTGATAAATTTTCAAATTTAACTTTTCGGTTTGACTTTTTCAAGTTTGACTTTTAAGTTTGACTTTTTAAATTTGTCTTTTAAGGTTGACTTTTGAGGTTTATAGTCAGAGGACACTTTTAAATTTAAGTTTGACTTTTAAGTTTTGTTTTAGCTTCGAGTTGTGCTTTTAATGGTTTTTGAGGTCAACAAGGGAATTGAAGACATGAAAGAGAGTCGTCAGGATATGTTAAGACAAAATTTCAACATGTTCAATTATATCCCTGGAGAAACCCTAGAAGCTCAGTTGCAGCGATTCACTACATTCACTACTGAGATGAATATAGTTGGGATCTTCTTGACTAAGTCCGAGATAAACAAAAAGCTACTGAATTCACTTACGAAATCGTAGGATATGGACGTAGCTGTCATCAAGAAGACAAAAGATCTCAGTCGTCTTAGTATTGTTGATGTAATTGAAGAGTTTGACGCTTTGAAGTGTGGAAAAACAATGAGTTCTGCAAACACTCCGGTCAATGAAGTTTCATGCTCTCAATCTTGTGAAGATACGATTAAAATTCTTCGTGAACATAATGATTTGCTAAAAAGGGAAGTCGAGGACCTAAAATACGAAGGATATCAACTTAGGAAAGGACAGAAACCCCTGAAGGCTGAATTAGAAGCAAAAACCAAAGACTTTAGGAAGCTTCAGGAAGAGTATAGCAAGAAGTGTGAAAATTATGACTATATTAAGAGACAACTTGTTGTTGTAACTGAAGAACTTGACACTTTGAAAATTAAGTGTGGAAAAACAGATGTTAGTTTCAAAAATTATACTGCGTCAAGTCAGACAGTCGAGTCCTTATGTGAAACCCAATTAAAATTCAAAGATAATCAAAACAAGGGTCTAGGGTATGATAGTGTTCCTCCACCTTTCAATTATAACTACACATCCATCCGTATGACACAGGAAGAAATTGACAGGGAGGCACATATTCATTATGGCAAACCATCTGGATTTGTGTCAGGAGGTATTCAGGTTGAAGATTCTAATGTTTGTACTTCATGTACACGTAAAGTAGCAGAAGATGAGAACAAGGAGAACACTACTGAACAAACCAATGACTCCTTGAACTCAGAATCTGTTGCTTCGAATTATGTTACTCCTAACAAACCTGCCATTGAGAAATACAGGCCTCCAATTCCAGCGCAACAGAGTGCCTGTTGCAAGTGTGCATCTGGGATCAATAAAAGACAAGGCATGGATATGCCACCAGGGGCAGGAAGAAATAACTTTACAATGAAGAAAAAGACATGTTTTCACTGTGGAACACCTGGACACATTGCCAGAAATTTTCCTAATCGCGTGTACGTTCCCTACTACGCACAAGGATGGCAAAACGCGCCAAGTGGGAGATACTTCAAAAGAAACCCTTCCAGGTCACGTTCTGGCAATGGTGACTGGAACGCGCAGAAGGCCAAGAATCAAACCCACAAGGCAAAGAATCTGAATCTCAAGGGCAAGAAGGAAATGTCGGCTAAGAAGCCCAATCCAAGAGATGCTCCAGTGAAACAAAGATCGGTTAGGTCAAAGTCATCTCAACGGCCGACATCAAGATCAAAAAAAAGTGCCGAGGCACCCATCTGATCCAACAAGAAATGGGTTAAACCCGACTACAAATGGGTACCAAAGGTTCAATCTCCCAAATCAATTAATAATTCTAAGACCTTCTGGATGCAAATTCAATCGGTGAATTACGGTTTGCGTTTTCTTCTTTATACTCCTGAGTTTTTCTTAAGTTGATTCGCTTTAAAGACTAATTTTTGTTTTATGATACTTTAAATTTGCGCATTTACTTTCGTTTCTCTCCTATGCACAAATTTAGGGGGAGAAATAAAAACAAAACAAAAATTAGAAAATTTTAATTTGAAAAAAAATCCAAAAACATTAGAAAATCATAAAATCAAAAATATGGTGTTAATGGAATGTGCTTGCAGGAGATGTTTTGGGAAGTGATATAATCATGTGATAACAGACAATCTGAATTTGTGTAAGGGACTGAATCTGAATTGTCTAGGCTCTGTGTTCGATGCGTTGGTAGGCACGAAAGATTTAAAATGGACTTGACTAGGCATAGATGAACTTAAGGAATCTAGAGACTTGAAAACTCTTGACCTAGATATATCCATTTTGCCTGACAATACGACGCTCAGATAGGTTGAGCAGGGAGATGTACATGATAATCCACCGGTCACACTAAAATTATCTGTATCTAGAACCGTGGTTTAACTCCTCCTCGATGTACTCCTTAATTCCGGTGTTGATGGGGTGAATGGGGAATTCCGATAAATTAGGTATGTAGAAGATTATTTTTTTTTCTGTCTGTTAGTCATATGTTGCCTCTTTTGCGTGATTGAAATACATTTGACCTGGACTGTAACATATGCAACTCTATCTCTATGCATCTTCTATCTATGCAATTCTTTCTATCTGTTAGCCATATATTGTCTCCTTTGCGTGACTTACAATCCGACCTGGTACACAGTATATGCAACATTCTCTTCTCAATCCCTCTAAAATTCAGTTAGTCATATGTTTCATCCTCTGCGTGATTGAAAGAGATCCGACCTGGATGTATAGCATATGCACTCTAAATCTATCTTCTCTCTTAATAATTGTCTGCTCACCCGGTGTAAGGAGTATTCTGGAAGTCCTTGATGGCTGGAGCATATCAGGAAGCAGGAAACACGTTCTAGTACAATTAAAATTTGAACACATACAGATTGTCTGTAGATCTTGCTGCTCAATTTAGGTGGACAATAATATCGATGGTCGTTGTCAGCTAAATGGTCCCTAGGAAATTTATCTACGAATATAGGATAAAAAAATGTCTTGTCTTTCTTAGCTTGTCCAAAATTTATCACAAATTTTTCGTGTTTAAGTGGATCACAATACCGACGATCGACCAGACATAGACATGAAGGTAGAGGTACCGACAAGTGGATTAAGGCTGTCTCACAATTTTGATCCCAAATATATTTTTTTTTTGTTAAATTTATTCATAGTTTTCCTGTATGCACAAATTTAGAGGGAGAATAAAAAAAATCAAAAATCAAACAAAAATCAAAAAATCCAAAAATATTTTTGTTTCTGTTTTAATTTGTGTGCTAAGTTTTCTTTTAGTTTTGTTTTGTCTTGAAAAGTGATTTCAGGTGTAGATGAGACTCATGGAGTTTGTGTTGAAGATTTCTGAGCCAAGGGTTCATCCGTGAGCATCGAAGAATTTTCATTCGAAGGAGCAAGAAATGAAGATTATTCTTTCGACATTCAATCTGCTACTATCTTAAACCTGTTGAAACCTGCTGAAGTGATCTAGAAGATTTGTTCTCTCTGATGTTCTCTTTGAAGATTCTCAAGCTGAAAGCGCTATCTTACAAGAATCAGTACGTCAAGCCTCCTCACCCAATGTGCGTTCAATGCCAAATCTTGAAGAATTGCCCAAGTGCTCAAGATGAAGTCATTCATTGAAGGTAAATGCTGAAGCCAATCTCCAACTAAAGATTAACAAGAAAAAGCCAGCTACTTTTTAGGGGGAACTTATTGGGTCAATTAAGAAAAGAAAGTTATAAACCAAGGGGGAGATTGTTGGGTCAAAAATATGGTTTATACTTTACTTTTCTAGGAAAATGTATTTTTGTGTCTTGGACCGTAAACAACTTGGTGTTTACGGTCGTATACGTGTTTACAGTTGTGTTTACGGCCGTAAACATGTTTACGACCGTAAACCCATTTACGGCCCATGTTCACCAAGCCCATATCCTTAGTATATATATAGGTGTTAGGGTTGAGGAGTAGATTGATGAACGTGTGAGACATAGATTAGAGAGAGAAGAAAAAGTGTGTGTTAGTGTGTGTGAATCTCTTGTATCCGGATCATCATTCTATTCATCAATACATTGAGATTCATATTATTCTTATTCTCCTTCTCTTCTATTTGATCTGACATCATCCGTTTGATTGGCATTCCGCACCATCAAACGGACTGATTGATACACAGGCAAATTAGGGACTTACATTTTCTTTCCATTCTGCTAGATGTTTTTAACTGTTACAATAGGTGGGAATTTCTGTCATGTCAGAGGCTCATATGAATAGTGAACAAATCTTCTAAAACTAAAATAGAAGAAGTTTACAACAGTTGTTCAAGATTTGTAATCTTTATGGCAAAGTGTTATGTTAAGTATATGTTATTCTAATAGAAACAATGTTAAAATTCTGCAAAAGGAAGGCGTATGAAGTTTTTTAACATATCTTTGTAGTTTTAGGAGTGGTATTGAACACCAAAGAGATTGTCAATGTAGATTATAAGGTGAAACTATAGATTTTTTAATGTAGTATTTCTTACTTATGCTATTTTTTATGCAGGCTCCCCAATAAACAATGAACAATCAGGTATTTTTTTTGAGCAAATTTAGGTGAAGTTTGGTTGATCATTCTCTATTCATTTTTTATGATGAAGAGCTAAAACTGCATATTTAAAGGGCTACATTACTTCTCATTAGAAAACTTGAAATTATTAATCTTATCAAATAATCTTATAAATTAGGAGTTAACACCATGATATTGGGTTAATTAATTTTAAAATGTTTTGTGGCTTTCTTATGCTATATTGCAGGTGCTATTTTCTTAATACAATAGCTTGGCTATATACACGTGGTTGATTCTTATGTCATCTCATTCTTGATTTGTTTAGTATATCGTTGAACTAAGATAAGAGCCACCTAAAACTGATATTCTAAAAAGCTTTGTATTCAAAGGTTCAATGCATGAGGAACAGAGCCTTCTTAAAGTGATTGTCTGTGATTATTATGTTGACATTTTTATATTAACTCAATTAATTCATTGTTGATTTTTCATCATGTATTAAAGTTATATGTATTAATACGATATATATATTTTTTAATACGGTCAGAAAAAGTGAACAATATTTTATCCTTGTTATACAATACGGTTGTTTGACTGTATTATATTTAGATTTTTGTAGTAGTGAAAGCAACAACAAAATCAAAGACTTATATGTAGTAAACAAGTTTATATGGAAAAAAATGGGAAGCAAGAAAGTACCTGAACAGAGAGACTGGACTATAGAGCAGAATCAATGATGAATGGAGAAGGAATACGAGGGCGTTGATGTAGGATATGAAACAAGAACTAATTAATTAGTTTGATGGAGTATTTGATTACATCAATACAAGATCCAACAATCAATTTGTACCTTACCTGAAACCTTTTCCGCACCTTGTTCCGTCGATGCTTTCCCTGCGTATTATGGTTTTGCCGATCGTTTGTGGAACAAGGTCAACATAACAACATACGTAGAAAACTATAAAACCCATGATTCGTGATTTTCGGATGTGATCCCGAGTTCAAAGCTTCCGATTGTTTTGAAGATACGTGATTGATTCGATCCTAGTATGCATTTTTGTTTTATTTCAAAGTTATTTTTTTCTATTTTGTTTTACTTTTAATTTTTTTTACCACATGAAATTTTTCATTAATTAATTTCTGTTTACTTTTTGAGTTTTTATATTTTTATTTCTTTTATAACAACTTATGCAAATGGTATTTTGTAGCTAAAAAATAGCTTTCATCATATGTTTTCACATATCCATTTATATTTTTTATTTTCAATTACTTGATTTATAATTTTTAGATTCAAATTAAGTTATTTAAAAAAGAGATTTATATCCAATAAATGTTAATGGTATATATATATATATATATATATATATATATATATATATATATATATATATATATATATACTTTAGTTTATTTTTATTTTTTTTTTATTTTACAATACGTGTGGCTATATTAATCAACAAATTTGGAGGGAAATTTCCCTTAAAAAACATAAAAATTTTTTGCTAAACAATTTTACCTACACATGTTAATTGTTTATTTCTATAAAAAAATATTAAGAAATACAACACATAGAAAATATATGTAGGTATTTGATTTGCCTAATATATTTACGTACACATAAAATATGTGAAGGTATTTTATTTGCTAATTATTTATGAAATAATAATAATAACAATTGTCTAATATATTTACTTACACATAAAATATGTGTATGTATTTGATTTGCCACGTCAGTTATGAAATAATAATAACAATTGTCTAATATATTTATCTACACATAAATATGTGTAGCTATTTGATTTACCATGTCATTTATGAAATAAAAATAATAACAATTGTCTAATAAATTTACCTACACATAAATATATTGATGTTATGTGTTGATATTTACTTTGCCACGTCATTTATTTAAATATTATATATTATTATTAGTTAATTTATTTATCTGCATATGTGTGGAGTAAAATTATGTGTTAGTAATATCAAATGAATCACCTACACATCGATTTAATCTATTTATATAGGATATAGATCCGGTAAGAAATTTTTTTTGGTAGAAAGGTAAGAAGTTTTTTCTTCTACATATTTTTTTTACGAACAAAAAAAATTAATCACTAGATTATTTATTTGTAAGATGATTCACAAGAAAAAATTCCCAAAAAATATCTTTATGATTCATTTTTATGTAAATTAAGAAAAAATTCATTTTTGTGACAATTTTAGTGAATAACAACAAAATCATTGTATAAATGAATCATCGAGATGTTTTTTTGAAAATTTTTTCTTGTGAATCATTTTACAAATGAATCATCTAATGATTCATTTTGTTTGTTTGCGAAAAAAGTATGTAGAAAAAAAAACTTCTTACCTTCCTACAAAAAATTTCCTTCTTATTTGATCTTGATCCTATATATATATATATATATATATATATATATATATATATATATATATATATATATATGTGTGTGTGTGTGTGTGTGTGTGTGTGTGTGTGTGTAGGCATATTACCTACACATAAGGATAATTTTTAATATGTGTGGGTAATTTCACATTCCGTAAATCACAAATGTTGGAGGGAAACGTTTCCCCCCAAATTAAACGTTAATATTGGTGATTCTCTACACATATTAGGTGTCTTCCGATATGAAAAATTATATGTTTAATTACCCACACATATGCAAAATATGTGTAGATATTTACTTACACATAACATATGTAGGTAAAGACCCTAATTTATTCACTTATGGTTTCCTGTTTTTCTTTTACGCAGTAGATGCTATTTATAGTTTTCCACTTGCAACCAAGGTCAAACATGTAAATAAACGTAGCAGAATGAAGAAGGGGAGCTGTATGGTACCTATTTGCAGAAGGGATTACACGAATGATTTAAAAAGGAAGATACCTGGTGCAATTTTTTTATTTTGTTATGATCAAAATCTAAAGTTTTGTATATTTAGTTTGATAAATTGCAGATTACAAGGACGAAAAGAGAAGAACAGTTGATGTTGAAGTTATTTTGCTTTATATGAAGCTGATATGTGGGGGAAATAGTTCATCAAAGTCTATGAATGTAACGCTCGTGTTTCTGGGCTTTCCATTTTTAGCAATGTAATAGTCTAGGTTAACCTTTGTAACCCCGATTTGAAATCATAAAAATGTATTATTTGTGAATTATGTGAATTATGTGATTTACGTGTTTATTTTCTTAATTATTATAATTTAATGAATTAAGAATAAAATAAGCGTCAAAATTAAAGTTTTAGATATGCCCGATATCTTTGCATAAAGTTGTAGTGGCCGAAACGAGGTTTCCGAATATATATAGAACGCCCAAATCTGACTTCGTATGAGGAAGTTATGATTTTCTGAAGTTTCGACTGGGTAGTATGCAGCCCGAATACTCGATTTGAGATCGAGCGGTTTTTAGCCGAAACAATCTAAACGAGAATCGAAGATCTCGTTGTTAGTAGTGAAACGATGAAAAGTTAGGCGAGAACGGACGTTGGACGAAGAAGTTATGAATTTATAACGAAATTTTCTGTTATGACCTCCTATAAATAATTAATAAAAATAAAATTCAAAATTAGCCGACGGAGTCTAAACGAAAATTGTAGAGCGTAGTCTCACCTTCGCGTGGATATAAAGAACGTCGAAAACGGAGTTCGTATGAAGGAGATATGAATTTTTGAATTTTATTTAAAATTTAATATTTATTTTTAATTAAAACCTCCAATATTATCCGAAGACGAGTCATCGGACTCATCCGAAGTACGCCCCGTGTACACCGAGGCATGACGACATTCGCACTCGAGTACTGCCGATACGTAAGCCATGACGATCCGAGACGTACGCCCCGCGTAGCCTCGTACGCCTCGCGTACGTGCGAGGGTTCAGCTCCTATAAAAGGGGATCCGAAGGCAGCTCTTTTCTTTTTACAATTTCTTCCTTCTCTCTCTAGTCTTTGCCTCGTTTTGCATGCTGTTTGAACCCCGAAGCCCCGGTAATATTCCCGAGCCCCGAAGTGAGATCCGAAGCCCCGAAGATCCCGAAGAGCGTTATTCCCGAGCCGAAGCTCTGCCCGCGAGGAGCCCAGTTTTTGTGAAGATCTTCCAGATCTACGAAGAGACACTACTTCTGCAAGCCGTAGTGCTGCCCGATCATCTTCCGATCAAGTGAGTGTATAGTCCCTTTTCAATACACGATATTATACAAGTAATTGTTGAATGTATTTGAGAATACGGGAAGTATTCTATATAAAATACGTGCTATGTGTATATATTTTGCAGTTATATGTGTGAATGTATATTCATTCTCTTCTATCTCATAGATCTGATATATTCTCTATGAATTACGTGTTATGTGTGTATGCCTTATCTGTTATGTGGAATATGTATTGATTAAAGCATGCTATACAGGTTTTTAAACAATGTATAAAAATGTATATTTTTATCTACTAATATGTTGGGTAGAACATGGGTAGATAATTGGTGTGAAATAAACAGATGAGAGGCCTCGGTGTTATTGGTGTTATTCTAGTCATTCAGCAGAGTATGGATGACAACCACAGACTATTCTAGACTGTCATGTGGAACACTAGCAGGCTCATTACATGTAGGTGTTGTGAACGACGTGTTCACCGGTGTACTCTATCCCCCACATGGTTGCCTTTAGGGCACTTATTGTTGAGGAAGCCCCTCTGCAGTAATGTCCGTCCCGATGAAAATCCTGAATTAGGTTCCTTATAATAGAAGTTATTTTAGGGACATAAAGTGAGGATAACGGGAATGGGTAACCGGGTTTTATTGTGGATTGGTGAAATTAAATATAATTATTTATTCTGGGTTGAAAACCCTATATGCTCACCAGGCTCCCAAGCCTGACCCACTCAGTTTATTTGTATTACAGGAAGTGGCACAAGAGCTTAAGATGGGCGAATCATCAAGTTGTTTTGTTTACAAGTCTGTATATGTATATATTTGTTGAATGACTTGTAATGTTATCGTTTATGCTTTATGATCTATATCGGAACATGACATCCCGACTTTTGATTATGAAATGAAATCATATTTCTATATGAAATGTTTTGATAAATATCTATTTTATCATGTTTTGTTCTTGGGAACAAATTCCGCATCTCTTTTAAAATCAAACGGATTTACTCTGAAAATGTTTAAAAAGCATAAATGAAATCGGTCTTTTCTGGTCGAGATTTTGGGGATGTCACAGTTGGTATCAGAGCATTAGTTTAAGCGAACTAGGAATTTGTAGGATTTCTAGACTTAAACTTAGGATGCTAAGTGGAGATTGCGAGAAGTGTGTCTGATAAATTTTAGACACGAGCACTAGTTTATTTTAGGAAAGTTGCCTTAAATGCTTTTATGTGCTAAATGTTATATGTTGCCATATATGATATTGTTTGTTCGGATCTACGGTTTGTTGCCAACCGGATCTGAAGGTTTATGTGTTTAAGATTCTAAGCGTATGTATACGATATTAGAACTAGCATGTAATCATTTGGAGTAATAAGGTGAAATTATTCGGTGTGTAGATAAAAAATGGTGAGAACAAGAAGCGGAGTTGGAATGCTGATGAAAACAGGAATCAACCGCCTGTAATTCAACAAATACCTGTTGTAGCTGTTGCACCTGAGCCGATAACAATGGCTGGTGTACAAATGATGATTCAAACGATGTTGGATCGTCAGATGGAAGAAACAAGACGCCTGCTTAGGCAGAATCGTGAAGAACCGTCAATTCAAGTGGAAGAGCCCGAGGGGAATGGAGGGCAGTCTGAAGGAGAAAACTTTAGTGGGATCATTGGTCAAGACGAACAACCAGTGGTTAGACGCAATAACCAGTATGGAGGAAATGATGGTCGTGGGTGCAAGTATAAGGATTTCATGGCATCCAAACCACCATGTCTATCCGGAAGCCCGACGCCGGTACAAGTTATGGACTGGGTCTCCGAAATGGAGACTATGTTTGAAAGCTGCGAATGCAGCAACAGGCAGAAGACCGCTCTTGCGATCCCTCTGCTAAAATCTAGCGTGTTGAGTTGGTGGAAGCTGTTAGCTGACTCTATGCCTAAGGGAGAAGCAAGCAAAATGTCTTGGGAAGACTTTGTGGAACAACTGAAACTGCAATACTGCTCCGAGCAGGACCTTCTAGAAATCAGTAACGAGTTTCAGAATTTGAAGAAAGGGAAATTGAGCGTTACTGAATATGCTGCAAGTTTCACAGAAAAGATGAAGTTTATCCCATATTTGGTGCTTTCAGAACTCTCTAAGGTCAACAAGTTTGCCCTTGGACTACCAGCGGACTATGGTCCAATGGTTAAACAAGCAACCACATTGAAAGCCGCCATCTGGTCTGCTAGAAATGTTGAGACCCAGATTAGGGAAAAAGGTCTGGAAAGGTCAGAGGTTGGTGAGAAGAGGAAAATCGATGGATTTTCAGGGTCGAGCAAGAAAAGTAAATTCTCGAAGACTAGTTTGAAGGGAAGTGGAGGAAAGGTAGAGGCGAAATGGTGCGACAAGTGCAAGAAGAAGCATCATGGGAAGTGTGGCGGGGAAACCACATGCTTCAAATGTGGAAAGCCAGGGCATTATGCCAATGACTGCACCTTCACCAAGAATGTTTGTTATGGTTGTGGTGAGGAGGGGCACATCTCAAGGGATTGTCCGAAAAAGAAGGAAGCAGCAAGACCCAACATTCCGCCAAAGCCAAAGGCGAGAGCATTCCAGATGACACTGGAAGCTGCTAAAGATGAAGCTGATGTCGCTTCAGGTACCTTTCTCGTTAACAAATTGCCTGCCCAAATTTTATTTGATTCTGGAGCCAACTACTCATTTATATCGCATGAATTTGGTAGAAAACTAGCTTTGCCTGTTGATAGACTAGATAATGCCTTATTAGTCGAAGTAGCTAGTGGCAAGTTTGTACCTGTTAGCCATCATATGAAAAACATCTTAATTGATCTGAATGGGAATAAGTTCCACGAGGAATTATTGCCTATTGAACTTAATGGTTTCGACATCGTTTTGGGAATGGATTGGCTTAGCGCCAATGATGCCGAAATTTTATGCAAGAAGAAAATAGTGAAAGTGAACCCGCTTGGGAAGGAATCGTTTATGGTGTACAGAGATAAACGCAGAGTAAATTCTGGAATCATTACTCTAATGAAAGCCAGAAAATGTTTGACCAAGGGGTGTACATCATACTTAGCATTCGTGATCGACGCTAAGAAGGAAAAGAAGGTGATGCAAAATATTCTTGTTGTGTGTGATTATCCGGAAGTATTTCCAGAAGATCTTCCTGGATTACCACCCGATCGACAAGTAGAATTTCGTATCGACTTGTTGCCTAGAACAACGCCAATTGCAAAAGCACCTTATCGATTAGCACCGACGGAGATGAAGGAGCTAATGATGCAACTTCAGGAGTTATTGGACAAAGGTTTCATAAGACCTAGTTCATCACCGTGGGGAGCTCCGGTGTTATTAGTAAAGAAGAAAGATGGAAGCATGAGGATGTGCATTGATTACCGAGAGCTGAATAAGGCAACAATAAAGAATAAATATCCATTGCCAAGGATTGATGACCTATTCGATCAACTACAAGGTTCAAGTTATTTTTCAAAGATCGACTTGAGGTCAGGATATCATCAGCTGAAAGTAAGAGAGCAGGATATAGAGAAGACTGCATTCAGAACGCGATATGGACACTACGAGTTTTTGGTTATGTCGTTTGGACTAACCAATGCTCCAGCAGCATTGATGGATTTAATGAACAGAGTTTGTAATCCATTCCTTGATAAATCTGTGATAGTGTTCATAGATGACATTCTGATTTATTCAAAAAGCCAAGAAGAGCATGGCAGACACCTGTGAGAAGTGTTGGAAGTCTTGAAAAACGAGAAGCTGTATGCGAAGTTCTCCAAATGTGATTTTTGGATTCGTGAAGTCCAATTCTTGGGTCACGTGGTCAACCAAGAAAGGATAATGGTTGATCCAGCAAAGATGGAAGCTGTAATGAAGTAGGAACAACCAAAAGTCCCACGGAGATCCGAAGCTTTTTAGGATTAGCCAGATATTACCGAAGGTTTATCCAAGGCTTTTCTTCAATCGCTAGTCCATTAACAGCTTTGACCCACAAAGGAGCTACTTATGCTTGGAGTGATAAGCATAAAGAAGCATTCGAGAGACTAAAGAAGAAACTATGCGAGGCACCGATACTTTCTCTACCCGATGGGGTTGAAGACTTCGCTGTTTATAGCGATGCATCTGGGGTTGGATTGGGTTGCGTTTTGAACCAAATGGGTAAGGTGATCGCATATGCGTCTCGACAATTGAAAGAGCATGAAAAGAACTACCCGACTCATGATTTGGAGTTGGCAGCGGTAGTTTTCGCACTGAAAATATGGAGGCATTACCTCTATGGCACAAAGTGCAAACTTTTCACTGATCATAAGAGTCTCCAATATCTCTTTAGTCAAAAGGAATTGAATATGAGACAACGACGCTGGCTAGAGTTACTTAAAGACTACGACTGTGAGATACTTTATCACCTCGGTAAAGCCAATGTTGTTGCTGATGCTCTCAGTCGGAAAGTCAATCTTGAAAGGAGAAGGCCAAGAGCGTTGAGAATTGAAGTTGTCTCGACTATTTTGGAAAGTATCAAGAAAGCTCAAAGCGAAGCTTCTGAGAAGAATGACCGAAAGGAGGAACGTTTGGGCAAAACGTTGGTGTTCGGTGTAAACAGTCACGGACTGAAGGTGTTCCAAGATCGGATTTGGATACCTAAGACAGGAGGAGTCAGAGATCTTCTGATGTTAGAAGCTCACAAAACCATGTACTCGATTCATCCCGGTAGCACAAAGATGTATAGGGACCTGAAACCCTATTATTGGTGGCCGACGATGAAGCTCGACATTGCGAAGTATGTGGCCGAGTGTGTGACTTGTGCAAGAGTCAAGGCACAACATCAGAAACCATACATGAGTTTATAACCATTACCTGTGCCTATGGGTAAGTGGGAAGACATTGCTATGGATTTTGTCACTAAACTACCCAGAACAAAAAGTGGTCACGACATGATTTGGGTGGTCGTTGATCGATTCACTAAGAGTGCGCATTTCATAGCAGCCAATGAGAAATGGTCTATGGAGAAGCTTGCAAATTCTTACGTGAAGGAAATTGTGAGGCTTCACCGTGTTCCGCTAACGATTGTGACGGATCGTGATAGCCGTTTCACCTCGCGATTTTGGAAAAGTCTACAAGAGGAATTGGGTACCAAGTTGTGTTTAAGTACAGCTTACCATCCGCAGACTGATGGTCAGAGCGAAAGAATGATACAAACACTTGAAGATATGCTGAGAGCGTGTACCTTGGAATTCCTAGGTAATTGGGATGAACATTTACCTTTGGTAGAATTTTCCTATAATAATAGTTTTCACTCGAGCATAAAGATGGCACCTTATCAAGCATTGTATGGATAGAAGTGTCGTACGTCGTCTTGTTGGCTTGAGGCTGGGGAAAAGCAGTTTATGGGGCCGGAGATAGTCCATCAAACTGCTGAAAAGTTGAAAATAATTAGGGAGAGAATGTTAGCAGCTCAGGACCGTCAAAAGAGCTATGCTGACAAAAAGCGAAGACCGATGACTTTCGAAGTTGGAGATTCAGTTTTGCTTAAAGTCTCGCCGTGGAAGGGACTTATAAGATTTGGAAAAAGGGGAAAGTTAAGTCCAAGGTTTATTGGACCGTTTAAAGTTCTTCAGAGAATTGGGAACCAAGCTTACAAGCTCGAACTGCCAGAAGAACTAAATGGAATTCATAACACTTTTCATGTGTGTTACTTGAGGAAGTTCACGGTAGAAGTTCCCGACATAATTCCACTTTCGGAGTTGAGGATCGATGAGAACAAAAGATTGATTGAGGAACCGGAGGCAATTGTTAACCGAAAGACTAAGAAATTGCGATGTAAGATGGTTGAGTTAGTGCTTGTCTGATGGAAACACACGAATGGGCCGAATCTCACCTAGGAGACGGAGAGTGACATGATGAGTCGCTATCCGCATTTGTTTGCTGGTGTGTGATTCTGGGGACGAAATCATTCTAAGGTGGGGAGAATTGTAACGCCCGTGTTTCTGGGCTTTCCATTTTCAGCAATGTAATAGTCTAGGTTAGCCTTTGTAACCCCAATTTGAAATCATAAAAATGTATTATTTGTGAATTATGTGAATTATGTGATTTACGTGTTTATTTTCTTAATTATTATAATTTAATGAATTAAGAATAAAATAAGCGTCAAAATTAAAGTATTAGATATGTCCGATATCTTTGCATAAAGTTGTAGTGGCCGAAACGAGGTTTCCGAATATATATAGAACGCCCAAATCTGACTTCGTATGAGGAAGTTATGATTTTCTGAAGTTTCGACTGGGCAGTATGCAGCCCGAATACTCGATTTGAGATCGAACGGTTTTTAGCCGAAACAATCTAAACGAGAATCGAAGATTTCGTTGTTAGTAGCGAAACGATGAAAAGTTAGGCGAGAACGGACGTCGGACGAAGAAGTTATGAATTTATAACGAAATTTTCTATCCCGACCTCCTATAAATAATTAATAAAAATAAAAGTCAAAATTAGCCGACAGAGTCTAAACGAAAGTTGTAGAGCGTAGTCTCACCTTTGCGTGGATATAAATAACGTCGAAAACGGAGTTCGTATGAAGGAGATATGAATTTTTGAAGTTTATTAAAAATTTAATATTTATTTTTAATTAAAACCTCCGATATTATCCGAAGACGAGTCATCGGACTCATCCGACGTACGCCCCGCGTACACCGAGGCATGACGACATTCGCACTCGAGTACTGCCGATACGTAAGCCATGACGATTCGAGGCGTACGCCCCGCGTAGCCTCGTACGCCCCGCGTACGTGTGAGGGTTCAGCTCCTATAAAAGGGGATCCGAAGGCAGCTCTTTTCTTTTTACAATTTCTTCCTTCTCTCTCTAGTCTTTGCCTCGTTTTGCGTGTCATTCAGCAGAGTATGGATGACGACCACGGACTATTCTAGACTGTCCTGTGGAACACTAGCAGGCTCATTACCTGTAGGTGTTGTGAACGATGTGTTCACCGGTGTACTCTATCCCCCACATGGTTGCCTTTAGGGCACTTATTGTTGAGGAAGCCCCTCTGCAGTAATGTCCGTCCCGATGAAAATCCTGAATTAGGTTCCTTATAATAGAAGTTATTTTAGGGACGTAAAGTGAGGATAACGGGAATGGGTAATCGGGTTTTATTGTGGATTGGTGAAATTAAATATAATTATTTATTGTGGGTTGAAAACCCTATATGCTCACCAGGCTCCCAAGCCTGACCCACTCAGTTTATTTGTATTACAGGAAGTGGCGCAAGAGCTTAAGATGGGCGAATCATCAAGTTGTTTTGTTTACAAGTCTGTATATGTATATATTTGTTGAATGACTTGTAATGTTATCGTTTATGCTTTATGATCTATATCGGAACATGACATCCCGACTTTTGATTATGAAATGAAATCATATTTCTATATGAAATGTTTTGATAAATATCTATTTTATCATGTTTTGTTTTTGGGAACAAATTCCGCATCTCTTTTAAAATCAAACGGATTTACTCTGAAAATGTTTAAAAAGCATAAATGAAATCGGTCTTTTCTGGCCGAGATTTTGGGGATGTCACAATGAAGGAAAAATTGGTGAAGGAATGATGTTCAATCCAAGCTATAATGTCATGAAATGCAAGTTAAATTAACTTTTATATGACTTTGATATCTAATTATTGGCAAAACTCTTTTGATGATGTTTACTTCTCAAGAATAAACACACAAACACACACTTATTTTCATCATTATTCATTGTTACTGAGTTTGTAAGGTAATAATCTCTTCATTTTTATGCATTTTTCTTTTTTATTTGTGTAGCTTCCTACTAAATGGATTGAACAATTTGATTCAGGGATTCAGGTGAGCTTTTGATGGTTTTTTTAGGTATTCATGACTGTATGTATTTTAAAGTAAATAAAATCCAGTCAGGGTTTTCCTAGGTCTGCTAAAAATGGTAATTGTTTCCAAGATTGTCTAATTTTTATGGTTTTGTTTTGATGTATTTGTTTGTGCTTTAATAATAACATCGCTGTTGACATACAGTTCAACATGGATCCAAATAAAAAGTCCAAGGGCAATTTAGGAAATACCAATGTTGTTGGTGGTAGGACTAGAGATAGTGGTGTGACAGCATCAGGTACAGGGAACGATGGTGCCCCCAAAATGCTTGCAAACTTGAAGTTTAGGTAGCTTTTAGTGCGACGGAATTGGAATCATTAACTTTTGTTGGAATGGAAATACGATGTTTGTTTTTCCTGATGAAATGTAATGGAGTATGATTCCGTCTATTTTGTTAAGTTTGATTCCTTAGGTAGGGGTCGATTTGTTTCATAAAGGCCGCCAATTTTTTTTGCACTTTCAATTCCATTTCAATTTGCACTTTTTGCATTTTCAAATCCATTTGACTTTGCCTTTGATCCATGGGTGGTTGAATGTTTGACACTTGTTGTCACAACTCATTTACCTAAAAATGGAAAGACAAACACATGCAGTTAGTAAATGTAATTCAACTTTAAACCATGATAACAATGTACTTTACTTTTAATTTAATATAAGTACACACTACTCATAATAGCAATGTATTTTTAATATCCATAATAATAACATACATTAATTTTCATCTATAATAGCAACATATTATATGTAACATCCGGACTCCCAGGTATATTATTTATTTATTCATTTTGAAACATATTGTGCAACTCGACGAGTTGGTGCTACAACTCGTCGAGTAGAGTTGTGTTTGGCCATGTGGGATTAATGACCTAAATCCTCAGGTTTGGGGGCTATTTAAGGACACTGATAGCCTCATTTGCGGCTCACCAGTTGCCTATCTTCATTGAGAGAAAACCCTATTCGGCCATTGAGCTAAGAGAGAGTATTTAAGCTAACTTTGAGTGTTTGGTGTATCTTTTGAAGATAAGGGAAGGACTCTAAGCCAAGGCACAAGAAGGGGTTGTTAGATCCGTGTTTATTTCATCCTAGAGCTTCTGTGAAACGTAAAAAGTTTGCATCTGTCTCATTTTATTGAGTAGATCTCATGATTTTGGGAGTTTAGGTCTTTTTCCATCTAACATTAGGACTTTGAGTGATTTGAGTTTATATAGAGGTTAGGACTCTAGATCTGGACCATGTGAGGTCCCTAGAGTCCAAAGTTCCTGCTTTATTCAGCCATAATAGAGCTCTTGAGTGAAAAACCCATAATAAACCATGTTCTTGGCATTTCAAGCCCTAAGTGCCATGCATGGACGTAAAGCTCGTGGCTTTACGTGATAAACGAGCCCTAGGAGTTTAGATCTAGAGATTGGGAAGGTTTTCTGCCTTGAAACCATCTGAATGAGAAAGAGTTTAAATGAACTCACAGAGTCGATGACCGAATCGACGAGTCGGTTTGGGTTTGTCCCGATGAGCATGATCATGAGATAACTCGGCAAGTTGGAGGTCAACTTAATGAGTTGAGCTGAACCTTCACGAGACTTCTGAGGAAAACAAGTGGACTCGAAGGGTAAAATGGTCTTCTGGCTATACCAAGAGTTAGAGAGAGAGAGAGAGATAGAGATAGATAGAGAACAACCCTTGGTATATTTTGAGTATGAGTAGAGTATTAATTAGAGATAATTATCCTATGTATTAGGCGGAGGCTAGTTCAAGATTTCTGAGTACGAGACCTTTACTTGCTTGCTTACGAGGTGAGTCTTCTCACTATACTTACCATGAGTGGTATCTATGTGTGACTAGAAGGTCTTATGTGTTATATTGAGTATTTTGATATATCCTCCAATATGACTTTGTGATTTATGCTGAGCATTATTATTATGAGCTTGTTGAGTTAGGATCGGAGGGTCCACCCGAGTTGTGGGACCGGAGGGTCGTATTGAGTTAGCCTCGAGTGGATAATGTGATGTGTGTGGTATTTTAGGGAACTCACTAAGCTTCGTGCTTACCATGTTATGTGTTATGTGTTTCAGATACTTCCGAGGATCGCGGGAAGGCCCCGACTTGATAGTACACACACTCGCATTGAAGATATGATTTTGGAGGATCCTTGATTTGTTATAAACAATTTTTGAAAAATGTGTTTATGCTTGATACTTGAGATTTTTGAGAAATGTGACATGTGTTTATTTGTGTTTGAAAATGAAAATTTTGGTTTGAAAATTTACGTCGTTACAAGTTGGTATCAGAGCCTTGGTTTGAGGGATTCGGATGCACCTCTGGGTGTGTTTGGACTCAAACTGAGGATTTGAGAAAAATTTTCAAAAGAAATGGTTTTTCTAAAACGAGAAAGAGTTTTAAGAGAAAACGTGTTGGAGCGGTGTGTACAATCAGCCAGAGCCTGAGCGGTGATTTCCCAAAATACCCTTACTTAATTGTGTTATGAGATATTTATGAGATATTAGAAATGCATGTTAGAGAATAGGCTAGATATTTCATATTCTAGGGCTAGAGTTGCCTGATTTGTGATGCCTTAGCCTAGGAGATGCCATTGATCAGTGTTGTCTATTATTTTCCCTGAGTATGTGCTGAGTTCTGAGTTGAGTGGTAATCTAAGAGAGATACTTAGATGAGCATGCAAGTAGTCTACTGAGAGAGTAGTTTGTGATTCATGAGATATAGAGTACTTGTGAATTGGTATTCTAGGAAGATGACTTGGGGTGAATACAGGTTGGTGTGGAATGTAGTATTGGGCCCGTACTACTGAAAGCACCGAATCTGTAGGCAGTCCAAGTAAGAATCCTTAGGATGCTAAGGAGCAAGTAGGGGCGAGTGATCGAGTATGAGTATACTCGAGCGAGTCTCTGATGATTTTGTGTTGTGTTTCAGAGACATCATGGTGGGTACGCGCCAGAACCCCTAGAGCAGTGGAGTTAACAATGATGAGATTCGCAGGATGATTCATGATGAGGTGGCCGCAACCATACGAGAGGCTATTCTGGAGATGTATGGGTCTATTAAGAACACTTTGATCGAGACTTTTGATGAGTGATATGCTGCAGTTTCTGAGTCGGCTGCTGCTGCATCCACCACAGCTGTCGCTGCTGCCAGGCCACAGGGTGGTGACTCGTTGCTGTGTCGGGAATTCAACAACACGAAGCCACCAGAGTTTGATGGGACTCAGGATGCGATTGTTGCGATGAGGTGGATCTATGATATCGAGGGGTGTTTCTATACCTGTTCTTGCCAAGAGCATTTGGGGGTACGGTTCTCACTGAACCAGCTTCGCTTGGGAGCGAAGGGCTGGCAGAAGTTTGTGACAGCCAATTTTACTCCTGCAGAGCACACTGCAATGACTTGGGAGAGGTTTACATCGATGTTCCGAGATGAGTATGTTCCCTTGGTGGAGTGGAAACGGTTGGACCAGGAGTTTCTATATCTCAAGCAGAAGACAGAGTCGGTGATCGAGATTACGCGGGTGTTTCACGAGAGGGCGTTGTTCTGCCCTGATCACGTGCTTACTGAGCAGGCATGCATGAGCCGGTATTTGAGCATTCTGAGAAGGGATATTCGAGAGTTCGTGGTGAACTCGTCTTATCGGACATTGCCGAGCATCAGGCATATGCTAGGAGGAGGGAGATCGAGCTGGAGACTCAAGCCAGGGAGGAGGCAGTGTCTCAAGAGAGAGACCGGAGGCCGGCGCAGTCGCAGCCGGCAGCGAAGCGGGCTAAGCCCACTGATTCGAGATCAAGAGGCCAGAAGGGCCGCACTTGTGGCAAGTGCGGCAAGAGTCATGAGGCCGAGTGCCCTCAGCTCATTCGGGGATCAGCCCAGAGTTCCACTCCTGCTACTTTGCGTGCTACTAATGTTCGGCCGGTGAAGGCCGAGGTTCCAAGGGCTCGTGGGAGAGCTTTTCAGCTGACAACGGAGGAGGTCCGCGCAACACTTGATGTCGTGGCTGGTACATATTTCCTTATTTAGTTATTTTGAGATTTATTGTGCTTATTCTGTGATGTATTTAGGTACATTTCTTGTGAGTTTTGTACCTGCTTTGGTGTTATTTGACTCGGATGTGAGTCGATCCTTTGTGTCTTTAGCTTTTAGTCGTCACATCAGTATTCGACGTGAGGCATTAAGTCGACATCTGAGGGTTTCTATAGCTGGCGAGCATGTGGTTTTTGCCACCGATGTATTTCGAGGATGTGTGCTGGACAACTTTGGTGTCGAGTTTCCGATTTATCTGGTATTGATTGTGATGGGTGATGTTTGTGTCATCGTGGGCATGGATTAGTTGAGCCGTTTTGAAGAAGTGATCGACTGCGAGCGTCAGTTGGTGACTATACGAGACCCTAGTGGGGGAGTGCTTACAGTGTATGGCGAGGGTACCAGATCTGGGTCAGCCTTCTCTTTGCTACCAGGGTGAGGCAGAGTTTACAGCAGGGTTGTATGGGATTTTTAGCGTATCTGGAGAATACGCGGGTTGCTACTGAGAAACCAAGTTTTATCACCGAGGTTCCGATAGTGAGTGAGTTTCTGGATGTTTTTCCCTAGGAGTTACCGGGTGTGCCTCCCGAGAGGCAAGTGGAGTTCTAGATTGATTTGGTTCTCAGAGCGGTGCCCATCGCCAAGGAACCTTATCGCCTTGCACCACCAAAGATGCAGGAGTTATGCTCACAGCTCCAAGAGCTTTTAGGGAAGGGATTTATCAGGCCGAGTAGCTCGCCGTTCGGAGCGCCGATCTTTTTGTCAATAAAAATGATGGTTCACATCGGATGTGCATTGATTACCGGGAGTTGAACAAGCTGACTGTCAAGAACCGTTATCCACTTCCGAAGATCCACAATTTGTTCGATCAACTTCAGGGGGCGTCTTGGTTTTTCAAGATCGATTTAAGGTTTGGATATAATCAGATGAGTGTCCACGAGGAGGATATCCAGGATTTGGGACAGAGAAAGAGATTGCAATTGGCATACCTTTTTTAGTCTGAAGAGTTGCAGAGAATTGGAAACAAAGAAGAAAAAGTGCCAGGATTTGGAGAACATACAGAAAACGATGGCGATGGGAATATTGGATTTGGCAAGAAGGTAGTTGGAATTTTAGAAGGACGGAGGAGTCAATTTGTACATATTAATGGGATTAAAATCTGAAATTGATAAAGTTTACTGTTCATAAGGATGTTGGGTGTTAATACATGTATATAATTAAGACTCATACAAAAAAATCAAAACTACTTTCTTAAGGTAGGACCTTTGAATTTGTTCAAATCTTACGAAAAAAAAACGTTGTTCAATATAAACAGATTTTAAGTAAAATCATGATCTTGTGATAACATTGGTGTAATCAATTTATACCAACATCATATATATATATATATATATATATATATATATATATATATATATATATATATATATATATATAGAGAGAGAGAGAGAGAGAGAGAGAGAGAGAGAGAGAGAGAGAGAGAGAGAGAGAGAGAGAGAGAGGAAGGATCATTTGAGAACTCATAGTTTCCTGAGAATCCGAGAACTAAAGATGGAGCGTTAGATCAAAAAAACTAAAGGTTGTGATTAAAGATAACATTGTTGTAAATAAATTGAAAAACCAAGAAACGGGGGCATCAAAATTAAATTGCACTAGCGGCAATTTAGGGTTATAGAATTTTACTCCTTAAACACGTCTCCTGATCACCATTCCCTATCAGATCTCACACACTCACTCTCTCTCACCACACACATACATACGTCTTCATCTTTTCAGATGTAGATCAACAGTTGATTCAGTTTTTATGGTTGTTGTTCATCAATCGGTGAGTGCTTCCTCGCCTTGTTTCCTCATCAATTTAACGGAGGATAATGACCACAAAGACAAATGATCCTAACCCATCGACCACCATAACCCTACCATCGCAGCGCTACCACCAAATCAGAAGTCGCAGGAAGACAGGAAGACCACTGTAAGTCCTAATGTCTCGAACTTGTAGGTTTGAGTCTCATCTCTCTTCTCTCAGTGTATAGAATACTAGAATCTATAAGCACATTCTCTTAGTTTCATCGATTTTGACAGTTCATGGGGATAGAATGGATGATCCATCGCCTGATGTAAAGGAATCGTTTGCAAAATACTCCGATGATGGGATCCATATACGTTTCAATCAACTCATACTGTTCATTGAGGAGTTCCAGGGCAGCGATGGTGCTTTAATTTTAATATATCTAATCGATTCCCGATTTTTCGTTATCTTATCCAACATAACACACTCCATTGAAGATGATTTGACCATGAATTGATTCGTCTGTGACTATCGACAGGTACGTTATCTGTTATCTTCAATTCATAGTTTTTTTTTTCAGTTTCTTTTCTCTTTTAACTGAAATTGTTTGTGCGTTCTCTTAATACTCTTTCATATCCAGGAAAACATCTGTAAGTTTGCAAAAACAGGTCTCACCCTATCCCATATTGGTGTTATTCTTCGTGATTCCCATGGTATTGCTAAGGTGAATAGCGTAATGGGGAGCAAGATTCTCAGGATTCTCAAAGCATATGGTAAGCATCATCATTCTCATAATCTTATTGCTATCTTAATGTTATTCTTTCATTTGTATTAATCTGTTTTGTTTATTAATTTTACAGGGCTTTCTCCAGGAATCTTAGAGAATTTATACCGCCTGATGAAGAAGGCAGTTGCAATTAAAAAGCACTTAGAGAGGAACATGAAGGATAAAGATTCTAAATTCAAACTCATCCTTGTTAAAAGCAGGATTCATTGTCTTGCTCGCTAATTTGTATTATTTTCTTTAAATTATAGCTTCAATATTATTTTGTTACATTACAGTGCTACTGTACTAAAATTGTTATTGATGTAATTGTTGATTGGATTTTCACGAGCAACTCCATGAAAACCGAAGTGTAGAAAAGATTGTCGGGTAGACGAAAGGAAAAAAAATCAACTTTTATAAAGCTTATTATGTTTTAATGGTGGAATGAAGAGTTAATGCACAAGAATGTGGAAGAAATCAGGCCTTATACAAGTAATTGTGTATTTGTTTCTTTTTTCCTTACTCTATTATTTTATAATTCTAGTGATACATTTTTTTTTTATTTTTATATGTTGAAAGAAGTTAATTGTGACAACCCGAAATTTCTATTCTGTACAAACTATATCACTTCAATAGAAGTTATAGCGGTCACAGTTAATTTTCAGACTTTTACGTGTAAGTTTGAGTAATTCAATGTTTACACTTCAGGAAGTATCAGGAGAGTGGGTGCACTAGGGTTTTATGCAACACTGTTATTCCAACACTATTATATTAGAGATCATTTCAGGAATAAAAATATTTTCTGCCAAAAATATCTCAGGACTATAAATAGAATTCTGAACCAAATTCATTCATTATTCGCATTTCCAGTTAGAGAAAAGCCATTTTCTCTCTCATGGATCTTTGGGTTTTTATCCCAAATCGTGAGTACCTCTTTCTAGTAGTGTTAGAAAACTTAATATTTGTTTATAACATGATTTAGAAGGCTAAATCACTAGATTTAGGAGTTTACTCCCCAAGGTGTTCTTGGGCGGTAAACTCCCGAAACAAAGCCTAGACCGACCCTTGTGGTATGCTACTGCCTTGGACTCATTTGTATGCGTATTAGGGACAAGAAAACAACCAAGAAACACAAACACTTGGGAGTTCACGGCCCAAGAGGATCTTGGACCGTGAACTCCAATAAAATGGATCAAAGGGTGCTTTCAAGGCACCTAAAGCCCTAGACATTTACATGGAAATTGTTCCCACTTAAATGAAGGATTAAAACACATCAAAAACACCCCTTCAAATGAGTTCACGGCCCTAATAAGGTTCTTGGGCCGTTAACATCAAACAAAGGCACCAAAGTGTGCCTAAGGCCTTCATATGCTTGGAATAAAAGTCTAGAACCTATACCACATGTGCAAGAGACTTGAAAGCGTCAAAACACCCATACATAAGAGTTTACGGCCGCAAACTCTAAGGGAAATTGCTTTAGGGCCATAAACTCCTAAATGGAGTGTTTCTATGCCTTAAACCCTTCCAAGAATTTAACCACCAAGTTGGAATAATTCTAGGAATCATTTGGAACTTCAAAACACACAATACCCCCATGGTTGGGAGTTTACGGCCGTAAACTCAAGAGTTTACAACCGTAAACTCCATGTGTGATGGTATATGGAGAGTAAACTCATATATGGGGTACTTTGGAACCCTAAACACAAGTGCCTTGTCCCACATTAGCTTAGATGCAATCCTTAGGGCTTAAAACACTTATATAAAGTGTTTATTATGTCTAGGATGTCTTAACATTATCAATTAGTAATTTGAGACTAATTGAGTGCATATATGTATGATTATATGTTCATTAGGATCGTAGTGTGTGTACAAGTGCTCACTTGACACCTAACAATCCTACACCGTCCTGTTCATCTAAACTACCAACTACAGGTGAGTTCATACCCCTTAATCAATGTTTTAAATGATTTTAAACGTTTTAATGAGGGGATACAAGTAGAAAACAGTATGTTATTAAATCAATCTTATGTATTTTATAACTGTGTTTTCACTCAGTAGATTTCACATATTTCAAAAGGTGACACATGAAGTGGTTTTGTATCTTAAAATACCTTGATAACAAAAGTATTAGTTTTGAAATGTTTATTAAAATGACATCAAGTCATTCTTAATTATTGTTCAAAACTCCTAGATATCTTGCAAAACCATTATTTTACCTTCTTGAATCAAACTATACTTATGCACATATGTTCATTTATATGTTAGAGATTATAGTTTTCACCCTTCATTTAGTTTCCAATACTCTTGGGTAGCAAGAGTGCATAAACCTACGTAAACAACCAATTACCTTTCAGTTAACTATCATAGGGATAGTTAGAAGATATCAAACGTTATTACTACTACAAGGAATCACACAAGAGTCAGTTCGTTCATGAGTCTATACCAATACCTTACATGATACATGAGTACACGTACTTAGGATTACATGATACATGAATATGTTTACATATACTTACCTGTTACATGAACACACTTACATGAATACCATACATGAACACTTTTACATAGGTGCTTTATCCTGTATTTACTTACCTGGATACTTGTACTTAGAACTACGAGGATGATTTATTAGTACTTACTGTGTAAATTATCTTTCCTATCCCGGTTCAATGGGATATCTCGGCGGGACTCACCATTCCGAACCCCACTGATTAGCACCAGTGGTCAATGTATGTCTACGGATGTCTAAGGTTGTTACTTATTTAGTAGTCAGTGACGGGACTAACCATCCCTCTGTCCAACTGTTGCAACAGTGGATGAGATGCGAATCTTCGGAGGATCATTAGGTTAACGATCTGTATTAGGAGATCGATACCGGGACTAACCCTCCCTCCACCATGCTGCCGCTACAGAGGATGAGGGGACACTCTTCGGATGTTCATAGGGTCTATCTTTCGCTTCGGCGATGTCGTGTTTATCCTGGTAACCCAAGATAATAACACTTACATGTTTATATTTTTCCTGTTTACTTTATTTTGTGATACTTTCACATAAACGAGGAGTTAGACTAAGTACTCTAGTACTAGTCAATAGAAAGGAAAAGCTATCATATTACTTACAAAACATTCGGGTCTTGGTAGAAGACTACTTAATTACTTATGAATTCACCAGCTTTAAAGTTGATACTCTCTTTTAAAATAACTTGTATTCTCAGGTCAACAGTAGACAGGTATGATGGCCAAGTTTTGAGAAGACGAAGCAGACAAGTCTCGACTTTTATTTTGATTGTATTTTTTTGGTGTCTTACTACAATGAAAGAAAACACATGTATTAAAACTCTACTTATAATGCAATGGATGATGTTGTTGCTTGTTTATTATATTACATTGTTGTGATACTGTACATGACGTCCTCCACCCCTGAACGTTTCCGCCGTTCGTGGTTTTGGGGTGTGACAGATTAGTACCAGAGCATTGTTTATAGTGAATATAGTATATCAACCCATAAAAGATATACAAACTATAAATACATTGGGATTAGAACACTCTGTCTAAGAGTTATACCTTTAAATAATAAAATATTTAAGTAAGTATACGTGCCTGTTTTCATACTAAAATCAGTGTCACAACGACAAGAACAAAAGTATTACGATTGTTGAATATCACAAGTAAGCCTGGGGATATATGGTCAGTCTTGGGAATGGATAGCCTGATCAACTATGCTAGTCCGAGGAGTGATTAGCATATGCCCAAGAATGGTTGTGATATGGCAACAAGTCTAAAAACTTACCAACACAACCATAAAGAAATACCATAGGGGTATTTGGTCTTACTGTAATTATCTTAGTTAGTTCGTCTATTTTAGCTATTTCTTATATCCCTTTTCTCGCGTAGATTAAAATGGCTGGATTTCACCACGACGATCTGTACTTCCCGAACCAGGGCAATGCTGGTTGGCTAGAGGCAGAACCAGAAGATGATCACCATGCTGAGGGTTTTTCCGATAGTTCTGACTTAGAGCCTGAAGTCAACAACCTACCCCCAGCTGCTCAAAACCCAAACCTGAACCCCCGTCCCGCGTTTCAAGGACCCACGCCTCTGTGGGCCACTAACTTGGCTAGATGGAGCCAGGAACAAGGTAACCCCATTCCCTACAATGGATACCGAAGTTTCTACAACCTCACTGAAGGAGGTTCTGCTGACAGGGTCCTACCCATCATGGTTCGTAGAATTTCCAGAAACACGATACTGGGTCAGGCAACTATTGACTGGGTCGTGGAAATTGAAGCCAACTCTGGTGTTAACACTGTCCACATTCGCCAACTAGAGTCTGCTCATGAAAGGACTCAGGTCCGCAATGCAAATCTGCAGAGGGAACTTGCCGAAACTCAAGCTGAAGTTAGGGAACTTCGAGCTCAGCAAGTGAGAGCTGACAGGCATATGAGGGACATGGAATGTCTACTGTCGGGATCAAGAACTCATGCTAGCAGTTCTCGTCGCCAATAGAATCTCGTCGACTCATCTTTTGGATACAACCTAGTTTATGTAAAACTCTGGTCTAATTTCCTATCTTTATAAATCTTAGATCTGCTAGGTATTGATCTAATCTTAATTCTGGCAAAATTTTCCATCTTGGTTGATGTAAGGCCTACTTCTAGGCCATTTTTCCCGAACTTGTTACATCTGTAATTCCAGTATTATTGACAGATATCTAATCTTATGAAAATTACTATCCAAATGCTATCTTCTTCATTTAGTCATTCTATTCATTCTGTTGTTGGACTATGGGGAGTTAGTCCATGAGACACATTCATTGTTCATTTATTCTTATCCATGTCGTCATCTTTTAATCGTATAGTTAAAGATGCCGCCACGCAGAAGTACAAGACGTAACCCAAACAACGAAGCACCGATACCACCACCTCCACCACCACCTGAACCTCTTCAACCACCTAATCCTTTCGATGCCAACATGTTCCAGGCAGCTTTCACAGCAGCAGTTGTAGCTGCTGTGTCAGCAATTAACGCTCCTGCCCCTAGTGGATCAGGAACAGGTGCACCACCCTCGAACCACGGCGAAAGCCATGGACACCCTCGGGAATGCACCTACAAGGACTTCACGAACGCCAAACCCCGCAACTTCAATGGAACTGGGGGTGTTATGGTGTTGAGACAATGGTATGAAAAGATGGAGTCCGTCTTTGAAATATGTGCTTGCTAGGAGGGCAACAAGGTCAAGTTTGCAGCTTGTACCTTCTCTGACAGAGCACTAACATGGTGGAACAGCCATGTTAACTATCTGAATTTGGTGGTGGCGTACTCCATCAGCTGGGAAAAATTGAAGGACATGCTGACGAAAGAATACTGTCCTCGAGGTGAAGTACAGAAACTCGAGTAGGAATTCTGGGGTCTTCAAATGGTTGGATCCGACATCACGACCTACACAAATAGGTTCTGTGATCTGGCAAACTTATGTCCTGATATGGTTGCTCTTGAGAGCAAAAAGATAGAGAGATATATCTGGGGACTGTCGCCCCAGATCCAGTCAAGTGTGATAGCTTCCAGGCCTATTACCTTCGATAGCGCCAAGGAACTGGCACAATCTCTCATCGATCACCAAAAACCTCAGAACCCAACAATCCCTACACCCGTACCACAAAAGTCCAACCCCGACCAAAACAGGAAGGGGTGGAATAAGAGGAAAAGAGGGGCTTCGCAAGGATCCTCCAAGAAACAACAACTTGTGGCGATCAATGCTGCCACAGTTACTCCCATTGTCCCTGCGAACCCCTTACCAGCAAAAACATATGCTGGAACTCTCCCGAAGTGCACCAAGTGCAACTTCCACCACCACGGAGCTTGCAAGGAGATGCAGTGCTCTAACTGCAACAAGAATGGGCACACAGCCCGTTTTTGCCAGGCTCCAACAGCTCAAGCCGCCCAGGTTCCTAACGCCGGTATGGGCCAAGCTTGCTATGGTTGTGGCGAAGTGGGCCACTACAAAAGGAACTGCCCTAAAGCAGGGACGGCTGGCAGAGTAGGAAGAGTTATGGCCCTAGGCCACGAGGAAGCAGTAGCTGATCCCACGATATTTACTGGTACGTTTCTCCTCGATAACTCATATGCTTGCATACTTTTCGATAGTGGAGCAGAGAAAAGTTTTGTAAGTCACAAATTTGCACACCTGCTTAAACAAAAACCATGTGCATTAGATAGTTCATTCAAGGTAGAAATGGCTAAAAGGAATACAGAGAGTACTAACTGCATATACGTAGGTTGTACCTTAACTTTAGATGGCCATACTTTCAAGATAGATCTCATGCCAGTCCCAATTAAATGTTTCGACGTTATCATCGGTATGGATTGGTTGAGTCTTCTTCGCACCGACATCTTGTGCTTTGAAAAAGCAGTTCGTCTTAACCTTCCTAACAACGAAACCTTAATTATCTACGACGACAAACCTAGTACAAGCCTTCGCATCATTTCGTGCATTCAAGCTCAGAAGTGTTTGCGAAAGGAGTACCATGCATTTCTCGCACACGTCGTTGATACAAGTCAAGAAACGAAAAACATTCAGAGCATCCCTAAAGTACGCGACTTCCCCGACATATTCCCAGAAGAACTTCCCGGTTTAACACCGCAACGCCAAGTTGAGTTCAGAATCGACTTAGTGCCAGGAGCTACCCCAGTAGCCAAATCTCCTTATCGTCTGGCACCAGCTGAAATGCAGGAACTTTCCAGCCAACTTAATGAACTTCTCAAGAAGGGATTCATTCTACCAAGCTTCTCACGATGGGGAGCACCGGTCTTGTTTGTCAAGAAGAAAGATGGATCGTTTCGCATGTGCATCGACTATAGAGAACTCAACAAACTTACCATTAAAAATCGTTATCCTTTACCCCGTATTGATGATTTGTTTGATCAACTTCAAGGAGCCAATTACTTCTTGAAGATAGATCTACGGTCCGGATATCACCAACCACGAGTGTTAGAGGAGGATGTTCCCAAGACAGCTTTCCGAACTCGTTATGGGCACTACGAGTTTGTAGTGATGCCGTTCGGATTAACTAACGCGCCCGCAGTATTCATGGATCTGATGAATAGGGTGTGTCATCCTTACTTGGATCAGTTCGTCATCGTCTTCATTGATGACATACTCATCTACTCTCGAAGTAAGGAGGAACATAGCCAACATCTCTGTAAAATCTTAGAAACATTGCGATCGGAGAAGCTCTACGCGAAGTTCTCCAAGTGCGAATTTTGGATTCGACGAGTCGAATTTTTGGGCCATGTTGTTAGCGAAGAAGGTATACACGTGGACCCTTCCAAAATTAAGGCCATCGAGAACTGGTCAGCACCAAAGACACCTACTGAAATTCGTCAATTTCTAGGTCTATCTGGCTACTATCGCAGGTTCATTCAGAACTTCTCCCGCATAGCAAAACCTCTTACGACACTGACCCAGAAGGGCGTGGCCTTTGAATGGGAAGAGAAACAAGAAAGAGCGTTCCAAACGCTCAAACGAGCCTTGTGCACCGCACCAATACTGTCCCTCCCCGAAGGGATAGAAGACTTCGTGGTCTATTGCGACGCATCAAACCAAGGGCTCGGATGTGTTCTGATGCAGCGAGGAAAAGTCATAGCCTATGCCTCGAGACAGCTGAAGACACATGAGGTTAACTACACAACTCACGATCTTGAACTAGGAGCAGTTGTGTTTGCTATGAAGATCTGGCGACATTACCTGTATGGTACAAAAAGCACGATCGTTACAGACCATAAATGTCTACAACACATTTTCGACCAGAAAGAGCTCAACATGAGACAACGACGGTGGGTCGATCTACTCAGTGATTACGAGTGCGAAATTCGTTATCATTCGGGTAAAGCCAATGTAGTAGCCGACGCCCTAAGTCGGAAAGAATATTCTGGTCATAGGGTCAAATCTTTGACTCTGACCATCCATTCACACTTGTCCACGCAAATAAAGGAAGCTCAACTCCACGCTTTGAAACCTGAAAACGTGGCTGGTGAATCCCTTAGAGGGATGAATAAGAACTTGGAAGTCAAGGGTGGCGGAGCCTTATACCTCATGGATCGGATCTGGACACCGAAACACAGTGGCTTCAGAGACTTGGTCATGACGGAAGCTCACAACACTCGTTATTCCGTCCACCCGGGTTCAGATAAGATGTATATGGATCTTAAAAAGTTATACTGGTAGCCTAACATGAAAGCAGACATTGCTACCTTCGTGAGTAAATGCCTTACTTGCGCAAAGGTCAAGGTCGAATACCAGAAACCCTCCGGTCTTCTACAACAACCGGAGATACCAGAATGGAAGTGGGAGCGGATCACTATGGACTTCATAACCAAGTTGCCCAAGACGACGGGTGGACTTGATTCCATATGGGTCATCGTCGATAGACTGACCAAGTCTGCACACTTCTTACCAATCAAAGAAACAGACAAGATGGAGAAACTCACACGAACTTACATTAGGGAGATTGTAAGGCTGCACGGTGTTCCTTTATCTATCATCTCGGACCGAGATAGTAGATTCACTTCGAGGTTCTGGCAGTCATTACAAAGTTCCCTAGGAACTAGGCTGGACATGAGTACAACCTACCATCCACAGACCGACGGGCAAAGTGAGAGGACTATCCAAACCTTAGAAGATATGTTGCGTGCCTGTGTGATTGACTTTGGAAAAGCTTGGGATACCCATTTACCCCTTGTTGAATTTTCCTACAACAACAGTTATCATACGAGCATAAAGGCAGCTCCATTCGAGGCCCTCTATAGCCGAAAGTGAAGATCCCCTCTATGCTGGGCTGAAGTGGGTGATACCCAGTTAGCTAAGGGTCGAGTTCCCGAAAGCACTCTCACGGGTCCGGAGATCATTCGGGAAACGACAAAGAAGATCGTTCAAATTCGTGAACAATTGAAAGCCTCTAGAGACCGACAGAAAAGCTACGGTGACAAGCGTAGGAAACCATTGGAGTTCCAGGTGGGCGACCGAGTCCTACTGAAGGTCTCACCCTGTAAGGGCTTGATACGCTTTGGGAAGCTCAATCCAAGATACATAGGGCCTTTCGAGATTCTCACGAGAATCGGCCCTATAGCCTACAAACTCAATCTACTGCACGAACTCAGTAACGTACATCCTACCTTCCACGTCTCGAACTTGAAAAAGTGTCTGTCCGACGAGACTCTTGTTATTCCACTCGACGAGATCGAGATCAATGAGAGCCTCAACTTCGTTGAGGAACCAGTAGAGATCATGGACCGAGAGGTCAAGCAAACAAAGCAGAGCCGTATCCTGATAGTGAAGGTGCGCTGGAACGCAAAGCGTGGACCGGAATTCACTTGGGAACGTGAGGATCAGATGAAACTGAAATACCCTCACCTTTTCGCTTAGTTATTTGTAACTTCTTAATTGCTTAAATTCTAATTTCGGGACGAAATTCCTTCTAACGGGGGGATGATGTGACAACCCGAAATTTCCATTCTGTACAAACTATATCACTTCAATAGAAGTTATAGCAGTCACAATTAATTTTCAGACTTTTTCGTGTAAGTTTGAGTAATTCAGGGTTTACACTTCAGGAAGTATCAGGAGAGTGGGTGCGCTAGGGTTTTGTGCAACACTGTTATTCCAACAATCTATTATATTAGAGATCATTTCAGGAATAAAAATATTTTCTGCCAAAAATATCTCAGGACTATAAATAGAATTCTGAACCAAAATCATTCATTATTCGCATTTCCAATTAGAGAAAAGCCATTTTCTCTCTCACGGATCTTCGGGTTTTTATCCCAAATCGTGAGTACCTCTTTCTAGTAGTGTTATAAAGCTTAATATGTCTTTATAACATGATTTAGAAGGCTAAATCACTAGATTTAGGAGTTTACTCCCCAAGGTGTTCTTGGGCGGTAAACTCCCGAAACAAAGCCTAGACCGACCCTTGTGGTATGCTACTGCCTTGGACTCATTTGTATGCGTATTAGGGACAAGAAAACAACCAAGAAACACAAACACTTGGGAGTTCACGACCCAAGAGGATCTTGGACCGTGAACTCCAATAAAATGGATCAAAGGGTGCTTTCAAGGCACCTAAAGCCCTAGACATTTACATGGAAATTGTTCCCACTTAAATGAAGGATTAAAACACATCAAAAACACCCCTTCAAATGAGTTCACGGACCTAATAAGGTTCTTGGGCCGTTAACATCAAACAAAGGCACCAAAGTGTGCCTAAGGCCTTCATATGCTTGGAATAAAAGTCTAGAACCTATACCACATGTGCAAGAGACTTGAAAGCATCAAAACACCCATACATAAGAGTTTACGGCCGCAAACTCTAAGGGAAATTGCTTTAGGGCCATAAACTCCTAAATGGAGTGTTTCTATGCCTTAAACCCTTCCAAGAATTTAACCACCAAGTTGGAATAATTCTAGGAATCATTTGGAACTTCAAAACACACAATACCCCCATGGTTGGGAGTTTACGGCCGTAAACTCAAGAGTTTACAACCGTAAACTCCATGTGTGATGGTATATGGAGAGTAAACTCATATATGGGGTACTTTGGAACCCTAAACACAAGTGCCTTGTCCCACATTAGCTTAGATGCAATCCTTAGGGCTTAAAACACTTATATAAAGTGTTTATTATGTCTAGGATGTCTTAACATTATCAATTAGTAATTTGAGACTAATTGAGTGCATATATGTATGATTATATGTTCATTAGGATCGTAGTGTGTGTACAAGTGCTCACTTGACACCTAACAATCCTACACCGTCATGTTCATCTAAACTACCAACTACAGGTGAGTTCATACCCCTTAATCAATGTTTTAAATGATTTTAAACGTTTTAATGGGGGGGATACAAGTAGAAAACAGTATGTTATTAAATCAATCTTATGTATTTTATAACTGTGTTTTCACTCAGTAGATTTCACATATTTCAAAAGGTGACACATGAAGTGGTTTTGTATCTTAAAATACCTTGATAACAAAAGTATTAGTTTTGAAATGTTTATTAAAATGACATCAAGTCATTCTTAATTATTGTTCAAAACTCCTAGATATCTTGCAAAACCATTATTTTACCTTCTTGAATCAAACTATACTTATGCACATATGTTCATTTATATGTTAGAGATTATAGTTTTCACCCTTCATTTAGTTTCCAATACTCTTGGGTAGCAAGAGTGCATAAACCTACGTAAACAACCAATTACCTTTCAGTTAACTATCATAGGGATAGTTAGAAGATATCAAACGTTATTACTACTACAAGGAATCACACAAGAGTCAGTTCGTTCATGAGTCTATACCAATACCTTACATGATACATGAGTACACGTACTTAGGATTACATGATACATGAATATGTTTACATATACTTACCTGTTACATGAACACACTTACATGAATACCATACATGAACACTTTTACATAGGTGCTTTATCCTGTATTTACTTACCTGGATACTTGTACTTAGAACTACGAGGATGATTTATTAGTACTTACTGTGTAAATTATCTTTCCTATCCCGGTTCAATGGGATATCTCGGCGGGACTTACCATTCCGAACCCCACTGATTAGCACCAGTGGTCGATGTATGTCTACGGATGTTTAAGGTTGTTACTTATTTAGTAGTCAGTGACGGGACTAACCATCCCTCTGTCCAACTGTTGCAACAGTGGATGAGATGTGAATCTTCGGAGGATCATTAGGTTAACGATCTGTATTAGGAGATCGATACCGGGACTAACCCTCCCTCCACCCTGCTGCCGCTACAGAGGATGAGGGGACACTCTTCGGATGTTCATAGGGTCTATCTTTCGCTTCGGCAATGTCGTGTTTATCCTGGTAACCCAAGATAATAACACTTACATGTTTATATTTTTCCTGTTTACTTTATTTTGTGATACTTTCACATAAACGAGGAGTTAGACTAAGTACTCTAGTACTAGTCAATAGAAAGGAAAAGCTATCATATTACTTATAAAACATTCGGGTCTTGGTAGAAGACTACATTGTCATAACAAAACATTCGGGTCTTGGTAGAAGACTACATTTTCATAACAAAACATCCGGGTCTTGGTAGAAGACTACATTTCATACTTATAGAAAATAAGGGATTTTCTAGGGTTTTTCGTACTTACATCAACATTTTCATTTAAAGGTTTACATGGCCTTCATAACAGATTTTCATAAGCATGACAATGACACTTAATTACTTATGAATTCACCAGCTTTAAAGTTGATACTCTCTTTCAAAATAACTTGTATTCTCAGGTCAACAGTAGACAGGTACGATGGCCAGGTTTTGAGAAGACGGAGGAGACAAGTCTCGTCTTTTATTTTGATTGTATATTTTTGGTGTCTTACTACAATGAAAGAACACACATGTATTAAAACTCTACTTATAATGCAATGGATGATGTTCTTGCTTGTTTATTATATTACACTGTTGTAATACTGTACATGACGTCCTCCACCCCTGAACGTTTCCGCCGTTCGTGGTTTTGGGGTGTGACATTAATTTTATTGAACGATCACAAGTGAATCACATATGAATTACATGTGATTCACATGTAAATCACATTTAATTCACAAAGGAATCACATGTAATTCACATATCAATTACATGTGATTCGCATGTAATTCACATATGAATTACATGTGATTCACATGTAAATCACATATGAATTACATGTGATTCACATATAATTCACATATGAATTACATGTAATTCACATGTAAATTATATATGATTCACATGTAATTCACATATGAATTACATGAATTACATGTGATTCACATATAATTCACATATGAATTACACATGATTCACATTTAATCACATATGTATTTTTGTGAGTATTTTTGCATCAATCTTTTTTTTTTTTTTAATTTTCTTGTAGATTTGAAAGAAATTGTAGTGAATATTGAAGTGGTAAAAAACAATAAAATGAAGAAAATATGAAAATATTAACACGAAGACATGAAAAGCTTTGAAATTTTGTTGCATTTTTTATTTTTTATATTTAATTTTGTATTGAATAAAATACTTATTCTATTGTGTTTAAAGATTAGTAAATAAAATAAGTTTCCTTATGATTTCCTTACAAATATTATAGTGTGTGTGTATATATATATATATATATATATATATATATATATATATATATATATATATATATATATATATATATATAAATGTTGATTTTTTTTTTGTTAAAAAATTGTAGTATTTTTTAAATATTCCAGTTTTTTTAAAATTTTTTATTGATTTTTAAATAGTTTAAAAAAAATTGCAGTTTTTAAAAAAATATAATTTTTTAAGTTTGTTTTTCTTCAAAAATTCATGTTTTCTATAAAAAAAAAACTTAAAAATCGGCAATTTTAAAAAAAAAATTTGAAAAATACTATTTTTTTAAAAATCGCAAAATTTGATTTATTATGTAACTTTTAAGACGTTTCTATTAATACTTTCAGTAACATAAAAAATTAAACATTAAATAAGATTAGTAAGATTACGATCATGCATTTAATGAATTAGTTTTGATCTAACGCTCCACTTTTAGTGCTCGGGTTTTCATGAAACTATGAGTTGTCAACCGATCTCACCCCTATATATATATATATATATATATATATATATATATATATATATATATATATATATATATATATATATATATATAGGAGTATGATCAAATGAGAACACCTAAAAGGTTGAGAACGCGATCTAGACCATCTAAATACATAGATCTAAGGCTTTTATCAAGCAGGTTATATATATAAATGGTGGAAAGGGTAGAATGGGAATTGAAACTTTATTTAATTCCTATATTTTTCACTCTTTCTCACCTCTTTCCTTTTTATTTTACCATACTTTCTTCATCTTTCTCTTTGTATACCTAGGGTACGCATTCATCCTCACCGCTGTTGTGTCTCACCATTGCTCACCATCATCATCTAGTGTTGCAACAATAATCGAGCCTCCCCTAAGTCTAAAAGCCATCGCTTGCAAGAGGATTCAGAGAAAGATAGAGATCTGTTCGATTCTTAATATTCATGTAAGTTCAATTTATTTTCTGGAATGTTAATTGGAATTGAAGATTTCCTCTTTTTCTTTCGTTTTCTCTTTAACACACTACCTTGACGTATGTCAACATTATAGTGATTATCTTGTTTGCTTTGTATAGCAACTTCCAAAAAAATTACCTCCGATTCATCAAATTCTTCACCCATCACTTGGGTATGGAGACATCTCAAAGATGTTGGGAAACCAATCGAATTTATATGCGAAACAAGATGAATCGTACAAGGCACACTGTGTCATTGATGTATGGGTTTGTTCTTCAAAGTCTTCTTTTGTCATTGTGTCATTGATGTATGGGTTTGTTCTTCAAAGTCTTCTTTTGTCATTTGTAAATATCTTTAGATTTAATTAAAACAAAGTCTTTACACACCAATCGTTTATTTAGGTGAAGAGGCAGACCCATGTTCTTCATTTACACACCAACTCTTTATTGCTTGGTTCTAATTCATCTCCTACTGGCTCTTATAATCAATGGAAAAGATAACTACACAAAGCTGTAATCCGATTCAAAGGAAAATATAATGCACGTAAGCTGTTTGATGAAATGCACGAGACAGATATGGTGTCTGGAACTTAATGATATATGAGTATTTTAACATGTGTTTTATGGGTTCCTTCAGAATTGTTTGAGAAAATGGAAATTGAAGGATTTGAGCTACATGAGAAAGAAAATATATATCATGTTGTAGCATTTTTTGATGTATATTCTATTTAGCTATATTTATTTGTGAATAAGAGTAGATTCATTTCTGATTACATGTATTTATTTGTGAAGAAATTAATTTATAATGAAACATATATTATGTTATATCAGTTTTTAGATGTAAATTATGTTCTGTTTAGCTATATTCATTTGTGAATAAGAGTATATTTATTTGTTACTACATTAATTCATTTGTGAAGAAACGATAAATTTTAACATAATTTTTATTTTTTAATTTCAATTGATGAATAAAAAGGATTTGATTCATGTTGTTTGCATTTCATTTTTGAATAAAAGTGTATATTCATTTTTTATTGCGATCAAAAGTGTACTAATTTCAATTGATGAATAAAAAGGATTTGATTCATGCTGTTTGCGTTTATTTGTGAATAAAAGTGTATATTCATTTTTTATTGTGAACATAAGTATTAAAATTGGATGAAGTTGTATTAGTTTTTTAAAGAAAAATAAACGATCATAAACTATTTTTGGAAAAAATAATAAAAAAATTTATATATATATATATATATATATATATATATATATATATATATATATATATATATATATATATATATATATATATATATATATATATATATCCCCATAGGAACCATTAATTTTTTTAGGTAATTAAATCATTATCCCTAGATTTTAAGAAATCATTAATTAATATTTATATGTTACAATTTAATGTAAATATAAAATTACTAATATACCCTTACATAATGATTGGTCCAGAGCTGTTCTCAAGTTCTCAATATTTTAGGTATTCTCATTTGATCCTCTTCCTATATATATATATATATATATATATATATATATATATATATATATATATATATATATATATATATATATATATAAGTAGGTTCAATGGAAAATGAACAATTAGGGCAACATATGCTGGAACCAATGATCAAGTGACACGTGTCCATTTCTTTTTTCATAAGCAATGTACTATGAAAGTTATTTATGTAGTTATTCCAAAGTGATGTGTTGTCACACTTTCATTGGTTCCAACATGTGTTGCCCTAATTGTTTATTTTCCATATAACCCTTCCCTATATATATATATATAATACTTCTTTTAACCAGCTTTGGATTTTTATTTTCATTTCACAAAGACCTTTCTTTTTTATTACAAGATGTTCGTTTTGATCATCTTATTTCAGTATTTAACAAACTGATTATTTAACTATTAATATCTCAAACGGCTAAAGCATTTTATGGTTTCCAAGCTCTTTTATTACAATCAACGGTCTATGTTTGTGTCCAAAAAGATTAGATGAGCAATACAAGTACCAAAGTAAATCATTTGACACACTACTGTTACTACACATTCACGAACAACCTTATTCGTTTTTTTTTCTTTTGTAACAATAGAAACAAATACGACGCACTTTAAATTACTTCCTGAATCCAAAACTGTAATCTGCCCACAGTACATAGATGACTGATGGTTAGACGCTAGGCGTATTCACGACACTACCCACCATCTCTAGAGACACACATGGCTGATCAACTGGAACCTGGATTCCATAAACATATATATATATATATATATATATATATATATATATATATATATATATATATATATATATATATATATATATATATATATATATATATATATAAATTAGTCACATAATATTGTCGAAAATAATACAACTTGTGACAAGTTTCTAGTCTCACGTGAAATTAAAGGACTTTTTTTGAAGGGTAGGAACAGTAAGGTTTTATTCAAGCGTTTATATAACATAAACTAGTCGAATGTCCGCAAGTTGCACAAAAACACCTATATAGTTTAAGTCTTTACAAATATTTGTTTTTTTAATATAGCAATAATGTTGTTGTCAAATTTTATATAATAATTCGTATACTAAATTGATATAATGTATTGATTATTTGGAATTATATGATAATATATACATTTATTATAACTGCATAATTTCAATCGTTTGAATACTTTTACCCGCGACTTATACATTAATAAATTTAAATATAATATATTGTTTAATGTTATTTATAGTTGTTGTTATTCTTAATTAATTTTTTAAAATTTATTTTGCTTAATGTTTTAATTATTATTATTATTATTATTTAAAATATCAAACATTGTTTTTTAATTTTAAAGGTAACAATATAATCATTTATATAGAGTTATTTTTAACAATTGTTATTGTTAGTTATTTTAAGCTACTTATTTGAAAACTTTTAACAATTATAAAAATATCTTTAGGAAATAATATTTTATTCGATTTGAGATTGTAATTTAGTTTTTGCATTTATCACCAAAATTTATCATTTTTAACTATTTACAAAATATTCTTTGGTTTTTTAAGTGGAACTGAAATTTATATTTAAATTGACATTGTAATGTTATATTTAAAATAACAATTTAAGTATTTTGTCCAAACTGTTCAAAAGTTGTAGCTTTAAACTGATAATGGTTTACATATAACAATATATTAAATCTAATAAACTAAGTATAATATGTTAAAAGTTAAAGAAATAACTTTATAAATATAAGTAAAGATATTATTTTAAAATTGAAATTTAGTATATTTATATTTACACTTTAGGTTTGATATTTATTTAACTTTATTAACCAACTTATAATCATTATTAAAAAAAAGACAACAATTAATCACTTTTAACTATTTACAAAATATTCTTTGGGTTGATTAAGTTAAACTAAAATTTATATTTAAGTTGACCCTGGAATGTTATATATACAAATTAATAATTAAAGTATTTTATACAAATTGTTCCAAAATTGTATATTTAAAATGATAATGGTTTACACCCAATAATATATTAAAACTAATAAATTAAGTATAATATGTTAAAGTTAAAAAAATCACTTAATAAGTAGAAGTAAATATATTATTTTAATATTGAAATTTAGTTTATATGTGATTACACTTTAGGTTTAATATTTATTTAACCTTATTAATCAATTGATAATTATTATTAGAAAAAAAATTGAAAAGTCATGGTAGTTTCAAATGAATGTGATAAAATGAAATAAACATATGAGTTTCAAATGAATATGGTGAAAGAAAAAATGTTTTCTAGTATGATTTTTTCTCCAATGGTAAGGTTTTATCCATTTCTGTTATTTTTTTCATCTATAAAAGATATGCATGATGTGTTTTTTTGTATATTTATTTATTATATACATTTTGTTTGTTTTTTCTAGTTATGTATGTATTCGATCTGTTTGTAAAGTTATAATAATAAATTTAAATGATGCACCTTTTGTCAGGTATAACGTTTACATGTAAATAATGTAATATTCGATTTTCGGTATTATTTTTATTCTTGCAATTTTTTGTTTAGACTTTACTAATCACAATTTACGAATTACAATGTTTGTATATTAATAATGTTTTACAATAATGCTTACTTTTGGAAACAAATCGGATTAGAATCCAGACTACTAGTAGTGTAGATGATCAAACCATCGGTCATTCATTGGTCTAGACGATTAAACATTAAAAGTTAAGAAAAGCCGAAGAAAAAGACTTACAAAATGGCCAGCTCCAAGAATCCAGTAGAAGGCAAAGTTCTCATATGACTTAAAGAATCCTTTTGTCGTGCTCTTATCTTCACCACAGTATAATGGAGTCCGAGCAAGATTCAAGTATGTCGATAAACCATCCCACCTGACCCATAACACAAACCAGCATTTTAGCAACCATTAGTCGAGTAGTTACGAAAAGTGGTGTATAATTAATTACTTGAGTTTATTGATCCATGCTTCTGTCCCCTTAGTTGCACATATTAGATCAATCTGTCACATATGTTACTAAAAATATGAGTTTTTGCATCTCAACACTATAATTCCAATAACTTGGCAATATTTTCTCACCTGTCCGTTGTATACAGTAACATTTACACCCTTTGACAAAAGCTCATCAACCTGTTAAAAGTGAAACCGAGGCTGAATCTTTTGGTATTTTCTGATGTGGTAATTAAATATTTCAACACCATATATGCGACACAAAGTGTGTCATAAAATTAGTCGAATAGTTGGAAACTTTACCTCCGCGATTCTTGGTCTCATGAAGTCTCCTTCCATGGCTAGAAACACACCATCACTTTGTCCTCCCCATCTACAAGCCATAGATTATCATTACAATGATAAATATAAATAATCAAATCATACAAAAACTATTTATAGTAGTTTTAATTTTTAAGTTTTACTTCACGTTAGTGGGAATGATTTTGAGCTTCTGTCTAATTGGACCATTCATGACGGAATCCAGATCATTTCCATTGGCTTCGGAGACCATGGCATAAGGCTTCTTTCCAAATCGTCTTGATGATTTTGTTGTCAGCGAAGTTGGATCATTTTCCCCATCCAACATGAAGTTGTAGAAGTCCTAAAATACCAACATTTTTGTCGCTAAATTTCATGTGTCGAGAAAAATAATTAAACAATATCTGTCGTACCACACCATTGCTGCTATCAAGGATAACATCCTCGAGATCCCCCCATGTGTCTGTTGCCTTTGCAAACTGATCGTCTGCTATCTGCTGCTGAATCTTTAGAGCTAAGCTGCACGAACAACTTATATATCAGATACTTTTCGCGACACTTTTAAAGGTTCTTGTTTCCAACATAAGTAAGTTTTGGTCGAACCTATTCGATTTATTCAAACCAACATCATCAATCCTTGACACGTCTTTAAGTAACGGACCCCATGAAAACTACAAAAAATGGTTTGTTAAATTGTTATTGCAGATAGTTAAAAAAAAAAAAAAAACACACATTATATTTGTAACCAAATGAGGGCACTTACCACGAAATCTTCGGGAGAAATCCAACTATCGCCCAACGCAACACCTATATCATCAAACAACAACCACAAGTTTCTTTCAGTTAACATTTCAAGTCATTATACACGATTTTTTGTTTCAACCAAATCACTGTTTCATAAAATAAAAACAAAAAATGAAAGACTGAAATGCTATAACAAACGATTTTTTGACCAAAAACATTTCTCCATATGATGTTTTAAGCATTTATAATTCCCCACATGTTACTTTTACAAAGAATATGAATAGTTTATAGCAAAAAACTCGAAGGATATAGATAACTATATATTCTGCTATCTAGTTATGGAATATATAAGAATTTTCTTGTAGTGAGCAAATACGATATATATAGTTCAAAAGGAAAACCTCCCGAATCATATATTTTGCAAAAATGAAGTACCTCCAAGTTGAAGCTTAAGTTCCCCCGTTTCTATAGCTTGTAGAGCAGCAAGTGCAAGGGTCACTGCGAATTTGCCTCCATAAGATTCTGCGAAAATATAAAGTGGAGACATTACAGTGGTCTCGTTTCCATTGTAGATCGCTTTCAACAATGTTGTTACATCTGTTGCTGCTTCAACATCGGTTGTGACAAACAAGTTATCGTTATCCACATAACTATACCCAGTCCCAACTGGGCTATCCTGAGAATCAGAAAGGACATGACTTAATCTTATAAGCTTTTCGGTTTTTAGGCACAACGTGATCATGGTGTTAAATAGGATACTTGAAACATACCACAAACAAGAGATCTGCTTTCTGAAGCCATGTTGATTTTCTTGGCTTCAAATCAACATCTAAGGGTCCGAGTTCTCCAAAATTTCCAAAACCAACACCCGAACCACCCTGGTATGAATGTGCACCATTAACAACTAGAACTTGTTGCTATCAAAGTATTAATTTGGTCCTTAATAGCGCATGACAAGGCAGTGTTTCCTTTTTTTTCCATTAAATTTCGTCTGAATAGATGTTTAAAAAATATTTGGAAAAAGGATTGACAACACACATGGGAAATGAAAGTGAAAAAATGAAAAGAAGTAATTTGTAAAAAGTAAAAACTAATAGTTATTCAGTGAAAACATCGTTACCTTACTTATTAAGTCGTTTTTTCATCGAGTAAAAGAGCTACATATATCTTAGAGATTAAGTCATCTATCCATTAAATTTAGAAAAAGTGTGGTGGAAGTTAAATTAGTTGACCATAGTGAAACCAACTACTAGATTTTTTTGGCGATATTATCCATTTAAACAGTGTTTTGCTGTGGAGATATTAGTTATGACATATCAGCTTCTACAGTTAATCTAAAATCACGTGGCATCAATACTCTGTCATCACTCTTATATTAGCGTAATACTGACATTTTTTATTAAATGGTTTTTTCCGGAAATATCAACAACTATTTTTTATTTTTTAATTAAATGCTAGCTATAGCAAAACCACGATACAGAAAAATAACAGCTAGGGATGTCACAAAAAGAAATTCGCAAAGACATGTGATCATAATTACTATTCCAAATCCTTTTGATTTATTTGTAATGTAGAAGTTAGTTAAACAAATGTTCATAAGATCTAATTTAGAGATTAATATAGTATTAGATTAATATAATAAATTAACTACTAAATATATACAATAAGTAAAGAATAAATGTTAACGCCTTCTTTTATTTAATCTGGACCCAAGAATACACTTGCTAGTGCAAGTGGTCGTTCATAGTTTGAAAGAGCATATGCGGCATTGTTGCAAGTCATTTGAACTAGTTTGTGTGAATGTGGGTCATGTTTATCAAGGTAATGTATGAATAGTACTTACAGGGCCTCCTTGGAGCCACAGAATTGTAGGCCATGGTTTGGTTGAATGTTTGGGTTTATTAGGACTCTTATACAACCACCAAAACATATGTGCACCTATAACAAAAGCAACATATCAAATTAAAACATGAACTTTTGCTAGTAATGAATCCATGTAAATCTAAATACGTACCAGGTCGGACATCAACATATCCCCATGTTTCCGAACCATCGGCGGTCCCTCCGGAACTATTCCCAATGGAAGTAACCAAAGATAGGAAACCAAAAATACATAGAACAAGAACACAAAGATATTTCATGGAGACCATCTTCATGTTCAAAATGAAATGTAATTGAAGAGAATTTTGATGTAAATAACATGAAAATATAACATAAGAACCTTCTCCTCTTTGTTTAATTTATGGTGAAAAAACAAAAGATATAGAACAAAGTTGGATGATGATTGATGAGTACAAGAAATGAGTTGTTTCAATCCACATAAACCATTAAGGTTTAAAACTTTTTGTCATCTTCCTTGTTAGAAAGTATTTGATTTGAATATTCCAACATGAACATAATAAATGTCTCTAATTATATATATATATATATATATATATATATATATATATATATATATATATATATATATATATATATATATCAAATAAGAACAAAAAAAATATTAAAAACCTTAAGAACCTTTAATTTTAGTTTATAATTAAGATTATATTTATTATTTCTCAATTAGATATGTATAAATCTTGTAAAAGACATTTTGTCCATCTATTATTAAATGATAATGACATTGTTGTAAATAAAAAGAATTTTAATCTCATTTTTACAAACAAAATGTTACACTTGAATCATAAAAACATCAAATTAAAAAATTAGGATTACAAAACTTCATTCTCCCACTCTCTCGCCAAACATCTCTTCATTCTCCCTCATATCTCTGGCGGCTTTCTGTCGCCACCAAACACCGACCACCGGTGCCGCCACCTACCTCCGGCGGAAACAACCTCTACCACCGCAACACTACCACTCTTACGACCTTGCTTCGGTTATACATCTTTGTCTCGTCTTAATTTTTTTTATATGAATCTCCAGGAAACACCATCGGATCTAAACAGATTTTGTCCAGGTCCTTCTCCACTAACCGTCAAAGCTTGTCTTCGACCTCCAAAAACTTTTGTTTTTATTAGATCTACAGTGGTTTGGTCCAGATCTATGATCTTCGGTAGTAGATCTACGATGCATGACGATAGGTCTACAAATTTTGGATATAAATATATCAATTACTCCTCCAGATCTACATGCTTAGGAACTTACTGACCAAATCTTGCTCCGGTGACACATCTCCATTTTTTTTCTTGATCTCCATGAAACACCACCAGATCTTCAGATATGGTGAAATATGGTTCACTACCTCCTCTACCAGCCAGTGTTGCATGTCGTTAACCTCCAAAATCCTTCGTTTTCATAAGATCTGAAGTCGTTCAGTTCAAATCTAAGTTTTCCGGCGATAGATCTATGATCTTCGACGACATATCTGTGATTTTCACCTCTAGATATATGATTTATGCCTACAGATTTATAAGCTCCGACGAAATTGACAGATCAGATCTGAGATCGTCGTCAACCACCACCACCACTGTTGTCTTGTCGCTCCGGTAACGCACCATCAACTCACATCCATGTCTTTCTTTATGATTTTCACTAAAACACCACCATATCTACATCAGGTAAGATGATTTTTATTTTATTATTTTTTCTTATGTTAAACTGTGAATTTACTGTTTTAATTTCTCTTTTGTTGTTTACTATTGTTATTATTTGTTTAACTGATATTAAGTTGTGAATTCATCATTGTTAATTTGTGAATTCACTGCTATTAAGTTACGAATCCAAGCTTTTTTTATTTGTTATAATATTTGCAAAAATATTAAGTTCTAAACCCGTTGTTACTAAGTTGTGAATCGAAGTTTATTTTTTAATTGTTTTAATATTTACCTAAAATTCGTATTCACATCTTATGCTTTATACTTTTTATATTATGAATTTAATTTAGAATGTGTGCTATTACGTTAGTGTATTCTTAAAATAATAATAATAATAATAATAATAATAATAATTTAGGTCTTTTAAGTTGTGATTTTATGTTTTAATATTTTAGTTATTGTTCAGTTATGTTAATGTTAATTTTAACTTTTATTAATAAAAAAATATAAGTTTTAAGCTGTGAATACATAAGTTTTTATTTGTTAACTGATGTGAATGCATGATTTTTATAAGTATTAAACTATAAATACATGATGTTTTATAAGTTTTAAGATATGAATGCATGATTTTTTTTACAAATATGATTGTTTCAATGAAGGACATAAGTTTTAAGCTTTAAATGCATGGTTTTTATAAGTTTTAATTTGTGAATGCATGATTTTTTTATACGTGTCTAACCATTTTAATGAAAAACATAAATTTTAAACTATGAATATTATGAATACATGATTTTTTTTTCATTTTTGTACTCTCTGAGTCCCAAATTAATTACTCACTTTTAATTTTTGAAGTCTTTTTTCTTCAACTTTCACATTAAATATTTTTATTTGTGTTATATATTATTTGATAAAACTTATAACAATGAAAGACATTTAAAATACAATACATTCATATATTTTGCATCAAGTATTATCTATAAAAAAGAATATATATATATATATATATATATATATATATATATATATATATATATATATATATATATATATATATATTTAAGGACAAATTTGAAAAACAAAGACTTGAAAAGTCAAATGTGGACAACTAATTTGGGATGGATGTACTATTTTTATTTTTCTAGTATATTCTTAATAATATTAATTTAGGGTTTTAAAATTATGAGTTCTAATATTTTAATGTCTCATTTATTGTTTAGTTATGTTAATGTTAGTTTTAATGGTTATTAGTAAGAAAATATATGTTTAATTGTGAACATATTATTATTTTTTTAAGTTTAAAGCTCTGAATACATGTGTTATTATAAGTTTAAGTTGTGAATACATGGTTTTTATACATATTTCATTGTTTTAATAAAATACATAAACTTTAAATTGTGAATGCATGAGTTTTTATAAGTTTTCAGTTGTTAATGCATTTTTTTAAATATATCTGATTACTTGATTGAAAAACATAAGCTTTAAGCTGTAAATGCATATTTATTACGTTTTTATATTATTTTGAATAAAGTATGTAAAATTTAAATTATGAATATTTTGTAAATAAATTTCAAAAGAAGCACTATCATATAGATATGAATGTATAAATGTAAGATTCAATTTAAGAATATGGTTGTCAACATATAAATATTGTGCATTAAACTATGAATTTATTATATTAACCTATCAATTTTTTGTTTTAAAGTAAACCGTGAATTGAATGTATTATGTTTTGAATTAAATGTATTAAATTGTGATTTTTTCATGAATTTTGTGTTAAAATATGACTAATTTATCTATGAATGTTTGTATTAATTTTTTGTGAATATATTTATTTTTTGTGTTGTATAAATATATAAGAATATATTAGTTTTTATAATTATTTTGAATTAAACTCTTAATTAGTAGACTACTTGGCTTAGTAAACCGAGAATAAAATATTTAAGCTATAAATCTATGATTTTGTATACAGATCCAATTTAGAAAGAATGATGGTTGCGAAAGTGACACATATAGTTGGTGGTGGAGTGTGTGGTAGTTAGTGATGGTGGTAGAGTTTGGATTTGACTTATTTGAATGTGTGACTTACTATATAATTGATTGTATTATATTGCAAATTTTATATATTAAACTAAAAATTGACTATATTAAGTTATATAAATTATATAAATTTTGTTTTAAACTATGAATGAATATATGCATAAAAATATTAAACTGCATATTATTGGTTTAACATGTCTATTAAACTGTACATATGGTATTATAAACTATGAATACGTTTTACAAACAATACATTTTTTAAAGAAATCTATAATTTAAAACAAAGAAAATTAAAAATTTCAAGGTATAATTTTATTTTCTGTTATTAAACTTTTTATATTTGGTTGGAAAAATAAAATGGTATGTGCTAAAAGTATTTCCCAAGAAATGGGAACTATAACGTTTGTTCTATTAAGCTGTGAATTCGACCAAAAAATGTCATTGAATTTGGTGTTGGTCCGTCCGACGATAGTGCAACGGGTCCACTATCAAGCGGCAAGTAGTTTTAAACTGGGAATGAAAATTTTTGTTTAATACAACATAAATGTTGGATTTGTCCAAAATAGACTTAATAACAAACATTTAAAAAAATGATTCTTTAACCTTTTTAGGTTCTCATTTGAAATGTGGATTGATATCTATTGTGCAGACGTGTGGACAATGTTATTATGTGAGAATGAGAAAAGAAAATATGTTGTTTGATAATATGAATACGTTTAACCTTACATAACTATTGTCATTATCACATATTCTCACTAATTAAATCGTCTATAAGGTTATTATATACTTATTATTATTATTATTATTATTATTATTATTATTATTATTATTATTATTATTATTATTATCATTCTGTCATAACGTTGTCAAAATGTTTATTAAGTCCTATTCTATAAAAATGAAAATGAGTGAAAAACGATGTGTGAAAACAAAAATGAATAAGAATTATTGAGAATGTATGAATATGATGATAGTTGTGTCAGGTTGAACGAAATCACATTATTAAACAATCTATTCTCTTAGTAATTCTCATAGAATACTATTGTCCACGCGTCCGCACAATAGTTATCCATCCACATTATAACCTAGCTCTCTCTCTCTCTCTCTCTCTATATATATATATATATATATATATATATATATATATATATATATATATACCTTTTAAAAGATATTTAGTCAAATGCTGAATTTTAAGTCATACAAACTTTATTGCGATATTTACAATCATTTTATGAATTAAAAAATATTGAATCTTATATGATCAACATTTATGAAAAAGTCAAATAAGATGATAAGATTTTGAATGAGTCAAAGTTTCACAAAATATTCCTCATATCCAACCGAATCGGTCTAATAACATGTCCCCATTATAAAGACCTATTGAATTGGTCAAACATAAGACTCTCCTTAAGAACTCCACTACCCAATCTCCGCACCGATATGTGGAATCTCGCCTCCTTAACCACGGAGAGAACATAAAATTGGTCTCCCACCCAAATTTTTTCCATTGAAAACCTAACCACAAAATCTAATAGCCTCTGCCAACCACCACTCCTGCTCTTCTACTAAACCGACTACCTTCGTCCACTATGATGGGTTTTGATACAAAATATGAGTTAGTTTTTCATAAAACCTGTCAACAGAAGCGTTAAAATGACAAGTTTATTTTTAGTTTATAACAAAACCAAACCATCAAGGATCCATTTGTAGAGGTTAGAATGAAATAAAAAAACACAACCAAAGAGTGTTTAGAATGATAACATTTGAACCCACTTGGTTTTGTGGTGTTGATGAAGATAACAAGTATCAAAGAATATAATTTCTCTATGTGTATCCTCCATCAAGAGTAAGGCACTAGGAATGTTAGTTCCTTCTTGTATTATTGAGTGTCTTAAGCCTTTAACTGGTTAACTCAAATAAGCACTAAAGGAGGCAAATCAAGAAAGCTTCTAAACACCAAAGTAAAGCACCACACTTCAAAAAGATGAAGCTTATCCATACTTACGGTTTTAGAAAGAAAAATAGGAAGAAAATAAACCAAAAAAACTAGCTCAAAACTCATGCAAGAAACTTCTTTAAATACTCGATGCAAAGTAACACTTAACCATTAAAATACTCTAAAGTAATGGCTTGTATAAGGAGCATGGGAGACAAAGCATGGAAGTTCAAAAGCAACCTCCATACCTCTGACACTATTTTCGGCCATACCTCTAAAGGAAATAAAGGTTCTTTAAAATTTATAAACTCTAAGTTTATAAAATATAAACTTTGTCTTTAGGTAAAAGACAAAAGATGTGCATCCTAATTTTCACGGGCAGAAAAAGACAGATTTTGTTTATGCTTATTTAAAAATCATAGTATCCTTTTTTAGGGTAACATTGCGGAATTTGTTCCCAGAAAACATGATAATGATATTGTCAAAACATTTCTAAAGAAATGTATCTTATTTATATTAAAACATTGGGATGTCATCATCAATACAAAAACATAAGCATAAAAAAATATTACAAGCCTTATAGTAATTAAATTAGTGGCTTAAAACTCCTTGAATCCCTTAGCAGACTATATCTTTAACATCGCTGCCTGTGATACAACAAACTGAGTAGGTCAGGCTGGGAAACCTGGTGAGCACATAGGGTTTTCAACCCACAATAATATAATTATTATGTTTAATCATCAAACAATTAACCCAATTTCTCATCCCCGTTATCTTCTTTATCCTTAAGGTTCGACCCTAAGAATCATCTATTCTTCATTTATTTATTCCTAAGGATTGTCCTATGGAATAAGCACGAAGTCCATCACTGTAAGGTTTATCTAATAGGCACTAAGTCCATAGCTGTCGATGTTATCTACGAGGCACATCTTCCATTGTTATCTATTAGGGACAACTGCTAATGTTATCCTTTAGGCATAGCTGCCAAGATTTTTATAGTACATCGCTGCCAATATTTTCCATTAGGCGCAGCTGACAGGATTTTTAGAGTACATCTGCTAGATGATTGGATCGAATTTAAAGTCAAGGATTCTCATCATCTTTAACCTATCTATATCATCTTTCATCTCTCCTCATCCATATCATCTTTCATCTATCCATCTTTACAAGTCACACCCCCGGACGGATGAAACGGCAGAAACGTCTGAGTGCGGATGATGTCATGTACAGTATCACAACAATTGTATAATATAGATCAAAGCAAACACAACCATTGTATTGATAATTTAATATTTACATTATATTTGAATCATCGTTTGACTCCAAAAGCATACAACAAAATATAAGACGTAATAAATACTAAGCTCCGTCTTCATCAAAACCTAAGTGGGTACCTGTCTACTAATTTCCTGAGAATACAAGTGGTTTTGAAAAGAGTGTCAACAATTAAGTTGGTGAGTTCATAAGTATTTTGTATGAGAAATTTATGTTTTTGTTCCTTGTCCATTATAGTGTTTTGTTCCAGAAAATCTTGTATGAGAAATTTATGTTTTTGTTCCTTGTCCATTATAGTGTTTTGTTCCAGAAAATCCAATATTTTCTTTAGTATGTACTGAAGTCTTTGTTTCTTGAAAATGGTAGTATGTACTTCCATAAAATCCAATATTTTCTTTAGTATAAAATGTAGTCTTAATATCTTAAGATAAAAAATGTATGAATACCGTTGTATTTGGGATATAGTTTAATATAATCTTATATCCTTATAAAACTATTAGAATATATGTTGTCCGAATATGTAAGTTGTATTGTGCTATATACATGGTATCCTTTATTGTACTGGAAAATAGTGTATCATTGATTTATATGAATAAAACTATTTAAAGATATGTACGTAACCAAACGTATTGTTAATACCAAATTGTGAATTGCTATAACCATACTTAACGAATATTGGCTTGTTACGATGTTCCTCAGTTGTCAAAATGATATGACCTTTGTCAGCCCAGACCTACCGGTCTAACTGTAGTTAACAGTTTAGGTGCGGGATTGTCAGTCCCATATAGATCTACACAAAATTGTCACGCCCTCCCTCCAGGTGATTCTGTTTATAAAAACAGGACTTTTGTTGGTACTTAGGTAAGTACTTGAAGATAGTGTCTCACAAAGCTATATTAATGGTTTACGTATAGTGTAGTGAAATCCATTTTTCTTGTAATGTTTGTATGTATTATCTCATCGTAGTAATTGTATAGTGTGAAAAATAATTATTCCTTTAAATAATTATTTTCTATGTCCCCAACCGGGTAAATATTGTATATGTTCCATAAATTATACCTAATATAGTTTATATAAATGTTTTCGATGAAATAGTTAACCATTTGTATACTATTATCAAATTTTCCATGATAATAAAATGAAATGAAATAATTATATATTTTCATTTATATAATTATACCATTTTGCTCAACCTCTTACAAAATGGTTAAAGTTTTTATTGAAATCAAACGTATATCCGTATGTAAATTTATATAAAAATATAAATATAACGATTTGTATATTAACACAATTTATCTTGTGTTTTACTTGTATTTCCCCCCTTAAAACATATAAAAATCCAGAAAACTTAGGGGTATGAACTCACCTTGGGTGTGTTCTTGGCTGGATAATGGTGCGAGTGGCGATGTTCTTCGCGTTAGACCACGTGAATATAGTCGTATCCTAATTTGTTTTAACACATAATACCATGTATAAATTAGATAAACTATTAATAAACTGTTATATAAACATTAAGTGGTATAAGTAGGCTTACCAAATTAATTCCTAAGAATTAATTTTGATGTTTTTTCTTCCAGGGAAGTTATTGATGATGTTCTAGGAAATTATGAAGAAGTGAACTGTTCTTGAGGGAAACTTGAAGATTTGAAGATCTTTAAGAACTTTGAGAGAATTTGAGGTGGATTTGGAACATAAAAATGAGGGGATTAGTGAGGATTTTTAGCTATACATAGATATGGGATAATATAGGATGTGACATATACCTTGAATTGTGTAATTTATCATCTAGATTAGTGTGCCACTGTTTAAAAGTTGGGTTCTTCGCTTATCCTTTCAACCGAGAACCATGATTTTGGTATTAAGTTTCAACCGAGAACCAAGGGCTCTCGGTCTAAAGGTCTTCGGTCAAAGTAGTTCTCGGTCCCATGGGTTCTCGGCCGAGGAATGTATTCGGTGCGGAAGGATTTCGGCCAAGACTTGGATTTCGATCCAAGTGGTTTTTGATTCCATAAACCGAAAACTCCTATAGTGGGGTATAAATTCATTGTTTATTGAATTAATTTCTTAACTTTTGAATATTTTGACTTATGTTTGACATAGTTGACATGCTTTGACTCTGGTTTGACTTGTTTGACTTTTATTGACCTGAAAAAACTGGTTGTTACATTATCCCTCCGTTAGAGGGAATTTCGTCATGGAATTATTTCTAAAGTGGTACTCATGAACTAGGGAAAAGATGTGGGTACTTTTGTTTCATCTGATATTCCTGTGTTCCAAGTGAAATCAGGTCCCTGCTTGGTATTCCATCAAACATTCACTATTGGTATCCGACTTTTTTCATTTTCTTGATTTCCCTGTCCAAGATTTCCACAGGTTCCTCTACGAAGTGTAGGCTCTCATTTAGCTCGATTTCGTCGAGTGGGATTACAAGAGTTTCATCAGACAGAAACTTATTTAATTTGGATACGTGAAAAGTGGGATGTATGTTGCTAAGTTCCTACGGTAGTTTGAGTTTGTAAGCCATTGGGTCGATTCTAGCAAGAATATCGAATTGCCTGATATACCTTGGATTTAGTTTTCCACGTTTCCCAAAACGTATCATTCCTTTCCAAGGTGAGACCTTTAACTGGACGCAGTCACCAACCTGAAACTCCAAGAGTTTTCGTCGTTTGTCTACATAACTCTTTTGTCGGTCCTGGATGGTTTTGGTTGTTCCTGAATTTGGACGATCTTCTTTGTAGTTTCTAGTATGATCTCGAGAACGATGAGAGTGTTGTCGGGAACTTGTTTGTTTGCTATTTGCGTATCAACCACTTTAGCCCAGCACAGAGGGGATCTGCACTTGCGGCCATAGAGGGCTTCAAATGGAGCAACATTGATGCTAGTGTGATAGTTGTTATTGTACGAGAATTCGACAAGTGGTAAATGGGTATTCCAAGCTTTACCAAAATCTGTCACACAATCCCTCAAAATGTATTCCAGCATCTGAATGGTTCTCTCGCTTTGTCCATCAGTCTGGGGATGGTATGTTGTACTCATGTCGAGTTTAGCTCCCAAGGATATTTGTAGTGATTGCCAAAACCGCAAGGTAAATCTACTATCTCTATTGAAAATAATGGATATTGGGACACCATGCAATCGTATTATCTCTTTAATGTACATCCTGGTTAACTTCTCCATCTTTTCGGTTTCTTTTATTGGCAGGAAATGTGCAAATTTGGTTAATCTGTCAACGATTACCCAAATGGTGTCATGACCACCCGTTGTCTTGGGCAACTTTGTTATGAAATCCATAGTTATCCGCTCCCACTTTCACTTGGGTATATCTGGTTTTTGTAATAAACCAGAAGGCTTCTGTATTATACCTTGACCTTGGTACAAGTCAGGCACTTGCCTACATAGTAGCAATTTCCGCTTTCATGTTTGGCCACCAATAAAGTTTCTTGAGGTCTAGATACATTTTGTCCAAACCGAGATGGACAGAGTACCTAGCTTTGTGTGCTTCGTTCATGACAATGTATTTGAATCCGCCAAATCTCAGTATCCAAATTCGATTCATGAGATAGCGTGTTCCATCATCCTTGACTTCAAGGTTTTTACCCATTACTCTTAAGGCTTCACCTACCATATTCTCGTGTTTAAAGGCTTCCAGCCGAGCCTTTTTGATCTACGTGGACAGGTGTGAATGGATTGTCATGGTTAATGATTTTACTTGGTGGCCCGAGTATTCCTTTCGAATAAGGGAATCTACTACTACATTGGCTTTGCCTGGATGATAGCGAATTTCACATTCGTAATCATTTAGTAGTTCTACCCATCGTCGTTGCCTTATGTTAAATTATTTTTGATCGAATATGTGTTGGAGGCTTTTATGATCCGTGAAGATTGTGCACTTTGTACCATATAGGTAGTGCCTCTTGATCTTTAAAGAAAATACTACTGCTCCCGGTTCCAGGTCGTGCGTGGTATAATTCATTTCATGATTCTTGAGTTGTCTCGAGGCATAGGATATGACCTTTCCTCGTTGCATAAGTATGCAGCCTAGCCCTTGCTTGGATGCATCGCAGTAGACTAAAAAATCTTCTGTCTGTTCTAGGAGGGACAAGATCGGGGCGGTGCATAGGGCTCACTTTAGTGTCTGGAAAGCAGTCTCTTGCTTCTCTTCCCAGTTGAAGGTTACACCCTTCTGGGTTAAGGTGGTGAATGGCTTCGCAATTCTTGAGAAGTTTTGAATGAACTAGTAGTCGGTGAGACCAAAGAATTGATGAATTTCGGTTGGCGTTCTTGGAGTCGCCCAGTTATCGATTCCCTTGATTTTGGAGGGGTCCACATGAATCCCTTCCTTTCTAACCACGTGGCCTAAGAATTCCACCTTTCGAATCCATAATTCGCATTTCGAGAACTTCTTATACAACTTCTCCGCCCTTAATGTTTCTAAGACTTTTCGTAAGTGTTGGCTGTGTTCTTCCTTACTTTGGGAGCAGACTAGAATGTCTTCGATGAAAACTATTACTAATTTGTCTAGGTAAGGTCGACACACACGGTTCACCAGGTCCATGAACACCACGGGTGCATTTGTTAATCCGAAGGGCATTACTACGAATTCATAGTGACCGTTGCGAGTTCTGAAGGCGGTCTTAGGAATATCTTCCTCCCGGACTCGCAACTGATGGTATCCGGATCTTAGGTCGATCTTCGAGAAATAACTTGGTCTTTTTTCACAACTAGCATTTTAGCTAGGAAATTCTATTCTCATTGTAAACATTCAACTATTGCAAGGCATGTACTCTAAGTGATAATCATACTCTATGCTTAATCAAAACCATCCATTTGAACCCAAAATCTTGATTTAAGTTCAAAACCTAATACAAAACATCTCATATGGATTGAAAACCCTAGAAATTCCAGCTCAAGTTACTATGGACTAGGATCCTCTTATTGGGCCAAATGGACCAATAAACTTTCAACTTGACTATTTTGGGCCTAAAAACCCTAATTGAGCTCTAATTGAACCCACATTCATGAAACTAAAACCTTTTGGTCCATGTGGGCCTAGAATAGTTCATATAATCTCTAATGGGCCATGTTGGGTCATAACTTATTTTATTTACCCTAATGGGCCGTAAACCCTTTTATTGAGCACCATTGGGTCGTGAACCCTCATAAGGGCCCAATGGGCCAGAAAATATTACTTGGGCCTCATAATTTCGAACTAACGCCCAAACTTATCTCGTTTTTTTTCTAGCCCATTCTCGGCCCACACACATGTATATATACCTATTGGTAAAAAAAATGGAGAAATCAAGTTAATTGTAACCGTGCCACCTAATTATTGTTTAGTGGTAATCTAGGCTAGAAATTCTTGACCATCATGCAATAACAAAAAATCAAACCTTCCCCTCCCTTCTTATCACTCTTGATCAAGACCACCACCCCACCACCTTCATTCTTCCTTTCAAACACTCTCATAATCCTTCTCAAGAACTTCCATTTTATCCTCAAAAATTTCTTGACTTTGGTGGGTGTTTCAACAAGAATTCATCAAGAACTCATCCATTGTGAACCATCTAAGTCCGAAAATCCTCCTCAAGAAGCTTCCCAGGGCCGAGATCTACTTAATTTATCACAAAGAACCAAAAACATCAAAACAAAGTGAGTCCATTAATATGGGCCTTAGTGGCCCATTAATATGTTCGATAGGTCTTGAATACTATTTATATGTTAATTGGGCCTTAGTGACCCATTGATATGTGTGATAGGTCCCGAATACTATTTATATGTTTATTGGGCCTCATTAACCCATTAACATGCGCGAAGGACCTTGGATACTATTTGCGTGCTATCTGGGCCTGTAAATACCGTACATGTGAAATGGGCCTTAGTTGTCCTTTTACATGTATTTTGGGCCCATGTTATATAATCTCATTCCTATTGGGCCTTGACATGACTTACATGTTTAGCGATGCCTTAGTGGTTAACTTACATGGTTTATTGGGCCCGGAATGAGTTTTATATGTTTTTCTTCGTATAAATTCGATTAAGGATCTAGTGAGACGTGTCAATTACTCCTATTGAGTGTACGATCGTAGCCTATAGTTATGACCAGAGTCTCTTGGATGGAGAGCGGGGATTTGTGTATAGATCTATACGAGGTGACGCCCCACACCTGAGCTGTTCGCTATAGTTAGACTAGTCCAGTCTAGGGTGACAAACCATACCTTAAACAATATGACGTCTTGTAGACGTCAAGACAGGCGAAATTGTTAATATCAAATATGGTTGTAATGGCTCACTTAGAGGAATTAATGTTCTAAATTTACGGGAGACCATTCTTTTCTTTTCTTTTTTGGATTACTCAGGAACATACTCATACTGGTACTCAACCTCGGAGGTTGTATGGCAGTGTAACGCCCGTGTTTTTGGGCTAAGCATTAGTAGATGATGTAATAGTCCAGTTCAACCAATGTAATTCCTTTTGAAATAATAAAGAATAATTATTTGAGTATTATGTGAATTATGTGAATTTTTGTGCTTTATACTTAATTATATAAGTATAATAAATAAAGGATAAAAATAAGCGTCAAAATTAAAGTGTAGAGACAAACCCGATATCTATACATAAAGTGGTAGTGGTCGAAACAAGGATTTCGGATATATAAAGAACGTCAAAATCCGAGTTATAACGAAAAAGTTATGACCTGTCGAAGTTTTATAGCAAAACCGACACGGAACCGGGAATCGTGAAAAGTGATTTTTTGATAAACTACTTTTTAGCCTTAGAGATCAAAATGAAAGTTGTAGTGTACGTTAAACCGAGAGCATGCATAAAAAGAACGCCCAAATATGACTTCGTATAAGGAAGTTATGATTTTTTCTAAGATTTGGCATAACAGTGCACAACCCGGAATTCGAATTTTAGATTGAGCGGTTTTTGGCCAACACGACCTAAATGAGAATTGAAGATCTCATTAATAGGAGCTCAACGATAAAAAGACAGATGAAAACGGAGCCAGTATGTAGAAGTTATGAATTTTACGTTGTCATTTAACAGTATAATCTTCTCACACTGTTAAATTTAAAACGGTCGAGAATTAGCCGACGGAGTCAAAACGAAAGTTGTAGATCTTGTCATTACCTACGCATGGATATAAAGTACATCATAAACGAAGCTGTTATGAGAAAGGTACAGATTTTAGAATTCGGAAGTGTGATGTGCGAAAATTGGTGATGTGGCACAATCTTGGCCATTGCTTTCTCCCCAAGGCTTGCCACCAGATGGTGACATGTGGCACCAAGTTCAGCCATATTTCACCCTATAAATACAACGCCATCCACACTCATTTCTTCACACCTCCACCCTTCTCTCTACTCTCTCTCTCTAAACCTCCCAAAACTCCCCTAGCACTAGAAGAAAGCCCCGGAGCGCTCGACGGCTCCGAGAAGAAGAGCTTTCGGCTCGGAAGTTCTGCCCCTTCAGAGCCCAACTTCTAGCCAAACCCCCTCGTAGGTAAGATACGCCTACGCTATTTTAAATATAGTTTTAATTTAAATATAGTAATGTTATTAGGACCTTATTATAAATATTTGGGCTATTATTATGAGTTATATAAGTGTCGTTATAATATCTTTTTAACCACTCGCGGTACGGGGAATCTGGTTTGGAGGGCCGCTTGGGTTGCTGGATTTCAGAAGTGCTTTATGCCAAAATGATCCTTCCCTCCCGTGTTCCATGTTTGGCCCCTGTCTTTACATAGTGGGTGAAGAGTATTGTTTAACGCTTATATAATAGTAATAATAGCTAGACTATTCACTAGTCTCGTCGAACCTTAGACTAAACTCTAGTGGTATTGATACTAGGTTTTGACAAGGGAAAATTGCTTTAAGAGTAACGAAGTGTTGTCCGAGTGCCGAGTGACCACATTATCAGGAGAGTGCATAGTTACTTTCATCTTACACTTAGATATGAAGTATCTTATATAAATTATGTGCTATGTGTGCATATTACCGGTATACTTGCTATCTATGCTGGATGAACGATGTTATACATGTTTTAAATGATTTAAACTGTATATGTATTTTATATCTAAAAAATATGTTGGGTAGAACTGATGGGTTTTATGCATAAGAACAATCCTATGTGCCCATACAAACCCTAATGCTTGGATCTAGGTTTCTCTATTGTACATGCATTGAATCCAAGACTTGCAAACCCTAATCTAGCATACATAATTCGAAAATTAACTTAATACATAAGATCTAGATGTTTACCTCTTCAAATAGTGGCTTAGATCTTCTTCTCTTCTTCTCTTGAGCTTAGAGTCATAATTGTAACTCCTCTAATGGATCACAAACACCTCAAGCAAGAAGGCAACTTTGAGAGAGGAGGAAGGATGCTAATTTTCGGCCCTAGGGTTTCTCTTGGAAGCAAGTGGTCGAAAATTGGAGCCTTCGGGTCATATTTGTTGTGTCAGCTGCTATGGTTTCAGTCTAAACCCTAATGGATAAATTAGCCACCAAGCAGCCCAAGGAACCTTCTAGAATAAGGCACTTGGATGAAAATATGATGAGCCTTCATCACAATTTCGTTCCCCCTTAATCCGTTGGGTTCCCTTAGCCCAAAACTCAACTATCATACATTTGACAGTTTACGCCCCTTTATTTAATTAATCTCTTTTAGTCACCAAATTAATTCTTGATTAATTGATGACCAATACTAATTAAATAAACATGATTTCTCCTTTAATATATTATTCTTATAATATATTAATAAACCTTAATATCCTCTCTCTTACCTCAAATTACCTTGTCTAGTTGCTTTGGTGAAGGCAACCCAAAAGGACCATGCACATCAAGGTCAAGTACATACCAAATATAGTTACGGACTTAGACACAAATCGAACAGTCTCCCACTTGGATAAGTCTAGTAACTATATCTTATATATGACTTCGGGATCCGATTAGCAATCGTAGCTCTTATACGCTTCTGCCAACTCTGATCAAAAATAGTCCTTTAGATAAGGGATCGTACAATCCTTTGTTCTAGATATCATGTTGTCAATACTTGTTGTCCAACATTTGTTTCTCGATCTCTGATTTGTTTGACATAGAATTTAGTTGAACATATCAACTTCATTATGAACGGGCCCGACACATAATTCATACCAAATCATCGAGTCGCCAGATATCGCTCTTATCCTCTTAGGATAAACGGAACAGAAAAACTTCGATTTATATGCTTTTATCATTCACTAGCTAAGCCACACACAATAATGTGTTTTATAACATCAAGTTACTGATGCGTTTTCACATTATCAATGTACGATCAACTAGCAAACAATAACCATATCTCTAGGTTCAAAGATCGTATGATATTATCATCTTGCGATCACTCATCAAAAAATAGTGATACCAACAAGCACGGGTTTATACCAATGCTCAAATCATATTCATAAGCACTCATGAACTTTGTAGCAACTTTTGCTATGCCCAAAACCTTTTAGATAATCTACAAACAATTCATGACAGTCTTCATTCACATCTACTTCCAAAATACGAATGACTGTGGACTGTTCGAATAATCTTATTACTCAGGAAGTCAAAACATGCAAAAATCAAAATAAATAGATAAATAACCAACACAAGATAGTAACTTTACTCATAAATAATACAACTTTATTTATTCATCAAATGTCAAGTACAAATTATCTATTACACGTTTCTAATCTATCTAATCTAAACTTATATCGTCCTTCAGCCCAATGTTCCTAGCGTGCTGCAAGTGCTTGACCCTACTCAGTCCCTTCGTTTGGAGATCTGCTGGGTTTTCTTCTGATGATACCCTCTTTACAATGATGAGTCCCTCTTCTACCCGATGTCTGATAAAGTGGTATTTTTTGTTGATATGTCGTGATCTCCCCTGATGTCTCGGTTCCTTGGTTAAGGCAACCGCTCCTTCATTATCACAAAAAATTTCCATCGGCTCCTTTATGGATGGCACAACTTCAAGGTCTCCCTTGAAATTATTCAACCATATAGCCTCTTTTGACGCTTCACTTGCCACAATGTACTCTGATTCGCATGTTGAATCAGCTACGGTCTCCTGCTTGGAACATTTCCAAGTTACTGCTCCTCCGTTAATGGTAAAGACCCAGCCCGACTGCGATTGTTAACTATCCCGATCCGTCTGAAAACTAGCGTCACTGTACCCTCGTACCCTCAAGTCATCACTCCCACAGAGGACTAGAAACCATATAGTGTGCCACAAGTAGGGTTACACATGTAAACCCTAATTTGCATGGATTTTCATATTCCATTATCCACGGGTTTATAACCTCCATGGACTATCCTTGGAGCACCTTATGGGTTTTAGCCCAACTCATATAAACCATGGATCACTAGCCCACTATACAAGAATAGATGATTTACACAATCAACCCTATATATTTAATTAGTATCTTTTTGATCACTTAATTAATTCCAAATTATTTTTTTGATCATTACTAATTAAATAATATTATTAACATATTAGAACTTCTAATATATTAATAAACCTTAAGTGTCCTTTCTCTCATTTAGTATATCCAAGTGTTGCAATGCCATGCAACCCAAATGGACCATGCCAACCGGGTCAAGTACATTCCAGGAATAGTTATGAACTTAGACACCTAATCCAACACTCACCAACATCTTTATGTTGACCTTTTCAAATTAACTTTTACTCTAAGGAAACCGTTAAGCTGGTTGGGCAGAACGAATTCATGGAAATTTTGTTATATTTTGGTTTCATCATACCTTAACTATTTTGTCATGTAATGTTGTTATATTACATGTGTGATGATAATTTTATGTTTCAATTATATACTCTATGATGATACTGCAATGTTGAATGTCACGCACAAGCCCCCGAACGTTTCCGATGTCTGGTTCGGGGTGTGACATCTTTGTAATTGGTCGAAAAGGTCGTCAATTTGAGGTAAAGGGTATCAGTTTTTGATAGTGAGTTTATTTAATTCCGGATAATCGATGCACAGGCGAAACGATCCATCCTTCTTCTTCATGAATAGGACCGGTGCTCCCCAAGGCGAGAAGCTCGGTCTGATGAATCCTTTGATTAGCAATTTGTTCAATTGATTGTATAGTTCCTACATTTCGGTTGGTGCTAAACGGTATGGGGATTTGGCTACGGGGATCATGTCGATTCGGAACTCGACTTGGCATGCGGGAGGTACTCCTTGGAGGTCTTTGGAAAATATGTCAGGGAAGTTAAAAACGTCAGGAACATCTTTGATGTCTTTCACTTTTTGTTTCTCATCCACCACATGAGCTAGGAAGGCATGATATTCCTTGCGTAGATACTTTTGGGCTTTAATATAAGAGATAATCTGAAGGTTTGTGCCTGGTTTGTCGTCATAAATGATGAGGGCTTTGCTATTTGGAATATTAAGATGAATGGCTTTTTCGTAACACAGGATATCAACATGGTGAGGACTTAACCAATTCATGCCAATGATGACATCAAAACTTTTTATTATGACCGACAACAGGTCGATTTGAAAATAGTAGTTTTTTAGAGTGATGGTACATCCTATGTATATATCATTAGTGTTCTCTACCTTTCATGTTCCATTTCTACGGTGAAGGTGTCTTTTAGTGATTGGGGATTTTGTTTAAGTAAGTGTTTAAATTTGTGGCTCATGAAACTTTTCTCCGCACCACTATCGAAAAGTATGCATGCATAAGAATTATAGAGGAGGAACGTACCGGTCACCATGGTAGGATCATTCATTGCCTCCTCCTGCCCTGTCACTAAAACTCTTCATGTGGCTCCGATATTCCTCGCTTTCGGGCAATCCCTTTTGAAATGCCCAGTTTCGCCGCATCCATAGCAAGCCTGGCTCACTCTGGCATTTATGGTTTGAGCAGTTAGTTGTGCCGGAGTCCTATAGAAATGGGCAGTGTTCCCCTTCCTATTGCACTTTTTACAATACATTTCTCGGTAGGCTCCGGTGTGATGAAAGTTACATTTATTACATTTTGGAAGAGTGCCTGCATATAGTTTGTCTGGAGCTAGAGCGGCAGGAACAATAGTAGCATGGACTTCCACCGTTTGTTGTTTCTTTGCGGATTCCTGTGTCGACTGGCCCTTTTTCTTGTTCTAGAATTTCTTTTTGTTGTCACTTCCTTTAGTTTTCATGGGAGTAGCTATCATAAAGCCTTGGCGAACACGATCTACTAGTGTTTGTGCCAGGCACTGTCATTGTCAAAAGTAAGTGGGTTTGCAGCTATCATGTTTCCTTGGATCTGGGGAGATAGTCCCCAGATGTACCATTCCACTTTCTTACTTTTCGGGGTAACCATCCCGGGACATAGCACTTTTAGATCGCTAAATCTGGCATTGTAAGCTACAATATCAGAGTCCTTCATCGTCAAGTTCCAGAGCTCATGCTCTAGCTTTTGTACCTCGTCCCTCAGGTAGTATTCTGCTAGCATCAGGACCTTTAAGTCTTGCTAGCTCATGGCGTTGGCTATTGGGAGAGTCAGCGATTTGACATAGCCATTCCACCAGGTAAGGGCCCTGTCAGAGAAAGTGGAAGCTGCATTTTTGACTTTGCTTTCCTCGGGACATGCATAGATTTCGAATACTGATTATGTCTTTTCGAACCAGCGTGTTAGAGCAATGACACCTCTGGTGCCATCAAAAGACTTAGGTTTACAATTTGTGAAGTCTTTGTAGGAACATTCCCTCGGATGTCCTTGACTGTCTCCCTGGCTAGCGTTATTGGTGTCGCCTCCTGAACCACTGGCAACATTTGTACTAATTTGTGCTATGGCGGCTGCCACCACGGCTGTTACAGCAACTTGAAAAATAGCAGTGTCCATCTGTTGAGGAGGTGGTGATGGCGGAGTTCGTGGTGTCTTGTTAACACACTTGATAGATTTGCATGGTGGCATCTTTCTGCCACAAGATTTAAGAGTGCAGTAATGATAAGTCTTTAATAATGGCTATGAATCGATCATTATCAAAACATAGTTTCTTAACTATACATTTATGTTGACTGCACAATAATAGCAGTAAAAGACACACGAAGGGTCTAGTTGTATAGTTCTATAGTGTCATAAAATACTTTTATAGTATTTTAACTTTAGGTCCTATTCTAGTGTTTCTTGGTATGTAGTGTTGGTAAGTTTTAAACTTGTTGTTCACCACGACTATTCCCAAACACATGTTGGCCGTATCAAAAATAAATATAATTGATCATGTTATATTTATTCCAGATATGATTACATAAATGTCTAGGTTTAACCGTAGTGCCCAACTTATCTAAATATGTTTATGTGGTTCTTACTATGGTACTGTTGCTAGTATGTATGTATGTACGTATACTTTTAAAAAATACTTGTATTTTAAAAGTATACTTTTAGTCATAGTGTTTCTAGTCCCACTGTATTTATAGTTGTATATCATATGTGATTTGATATACTTAGTGTACTATAAAGAATGCTCTGATACCAATCTGACACACCACCAGACCGATGAAACGGCAGAAACGTCCGAGGGTGGATGACGTCATGTACAGTATGACAACAATTGTATAATAGAGATCAAAGCAAACACAACCATTGTATTGATAATTTAATATTTACATTATATTTGAATCATTGTTTGACTCCAAAAGCATACAACAAAATATAAGACGTAACAAATACTAAGCTCCGTATTCATCAAAACCTAAGTGGGTACCTGTCTACTGATTTCCTGAGAATACAAGTGGTTTTGAAAAGAGTGCCAACAATTAAGTTGGTGAGTTCATAAGTATTTTGTATGAGAATATATATTTTTGTTCCTTGAACATGATAGTGTTATGTTCCAGAAATCCAATATTTTCTTTAGTATGTACTGAAGTCTTTGTTTCTTGAAAATGGTAGTGTGTTCTTCTAGAAAATCCAATATTTTCTTTAGAATACAATGTAGTCTTAATATCTTAAGATCGAAAATGTATGAATATCATTGTATTTGGGAAATAGTTTAATGCAGTCTTCTATCCTTATAAAACAATTCGAATATATGATGTCCCAATATGTAAGTTGTACTATCATGTATACGTAGTACCTTGTATTTTACAGGAAAATAGGGTATCATAGTTTTATATGAATAAAACTATTTAAAGATATGTACGTAAACCAAACGTATTGTTAATACTAAATTGTGAATTGTTATAACCATACTTAACGACTGTTGTCCTGTTACGGCGTTCTGCAGGTGTCGAAATGACACGACGTTTGTCACCCCAGACCTGCCGGTCTAACTGTAGCTAAATGTTTAGTTGCGGGATTGTTAGTCCCATATAGATCTATACACAATTGTCATGCTCTCCCTATAGGAGATTTTGGTTATAAAAACAAGACTTTTGTTGGGACTTAGGTAAGTACTTGAAGATAGTGTCTCATAACGCTATATTAATGGTTTATGTATAGTGTAGTGAAATCCCTTTTTCTTGTAATGTTTGTATGTATAATCTCATCGTAGTATTTTTATAGTGTGAAAAATAATTATTCTTTTAAATAATTAATTTTTTGTGTCCCCAACCGGATAAAATAGTGTATCTGTTCCATAGACTATACCTATTATAGTTTATATAAATGTTTTCTTTGAAATAGTGAACCCTTTGTATACTATTATCAAATTTTCCAGGATAACAAAATGAAAATAAATAATTATATATTTTCGTTTATATAGTTATACCCTTTTACTCAACCTCTTACAAAATGGTTATTGTTATATTGAAATCAAATGTATATCTGTATGTAAATTTATATTTTATAAAAATATAAATATAACGGTTTGTATATTAACACAGTTTATCTTGTGTTTTACTTGTATTTCCCCCCTTAAAACATATAAAAATCATGAAAACTTAGGCATATGAACTCACCTCAAGTGTGTTCTTAGCTGGATAATGGTGCGAGTGGCGATGTTCTTCGCGTTAGACCACGTGAATATAGTTTTATCCTAATTTTTTTTAACACATAATATCGTGTATAAATTAGATAAAGTATTAATAAAGTGTTATAGAAACATTAAGTGATATAAGTAGGCTTACCAAATTAATTCATAAGAATTAATTTTGAGGTTTGTTCTTCGTGGGAAGTTTTTGATGATGTTCTAGGAAATAATGAGGATGTGAACGGTTCTTGAGGGAAACTTGAAGATTTGAAGATCTTTAAGAACTTTGAGATAATTTGGGGTGGATTTGAAACATAAAAATGAGGGGATTAGGGAGGGTTTTCGGCTATATATATATATATATATATATATATATATATATATATATATATATATATATATATATATATATATAGAGAGAGAGAGAGAGAGAGAGAGAGGATAATATAGGATGTGACATATACCTTGAATTGTGTAATTTATCCACTAGATTAGTGTGGCACCGTTTAAAAGTTGGGTTCTCGACTTATCCTTTGAACTGAGAACCATGATTTCGATTTTATTTTTCAACCGAGAACCAAGGGTTCTCGGTCTAGAGGTCTTCGGTCAAAGTAGTTCTCGGTCCCATGGGTTCTTGGTCGAGGAGTGTGTTCGGTGGGTAAGGATTTCGGCCAAGACTTCGATTTTGGTCCAAGTGGTTTTTGATTCTAAAAACCGAAAACTCCTATAGTGGGGAATAAATTCATTGTTTATTGAATTAATTTCTTAAATTTTGAATATTTTGACTTATGTTGGACATAGTTGACTTTATTTTACTCTAGTTTGACTTTTTTGACTTTTATTGACCTAAAATAACTGGTTATTACATTACCCAATATATTTATAGGTATAAAAATACATATAAAGTTTAAATCAAGTAAAACATGTATGCAGCGTTCATGTAGCATATATATTAAGAGCACATATAATAAGCACATGTAGCATTATTAATATTAGATACTTCATATCTTTGTGTAAGATGAAAATAACTATGCAGTCACTTGTTAAAGTGACGACTCGTAATTCGGGCAGCGCTTCAATTCTGACAATTGTCTTTTCTTTTGACGAAACCTAGTATTATTATCACTAAGTCTTAGTCTGTTATTTATTGTGACTAGTTATTAGTCTAGATTCATCATTAACTCAAAGTCTTCTTCAAGATCTATCAAGTAACGAATAACCAGGTAGGATCATATCGGAGGTAGGGTCCACTTGCCATACGAAGTATACTTTTTGAGAATCTCACTTTAAACACCTCACTAAATCACAGCCTAGACATCATCCACGTAAGTAGATCAATCAGTATAACGACTTGAACTCACTGATAGTTCTTGTTTATAGGTTCATAATAATGATAATAAACTTAAACATAAGTTATACTTAAACTATGGTAAGCATAACTCACTTACAAGGGGGTTTAGCGAGGAACCAGGCTTTGTCAGGGCAGAACATCAAAGCCGAAAGCTCTACTTCTCGAAGCTTTTTGACACTCCAGAACATTGCTACTAACACCTAGGAAGTGGTAGATAAAAGGTGTAAGGACCTTGGGGGTTTGGGAGAGAATGGAGTGGAAAGGTGTGATGAAATGGGTGACATGTGGCGTAGGACGTAGGTAAAATAACCAATTTTAAAAAATTAATGACTTTCGCATACGAGCTCTATTTTTTGTTGGTCTTTATATCCATGTGTAGGTATTGACAAGATATACAACTTTCGTTCTGACCCCATTGGTATATTCTCGACCGATTTTAAATTTAACAGTCTGAGAAGATTATAGTTTTAACGACCGTGTAAAATTCATAACTTCTGCATACAGACTTCGTTTTCAACTGTATTTTTATCGTTGAACTCCTATTAATGAGATATTCAATTCTCATTTAGATCATTTTTAATAAAAATTGACCGACCTAAAATTTGATTTCTTAGCTGTATACTACTACACTGAAACATTGAAAAATCATAACTTCCTCTTATGAAGTCAGATTTGGATGTTCTCTCTATGCACGCTCTCAGTTTAATGAATATTGTGACTTTAATTTAGATTACTAAGACTAAAAAGTAATTTATCAAAAATTCATGTTTTACGTTATGCAGAGTCGTGTTGGTTTAATCGCAAAACTTCAACGGGTCATAACTTATTCGTTATAAGTCGGATTTCAACGTTGTTTATATGTACGGAATCCTTGTGACATATAATATAACATTTGTTAAGATTATGTATCCTAAATATCATCTTTCAAAAAGTCATTTTTTATGCTTATTATCTCTAAATTGACCATCCCGAATCCGCGGGCGTTACAAAAGAATTCAGCTAGTCCAAAAGCTTGTGCATGACTTATTAATTCATACGACATGAAATAATAACTAGTTATATTCTCTTATAATTATTATTTTCATAAAACAGTAATTATTCCCTAAATAAAAAAAATTGATATTATTTATTAATAATCGTATTAATAATAAATGTACACAATGTTTCAACTTAATAACGGTGTGACCCTATAGGCTCATATATTATTAGCAATTTCTCTAAATAATAATTATTGGGCATATAGATTCAAAAATCTTCCACTTGCACAAGATTCATTACAGACTGACATAGACAATAGTTGACGTCAAGCAACGGGCTACTGCCCCTAATAGCACATGAAGGGTACCATCTCATCAATACCCAATTCCATGAGCTCTAAGCTATAATTGTCACTAAAGGTGTGCTATCGGTTATTCCTTTGTCTCATACATCATGTTGAACATGAGATATGGATCGTGATCAATCTCGTTTAGTTTTCAACTTTAAGTGAGGCCTTAGAAGTCTAACTCTCAACAAATAAGAGGGACAAATCGCATCTTGACTACATATGCCAATCAATGTAGTTCATTTCATAGCCAATGATAGTCCTTATGACTTCCTTTTATGGAACAACATTAAACCATGTCAAAGCACAAAAATTCCTACGCTTCAAGTCCCAAATATGTATGTCATCTCTAAGAATACAAAGATACAACCTTGATCAAAATATCACTTTTGAAAACGATCCATAAAGTGATTTTGATGTGGTTCATGTCCAATACTTATTATCCTAATCAAGTACCTATGAAGTTGGTAGTAGCTCTTGCAATTTTCATCTCCATGAAAATCAACCAATCCACTCATATTAGTCTTACCTCATAGATGCTGCCACAAATATGAACGAGTATGGACATTTAGAATAACCTAGTTATTCAAGGATTTAAACATGCTAACATAGAACACAAAAATTATTCAATGAAAGACTCATACCCAATATACCAATTCATTACAATATATGTTGTTTATATTGTTCCAATATCCAAATACTAAATTTCAATCAAGTACATCTCCTTATATCAACAAGGCTCTATAGCACCAGCTTGACTTTCACGCTTTAGCTAATGAAGGATCTTTGTTAAGTAGATTTGACCAAACTTGATTTGTATAAACTTTGCGAATACAAACACTTTCAGTTTTATATATAACTCATATATAAAGAAAACTATTGAGAATGTATTAGATTCTTAAATATGACTTAGATAACAATACTTGTGTAATGGGAATATTCATAGTCATAATGAACTATACATTAAGCATCTTAGTATGCGGTTCCTGAAACAACAATGTACTCTAAATCTGATGTATAATTGTAATTAAAATCAATATGGAAACACTATCCATGTAACTTTCTCTTCATTCATAATGAGTACATGCCCGATTGTGATTAAATATCATATCAATCTATTCGGAAGTTTAGCACGTGTGTAACATCTTTAAAAATAACTTTCTCTTAGATACCCCGCAAATTAGGAATATTTCTCTAGTTCTCACAAGTACTTTAGAATGTTTCTATAAGTCACATAGTGACTAGTTCTTGGATTATACTACTGGTATCATTCGGTATGATCTAACCATATTATTTATCTAGCCTTTATGCACAATCATGAAATATATGATTAATCCAATTGCAGCAACATATGGAATACAATCATATTATCTAGTTCAAAACATTTTCTCTAGGCTTTTGCTCAAAATCATGTCATGAGGTATTTAACAAGATAAACTCTCTTAGAGTCTTATATATTAACCTCATTAAGATCCTTGACAATCAGTGCAATCTCACTTAATGCTTTAAGTTTCCATGATCTATCTATATAGATCTTTATTCCAAGAATTAGTATGTCGGCTACATATAAGGCTATGAATTTTATTGCGCTCCACTAGCATTGTAGAAAACATAAGAGTCTTATTGATTTATTATTCAATCCCACCATGTAATTATCTTATAAGAGAGAAGATTCTTACTTTGAGATGTTAGATTTGATAACTTACTTACTCTTTATAGTCAAACTGTATCGAGGAAGATTAATCAAGCCTATACTTGATAATCATACAGGGATGCATCTCTATGTATTTTATTAGTTTCTGATCAACTATTGAGCAGATTCAACTACAGTTGAAAACGTGCTAGTTCCAAACTATGATGCATCTATCTTATGGAAATTTAGCTCTTAAAGTTCCAAATTGCTCCCATTTAGAAAACAAACTTTCTAAGCACTTGTCTTAGGTAATGAAAATTAGTGGGATTAGTGAAAACTTCACCCTAAACAATCATTTAGGATTAGTCTACATAAATGCAATTAGTAAATGCTAGAGTGTCTAAGCTCATTGTCTAACATAACCTTCATAACTCGATACCTTTTAGATAAGGGCAAACAATTACATCCTTAATCTAATGAAAGTATTTAATCTACTTGTTTGGTTGGAAAATATATATTCAATATATATATTTGTTGCAGTGAGCATTCCAAAAGTTTTATAAAGTAAATAGTTCTTTTAAAAACATCATATAAATGACTGCAAGGTCTCTGTTTTATTCTCTTCGAAAACATGTACCATTGACATTCAAACAGTGGCTATGTGACCCTATCCCACTAGAGAATTCAAAGGCTACCTCGAACATCAAAAGGTAGATCCAAGTGACCAGGTGATCCTACGCCACAAGAACCATACTAATGAAGAGTGAGTGTTTTTATCAGAATGAGTTGTGAATCGATTCCACAACTCCTAAGATGTTCCAAGAAAACTTGGTTTCCAAACCTCATTTTCTTTTTCACGATGAAAGGTTGATGATGATCTCAGTAATTTGTACTTCGATCTTCACTACGAAACAAATTGAGAAAATCAAAAGTTTCAACAATAACGAATAAAAGTTGTTAGTGAAGTTGATTAAACATCTATCACCAAATCTATTCATGGATTGAAAAGATTACATGCATCAATTATGTATAATTGTTTGAATAGCCCTTGGTTCTTTAACTACTAATAGATAAATACACTTGCGAATCATCTTCCCATACAAATAAGATTCCTATAAATCAAATAAATCAAGCTCATTTGCCTTCAAAATTCCATCCTTTTGAAGTTGGTTTATATGTTTCATATTTATATAGTCATGATGATTATGATATAGATAAGTTTGAATCAAATATCATTTGTTTAATTAGGTGCTGTGATTATAGCCATCAATTTAATGAAAGCTTATAGATTTACTTTATAATTAACATAATGAGAAAATATTCTTTAAAATAGAATACATCATTTGAGAACATGAATGTGAACATCCATTAAACTATAAGTAAATCTAGATTTATTTATAAATGAAAACTATTACATGTCCCTATAAGAACATGTACAAAACATCTATTGTTTAAATAAAGACTAAAACAACACTTGTTATATCTTCAACATGAATTGCCATTCGTTTGTAATTAGTTGATTGTTTCTTCTAATCATCAACACATAATATCAATTATTAATTTCACTTGAGGTATAACATACTCAAGTGAATGATAGAAAACAATAGTTTTATCATATAGATATCTAAAGTCTTGATTCAACTCGATAAGATTAAAGGAGTAATTCCTATTTTAGTGTCTAGTTTCTTCCAATATAGAAAACAACACTAATCATTTGGTCCTTTCTTTATTTCTTGGTTTATGCTATATATCCCTTAACTGAAGTATAAGTTTATTTGAGTACACAATCTATTAGACTTCCTTTATTCAATGTTTGAACAGACTTGAAGTACTTTCTAGTGTTTTGATTGAATATCTACTTTACCTGATGAGACATCTGATATGTTTCATAATTATCCAAGACTTTCTACAAGTCAAGGTTAAATACTCTAGTAAGATGTGAGACACGTCAACATCATCACAATAATACTTTCATCAAAGTATCATGATCAAACTAAATGGCTTGCAGAGGTATGGGATAGTTCAATATATATAATTTCTATTTATCCTTAAGGTAGAACCTCAGGTGACCCTTGCCCATAAACTTAATCAAACTCGGTAGGTAGTGATTACCAATTACATACGATATGTAACTCCCGGATTATGGGATCCTAAACAACTATTGTTTAACTTGGCATGTTTATCTCATTTATGCATCAGACCTCTCATGCTTAAGTGACCATTATCACGCAAGATTTAGATAAAGTCATCTGACTTGAAACAACTTGTAGTATTGTAACTAACTAGTGACAACGTGACCCTTTAGAAACCAGAAACTACAAAACTACCTCAAATATCATAAGACAATCCTAATGACCAGGTGACCCTATGCCACTAAGACCATACAAATGGTAACGAGTTTTCTTCAAAAGGACGATAATGACATGCATTTTTAGAAAAGGTTATATATATATATATATATATATATATATATATATATATATATATATATGTTTGTGTGTGTGTGTGTGTGTTTTACAATTATAGTTTATAAAAACATGGTCTCATAAATATTACATGCATCCAACAATTCATATACCCTTTTGTAAAATTCATATCACTTGTCATGAGGTTCTTTAGGTTCCAAATAAAACTTAATTTTATTTGCCATTAATTGTGAACAATTATAAACTAAATCCGGTAATTTAAAGTTTAGTCGTGTATTGGTTTTAAGAACTGGTAGTAGTGTTAATAAAACTTTATTTTATACTAAAGAGTTGGAGTTTTGGATGAGTTCTAAAATCATTCTTTCAAATCTCCTTTTAACATTCAAAAACTTATGACTTCATGAATTTATAAAATAAACTAATTTTATTTTATAAACTCAATTTTATGCATCATATGATAAAAGTCATATTTTCATAAACCAAAACTTGGGTGATAATACTTATGTTTTAAATCTCATTTGTCATGCATAAAACATAATATCAACATGTTGCATTATGTTTAAAAAACCAATATCATATATTAAGTTTCGACACAAAAAATAATAACTAGTTTTATTATTTGCCGTTATAACGCTATAAACCGATTTTAGTCTTTTTATTAAAAACTTCTTATTTATTATAAAGACATGGAGTTTATATAATGTTTAAACAAATTTTAAACCATTTCAAATATTTTAAAGTTAGGTATTTATAAGTTTTACAATAAAACTATTTTCAACAAAAAAATTGATTTTTAACCGGTAACCGGTAAAAATGTTTTTATAAATATCCATTTATAAACATATTATATTATCTTTTAAATATTTTTTACTCAAACTTCATGTGATATTATCTTATGTTAAAATGTTTGTTGACATGTAAAACTCATTTTCATACATAAAACATAACATACAATAACATAAAATTAAACATCACATGCATGTATTATAATGTGTATAAATCAAGCCATGTCTAGTAATAATTTTTATGATTCATCACAAGAATTATTAAGTATTTCCTAGAGAACTTAAGGGACACTTCAAAAAGGACTTGAAACTCTCACTTCCCAAGTGAACTCTTGCTTGCAAAGGGACTTCAAATCTTCATGTTGTGAAAGTTTCAACACTTAAACTATTAAGACTATAATTAAGCCCAAAACCAAAAGTAAAAGCTTATGGTTGAGATTATGGTCTTAAATGGTTAAGTCGTCTTCAAGGAGGTCATTTCTTCATCTTGTCACATTTAAAAAGAAATGCAACTAGTCTAACTAATTTATTACAACAAATCAACAAATGAAAAAGTACATATTTATCTATTACATCTAATGAATAAATAAATATCAACTAAACAAAAAACAAAGGTCCAAATGATTTGTATATACACAGCAACAAATCAAATATTATAACAACACTCTTTGTTTTTTCAAAGGCAACATTTATATAACCAAAATGCATGAAAAATAGTTATCTATAAAACTAAACAATTTTAACCAAGATGTTTCCGAAGAAGACAAATATGGATTTTTCTTAACCAAAAGAAATCCATTCTTGTTTTCCAAAAACTAAAGATTATCAAACATAAAAAATCATTCTAGCATATAAAAGATGGCTTTGATACCACTGTTGGGTTTTGATACAAAATATAAGTTAGTTTTTCATAAAACCGGTTAACAGAAGCGTTAAATCATACCATACGATATAATAACTAGTTATGCTCTCTTTAATTATTATTTTCACAAAAGGAGCTCACAATCAACAATGGAGGATTAGGGATTTCTTGAGGGTGAAGGCATGTGATGGAGGTTGAGGGTGTTTAAACCCTAGCCCTTACCTCCCTTAAATATGGGCCCAAGCCCAGTAGTTAGGGTTTTTGCATGCAGGGTTGTCATGGTGTGACCAACATGTTGTCACGTCATGACACACAATGAGATGCACGTTCTTCTACGGGCACTATCACGTCGTCACACACACATACTCACTTTGTAACTATTGTTTTCAACCATAAAGACTTAATTGATAAAATTAGAAGTGATTCTTACCTAGAACTTGGTGTTACATGATGAATCAAGTATGTAGGTTGATGCTTAATCGGCCAGTCATTGTTTTTATTGATGATATTCTGGTCTATTCCAAGACCATGGAGCAGCATTAGGAGCACCTACGAGTGTTACTTAGAGTGTTGAACAATGAGAGACTATATTCCAAGTTCTCCAAGTGTGAGTTCTAATTGTGAGAGGTCCAGTTCCTAGGACACCTCGTCAAACAGAAGTAGATTTTGGTCTATTCGGCCAAGATCGAGGCAATTATGCAGTAGTTGGCCCCGAAGTCTCCATCTTAGATCATGAGTTTTATTGGGTCGGAAGGTTACTATCGAAGGTTTATCTGGCATTTCTCCAAGATTTTTGTTTCTCTTACTCAGTTGACGAAGAAGGATATGGATTTCTGCTAGGGCCTTGAGCAGCAAAATACATTCGAGACTCTGAGACAGGGATTATGTGAAGCCCGATATTAACCCTTCGAGAGGATGTTTAGGACTTTATCGTTTTTTGTGATTCTCCGATCATTGGATTAGGAGTGGTGCTCATGCAGTAGGATAGAGTCATTTCGTTTACTTCCAGGAAGCTGAAGTCTCACGAGGGTTGGTATCCGACGCACGACTTGGAGTTGGGGGCAGTGACGTTTGCCTTTAATATTTAGCTACACTATCTATATGGGGTCCGTTGTACCATCTACACAGATCACAAGAGCTTGAGATATCTTATGGATCAACCAAATTTGAATATCATGCATCGTAGATGGCTTGACGTGGTCAAGGATTATGATTACGAGATTCTTTATCATTGGGGGAAGGCCAATGTGGTCGTCTACACTTTGAGTCGTAAGGAACTAGTGCCCGTGTTTGAGGATTATGTTTAAGGATGACCATTGTATCACTACTTTTGGACTTGATCACGGAGGCTTAGACCAAGGGAATTAGGAGGGTGAATTAGAAGAAGGAGAAGATCAGGGGCCAAATTCGCATATTTGTCCTCGATTATAGGGGACTTATGACCCAATGTGGGCGGGTTTGGGTCCTAGTTTCTGGTGGGTACAGCAGAAATTATTAAAGGGGGCGCCTAATTCCAAGTTCAAAATTCACCTTAGAGCCACAAACATGTATTGTATGAAGAGAGATAGCTTGGTGCGTAGAGAGTTGTTTGACATGTCGTATGGTCAAGGCAGAGCACTAGAGACCACAAGGCAAGTTGCATCCCTTGGAGGTTCCCATGTGGAAATTAAAGTAGATTACCATGGATTTTATCACCAGGTTGTCGAGGACAGCCAAGGGATTTGATGTCATTGGGGTTATTGTTGATTTTTTGACCAAGAGTTCTCGCTTTCTTGCCATTTAGGAGAATTCTTCGGCCGAAAACTTTGTCAACATGTATGTGTGTAAGATCGTTGCTCGCCATGGTGTAGCGGTTTCCATTATATTCAATCGAAATGTTGAATGAGGTTTCATGAAGAGTTGGGAATGAGATTGCACCTCAGCACTGCTTATCACCCTCATATAGACGGTCAGAATGAGCAGATTATCCAGGCGCACGAGGATATGTTGAGGCCTTACGTCATTGATTTTGGTGGGTGCAAATACACCTACCTCCCTTTATCTGAGTTTTCATATAACAAGAGTTATCATTCCAGCATTGTTGCAACTCCTTATGAGCTTTTATATGGGAGGAAGTGTCATACTCGAGTTTGTTAGGGAGAGGTCGGGCATAGGGTCATAGGGAGGATTAAGGTAGTACTTTAGACAAAAGAGCTTATTCATCATATAAAACAGAGGTTGCAGACAACACAGAGCCAACATTAGACTTATGATAATAGACACTGAGGCAAATTAGGCCCTAGATTTATCGGACCTTTTTCGAGGAGTGGTCAGGGTAGGAAAAGTGGGCAACTGGTTGGATCTGCATAACGAGCTAAGCTATATCCATAGCACATTCCATGTTTCTTAGCTTCGGAAGTGCTTAGTTAATGATACGATAGTGGTTCCATTATACGACATTCAGGTTATTGACTGGCTGAATTATGTGGAGATGTCGGTAGCGATTGGATAGGAAGAAGAAGGTCTTGCATAACATGGTGCACTTAGTCAAGGTTCGGTGGCAACGCCGGAAGGGTTCCAAGTAGACTTGGGAGCCCAAGTCAGAGATACGTGAGCATTACCCAAGCTAGTTTGTGACTGAGGATTTCGAGGATGAAATTTGATTCAAGTTGGGGAGAATTGTAACACCTGATTCTTACAGGTATTATTTCTTTTGTTTAAATTTATGATTTTAAGAATTTTTGCCCTACTTTGAGCGTATGATAGTCCCTTATGTTAAGCATAGGTCAGAAATCGGATGTGGGAACATATTGTCCTACACTGAGCATAAGAAAAGCTACGTTGAGCATAGGTGTGATGGACAAAAACCCTAAACCTAAGCTAGTGAACCCTATTCAAAGCCTCTAACTCCTTAACACCCTCTCCATGCTCAACATCAAACCTCTTAAGTAGCCACCTCGAAACCCTAGCCATCTTGTGAGAGTTTTGGAGATCTTAGAGTGTTTTGTGTGCATCATTATCCTCCCTAGGAACATATAAAGTTTCTATCATAATGATATTTCATGTTAGAGCTAGTCATTCTTGAGATTTATATAGTTTTGTTTAGGGATGAGCATCATAAATGGGTATCCGCTTTCAGAACTGGAACCGCCTCGAAACTGTTGGTTCTTGAACATGAATCGCCTTAAGCAGTTTCCAGTTCTAGTTCGTAAAGTTATAGAACCGCCTTAACCGGTTTCGGTTCCAGTTCTCATTTTTTTGGAACCGCTACCCGCTGGGTACCCGTCGGAACCGGTTTATATTATTATTATTATTATTATTATTATTATTATTATTATTATATATGTATGTATATATACTAGTATTTAGTATGAATATGTGTGTGTTATTTAGACCAATTTAGAATATATTAGTTCGATTTTCTTTGTCGTTGGTCCAAATTGATTCGATTTGGATCGAACTAAATTGCGGTTTTATTAGTAATAGTTAATAAAGTTAATGTAACCGGGTTATCGGCTCTTGGAACCGAAATCACTAGTTCCGGGACTGGTTCCAAATTTAAGTACTGCCTAGACCGGTCCCGGTTCCGATTCTCACCTTCAAGGAACTGGCGGTTCTGGTTCCGGCCAAATGAGGCGGGTACCTGTCACACCCCCGAACCAGATAGCGGAAACGTCCGGGGGCTTGGTGTGACTTCATCTTTGTAGTATCATCACATAGTAGATAACTGAAACATAACATCATCATCAACATCACATATAAGATAACAACATACATTGTTTAAATCGAATATTGTGTCTGAATATTACATGCAAAAATAGTTAAAGTATGATAAAACAAAATATAACAAAATATCCATTAGTTTGTTCCGCTCAACCTGCTTCACCGGTTTCCTGAGAATAAAAGTTAATTTAAAAAGGTCAACATAAAAATGTTGGTGAGTTCATAAGCATGTTTGAGATAATGATTTGTATAATTTCGTAATGACCAGAAAATCCTATATTTTCTGAAAACAATTTAGTATATTTGTGAAAATGATTTGTATGACTTTGTATCGCAAGAAAAATCCTGTATTTTCTGAAAACATTTCAATATGTTTGTGTCCGGTCGTGTATTAATGCATGTGTGTTATTGTTTCTAGTATGCAAAAGAGAATGAATAAAATGTAAAGAGAATGTACAGAGAATGCCCCCAGACAACCCTATGTTGCCTGTAAAAGAGAATGCTGGTATACTAACCCCCGAGGTTGAGTACCGGTGTGAGTATGTTCCCGAGTAATCCATTTAGAAAATAGAATGGTCTCCCATAAATTTATAACATTAATTCCTCTAAGTGAGTCATTATAACCATACTAGATAATGACAAATTCGTATGTCTTGGCGTTGTTGAACGCCGACGAAAAATAGAATAAGGTTTTTGTCACCCTAGACTAGCCTAGTCTAACTGTAAGGAACAGCTCAGGAGTGGGGTGTCATCCCCGTAAAAATCTATACACAAACCCCCGCTCTTCCTCCAAGAGACTCTCGTTATAACTACAGGCTACGATCGTACACCAATAGGTGTCAACCAACACGTCTCACTAGATCCTTAATCGAATTTACGCGAAGAGAAACATATAAAACACATTCCAGGCCCAAATGAACATATAAGTGAACGACTAAGGCCCACTAAACAAGTAAATCATTTCTAAGCTCATAAGGAATGAGATAATATATCTTGGGCCCAAAATATATGTAAAAGGACAACTAAGGTCCATTTTACATGTAACGTATTTACAAGCCCAAGTAGCATGCAAAGAGTATCCAAGGTTCATCATGCATGTTAATGGGTCAATGAGGCCCAATAAACATATAAAGAGTATTCAGGACCTATCAAGCATATAAATGGTCACTAAGGCCTAATAATATGAGAAAGGCAAAATTAGCCCATTTATTATATTATTGCTTGTTTTAATTCAATTATTTACCACAATGGCATAAAAGGCCCACTTTTGTAAAAATGACATTCTTGGCCCATTAAGCCAAAACTTTACAATTAAGACCCATTTTTGGTAAAAATAGCATTTTAGGCCCCCTTTTGGACAAAACTTCCATTTAAGGCTAGTTTTTGTAAAAATAACATTTTTAACTCACTTTTGTCAAAATTATCATTTATGGCTTGATTTTTATAAAAATATGTATTTTCGGCCCATAATAGATAATTTCATCTTTTTGGCCCAAATTTTTATAATTTCACATCTTTAACCCTTTTTATCAAAAATTTGAATTTTTGGCACAACTTTCTTGAAAATGGCATTTAAGCTCACAAAATATCAAATATTACAATTTTTGGGCCGAAAACCGTGAGAAGCCCAAATAAGGCACATTTATGAAAATGTTTACATTTTTAGTCCTTGTAAGGTCTCAAATGTCAAAATTAGCCGTGTTTAGAAAAAAAAAACCTTTTGAACCCCTTACTAGCCGTGAGTTACACAAATAACCCATTCTTTTGTCATTTTGTCACTTTCAGCGCCTTTTATGAAGTTTTTCTTAGCTTTAAGTAACTTATATGTATTTTAAACCTTTTTCTTGTAAGATAAGTGGAAATAATTGTTATGTTATACCAATATCATCATTTTTTAGTAGATCTTTAAGTTCATGAAGTTGACAACACATAAACACATATATAACTAGAAAAACACACAAAATCATGCACACACACATAGATCTACACAAAACAACTTTTATTCTCCCCCAAAACAAAGTAAAAATCGAAAATAGGTGGTATGAACTCACATTGCTTTGAAGTTTTCGTTTTTTGGTGAGGAAATGAGAAGATCTCGGCCCTAGATGTGTTGTTGAGAAGATTTTCGAGATCTACGAAGTCCCAAGAGCATGGATCATGAAATGATGTGGGTTAGGAAGAGATTTTTGGTGTAAATTTGAAGTTTAACCATAGAGTCAAACAAGAACTTACCAAAAGTGATGAGCTTTGATGAAGAGTTCTTGATCTTTCACAAGACACATTTGAAATTTTGGAGATATGATGAGTGAATTATTGATGTTCTAGAGAGCTTTTTGGTGGAGTTGAAATGAAAGAAAATAAGAGTGGTGAGAGACTCTTTGGCCGAGAGTTAAGAAGAAGAGAAAAGGAGAAGGAAAACCTTGCATGGAAGTATGGGATTGGGTAATTACATGAAGTGTATTAAGCTTAATTGCATGAAGGATATCAATGAGGTGTCATGATCTTAATATGTCTCCATATTTCATTTCTTTTTTTTAATTGGGCCGAGAATGTGATAGTGTGAGGAGTAATATAGTGGTAGAATTGAATATACTTGAACCTACAAGGTCCAAGGTGGAAGTTTTCGGCCCATTCGGCCCTCTTAGGGTTTTACGGCCCAAAAGAGTGAACATAATACATTTTAGGCCCATTTAGGTTCAAGAAAACATCTATGGACCATTAAGGCCCATAAAAATGAAGTGAGTCATTTAGGCCCATCATGGCCCAAAATACTTTAACTTGATGAATATAGGTCCAATTAGAGCCCAAATAGGGTTCCTTGCCCAACTTACCCAATTTGAAAGTTCATTTTACCCTAAATTTGGTTTAAGGATTATGATTTGGAATTCTGATGCTAATTGAATGTTGATTTGGTAATTGTTAGTCTAGGAAATCGTCCGGGGCCGCAACTAGGGATTCCGTGCATTGAGCTTCAGCAATCAAGGTGAGTCTCCTCAGCATACCAATAGGTTGAAGGCACTAAGGCCGGCCTATTATGTGTGATGGGGTATGCTAGTTGATTATGTGTCATGTGGTATGCTAGTTGATTATGTGGTATATGATATGATAGTTGTCTTTGTGATACTTATATTGAAAACCCCGGGGGGAGCCCGTGGCACTTGGATGTCAGACCATGTGGGGGAGCCAATGATATTCCAGGTAAAGACCATGGGAGTGGCCATGACACTTGGTTATCAGACCATGTGGGGGAGCCCATGACATTCCAAGCAAGACCATGTGGGGAGATGTGACATCCCCATTTTCACGGCCAGAAAAGACCGATTTTGTTTATGCTTTATAAAAATCAGAGTACTTCATTTTATAAAAATGTTGCGGAATTTGTTCCCAGAAAAACATGGTAAATACGTTATTAAAACATTTTCGATGAAACGTATTTATTTCATTTTAAAACGTTTGGGATGTCATCGTTAATACAAAAACATAAGCATAAACAGAACTTACAATTATTTACACTAGTGATCTACATCTCTTTAAATCTCTCAGTGTATTGTGACTTCATATCAACACCTGTGATAAAAATAAACTGAGTGGGTCAGGTTGGGAAACCTGGTGAGCACATAGGGTTTTCAACCCACAATAATATAATTATTATTTTTAAACATCAAACAATCAACCCAATTACCCATTCCCGTTATCCTCACATTACGTCCCTAAAACATCTAACACAAGGGACCTAGTCAAAGGACTATCATTGGGATGGAGTATATCTGGTGAGCACACAGTTCACACAGTTCGAATAAACACACAGTTCGAATAAACACACAGTTCGGTTAAACACAAAGTTCGAATAAACACCTACAGGTTGCGAGCCTGTTAGTGTTCCACTGGACTGTCTAGAATAGTCCGTGGTCGTCATCTATACTCCGCTAGATGACTAGATCATCAAGAACATCTATAACGAGGCATCTCATTATTTCGTTTTATCACACAGCAACTAATACATCTACCCATGTTTTACCCAACACATTTTGTAGATATAAAATACATATACAGTTTAAATCATTGAAAACATGTATAAAACGTTCATCCAACATAGATAGCAAGTATACAGATAATATACACACACAGCACGTAATTTATATAAAATAATTCATATCTATGTGTAAGCTGAAAGTAACTATGCACTCACCTGAGAAGGTGGTGACTTGGTACTCGGACAGCGCTTCGTTTACTTTAAAATAATTTCCTTTGACGAAACCTAGTATTATCACCACTAGATTTTAGTCTAATATTACCGTGACTAATTATTAGTCTTATTATTATTATTATTATTATTATTATATAAGCGTTTAAACAATACTTTCCAACTACTATGTACAGACAGGGGCAGACATAAAACACCGGAGGGCAGGACCATTTTGGCGTATAGTACTTCTGAAATCCAACAACCCTATGCGGCCCTTTAAACCAGATTCCCCGTACCGCGAGTAGTTAAAAGATATTATAACGACACTTATATAAGTCATAATAATAGCCCAAATATTTATTATAAATTTATAATAACAATACTAATTTTAAATATAAACTATATTTAAAATAGGGTAAACATAACTTACTTTCAAGGGGATTTTAGCTAGGAGTCGGGCTCTGCAGGGGCAGAACTTCGTCGCTAAATCTTTCTAAGAAAGATTCGTGCAGCGCTTCAGTGCTCACCTTACTATACTAAAACTACAGAAAGAGAAGTCGAATCACGAGGGACCGAAATGCTCGGGGGGATAAGGAGAGAAAGACTCTTGAATCAAGAGAATTGTGCAAGAAATATGAGAGCCCAAGGCTCTTATTTATACTAATTGAATTTTCAAAAACTACCCTCCATAATTACTTAATGACCTTTTAGTTATATAAACAACTAAACACCCCTCTATAATACTATTTTAAATGGATTTAATGATCTTTGTACTAAACTAATGTCGAAAGAACTCAACATTAGTTTTATAATAACCGCATCGTCGATACCTTTCTAATGATATATACATATGTATATATATGTGTACGTATACATGATTTATACTTTATTTTAATACGTAAATATACTACTATAATTTGTAACTCGCTCATACGAACTCCATTTTTGACGTTATTTATATCCACGCGTAGGTGGAGACATACTCTACAACTTTCGTTTAGACTCCGTTGGTTAATTTTGACTTTATTTTTAAAGTTATATTTTTAACAGGCCAGGACAGGATTGGTCCGTTAAAATCTCATAACTTCTTTATTCGATGTCCATTTTCGTCTGTATTTTTATCGTTACGCTACTAATAACGAGATCTTCGATTCTTGTTTAGGTTGTGTCGGCTAAAAATCAATCGATCTAAAATTCGAATTTCGGGCTGTACACCGCTAATCCGAAACTTCGAAAAATCATAACTTCTTCATACGAAGTCAGATTTGGGCGTTCTTTTTATCGATGTTCTTAGTTTAACATATTCTACGACTTTTGTTTAGAGCGCTAAGGCTAAATCTCTATATATCATAAATTTACTATTTAAGCTTCCCGGCGCCGTGCCGGTTCCGACGCGAAACTTCGACGGGTCATAACTTCTTCGTTATAACTCGGATTTCAGCGTTCTTTATATGTACGGAAACCTTGTGACATATTCTACAAATTGGTTAAGATTATTTATTCTAAATAATCTTTTTGTCAAAAAGTCGTTTTCGACCCCTATTGTCTCTAAATTGACTAGCCCGGATCTGCGGGCGTTACAATTATCTCCCCCTTAGGATGATTACGTCCCGGAATCATCAACGAAACAGGGCTCGTATAATGACTCCATACGTCATCTTTTCATCCTAGTTAATAATTATAACTTCTATATTCCTTCAAGTCTATCTCTTAGACTCATTGACTGTAAGCAGTACTCGATCGTGCACCTGCTCTCTACCTCGGGCTAGACTTCAAATTATGACCTATCATCATGTGATGCACATTTAGACTTAGGTCTCTTAGAGTTAAATTCTAAAATAGACTATGCCTTCCTTCATGTTCTAATGTGATATAATCACACTTTAACATGTAGCGTTTCTGGCTACCAACTTCTTTAACAACGAACGCGATACTTCTATTGATTGCTTTGATTTCAATCGTTTGGTTTAAGTCAGACGCTACATCAAACTTGGTTCTCTGAACCACGCAACATACTCATCGTAGTCAGACTCAATTCGGTATGACCACTAGGGTCGGAAATCAACAATCTTTTTAGTCATTATCGAAACGATGGTAATGACATACTTGAAAAAAAAAACAGAATCAGTTACTAGCTTCTTGGTAACCTTGTGACTTTCCCTGATCCAAGTGTGAGTCCTGTGCTTCCGGTAGTATAGGCCTCTACTACCATTCACACCTACTCATACTCGTCCCAAGTATTGTCCCGCAGTCTCTCCAAGTCACCATACACGAAAAAAAACAACTTAACACATCAGATAACAAAACAAAGGTTTCATATTATTTCTTGAAACGATTACATAGGTGTTCAAGTTCACCCTAGACTATGCCTCTAACAGGCTAAATCATATGATTCTATGGCTACATTATAACTCGATCCTTGGATGTCAAGCCGTCATTCCTGAATCCTCGCATTGTCATCTGCTTCGTCTAGGATCATATGGAATGCTCTTGCCTTCGGTTTTGGCGGAATGTTTGGTTTTTCCGCCTCTTTCTTTTTCGGGCAATCCTTAGCAACATGCCCTTCTTCACGTCATTCATAACACACCCTTTTGCACTCGTTGGTGTAATGTCCGGTCTTCCCACACTTGTAGCAAGTCACTTCTTCGCTACATTTCCCAAAGTGATTCTTTTTGCACTTCTCGCACCTTTTCACTTTGTTTCCTCCTCCGCTAGACTCCTTTGAACCAGACTTGATCTTCTTATTGGGCCTCGTAGATTCCTCAAACTTCCTCTTTTCGCCAACCTCAATCTTGTTGGCAGCTCTTCCCTTAATCATATCTTCCACAGACTTGGCAGCCCAGATAGCTGCCTCCAGAGTAGGAGCCTGACGCACTGGCACCGCGTACTCCCATGGAAGTCCCTTTGCGTACTTGTCAATTTTCGTCAGCTCATCCGGAACAAGACGCAAGGCAAACTCCATCTTTTCTGTGAAGTTGTTCGTGTATTCATCGATTGACATGCTTCCCTTCTTCAGGGTTAGAAACTGGTTCTCTAGCTCAAGCAGGTTTTGAGCTGAGCAGTACTTTCGTTTGAATTGCACCAAAAATTCTGCCCATGTCAGTTGCAGGGGCTCATTAGGGCTCAGAGTCTTCCCCAAGGTATTCCACCAACGTACAACACTTCCTCGAAACTGACGCACTGCAAATGTGGTCTGTAGCTTCCCTCTGCAACCGCATGTCATGAACGCTAACTCCATCTCCGAGATCCAATCCATGACCCCGATCGAATCCTCCTTTCCAGTGAAAGTCGATGGCTTGCAAGTCAGAAAATCCTTGTACTTGCATCCATTCCTCTCGACTTTGTCATCTTGGTTGTTTTGTCGAACTATTGGTGGGTTGACTTGACCAACAGTCCCACTGTAGTTTCCTTCCTCAGTCTGCCCTTCGTTCAACTCGGGCTGTTCGATCTGAATAGTGGCTTCCTCACGATTTTGTTGGAGCAAACGTCTAGTTTCCTCCATTTGACGATCCAACATTGCCTGGATCATCGCTTGCACTCCGGCCATCGTTATTGGTCCGACAGCGGCTTCCACAACTGGTATTTGCTCGATCACGGGGGGTTGGTGTCCGTTCCCATTTGCATTCACGTTTCCACTACGGGTTCTTGCCATCTTGATCTATACACCGAATAAGGTGAATCCAGATCTTTACTTAGGATTGACGGTTAAATCATCCTTATCACTCCAAAACGTTTATATGCTAGTTCTAATATCGTAGTCGTACGTTTAGAATCCTAAACACATAAGGTTTCCAGATCCGGTCGGCAACAGACCATAGATCCGAACAACTAACAGCATATCAGGCACAAGTATTTAGCACATAAAATCATTTTAGGCACAATTCCTAAAATAAGCTAGTGCTCACACCTCACAATCATCGCTTAGCATTCTAAGTTTAAGTCTAGAAATAAATCCATATTCCTAGTTCGCTTAAACTAATGCTCTGATACCAACTGTGACATCCCCATTTTCACGGCCAGAAAAGACCGATTTTGTTTATGCTTTATAAAAATCAGAGTACTTCATTTTATAAAAATGTTGCGGAATTTGTTCCCAGAAAAACATGGTAAATACGTTATTAAAACATTTTCGATGAAACGTATTTATTTCATTTTAAAACGTTTGGGATGTCATCGTTAATACAGAAACATAAGCATAAACAGAACCTACAATTATTTACACTAGTGATCTACATCTCTTTAAATCTCTCAGTGTATTGTGACTTCATATCAACACTTGTGATAAAAATAAACTGAGTGGGTCAAGTTGGGAAACCTGGTGAGCACATAGGGTTTTCAACCCACAATAATATAATTATTATTTTTAAACATCAAACAATCAACCCAATTACCCATTCCCGTTATCCTCACATTACGTCCCTAAAACATCTAACACAAGGGACCTAGTCAAAGGACTATCATTGGGATGGAGTATATCTGGTGAGCACACAGTTCACACAGTTCGAATAAACACACAGTTCGAATAAACACACAGTTCGGTTAAACACAAAGTTCGAATAAACACCTACAGGTTGCGAGTCTGTTAGTGTTCCACTGGACTGTCTAGAATAGTCCGTGGTCGTCATCTATACTCCGCTAGATGACTAGATCATCAAGAACATCTATAACGAGGCATCTCATTATTTCGTTTTATCACACAGCAACTAATACATCTACCCATGTTTTACCCAACACATTTTGTAGATATAAAATAAATATACAGTTTAAATCATTGAAAACATGTATAAAACGTTCATCCAGCATAGATAGCAAGTATACAGATAATATACACACACAGCACGTAATTTATATAAAATACTTCATATCTATGTGTAAGCTGAAAGTAACTATGCACTCACCTGAGAAGGTGGTGACTTGGTACTCGGACAGCGCTTCGTTTACATTAAAATAATTTCCTTTGACGAAACCTAATATTATCACCACTAGATTTTAGTCTAATATTACCGTGACTAATTATTAGTCTTATTATTATTATTATTATTATTATTATTATTATTATTATTATTATTATTATTATTATTATTATTATTATTATTATTATTATTATTATTATTATTATATAAGCGTTTAAACAATACTTTCCAACTACTATGTACAGACAGGGGCCAGACATAAAACACCGGAGGGCAGGACCATTTTGGCGTATAGTACTTCTGAAATCCAACAACCCTATGCGGCCCTTTAAACCAGATTCCCCGTACCGCGAGTAGTTAAAAGATATTATAACGACACTTATATAAGTCATAATAATAGCCCAAATATTTATTATAAATTTATAATAACAATACTAATTTTAAATATAAACTATATTTAAAATAGGGTAAACATAACTTACTTTCAAGGGGATTTTAGCTAGGAGTCGGGCTCTGCAGGGGCAGAACTTCGTCGCTGAATCTTTCTAAGAAAGATTCGTGCAGCGCTTCAGCGCTCACCTTACTATACTAAAACTACAGAAAGAGAAGTCGAATCACGAGGGACCGAAATGCTCGGGGGATAAGGAGAGAAAGACTCTTGAATCAAGAGAATGGTGCAAGAAATATGAGAGCCCAAGGCTCTTATTTATACTAATTGAATTTTCAAAAACTACCCTCCATAATTACTTAATGACCTTTTAGTTATATAAACAACTAAACACCCCTCTATAATACTATTTTAAATGGATTTAATGATCTTTGTACTAAACTAATGTCGAAAGAACTCAACATTAGTTTTATAATAACCGCATCGTCGATACCTTTCTAATGATATATACATATGTATATATATGTGTACGTATACATGATTTATACTTTATTTTAATACGTAAATATACTACTATAATTTGTAACTCGCTCATACGAACTCCATTTTTGACGTTATTTATATCCACGCGTAGGTGGAGACATACTCTACAACTTTCGTTTAGACTCCGTTGGTTAATTTTGACTTTATTTTTAAAGTTATATTTTTAACAGGCCAGGACAGGATTGGTCCGTTAAAATCTCATAACTTCTTTATTCGATGTCCATTTTCGTCTGTATTTTTATCGTTACGCTACTAATAACGAGATCTTCGATTCTTGTTTAGGTTGTGTCGGCTAAAAATCAATCGATCTAAAATTCGAATTTCGGGCTGTACACCGCTAATCCGAAACTTCGAAAAATCATAACTTCTTCATACGAAGTCAGATTTGGGCGTTCTTTTTATCGATGTTCTTAGTTTAACATATTCTACGACTTTTGTTTAGAGCGCTAAGGCTAAATCTCTATATATCATAAATTTACTATTTAAGCTTCCCGGCGCCGTGCCGGTTCCGACGCGAAACTTCGACGGGTCATAACTTCTTCGTTATAACTCGGATTTCAGCGTTCTTTATATGTACGGAAACCTTGTGACATATTCTACAAATTGGTTAAGATTATTTATTCTAAATAATCTTTTTGTCAAAAAGTCGTTTTCGACCCCTATTGCCTCTAAATTGACTAGCCCGGATCTGCGGGCGTTACAGGAGATCATGGCACATAGGTGTAAGACCCTAGGGGAAGCCCACGACCTCCTGGAGTAAGACCCTGGAGGGAGTCCACGGAATACGTATATGTTAGTATGCATGGCTTGTATGGCTGATATGGTTTATGTGATTATGTGGATTATGTGGGGTATGTTATGGGGAACTCACTAAGCTTCATGGTTACTGTTTTGTTTATGGTTCAGGTATCATTGGTTTGGAAAGGAAGGGCTCGGCTTGATCGCAGCGCACACACCTGTGTTTTCCGCATTATGCGATTTTGGGATGTAACTCTGATAAATGTTTTATTAAAGCAATGTTTTTGAATGGTTGGATTAAGTAACATATGTGTTTGACTATAATGAAAAATAAAAATTTTACCCTGGTTTTTTGCCTCGTTACATATAAGCAATGTAACTTCTTATTAACTATTAAATATGGAAGTGTTACTAATAATGGAAGATGGTCAATTTTATGAAGGGGATACTCTTGATGTATATATGAAACCTTACTAGATGAAGTTTGTGGACTTTGCTGTATATATAATACTGACATTTTTCATGGGAGTAACCATATTTATTTTCGTTTACACAAGCTAATATCCCCTTATCTTATATTCTCTATTACTTTTGTTCTCAAATACTTTTTCTTACTTCATTTACCCTTTGAAAAAAAGGACAAAACTATTTGACCTTTTATAACTATAAATCATATCCTAAACAACACACTTTTATATATTTTAGCATCATTAACAATGAAATTTTCAGCTAAATGTCACCTTCATATAATCCATATCGACAATACTTCACCTAGCCGTCCTTAGGACGACCTTAACACTTGCCTAGTCTATATATATATATATATATATATATATATATATATATATATATATATATATATATATATATATATATATATATATAAGTAGGATCGGACGAGGACTCAAAAACCAGTAAGACCGTAAGAGCAAATCTCGTCCATTCATTTGTTTAAATTTATGGCTGAGATTATTCACTTTTTTTATTTATCTTTTTAGTATTCACGGTGGCATTGTTGACAATACTATCAACTTTTTTATACTATTCCTCGTAAAGTTAAAGTATCTCAGGGTATTATATTCAAATTTTGAATCTAAAGGTTTGAGATGTGAATTATGCTCCCAACACTGTTAGTTATTCTTCTTCCATTATGATTTTCTCTCTAATCCCTCCCTCTTGTTGTAAATTTCTTGTTTTAAGCATTATTTTTTTTGTTCCTACTCTAAACTAGTGTCTTAAAAAAAAGATCACAGTCAGTCATGAAGTTTTTGTTAAGAATCATTTGGGGTTATTTCTCGAAATTTCAACTCAATGAATCATCAATCAGGTAAACTTATATAATCCCCTACTATTTTGTGAGTGCGAGTATGATTTCTTTAATTGATTACTAAGGCATGTAACATCCATAAATTTAACGCCAAATTTACACTTTTTCAATCATAAATAAAAACCAAATAGTATTGTTTACAAAATGTTTTGAAATCATTTTCCATCAGAGTGTCCCAAAAACCATAACATAAGGATGAGGAGCGGTACAGTCACGCCTTCGCCTTTCCATGATCTCCTGACGTACCTGAAACAATAAACTGAAAACTATAAGCCCGAGGCTTAGTGAGCTACCCCCAAAATACCAATACCACACTAACAATACCATATCAGTAATAATCAATCAATCATCATGCATACTGGGCCATCGGCCTTACTGGACCGCCCTACCGGGCCTACAGTGCGTCTGAATCTATCTCGAGCCTTCGGCATGACTAGTCCGCCACGTGGGCCTACAGTCTCCCTGGACCGCTCATAGGGTATATTGGCCTTCAGCACAAAGCAGGACCGCCTCAACCCAACCACCAGCAAAAAACCATGTGCGCATACTATCACATACAGGCATATACAAACATCAAACATATCTGTCACACTGATCATCAATCATAGAATTCTCCTGTAACTAGAGTACCGACCTCGCAGATGTCGACTCGAAAGGAAAACTCCAACTCTCGGATCACGTGACACAGGATCCACCACCTATCGTCATAGTACAACATACTCATAAGTCCTTAACCTTATAAGGTACTCCATAACCCACTAGTAAATCCCTGGTCAAAGTCAAAGTCCTCAGTCAAGGTCAACAGTCCATGTTGACCTTAACTCGCCGAGTACCCTTGGCTACTCGCCGAGTTCCCTGAAGTACATTCCAGCTCGCCGAGTCATCGGAGTGACTCGTCGAGTTCCTTTGATTCTCGATCAAACTATAAGGCCACCCGTCGAGTTCCCTCCTTTCAACTCGACAGATGCACACTCATACATATCCAAGAGAAAACTCATCCGACTCGCCGAGTTGTTCTTCAACTCGTCGAGTTTATGGCAATCTTCATCGGACTCGCCGAGTTGTTCATCCCACTCGTCGATTTCACGGCCATCTTCATGTGACTCGCCGAGTCCATTCAGTCCTTCTTTTCCATACTGACATATTTTGAGCCATGCAACGACTCTAACTAATAGATCCAAGCTTTTGGGGCATGCTTATCACATAAAGTTGCAAACTTTATGTGCATGCATGGCTATAAAGGCTCTAAATGTCTATTTTAAGTTCTAAATGGAACTTCATGCTCAATAGGGGCCTTAATCACAACCAAGACTGTGACTTTATGCTTCTAGAATCCAAGGAGGGTCTAGATCTGAAGTTATAACTTCAGATCTAGCCCATAGCTCATCATACCAACTTGAAAATCCATAAAAAGCCCTAAAAACCCAACAAAAGGGAAAAAGGGAAGTAAGGATGGCACTTTGATACCTCCAAAGGATGCTAGCTGAGGTAATTCCTGCTTCCCATTCCTTCCTTGCTTCAATTTCCTTTGCACTCTTAGCTTTCTTCCTCTGAGATTCTCTTCTCCAAGATTCAAACACCACACCAAGGCACACACGCACACGAATTAGGGTTTTAAGGGGCTCTCAAATACTATAAAGAGGCCAAATGAGGCTAAGGCTCCTTTAAATAGAGGTGCAAACCCTGGGATTTAGGGTTTCCACTGCCAGCTCCTACTCGCCGAGTCCCAACATGGACTCGTCGAGTAGGTCACTTAAAACGCGATCTCATCCAACTGCTACTCGACGAGTAGGTCAACCAACTCGTCGAGTAGAGCTTAACCCAATAATTCTTATTTAAGCAATACCTGAGAATCGGGGCGTTACAAAGCAATTGATTTTTTCCTAGGTTTTTACTTCAATTTCATAAATCTCCCGTATCCTTTTCCCTGGATTTCTTTTTCTTGTTCTCCTTACACTAACACCGCTGGAAGATTATCGTGAAGGATAGTCAGTTGATAAGCAAACATGTTTACTCTCTCTTGACTTTTGCCTCATCGAGTTGATAGCCACCGGACAGGGGCTCGACCTTCCATCTCTTTTATGGTTTGTGGTCGACGAACACATAACCTCACATGGTAAACTTTTCTTCTTCTTTTTTTCATTTTTATTGTCTGGTGCTGATACAATAATCTTAATATGTTGATAACTATAGTAAATTTTAAACATTGCCTTGTTATATTGTTACTTTTATCAGGTATTATAATGATAAATACTATTATGTTATTTGTTTACTTTTGGTTAGAAAATCATACATATAGATTTTATACTTGAAACTGTATTATAATGATAAATACTATTATGTTATTTGTTTACTTTTGGTTAGAAAATCATACATATAGATTTTATACTTGAAACTCTGCATTTTATAAATGAAAAATGTCAAGATTATCTAGAAATAAAATAACTAAAAACTTTAAAGTGTGTTTATGTTGGTGTGCTTTCTATAATGCGCTATAAGAGAACGGTAATCATTTTCCGAATTTGCTTATATCTTTGATGGAATTAGTTTTAGGTGATTCTTGTACGTTGAAATTGTTGGAATTTTTATAAGATTATTAGATATTTTTAAGTGTAAGAACAAAAGATTACGAATAAGGTTTTAAAGATCCATTATAAAAGGAAAAACATATCTAAAGTTAAATTTGCATAATGTTGGATTAAGGTGTCTAAGCTCATATCTAAATTGGTATATACTTATAATTAAAAGAAAATTCTTTTTTAGGTTGACATCATAATTAATAACCGAGTAGATTGACCTATGGAGAAAGAGAATAATTTGTTAGTTTATTATGTGAATAATAAATTAACTGGAAATTATTTATTAATATATATTATATGATTAGTATATTAATTGGAAATAATGATAATTAATTAAAATTAATTTAGATTTAATTTTGGGTTAATTAAAATTAATTAAAGGTGTAAGGACTTAAGTTGTAATTGTTTAATAGTTGAACAAACGAAGGGTTCCAGAACCTTCCATAGGGGGATGTTTTTGGGTGCCCCAAATTAGGGTTTTTGGAAGCCTCCTGAAGATGAGGATATTGGATAGTCGCTTGAATTTTGAAATATTATTATTGTATTTCAAATTATGGTTTCTAGGGTTTTCCAATCAACTATGAATAGGACCCCTTGGATAGCCTGTTTTGGTCGATCACTTCTACCAAAAGGATTGTCAGAATTTCTCTCCTCTCATCATCTCTCATCTTGCCTTCTTGTTGCTAGGGTTTGGGCACAAGCCATTATAGGCACTAAGGTTTTGGTGCTAACTTTCCAAGGAACAAATGAAAAGGATCAAAAGATTTACTTGCTATAATAAATCAAAGTTATGTAAACCCTACTCTTGAATTTTCGATTCAATAGGGTTTCTTTAGATTTCTTGATATTCATAGAATGTTGCTATTATTTGTGAAGACATAGATCATTTATAGGTTTCATGTGCCCTTAAGTGTTAAGTGTAAATTTCCGCATTCACATTTTAATTTTATAAATTATAAAACTTATCACATAATTCATTTTAGATGATATTTTTTTAATATTCATGCATTAAAATTGGATACACTATGCAATATGAATTAGGCCCTGAATTGTAATTTGAATATGTAATCAAGTAAAATGCTATACTTTGATTAGTTCATTTATTCGTAAGGAGTTCTTTTTTGTCAATGGTTTATGATATTATGGTTCGGTGTCGATCCAATATAAGTTTTATGGATTATATGGTTGGAAAATGTTTTTATAAATATAGAATCCATAGTTGAGACTCAACACAAATGCCTGATGAATACAAAAGGTCAACATTATTCATAAACAAAAGTGCTAATAAGGTTGCCTGGAGTGGAGGGAGCTCCACGCGTGAGTTGCTTACGTGGAGCCTCTCTCCACGCATGAACACCGCCCCCGGCTCCGGTGGGTTGGTGGTGGCGTGGGGCTGGAGACTGAAGAAGACGAACGAGGTGATTGGTTATTCTATTTTTATCGTTGTTGATCTATCCGTTGGTAAAAAAAATTAATTATTCAATTAATTACCATACACACTTTCTCTATATATATCAACCTTTTTTTATCATTTCAAACACACAAACCATCTTTCAACACGAACACTTCACCAAAAAAAAAAAATTCTTTCCTCATGGATCCAAACCAAAGTAACCCACCCACCCCAAACATTCCAAATGATCCGTTAGCGAATATTGGCTACATGCAATTGTTATCATCTCTCGTTCAACAACAACCTCTATTAATCAATCTTTCATATCACCGACACTATTACCAACAACAACAACAACCACCACAATTTGTTCAACCCAAATTTCAAGTTTTTCAACAACATTCTCCGCAATTTCAACCCCAAACTTCCCCAAGTCAACAAACTTCACAACCATCTCAAGTTCCATTATCTCAATCCTAACCCGTAAACCTCGACAATGACGATGACGACGAAAGGGTTCAAGAAACACAACCAAGTCGTAGAAGGCAAAAAAAAAATCAAAAGATCCAACAAAAGAGAAAAATACGTAATGGACCGAGGAGGAGGAGGCAACTTTAGCTAAAGCTTGGATTTTCATATCACAAGACGGGGATGTCGGCAACGCGCAAACGGGTCAAAGCTTTTGGAATCGTGTTTTAGACCACTTTCATGTGTTATTAGGAAGACAAACGAGCCGGACATAGGACTCGGTCAATGCAAAATGGTGTGACCTTCGAGCGGCATGCACCAAATTTAACAGCGTATTTGACAATCTTAAAAATATGCATCGAAGTGGTAGTAACCATTTCAACATTTTATCAACCATGTTGTACCAATACAAAATTCCCAACAATGGTAAACCGTTTGCCAACCAAAAAGCGTGGGAAGTTTGTCGCAATGGTCCAAAATGAGTCATTTATCCGGAAACGACGCATTCGAGATCTACCACCGGTTTCAACAAAAGGCCGAGAACATCTGAGTCGGACATTGGTGTGAACCTCGACCGCAATGATGAGTTCGACGCCACCGAGGGGGAGGGTCCACCGGACGTCCAACTTCGTCGACCACCGGGAAGGGATACAACAAGAAAGAGGGCGTCTTCTAACGGAAAATCAACCAACGGCGGTAAAAATTGACAAATCTCTAAATTTTTTAGAAAAAAAAAAATTGATTTAAGGGAGGAACAATGTCGGCGACAATTGATACTCACCAATCTTCAAATTATAAACACGGTGCCGCAACCGAATCTTAACCCAGAAAATTTAAGGGTGTTTTTGAAAATTCAACAAGAAGTTCTCGACCAATATCGCAACTACATTTTATTCTATGTTTTTTTTAATAATTTAGGTTTAATCTTTTAAGTTATTTTTATGTTTTTTTTAGTATTTTAGTTTTCATTTCTATGTGTCTTTATATTTTTTTTAGTAATATAGGTTTACTTTTCTATGTTTTAAATTATGTAATGTGGTTTTAATTAATATAAAATATTTTATTACGTTTTAAATTATGTTTTTATCAAATTTAATCATAAAAAAAAAAGAGATAAGTGTGGAGTGATGACCATTTCCTAAATTTAGTGGGTTGGTGGTGAAGGTGATGTGACAAAGGTGACACTATTTTTCCGGTGAGTTGATGATGACCACTTTCCAAATCTTAAAAGTGAAGTGTGCTACAAGGGCTCAAAAGAAAGGTGAACATTTTACTAATTTGCTTATAGCTTTGATGGAATTAGTTTTATTTATTTATTTGTTTACTTTTTGTAATTCTTGATTTTAGTTAGGTTCAAATTTTTGGAATATTTATATGATCATTAGGGATTTTTTGGTGGTAGAAAACAAGATTGCGAAGAAAGTACCTAAGGTCCAACATCACAAGTAAAAATTCTCATCTAAAGTTAGATTTTCATAATCCATTTGAGTTGGGTTTTTTTTTTTTTTTTTTTTTTTTAATTTGTGTAGTAATTTTTAATGCACTATGAAAATCTGAATTAGAATCGAAGGTGTGTTTTGAATATGTAATCCCATAAAAACTAAACTTTATTATGTATCAGAGTCGTGATGCAAAATTCTATTGTCTTTTTTTAATTATAAGATTATAAATCCAAAATGAGTACGATTCTTAAGTTTTGATCGAAAATATCATCGTATGCTCCAAAATATTGTGACCCTAAAGTCTAATGATCCAAAACAAGTATTAATAAGTTTTTAATAGAATGTTAAGATCCAAAATTAAAACATTAAATATATTTATGATTCAAAAATATTATGTGTATGATCATCTTAATTTTTAATGATACAAAAATAATTTAATCCAAAATAATTATTATATATAATTTGTAATAACGTAAAAACAATATTTATTATATCTAATTTGTCATGACGTAAAAAAATAATTCGAAAAGATTATGTTGTTAAAATTCACACACACAAAAAAAAGATATTAGAAAATAAAGAAAACGTTCTCTAGAAAAAAAACAACCAATATAAAACATATCGTTGTAATTTTTCCTCAAAATGAAACTAAAAATGTACTCAGGTGTATTTTTTAACTAGTGAAAAAATAATACTTTTCTACTTCCATAGTATTAAAACAATATAACATTGCAATAAAGTAATCATTGATATTATATATTGATTTATTGTAAAAAAAAAAAAAAAAAAAAAAAAAACATTTACCTTTATTCGTGTCCCACCATGCAAATATTGGTTCAGGTTTAAGAAACTAACGAACGCACAAAAGCGTTCGAAAAAAATGGCCCAAGAGATCGTTAAGGACAATGTGTCTATTTGCGCAGACCTTGCCGTGGATGAAGGCCCAATTCCAATAATAACTTGGAAACAATTATCTCTAATAAACAATATTTTCGCAGATCTTGCCCCGGATCAAGGCCTAATTCCAATAATAACTTTGAAAAAATTATCTCTAATAAACAAGATTGGACGAGAAATGTGTTAGCAATCTATTTAAATAAATGAATGTTTTTTTTTTACCAAATGTCAGACGGATCTTACTGATCACTAAGCATAGCATGATCCTATCTACCATGATACAGATCTAACAGATCAATACGATACTCAACCATGCAATAATCACGATAACAATCCAAAAGGGTCGTCCTTGGTGCCTTCGACCCAACAAGTACAGTGAGGAACACTCACCTTACACTGCTGAAATCACACTGGAAGTCTCCGACTGCTAGCTCCCTAAAATACCCGCACTATCACAACATAAAATCATCCAATCAATACTTGGATTACAATCTAAGCTGATAATCCAAAATTAGGGTAACCGACTACTTTACCCCTTATTCCTCAATTGGGCTAATACCCATGTCCAAATCTTGATCCAAAAGGCCGAACCATAAAATAACCATCCAAAGCCCATTATTGTCCCAGTTTTCTAAATTGGGCCCAACTCCATCTTGGGCTTTTCCCCAAGGCCCACTCCTTCACTTAACCCAAAACATCAACACTCAGATGGCCAAAAGAGGCCGGGCCCAAGCATCTAAGACCAAAACCGCAAAGTCCATAGACTAACTACGCGGGGCGTGCTCAGATGTACGCTAAGCGTACATGCATTGGGGCTTGTACGCTGCGCGTACTGGCTTGTATGCCCAACATACTCCTCCGTTAAGCCAAAAGTCCCATTAAGCACTTAATATCTTAAGATAAGGTCCCAAAACGTAGATCTGGCTTCCATGAGCTAAAATGACACGTAAAGTTGCTAACTTTACGTTCATGCATGGCTACATGAAGCTATTTAGCTTAGTAATGACTTAATGAATGGCTTAATGCATGAAAGATGACCAAAACCCTATAAAGTTGGCACCTTTATGCCAATGAAACCTCTAACAAGGTCAGATCTAGAGAAATGATCCCATCAAGTCGATGATGGGTTTTCAGCAATATAACATCCCTATTGTACACATCCAACCCTAATGCTTTGGATCTAAGTTTTCTCTAGTTATACATGCAAATTACATTTTTCCAAAGCATGAATCCTATCTAGTATACAACTTGATATATGAATCATAAAAACGAGTTAGAAGATTACCTCTTGTTGTAGCTTGTTGAATTTGGCCTTTAAGAGCTTAGCACCTCAAGTGTGATACCTCAAATGCTTCACAAAACACCACCAACAATTGGAGGACTTGAGAGAGAGGTTAGGAGCACCCTAAAATCGGCTATACTCTTGCTATATGGCTAGTGTATCCGATTTTGGGGTCTAAGGGGTTACATATAGTGTGTTAGAATTTCAAGAGTCATATGTAACCCTAATTCTTACACTTAGGCTTATGATCCATAACTCATGTGGACTAACTCTTCATGGACTCTCACATAAGCTTAACCCATCATTGATCAATAACCCAAACCATATGTATCACTAATTTACATAATCAGTCCCGTTAATTTAATTAGTCTCTTTTGATCACTAAATCAATTCCAAATTTATTCTTGATCAATACTAATTAAATAATATTATTTCTCAATTAATATATTATACTTATAATATATTAATAAATCATAAATAACCTCTTTCTCAAATGTCCATCCTATCAGATTGTTCTGGTGAATGCAACCCAAATGGACCATGCTACTCTCGGGTCAAGTACATACCAATTATAGTTATGGGCTTAGACTCCTAATCCAACAGTCTCCCACTTGGATAAGTCTAATAACTATAACTGCAAGTACGACTTAAAACTGACTAGCAATCGTAACTCTTAAAAGCTGTTGTTGAACTCTGCCACTCCATTTAGATAAGGGATCATTTAATCCTCTGTTCTTCAAGATATCATGCGGACAAATACATGGAACATAGTCATACTTATTGTCCGGCAGTTTGTTTCCTGATTTCCGATTTGTTTGACATAGAACTTAATTGAACACATCAATTTAGTCTTAACCGGGCCCAGCACATAAGTCAAAACAAAATAATCGAGGGGCCCAAGATATCGCTTTTAATCCTCTAAGGATTAAAAGGAACAGATAAACCTCGACTTATATGCATGTACTAATTACTCATTAAATCATACACAATAGCATGTTTTATAACATCATGCTACTAATGCGTTTTCGCACTATCAATGTACAACCAACTCATATTCAACAACTCATACATCTTGGTTTGAAGACTATATGATATTATCGTCTCACAATCACTCGTGATAAATTCCATGAAGTGATTCATGTGAGCGTGGGTTTTGTCTAATAGTCAAATCTTATTTCAGGAGTACTCATGAATTTTGTAGCAAACTTTTTCTATGTGTAAACACTTTAGACAATCTACAAGCCAAATTCATGACAGTATTGCCTCAATAACTACTTTTTGAGTATGATCGATTGTGGATAGTTTGAATAATCTTATTATTCTGGAAGTCAAAACATGCAAAATGACACAATAGTACACAATTGACACAAGATAGTAACCTTACTCACAAATAAAACTCCTTTTAATTTAATCATCAAATGTGAATTACATTTTATCTATTACAAGTTTCTAAACAGCTATCTAATCATTAAAATTGATATCCTCCTTCAACCCAATGCTCCTCGCATGCTGCAAGTGCTTAATCCTACTCAGTCCCTTCGTAAGGGATCTGTTGGGTTCTCCTCTGACGATACCCTCTTTACTACGAGGAGTCCTTTTTCTATCCGATGTCTTATGAAGTGATATTTTCTATTGATGTGCCTGGATCTGTCATGATCCCTTGATTCCTTAGTTAAGGCGACCACACTCTCACTGTCAAAGAAAATCTCCATAGGCTCCTTTACAGCTGGTACAACTCCAAGGTCTCCGATGAAGTTCTTCAGCCATAGCGCCTCCTTCCACGCTTCGCTTGCGGCTATGTACTCTGATTCGCACATTGAATCAACTACAGTCTCCTGTTTGGAACTTTTCCAAGTTATTGCTCCTCCATTCGGGGTAAATACCCAACCCGTCTGAGAGCGGAAATTATCTATGTTGGTCTGAAAGTTGGCGTCACTATACCCTGTCACTCTTAAGTCATCACTCCCTCCGAGGGTAAGGACCCAGTCCTTAGTCCTACGCACGTACTTAAGAATGTTCTTTACCGCAGTCCAATGAGCTTTACCAGGATTCCTTTGATATCTGTTGGCTATGCTCAAAGAAAAGGCCACATCAGGGCGAGTAAAAGTCACAACATACATGATCGAGCCAACTACAGAAGCATATGGTACTCGACTCATCTCTTCTATCTCAGCCTCTGTACTCTGACTCTGAGTCTTACTTAGCTTGGTATTGCTTTAGATAGGTAAGTCACCTTTCTTCGAATTCTCTATGTTGAAACGCTTCAACACCTTTTCCAAGTAGGTACTTTGACTAAGTCCTATTAGTCTTTTACTCCTGTTTCTCAATATCCTTATCCCTAGAATATAAGCAGCTTCCCCGAGGTCCTTCATAGTGAAACACTTCCCAAGATAGGACTTAACCTCCTACAAGGTTGGGATTTCATTTCCTATGAGAAGTATGTCATCCACATACAACACCATAAAGCAAACTATACTCCCACTAGCTTTGACATATACACATGACTCATCCTCGCTTCTCAAAAATCCAAACTCTTTGACTTTCTCATCAAACAAAGATTCCATCTATGAGATGCTTGTTTCAATCCATAAATGGATTTCTCAACCTTGCACATTCTATTAGGGTACTTTACATTGACAAAACCCTCTAGCTGATTCATGTAAACATCTTCAGCCAACTTCCCATTAAGAAAAGTAGTTTTAACATCCATTTTCCATATTTCATAATTATGAAATACAGCTATGGCTAGCATCATCCTTATAGATTTTGTCACACCCCCGAACCAGACGGCAGAAACATCTGAGGGCTCGTGTGACTTTAATTAAATACCATCACAATGAATATACATGAATCATAACATAAACGTCACCATGCATCAATATATTACAACTAGGATTGTTCACATCAAGTACATTGTTTTAACATTTCACATTCATAACATAAATTGTTTGATTGCTTTTAACAACATAACATCCTAACATTACTTCATATTACTCTTCCGCTTACCTGTTACCTGAGAATACAAGTTATTTTGGAAAAACGTCAACATATGAAATGTTGGTGAGTTCATCAACAATGTTGTGATAAAATGATTTGTGTAGTTTGTAAAACCCAGAAAATCCGATATTTTCTGAAAAGACTTTTGTTTATCAAAGTGTGAAGATCCATAAGTTGATGCATGAATGATTTCAAAAACATATATATATGAAGGGTATTTTGTATTATAGTTATAAAATTTCGAGCGAGTAGTATTGAATTCCCCAGAAAACCCGATGTTTTCCGATGTTGAAATGTATTTGTGATTACTGATTTTTGTGTTGTCTTAATGAATGAATATTGATTAATCCACATTGAATATCGTCCTAATTTCGTCTACTTTGAAATCCCGTAAGCCTTAGAGAACGAAGAGAAGGGGAGCATTATGTCCCATTACTATCGTAAGTACCTTAGGCTGTCGTGGATGCGAAAGACACGATGGTCCAACTCGCACTTGATTACTGTGACCTTACTAGCTTTTGTAATGGGACACTTTGGCCCACTAGCACATAAAAGCTATTGAAAGTCCTTTTATAAAATATTGGGTCATTGAAGGCCCAATAACATATAAGCAGTATCCCTTTGGGCCAAAAGATCATGTTGGTGGGCTTGCAAGGCCCAACAAGCATGATTTGAAACTCATAAGCCCAAAGTTTATAGATTTACTCATTGTAGTCATCACATATGTATTTAAGTGTTTTGATTTGATGATTGTTGTGTTTGTATTGATTCGAGACCGAATCAATTCGTTTATAACGATTTTTGGTACTGAAGGTGTATTCGTTTTCCGTTTTGTCGTTAGTAGGGTATCTTGTATTTTGCCTTAATGAATTAATTTGTTTAAAAGTAGAATTTGACCTTTTCACTACCTTTCTTTTATAAAAATGACAATTTTAGTCCTTTATATAAAAGAATTTCATTTTTAGTCCTTAAAACATTTTCTTGACAATTTTGTATCATAAACTTGTTGAAAAGACATTTTAACCCAAAATTTATTTTGTTAACAGCTTTAGCCCTTCCAGAATGGTATTTCTCGGTTAAACCCCATTTTTCGCAACTTTTACAGTTTTGGCCAAAAATCTAAAAAGTTTACATTTTTGATCCTTTTTGGAATTTAAAAGCATTTTTGACCTTTGAAATAGTTTTATTTCACTGCTTATCCCCTGTTTTGCAGAATGTTACAATTCATCCCCTTAAAACTTCAAAATTTCGCAATTATGGGCTTATTGGGCTGAAAAGCCCATATTTAGCCCATTAAGCTAAATTTTTGCATTTCAAGTCCTCTGAGAATTCTAATATTTAGAAAAATGATTATAGAAACTGTTTTGACCTTTTTGACCCTCAAGAAACCGTGACTTGACAGTTTTTAACCCAAGTTTTGTATTTTTGACAATTTAAGCCCTAAAATGGGTTTTATGTTACAATATATTCCTCCTAACCTTATAAGTTATTTTTCTTGACTTTTTTTAGTGTAAAATAACTTAGATTATGTTTGTTTCCTTTCTCATGCCATAGATCTCGAATTAACACCCCTTTTGGTTACATATTTGTCACAAAAACACATAAAATCACACACATACATGCATAAAATCACACATAGCATACATATACACATAGATCTACACATTTTCTTTTATTATCCCCCCATAAAACATATGAAAACTGAAAAAAAAGGGGTATGAAGCTCACATTGAGTTTTTTGTTCTCGGTTTGAAGAAGAAATGGAAAAGATTCGGCTCTAGCAAGCCTTCCTTGAATAGATCTTGAGCTCTAAGATGTTTTAAGAACATTATTTACGAAAACAAGAGTGTAAGGGGAGTAAAGGTGTTCAAAGATGAAGTAACACACTTGGGTTTGTAAGATCTTACCAAAATAAATGAGTTCTTGATGAAGAATTTCCCTTGAAACACCCTATAGTCTCGAAAATTTAGAGAGTAGTGAAGGAGTTCTTGAGAGGTTTTGGAAGGAGTTGTAACTTGAAAATGAGTGGGGTGAGGGGAGGGGATTGGCCGAGAGTTAGAATAAAAGAGAGAAAAGGACTGGTCTTTGTTCTTTGTGGGGTAATACTCTCCTAGAAACATGAGATTTATCTTTGATACATGAGGGTTAAACATGTGTTGTCAAGCATGTGTTTAATCCTTATCCATCTTTTTTTATATATGTGTGGGCTGAGATTTGGGCTAGGAGGTAGGATGTGGATTAATTTGGGCCATTACTTGTCTTGGCTCGATATCATGAAGCCCAGATAATTATTTTTCGGCCCATTGGGCTCTTAAGTTGATTCACGGCCCAACATGGTAAAAAGGAATGGATTTATAGCCCATTAAGGTTAATTAAGTCATTTATGGACCAACAAGGCCCATTAGGGTTAGGATGAATCATTTAGACCAAAATCCCCAAAATGTTAGAAATTTATGAATTGGGTCCAATAAGAGAGTCCTAGTCCATAAGGAACTTGAACCGGGATTTCTAGAGTTTCCAACCCTTAGTTGAACATATGAGATGTATTTGAACAAGCATAGAGTGTAGTATTCACTTAGAGTACAAGTCTTACAATAGATGATGGTTCCATGAGAATAGAATTTCCTAGAAAAAATGCCAGTTGTGACATCATCCCCCCGTTAGAGGGAATTTCGTCCCGAAATCCTTTCAAAAGGTAGGATCATGAATGAGGGAATAGGTGGGGGTACTTCTGTTTCATCTGGTCATCGCGTTCACATGTGAATTCCAATTCACGCTTGGCGTTCCATCGAACTTTCACAATCGAAATGCGACTCTGCTTCGCATGATTCACTTCTTTACCCATGATTTCGACTGGTTTTTCGGTGAACATGAGATTCTCATTTACTTCGATCTATTTTAAAGGTATGACGGGAGTTTCATCTAATAAGCACTTTTTTTCAAATTTGAGATGTGGGACACGGGGTGTACATTGCTGAGCTCCGAAGGTAGCTGTAGCTTATAAGCTATTGGCCCAATTCAGGCAAGAATCTTGAACAGTCCGATGTATCGCGGGTTCAGTTTTTCCCCGTTACCCGAAGTGGATCACTCCTTTCCGAGGAGATTCCTTTAATAATACGCGATCCCCGACTTGACCTTCTAATGGCTTACACTACTTGTTAGCGTAACTCTTTTGTCGGTCTCACGATGCTTGAAGTCAAGCTTTGATTTGGGATTATATTCTCTGGATTTTCGCGAATGGTTTCTAGTCCCGTGAGAGTACTGGCGAGTGATCTGCATTCTCGACCATGAAAAGTCTCGAAAGGAGCATCCTTGATGCTCGTGCGATAACTGTCATTGTGTGAGAATTCAATCAAGGGCAACCGGGTATCCCATGACTTGCTGAATTCAAGCACTCAGGCTCGGAGCATGACTTCGAGTGGTTGAATGGTCCGTTCGCTTTGTCTATGGGTGTGAAGGTGGTAAGCAACACTTATATCTAGCTATGTTCTCATAGCCCTCTGAAGTGACTGTCAATGTCTTGAAGAAATTCTGTTATCTAGATCCGAGATAGTATATATCGATATTTCATGGAGTCTCACGATCTCCTTGATATAGATCCAAGCTAATTATTCCGTCTTGTTCGATTTCTGTATTAGCGGGAAATGGGCAGATTGGGTTAACCTATCGACGATCACCCAGATAACGCCCAACTCAACTCTTATAATAATAAGCTTCGTCCTTCGACTCCTAGAGTTTTATCCATCCGTGTAGCACTTTCTTTGTGATATTCTCCAGCTTTGATGCTTTCAAGGTTGGTCGTAGGTGTTGACAAAGTTTTGTTCTTGCTTCGTGAACATACGAGTATGTTATTGATGAAAATCATGAAAAGGTTGACTAGGAATGGTTGGGATAACTCGGTTCGTAGGGTCCATGAATACCGTGGGAGTATTCATTAGACCAAAGGGTATCACAATGAATTTGAAATGGTCGCGACGAGTTCAGAAGGCAGTTTTTGGAATGTCGTCTTCTCGGACTCGAAGTTGATGATATCCGGTTCTTAGATCTATTTCAGAGAAGTAACTAGCTCCTTGGAGCTGGTCAAATATATCGTCAGTCCGAGGGAGTGGGTATCGATTTTTGATAGGGAGCTTATTCAATTTCCTAATATCGATATACCTTCTGAAGGATCCGTCTTCTTGAAGGACAAGACCGGAGCTCTCCAGGATGAGAAGCTTGGTCCGATGGATCCTTTGCTCAAAATTTTCTTAATTGACTGGATAACTTCTGAATTTTCGGCGGGAGCTAACCTATAGGGTGAATTGGCAATTGATGTGGTTCTTGGTATGAGGTCGATTCGGAAATTGACCTGTCTCTTGGGGTCTTCCCGGAAGTTTTTTTTTCAGGAAATACATTCGGAAAATCGCATGCTGCTAGAATACCCTGTATGCTTACTTCTTCCTTGGTCTTGTCTGCAACAAGAGTGAGGAAAACGTAGTTCTTCTGGTGCAGGCACTTCTATGCCTTGATGCACGATATAGGAAGAGGATTGGCGCGAGGTTTATCACCATGGATTATTAGAGTTTCCTGATTGAGAAGGTGAAGGCAAACGACCCTCTCGCGACACATAGTATCAGCATGGTGGGGGCTTACCCCAACCATGTCGATTTTCACATCAAAACTCCTAATATTTACTGGCATTAAATTTATTTGAAACGAATGGTTGTTTAGTGCTAAGGTGTACCCTATATAAATATCGCAGGTTGATTCAGTTTTCCCATTAGCCGTCTCCACCGTGAAAGCTTCGTTTAGCTTCAGTAACAACTGTCGGGTCTTGGTTTGCTTCGCCTTGACCCAAGGTCAGGACCATTTCTGATCCTTCTGCTCCTTGATTGATAGCCTTGGGGCAATTGCGCCAAAAGTGACTGGTTCCTCCACATCCACACAGCGGATGTGACTGGTCTCATCGTTGGTGTTTTTGTTAGGGTTGTTGTGATTGTTATTGTTTTCATTTGGCTGATGATTCTGGCATGGATAAGTTCTATAGTATTTGGTGGTGTGATTCTTTCGGTTGCATTTCTTACAATGCATCTCCCGGCAGGCTCCATTATGATGGAAATTGCACTGGTTGCATTTTGGAAGGCTTCCAACATATGGTCTCGTGGTTGTTGGTGTAATAAGGGTCGTGGTCGCATGAACAACAACTACATGTTGCTTCTTTGAGAACCCTTGAGTGGGCTGCCCCTTTTTCTTACTTCCAGACTTCCGCTTCCCGCTCTTAAGCTTGGGGTTTGGAGTTCCTTGATAAGCTCTCACTTGTTGGTTTCCATGTTCGTTCCTTCGGCTGGAGTTGTCAATGCTATTCCTGCCTCCATTGGTGTTGTTTGCATTGATTTGTGCTATAGCAGCAGTTAGTGCTGCTGTTACAACAACTTGGACTGTAAGAGAGTCCATTTATAGGAGCGGTGCCTCGCGGGTGTCGTTTTTATTCTTGCGGGATGGCATTTTCCTGCTGCACGTTAATAAGCCAGATCACAAGTAATGGCCGTCATTCCTGGTTGTACTCTATAAATTTTGCATCTTGTCGTATAATTCTCACTGCTTCCATCTACATTCCTATGATGTATTTTCGGTAGTAGGTAATCGCAGATTTGGCACGATCGTTATGTCTATCCTTAGAGTATATGGATTGTTTTGGTTTCGAGATCCTTAAGTATCTAGCGGTTTTTGAGGGTTCGGTTGTGCATATAATTGAATTTATGTAGTAATTTAAAATAAAGTTAGCATATAATTGTTCCATTGCTAAGTACAATATTAGTACCCGAAAGAGAGTCACATCGGATAGTAGGGGGAAAAAGAAAAGGCTGATCCTAATTGTGGCAGAAAGTGTCTGGTGGTGGTGCTGATGAAGTGGATGCACCTCGGAGGTGAGCCACTTGTTGTTCGGTATCTCATAGTCGTACTTCCCAAACTAACTGTTTCGCTCGAGAGTCTCCGTTCACTTCCTGTGTTTGCTTCTCATCTCTCTCAATAGCAAACCACAATTGTTTCGTTCGATTTGGGGTGTGCTGAGCTTGGTTATCAATACCTCAGGTGCGCTGGACCATGACTGGGAGGGCCCGGTCAGCTGGTCCTCTATGACTAAGATCGAAGAGACCTTAGTTCCTACCGTGGTGTGGTCGTATTCCCTGCTGGTGACTCTATCTCCAAATACCGTGCGCCCAAGGGGAATAGGGCACCAGGGCCCACACGATAAGTCGGTACTCTGGCCCTACATGGAGGATTGATGACATCAGATTCTGCATCCAAGTCATCATCATCATTGCTCTCGATCTCTTCCTCTTCGAGATCCAATATTGACTCGGTGGGTCCATCTGCGAGTTCTACTTCATGTTCCTCCTCTGGTTCTTTCTCTGAGTCTCCTTCTGGGTCTTCCTCTGGGTAGAGCCACCCTACTATTCCCTGACTACGGAGATAGGGGTTTCCTAGCTAATAATACTCGTCTATAGTGCATTGCACGAAGGGGTAAAATACTAGAAACAAATATCATACCAATTACTCCTATAGTAATTTAGTTTTGTTTAGGTTTTGTTCTATAAGTTCTTTGGGTAATTAAATGGTATGTTTTTGATTCATTGTCCATTACAATTACTCCCGAACACATGTTGGTCATATTTTGAATGAATGTAGTTGATCAGGCTACATTCACCCCCAATACGACTACATAATTGCCCGGGTTTAATAGCGATGTTCAAATCCTCCAAATACTTTTACTGTTCTTGTTGTGTTATTATTCTAAAATGCACACAAAGGTATGTATTTTAATTATTATGTTCAGAGTTGTTTAGTCCCATTGTATTTATAATTGCATATCCTGCATGATTAGATATGCTAGTTCACTATAAACAATGCTCTGATACCAACCTATCACACCCCCGAACCAGACGGCGGAAACGTCCGAGGGCTCGCGTGACTTTAATTGAATACTATCACAATGAATATACATGAATCATAACATAAACGTGACCATGCATCAATATATTACAACTGGGATTGCTCACATCAAGTACATTGTTTTAACATTTCATATTCATAACATAAATTGTTTGAGTGCTTTTAACAACATTGATGGGTTTTGGCTATAAGAACATCCTATGTGCTCATACAAACCCTAATGCTTGGATCTAGGTTTCTCTATTGTACATGCAATTTATCCAAGGCTATAAACCCTAGATCTAGCATATGATGATCAATATAACATATAATTAGGGTTTAGATCATACCTTGATTGTTATGTAGCAATAAGAATCTCAAATCCTCCTTGTAATGACTTTAGAAAGCTTAGAGTCACAAATGTCACTCCTCTAATGGTTCACAAACAGCAAGAGCAAGAGGATGAAGAAGAGAAGAGAAGGAGGCTGCCCAAAACGTGTGGAAACCCTAGAAAACAAGCTCACCACGTTTTTGGGGCATAAGGGTTCTATATATAGTGAGGCTATTAGGGTTATCTAACAAGGAAACCCTAATTTGGATGCTTAAGCCCTAAGAAACCCATGGACTCCTTTCCTTAAAGGCCTTGGACGATTTCTAATGGGTTTTTCCCATAGAATTCGTCCACTCCTTAATATAAGGCAATCCATAGCCCAAATTGCAATTATCGTATAATTATAATTCCAGTCCCTTAAGTTTAATTAATCTCTTTAGTCACAAAATTAATTCTTATTAATTCTTTACTAATATTAATTAAACAATATGATTTCTCCTTTAATATATTATTCTCATAATATATTAATAAATCATATTTAATCCTTTCTCTCCATAATTCATCCTATCAAGTTGCTTTGGTGAAGGCAACCCAAAAGGACCATGCACCATCGGGTCAAGTACATACCAAAATAGTTATGGACTTAGACACTAATCCAACAGTCTCCCACTTGGATAAGTCTAATAACTATTTTGCGTATGACTTCAGATCCCGATTTGCAATCGTAGCTTTCCAAAGCCGCTGTCAACTCTGATCCTATCAGATACGCGTGTCCTTTAGAAAAGGTATCATATATTCCTCCATTCTAGATATCGTATGAGACATGATTTCTAATCATTCTCTTTGTACTATTTCTTGACTTCCGATTTATGATGACTGACTAATTGAACAAATCAAATTAGCCCTAGCCTGGCCGAGCATTTACGTTTGTCATCACTAAATCATCGAGGGGTCCAAAGATATCGCTTTTATCCTACTTTGGATAAAAGGAAAGGATAAACTTTGATTCAATGCTCGCTTGCACTCACTCACCGAATCACACACAACAATATGTTTTATGACACCAAGTTACTGGTGCGTTTACATATTATCAATGTGCAACCGATTTGCAAGATACAACTCACACATTCTCAGTTTCAAGAATATAAGATGTTATCGTCTCACCAATCACTCGTGATACAATTCATGGAGTGTTCCAAGTGAGCGTGGGTTTAATCCAATGCTCAAATCATATTCATATGGCCTCAAACCTTTGAGCATAAATAAAACATCTTTTATTTATCACCATACCGATTACTCATTATTTGTTGTTTCGGGTAATCAACTTCTTACTTGAATTATTACTACACTTGTCCCATGCTCCTAGCATGCACACAATGTTTACCTATGGTTCTTACTTTGTGAAATAGATCAAATGAACACATTTCCAATCATACTCATTTCACAACTCCTAATCCTTTTCCATAAGTGAAATAATATCAAATTCTTGCCATTTATGGAATATGCTAGATTCTAACATTTTATGCAATGATCCTTTCGCAATGCCATAGCACAAAAGCCACAATGACTATTGCCAATGATATTACAAAGTCCTCTATCGGAGATTGTTACAATACAATTCCTTAGATATGATGTCTCTCACTCAAAGCACATTCCTTTGAACATCCTTTTGCATAAAAGTTTCTAATCTAGACATAGATTTTCAATATTCAATTCCCAATATCGACACGTTTCCATATTTACCATATGACAACTCATTATCAATAGAATCTTATCTATTCATAATAATGTCGATATGGTTCATCCAATACTATACTTCCAACTACTCACAAGCGACCAATCCTCGGTGAACTTTGGATTGTCCTTTGATAGTTGTTTAATTATCTTAGTCAAAACCGATTCTTGTCCTTTTTCCCTCCAAATGTGCTAGACATTTGGAAAATTTTAGAATGGCCAAATATTATAGCATTTGCAATCGATCCTATACCCGAAGCGTATGGGACACGATGCATAATGTCTTACATAAAGGTTTGATACTTTATCAATCTTCAGCCGTAATATTTTATGTGCTACGTTCTCAAAATTCGAACTATGAAAAGGAATGCCGTAATCATAATCGAAATTTGAGAACACACCATGTTTCCTTGACTAAATTATTCAGATTCCACAACCTAAGCCTTTAGATTTGAAATGAAGCATAATATTCTCTCCCTTAATTATAGCAAAACAACTATTCAACCTTTACGACTTTGCAAAGTATGACTTTTGTTTTTCTATAATTAATATTGCTAACTTACAATACTTTCCATAATAATCATGCAATCATAACATTTATGCTCCCACTATCATGATAATTATTATAAACATAACACTTATGCTCCCACTAGCTTTGACATGTATTCAGAAACCAACTTAACTTCCAGAAAAACAATACTTATTGAATTTCTTAAGTTCATGTTTCTAATTCCTAATGCTTTGATAATCCTTTATCTAAGCTTATACACCTTTCCCTTAGATAGCTCATATGTGTGTCTAAACAATTCAGACTAATTGCCAAATCTCACAATTTGAATCATGGAAAGGGATACCGTAACCATAATCGAATTCAGAATCCAATTTTCACAGTCACTATCTTTTTAAAATATCTCTTAGTGAAAGCATTTCCTCACAGTCATTTTCATGAAGGAGGGAATCTTATGACACTTAGATTTTAATGGTGAATGTGTTCCTATCCATGTGAATTTGTCAAAACCAAAGTTTACGACAAATTCAAACTCATATGGACCGAACTTTCTTAATCTTGACTTCTTGCCTTATGGTAATACAACTGCCCACCATGTCTTCCAAGTAGTTAAGCAGCTCACCCTTTCCTATCAATGTACTTTCCATTGATCAAGGTGCCTGCCTTTTATGCGTTCAAATGAGAACTCATAGAAATCACATGCACAATTAACTCAATTGGAATGGCACAGAAACAAAATAGTGTCAATACGATAGGTTGTAAACCTCAACTTGTGTGCTAGTGATGATCGATAAGGTTTATTTTGATTTGTTCTTGAAACCTTTTAAGACCATTAAGACTCCCACTGACTCCTCGACATATAAGATTCTCTTGTCAATAAACATTTCTTGACAAACAAATATTCAAGAGTTAGTGTAGTTTTTATCAAAACACTTCATAAATAGGTCCTAGTTGGTCTTTGTCTTATCCAAGACATCACAACTTTCCTCATTTGATGAATGTTATAAACCTTCTTAATACTTGTCACTCATTGTCACAATCTTAACTCTAAGACTTGTTTGGAACGAAGTATGATTGACTTCTCGATTTAACCATTTCTTCAATTCTTGATTCCTCTTCTTAGACATACAATTGTACTAAGACTCACTTAGAGGATCAATTGAGATATGGTTCTTAATCATTAAGGCCTATCATAAAGCATAAAATGTACTCTCCCTTCTTCTCAGAATGGAGAAACTTTTATCTTTCTGCCTACTTGATTCTTCTTATTCGTTCTGCTATTGATTTAAACATTTTCAATCAATTCAGAATTACACTTAATCTTATAAGTATAATCATATTTACTAAACCTTTAGTAAATCATGACGAATATCTTTGTTACTCTTATGGTGGACTTGATCAACACGCAACTTTGTGTACTCGATCTCCTAGTCCTTCACTTGACACTTTGTCAATGAATTAGTCTAATTTCCAAATATGAAATTTCTCATTCATCGTGCAACCAAGTTGCATGATTCCAAGTTTCTGTCCAATTGAAACTTGGGCGATGAGAAACTTTCCTTATTTGGTAAATTTTCGACATTTCCATAATTAATATAATTAAGAATCAAATCCATTATTGCTAATAACAGAAACATTCAAACATCAATTTTTCATATACGCCATAGCAAGGATAAATAATTAATATAAAAATCAAAATTTATTTTATTGCGGAAAAATTTGTCCTTGCAATTTTTTTGAAAAACTATGCTAATGCATCTTTCTTAGCAATCTAATTCTAACTCTAAGTAGTAGCTCAAGAATCTAATCTTCAAGTAATGTGATCGAAATCCATTTCTTCACGGTTAGATTCTGCTCACTTCTTCCCTTAAGCTTCCTCTCTTTTCTTCGATCCTATAAAACATCAATTGTAATCTTATCACATTATGTATTAAGAATCTAGAATAGGAGCTTAAAAGAGTTAGTCAATGGATTTTACCTAAAGTAGAGCCATACGTTTTGACTCTCCCATCTCTTAGATCTCTTAGGTAAATAGGGCAGCTTTGTCTCAAATGCCCCTTCTCTTGACAATAAAAGCAAATTGACTCTTTTTGGAACAGGACATGGAACTACTTCAGACATTGCCTTTCTCTTATGATCAAAATTTTTGATCATAGCATGTCTTTCGTTGCCATTGTCTATATCCATAGAGGTCTTGAAGGCAGATTCACCAATCAACTTTGCTTTTCTATTGCGCCAAACCATTGCTGATTCATCAGCAATAAGCATATAGGTGAGATCTATAAGGGTCACATCGTAGTTCATCATATAGTACTCTCTTACGAACTCACTATACGAGTCAGGAAGTGACTGAAGAACCGAATCAACAGCCATCTCCTCATAGGCAACGAATCCCAACATTCTTAACCTATCAATGTGTGACTTTATCCCTAGGACGTGTGCACACACCGACTTTCCTTCTTTATGTTTACTTGCCAAAAGGGCTTGAGTGAGCTTGAACCTTTCAAGCCTTCGAACTTGTGGGTTAGGGAGAATAATTGGAGGAGGTGGAGGAAGTGAAGCATGATCTCTTGTTCCTCGATCGAATCGTGGAATATCATCTTCATGCGGAATGCTTGTTCCACGGGATTTGGGAAGACCATAGTTGTCATACTTTGACATCTACAAAACGGGAGAAAACGAATTCAAGTTAGTTGATTGATTGAGTACTTAGTAAATCACCCAAATGAGATACTAAGGCTAGGACCCAACACAATATGCTACAACCTAGAAAGGGGATGTCGTAATCTAGTTGCAGAATATTTGAAGGTAAGTGAATGACGATTCACTAATTTCCACCACGAAAAACGAAAAAGAAATTTAAGTTTTAAATTTATGAAAACTCCTAGATCCTTTGAGATTCATTGAACATTTCAATGGCATGTTTAAATCTCGATATGCCCCTCTAGTTTGTGACTGGGATGCCGAGGATCACAAAGCGGGTGTGAATAACCATGCAAACTTACATGGTGCCCTCACATGTTACAGTCACCTATTCGATGTGCCGGTAAACCACACACGCTCCACCGAACTATGACAAACATTGAGTCACCCTTTGCTACCTTTGCTTAGAACCATTTAGTGTGCCGGTTAACTACACACGCTCCACTAACGTCTTCGCAAGGGCACAAAGTGTAATTTCATGGAATTGCATCAATTCACTTTTGCCTAAGTAACTAAGATTGGGAATTTGTAAAACATTTAGTTACTTTTGTACTTCATTATACTTATAATGGAAGGTTTTGTCCTATCCTTCCCATTCGGCTAACGACCCTCCACTAGTCAAGAGTGCGGTGGGTAAGAGTGGATACTCATTCAATTACCATTTTACACTACTAGAAAACAGCCCTTTAATGACGCGCAAACAATGACACGCAGTGATTCACGATACGCAAAAGCGTGTGCCGCAAAAATAATGTCTTCTCTTCTAAAATTTGAAGGATAGAGGGCGCGCATTTATGCGTGCCCTGAAATTAGTGTCAGAAAAGGAAAAAAAAGAAATGCAGAGGACGCCCATTATAAAATGTGTGTCATGTAACACTATCGCCTTATATTCTTTTAATAAAACACGCGTTTTAAGCGGGAAATGAAATCCCGAAAACTAAACCCCGCCGTGAAAAATTAAAACCCCCTCCGCTTCCAATTATCAAGAAAGAAGCGTAGGGTCGTCGTCTTCCTTTCTCTCTCTCTAACCTAAAACCCAACCTGCAATTTCATAAAGATCTCCCATGGCTTAGCATATCTCACTTAAATCGTAATAACAATCGGTCGCTAATACGCTGGAGTCGGATGAACCTACTGTGTGCACAGAGGTTGAGGATTTCGGTCACTCACCTCGCATTTCTTGCAAAATATTTGGTACACACAGGAAAACATAAACCTTAAAGATCTTAAACACCCGCACCATCTCATAAACCCTAAAGGGCTTAAACACCCGCGCCTTTCTTGTAATCGCTTGTGATGCTGAACTTCATAAAAGAGTTCTTCTCCGGTATTAGCATCTTCCTGGGTAGCTGAACTTCTGTCATCGCTCGGGATCGATCTCAGCCTCCTATTCACCCCTCTACAGCCTTACTTGTAAGTCCACACCACACTTGTTCTTATCTTGTTCTGTATCTTTTTTCCTTCTTTTATTAGAGTACTTTACGTTTTCTTTTTTGCTTTGATCTGTCGCACACATCGTTTTAAAACTCGTCAGAAGCATACGCCATGAGGCGCGCCTTAAGGCGAAGCGGACCATGGCGGAACTAGAGGCGCTGCCTCTGTGGTTGGATTTGAGACATACGCTTCGTCCAGGTGAAGCGTAGATGAATCGGTAGAGGCGGTGCGTTCTTCAGAAACATACGCCTTAAATTCTTAGTCTAATTTTGACTTATTTTGACTTTTTCCTTTTCCAATCACACCTGGTCTGCATCGCATCTTGCAATTCTTCCTCAATTGATGAAATTGATGTTCCATACATTCAATTGATTCTACTAAATGTTGTTTGAATATCCAATTTAAGAAACATAGGCCTTGATTTTTAGTTTAATTTTGACTTATTTTGACTTTTTTCATTTCCAATCGCACTGTTCTGCATCGCATCTTGTAATTAAATGCCACCTGTTGGAGACAAGCCAAGCCTTATTACATTTCTTGACGTACATCCATCCATCCATATATGCATAGCAAAATGAGATGATGAAAATATGATGTAATGTAACGTGTGCGAACTTGTGTTGTTTATATTTTGGTTGGAAGCTCTTAATTAATCGGATTATTAAAGTGAGTTTGGGCATATATTTTTGGTTATTAATTTAGGTGGAGACTGTGTTCCATGAGTTTGGTAATGCACTTCAGCACATGCTAACAAAACCAGATGAAGGGCTTGTTGCTGACATTCGTGGCATAGAGTGGGATGTTGTTGAATTACCTTCTCAGTTCATGGAAAATTGGTGCTAACACAGGTAGGTACCTATATAATATAGAATCAAATCATTTTTTGGACCCAGAAAATAAAAAACTTAATATATGAGACACTACAGGGATACGTTGATGAGTATTGCAAAACATTATGAAACTGGGGAGACTCTCCCTGAAGAGATATATCAAAAGCTTCTTGCTGCTAGAACTTTCCGTGCTGGCACCCTTAGCCTCCGTCAGGTGAGATTCATATTCATAATAATTCATTTATTAAATAAAATAATAATAGAAATTAGTAAATAAATAAATTAGTTGTTGTTACTTGTTAGCTTAAATTTGCAACGGTTGACCTGGAGCTTCATAGCAAGTATGTACCTGGTGGGTCCAAGTCGATCTATGATGTTGAGAGAAGAGTGAGTGAAAAAACTCAAGTACTTCCCCTGCTTGAGGAAGACAGGTTCCTTTGTGGTTTTAGCCATATTTTTGCTGGTGGTTATGTTGCTGGATACTACAATTATAAGGTATCTATCTTATATACTTTTATTCTTTATGCTAAATTGCTAATGGTTTTTGATTATGATAATGGATCTTGATGTTATTTTTGAAGTGGGCGGAAGTGTTGTCTGCTGATACTTTTTCGGCATTTGAGGATGTTGGATTAAATGATGACAAGGTATGATTTTTGTCATCAAATTATTTAATTCCCTCATTCCAAACATTGACTTCACATTGACCATTTTTTATCAAACATCTAAAAGCTAGAAATTTTAAAATACTTGAGAGATTGTAGATTAAAAATCTTACTTGATTGGTTTGAAAAGTATTGTACGTGTCGATGGATTTTGCAGATAAAGCTTCATTTTCTCCATCACTCTTGGCAACTCATTCTGCATGCCTGCATTCACCTGTACCAAAACAATATAAATTTAAAAAAAAATAATAATAGTAATTGGTTTAAAAAATAATGGATTTATAAGCACATACCTTCTGCACGATTTCAGCAACCTTATCTGGTGAAGCAAACGCGTGCTCCTTGAGTGATTTTCCCATAGCTTACTCTAACTTCTGATTTTGATCACCTAATAACAATGCCACCCTAACAGCTATCACCTTCAAGAAACACAAAAAAATAAATAAATGTTTATTCAGGTTGTCCCCTTATTTATTTTGCTGAAAAAGAGAGAAGATAAATAACTAACCTTTGTAACAAAGGAAAGCATGGGGTCTACTACTAGCTTAGTGACTGACATGATAAACTTTCACATGTGGCTTTCAGATTTTTCTCAAGTTCCTACATTTAATAATACAAAAATACAAAAACCAATATAATTAAATCAAAACAAAAAAACGGGCAACAAACCATGAATTACTAACTGTATACCTTCTTTGCATGAATTTGACTTTCCAAAACTCGAGGCGACAGTGTCCTTGCCAAAGAAGTTGACCTTGACCAATCAAATAATGAGGTTTGACCTCTAAGAATTCATCTCAGGTGCTCCTGAAGTGATCACATACAAATGAATACAAACTTTCAGATTCTTCTAAGAGATTATTGTATTTATTTATTATTATTTTTTTGAAAAAGGAGAAGTTGAAGTAGATACTAACCAACAATTGGGAGAAATCCAGTTCCTTGTGTGTGACTAAGAATTCTATGTCAGAAGGTGCAATCTGTTCTCTTAATATAAGAAGATGCTTGATGAGAAAAAGTTGTCCATCCATTTGTGATATTTTTGCAACAAGTTTGCTGGCTTTCTATAGAAAATAAATAAAATGAAACAATCAAACACCTTAAAATAACGGTATATTAAACATAGAAACAAATCTGAAGCAATTAAATTCACTTACTTGGATGGATAAAGACCAAACCTCAACAACTTCCTGAAGAATGGAAGAAAAAAAAAGTAATTGAATTAAAAAATAATGGGAACCATTAATGTGTGCCTTAAATTAGTATGTTCCATTCGTTGATCCTTTTTTTTTTTCAATTGCTTAACAGAAAAGAAAACAATTTGACTCAGTTAATTAAATTAGTGTTTGTTCTTATTGATAAAAAAATCAATATATTGGACTTGTTTTCTCTTTTGAATCAGCTTAATTTCTGTCTTAATTGTCTTAATCAGGATAAAGGACAAATCTTTGTTGAAGTTAATTTTGAAGGGTATTCCACTCATTTTGGAACTTGTGAAGCTGCTTGTTGGTTTCTCACTCATGAAATGGGAACCATTAATGACTGCCTTCACAAACATCAGGTGCTCAATTTCTTAATTTCCTTTTTCCTTTTTCTTTTTCTTTTTATTTTTTAAATAATAACTAATAATTTGTTATATGGATTTAGGTTAACGCTAGTGGGCCATTCATTTGGAGGTGCAATTGCTTCAATGCTATCCATTATGATTCGAAAAAAGACATGCGATGAATTAGGTTTTAGCCCTAATATTGTTACAGCTGTTGGATATGGAACACCACCTTGTGTTTCTAGAGATCTTGCTGATAGCTGCTCTGATTTTGTCACAACCGTTTGTATGCAGGTTGATTTATATATTTATATATTTATATATTATTTTTATTGGTATCAATTTTAATTCTTGTTTTTTGATAAACATAATGATATAATCCCGAGGCTAAGTGTTGCTACTTTGATGAGATTGAGGAAAGAAAATTTTCAGACTGATTGGTAAGTAATAGTATCTGATAACTAATATATTTGTTTTAAAAAAATTTAAACTTTTTGAATTTCTCAGGAAAACCATATTTGAAAAGGACGATTAGAAAAGTGTTTTAGATGTAGTTACTAATGCAAAGCAAGTTGTATCCTCTGTTCCATATATAGTCTTTCTTTTTTATTACTTCCTAAAATTATTATGGTGTCTGATATTATGTTCCAGAAATAAGAAAATTGTAGTTTTGTTTATGTAGATCCGTTGGGTTCCAAATACAATGGTCCATGCATCTTCTAATTGGCTGCTGGTTTAATTTTTCTTTGATTTTTATTATCATTTTCATTATAAATCTTACTAGCTGTTAATCATTTTCATTTTAAATCTTAGTTGCTTTAAATCTCAAATTTCACAAAACAATATTATATTATGTGTTTTGGACCGAGTATCTTTTTTTTTGGATACCCCTATCACAGAGGTTTGAGTCATAGTTAATTTAAGTGCATAAAATATCTGAAGGTTTTCGATCTTTCTTCTAAATGATTTCGATACTACCTGTCATTGATGTTTTAATTTAGGTATATTTTAATTCAATGTGTTTACATTTAATAACAAGTATTAAAAAATGAACATTGCATTGATGGTTAGAGTTGTTGGTATTGACAGTGTTCTCCTTCTGATGGGCCATAACTGATCAATAGTACTATACAGGTATTTGTTTTTGTTTGTTGTATTATACTTTATAAAATTTATATTAAATAAAATTTATATAAAATGTGTTTGGATTATGTCTTGTTGATGTATGGATTAACCAGGTTAGTTCTTAGTACTATTTATTTCCATTGATGAACAGACGTAACATGACTGCAAAAAATGACCATTTTGCCCTTACTATTGTTATTACAATCGAGGGCAAAATATCTTCCATTGAATCTATTGTTTTACATTATTATAGGTTGACAATGTAAATTATATTCAGAAATAGACATTTGGATTTGCACATTCTATTATACTAAGGTACTTACATAACCGTGCTACTCACCTTTCTATAATTCTAACATTAAGGTTGACCTGATTTTTATGTAATACATAAATCTTATCATTTATGAGAGATTTTGAATTTATAATTTATATAAAATGAATACACAAACTTGGAGACATAATGGAAATGACTTTCGAATTTATAATTTGTATATTAAATATGTCACTGCATTTACAATTTTAATGTTGATTATCACCCACATCAGTACTCGCTACAATTTTAAATATGTCACTGCATTTACAATTTTGAATTAGCTGTATTTGCTCTAAGGGAGATCAAATTATCAAAAGTAAGTTATTTTTTCACCCTTTTATTTAATATTTTTTTGATTGAATGAAAGTCTTAATGAAAGTAATTGACAACCCTTTTTCTATAAATGATGTTGTGATTGTGGGAGAGGTGTTGTGTTTTTCTCTGTTGCTAGGTAACCTTCTCAACAACAGCATTCTACTTAAGCAGGTGAGTAATCAAGATTAAGGGAGACTTGTAATCATGTTTGGCATTCCTTTCCAGTAAGAAACAGAGTTGTATGATTATTTGTTACTTTTATAGGAATGTATAACCCATGTTAGCAATGTATTATTTTTGTTTAACATTTGAATGATTCTTTGTATGACATTATAATTTGTGCAATTTATTTTATTTTTTGAGTATGAAATTTTATTTTATATTATGCAATGGATTGTATTTTTTGTATATGGTATTTTATTTATATTATGAGAAGTTAAATGCAAATTTAATTTAAAAATTAATAAATATATAAATTAGTTTTTTTTAAACATTTAAATTTACGATACGCAAAAATGTGTGTCATCTTCATTTATGACATGACCTTTCTTGACAGGGGCTTTCTTGATACGCATTGCGTGTCATTAACATGCGCGTCGTAAGGTTACGACACGTGAATGCGTGTCGTCTTCCTTTATGACAGGGCCTTCCTTGATACGCATTGTGTGTCGTAAACGTGCGTCGTAATTGCGCGTCATAAATGCGTGTCGTAAATGCGCGTCGTCTCTCTTTATGACAGGGCCTTCCTTGACGCGCATTTGCACGTCGTCTAAGCCTTTTAGGACACGTAATGAGCGTCGTAAAAGGCTGTTTTTCTAGTAGTGTTATAGGCAATTTCTTTAAACACCCCTTATAGACCAACTTCGTGAATGAAGCCTACTAACGGTAAGACTGACTTTTACTCATACATATATATAATGTTAGACTTTTAATGTTATATATAGTATAGGGTGTATTTTACACTTTTAAAATACTAGGTGGTCAAATTTAACAATTATACTTTTAATTCAATTAAATTGTAAACCAAAACTTTATGGATTTATTAAACCTCTTTTATTAATAAAACCATAAGGGTGTGATTTGAACTTTCCAAAACAATATTAGGGTTTTAGAATTTAACATTCCTAAATTAAACTTTTAATCAACTTTTAAATTCCAAAATTTGAGGGCAAGCTTTTGAAACATTTCAAAACATTAGGGTTTAGAATTTAAATATACATCAAAATTAAACTTTTAATCAAAATTTAAATTCCAAAAGTTGAGGGCAAGTTTTGAAACCTTTCAAAACACTAGGGGATCAAATAACAAATAATCTAAATTAACATTTAATCACATAATTATCCATATTTGATTTATTTAATAATTTCTTGCAAAACAATTTACCAATTTAATCAAAATAATTCATCAATTATCACATAAGGAAATAAATATTTTATTAATTGATAAATATCTTCAATTAGATCAAGAATATACTCATATATATCATAAAATCGGATTTATATTGATCTAATATGATAAAGGCAAGTATCTCAAAGATAAACAACAAAAAATCCCTATATTTGCTCTTTCTGACGTTGGGACTCGCCGAGTACCCCAATGGACTCGCCGAGTCCACCATGGGACTCGCCGAGTTCATCAGGCAGTTTCACAAAAATCGAATTTTTTCAACTTGAACAAACATACAAGGCATCAATACAATAGAAACCAATCAAGGCTCTGATACCACTGATGGGTTTTGGCTATAAGAACATCCTATGTGCTCATACAAACCCTAATGCTTGGATCTAGGTTTCTCTATTGTACATGCAATTTATCCAAGACTATAAACCCTAGATCTAGCATATGATGATCAATATAACATATAATTAGGGTCTAGATCATACCTTGATTGTTATGTAGCAATAACAATCTCAAATCCTCCTTGTAATGACTTTAGAAAGCTTAGAGTCACAAATGTCACTCCTCTAATGGTTCACAAACACCAAGAGCAAGAGGATGAAGAAGAGAAGAGAAAGAGGCTGCCCAAAACGTGTGGAAACCCTAGAAAATAAGTTCATCACGTTTTTGGGGCATAAGGCTTCTATATATAGTGAGGCTATTAGGGTTATCTAACAAGGAAACCCTAATTTGGATGCTTAAGCCCTAAGCAACCCATGGACTCCTTTCCTTAAAGGCCTTGGACGATTTCTAATGGTTTTTTCCCATAGAATTCGTCCACTCCTTAATATAAGGCAATCCATAGCCCAAATTGCAATTATCTTATAATTACAATTCCAGTCCCTAATCCAACAAACATAACATCCTAACATTACTTCATATTACTCTTCCGCTTACCTGTTACCAGAGAATACGAGTTATTTTGTAAAAACGTCAACATATGAAATGTTGGTGAGCTCATAAGCAATGTTGTGATAAAATGATTTGTGTAGTTTGTAAAACCCAGAAAATCCGATATTTTCTGAAAAGACTTTTGTTTATCAAAGTGTGAAGATCCATAAGTTGATGAATGAATGATTTCAGAAACATATATATATATATATATATATATATATATATATATATATATGAAGGGTATTTTGTATTATAGTTATAAAATTTCGAGCGAGTAGTATTGAATTCCTAGGAAAACCCGATGTTTTCCGATGTTGAAATGTATTCGTGATTACTGATTTTTGTATTGTCTTAATGAATGAATATTGATTAATCCACATTGTATATTGTCCTAATTTCGTCTACTTTGAAATCCCGTAAGCCTTAGCAAACGAAGAGAAGGGGGGCATTATGTCCCACTACTATCGTAAGTACCTTAGGCTGTCGTGGATGCAAAAGACACGATGGTCCAACTCGCACTTGATTACTGTGACCTTACTAGCTTTTGTAATGGGACACTTTGGCCCACTAGCACATAAAAGCTATTGAAAATCCTTTTATAAAATATTGGGTCATTGAAGGCCCAATGACATTTAAGCGGTATCCCTTTGGGCGCAAAGATCATGTTGGTGGGCTTGCAAGGCCCAACAAGCATGATTGGAAACTCATAAGCCAAAGTTTGTAGATTTACTCATTGTAGTCATCACGTATCTATTTAAGTGTTTTGATTTGATGATTGTTGTTATGTATTGATTCGAGACCGAATCAATTTGTTTATAATGATTTTTGGTATTGAAGGTGTATTCGTTTTCTGTTTTGTCGTCAGTCAGGTATCTTGTATTTTGCCTTAATGAATTAATTTGTTAAAAAGTAGAATTTGACCTTTTCACTACCTTTCTTTTATAAAAATGACACTTTTAGTCATTTATATAAAAGAATTTCATTTTTAGTTCTTAAAACATTTTCTTGACACTTTTGTATCATAAACTTGTTGAAAAGACATTAACCCAAAATTTATTTTGTTAACAACTTTAGCCCTTCCATAATGGTATTTCTCGGTTAAAACCCCATTTTTCGCAACTTTTACAGTTTTGGCCCAAAATCTAAAAAGTTTACATTTTTGATCCTCTTTGGAATTGAAAAGCATTTTTGACCTTTGAAATAGTTTTATTTCACTTCTTATCCCCTGTTTTGCAGAATGTTACAATTCAGCCCCTTAAAACTTCAAAATTTCGCAATCATGGGTTTATTAGGCCGAAAAGCCCATATTTAGCCCATAAAGCTAAATTTTTGCATTTCAAGTCCTCTGAAAATTCTAATATTCAGAAAAATGATTATAGAAACTGTTTTAACCTTTTTGACCATCAAGAAACCGTGACTTGACAGTTTTTAACCCATGTTTTGTATTTTTGACAATTTAAGCCCTAAAATGGGTTTTATGTTAGAATATATTCCTCCTAACCTTATAAGTTATTTTTCTTGACTTGTTTAGTGTAAAATAACTTAGATTATGTTTTTTTCCTTTCTCATGTCATAGATCTCGAATTAACACCCCTTTTGGTTATATATTTGTCACAAAAACACATAAAATCACACACATACATGCATAAAATCACACATAGCATACATATACACATAGATCTACACATTTTCTTGTATTCTCCCCCATAAAACATATGAAAACTGAAAAAAGAGGGGTATGAAGCTCACCTTGAGTTGTTTGTTCTCGGTTTGAAGAAGAAATGGAAAAGATTCGGCTCTAGCAAGCTTTCCTTGAATAGATCTTGACCTCTAAGATGTTCTAAGAACATTATTTACGAAAAAAAGAGTATAAGGGGAGTAAAGGTGTTCAAAGATGAAGTAACACACTTGGGTTTGTAAGATCTTACCAAAATAAATGAGTTCTTGATGAAGAATTTCCCTTGAAACACCCTATAGTCTTAAAAATTTAGAGAGTAGTGAAGGAGTTCTTGAGAGGTTTTGGAAGGAGTTGTAACATGAAAATGAGTGGGGTGAGGGGAGGGGATTGGCCGAGAGTTAGAATAAAAGAGAGAAAAGGACTAGACTTTGTTGTTTGTGGGGTAATACTCTCCTAGAAACATGAGATTTATATTTGATACATAAGGGTTAAACATGTGTTGTCAAGCATGTGTTTAATCCTTATCCATCTTTTTTTATATGTGCGGGCCGAGATTTGGGCTAGGAGGTAGGATGTGGGTTAATTTGGGCCATTACTTGTCTTGGCTCAAAATCATGAAGCCCAAATAATAATTTTTCGGCCCATTGGGCTCTTAAGTTGATTCACGGCCCAACATGGTAAAAAGGAATGGATTTATGGCCCATTAAGGTTAATTAAGTCATTTATGGACCAACAAGGCCCATTAGGGTTAGGATGAATCATTTAGACCCAAATGCCTCAAAATCTTAGAAATTTATGAATTGGGTCCAATAAGAGAGTCCTAGTCCATAAGGAACTTGAACCGGGATTTCTAGAGTTTCCAACCCTTAGTTGAACATATGAGATGTATTTGAACGAGCATAGAGTGTAGTATTCACTTAGAGTACAAGTCTTACAATAGATGATGGTTCCTTGAGAATAGAATTTCCTAGCAAAAATGCCAGTTGTGTCAGATTTAATATTCACTACTGGTGATGCAACATCTGGACTATTGGATACCTTAATGTGTGTTTAACCTTGAGACTTATAGAGTGAATCGACGAGTCGTCAGTCCGACTCGCCGAGTAGGGACGAGTTGCCAGTGTGGATTTAATGAGTGGATTCGACGAGTCAAACTCGCCAAGTAGGTGTTGGGCAGAGAAACCCTAATATACCGGGGGTTGGGGCCTATATAAGGGAAATTATAGCCTCATTTGCGGCTTACCTTCACTAAGAGTAAACCCTAACGTCCTTTTGAGCTAGAGAGTGTGAAAGGAGCTAATTTTAGGGTCTTTTGGTACATTTCTTTTGAAGAGGAAAGAAGGAGTCATCAAGGAACAAGAAGGGGGCCAATGGATCAGTGTTATTTCGTCCAAGAGCTTCTGGAGAAGGTAAAAAGTTCCCAATTTTCTCCTTGTGGTGATTAGATCTGATGTTTTGATGAATAGGGCTTTCTATCACCTTTTTGGTTGAGATATGAGTACATGAAGTCCCTTGCTAGGTCTAGACTTCAGATCTGGACCTTGTGAGGTCTAGAGGGTCCAAAGGCTCAAGCTTTATTCAGTCACTTAAAGAGTTATTGTGTTTTGGTGCCTTATTGGAGCATGTATTGCCATTATGAGCCTTATATGCAATGTTCGAACGTAAAGCTTGCATCTTTATGCGACAATCGACCCTTATGATGGTAGATCTAGTGTTTGGAGTGATAGATCTACCTTAAATCTTCTGAATGAGGAATCTGATTGAAGGTACTCGCCGAGTCCATTGCCTAACTTGACGATTCGGTGAGGGTTTGTCCCGATGGGTTTGATTGTGCGATAACTTGGCGAGTTGGGGGTCAAATCGATGAGTTGAGCTCGACTTTCTTGAGACTTCTGAGGAAACGAGGGGACTCGACGAGTCACAAGAGTGCATTGGACTAGTCGGCTCGAACATGGACTGTTGACTCGAGTTTGATTTCTATTGACTTGAGGCTTTGTTCAACATGAGTATTGGAGACCATGGAGGGGTAAAATGGTCTTTTACCCAATTTGAGAGTTGGAGAGAGTAGAGTAACATTTGTTACTTAGAGTCGAGAATTGAGTATTAATTAGATATATTTACCCTATGTGTTAGGCAATGGCTAGTTCGAGATTCGAGTTCGAGGATAATTGATTGCTGCTTGCAAGGTGAGTCTTCTCACTATACTTTACCTAGAGTGGTGCTTATGTGTGACCAGAGGGTCTTATGTTCTTACATTGAGTATCATGTTATCCTGCCTTATGTTTTGTGAACCATGTTGTGCATTATATCTTTGTGATTTATGCTATGCGGAGCTTTACACACCGGATTAGTGGGTCCAACGAACCGTGGGACTGGAGGGTCCCACTGAGACACATGGACCGGAGGGTCTTACAGTGATATAGCCTCGAGTGGCTAATGAGCTATCTGTGTGGTATTTTGGGGAACTCACTAAGCTTCATGCTTATCGTGTTATGTGTTTTAGGTTTTCTCAGGATCGCGGGAAGGCACCGACTTGATTGTACACACCAGTTAAAGAGTTATGTTTTTTGAGGATCCTGGATTTTTACCAAACAATTATGGAGTTGCAAATTGTATATTTAATAAATAAGATTTTTTTGAAATATGTTATGAGAATTATGTGATTTTAAATGAAAATTTTGTTTTGAAAATTTTCGGTGTGACAAGTTGGTATCAGAGCCTTGGGTTGAGGGATTCAGATGCACCTTTGGGTATGTATGGACTCAAACTGAGGATTTGAGAAAAAATTTCAAAAGAAAAGATTTTCTCTAAAACGAGTAAGAGTTTCAAAGAGAACAAAGAAAAGGAGCAGTGTGTACAATCAGCCAGACCCGAACGATGATTTCCTAAAGTACCAAAAATTGTTTACTTTAAGAAATATTGATGAGATGTTATGAGATATCATTATGCATGCTAGAGGATAGGCCAGGTAATTCATGCTTAGGGCTAGAAATGCCTGATTTGTGATGCCTTAACCTAGGGATTGTTTCTATCTTTTATGTGCCTTGAGTATGTGTTGAGTAAGAGTATTTAGCAAGAGTCATTTAGTGAGGGAGTTCTAGTCGAGAGATAATCTGGGAGAGATACCTAGATGAGAATTTGAGGAGCCTATTGAGAAGAGTAATTAGATACCATGAGAGGTGAGACAGCCTGAGTTCAGTGGTGCCTTTGAGTTGTAAGTAGAGCTAGTGGAGTTGTATGCTCGAGTGGTGTGTTAGTATCGATGAAGGTTATTCGATGCTTGAATGCTGCTTTCTTTGTGCTTTGTAGGACTCTTGATGATGGGACTCAGCTACCGAATGAATATGATGATATTCAGGAGGTATATGGCTGGCATTATAAGGAGTTCTTCAGCAGTTGATGGTAGAGAAGTGTGAGGACCTAGGGGAGCCTAGTGAGTAATTTGAGTCTTATTAGTACGTTGTTTAGGGAAGTGTATGCACTGGAGGTAAGCGCGTTTAGTGAGATTGGTGATCGAGAAAGTTGAGCAGCTACTTAGGAAATCTGGGACAATCCATGTGGAAAGTAAGGGTAGATGTGGCAGGTAGTATGTGCCCGTACTACTAAAAGTAGAGGACCCATACTTGAAACAAGGAGAATTCCAGAGGTTCTAAGTAGCAGATTGAGAGGAGATAACATGGTTCGGGTACCATGATTTATAGCAGACTGAGAGGAGTTAACATGGTTCGGGTACCATGATTCATAGCAGATCGAGGGGTGTTTACATGGTTCGGGTACCATGATTTATAGCAGATTGAGAGGAGATAACATGGTTCGAGTACCATGACTCGTGGCTGTTAGCGCTTCTGGTTTTACCAGTTATGTCGTTGTGATTGATTAGACTGAGATCATATGTGATAGAGTGTGGGACTAGAGGACCATATTGAACAAGTTTCAACGGAGCATACCTTGAGAGGGAAATCGAGTTAGATTCCGAGAGATTTTTGGTGAGATGTCAGTTGGAGTCGCAAGACTCAGGGATGAGTAGAGATGGTGCTTTATGGAGGACTAGGGTCTGAGTTGAGTAATCGGCCGATAGTGGAGATGTCACTTTCTGTGGCCAGAGTTGTGCTATTTTCATTTCCTATGAGAAGCAGAAGAGATATTGAGCTTCCGTTTACCAAGCTTGGAGGTAAACCCTGTGGGCTAGCATTGGTTGCGATCTTTCACCAGAGTATATAGGCATTATGTCTTCTGCAATGTAATATTATAGAATGAGAGGGTCATCATTGGGGACTGAGATGGTCAAGGACAAGGATATACCCTATTTGAGTATAGCAGGGCATATGTTGGCAGCAGTGTCGGGTGATCAAGAGGAGTATTTTGGGGGTGGTGGCTCTCATTTTCTATGATGGATATCGAGTGTGGGGGTGAGGTCTCTGCTCTCATGATAATTCTCATGATAGGACGTTGGTTGGGGGGTCGAAGTTGAGGAGTGTGCTAGTTCATTATTTTCAGACTATGAGTCATGGCTACTACGGGACAGTTGAGATGTGCAGTAGTGTATCAGTGTGAGATTTTGGATGACACGTTATGAAGTTTTTTGAGGATTTTATCTGAGATTCGGGATGTTTGGAGTTTCTTGGTCTCTATCGGGAAGATCATCGAGTGTTATGTCATACTTTCCAATAGTTCTCATGATAATTCTCATGATAGGACGTTGGTTGGGGAGTCGAAGTTGAGGAGTGTGCTAGTTCATTATTTTCAGACTATGAGTCATGCCTACTACGGGATAGTTGAGATGTGCGGTAGTGTATCAGTGTGAGATTTTGGATGACACGTTATGAAGTTTTTCGAGGATTTTATCTGAGATTCGGGATGTTTGGAGTTGCTTGGTCTCTATCGGGAAGATCATCGAGTGTTATGTCGTACTTTCCAAGAGTAAGTGTGATGTACCTGGTGGAACAGTCTATGGAATAGATTGTTGGTGTGTCAAATGGTGATGGTTCGAGCCCTGAGTGGGGGAGAACCGGGTATTTTATTTAGAGTATCAGAGATTTGTTCAAGAGCGGTTAGAGGGCTGGATATAGTGACCTACGGTACGGATGCATGAGACCAAGGTTATTGATGGTCGAGGCAAGGTGCAGAAGGAGATAATGCATGTTGTACGTGTTCAAGAAAGCATGAGTGTCTCCACGGCAGGTGACCGTTGGTCAAAGACCTTGTGGTGGTTAGGAATTCTTCGAGGTTGTAATGGTAAATTCAAGGTGGGTGGCTCGTAAGGTTAGTTTCGGCGGTTGAGAATTTTTGGTTTAATGTATGGCTTGTTATAAGCACTCTGGGAAGGGTAGAAGTTGATTGGGCAACCAACTTCAGGGTCGATATGTGTATTCGTGCATGGGTTTTAAGCAATAGAGGAGGGAGTTTCAGATGGTCGTGAACGTATTCTGAGTCATTGACGATTCCTCTGTGTTTCAATTGAGAGTTGGAATATTTTGAAGTTACGAGTTGTGTGAGAGGAAGATCAGTTATGAGATTCTGAAAGGATGCATTGTTGTATCTTATTATGATGTCGTAAGTAGGAGATCAGTGGTTGAGGCAAGCCATCGTGAGGTTCTGTGATGATGTATTGAGGTATCCGAGTAGAATGCCCTGAATTTCGGATTATTTTGAGACTTGAGTTATGAGATGGCAAGTGAAGTATCAAGTGAATATGGTTCCAGCAGCAGCCCTTCAACTAACTGTCATCAAATGGGATTATCCAAGAATGTGAATTGCAGTGAGAAAAAGGGTTGGTCATGACGGTTGCCGTCAGGAGTGGTGATGCTTAACCTGGGTGAGTGTGTGTACCTATCTGTGTTGATCCGTAGAGTATTAAATAGTGAAATCAGTGGGGCGTTGACTCAAGGAGGAGATTATGGGGGATAAGAGGGTGAGTGGATCCGCGTAGGAGTAATCACTTCCGATTATCAGGGGAAAACCATGGAGTGAGCCCATGGTGAGTCAGTGAGAGAGAGTGTTGTGATACTACGTGGAGTCGTAGTGTTCACCAATCTGCGAGGAAGTGTTGTGATACTGCAGGGAGACGTAGTGTTCATCAGTCTGCGAGGAAGTGTTGTGATACTACGGGGAGTCGTAGTGTTCACCAGTCTGCAAGAGAGTGTTGTGATACTGCGGGGAGCCATAGTGTTCACCAGTCTGCGAGGAAGTGTTGTGATACTACGGGGAACCGTATTATTCATGAGTCAGTAAGAGAGTATCATAGGCCTACGGGGAGCGTATTATTCGCTATTCAGAGCATGACGCATAAGAGTTTTTAGGCTTGGGTAGCCTTATTCTTTGAGTTTCGGGAACCTGGTGGTCGGACCAGGGGCGAGACCGGGGTCTCCATATGTGTTGGGAATTTTTATATTCTGAATTAAGTTGTGGTTATCACAATCGAAAGGAATTGGAGAAGTGATGTATACGTGGGTCGCGGGTCACTGGTCATGATTTGAGTGCTTCATTGGGATGAGTGGTTTCAATTCAGTGTCGTACTAGACTCTCGAGTTTGAGTTTGGCTTTGGTGGTATATTGAGTAGGCGAATGAGATTTCAGATTCAGAGATGGGTTTCATTTTGAGGGTTTTGTGTGTCATATGATGTCTTAGACTCGAGTGGGTCAGTTCGTTTGTATGGGAAAGACCGTGAGATGCATGGAACTAATGAGTAGTAGACGACAGAGGTCGGGTGTTAGATGATTTCAGTTGGGATTGTAGTATTTGCTTGGGGTAAAGCGAACTCGTGACTTGTGTGTCACAATGGGCCGAGATAGTTGTTGTGAGAAGGAAGTCAGTGATACATTTTGGGGCATGCTATGGGTAACCTTTGGAGGTTCAACTGTGGGGTCGAGAGTTGGATGGGTGCTCAGTGTTGAAAGGGATATATAGGAGGGAGCTGAGGCTTATGATTGTTAGATTTTAGAGGAAGCCTCTGAGCAAGCACGATCATTTTCTTGTGTTTGAGGGCAGGGTGTTCAGAGTTCTTTGTTTAGATGGGATTTCTATTGTAGTACAGTGGATGGGTCTCTGATTTAATGTGAGCCTTTCGCTCCTTGGAGTATGATATGGAGCGCTTAATACGTTTGGTACGAGTGATCGGTGGCGAGTATTTAGGCTTTGATTTGTTTCAATCAGTCGCTACGATTGAATCAGAGGGACAATGAGTTTTCAGGGTTCGTTATTCGAGGAGTGAATAACATGATGATAGCTTCAGATGGCGGACAGGCAGTGAGACAGGTCACTAGAGTTTTCATATTCTGGTGAGTCAGAAGGGGTATCATAGCGGCAAAAGGGTATGTCCTCTTCCGGGTTTGGGAGTTCCTGCTGGGTTCCAGGTGTCTATGGAGGAAGTTAGTTGTGTGGTATGAGATCCTTTATGTGGTACTTTTCGGTTTGTTGGGTTCGATCTATATGACGTTGAGAAGCGATTTTGCGGGCGAAATCCAAGTCAAGTGGGGGAGAATTGTAACATCCGGACTTTCGGATACTTTAATGTGTGTTTAACGTTGAGACTTATAGAGTGAATCGACGAGTCGTGAGTCCGAATCGCCGAATAGGTATGAGTTGCCAGTGTGGATTTAATGAATGGATTCGATGAGTCAGAGAGCTGACTCGCCAAGTAGGTGCTTGTGACAACCCAAAGTTTATTCCGTTACATTACCCCGTTACCGTTAACAGAATATTCCATTTTATAAAAGTTCCGTTAATTAGAGGTCGCCAAATAAATAAATGTTTTATTTATTTATATTATATGTCGTTAACGTCGTGATAAAAGAAATAAAGACACTTACTTTACATTTCCATATTAATTTGGAAAAAGTTAAATTTTATTACGACCACTAAATCGGGTGCGACCAAAAGCCCCGTGTAACGGAAGTATCGGGTAGAATTCCACTAAGATCCAACACCAACCCATATATAAGGGGGAATGAACTTCATTCCACCCCTTTTACACGCTCTCTCTATACTCTCTCTCATAAAGCTCGTTTTTGACTCAAAACCACGAATTTCTGCCTCCAAAATGTAAGTCTCCTTACCCTAACCTATTCTAAACATCATGGCTTGTGATTATAGCTCAAAATTCGACCATATAAGCTGTTGAAGAGGAGTTTACGGCCTAAGAACCTCCTTAGGTCGTAAACCCCTAAAAAGAGGCCAAAATGACCCAAATTTGTCCCTTGAAGCTTAGAAACCAATTGGGGATTTAGCCTAGGAGTGTTTGAACCATAAAACAATCAATTTTGGGACATAAAAGAGGGTTTACGGCCCAAGCACATGCTTAGGCCGTAAACATCCTCTAAACTTGTAAAATCAAGTTCCAAACACTCCCAAAGCACCCTTAGGCTTAAGACATAAAATAGGGACTTGTTATTTCGGGTTTGGAGTAATTAAACATTAAGAAATGAGGGGTAAAAAGGAGTTTACGGCCCAAGCACATGCCTAGGCCATAAACACCTCCAAACCATGTCAAATGGTGGTTTAAATTCCCCAAATGGCCTTATACCTTCATTATAAATCACTAGAATTGAATCAAGGGCTAAAACTTCAATAAAATCAAGAGGGTAGGAGTTCACGGCCGTGAACTCCCATAAGGGTGGTTCATAGGCCGTAAACTCCCATTTAGTCCCTTTAAAAGCCTTAAATCCATTCATACCTTTTAGATTTGGACATAGCAAAATTCCACTATCAAGATAAAGCCTTTAAACATCCTAGAAACCCCTCACCATGAGTTTACGGCTGTGAACTCATGGGGAGTTGTCCCAGGGCCATAAACACCATATGGAGAGTTTACTCTTGGAGAGTAAACTCCATTCCTAATCCATTCACACCCTTAAATGTTACTCGGGACACCCCAAACACTTAACCAAAGTGTTTTCCGCTCCTTAGAGTGCGTATACTTGTTTAATTAGTATTAAATGTACTAATTGTATGTGAACATATGTTATCATATGTTAAATAGGTCACTAAGTGTGTCCAAGTCTTTACTTGACACCGAGCACCCAACCGTCACCTTCGTCGGATCCACTTACACCAAGTGAGTTCATACCCCTAAATGAACCTTTTAAATGTTTTTACATGTTTTATAGGGGGGAATACAAGTTAAACATGCCAGTTATCATATCAATCACATGTGATTGATAACCCGCATGCACAAGGATTTACCACACTATAAACTTTTTTACCGAGTAGGATACTATAAATGGTTTTCTAAAATGTTTTTCCCTTGTTCAAAACTCTTACTTATACTGTTTTATCAAAGTTCATTTTAAACTGGTTTATGAAAGGTTTCCAAAGAATTTCTAAAGGTTTTCAAACTGATTTTACCAAAGAATACCAAGTTGTGATTCTCTTAAGAATAAAGGTTTTTCCAAGGTTTTCATCAAAGGTTTTCTTCCATGTTTTGAAACTCCTACTTGATAACGCTTTCACTTCGTGATGCGTTTATACTTGTTATCGCCTCTATTTTGCTTATATTTGTAGTCGCTTATACCTGTTAGACGCTCTTACTTCACCTGTTGTCACTTCCACTTTGTGATACACTTATATATGGTACACTTATACTTCACGATTCGGTTATTCCACACTGTACGCTTATACTTCACGATTCGGTTATACATCACGATTTGCTTATACTTCACGATATGTTTCCCCTTGTTACACACTCAAACGTAGTTAGATGTATGCCTGTGCTTGTATAGATGCATATAAATAATGGTTGAAGGACTTAGGAAGGTTTGTTCGCCCTATTTCCTTTTCTTCGTTGAGATGTGATCTGGTGGGATCGGATGTCCGTCCGAAGGTCGTTTGATTCGTTAGTTATATATTATGTATACGAGCATAGCCATATAGGTTTACTCTAGTCAGTTCAGTTATGAGTCTCTACCTCTAGTTCAGCACTTATATTGGAAACCCACTACCCACTATTTGGGATGCATCTTCGAGACACGGCCTTCTCCGTCGTCTAGTTGGTAACTAGAGTCTCCTGTAGGGAGAGCGGACATTGTGTGTATAAATCTATACGGGATTGACACTCCCGCACCTTGACTGCTAGCTACACTCCACGGCCTACCAAGCCAAGGGGTGACAAATGTCACATTTTATAGACGCTTGCAGGGCGTCAGGTACTCTAGTGTCAGTTAGTATGGTTACGAGTATCCCAGGTTACCTTATAATTCATGGCCTTAAGGTAACAGTATTTCACACTGTATTTTACACTGTATGCTGAAAACCCACTCTCAGAGTCACACTGTTTTTAGACCTTGCTAGCTGTATCTTTCATTTGATACTGTGTGGGGTTTGTATTCCTTGTTTTAGACCTTACTAGCTGTGTCTTTCATTTGATACTGTCTGGGGTCTGTAGTCTCTATTTTTAGACCTTGCTAGTCGTACCTTTCATTTGGTACCGTCTGGGGTCTGTGTCTCCCTTTGTTAGACTGATCCAGGCGTGTCATTTCTTCGATACTCTCCTGGAGTCTATGATTCCTCTTGCCTTAGTCAGCAGTCTTTACTGCTGAGGCATATGTTATTTTTCGTGATTTCTCCTACTTTCTTTAATAATCAAATTCTGTATTTTGATAGTGATAGCGACTAAGTGAAAACTACTTTTTACCACATAACTCCGTCCAGTCTTGGTAGAAGACTGCTTTTATTAAAGAAAATATAGGATTTTCTGGAAAAGACACTAACGTAATGGACACTCTAAAACTACCACTTTTATTAAAGTTATTTGGATAAAATGACACTAAATACTTATGAACTCACCAACATTTGTAAAAATGCTGATACTCGCTTTTCAAATAACTTGTATTCTCAGGTCAGCTTTAGACAGGTACATTCTAGGAGCTTCTATTGAAGACGGTTTTGTGGCAAGCTGCTCTTATATTATTACCTGTATTACTGTGTTGTATTGTTATGTAAACCATGTAAAACTATTACTATTAATGCAATAGTTGTTGTACTTTGATTACTATAATGCATGTGTTGTGATACTTGACATGACGTCATCCACCCCAGAACGTTTCCGCCGTTCCGGTTTTGGGGTGTGACAGTGCTGGGCAGAGAAACCCTAATATCCCGGGGGTTTGGGCTTATATAAGGGAACTTATAGCCTTATTTGCGGCTCACCTTCACTAAGAGTAAACCCTAACATCCTTTTGAGCTAGAGAGTGTGAAAGGAGCTAATTTTAGGGTCTTTTGGTACATTTCTTTTGAAGAGGAGAGAAGGAGTCATTGAGGAACAAGAAGGGGCCAATGGATCAGTGCTATTTCGTCCAAGAGCTTCTGGAGAAGGTAAAAAGATCCCACTTTTCTCCTTGTGGTGACTAGATCTGATGTTTTAATGAATAGGGCTTTCTATCACCTTTTTGGTTAAGATATGAGTACATGAAGTCCCTTTCTAGGTCTAGACTTCAGATCTGGTCCTTGTGAGGTCCAGAGGGTCAAAAGGCTCAAGCTTTATTCAGTCACTTAAAGAATTATTGTGTTTTGGTGCCTTGTTGGAGCATGTATTGGCATTATGAGCCTTATATGCCATGTTCAAACGTAAAACTTGCACCTTTACGCGACAATCGTGATGGGTTTTAGCCATAAGAACATCCTTTGTGCTCATGCAGACCCTAATGCTTGGATCTAGGTTTCTCTATTGTATATGCAATTCATCCAAGACTTTAAACCCTAGATCTAACATGTGATAATCAATATAAACACAAGAATGGGGTTTAGATCTTACCTTGATTGTTATGTAGCAATAACAATCTCAAATCCTCCTTGTAATGGCTTTAGAAAGCTTAGAGTCACAAGTGTCACTCCTCTAAGGGCTCACATACACCGAGAGCAAGAGGATGAAGAATGAGAAGAGAAGAGGAACCCAAAAACGTGTACAAACCCTAAGGAATCAGTTGGCCACGTTTTTGGTGCCCTAGGGGTCCTTAGATAGTGAGGCTATTAGGGTTATCTAACAAGGAAACCCTAATTTGACTGCTTAGGCCCTATGAAGCCCATGGAATCCCTCCTTAGAAGCCTTGGACGATATCTAATGGGTTTCCCCATAGAACTCGTCCACTCCATCCTCTATGGAGTCCATTAGCCCAATATTCAACTATCACACAATTGACAGTTCTAGTCCCTTAAGTTTAATTAATATCTTTTAGCCACAAAATTAATTCTTAATTAATTATTGACTAATATTAATTAAACAATATGATTTCTCCTTTAATATATTATTCTCATAATATAGTAATAAATCATAATTAATCCTCTCTCTCCATAATTCATCCTATCAAGTTGCTTTGGTGAAGGCAACCCAAAAGGACCATGGACCATCGGTCAAGTACATACCAAAATATTTATGGACTTAGACACTAATCCAATAGTCACCCACTTGGATATGTCTAATAACTATTATGCATATGACTTCAGATCCTGATCCGCATTCGTAGCTTTCAAAAGCCGCTGTCAACTCTGATCTTATCAGAAGCGTGTCCTTTAGATAAGGGATGATATATTCCTCCATTCTAGATATCGTATAGACTGAGACATGGATTTAAATCATTCTCTCAGTCTATGTGTTGTTTCTCGATTTCCGATTTATGATGACTGACAACAGACTACAAGTGAACACATCAACTTAGTCTCGGCTTGGCCAAGTGCTTAGGTGTCATCACTAAATCATTGAGGGGCCCACATATATCACTTTTATCCCACTTTGGATAAAAGGAATGTATAAACTTCGACTCAATGCTTGGTTGTATTCACTTATCGAATCACACACAACAATAAGTTTTATAACACTAAGTTACTGGTGCATTTACTTATCATCAATGTGTAACCGACCAGCAAATAACAACTCACACATTTCGGTTTCAAGAATATACAATATTATCGACTCACAATTACTCGTGATAAAATGCATGAAGTGATTCTTGTGAGCGTGGGTTTAATCCAATGCTCAAAATCATATTCATAAGCACTCACGAATGTTGTAGCAAGCCTTTGCTATGTCTACTACACTTTAGACAATCTACAAACCAATTCATGACAGTCTTCATTCATATCTACTTCCAACATATGAACGACTGCGGACCATTCGAATAATTTGATTATTCTGAAATAATTTAATTATTCTAGAAGTCAAAACATGCAAAGTGAAACACAAAAATAATACTAATCCCATATGGCCCCAAACTTTGGGTATAAATAAAACATTTTATTTAAACACCATATTGATTACTCCTTATTTGTTGTTTCGGGTAATCAACTTCTTACTTGAATTATTACTACAATTGTCCCATGCACTTAGCATGCACACAATGTTTACTTATGGTCCTTACTTCGTGAAATAGATCAAATGAACACATTTCCAATCATACTCATTTCACAACTCCCAATCCTTATTATAAGTATAAGAATATCAAATTCTTGCCACTTATAGAATATGCTAGATTCTAACATTTTATGCAATGATCCTTTCGTAAAGTCATAGCTCAAAATCATCAAGACTTGGCCAATCTCTATCAGAAACAATTCTATAGATATGATGTCTCTCACTCAAAGTACATTCCTTTGAACATCCTTCTTGCATAAAAATTTCTAATCTAGACATAGATTCTCAATATCCAACTCCCAATATGGAAAGGTTTCCATATTTTCCATATGACAACTCATTCTTAATAGAATCTTATCTATTCATAATATTGTCGATATGGTCCATCCAATACCATACTTCCAACTACTCACAAGCAACCAATCTTCAGCGAACTTTGGATCGTCCTATGATAGTTGTTTAATTATTTTAGTCAAAACCGATTCTAGTCCTTTTTCGCTCTTAATGCGCTAGACATTTGGAAAATTTTAGATTGGTCAAATATTATAGCATTTGCAATCGATCCTATACCCGAAGCGTATGGGACACGATGCATAATGTCTTACATAAAGATATGATACTTCATCAATCCTCTGCCATAATATTTTATGTGTCACGTTCTCATAATTCGAACTATGAAGAGGGATGCCATAATCATAATTGAAATATGAGAACACACTATTTATCCTTGACTAAATTTATTAAAATTCCACAATCTAAGCCTTTAGATTTGAAATGAAGCATAATATTCTCTCCCTTAATTATAGCAAAAACATTTCTTCAACCCTTGCAACCTTGCAAAGTGAAACTTTTGTTTTTCTATAATTAATATTTCCAACTTGCAATACTTAAACAATAATCAGGCTCCCACTAACATGACGATTATATTCATTCCAGCATAACCCTTATGCTCCCACTAGCTTTGACGCGTATTTAGGAACCAGCTAAACTTCTAGGAATCAATACTTATTGACTTCCAAAGTTGATTGTTTCTAATACGATATGCTTCGATAAGCCTTTATCTAAGCTTCTCAAAATCATACACCTTTCCTTAGATAACTTATATGTGTGTCTAAACTAATTTAGAACTTATTGCCAAATCTCACAATTCGAACTATGAAAAAGGGATGCCGTAATCATAATCGAATTCGAGAATGCAATTTACATAGTTGCTATCTCCTTAGACTCTCTCTTAGTGAAAGCGTTTCCTCACAATCATTTTCATGAAGGAGAGAAACCTTATAACACTTAGATTTTATGGTGTATGTGTTCCTATCCATGTGAATTTGCCATTACCATAATCAAAAGATAATGTTTGTGGCAAATTCAACCTCTTATGGATAGAACTTGTCCATTCTTAATTTCTTGCCATCAAGGGTCCCACCATTGCTTTCAAGTTATCTAGCACATCACCTATGCCAGTCAATGTACTTTCATTTAACAAGGTGTTTGCCTTATGCAGTCTATTGAGAACTCATAGAACTCATATGCATAACCACTCAACTGGAATGACACAGAAATAGAATTTTGTCAACACGATAGGTTACAAAGCTCAAGTCGTGCGCTAGTGTTTACTCTTGATTAATTCTTGAATCCTTTCAAGATCTTCAGACTCCCACTGACCTCTTGACATATTAGATTATCTTATCAAGAACATGTCTTGATAAACAAATATCCAAGAGTTAGTGTGTGTCTATGTCAACACAAAACATTACACACATTTGGTCTTAGTTGGTCTTTGGCTTCTTCAAGACATCACAACATACTAAATTCAAATGTGTAAGAGTAGGAAAACAATTTTCTACTTCACATTTGATGAATGTGTGTCACTCAATTCACAATATTGGAGTACGATTCTAAGACTTGAGTTTGGAACGAAGTATGACTCATCCTTTTTTATTTAATCATTTCAACAATTTCTGATTCCTCTTCTTAGCCATACTAGTGCACTAAGATGTCCTTAGAGGATCAATTGTTATATGGTTCTTAATCATTAAGACAATCATAAAATCTGATACAAAAGTACTCTCCCTTCTTCTTAGATTGGAGAAACTTTTATCTTTCTGCCTTCATTGATTCTTCTTATTCGTTCTACTATTCATTGAAACTTTTTCAATGATTCAGAATTACACTTAATCTTGTAAGTATAACCACATTTACTAGACTTTTAGTAATTATGACGAATAGTCTTATTGTTATTTTTGGTGGACTTGACTAGTGCACAACATTGTGTTCTATTCCTTTAGTCCTTCACTTGACTCACATACTTGTGTGATCAAGGAATTAGTCTTAATCTCCTAAGTACCAAGATTTTGCATACATCACATGATTCAAATCATATGATTCCAAGTTTCTGTCCAATTAAAACTTGGGTGATGGGAATCTTTCCTTAGTTAGAAAATTTTAACACTACCATAAATAACATAACTAAGAATCACATCCATTTATAGAAATACATCAACATCAATTTTTCACAACGATTTCATTGCAAGGATATATGTAAATAAGATAAATCAAAAAATTTATTTTATTCATAAAAGCAGCGAAAAACATGTCCTTACAATGCAAAATCAACTGAAAAACTATGTAACCAAATATTCCTAACAACTCTATCATAACTTTCTAAGCTCAAAATCTGATCTTTGAATCCATGCGATCATGATCCATTTCTTCGTGATCAAACTCATCTTGCTCTTCCATCAAGCTTCCTCTTTTTTCACTGATCCTGCAAAACATTCAAATGTAATCTTATCACATTATGTATTCAGAATCAATGAATAGGAACTTAATGGATTTAGATAGTGGATTTTACCTGAAGTAGAGCTAAACGTCTTGACTCTCCCATCTATTGATCTCTCAGGTATGCTGGGCAACTTCGTCTCCAATGCCCCTTCTCTTGGCAATAAAAGCAAATTGAATCTTTTGGAACAGCACACGAAACTACTTCACACTTTGCATTTCTCTTATGATCAAACTTTTCGACCATGGCATGCCTTTCGTTGCCATTGCCTATATCCATAGAGGTCTGGAAGGCAGATCCACCAATCAACCTTGCTTTTCCAGTCCGCCAAATCATTGCTGATTCAGCAACAATAAACATATAGGTGAGATCGATGAGGGTCATGTCATGGTTCATCATATAGTACTCTCTTACGAACGCACTATATGAGTCAGGAAGCGACTGAAGAACCCAGTCAACAGTCAGCTCCTCATAGACAACGGATCCCAACATTCTTAACCTATCAATGTGTGACTTCATCTCTAAGACGTGTGCACACACTGACTTTCCTTCGTCATGTCTACTTGCCAAAAGGGCTTGAGTGAGCTTGAACTTTTCAAGCCTTTGAACTTGTGGGTTAGAGAGAACAATAGGAGGAGATGGAGGAAGTGAAACATGATCTTGTGTTCCTCGATTGAATCGTGGAATATCATCTTCATATGGAAAGCTTGTTCCACGGGATTTGGGAAGACTATAGTTGTCATACTTTGACATCTACAAAACGGGAGAAAATTCAAGTTAGTTGATTGATTGAGTCCTTAATAAATCACCCAAAAGAGATATTAAGCTAGGAACCAACACAATATTCCACAACTTGGGAGAGGGATGTCGTAACCCAAATTGCAGAACATTTGAAGGTAAGTGAATGACGATTCACTAATTTTCCCCCATGAAAAAGGAAAAAGAGATTAAGTTTTAAATGTATTGAAAAACTCCTAGATCCTTTGAGATTCATTGAACTTTTCAATGGCATGTTTAAATCTCGATATGCCCCTCGATTTGTGACTGGGATGCTGAGGATCACAAAACAGGGTGTGAATAACCATGCAAACTTACATGGTGCCCCCAATGTTACAGTCACCTTTTCGATGTGCCGGTTAAGCACACACGCTCCACCGAACTATAACAAACATTAAGTCACCCTTTGCTACCTTTGCTTAGAACCATTTAGTGTGCCGGTTAACCACACACGCTCCACTAACGTCTTCGCAAGGTACAAAGTGTAATTTCATGGAATTGCATCAAATTCACTTTTGCCAAAAGTAACTAAAAGTGGGAATTTTGTATAAAACATCTAGTTACTTTATACTTCATTATACTTTTAATGGAAAGGGTTTGCCCTATCCTACTCGTTCGACAAACGACCCTCCAACAATCAAGGAAGCGGTGGGTGAGAGTGGACACCCATTAAACGGCCATTTTATAGGCCATAACCTTATACCCCCCTTATAGATCAACTTCGTGAATGAGGCCTACTAACGGTAAGACTAGCAGTTTAAGTTATATATATAATATTAGATTTTTAATGTTATATATAGTATAAGGGTGAATTTTGCACTTTTAAAATACTAGTTGATCTAATTTAATAAATTATACTTTTAATTTAATTAAATGTAAACCATATCACTATGGATTTATAAACTCTCTTTTAATTATACATTTAATTAATTTAATAAAACCATAAGGGTGCAATTTAAACATTTTCAAAACTTAGGGTTTTAGAATTTAACATTTTTTTTTTTTAAATTAAACTTTTTTAATTAAAATTTAAATTCCAAAACTTCAGGGCAGGGCAAGTTTTGAAACATTTCAAATCATTAGGGTTTAGAATTTAAATATTTCAAATCAAACCTTTTTAATCAAAAACTTAAATTCCAAAAAACTTGAGGGCAAGTTTTGAAACTTTTCTAAACACAAAGTATCAAATAGCAAATAATTTAATTTAAACAATTAATTTAATGATTATCAAAATTTGACATAGTTAATATTACTTGCAAGACAATTTGCCAATTTAATTCAAATAATCAATTATTATCATATAAGGAAATTATCATTCAATCAAATGGTAATTATCTTTTGTTTGGTCAAGGATATACTCAAATATATGATAAAATTCGGATATTAATGACCCAAAGCAATTAAGGCAAGTATCCTCAAGCAAAACAGCAAGAAATCCCGAAGTCTGCTCTAACTGACGCTCGAACTCGCCGAGTTCATCAGTCAGGGACAAAAAAATGATTTTAAGGCTTGAACAAATAAACAAGGCATCAATACAATAGAAACCAATCATGGCTCTGATACCACTGATGGGTTTTAGCCATAAGAACATCCTATGTGCTCATGCAAACCTAATGCTTGGATCTAGGTTTCTCTATTGTACATGCAATTCATCCAAGACTTTAAACCCTAGATCTAACATGTGATAATCAATATTAACACAAGAATGGGGTATAGATCTTACCTTGATTGTTATGTAGCAATAACAATCTCAAATCCTCCTTGTAATGGCTTTAGAAAGCTTAGAGTCACAAGTGTCACTCCTCTAATGGCTCACAAACACCGAGAGCAAGAGGATGAAGAATGCGAAGAGAAGAGGCACCCAAAAACGTGTACAAACCCTAAGGAATCAGTTGGCCACGTTTTTGGTGCTCTAGGGGTCCTCAAATAGTGAGGCTATTAGGGTTAGCTAACAAGGAAACCCTAATTCGACTGCTTAGGCCCTAAGCAGCCCATGGACTCCCTCCTTAGAGGCCTTGGACAATTTCTAATGGGTTTCCCCATAGAATCCGTCCACTCCATCCTCTATGGAGTTCATTAGCCCAATATTAAACTATCACATAGTTGACAGTTCTAGTCCCTTAAGTTTAATTAATATGTTTTAGCCACAAAGTTAATTCTTAATTAATTATTGACTAATATTAATTAAACAATATGAATTCTCCTTTAATATATTATTCTCATAATATATTAATAAATCATAATTAATCCTCTCTCTCCATAATTCATCCTATCAAGTTGCTTTGGTGAAGGCAACCCAAAAGGACCATGCACCATCGGTTAAGTACATACCAAAATAGTTATCGACTTAGACACTAATCCAACAAATCGACCCTTAGGATGGTAGATCTAGTGTTTGGAGTGATAGATCTGCCTTAAATCTTCTGAATGATGAATCTGATCGAAAGGGTTTGTCCCGATGGGTTTGATTGTGCGATAACTCGGCAAGTTGGGGGTCAACTCGATGAGTTCAACTCGACTTTCTTGAGATTTCTGAGGAAACGAGGGGACTCGACGAGTCGCAAGAGTGCATTGGACGAGTCGGGTCAAACATGGACTGTTGACTTTAGGGTTTGGTCAACATGAGTATTGGAGACCATGGAGGGGTAAAATGGTCTTTTACCCAATTCGAGAGTTGGAGAGAGTAGAATAGCATTTGTTACTTAGAGTCGAGAATTGATTATTAATTAGAGATATTTACCCTATGTGTTAGGCAATGGCTAGTTCGAGATTCTAGTTCAAGGATAATTGATTGCTGCTTGCAAGGTGAGTCTTCTGACTATAATTTACCTAGAGTGGTGCTTATGTGTGACCGGAGGGTCTTATGTGCTTACATTGAGTATCGTGTTATCCTGCCTTATGTTTTGTGAATCATGTTGTGCATTATATCTTTGTGATTTATGCTATGCGGAGCTTTACACACCGTATCAGTGGGTCCAACGAACCATGGGGCTGGAGGGTCCCACTGAGACACATGGACCGGAGGGTCTTACAGTGATATAGCCTCGAGTGGCTAATGAGCTATGTGTGTGGTATTTTGGGGAAGTCACTAAGCTTCGTGCTTACCGTGTTTTGTTTTATGTGTTTTAGGTTTTCTCAGGATCGCGGGAAAGAGTTATGTTTTTGAGGATCCTGGATATTAACTAAACAATTATGGAGCTGCTAATTGTAAATTTAATAAATAAGATTTTTGTGAAATATGTTATGAGAATTATGTGATTTTAAATGAATTTTTTTTTTGAAAATTTTCGGTGTTACAGGTGAGAAGGTCTCATCATAGTTAACTCCATGAGTTTAAGTAAAGCCCTTCACAACCAGTCGCGCCTTATATCTATGTACTTTGCCATCCATGTCGGTCGTCTTCTTCAAGATCCATTTGCACCCAACTGTCTTACGACCTGGTACATTGTTAACCAAGTTCTAAACTTGATTGTCATACATGGACTGAATCTCGTTGTCCATAGCCTATTTCCATGTTGTAGACTCAGGGCCTGCCATGGCTTCCTTGTAGTTATTAGGTTCATCCAAATTTATCAATGTACTATCACTGATAAACGTATCACCTTCAGCTGTTATATGAAAACCGTATAATACCGGTGGAACACTCACTCAACTGGAACGTCTCAGAGGTACGGACTCGTCAATTGGTTCAACAGGAGTTTCCTCCTCGGGTTGACCGCTAGTGTTTGAGATTCCTTCATCACTTAACTCTTGAAGCTCTTCAAGGTCAATTTGTCTCCCACTATCCTCTTGGCATGAGTTCTCTTTCGTAGAAAACCGCTTTCCTCGCAACGAAGACAACATTTTCACTCGGTCTATAGAAGAGATATCCAAAGGACTTCTATGGGTAGCCGATGAAAATACATCGCTCACTATGAGGTTCGAGCTTTCCGTGAGTCTCTCTTCTTACGAAAGCCTCGAGACCCCAAACCTTGATATATGCTAATGAGGGAACCTTCCTGTCCACATCTCATGAGGTGTTTTGGCAACCTTCTTAGTTGGGACTAGATTAAGGATATATGTGGAAGTCTCTGAGGCATACCCCCAGAATTAGATAGGTAATCAAGCTCAACTCATCAAGGAATGAACCATGTCCAAATAGGTTCGATTGTGCCTCTCAGCCACACCATTAAGCTGTGGTGTCCTAGGTGGCGTGAATTGTTAAACAGTTCCACATTCCTTAAGACAATCGTGGAACTCGATACTAAGATACTCAGCACCTCGATCGGATTGGAGCATCTTTATCTTCCTGCCCATCTGATTCTCCACTTTTTGTTTAAACTCCTTTAACTTTTCAAAGGTTTCTGACTTATTCTTGATTAATTAGATATAGCCATATCTGTTGTAATCATCAGTAAAAGTCACATAAAAGCGGTTAGCATCCCTTGTGGCGGATCTGAAGGGTCCACACACATCGGTGTGTATTAGATCCAACAGGCGCTCACCCCTTTCACAAGTACCAGTGAAGGGTGACTTGGTCATCTTTCTCAGTAAACAAGATTCGTAAATTTCATCTGACTTTAAGTCGAATGAATCCAAGACTCCATCCTTTTGGAGTTGGGCTATGCGCTTCTTGTTGACATGTCCAAGACGACAATGCCATAAGCATGCCTTGTCCAAACCTTTTGACGAATCGATGTGCAATACACTATTTCATAAGTTGTCTGCAACCATCACAGTTTTGTATATACCTTTACAAGGCAATGCTTTAAAATAAAATATACCATTATAAAAAAAGCATTAATAGAACCAATTTCATTATCAAATGAAAATCTAAAACCTTGTTTATACAAACCATGAAAGGAAATAATGTTTCTCACCATATCGGACGAGTAGCAACAATTATTCAAATCTAATTCTAACCCACTACTGAGCAATAAATAATAAACTCCAATCTTGCTGACATGCGACACTTTCCTATTCCCTATGATTAAGTTTATCTTCTTGTACTCCACATCCCCACTTCTTTTTAGTCCCTACAAATAAAAACAAATGTGAGAACGACAACCTGTATTAAGGACCCAAGAATTATCATATGATGAGTTATTAGACATAATAGTGTAAATATCTGCATGGGTGGGCTTTATCTTCCCATCATTGATGTCTTGCAAGTATTTGGGGCAGCTTCGCTTCCAGTGCCCTTTGTCATGATAGTGGAAATACCCTGCTTCCTTTTGGTTGGTAGAGGGAGTAGTAGAACCACCTTTGGTTCCACTAGAAAAGGATCCATCATGGAAATTTCCCTTGTGGTTCTTAGCAGTAGCCTTCCTCTTCTTCCCTTTCCCTTGTCCATTGCCAAAACAGGGGCAGTAGCAGTAGGAGTAGATACAACAGATTTGCCTTTTAAACTACTTTCAGCAGTTCTTAGAAGGCCTTGAAGCTTGCTTAGAGTGACCTTCTCCTTTTTCATATGATAATGCATATGAAACTGATCATAATAAGTAGGTAAAAAGTGTAGGATAATATCAATGGCCAACTCTTCATCGAACGTAACATTAAATTTCAGCAAGCGGTCTACAAACCTTTGCATCTTTTGCAAGTGGGTCGCGATGGACTCTCCATCCTTCATTTTTGTTGCAATCCATGAGGCAATGATTTCATACCTTTCCTGTCTAGCACTTTGATGATATCTTTCCATCAAGTCTTTGTGCATCTCGAAAGGGTAATAGTCCTTATAGGACTTTTGAAGTTCAGTTGTCATAGTGCCTAACATGATACATGACACCTTCGTGGTATCCTTCTCATGAGTCCTATATTCAACAACTTCTTCAGGAGTAGCAGTTGCTTCATCAATCTCCTGATGCTCTTTATCGAGGAAATATTCTTTTTCCTCGTAGCGTGTGACCATCCTGATGTTCTGAATCCAATCATTGAAATTCAAACCATCGAAGATGAACCTCCCTCACAAGCTCATGAGGGAGAAAGAGCTAGAAGGGTTTGAGCCAGAAGTGGTGTTGGAAGACATCTGAAAAAGAAAGACAAAGTTTAGATTAGATAAGAATCCTTAACATAACATGCAAATGAAATATTAAGGCTAGGACCCAACACAATATTTTACAATTCGGAAGAGGGATGTTGTAATCCAATTGCAAAATATTTGAAGGTAGGTAAATGACCATTTACTAATTACCACCATGAAAAACGAAATTTATTGTTAAGTTTTAAATGAACTGAAATTCCTAGATTCTTTTGAGATTCATTGAACTTTTCAATGGCATGTTTAAATCTCGATTATGCCCTTCAAGTTTGTGACTGGGATACAGAGGATCATAAACAAGGTGTGAATAACCATGCAAATATACTTGGTACTCTCGATGTCATTTATCACCTAATCAATGTGCCGGTTAACCACACACGCTCCATTGATCTATGAAAAACATCAAACTACCCTTTGCCACCCTTTTTAGTCCAAGTTAGCATGTCGCTTAACTACAAACACTCCACTAATGACTTGGCAAAGTGCAAAGTGCAATTTCATCGAACAACATCATTTTCACATTTTTCTCAAGTAACTAAGATTGGGAATTTTATAAAAAACATTTAGTTACTTTATAATTATCATTATACTTTTAATGAGAATTAATGTCCTATCCTACCCGTTCAGCCAACGACCCTCCACCAGTCAAGGAAGCGATGGGTGAGAGTGGACACCCATTCAATCGCCATTTTATAGGCAATTTCCTTATACCCCTCCTTATAGACCGACTTCGTGAATGAGGCCTACTAACGGTAAGACTGACTTGTCTTATACATATATATATATATATATATATATGTATTAATTTTTAATATTATTATAGTATAAGGGTCGAATTTTAAACTTTTAAAATTCTAATGTTTGGAATTAAATGTTTCATAAGTGAGACTTTAAAAATTCCAAAACTTGAGGGAAAGTTTTGTAACTCTTCAAAACTTTTGGTTTCCATAACTTATGAGTTTAATGTTCATGAATGAGAATTTTCATATTTCAAAACTTGAGGACAAGTTATGAAACTCACTTCTAGAACCATTTAGATCAATTATAACTTATTCAATTATCATATAATTTATTTTACCAAGTTGATATAATGTAACTCACAAAGTAAGGCAATTCAAATCAAATAATACAAATAATCAACTTATTATCTTAAGATTTGATAATTGTCCTTTAATTGGATGAGGATAATCACTACCATATAAAAAATCAAATTTTATGATACAAAACAGTTTTGTGGTAATGATCCTAATCCAATTTTTGCCAAAAGGCTCGAAAATCTACAAGCAGAAGGTTCTACTCGTCGAGTGCATGAACTGGACTCGTCGAGTTGCCAATTTGTGGGTGAACTCGTCAAGTCAGATCATTGGACTCGTTAAGTTTATCAGTCAGAGGCCAGAAATGTGACGTTTTCAGCTTTGAAAGACAACAATGCATCAATATAACAAAAAACTACCGTAGGCTCTGATACCATTGATGAGTTTTGAGCACTCCAACATCCCTATGGTGCACATACAACCCTAATGCTTTGGATCTAAGTTTTCTCTAGTTAAACATGAAAATTACATTTTTCCAAAGCATGAAGCGTATCTAGCATACAACTTGATATATGAATCATAAAAACTAGTTAGAAGACTACCTCTTGTTGTAGCTTGTTGAATATGGCCTTTATGAGCCTAACACCTCAAATGTGATGCCTCAAATGCTTCAAAAAACACCACCAACAATTTGAGGACTTGAGAGAGAGGTTAGGAGCACCCTAAAATCGAGTATACTCTTGCTATATAGCTAGTGTATCCGATTTTGGGGTCTAAGGGGTTTCATATATAGTGTTAGAATTCCAAGAGTCATATGTAACCGTAATTCTTACACTTAGGCTTATGATCCATAACTGATGTGGAATAACTCTTCATGGACTCTCACATAAACTTAGCCCATCATGGATCAATAGCCCAAACCATATGTATCACTAATTTACATAATTAGTCCCCGTTAATTTAATTAGTCTCTTTTGATCACTAAATCAATTCCAAATTAATTCTTGATCAATACTAATTAAATAATATGATTTCTCAATTAAGATATTATACTTATAATATATTAATAAATCATAAATTGCCTCTTTCTTAAATGTCCATCCTATCAGATTGTTCGGGTGAATGCATCCCAAATGGAGCATGTTACTCTCGGGTCAAGTGTATATCGATTATAGTTATGGGCTTAGACACCTAATCCAACAGTTGACCCAGACCATAAATCCATGAAAGAAAGGGGGAAAAGTGAACCAAATCAACCCATAAAGGAAACTTGACATTGACAAGTCAAGGTTTGAACTTTATACCTTGAGAAGCTTGCAATGTGATGGAGAGTTCTGGATCTTAAATCTCCCACCAAGCTATAAACTTCACTCTCTTATTGGTTCTTCAAATATGGACCCAAAACGCACAAATTTCACTTCAAAAGCTCAAAGATGCCAAATGGATGCTAAGGGAACGATAAGGATTTTCTGGAGGTTGAGGGACAAAAGATGAGGTCAACCATAAAAGGTTAAGGATGAATATATAGGGTGCAACACCCTACATAAGGGTTTCTAAAAGCTACGTGTACGCCCATTGTACCATAGCATATGCCCAACGTATGCACTCGCTTGTCGTGGTCCACACTACCTAGTATGTTAAGTGTAACAAGTGGTACGCCCCTCGTACCAGCTTAAAGGTCCAAAATACAAAACTTGATAAATGAAGGGGAGAAAGCATACATGCCAAAAATCATGGTGTTACACCCCGCCACCTCCTCATATCAACGTTCACAACCCCTTCTCCCTTGCATTTGTCCATCGAACATAAACAACAACCAAACACCCTCTACTTGTTGTGTGCCCCGATCTTCTCCACTGTTCTCTTCCCTCTCGTATTGCTTCCGATTAGAAAAAAAAAGAAAGAAGAACACCGACGAAAGCCTTCTGTCGGCGTCCGTCTCTGCGATCTGTTGAGAAATTCCATGAAATCCCCCACTTGCTGTCATCTCCTATTATTTATTCTCCTTTCTTAATTAGACGAGCATCGAAGACCTTTCCCTTCACTTCCACTGTCGCCAACGACTGCCTCACCTCTACCTCCCCTCCTCGTGATTACATAACCATCACAAAACTCCACTCCACCACCAGTGCCACCCAATTTGCTGCTCTATTCGTTTTACTTTTCCTCTGATCTGATGAAGATGAGGACTCCCACTGTATCTATCACTTTGTCCAGATGAGTCCCTCATCTTTGCTAGAGGATCAAAACAATCCCTCCATTGATAAAGTTGTCAGAAATCAGCCCATAGTTTTTATTGTTGACCAAATCGATAACACCGTAAATTTTTAATTTTTAAAATCACATAAACTCAATATCACATTTACCAAAACCACAAAATGTATAATTTATCAAAACACAACTCAACAATGTTTGATAAAATCCCAGAATCCTCAAAAACATGATCTCTAACTGGTGTGTGTACAATCAAGTCGGCGCCTTCTCGCGATCCTGAGAAGTACCTGAAACACATATCACAGAACATGGTAAGCATGAAGCTTAGTGAGTTCCCCAAAATAACACACACAAATAATTAGCCTCTCATGGCTATGTCTCGAGAAGGACCCTCCGGTCCATGTGTCTCAGTTAGGACCCTCCGGTCTCACAACTCGGGTTGGAACCTCCGGTCCTAACCTATAAAGCACAGAATAATATATAGCATAAATCACTAAGAAAAATACATGATATTATAACTCAGTATAAGCATATAATACCCTTCGGTCACACAGTATTACCACTCAGGCAAGTATAGTGAGAAGACTCAGCTCGTTAGAAAAGCAAAGGTGTCTCGCACTCAACGATCAGTCTAGACTCCGCCTACACATCACAATCATCTCTAATTAAAAATTTATAATAATAAGACTAAATATGTTAGGCTAATCCCTTTTCTAACTCCCTTAAAGGGTGAAAGACCATTTTACCCCTTCATGGTCTCGATATCTATCACTTGACCAAACCTTAAAAGTAAAAAAATTCAACACTCGAGTCAACTGTCCATGTTGACCCAACTCGTCGAGTGCACCTATGCAACTCATCTAGTTCCTCCTGTTCTCAGAAAATCGGGAAAACTCCAACTCAACTCGCCCAAGTCGTCTCATCAACTCGTTGAGTTTGCATGCGTCCAGACTACAAGGGAAAACCCTAACCGACTCGTCGATTCCCTTAAGTCTATTTCTCATTCAGACGATTTTAAGTAGAACTAAAGCTCTAAACTCTAGATCTAGCCTCCCAAGGTTGTACTACCACGTAAACGTGCAAGCTTTACGTCCATACATGGCACCTAGGGCTCAAAGTGAAAAAAACAAACCTCTATAGAGGGCTTAATGCATAAAACATTGCCAATAGCTTGAATCTTTAGGCCTAAGGGACCTCAAACTGCCCATATATGAAGTTTCAACTTCATGGCATGCTAAAACAACTAAAAAGCTCAAAAATGAAGACAAAAATGGCCACAAACTCCCTAAATAAGAGATCTAACTAGACAATGATCAAGGTGATAGCTTTTTACCTCCAAAAAGCAGCTAGAACTGAAAGAACACCGGATCGAGAGTCTTCTTCTTGTTCCCAGCCTTATGCTCTTCTATCTCCTTCCAAGAATGCACCAAATCCCACACTTTTAGTCTCTCTCTCTCTCTCTCTCTCTCTCTCTCTCTCTCTATCTCTCAAATGATACTAGCTCGTTTAGGGTTTCTCTCAGGGTGTTAAAGTGATAATGGAGGCGGAAATGAAGGCTTAAGGTCCTTTAAATAGGACACAAACCATGGAAATTAGGGTTTTCACACTCAGCTCCTACTCGTCGAGTAGACTCTAAAAATCACGCGGCCCTCTCAACTCCCACATGACGAGTTGGGACACACCAACTGGTCGAGTAGGTCCTATATTGTGAATAAAATTCTCAAGTTCCGCATCCAGGAAATCGGGGTGTTACAATTCTTCCCCACTTAAATTAGATTTCGCCCTTGAAATCACACTTTACCGACATGTAGGTTGGAACAACAATCCGAGAAGCACAACCAGAAAGTCTCGTATCAAACAACGATCTCCTCTCCCATGACATCTGAAACCAAACAGGTACCCTCATCCCGAAAAAGGAAGGACCCCTTTTGTCGTGGCGGTATCAGCTTTGACCCTCCCGAACTCGGAAATTGTAGTGGTCTGTCTCCCCGACAAACCGCCATGCAGAATATCACCATGTCAATCGCTCATTGAATCACGGACCAATAAAACACTTCCAACTCTGATTATCTTCATTGCGACTTATGGGGACAAGTCCCTCTCCATAATTGGCTGCTGATCACTCATGTCAGACAAACTGATCAATCTAGACCGTAGCTCAAAAGGAACGAAGGGGTCACATCTCACCAAGGACCAACCACCGACACTGTAATCAGAATCAATCTGAAGACTGAATCTCAATACTCTGCCATCAGACAATAGAAGAATGACCATGCCCTGTCAGAAATATCCTCTGATATCCATAACCACAAGCCTCAGCTTCCCTTCAAATGTTCCTTCCCTCTCTGAGTACCAGTTCAGCTCCTGACCTAAAAGTTGAACCTTCAAGGCTACCCTAGCACATCCGGCCATACGACTTCACTGTCGTTCTATAAAACCGAGTTGTCTCAATCAATCACACTTGAACTACAAAATCATGAAGTTCGCTTTACCACAAGCGATTATTACAACCGATTTGAAGTCGCACCTCACCTCCAACCTCGGTCATTTGCTACTTGCTAATTCATGCATGTCGTGGTCCTCCTCAAACCAACGAACCGATTCAAACAAGTCCAGATACATCAGATGGGACACATTCCCACTCAGAATGAAATCCATCTAAAAAATTTGAATCCCAACCTGCTTGTCCTCCACACAGATAGAGCCAAACTCAAACACCAGAGTTTGGTCCGATACATAATTAGAACCATTTGTATCCAATCTGATACTCAATTTATGACCCATGTTCCACGAATCTACGCATGCATTACCCCTCGATCCTTCCGATTTGTGATACCCCTCCCTAACTCAAAATATAATGGTTCCCGACCATCACTGGGACCCCATTCTTGCCCATGGTCCGGCCACCAGGTTCCCACAAACTCAATTAGCAAGGCTACCTAGGCCTAAGAACCTCTTTGCATTACACTCTAGCTAGTGAATACTACAGCTCCCCGCAGTCTTACAACACTCTCTCACTGACTGATGAGTGCTACGGCTCCCCACAATCTTATGACACTCTCTCATTGACTACTGAGTGCTACGGCTCCCCGTAGTCCCACGATACTCTCTCTATTACCGACTGGTAAATGCTACGGCTCTCCATTGTCTTACGATACCCTCTCACTGACTCGTGAATGCTACGACTCCCCACAGTATTATGATACTCTCTCTTATGGGCTCGCGAATGTTACGGTTCCCCATAGTCATATGATACTCTCTCACTGCCTCGTGTATGCTACGGCTCCTCGCAGTCATACGATACTCTCCCTCACTGACTCATAAATGCTATGGCTCCCAGTAGTATTACGATACTCTCTCTTACTGACTCGTGTATGCTACGGCTCCCCAAAATCATATGATGCTCTCTCTTACTGCCTGATGTATGCTATAGCTCCCTGCAGTCATACGATACTCTCCCATCACTAACTCGTGTATGCTACGGCTCTCCGTAGTCTTACAATACTCTCTTACTAACGCGTGTATGCTACGGTTCTCTGTAGTCTTACAATAATATCTTACTTACTCGTGTATGCTACGCATCGATGCTGTCATACGATACTCTTTCTCACTGTCTTGTGTATGCTACGGCTCTCTGTAGTCTTATAACACTTTCTCACTCGCCATGGGCTCATCCCACGGTTTTTACCTAACCGTTCTAAGTGGTTACTACCACCCAGATCCACTCACTCTCTTATCACTCCATAAGCTCCTCATCCAATCCTCACCATACTAAGTTCACTAACTCATGCCCCGTGGTCCAACATAGATGGGTGCACACACCTACCTAAATTGTGCACAACTAATATTGATGAAAATTCTTGTAGATTAGGCACTTTCCCTCAGTACAAGGTACACCCTTGGACAATCCCTGCTTGGCTACAATTAACTAATGATCTCACATTTAGAAATATAGTCCCTTGATGTTCCACTTGTCGTTTGACAACCCAAGTGACGTAGTAATCAAACAATTTAGGGCATCATACTCGGATACCTCGATACACCATCACAAAATCTCATGATGTCTTGCCATGACCACTGATCTTCCACTCACACAACTCGAAACTTTAAAGTACTCCAACTCAGAATTTAAAGCACGGAGGAATCGTCAATGACTAAGAACACGTTGACAACTATCCAAAGCCCCATGCAGAACTACTCATACCGACTCTGAAGTTGATTGACAAATCAACTGCTGCCCTTCCCAAAGTACTGATAACAATCTATACGTCAAACTATCTATCTCTCAGCAATCAAATCTTGATCTTAGCGACCCAACCGTCTCAAAACTCAAATATTGTCACACCCAATGAAACACGGGCCATAATCGGATTCCTATACAATGGCCACCTGTCGTGAAGACACTCATTCTCTCCTGAGCATATGTAGCATGCATCATCTCACTCTGTGCGTTAACTTGACTACCACATGACCCTGGCCTCAAATATTCGGACAGCCGATTCCCCATAACCCAAACTTATGTACCACGTCAGATTGAGGATCCCCCCACATATTACCCAGTTCTCCCCCACTTAGGGTTTGAACCAACATCCATTTTCGTACCAACAGACCACACATCAGATTGGCTCACCAGATGTACCATTCTCGATTTGTGGAATGTATACGCAACACTTGATGTCCTCCCAGATAATGGCTAAATAACTCCAAGTATCCCGTATCTCAGATGAAAACCTCGGAATCTTCCCAATGCGACTGCCTCTAAGTCACCCAAAATCTCATACTGACACACCACCGGACATCAAGAATGTACTGAATTAATTACGACTCTCATCCTGAAAATAATGAACTAGCATACCCACCTCATCTCCGATTCCTCTACCAACCTTCTACCGCATGAATTATCATTGAAGCAAGTGACCTCACTCTCACAGTCGTTATACAAAATAGATAACGAGGGCCGTCACCCCGATATACTCCTCTTGATTACCTAGAACGGCTGCTAATATATGCCTTACTATACTCAATTGAGGCATATCCTTGCCTCATCCATTTCAGTCCCCTTTGATGACTCTCTCTCACGGTATAGGAATTACCTCACAACATACATACCACAAATACTCTGCTGAAAATTTCACAACTATATGCTACCCTACAGGGTTTACCTCCAAACTATGAAACTGGAAGCTCGTTATCTCCTTCGCTCCACACGGGAAGCGGAAATAGTGTAATTCTCGTCACAAAAAGTGACATTTCAACCATCATCTGATCACTCAACCCATACCTCAATCCTCCACAAGGCATTATCTTCACTTATCCTTGAGTCATGCGACTCCAACTGGCAGCTCGCCAGTCAGACCCCTCAGGATCTAAACTCAATTTTCCTCACAAGTTACACTCCGTTGAAGCTCGACCGACATGGCCCTCTGGCCCCATAAACTATCATATCCACTCGCAGTCTGAGCAACCTCAATGGGATAACTAGTAAAGACGGAAGCACTCTCTGATATGCATCACGGTACCTGAATCATGTTATCTCCCCCTCAATCTGCTACTTAGAACCTATCGAATTCTCCATGTTTCGATTATGGGTCCTATGTTTTCAGTAGTACGAGCCCATACTTCCTTCCACATCTACCCATACTTTACCTACAAATTGTCCCATATTTCCTAAGTAGCTGCTCAACCTTCTCGATCAACCAACCCCATTACACATGCTCGCTCCCCATCGAATGCTCACCTCTAAATAGCGCACTCAATGGCTAAAAATTACTCCCTAGGCTCTCCTAGGTTCTCACACTTCTCTGCCATCATCTGCTGAAGAACTCTACATGATGCCAGCTATCTACCTCCTGAATATCATCATATTCACTTAGTAGTCGACTCCCATCATTCATGAGTAAGCAACATTCGACATCGAATAACCTCCACCAACACATAAAACCACTCTAGCATACAACTCCACTTGCTCTATCCATAACTCAAAAGCCATCACCGAACTCAAGCAATCCCACCTCTCGTGAGTATCTAACTACTCTCTCAGTAGATTCCTCAAATGCACATCTAGGTATCTCTCCTAGATTACTCTTCTACTGAAATCTCTCTCTAAACGATTCCTGCTAGGTACTCCTACTCAGCACATACATCGAGCAAATAGCAGATAATACCAATCAATAGCATCCCCTAGGCTAAGACATCATGAATCAGGCAAATCTAGCTCTAAATTCCTGAATTACCTAGTCTATTCTCTAACATGCGGCTCTAATATCTCATAATTTTAAAAAGTAATGGTGTTTTGGGAAATCACCGCTCGGGCTCTAGTTGATTGTACACACTACTCCATCTCGTTTTCGCTTTAAACTCTTTCCCGTTTTAGAAAAATCATTTCTTTTTATAAAATTTTCTCAAATTCTCAATTTGAGTCTAGACATACCCGAGGGCACATCCGAATCCCTCAAACCAAGGCTTTGATACCAACTTGTAACACCGTAAATTTTTCAAATAAAATTTTCATTTTTAAAATCACATAAACTCAATATCAAATTTCCCAAAATCACAAAATGTATAATTTTTCAAAACACAAGTCAACAATGTTTGATAAAATCCAAGAATCCTCAAAATCATGATCTCTAACTGGTGTGTGTACAACTAAGTCAGCACCTTCATGCCATCCTAAGAAGTACCTGAAACACATATCACACAACATGGTAATCATGGAGCTTAGTGAGTTCCCCAAAATACCACACACAAATAATTATCCTCTCATGGCTATGTATCGATAAGGACCCTCCGGTCCATGTGTCTCAGTGAGGTCCCTCCGGTCTCATAACCTGGGTTGGACCCTCCGGTCCTAACCAATAAAGCATAGAATAATATACAAAATAAATCACTAAGACAGATGCATGATATCACATCACTCAGTATAAGCATATAAGACCCTCCGGTCAGACAATATTACCACTCACGAAAGTATAGTGAGAAGATTCACCTCGTAAGCAAAGCAAATATGTCTTCACTCAACGATCAGTCTAGACTCTGCCTACACATCACAATCATCTCTAATTAACACTTTATAATAATCACACTAAAGATGTTAGGCTAATCCCTTTTCTAACACCCGGAAAGTGTGAAAGACCGTTTTACCCCTCCATGGTCTCCATATCTATCACTTGACCAAACCCTAAAAGTCAACGGAAGTCAACACTCGAGTCAACAATCCATGTTGACCCAAATCATCGAGTGCACCTGTGCGACTCGTCGAGTTCCTCCTTTTCTCATAAAATCGGGAAAACTCAAACTCAACTCGTCGAGTCGTCTCATCAACCGTCGATTTTGCACGCGTCTAGACTACAGGGGAGAACCATAACTGTCCCATCGAGTTGGCTCATCCACTCGTCGAGTCCCTTAAGTTCATTTCTCTTTCAGACAATTTTAAGCAGAACTAAAGCCCCAAACTCTATATCTAGCCTCCCAAGGCTGAATTACCACATAAAGCTGCAAGCTTTACGTCCATGCATGACACCTAGGGCTCAAAGTGCCAAAACAAAGCTCTATGGAGGGCTTAATGCATAAAACTTTGCCAATAGCTTAATAAATCTTGAATCCTTAGGCCCAAGGGACCTCAGACTGCCTAGATCTAAAGTTTCAACTTCATGGCATGCTCAAACAACTCAAAAGCTCAAAACGGAAGATGGAAATGGCCACAAACTCCCTAAAGAAGAGATCTAAGCAAACAATGATCTAAAGGGTTTTGAGAATTCTAACACTCCTATGGTGTACATGCAACCCTAGATACTTTGGATCTATGTTTTTTCTATTATATGTGCAAACTATCAATTTTCCAAGGCATCATCCTAATTAGCATATTATGGAGTATATAGAATACAAAAATCTAGTTGAATGATGTACCTTTTCTTGTAGCTTGATTCCTTGGACCTTTAAGAGCCTAGCACCCCAAGTGTGATGCCTCAAATGCTTTACACAACACCACCAACAATGGAAGACTTGAGAGAGGGTTCTAAAATTTATAAACTTAGATGCCGATTTTGGTAGCCATGAGTGTGACAACCGTCAAAATTCAAGTCGGTTCTAAAATTTATAAACTTAGTTGCACGTATAGGCACGACACATACTAGACTTAGTAACTAGAAGCTAAGTTATAATCTAATAGAAACATGGAAACAATTAGAAACAATGTATAGTGTATTTAGATTTCACATTGATATATGAATTCTACAACTACTTAACTATCGTGACTATCCATATTCGGGTCGCTCTTTGACTCTAACACCTTTTCTTGAATCATATACACACATCATGAACTTGACCTAGTAGTAGAAATCAGGTAAAAGTCTCATAGAAACTTAAGTCAAAGTTGAAGACTAGGACTAGTATACTTAATTACTCAATTTCGTTTAGATCTCGGAATCACTACATAGAATGCCAATAAACCAATAAAAATAAATTACAAACATTATTTCTAACTTGAATAAGAGTTAGGAAACACAAAAATAATTTGAAGTCTCAAAGATTCAATTTACCTTGATATCTAAAGTTTAGCAAAATCCGAAAAACCCTAAAAGCCCTAAAAACTCATATTTATAAAATTTAACCTTAAAAATCCTATAGAAATAATTATGAACCTTATAATATTATCTTATCATAATAATTATTATGAAATACAATCAATGAAAAATAAAGATTTAGTTATTAACATTTACCATTGATTTATAAGTGAAAAATCAAGAGTTTTATGCATAAAACTAGGTTAAGGTGCACATTTTATAAAAAGTTGGATATTTTTATAAAAGATTTGAATTTTTATAAAAGAAACAAGAGAGAGGTAGCCTCTTCCCCCCTAAAATTCGTCCTCTCTCTCCCATTATCTCTCTTCCCCAAAATTTGAATCATTTCTCACCTCTCCACACTTCACCTCCTCATTTTCTCTCACACTCTTCATCACCGTCACATTTTCTCTCTTCCCCTCACCCTTACCACCAATTTTTAAAGAAAAATGGCTCCAATAACACACCTTAAACTCTAAATATTCATCATGTGAAGTAATCTTGAAGGTAATCCTGAATTTTCTTTCATTCTACTTCACTTTTCATTCAAGTTTTTCTATTTTCTTATACTTTCTCCTTCTTCTCCTTCTTCATCTTCTTCAAACTTGTTTTCTTTTTGTTAAAATGGTTTTTATAACATCATGGATATGTTTTAACACCATGAATGTATGATAAAGAAGGTTGCATGTTCATGATCTTAGTGTCAAACTCAAGTTAAGAGTTTTTTAGAAACAAAATTTTGTTCATAAATGCATGTATACCTTTTGATAAGTTTTAATCTTTTGATCTCTGGAAACATGAATAGAATATAAGTTTATCATGATATCTTTAAAATATTTCAAAAGATTTACTCAAAAAAATGATGAAAACTCAATTTTCTAACCAATCATCATGCATGCAATCTGCTAGATTTATTTACCTGAATTTAAACTGCCATATCTCACTCATTTCTTAACCAAAATTTGTGATTCTTTTTCTGAAATATAATATTGTGAGCTAGCTTTAAAACCCATCTGACCTCACTGGAAAATTCCAATATTTCGATTTTTAGCAATTTTTACAAAATTGTTGCTCAAATAGCACCTTTTTGTGAATACAAGTTTTGTATTGCATGTTCAAAGGTCTTATTCTTCACTAAAAATCTAGTAAAAATAAATTTGAGCAGGTACAAAAAAATCTTGATTCAAAAGTCTTTCGAACATGTTGCAAAAATTCTATAAGTAACATCAATAATCTTTACCAAAATCACAAGTATCAAGTTTTCTCTATAATTTATTGAGCATTTACGCATGTTTTTTGACATCAAAAATAAGAAAATGATTTTTCATTGATATTAAATTGTATGAAGATACATTCTGGAAATTATCAGCTCAACATATATTTTCTTTATTTTTACATGAAAATAAAAAAAATAGAGTGTTAAAGCATATAAAATACTTACACTTGTAAATAAATTATGGAAATATTTGTGGATGACTCTTTAAGTTAATAAACATCTCGCATGAAGTTTCATCGATTTTTGTTACTGTTTACTATGGTTGTTAATTTTCTTTTTATTTAGCTCCAATAAATCATAAAACCACTTTAGAGAATGTGAAAATCTTATTTCATATTTTTCACAGCTTCTAACTTATTTTTAAGACTCAGAAAAATATTTTGGGAAATTTTCAAAATGTGTATCTATTTGTCCATTATTTTTATGTTTATAAAGGATTAAAAACCGGAAAAATAGTTTTACTCATCCAAAATTTATGACAATTTACCAAAAACTCTTATAATATATTAGGATGCCACATAAAAGTGTTGATGGTTTTTCTATTCTGTATGCTATTTTTCTTCTATTTTCCCAACATTTAATACACTTAAATGCATAAAAATCATAAAATTGGGTTAAACAGTTTAGAAATTCATTTTTATATTTTTCCCAGCTTCCGTATGTGTAATAACACTTGTAAAAGAAGTTTGGTGAATTTTTGAAATTGTTATCTATTTATTTCTATTTGTTTAGAATAAATACACAAAAATCAGAAAAATTATAATAATTTTTCATGATAATTTACTATTTTTCCATGATTTTATGACTATAGAAGGAATTAAATGGTGAAAAATAGTTAGACAAATCAAAAATTCAAGTAAATTTATCTTAAGGTCTTTGACTTCAATTAAAACTGAAATGAAAAGTTTGGGAAAGTTTAGAACTAAATTGATTTAGTTTTTGAATATTTAATTATTGGAACACCTATTAAAATGTTAAATATTAACATTTCAATAAAGAGAATTTTCCAATTAAATTGTTATATAACAATTGATTCTTTGAAATTTAATTTCCACAGAAAAATGTTTGTAACTTATCAATATTAAAGTTTGACACAATATTGGCATAATTTTATTGTAGTAGTATGTATACTAGTGTTAGATTTCGATTAGAGACTCACTAGCGAATACCATTATTGTAGGAATCGGTAGTGGTACAAGTGGAACTTAGATCAAGGCATAATTTGCATCATCTCAATGTATTGTGAGTATTCATGACTCCCCTTATTTTCGATTTTTATGTTTTGGGGTGGAAAAGCATGTCCTAAACAATTTATGTTCGTTGTATTTAATTTGACTTGTATCAAACTTGGTTGTTATATGTTGCTGTGTATGTGTATACTATTGTTAATTTATGAGGCCTTATCGCGTTTAAGTCCCTAGAATCAGTTCACACAACTCATTAACTCATTTGAGCCTATGGCTATTATAGATAGCGCTATTAAGAGGTAGACAACTCCTCACTCACACGATTCGCTTGAGAACATTTTACCATATTTCCCTATGTTAGCGATAGACATAGAAGAGGGCACCCTCGGTCATCAGGCTTGGGTTGTGAACTCATGGTATAATCATTATGCACATACGAACCTTGTATCTTGTTTTAGCAACAAACTTTATTTCCCATGAGAATATGAATGTTGCATCTCATTTGGGCAACATACTTCATCTCTCATGATGACAAAGAAGTTTGTTTTTTTTACAAACTTATTTACTCGTTTTAACAATATACTTTTATTATTGGAAACTTTTCTCAAAATGAAGAGAATTGTTATCGAGATTATGAAAGCAATTATGATTGAATGATTGAAAAGTAAGAACACAAAGAGTAAATATTAATCAGATCTTATATTGATGAAGACTGATTACAATGCTTTAAGTAGAAAGAATACTCGACTTCAAAAGTTCTATCTACTTCTATCCTCAGCCCCTATTTATAGGAAATCTGAGTGTACAAAAAATATACTAAGTCTATTACAATACGCTTCGCATAAAATTGTGACTTAGTAAAATAACTAATATGCGAAACTACAAAAGAAACAACCACTTCGACTTTTACAATACATAGACTCTACAATCTCCCCCTTTGTAAACAGTCGAAGCTATTCAGTCCATAAGCCTCTGAACAGCTGAGTGAATTGTCTTTCGCACTTCACCATACCAAGTAATCACCTTCTTAAGCTCCCTCTTGTCTCCTTCGTTATTCTTCTTGCTGTTATTCATACAAACAATAAAATCCGTATATTGCGAAGAAGTATATCTTTTAATTTCCGAGACCTTGAACAAAAATTTCTTGGGCTTCCCCTTCGTATCTCTCCCTGAAAATACCATGCCAAAAGGTTTCAGGCATATTTCACCAACGGCATACTTAGATAATGCTGAATGGGTCAAGGTATCTTCCCAGGGGACATTCACTTCCTTTCCCAAGGTCGTTGCGAGTTCTTCATCGGTTAATGCCAAACAGTCAAAGTAGTTATCAATAAAAGTCTTGACATGTGCAAAACCGATTCTAAACACTTCAGTTTCATATCCTTTGAGCTTGTGATCTTGCATGTGTTTCAAAATAAGAGCTACTTGGATAAGATCATTGCAGTTCATCAGAGGAAAGTCAACTATTGTGAAGCCATATTGTTTATTATCAGCACGAACCACAAAATGGCGAAAATTCTGAAGCATGTCTTCAAACATCTAATCTTTCTTAATCGTCAACACCTTTTTAATCTTCGTTAAGGACGATACTTCATCTGGATTCTTTCCCAATACAGCATAAATCTGATTTTCATGTGTATGTAGTCATCAGCATTATCAAACTTCTCACTTATCTTGTACTGAGGCGTTATGAAAAGCATTTCATTAATCGGAAAATCCAACTGGCATTTGTCTGAATTCGCAATGTCATATCTTCTTTTTGGCTTTTTCTCAAATTCATACATCTCTCTCCCCACCACTTTCGACTCTATAGTTTCATAAGAATAAAGCTTCGCAGGATCTCCTTTATTCATTGTGGGAGGATCACTTGCCCTTTGCCTCATTATGCTCTGAACTTGCCTCAGCCTTTCCATTTCAGCCTCTGCTTCAGCTTTCTTCTCCTCCTTCGACTTTTCATACATAATCCCTTTCCCTTTTCCCACATCATCGGTTGGAGGTTTCGCACTAGAACATCCTTCTTTTGACCCAATAGATATTCCTTTGGCTATTGGTCTCGTGGTCATTATTTTTGAGGAAATCGGCATAGTGAATATTGGAAGAGTAGTTTTGAGCTGAGTGGATATCACTTTCCCCACAGTCTTCGCATCATCCTCTTTACTTGTATTCTTCTCTCCCCCTTGCACCCCTGTGAAAGCAGGTGGGGCATTCTTCGGTAGTAAAGATGTAAAGTTTGCAATAGGAGCAAGTGACTTCTGAATTGCTTGTTCCAAAGTATTGATTTTGAGAGACAAGAATTCAGGAGTGAGAATGGTCTGAGATGTAGGTTGCGAAACCAAAGTTTTCAACTCAGTCATCAACTGAATCAACTGATCAAATTTCTCCTTGTTTACTTTCTGATTGGCTTCAAGAATCGGAGCAGGAGATTGAGAATCAGCAAGTAGTTTGTAAAGATCAGTAGCAACTACAACAACCTTCTGTTGGACCTCCAAATGTTGAGAATTAATTGGTTGAAGTTCTTTCGCAATTTCATTCTTCAATTTTAAGATTCACATCCTCCCTGACCTTCTTGACATCCTGCACAAAAAGAACATGACGTTCTTTTGTAACAGATTTCAACTCATTTACAACTCCATTGAACGAACTCCCTTGAGCTTTAATGCGAAGCTCATTATTCTTGTTCGAGTGATAAACTTTGTCAAGTATTCTCTTTTCAGCAGCTTTGATCATAGCTTCAACCTCCAATCCTGATAGAGATGGCATTGTACCAGAATCAGCTTGTGACTGAATAATGGCATTCAACTTTTGATTCAGGATTTTGAATTGCTTTCATGTCATAAGAATATGATCAGGTATCTCCTCCTCCTCTGAATCAAAATGTAAATCCTCAAATATTCCTCCAAAAATTCCTCCTTCGGTTTCATCATCGGACATGGGTTGCGAAGGTTGAGGAGTTTTGGGTGATTGTGATGGAAATAAGCTTGTGAATGGATGTTGTAGAGGATGATCAAAAATGGATGAGGTAGAAAGTGTAGGAGTTGGAAGTGAAAACGGTGGTAATGAAGTAGAGACCTTCGCAGATGAGAAAGGTAATGAAACATATAGGCTAATGGGCAGGGTGGTTTCAACACTTATGATAGGTGCCCCCGTATCAGATACATTGACAACTGTATCAGAAATAGGTACCTCCTCCAGAAACTGATTTGGTAGTGACTATTTCAAGTGGAATGGATTGTGTGGAAATTTGCGAAGTAGGTGTAATTGAAACAAGTGGAAGAGAAACGGTTGCCGGTGTAGTAACAGGTGGAGTCTCTGGAACCACCTCTTCATCAGAAGACTCGTTGCGAATGAACAACTTTGGCTTCTTCAGAAGGGTTTGTTGCATCTGTTTCGCAACATCCTAAGCTCTTTTTCTTTTTGATCCTGGAGAAACAGGAGGTGGAACACTTCGAACAATTACACCCTTACTGCTTGCTTCGATTTTGCGAATTGGAGAAGATTTGCGAATCTTTTTCAATACCGCAGATTTTGAGGGTATTGTTTCCTTCTTCGACTTTCTTGAAGTCTCCTCTATCTGAACCTCTTCTTTTTGAGTTTGTTTTGAAGATTGAACTTTTTCATCCTTCTTAGTGGTCTTTTTCTGCTTTGAGGTTTCGGCAGTGACTTCCAATAGGATCCCAGTCTGCACTGCTGGATCCACCGTCTTCATGTATCTTACCAACACTTTGTGAGTGGATGATACTTTGCGAAACATCGCATCTGGAATGCTAGCAACGTGTGTAAAGATATTTTCATCATCTTCCACCACCTTCAAAAATTGATATAACGAGAATTCTGCAACCTTAGCACCCTCTGGGACTTGAATTCCTTCTTTTTCATATGCCTTTTCAAGAATAAGACTCCAATATCTTGCACAGGAGATACCTTTCTCAGAATTTGTGTTTTCCAAACTTTTTACGAACTCCTTCCACAACTAAGTTCCGTAATCCACACTAATTCGTAATATAAACCCATCACCGTAGCATAAACTTCCATACGCCCCCTGTCAAGACCTACTGTTCTTCCTGTCAAACACCTAAGAAAAATGCCAAATAGAAAATTCCATATACATGGTAATCCAGACTAATATCATAATATAAACCCATCTTCTCAAGTGTTGGCTGATGGCCCATCTCATTGAACATAAAGATGATTTGGGAATTGATGGGTTTGAAAAATGGAGGGTTGTTGGGAATGTTCAAGAACTCAATGAACATTTTCTTCGTAAGTCGAACCCTTTTGTTGTTCATCAGGTTGAATGTAATGACGTCAGTGGCATAGTTGTAGGAAGCCGATGATGCTGCCAATGACAACCATGTCATCAGAACTAAGAAAGAACTGAACATGGCGGTGGCCAGTGGAGATCTTTTCAGTGCAACTATCAGCATCTTCAATCCTTCTGGGTACGATGAGACATTAGGATCGACTTGATAGTTGGTGCTTTGAATCTTCATGAGTGATTGTGAGAGAACTTCATCAGTTTTGGATTGAGTACTAGCCATTTTTAGGGTTTGAACAAGATGAATATGAAGAAGATGAAGAAATTTAGGAGTGAATATGTTTGTTCGCGTAACAGTATACAATGATCTTGAACCCCCTTTTATAGGTAACTCGAATCGATTTGAAATTAAAGCGGGATGCATTTAATGTTATCCGATGTGGCACCTTGAAAATCGGACCATTACTGCAAAAGGTAACCATGCGTCAAAAAGCAACAATCACTTCTCCTAGAAAATCGGGCAGAGTTCCATACGTCACGTATACACAGCCTGTCATTATCCCCCTTAATTGAATTATAACAGTTAGAATCCTTCGCATGGAGGCTAGGCCAGACTTGCGAAATCATCAGCCTGAGTTGGTATGACTCAGAACCTCAAGGATTTCGTGAGTGCTGTGTTCCAAAGAAATAAGATAAGAAACAAGAGATAAACAAAAATTTGGAATTCTGTGATGTCAAAAATTCAATTTGACACGAAAGCAATTAAACCCCAGGCAAAGGTTGCTTCATTAATCATCAAGAGATATGATCAACAGCTTGTGTATGTTCCCGTGAATTACAATCGAATACTTTTTGATAAGTATCAAAGGGCATCTTTTAAAAAGTGAGTGTTGGGTTGGATTAAAATTTCATTACATATCAACCTTAACATAAGGTGAGAAATTGTAACAGAAATTACTTGTATGACCAGTGTAGTCAGTGACAAGTCTGCTTTTGAAAATATTTATCATGACTAGGATATGCGAATGAAGCTCACGCTGAAATCATATTAAAAAAAAAAAACTTGTTGTATTGGATCTTGTTGGGTAACAAACATCCTAGGTTGCGAATGCTTGATCAAGACCACGCATGCGAAATGAATATGATTTTGAGTTTCGAATTGTGGTATAGAAACAAAAGTTTCATTAATTTCTGGAACAATTTTCCCCGTCAATTCCTCAAAGTTTAGGATGTTTGGGTTTCACTTTCATCACAGACTCATGATGTCAGATCATAAACACAAAATTTTTGTATATCTAAGTCTCGATGGGTTTGATCAGAGACCTCTCGGATATACGTCTTTTTGTGTGATTTGTGTGAAGAATTTTGTGATGAAAAAGATTGGTTATAAGATCAAATGTACCTCTGTTATTTTTGGACCAAACAAAAAACTTTTAACTCATATGAGAGGAGTAAGGTAGCTCTTTTGACTTATGCGAACACAAACCTTATTGGGAAGAAATTTTCATGTGATAATTTCATTAAGGCTTTCTTTTCTTACACATAGAGTCATATGAGGCTTGAGTCAACATGCTGCAGCATGCTTCTAGGGACATCCTAACTAGTAAAATTTGAAAGAATTGATACCTTCCCATAGAAACATATAAGCATGACCTCTTCGCATTAAGCCCTGGACTAAACTCAAAACACACAATACTTAAAGAACAATATATATATATATATATATATATATATATATATATATATATATATATATATTTGTGTGTTTTTTTTTAATTTTTCAAAAACAAAAACATAACAAAATAAAATCTTTTTGGATTTTTGATTTTTTGAAAATGAAAATGAATCAAAAGAAAATATTTTTGATTTTTCAAGTTTCTAAAAAAAAAATTTAAAAACACAAAATGAACCGTAAACCTAACCTTAGTTGTCATGTGTGCGAATGCGAAGAAATGTCGATGCGAAGCCTTTGAATGAATAGTAACTTCTGAACAATTCCGACTCAGAGCTTCTGAACGGATCATTCATCCTTGAATTATTGATTTTGAAACTGAATTCACATCAATCATCCCCAAACCTGCTAAAATTCTTACAAATGATTTTTCATCAAGAGGTTTAGTAAAGATATCAGCAAGTTGTTCATTGGTTTTAACAAAATGAATTTCAATATTCCCATCTTCCACATGATCTTTGATAAAATGATATCGAAGAGCTATGTGTTTTGTCTTTGCGTGTTGTACTGGATTATGACAAATGCGAATTGCACTTTGAGAATCACAATACAAAGGAATCTTTTTCATATTGATAGCATAATCACGAAGTTGACTCTGAATCCAAATGATTTACGAAGTGCAAGCAGCAGCTGCAATGTATTCAGCCTCAACAGTTGATATAGCAACACAAGTTTGCTTCTTCGATTGCCAACTTACGAAATTTCCATCCAAAAGTTGACATCCACCACTTGTACTTTTCCTATCCAATGTACATCCTCCTAGATCAGAATCTGAAAAAGCTTGAATGAAACATCCTGATTTCGAAGGATACCAAAGTCCTAATGAAACTGTCCCCTTAAGATAGCAAAAAAAAAAAAATTCACTGCAGTTAAATGAGGTTCTCTGGGATTAGCTTGATATCTAGCACAATTACATACCAAAAACATAATATCAGGTCTACTTGCAGTTAAGTACAATAAAGACCCTATCATGCTTCGATGATGTGTTAAATCAACAGCAGGAGCATCTAACGAAGGAGTTAGTCTTGTTCCCACTACCATTGGAACTCTCAGTTTCGTGCTGTTGGTCATTCCAAACTTTTCAAGCAAGTTCTTCGTGTATTTTTCTTGATTGATTAAAATCCATCCATGTTCTGTCTTATATTCAATCCAAGAAAATTATTAATTTTTCCCATCATACTCATTTCAAATTGACTCTTCATTAGATTTTCAAATTCAATTGACAATGCTGGGTCAGTCAAGCCAAAAATAATATCATCAACATAAATTTGAACAAGCATAAGATGATCCCCAACTTTCTTGCGAAACAAAGTGGGGTCAACTGATCCTTGTTTAAATTTAGATTGTTTCAAGAAATTTGTAATTGTTGCGTACCAGGCTCTTGGTGCTTGTTTTAACCCATACACTGCTTTGTCTAGAATGTAGACATGATCAGGATGTTCCTCATCTATAAATCCTGGTGGTTGTTCAACATAGACTGTTTCTTCAAGTTCTCCATTTAAGAATGCACAGTTAACATCCATTTCAAAAACATCAAAGTCTTTCTGAGCTGCATAAGCTAAAAATATGCGAACTGCTTCGAGTCTTGCAACAGGAGCAAATGTTTCTTCATAGTCTATTCCTTCTTTTTGCGAATAACCTTTAACAACTAGTCTAGCTTTATTGCGAATAATATTGCCATCTTTGTCGGTTTTATTTTTAAAAATCCATTTTAATCCGACAATTGAAACATCAGAAGGTTTAGGAATTAATCTCCAAACCTTGTTTCGTTCAAATTCAGCCAGTTCAGATTGCATAGCAACAACCCAATCTGAGTGTTCCATAGCATCCTTTACTGTCTTTGGCTCTATTTTCGAAATAAAGACATTAAACATACACAGTTCTTGGTTCGCATTCAGTACCTCATTTTTTGCACGAATTTGAGCTCTTGTCAACACACCATCTTGTGGATTCCCAATTACCTATTCTTTGGGATGAGTCTTTGTCCATTTCTCAAGTGGTGGAAACTCAGGATTAAATTCCAATGGAGCATCTTCGTACACATCTTCATTCTCAGATCTTGCAACAGAAAAATTATCATTTAATTCATGAAATTCATCCTTCTCATCAAGATTAATTGCCTCTGTTGTATCATGCTGCTCCTCAACATAATGTTCATTTTTATGCTCCCCCTCAAAATGATGATCATGTTGAATTTGCGAATGATCCCCCTCAACTTGATGATTTTGTTGAGATTGCGAATGCTCCCCCTCAACTTGATGATTTTGGTGAGATTGCGAATGCTCCCCCTCAACTTGAAGACTCATATTTGATGGGTTTTGAGCATTCTAACACTTCCTAAGTGTACATGCAACCCTAATAACCTTGGATCTATGTTTGTCTAATTATCATGCAAAGTTGAATTTCCAAGGTTATATTCCTATATAGCATACATGGGGAACAATTTTAACTTGAATGAAAGATAGAATAACTTACCTTGTTGTTGCTTATGTTCCTTGAAACCTTGTGAGCCTAGCACCCCAAGTGCGATGCCTCAAATGCTTCACACAACACCAAATGCTCTTGGAAAGACTTTTGAGAGAATACACACTTCTTAAAATCGACCAAGCCCTCTAGTTTCTTATGTGTAACCGATTTTGGTGGAGAATGGGACTCTTATATAGTGTTCACACATCTAGGGTTACACCATGTAAACCCTAATGTGTCATGACTCTTCATTTCCATGACCCATGGGTTTGTAACTCCCATGGATCATCCATGGAGCATCCTATGGGTGGAACCCAACTTGATAATCCATGGAGCCTCTTAGCCCACTATACAAGATATGAATGATTTACATAATCAACCCATATATTTAATTAGTTATCCTTTGATCACTTAATTAATTCTAAATTAATTCTTGATCAAACTAATCAAATAATATTATTAATATATTAGAACTTATAATATATTAATAATCTCCAAGTGTTATTACTCTCATTTAGTCTATCCAATTGCATGGTGCCATGCAACCCAAATGGACCATGCCGGGTCGGGTCAAGTACTGACCCGAAATAGTTATGGACTTAGACACCTTATCCAACAGTCTCCCACTTGGATAAGTCTAATAACTATAACTCCAGTACTTCAGGAACCGACCGGCAATCGTAGCTCTTTCAAGGTCTCTCGGAACTGAGAAGATGATGGTACGCCATTTAAGATAAGGGATCATATAATCCTCTGTTCTAGATATCAGCCGGACAAATACATGGAACAATGTCTTACTTATTGTCCAACAGTTTGTTTCTCGATTTCCGATTTGTTTGACAGAGAACTTAATTGAACACATCAACTTAGTTCTGACCGGGCCCGGTACATAGGTCAAAACAAAATCATCGAGGGACCCAGATATCAGCTTCTAATCCAAGAAGGAACAGATAAACTTCAACTCATATGTTTGTTCTACCACTCATTGAATTACACACAAAAGCACGTTTTATAACATCGAGTTACCAATGCGTTTTCGTACAATCAATGCATAACCAACTTGTAAGTAACAAATCATATCTCTAGGTTTGAAGACTTATATGATATTACCGTCTCACGATCACTCGAGATAGAATTCCATGAAGTGATTCCAGTGAGCGTGGGTTGAGTCCAATGCTCAGAACTTATGAGCACTCATGATTGTTGTAGCCTTGTCCAACACCTTAGACCTCTGCAACCAATCATGACAGTCTTGATTCATACCTACTTCCGACATATGACCGACTGTGGAGGTTTGAATAATATGTTATACCAAACAAAATTATTCTGGAAGTCAAAACATGCAAAAGAAATATAGTAAACGATCGACAAGAGATAGCAACACTTTACTCATAAATAAAACACCTTTTATTCATCATCTAATGTCAATTACACTTTACAAATTTCTGGGTTATCTAACTACTAAATCTAATATCATCCTTCAGCCCTATGCTCCGAGCATGCTGGAGATCCTTAACCCGAGTTAGTCCCTTCGTGAGGGGATCTGCTGGGTTCTCATCCGATGATACCCTCTTTGCCACGAGGAGTCCTTCTTCTATTTGATGTCTGATAAAATGGTATTTTCTGTCGATGTGTCTGGATCTCCCGTGATCCCTTGGTTCCTTGGCTAAGGCAACAGCACGTTCACTATCACAGAAAATTTCCATTGGCTCTTTAATAGCTGGTACAACTCCAAGGTCTCCAATGAAGTTCTTCAGCCATATCGCCACCTTTGCCGCCTCGCTAGCTGCAATATACTCTGATTCACAAGTTGAATCAGCCACTGTCTCTTGCTTGGAACTCTTCCAAGAAATTGCTCCTCCATTTAGGGTAAAGACGCAGCCCGACTGAGAGCGGAAATTATCCCTATTAGACTGGAAGCTAGCATCACTATACCCTACAACTCTCAAGTCATCACTCCCACCGAGGGTAAGGAACCAATCCTTAGTCCTCCGTAGGTACTTGAGGATATTCTTTACCGCAGTCCAGTGTGCCTTGCCAGGGTTCGCCTGATACCTGCTAACCATACTCAGGGCAAAGGCTACATCAGGTCGAGTACACGTCATAGCATACATGATCGATCCTACAGCCGAAGCATAAGGTATTCGAATCATTTCTGCTATTTCAGCCTCAGTGCTAGGACTTTGTGTCTTACTCAATCTGGTGTTACTCTGGATGGGTAACTCTCCTTTCTTGGAATCCTGCATGCTGAATCTCTTCAGCACCTTATCCAAGTAGGTACTCTAACTAAGTCCAATTAGTCTTTTACTCCGATCTCTCAAGATCCTTATCCCTAGAATATAGGTAGCTTCTCCTAGGTCCTTCATAGAGAAACACTTCCCAAGCCAGGACTTAACTTCCTGCAGAGTTGGGATGTCATTTCCTATGAGTAGTATGTCATCCACATACAACACCAAAAAACTAACTATACTCCCACTAGCCTTGACATACACGCAAGACTCATCTTCACTCCTAGAAAAGCTAAATTTCTTGACCTTTTCATCAAAGAAAAGATTCCATCTGCGAGGTGCTTGCTTCAATCCATAAATGGATTTCTCAAGCTTACACACTCTATTAGGGTACTCGTTGCTGACAAAACCCTCTGGCTGACTCATGTAAACATCTTCAGCCAACTTTCCATTAAGGAAAGCGGTTTTGACATCCATTTGCTATATTTCATAGTCATGAAATGCAGCTGTGGCTAATAGAACCTGAATAGACTTAATTTTGGCTACTAGAGAAAAGGTCTCATCATAGTCCACTCCAGGAATTTGAGAGAAACCCTTTGCAACTAGTCTAGCCTTATATGTGTGTACATTACCATCCATGTCGGTCTTCTTCTTGAAGACCCATTTGCACCCTACTGTCTTACGACCTGGTACATTCTCAACCAAGTTCCAAACTTGATTGTCATACATGGACTGTATTTCGCTATCCATTGCCTCTTTCCACTTGGCTGACTCAGGGCCTGCCATAGCTTCCGCGTAACTGCTAGGTTCATCCAGACCTATCAGTGTCTCATCACTGATAAGTGTATCTCCTTCTGCAGTAATATGGAATCCATAGTAATGCTCAGGAGCATTCCTAACCCTTGTGGAACGCCTCAGAGGTACAGACTTGTCAATTGGCTCAATAGGAGTTTCATCCTCAAGTTGAGTGCTAGGGTTTAAAGTTCCTTCACCGCTTGACTCTTGAATTTCTTCAAGATCAACTTGCCTCCCACTGTTTCCTTGGCTTATGAACTCTCTCTCTCTAAAGAAAGCCCTCCTAGCTACAAAGACCACATTTTCACTAGGTCTGTAGAAGAGGTAACCAAAGGATTGTTGTGGGTAGCCGATGAAAATACACCTCTCGCTTCGGGGTTCGAGCTTATCATGAGTTTCGCGTCTCACGAAAGCCTCGCATCCCCAAATCTTGATGTGGTCTAGTTTGGGTACTTTACCAGTCCACATCTCGTGAGGAGTTTTGGCAACTTTCTTTGTAGGGACTAGATTAAGGATATGGGTGGCAGTCTCTAAGGCATACCCCCATAATGAGATTGGTAGCGAAGCTCGACTCATCATGGAACGAACCATATCTAACAAGGTTCGATTACGCCTCTCAGCCACACCATTCAACTGTGGTGTCCTGGGATGTGTCAATTGTGAGACTATCCCACATTCCCTTAGATAGTCGAGGAACTCTGAACTAAGATACTCACCACCATGATCGGATCGAAGCATCTTAATGTTCCTGCCCAATTGATTCTCGACTTCCTATTTAAATTCCTTAAACCTTTCGAAAGTCTCTAACTTATGCTTGATCAATTAGACATATCCATATCTACTGTAATCATCAGTAAAAGTCAAATAATAACGATTAGCATCCTTTGTGGCATGTTTGAATGGTCCACACACATCCGTGTGTACAAGGTCCAACAAACCTTCACCCCTCTCACAAGAACCTGTGAAGGGTGACTTTGTCATCTTTCCAAGTAAGCATGATTCGCAACTATCATCTGACTTTAGGTAAAATGACTCCAAGACTCCATCCTTTTGGAGTTGGCCTATGCGTTTCTTGCTTATATGTCCAAGACGACAATGCCATAATGATGCTTTATCCAAGTTATTATTATTAACAGAATCAATACACAATACATTATTTCCTAAGTTATCAACCCCAGATACTGTTTCATACACGCCATCACAAGGTAATGCTTTAAAATAAAGAACATTATTAAAGAAAGCATTAATCGAACCAACTTCATTATCAAATGAAAAGGGGAAACCTTGTTTATACAATGCATGAAAGGAAATAATATTTCTTGCCATTTCTGGCGAATAACAACACTTATTCAAATCTAAACTAAACCCACTACTTAGCGATAAAGTATAAACTCCAATCTTGGTGATAGGTAAAGCTTTCCTATTCCCCATGATTAAGTTTATTCTTCCTTGCTCCACATTCTCACTTCTTCTTAGTCCCTGCAAGTCACAACAAATATGAATACCACAACCAGTATCAAGGACCCAAGATTTAGAATGGGGTGAGTTATTAGAAATGATAGTGTAAATACCTGCATGGTTGGGTTTAACTTTCCCATCCTTCACATCTTGCTGGTATTTTGGGCAGTTCCGCTTCCAATGTGATTTTTCATGGCAATAGAAGCATTCAGCCTCTTTTGGGTCAGAAGAAGGAGTGATGAAACCTTTCTTGGTTCCACTTGAAGAAGAGCCATCAAGGGTCCGAGCCTTGGTACCCTTCGAAGAGCTCTTTCTTTTCTTCCCTCGACTTTTCCCGATTACCAAAACCGGAGTAGAGTTTGGAGTAGGAGTGTTAACAACCGAGTTCCCTTTAAGACCTGTTTCTGCGGTCTTGAGAAGTCCCTGAAGTTTGCTGAGTGTGACCTCTTCCTTATTCATGTGATATGTCATGCGGAATTGATCATAGCACGATGGTAAGGAGTGCAAAATGATATCTATTGCAAGCTCCTCAGGGAAGTTCACATTAAGCTTCAGCAAACGATCCACATACCTTTGCATTTTCTGCATGTGGCTCTTGACAAATTCCCCGTCCTTCATCATGGCTGTTATCATGGAGCAGATGATTTCATACCTCTCTTGTCGTGCACTTTGATGGTATCTTTCCATCAAATCCTGGTGCATTTCATAAGGGTAGAAATCCTCATAAGACTTTTGGAGTTCCGCTGTCATCATGGCCATCATGATGCATGCCACTTTCATAGCATCCCTTTCATGTGCCTGAAAGTCAGCGATCTCCTGAGGAGTTGCAGTGGTCTCATCAATCTCCTTAAGATCCTTGTCAAGGAAATATTCTTTGTCCTCGTAGCGGGTAATCATCCTGATGTTTCTGATCCACTCATTGAAGTTGGATCCATCAAAAGTGACTTTCCCACACAAGTTCATAAGGGTAAAGGAGCTATTAGGATTAGAACCAGAAGCAACATTGTTTGAATACATCTGAAAGAAATGGACTAGATTAGTTTAGATATTAGGAGAGTCCTTAATAAAACACCCAAATGTAATATTAAGGCTAGGATCCAATCACAATATATTATAACTTGGAAGAGGTATGCCGTAATCCAAGCTATAACATATTTAACAGGTAGGTGAATGACGATTCACCAATTTCCACCACGAAAACCGAAATATTAGATATTAGGTTTTTGATTGGTTCTTAGAAATTCCTAGATTCTTTGAGATTCAATGAACTTTTCAAAGGCATGTTTCAATCTCGAGTGTGCCCTCCAAGTTTTGTGACTGGGATACCGAGGATCACAAAACGAGGTGTGAAGTAACCATGCAAATCACTTGGTACCCTTAAAGTTTATCACTCAATCGATGTGCCGGTAAACCACACACGCTCCACCGATACTATAATAAACCTTAAGTCACCCTTTACCTACCTTGTTAAGTCCAAGTTAGTGTGTCGGTTAACCACACACGCTCCACCAACGACTTACACAAAGTGTAAAGTGTAATTTCATGGATTAGCACCTTATTCACATTTTTCCTAAAGTAACTAAGATTGGGAATTTAATAAAACATTTAGTTACTTTATAATATTCATCATACTTTTAATGAGAATTTATAAGTTCTTGTCTTACCCGTTCGGCTAACGACCCTCCACCGGTCAAGCAAGCGGTGGGTGAGAGTGGACACCCATTAAGTTGCCATTTTATAGGCAACAACCTTATACCCACCTTATAGACCGGCTTCGTGAATGAGGTGTACTAGCGGTAAGACGACTTTGTTCTTATACATATATATAATTATTAAATCATAATAATATAAGTATAAGGGTTGAATTTTAACTTTTAAAATTCTAAGGGTTGGAACTAAAGTTTTTAGCATTACTTTACTTGCTCCAAAACTTGAGGGCAAGTTTTGTAAACTTTCAAAACTTTTCATTTCTTGTAACTTATGAGTTTAATAGAGTAATAAAAATGAAGACTCTTCATTTTTCTAACTCTTGTGTTCTTTTAATGGTTTTTAACTCAAGTGACTTTTGGTTTTCCATAACTTGAGGACAAGTTATGGACTCCATTAAAACACATTATGATCAAGAATTAAACTACCACATAGGTTACAAATAATTCCTATGATCATCTAAACATCATAAGATCAAGAACATGAACATAAGCACTTTCATGAATCAAAACTACACTTAAAACTTTGTAATTTTGATAAATAATTGTTGTAAATGGAATAGCAAAGACATTACACCATCTAAAACAAGTTTTCAAGTACCAAAACAGTTTAGGGTAATGTTTCTAGTCCATTTCCAGCAACTAAAGTCGAAAATCTGCACTCTGTGGCTCCTACTCGCCGAGTGCATGAACCTACTCGGCGAGTAGGTTAAAGATACAAGTGAACTCGGCGAGTCTCCCCATGGACTCGGCGAGTTCATCAGGCAGACAACAATTTTTTCGGCTTTTTTCAACTTTTAAGCACAAATAACAAACAAACAAGCCTAGGCTCTGATACCACTGATGGGTTTTGAGCATTCTAACACTTCCTAAGTGTACATGCAACCCTAATAACCTTGGATCTATGTTTGTCTAATTATCATGCAAAGTTGAATTTCCAAGGTTATATTCCTATCTAGCATACATGGGGAACAATTTTAACTTGAATGAAAGATAGAATAACTTACCTTGTTGTTGCTTATGTTCCTTGAAACCTTGTGAGCCTAGCACCCCAAGTGTGATGCCTCAAATGCTTCACACAACACCAAATGCTCTTGGAAAGACTTTTGAGAGAATACACACTTCTTAAAATCGGCCAAGCCCTCTAGTTTCTTATGTGTAACCGATTTTGGTGGAGAATGGGACTCTTATATAGTGTTGACACATCTAGGGTTACACCATGTAAACCCTAATGTGTCATGACTCTTCATTTCCATGACACATGGGTTTGTAACTCCCATGGAGCATCCTATGGGTGGAACCCAACTTGATAATCCATGGAGCCTCTTAGCCCACTATACAAGATATGAATGATTTACATAATCAACCCATATATTTAATTAGTTATCCTTTGATCACTTAATTAATTCTAAATTAATTCTTGATCAAAATAATCAAATAATATTATTAATATATTAGAACTTATAATATATTAATAATCTCCAAGTGTTATTACTCTCATTTAGTCTATTCAATTGCATGGTGCCATGCAACGCAAATGGACCATGCCGGGTCGGGTCAAGTACTGACCCGAAATAGTTATGGACTTAGACACCTTATCCAACAATATTTTCATTCTCCCCCTTGAAAGTTTGCTGTATGTGTTCATCGTTAATCGTATGCTCCCCCTCCATACGAACTTCAGGCACACTTTCGCAAGATATTGAACTTGTAGTGATTGTTGAATCATCAATATGTTTTGAAGATTCTGATGTTTGATTATCAGGAGCTGTAAGTCCCCAAAATTAAGGATCCAATTTAGTAATCAATGAAGTTAATTGCTATTAGATTTAGATTTAGAAGAAGAAAAAACTGAATCAAGCATGCATACATTTATATCATATAAATGTCAGGTACATCTTGGGAAAAATACATACATACGTCACTGATTTCTAGCCAAAAAGTACAAACTGACACACCTCAGATGCTATAAATAGTACTCCTCCTACCAGCACAAGAGTGTGCGGCCAAGCACATGTGTGCGGCCGCACACCTAGTGTGCGGCCGCACACACACATGTGTGGCAGCACACATTACATGAGTATAAACAAAACACCGAAAAATGACACAATTAACTATACAAAATGATGCCTAGCTCAAACCACAAATTATGTTCTTTCAGTCTCCCCCTTGGTTTGAGACTAGCATAGACTTGTCATCATTCCTTTGGCTCCTCAGCAGGCTTCTCAAACAGCCTCAGATCTGATCTCCCCATTGAATCCATCCACAATCTTCCATTTATGATTGTAGCTACCATTGCAGTGTATTCTTTAGCGGCAGCTTCCATTACTTCTTTTCTGCAGATTATCAGGTGACGAGCCAGAGTCCGTATGTCCCTTTCTCGAAAATGAAGAAGATCTTTTGCATTGATCAACCTCAAAACACGTTCTTGATCCTTGAATTTGATGGCAGCAGTTGCAGTTTCGTCATCGTATGCCCAAAATTCCATATTGTCAAGATATCCCTCCTGGAAATGCTGAGGGATTGGAATTTCTTTTTGCTTCTTTGTAGCAGGCCATAATATAATCTTCGTAGGTTCACCTGTTTCTGGGTCGATAACATCCTTATCCTTTCGATAAATGGCTTTGGCAGTCTTCATGCTGGGAAAATTTTCTTTGACCTGCCTATCAAGGAACCTCTTAAAGTTTGATGCACTTGGATCTTGTGAGGGATTGTGAAAGGGAACTCTAGATAATTCTGCTAGATCAGTCTTAGTCCATGAATTGAAATCATGGGTGCTTTTGTAACATTCAGATATTCCTGAGTTTTGCTTCACCACCCACAAATTCGTTTTTGGATCAAAAGCCCACATACGGATACCAGATCTGTCACCATACTTATCGCCAAACTTTCTCTTTTTCAAATCTGTTACATTCAGGGCAGGTTCTTTTGCTTTGCGATTTTCATTTGTATTTTTCATAAACAAAAATCCTTCGCGTTGGTTTGCAGTCATAACTCTTTTGCCCTGTTTAATTGTGATTCTAGCTCTACTTCCTTCTGGTTCTTTTTCAAATCTATCGACAATGGTAGTTGTTCTTGGAGCAGGTGGGTCAACAGGAAGATCATCAGTTGTAGGAGGTGATTGAGCAGAAGGAGGATCAACTACTCCATGAGGCTGTTGGAAGAGGGCTTTAACTTTTTCACCAAAAGCATCATACAATACGTTTTTGAGATTAAAATAACTAGCTAGAACTGATCCAAGACTCGTTTGTAAATCTTTGATTTGTTTGGTCTTTTCTTCATCCTTTGCCCTGAGTTCAAAGATATATGCAGAAAGTTGATCCATTTGAATTGATTTTTCAATGAGCTGTTGGCGGAGAACTCCAACTTCCTCTCGAAGATCAGATGAAGAGAATTTGTCATCATCTGTCCGACCCTCGTTAAATGATATTCCTTTCCCGCGTGAAGAGGTTGGACTTGATTGAGCCAAATGTCTTACAAGTCTGATAGAAGCTTCATCTAGAGAAGGTCGAGTTGGAGAATATTCTGGAACATAAGAGGATCCACCAGTCTCGAACATTGTGATTGGACCTTCATTAGTTTGCTTTGTAGGAGAGTGAGCAAAGGTTGTAGTGATTGTTGAGGTAACTTGAGGAGCACTTTTTACAGTGGGAATCTCCAGACTTTCAAGAGATTTACTTGTTGTTAAGGAAGTCTGAGAAGTCTGAGGTACCGAGAAGTCGGAAATGATTGGAGCTGATGTAGAGACAAGTGACACAGAGGGAGGAATCTCTGATGTCACATCCCCTTGGCTTGTTGTGACCTCCAAGGGCTTTGAGGTGGAGAGTAGAATTTTGAGAGAATCTTCTTCAACTCTAGTCTTGGTTGCAAGAGAAACAACTTCATTGACTTTATTTGCACGGCTGCTGGTGATACCGAGAAAAGGATCAAAGTCTTCATCATTGAGATCAAACTCTATGTTAGTTGGAATGTCATCATTGATTCCAGTAAAGTCGAATTCATTCAAAAACTCTACGCCATCATAAATATCATCATCATCATCACCTCGAGAAGACTTTGAATCATTTGTTTGCTGATAATCATGTTCATCAGCTACACATGCTTTGGGAGAGTGATGAATCTCCTCCACTTCAGGCTCGGAGGGAGAGTGATGAATATCTTCATTTTCCATTGGCATTGATTGTTCTTCCGATTCGTCTCTATCATCTTCTTTAAAGATTCCAAATTTTATCAATGGAAACTTTCCTTCAAAAACAAATTTCCCGCCTCTCTTCTGTTTCATTAGCCCAAAAGCACTAGGACCAATGGATTTAAAATCCAAGACATCATTTCCTCTCTGCAGCTCGGCGTGATTCAAGTTGAGGATGATTTGCAGAAATCTTGGATACATCCATAATTTGTCTCTTTTGTTCCCTTCAAGATTCAGGATCATTTCATTCAGAATGAATTTTGAGAATTAAACTCAAAACCTGCAGCCAATGCTGCAATGGCACCAGTGTTAGCAAGAGAGATCTCGTTAGCTCCAGATCTCCTGCCGGAAATACAGCTCACGAACACATGAGCCAAATACTTCCAACACGGAGGAAGCAACTTCTTGATTGTAGGGGGGAATGTTCCCTCATAACCCATATGCTCCAAGACATCCCGAGTCTGATGAAGATCGATCTCCATGGTATACTCAGGTTTGTCTGATATTTGAAGGGATTCTCTTATGATGCTCTCCGTTACTTGAATTTTCTTTTCTTCAATTGTTGCTTCAACAAATTTGTCACCCTGACCATTTTTCCTTACGACAGCATTTCTCCAAAATTCTTCGATCAAACTCTGGTAGATAGCAGGACTTGTTGTTAAGGCATGAACCAAACATGATTTATTCAATCCATCCACAATGAATTTCATGTCTCTGTGGGCTGCAGGAGGATCTTCAAGAAAAATTGCAGAATTATGAGCTTTAGCAAATTCCTGGTCTCCCATTTTAATCTAAAAGTAAACACATGAAAAATTAGGGCAACAAGAAAATGTTCAGCTGCACATTCACAAAATCATGCAACCTCACATGGTCAATCGCACACGCTTGTGTGGCAGCACACGGTCAGCCGCACACGCTTGTGTGGCAGCACATGGTCAGCCCCACACTCATGTGTGCGGCCGCACACGGTCAGTCGCACACTCACGTGTGCGGCCGCATACACAGTGTGCGGTTACTCAAATAAACATTTTTATTAAAATCAAACAGCAAACCATGGATAAATTTTTGAAAAATGATGAAAAATTCAGCCGCATTCATAAGAATTACCGAGTACGAGTTTGTTTTTACTGAAACTTGAAGGAAATTTCCAAAGAAATTGAGAGAGAAAATATGTGTGTGCGGTTGAGGCAACAGTAAATGACGGTGAAAAAGCCTCACCGCACACACGCTATATATATTCACAGAATTTACACATTCTCCCCCTTGTCTTTTAAACATTTATTCCAAAACCCATTTCTGCACACAATTTTCTTAACAAATTGTTTTGAGGATTAATAATTTTTTAATTTCTAAGATTTTAAAAAATAAAATAATAATAAAAAATAAAAAATAAAATAAAAATAAAATAAAAATAAAAATAAAAATAAAAATAAAATTTTAAAAATTTATTAATCGACAAGAATCAATTTAAACCTTTATAAATTCCTTTAAACTGTTGAGGATTAGGGATCAAAGTTTTTAGACGACCGTTATCTACTTGTCGGTACCTTTCATATTCACATCTTTGTCTGGTCGATTGTCGGTATTGTTGTCCACTTAAACACGAAAAATTGTGACAAAATTAGGACATAGTATAAGTGACAAGACAATGTGATCCTAAGTTCCTAGATATTATATCTGATCCTAAGTTTCTAGATACTATATCTTAAGGACCATTAGCTGACGACGACCAGGGATATTGTTGTCCACCTAAATTGAGCAGCGAGATCTATAGACAATCTGTATGTGTTCAATTTTAAGTATACTAGAACGTGTTTCCCGCTTCCTGATATGACCCAGCCATCCAGAACTTCCAGAGTACTCCTTACACCGGGTGAGCAGACAACCATTCAGAGAGAGAAGAGATACATAATTCTTCAGAGGGGTTGAGAATAAGAAGGTTACATATGCTGTGTACCAGGTCGGATTAGAAGTCGCGTAAAGGAGACAACATATGGCTAACAGATAAGAAGTTTTTCACACATTTCACACACACATATATATATATATATATATATATATATATATATATATATACATATGTATGTATAGCTTGCAGAGAAATAGACTTGCATATGTTGTGTACCAGGTCGGATTAGAGATCGCGCAAAGGAGACAACATATGACTAACAGAGGGAAAGAAAGAAAATGATATTCTACAGACCTAATTTATCGGAATTTACCGATCGCCCCATCCAACCGGAATTAAGGACAGAATCCGCACATCGAGGAAAAGTAAAACCACGGTTCCAAGTACGGGTTCAATTAATGTGACGAGTAGATTCCCATATATATCTCCCTGCTCAACCTATCCGAGCGTTGTATTGTCAGGCTAAACGGAACTATCTAGGTCAAAATTTGTCAAGTCATTTGATTTCCTAAGTTCAATTCTGCCTAGTCATGTCCATTTAGAATCTTTCGTGCCTACCGACACATCAAACCAGAGCATAGACCCTTCAACTTCGGGTACGTTACACAGACTCAGGTTGCCTGTTATCACATTATCATATCACTTCCCAAATTATGTCCCTCAAACACAATCTATAACCAGCATAATTTTATTTTCTAATATTTTGGATTTTCTCTTTTTTAATGTTTTTGGTTTTTCTCCCCCTAAATTTGTGCATAAATGAAATGCACAAATTTATTTTTAAAAAAAAATTAATCCTCAAAACGAATCATTTTTAGAAAATTAACCAGCACATCGAATCGAGCTTTGTTAAAAGGCTTGGTGAACAGATCTGCTACATTATTATCAGAGCGGACCTGTTCTAGCCGAATAAGCAAATGTTCATAACATTCTCGAATAAAATGAATTTTGATGTCGATGTTCTTGGTTTTTTAGTGCAAGACCGGGTTTTTGGCAATTTGAATCGCAGCCTCATTGTCACAAAAAATAGGGGTTTCTTGAAAATTCAAACCGTAGTCCAACAATTGATGTTGGATCCAGATGACTTGAGAACAACAAGCTGATGCAGCAACATATTCTGCTTCTGCTGTTGAGGTTGAGACTGTGTGCTACTTCTTGCATTGCCATGACACCAATCTATCTCCCAGAAATTGACATCCTACTGAAGTCGATTTTCTATCAAGCTCACACCCGCCATAATTGTTGTCTGCAAAAGCATAGAGATCAAATTCGGGATTTTTCGGATACCAAAGACCCAGTTTTGGGCACCCTTTGAGATACCGAAAAATCCTTTTAACAGCAATTAAATGAGAGAGTTTAGGATTAGCCTGGTAGCGAGCACATTGACAGACCGCAAACATGACGTCTGGGCGACTAGCAGTAAGATACATGAGTGATCCGATCATTGATCGATAATGAGTTTGATCTACGGATTCACCCTCAAGATCAGGAGTCAGAAGAGGCCGTTCCGCCATGGGCGTAAGAGCAGGTTTCGTGTCTTGAAACCCGAACTTCTCCAGTACATCTTCCACATATTTTTCTTGATGAATAAGGATTCCGGTTGAAGATTGTTGGACCTGAAGCCCCAAAAACGTGGTCATTTCCCCAAGTGAACTCATCTCAAAACGCTTCTTCATCACCGCTTCAAACTCCTTGCAAAGTTGCTGGCTTTTCGACCCAATAATGATGTCATCCACATAAATTTGAACGAGAATTTGATCTGGACCAACATGCTTGAGAAATAAGGTTTGATCAATGGTGCCTCGGGAATACCCGTGATTGAGCAAATGCTGAGTAAGAGTAGCATACCAAGCTCGAGGAGCTTGATGCAATCCATACAAAGCTTTGTCTAACTTGTAAACATGGTTTGGAAGAGATGAATTAACAAAACCCGGTGGTTGGTCAACGTAAATCTCCTCCTTGACTTTGTCGTACATGAAAGCCGTCTTGACGTCCATTTGGTATACAGTAAAGTTTATGTAGGACGCATAAGCAAGGAAGATACGAATGGCTTCCAAACAAGCAACCGGAGCATAAACTTCTGTATAGTCAAGACCCTCAACCTGTCGAAACCCTCGAACCACCAATCTTGCCTTGTTGTGCACAATGACACCTGAATCGTCTTGTTTATTTCGAAATACCCAACGAGTATCAAGAGTTTCTTTCCTTTTGGTAGTTCCACCAATTTCCAGACTCCGAGTTTCTCAAATTGATTTAATTCGTCATGCATGGCTTCAACCCAGCTGGGCTCATTCAGAGCCATTTCGACAGATTTAGGTTCTATTTGAGATATGAAGCAAGAGTAGAGACATGTATTTACATCCCCACTTTTACTTCTCGTTTGAACCCCGTCGCCCAACTGGCCAATGACGTTCTCTATTGGATGATCTCGTTGAATGCGTGAAGGGATCTGATAAATAATATCATTGACGGAAACAGGAAGATTATGAATGTTAACCACTCCATCATTTGTTGTATGGTCTGTAGAGGATGAACAAGGTTCGTTAGAAGAATCCACTACAAACTCTTCTGCAATATTTTCTGGAAAAAGAAGTTCCATCAAAGTTGAAGTTACAGCGGAAGTCTCGTGATTCATGAACTCTTTTTCTATTGGAGTTAAAGGAGTAGCAATGGCATCAGGAGAAGGTTGTTGAGGAGATTCAGAAGATTCAAAATGAGTAGGGGGTACCGAGGGAGGATTAGTGGAAATCAATGGAGGTCGATAAACAACTTCATCTTCTTCGTCTTCACTAGGAATCTTCGAATTGAAAGTAGATCCTTCTTGATTATCTGAAGACACATTGAATGATTTAAAAAGAGATGTGTAGTCAAACAACCAGTCAGGACCCACTCTAGCATCTGTCTCATTTTCCTCAAGCCAACGAACATCAAATGATTCTACAATCTGTTTAGTCTTCTTATTGTAAACCCTGTACGCAGTTCAAGCAGCATATCCAACAAAATAACAGTCATCGGCCTTGGCATTGAATTTGGGATTGGATTCCAAGTGGAGAAGGGTGCAAGGGCAGCCAAATACTCGGAAATGACTGACAGATGGCTTGTGTCCAAATAAAATCTCATACGGCGTCTTCATTCTGGCTTTGTTGATTAGCACACGATTTTGAACATAACACGCAGTGTTAATCGCCTCTGCCCAGAAGAATACAGGAAGCTTGGAATCATAGAGCATCGTCCTTGCGGCATCTTTTAGAGTTCGATTCCGACGTTCAGCAACCCCGTTTTGTTGAGGTGTTCGAACATAACTGAATTGACGCACAATCCCTTTCTCAGCACAAAAATGATCAAGAACAGCATTCTTGAACTCTGTTCCATTATCAGTACGCAGCGCTTTCACTTGATTGTTAGTCTGATTTTCGATCATCACAATGAATCTTTTGATAAGGTTAGGAATTTTTGCTTTGTTAGATAGAAAGAAAACCCAAGTGAAACGGGAGTAATCATCTATCACGACAAGGCAGAAAGAGTTGCGATTGATGCTCAACTCATTAACCGGACCAAATAAATCCGTATGCAATAACTCGAGCACATGACTTATGGAGTTTATCTGCTTTGGAAAGTGTAGTTTTCGATGATGTTTTCCCTGGGCACACGAAACACATTTCTCAAAAGTAATGAAATCTTTGATGGGTAGCCCACGAACCAATTCGTTCTTCGCAAGCCGATTCAGGTTCTTTGCATTCGTATAACCGAGACGACGATGCCACAACATCGCATTTTGTTCAGAAGCTTTGGAGAAGAGACACATGACATCATCAGGGAAATTGCTATTCATGTCTATAATGTAGGCATTTCCATCCCGTTTAGATCTTACAAGAATCCAATCGTCAGGGATAATAATGCCAGGTTTTAAGATCAGACATTCCTTATCTGTGAAATGAGTAGAGTAGCCCTTGTCGCAAATCTGGGATACACTCAGCAAGCTGTGCTTCAGTTCTGGAGCAAAGTTAACATTCTCAAAATTCAACACTCCATTGGACACAGTTCCTGTTTGAGTAATTTTTCCACCCTCTCCGCCCGCAAAAGAAACATATCCCCCATTAAAAGTTCGAATGTCGTGCAATTGGGATATGTCTCCAGTCATGTGTCGGGAGCAGCCGCTGTCGACATACCAAGGTCTGGCGACATTCCTCTGCAACTGTCCCTAGACGATGAATGGAATTATTTAGTTTTGGGAACCCAGGTCATCACAATCCTGGGTTGATTTTTTCTTTTTACAAGTTTTTCATTTGATTCTTTCTTTGCTTTTGAATTGGAGAGTAATGGAGATTGATCTGAAAGAGATTTTGGAATCCATTGAAGGTTAGGTTTCAAAATTTTGTGAGTTTGCTTTGAACTGGTGGATCTCTTACTTGAAGAGTTAGAAGATCCTGTCCTGCTCTTTGACAAATTCGACTTAGGCTTGGCCTGAGTTGACTTTGGCAAACTTTTGTTGTTTTTGCAAAAAACCTGTTTATTCTTTTGAAATCTTTTGAATTTTTTGTTTAAAGTTGTATTCAAATCTCCATTTCTAGAATGAGTTTTGGGAATTTTCCTTGTCAAGGATCGTCCCCGAAATTCATTCTCCCCTCTTTTTGTTGTATGAGATACAAACATCCAGTTCATGCAGTTTCTTGCAATGTGTCCAGCAGTACCACAGTTAAAACAAATTTGTTTGTTATCAGAAACTTTGGCACTGCTGTTGTCAGTGTTGTTCTTAGCTTTTCCATTTCTAACACAATTACACTTGCAAGATCCATCATAGAATTTAGTAATAGATGTGTTATATGCAGAGACATGTAAATCAGATTTAGCAGTTTGATTAGAAAAAACACTATTAGAATCATTTTCAGATTGAAATAAAATACCACCTGACACAAAAACATTTGTGTTTGATTTTGACACAGACTCATGACTGACACCAGACTCAATCACAATATTATTTGACTCAAAAGTTACAGCAGCATGCTCCCCCTGGACTATTGATATATCTGCACTTGAAGCAAAAACATTAGTATGAAAAGTCTCATAACTAGACTGTATTTCCTGCTCAGAAGCTGACTTTCCGTACACCATGCAAGGTTCTTTGTCAATTTCTTCTTAAGACAGAGGAATAGCAGTATAATTGTGATTGAAGGGAGGAGGGACACTCTCATAACCTAATCCAACTTTTATTTGATTACCATGAGTGATATCTCTCCAGTGTGATTGACCTTCAATTAATTTTGCAATCTTTTCACTTGACACATCGTATTTTTTGAAATTAAATTCAGCTTTTTCAAAACAATTTTTCAATGTGTCAAGTTCCATGGTTACAGCAACAAGTTTTCTTTTGAGATGATCATAGTTCTCGCATTTGTTGCTGTAATCCTCTTGCAATTTTTTAAAATCTTTTGTTTTATTTTCTAATTGAGTTTTTAAGGGCTTTTGATTTTTTCTAAGAGTATATCCCTCATATTTCAAGTCCTCGTTCTCTCTCTTGATTATTTCAATTTGATCTCTCAAAAACTTAACAGTTTTAATACAAGATTGAGAACAACCGAATTCACTAACCTCAGATTTGACTGGTTCAGGAGTGGTCTGAACCATGAAAGCAAACTGCAAATTCATCATCTCATCCTTTGGATCTGCTTCCATTTCTTTACTTGCATCCTTGACTTGAGCAAGATTTGCCTTTTCAGGTTCTGAAATGTTTAGGGCCTGAACTTGATCTTCCCAGTTGAACGATTGAGCTACCATTGCCATGTTTGCAGACTGGTTGTTTGAAGTTGATCCTCTATTGTTGTTATGCACGTACGTTACTGGCACCATGGTTCTTTCCCTCGTAAAGTGTCCTGGTTCATGACTATAAACAAAACACTACAAAATGACACAATTAACTATACAAAATGATGCCTAGCTCAAACCACAAATTATGCTCTTTCAGGAGCATTAGTTTCTGTATCAATTGCCATGTCAGGAATTCCGAAAATTAAGTCATAATCAAAATCATTTATTTCAGAATTATCAATTTGAGTAATTGAATTAACAAGAATTGATTTAGTTTCAAATTTACTATCTATTTGTTTAAGATAGTAATCATCGAAAGTTAAGTTGAAAGTTTCTTCAACTTTTCTTGTTCGCTTGTTTAGCACCCTATATGCAACTGAATTTTGCGAATATCCTAAGAATATGCCTTCATCAGCTTTAGCTTGGAACTTTGTCAAATTATCTTTGAGATTCAGTATGAAACACCTGCAACCAAAAACATGAAAGAATTTGACATTAGGTTTTCTATTGTTGAGTATTTCATATGGAGTAACACTGAATCTTCGATGAATGAATGATCGATTCTAAGTAAAGCATGCAGTAGAAACTGTTTCAGCCCAATGATATTGAGGTAGATTCACATATGTTAACATGGTTCTGGCTACTTCGCATAGAGATCGATTTCTTCTTTCTACAACTCCATTTTGTTGTAGAGTATATGGTGATGAGAAATTATGCGGAATTCCTTTGCCTGTGAGAAATGAATGAAGTGTTTGATTTTTAAACTCAGAACCATTATCACTTTTAATTTTGCGAACACTCTTTTTAAGACTAATCTCAATCTGTTTGATAAAATCAATCATCGTCTGAGCAACTTCAGATTTTAACCTGAGAAAAAATACCCATGTGAATCGAGAAAAATCATCAACAATAACTAAAATGTACCGCTTTTTATTGATTGTAGCAACAGTCGACGGTCCACATAAGTCAATGTGAAGAAGTTCCAATGGTTCCACGATTTTTGAATCTATCACAATTGGATGACCTTTTCTATGTTGTTTTCCTTGTTCGCAAGCTGCACACAAAGTATCATTGTCAAATTTTAGTACAGGTAAACCTCGAACTAAATCTTCAGTGACAAGTTTGTTAATGTTGCGAAAGTTCAAATGCGACAATCTTTGATGCCAAAGCCAGCTAACATCATTAGAAGCTTTTGATAGTAAACACACTGCAGGTTTGCCCACGATTGGCTTGATGTCTAGTGTAAACATGTCACCATATTTTTTGGATTTGAGAAGTACTTCATTTGTCTTCGCATTTGAAATTATACTTCCTTGTTCATTAAACATAACTTGATTTCCAATACCCACAACAAGTTGCGAAACACTAATCAACTTATGTTGAAGACCTTCAACATAAGCAACCCTGTTAACAGTGAATTGTCCATTTCTGACTTTCCCATAGCCTTTCACTCGACATTTGTGATTATTTCCGAATTTGACTACTCTTGCATTTTCCAAGCTTCGATAATCTCTCAAGTTTTCCTTTCTTCCAGTCATGTGACGAGAGCAACCACTATCAATATACCATTTCGCATCATATTGCTCGTCACACATCACCTGCATTTATTGAAAAAATTTATGAACCCAAGACTTATTGGGTCCTCCATTAGTATTTTCGAACAAATGTTTTGAATTTAAAAACCATGTTTTCACTTTGTCTGTGACACTATCAATTATATCAACATCATCAGATCAAGATATTGAAATATAGTCGTTCAACAGTTTTGGATTTTCATTGAGTTTCATCTCATCTTTCACAACATTCGCAACTTTGATAACTGGTTTCCATTTTTGTACCGGAACTTGCGAATTATAAGATGATGAACTACCAATGGAAGAGTTATTTACGAACTTGTCAAATGCATTCTTTATTTGTTGCTCTGAAAACTTCCCATTTTGATATTGTCTTCCTTTTCCTTCAAGCCAACGTTTGATCATACATACATCAGATTTTCCTTTTGTATACGAAACTTTGGTCGGTTTTGAGACTGAAGGATTTGGAAAATTTGGTTGTTTAGGTGAAAACATCATTTTTGTTTGAGTCGTGACATTCAAAGATGATGAATTATTCGTGAATTTGTCAACATTATGAAACTTTTGATTTTTCACAAATTTTTGCGAAGTCTCAAATTTTCGATTGTTGTCATATTTGCGAACAAGTTTATCATTATTTTTCATTGGAATTTTATTAACAGAATTTATTGGTTTATGAAAACTTGTATCCTTTTGTTTATTTATGCTTTGAAATTTTGATGATTTTGACTTTGAAATTTTGACACAACTTGCCAAAAGATTGCTTTTCTTGTGTTTCTTTTTGAAACATTATTTTCTGTTGAATAATTTCCAACCATCAATTTGAATTCATGAGAATTTAATTTCACTTCAACCTTTCGTTTTTCAACTTTTTCAAAAACTTTGTTTGCTTTTTCACCTTTAACCACCCATTTTTGTGATGATTTTTGTCTTTGAAAAACATAAGAATTTTGAGTTAACTTGTTTTCTACTGTGTTTTGATTTGCGAAGAAACCTTCAGTAGTTGACCTTTGATTATCTTTTTCAACCATTTTGTTGAATTCAGGGTTAATTTTCTCAGCATTCCCAGTAGTGACAAAAATTTGATTTGGAAAAATGGTGTTATCAGTGCATATAAAATTTGGATAAACCACAGTGTTAGTTTCCAAATAATGTGCACCTTTGTCACTTAGAATTTTGTCGAATTCTTTTGTATCTCAAAACACTTGATCAACCACAACTCGTGGAGGTATTTCATGTGAATCCTTCACATCTTCTTTGTTTTCATCAGTGTCATCAGACTTCCAGCATTCAACTTCCACATTATCAAAATTACAATGTTGCGAAGTGGAGGGTTTTTCAATTTCATCTTTGACTATCGAATCAACTATAATTTCTTTACGTTTGATCTTAGATGTGATATTAATGATTGACAATTGAGAACAATCAACCTCTTCTTCCTCTTCAATCTCACTGATTTCACTCACATTATCTGAATTGTCATCGACATCAGCATAATTGAGTTGAGAATCAAGAGTTGAGGTTTCGGTTTTCTTTAAGATTTTCACTTGTTCATTCTTTGTCAAACTTTCATTGACAATACTAACCAACTCATCAACATTCAAAAATTCATCAATTTTGACAATACCATATGCGAATCTATCATCAGGTATTTTGTCAAATTGAGCAATTGTGTTTTCGCAATCATAAGACACAACATCAACTTTTTCACGATCATATTCAAGAAAAGGTAAAAGTTTCCTATGTTGTTCTTTGCTAATGTCAGATGAATGATGTAAAGCAGTTAATTTTGCATACAAATGCTTAGCAGAGTTATAGTATATATTTCTTTGTGCTAGCAACAACCTAACTTCATTTCCAAGATTATCCCTATCACAATTTACATTTTTTATTTGTAGTTCAAGTTTTTCTACTCTGCTTCGTTTTATTTCTAACTCTCCTCGTGTCTCAACTAGTTGCATATTTAAATTTTGAGCTTCAGTACTAGCAGACACAATAACAAAATCAAAATAAGCAACAGTATCATCAAAAGAAGTAATTTCAACATCATAAGCAGATAAAGGAATATTAAAAGATTCAAGAATAGCATGTACCTTGGTGGTCATTGGTGATTCGTCTGTTGATTTGGATACGAAGCACCGACCTGAAACATCCTCTTCGCAATTTTCTTCAAAGCTTGCGAACATAGCTCCATGAGTTGGATGCCTCATTTCTTCGTCATCAGATCCTGAACACCAGATATGATATGTTCCACTCTCTTCCTCATCAGACTCACCCTTCGCAACTAGTGACATTCCTTTTGTCTTTGCACGCAACTCTTCAATCTTTTTCGAATAGTAAGCTTCATCTTTTACTTTGTTCTTTTTCTCCTCTTTCTTTCGCAACATGCAGTCAACTGCGAAGTGATTTGCTCCATTGTAGTAGTGACAATAGATTCCCGAATCACCTTTCAGTTTCTTCACATCCTTCGCATCTTTTTGCTTTTCATCAACTTTTTCCATTTTCTTCTTCTCCTCTCTTCCAGCTTTTGCGACTCAACTTTTCGCATCATTTTCCTTTCCTTTTGGATTAAAAGGCTTTTTGAAAAATTTCTTAACTCTGTTGTTTGAATAGAATGCCACAGCTTCATCATCAGAGTTCATTAAGAAACCTTCATTGTCTGAACCATTTGTTTCATTAATTTCAACTTCTGATACCTTTGAAACAAGGGCCAAAGGTCCTCCTATACTTTGTTTTGATTCTTCATACATTTTTGAAACTTCACTTTTGTGTGTTTTTAGCTGATTGTAGAGATCATTCAAGCTGGTTGTATCAAAACTCTGTTGATTCTTAATCATCATACTCACACTTCACCATTCTTTGCGAAGGCCCATAATGAATGTTAAATTGAAATCCATGAGAGACCTAGTGATTCCATACCTATTGCATCGATCATAGTAACTTTCAAGAGTTTCAGCATCCTTTTGTCTGAATTCCTTCAGTTCAACAAGACATTGCTTCACAGAGTTGATCTTCGTCTTTTCGCTACCTTGATACTTCTCTTTCAGAGTGATCCAGATCTCCTTGGCTGTTTTACAACTACGGATGTAATTGTAAACCACAGGAGGTAGAGCACCTCTTAGTTCCCTCATGCATCTCTTTTCATTCTTCTTGAAACGATTTTGTTGTTCAGCAACTTCAGCAGAAGTAGTAGATGATCCAATTGACTGAACATTAGCAGGAGCTTGAACTGTTCCATTGATACAATTCCAATGTTCTTCATCTATTCCATTTAAGTAATCCTCCATTCTATCGGCCCATTGATCATAGTATTCAGGGATTAACATTGGAATTTTGGTTGAAGAACCAAGCAAATGAGAGAAAGAAGTCATTGTATTCATGTTGAAGTTCGCCATTTATGAACACAAAAATTTCAGAAAACTTGAAAAACTTGATGAATTTGAGAATTAATCAACTGAAATGATCACAAATTGCTATTGATCACTCGACTAAACAATTCAAAGGCAAAATCGATTCAAATCTGAAGATCAAATGTGATTTTCAAAACCAAAATGCGCGGAAAATTTTGAGTAAAGTTACTACTCAAAAAGCAGATGATTCTAACACAAAAATCAGATCGATGCAGTTTGAATCCTGATCTGATACCAATTGAAGAGAATTGTTATCGAGATTATGAAAGCAATTATGATTGAATGATTGAAAAGTAAGAACACAAAGAGTAAATATTAATCAGATCTTATATTGATGAAGACTGATTACAATGCTTTAAGTAGAAAGAATAATCGAGTTGAAAAGGTCTATCTACTTCTATCCTCAACCCCTATTTATAGGAAACCTGAGTGTACAAAAAATATACTAAGTCTATTACAATACGCTTCGCATAAAATTGTGACTTAGTAAAATAACTAATATGCGAAACTACAAAAGAAACAACCACTTCGACTTTTACAATACATAGACTCTACACAAAACTGTGATTTCAATTTATGGAACCAATATTATTTTGTTTATCTGTGAGTACTCACCAACTATTTTTATAGTTGACGCTCGTTTTACATGTATTTTCAGGAATCATCGAGTATGTGGCACTTAGAGACACATCACTGTTAGGAGCATTCATATGTGTTGTATTTCGATTTACATTGTAATTTCTTTTAAAATTTGTTCAAACCCATTGTAAATTGGTAATGATTTTTAATACTATGGTTGGTGTTGTCTTTTAACTTTTGCTATCAAACCCTTTATATTGCCACGCCTCATGTTTCCGCTTTAGCGATGTGTGACAATAAGGCTCCTTATATAGTGTGACACAAACCCTAATGTGCATGAATTTCCACATTCCTTAGGCTCCATGGGCTTTAACCTCAATGGAGTATCCATGGGTCACCACATGGGTTTAGCCCAACATAAATAACTATGGATCATAATCATACTTTATAAGAATGAACAATTCACACAATCAATCCCCATATATTTAATTAGTCTCTTTTGATCACAAAATTATTTCCAAATTAGTTCTTGATCAATACTAATTAAATAATATGATTTCATATTAATATATTAGAACATATAATATATTAATAAATCATAAATATCCTCTCCTCATAAGTCCATCCTTACAAATTGTTCCGGTGCCATGCAACCCAATGGACCATGCTACTCTCGGGTTAAGTACATACCGGTTATAGTTATGGGCTTAGACACTAAATCCAACAGTCTCCCACTTGGATAAGTCTAATAAATATGACTGCAAGTACGACTTAAAACACCGACTAGCAATTGTAGCTCTTAAAAGCCTCTGTTGAACTAAGACACTCCATTTTAGATAAGTGATCATATAATCCTCGGTTCTCAAGATATCATTTGAACAAATCCATGGAACAACATCATACTTATTTTCCAGCAATTTGTTTCCCGATTTCCGATTTGTTTGAGATAGAACTTAATTGAAGACATCAATTTATTTCTAACCGGGCCCGACACATAAGTCAAATCAAAATCATCGAGGGGCCCAAGATATCGCTTTTAATCCTCCAAGGACTAAAAGGAACAGATAAACTTCGACTCATATGCTTGTACTAACTACTCATCAAATTGTACACAACACGTTTTATAGCATCAAGTTACTGGAGCGGTTACGTACTATCAATGCACAACCAACTCATGTCTCTTGGTTTGAAGACTTATATGATATTATCGTCTCACAATCACTCAAGATAAATTCCATGAATTGATACAAGTGAGCGTGGGTTGGATCCAATACTCAGACCTTATGATCACTCATGAATGTTGCAACAACAATTGTTATGTCTAATACAATTAAGACAAATCTGCAAGCCAAATTCATGATAGTCTTGATTCAATACCTACTTTCAACGTATGATCGATTGTGGATAGTTTGAATAACATAATTTTTCTGGAAGTCAAAACATGCAAAATGAAACAATAATAAATGATTGACACAAGACAATATAATACTAGTAAATAAAAAGCACCTTTTATTTAAGCATCAAATGTCAATTACATTTCAACTATTACAAGTTTCGAAAGTTATCAAATCATTAAAACTAATATCATCATTCAGTCCGATGCGCCTCGCATGCTGTAAATGGTTAACCCTACTCAGTCCCTTCATGAGGGGATCTGTTGGGTTCTCATATGATAATACCCTCTTTGCCACGAGGATTCCTTCTTCTATTTGATGTCTAATGAAGTGGTATTTTCTATCGATGTGCCTGGATCTGCCATGATCCCTTGGTTCCTTGGCTAAGGAAACTGCACTCTCACTGACACACAAAATCTCCATAGGCTCCTTTATAGTTGGTACAACTCCAAGGTCTCTAAGAAGTTCTTCAGCCATATTACCTGCTTCGACGCCTCGCTTGCTGTTATGCACTTTGATTCGCAAGTTGAATCAACTATTCTCTCCTGCTTGGAACTTTTCCAAGTTATTGCTCCTCCATTTAGGGTAAAGACCCAGCCCAACTGAGACCGGAAATTATCCTTGTCAGTCTGAAAGTTGGCGTCACTACACCCCACCACTCTCAAGTTATCACTCCCACCGAGGGTGAGAACCCAGTCCTTAGTCCTCCGCAGGTACTTGAGAATTTTCTTTACCGCAGTCCAGTGAGCCTTGCCAGGCTTCCCTTGATATCTACTGACCATGCTCAAAGCAAAGGCCACATCAGGGTGAATACAAGTCATGGCATACATGATCGAGCCAACTGCGAAAGCATATGGTATATGACTCATCTTATCTATCTTGGCCTCTATACTCAGACTCTGAGTTTTACTCAGTTTGACATTGCTATGGATCAGTAAGTCACCTTTCTTGGAATCCTGCATGCTGAATCTTTTCAACACCTTATCGAAGTAGGTACTTTGACTAAGTCCAATTAGTCTCTTACTCCTCTCTCAATATCGTTATCGCCAGAATATAGGCAGCTTCTCTGAGGTCCTTCATAATGAAACACTTTCGAAGCCAAGACTTAACTTCCTGCAAGGTTGGGATGTCATTTCCTATGAGTAGTATGTCATCCACATATAATAACAAAAAAATAACTATGCTCCCACTAGCTTTGACAAGTACACATGACTCATCCTCGCTCCTCGAAAAGCCAAACTCTTTGACTTTTTCATCGAAACAAATATTCCATCTACAAGATGCTTGTTTCAATCCATAAATGGATTTCTCCAGCTTACACACTCTATTAGGGTACATTGCATCGACAAAACCCTATGGATGACTCATGTAAACATCCTCAGCAAACTTTCCATTAAGGAAATCATTTTTGACATCCATTTGCCATCTTTCATAATCATGAAATGCAACAATGACTAGCATAACCCTAATAGACTTAATCTTCGCTATAGATGAGAAGGTCTCATCATAGTCAACTCCCGGTTTTAGAGTAAAGTCCTTCGCAACTAGTCGTTCCTTATAAGTGTGTACTTTCGCATCCATGTCATTCTTCTTCTTGAACATCCATTTGCACCCAACTGTCTTACGATCCGGTACATTGTCAACCAAGTTCCAAACTTGATTATCATACATGGACTGAATCATGCTGTCTATAGCCTCTTTCCATTTAGCAGAAATCATGGAATGCTATGGCTTCCTTGTAGTTGTTAGGTTCATCCAAATTTACCATTGTGATATCACTGATAAATGTATCAATTTCTGGAGTAATATGGAAACCATAGAACTCAGGTGGAACACTAACTCTACTGGAACGCCTCAGAGGTATAGACTCGTCAATTGGCTCAAAATGAGTTTCCTCCTCAGGTTGATCGCTAGTGTTTGAGGTTCCTTCACCGCTTGACTCTTGAAGTTCTTCAAGGTCAATTTCCTCCCACTATCTCCTTGACCTATGAGCTCTCTCTCGTGAAAGACTCATCTCCTCGCAACGAAGACAACGTTGTCGCTCGGTTTGTAGAAGAGATAACCAAAGTATTTATGTGGGTAGCTGATGAATATACACCGCTCATTTTGAGGTTTGAGCTTGTCATGAGTGTCACGTCTCATGAAATCTTCACAACCCCAAACCTTGATGTGGTTCAATGTGGGAGCCTTCCCAGTCCACATCTCGTGAGGTGTTTTGGCAACCTTCTTGGTAGGGACTAGATTCAGGATATGGGCGGCAGTCTCTAAGGCATAACCCCAGAATGAGATTGGTAACAAAGCTTGACTCATCAAGGAAAGAACCATGTCCAACAAGGTTTGATTGTGCCTCTCAAGCACACCATAAAGCTATGGTGTCCTAGGTGGCGTCAACTGTGAAACAATTCCACATTCCTTAAGATAGTCAAGGTACTCGATACTAAGATACTTACCAACCTGATCGGATCGGAGCATTTTATCTTCCTGCCCAGCTGATTCTCCAATTCCTGTTTAAACTCTTTGAATCTCTCAAAGGTTTCTGACTTATGCTTGATTAAGTAGATATAGCCATATCTGTTGTAATCATTAGTAAATGTCATATAAAAGCGGTTAGCATCCATTGTGGTGGTTCCAAAGGGCCCACACACATTAGTGTGTCTGAGATCCAACAAACCTTCACCCCTCTCACAAGTACCAGTGAAGGGTGACTTGGTCATCTTTCCAAGTAAGCAAGATTCGCAAGTGTCATCCGACCTTAAGTCGAATGACTCCAAAACTCCAGCCTTTTTGAGTTGGCTTATGCGCTTCTTCCTGTCATGTCCAAGACGACAATGCCACAAGCACGCTTTATCCAATTCATGTTGGATTAGTATCTAAGTCCATAACTATTTTGGTATGTACTTGACCCGATGGTGCATGGTCCTTTTGGGTTGCCTTCACCAAAGCAACTTGATAGGATGAATTGTGGAGAGAGAAGATTAATTATGATTTATTAATATATTATGAGAATAATATATTAAAGGAGAAATCATATTGTTTAATTAATATTAGTCAAGAATTAATAAGAATTAATAAGAATTAAGTTTGTGGCTAAAAGACATTAATTAAACTTAATGGACTATAACTGTCAATTGTGTGATAGTTGAATATTGGGCTAATGGACTCCATATTAGAGGGGGTGGATGAATTCTATGGGGAAACCCATTAGAAATCGTCCTAGGCCTCTAAGGAGGGAGTCCATCGGTTGCTTAGGGACTAAGCATCCAAATTAGGGTTTCCTTGTTAGATAACCCTAATAGCCTCACTATTTAAAGGACCCTTGAGACTCAAAAACGTGATGTACTTATTCACTAGGGTTTCCACACGTTTTGGGCAGCCTCCCCTCTCCTTATTCTTCATCCTCTTGCTCTTGGTGTTTGTGAGCCATTAGAGGAGTGACAATTGTGACTCTAAGCTTTCTAAAGTCATTGTAAGGAGGAATTGAGATTGTTATTGTTACATAACAATCAAAGATAATTCTCTAAACCCTAATTTCAGTTTAAAATATGTTAGATCTAAGATTGTAAGACTTGGATACATTGCATGTACAATAGAGAAACCTAGATTCAAGCATTAGGGTTTGAAAGAGCACACATGATTGTTCTTATGTTTAAAACCCATCAGTGGTATCAGAGCCTTGATTGGTTTCTATTGTATTGATGCTTATTTGATCGAAATTATCACTGAAAATCGAATTTTTTTGCTTTTGAGTGTTTGACTCGCCGAGTCACTTGGTGAACTCGCCGAGTCAGCTGTACTCGACGAGTCAAAGGGTCTGACAGCTTGTTTTCACGATTTTCTTCCTGTTTTAGCTTTGGATAATTACCATAAACATGTTTTTGTAATAAAATCTGAATTTTATCAATATTTGGTGATTATCCTTACCAAAATAGAAGATAATTGTCAAAATTTAGATAATCATTTGTTTTATTAGATAAAGTTTGATTATTTGTAATTTAGATTTCAATTATCTTGTGAAAAAGTTTCAATTTTCCCCTTTAGGTTTTATAGTTTAAATTTAAACTCAAAAGTTTTGTTTTTGAAATTTAAATAAGTTAAACCCTAATGTTTTGAAATGTTTCAAAACTTGCCCTCAAGTTTTGGAATTTAAAAGTTGATTAAAAGTTTAATTTAGAAATGTTAAATTCTAAAACCCTAGTATAGTTTTGAAAAGTTCAAATCACACCCTTATGGTTTTATTAATTAACTAAAGTGTATAATTAAAAGAGATTTAATAAATCCATAAAGTTTTTGGTTTACATTTAATTAAATTAAAAGTAAAATTATTAAATTTGACCACCTTGTATTTTAAAAGTGTAAAATACACCCTATACTATATATAACATTAAAAGTCTAATATTATATATGTATGAGTAAAAGTCAGTCTTACTGTTAGTAGACCTCATTCACGAAGCTGCTCTATAAGGGGTGTTTAAGGAAATTGCCTATAAAATGGAGATTGAATGGGTATCCACTCTTACCCACCGCACTCTTGACTAGTGGAGGGTCGTTAGCCGAACGGGTAGGATAGGATAGAAACCTTCCATTATAAGTATAATGAAATACAAAAGTAACTAAATGTTTTTATAAAATTCCCAATCTTAGTTACTTTAGGCAAAAGTGAATTGATGCAATCCCATGAAATTAGACTTCGTGCCCTTGCGAAGATATTAGTGGAGCGTGTGTGGTTAACCGGCACACTAAATGGTTCTAAGCAAATGTAGCAAATGGTGACTTAATGTTTGTCATAGTTCGGTGGAGCGTGTGTTGTTAACTGGCACATCAAATAGGTAATTGTAACATGTGGGGGCACCATGTAAGTTTGCATGGTTATTCACACCCGCTTTGTGATCCTCGGTATCCCAGTCACAAACTAGAGGAGCATATCGAGATTTAAACATGCCATTGAAATGTTCAACGAATCTCAAAAGATCTAGGAATTTTCAATAGATTTAAAACTTAAATTTCTTTTTCGTTTTTCATGGTGGAAATTGGTAAATCGTCATTTACCTACCTTCAAATATTTTGCAACTAGATTACGGCATCCCTTCCTAGGTTGTAGTGTATTGTGTTGGATCCTAGCCTCGATGTTTCATTTGGGTGTCACATCGAGGAATCTAATTAACTAACTTGAATTTGTTTTCTCCCATTCTGTAGATGTCAAAGTATGAAAACTATGGTATTCCCAAATCCCGTGGAACAAGCTTTCCACATGAAGATGATATTCCACAATTCGATCAAGGAACAAGATATCATGCTTCACTTCCTCCACCTCCTCTAATTATTCTCCCTAACCCACAAGTTCGAAGGCTTGAAAAGTTCAAGCTCACTCAAGCCCTTTTGGCAAGTAAACATGAAGAAGGAAAGTCGATGTGTGCACACGTCCTAGAGATGAAGTCACACATTGATAAGCTAAGAATGTTGGGATCCGTTGTCTGTGAGGAGTTGGCAGTTGACTCGGTTCTTCAGTCACTTCCAAATTCATATAGTGAGTTCGTAAGAAAGTACTATAATGTAAACCACGACGTGACCCTTATAGATCTCACCTACATGCTTATTGCTGCTGAATCAGCAATGATTTGGCGCACTGGAAAAGCAAAGTTGATTGGTGAATCTGACTTACAGACCCCTATGGATATAGGCAATGGCAACGAAAGACATGCCATGATCAAAAAGTTTGATCATAAGAGAAAGGCAAAGTCTGAAGTAGTTCCATGTGCTGTTCCAAAAGAGTCAATTTGCTTTTATTGCCAAGAGAAGGGGCATTGGAGACGAAGCTGCCCTATTTACCTAAGAGATCTAAGACATGGGAGAGTCAAAACGTATGGCTCTGCTTTAGGTAAAATCCATGAACTAACTCTTTTAAGTTCCTATTCTAGATTCTTAATACATGATGTGATAAGATTACAATTGATGTTTTATAGGATCAAAGAAAAAGAGAGAAAGCTTAAGGGAAGAAGTGAGCGGAATCTAATCGTGAAGAAATGGATTTCGATCGCATTGCTTGAAGATTGGATTCTTGAGCTACTACTTAGAGTTAGAAAAGATTGCTAAGAAATATGTATTAACATAGTTTTTCGATGAGTTGCATTATAAGGACAAATTTTTCCGCAATAAAATAATTTTTTTTTATATTATTTATTTATCCTTACAATGGCATGCATGAAAAATTGATGTTTGAAGGTTTCTATTATTAGCAATAATGGATTTGATTCTTAATTATGTTATTTTTGGAAATGTCGAGAATTTACCAAATAGGGAGAGTTTCTCATCGCCCAAGTTTCAATTGGACAGAAACTTGGAATCATGCAACTTGGTTGCACGATGAATGAGAAATTTCATATTTGGAAATTAGACTAATTCATTGATAAAGTGTCAAGTGAAGGACTAAGAGATCTAGTACACAAAGTTGTGTGTTGATCAAGTCCACCACAAAAGTAACAAAGATATTCGTCATGATTTACTAAAAGTTTTAGTAAATATGATTATACTTATAAGATTAAGTGTAATTTTGAATTGATTAAAAAAGTTTAAATCAATAGCAGAACGAATAAGAAGAATCAAGTAGGCAGAAAGATAAAAGTTTCTCTATTCTAAGAAGAAGGGAGAGTACCTTTTATTATGTTTTGTGATAGGTCTTAATGATTAAGAACCATATCTCAGTTGATCCTCCAAGTGAGTCTTAGTACAATTGTATGTCTAAGAAGAGGAATCAAGAATTGGAGAAATGGTTAAATCAAGAAGTCAATCATACGTCGTTCCAAAACAAGTCTTAGAGTTAAGATTGTGACATTGAGTGACAAGTCTTAAGAAGGTTTATAACATTCATCAAATGTAGAATTTGGGAAAAGGTTTTCTTATTCTTGCACATTTGAAATTGGTAAGTTGTGATGTCTTGGATTAGACAAAGACCAACGAGGACCGATTTTGTGAAGTGTTAATAAAATCCACACTAACTCTTGAATATTTGTTTGTCAAGAAATGTTTATTGACAAGAGAATCTTATATGTCAAGGAGTCAGTGGGAGTCTTAATGGTCGTGAAAGGGTTCAAGAACAAATCAAAATAAACCTTGTCGAACATCACTAGCACACGACTTGAGGTTTACAACCTATCGTGTTGACATTATCTTGTTTATGTGTCGTTCCAATCGAGTTAATTATGCATATGAGTTCTATGAGTTCTCATTTAAACGCATAAAAGGCAAGCACCTTGATCAATGAAAAGTACATTGATAGGAAAGGGTGAGCTGCTTAACTACTTGGAAGACATGGTGAGCACTCGTGTTACCATAAGGCAAGAAATCATGATTGAGAAGGTTCGGTCCATATGAGTTTGAATTTGTTGTAAACTTTGGTTTTGACAAATTCACATGGATATGAACACATACACCATTAAAATCTAAGTGTCATAAGATTCCCTCCTTCATAAAAATGATTGTGAGGAAATGCTTTCACTAAGAGAGATTTTAAGAAGATAGTGATTGTGAAAATTGGATTCTCGAATTCAATTATGGTTACAGTATCCCTTGCCATGATTCGAATTGTGAGATTTGGCAATTAGTCTGAATTGTTTAGACACACATATGAGCTATCTAAGGCAAAGGTATATAAGTTTAAGAAGCTTAGATAAAGGATTATCATGTCAAAGCTAGTGGGAGCATAAGTGTTATGCTTATATGATAATAATCATCATGATATTGGGAGCATAAATGTTGTGCTTGTATGATTATTAAGGCAAGTATTGCAAGTTATAAATATTAATTATAGAAAACAAGAGTTATACCTTGCAAAGTCGTAAGGATTGAAAAGTTGTTTTGCTATAATTAAGGGAGAGAATATTATGCTTCATTTCAAATCTAAAGGCTTAGGTTGTGGAATGTTAATAAATTTTGTCAAGGATACATAGTACTTTCTTAAATTTCGATTATGATCATGGCATCCCTCTTCATAGTTCGAATTGTGCGAACGTGACACATTAAATATTATGGCAGAAGATTGATAAAGTATCATATCTTTATGTAAGACATTATGCATCGTGTCCCATACGCTTCGGGTATAGGATTGATTGCAAATGCTATAATATTTGACCATTCTAAAATTTTCCAAATGTCTAGCGCATTAAGAGGGAAAAAGGACAAGAATCGGTTTTGACTAAGATAATTAAACAATTATCAAAGGACGATCCAAAGCTCGTTGAGGATTGGTCGCTTGTGAGTAGTTGGAAGTATGATATTGGATGGACCATATCGACATTATTATGAATAGATAAGATTCTATGAATTGTCATATGGCAAATATGGAAATGTTTCCATATTAGGAGTTGGATATTGAGAGTCTATGTCTAGATTAGAAAATTTAATGCAAAAGGATGTTCATAGGATGTACTTTGAGTGAGAGACATCACGTCCATGGAATTCTATTGTAACAATCTCAGATAGAGGACTTTGTAATTTCATTGGCAATATTCATTGTGACTTTTGTACTATGGCATTATGAAAGGATCATTGCATAAAATGTTAGAATCTAGCATATTCTATAAGTGGCAAGATTTTGATATTTTTTCACTTGTGAAAAGGATTAGGAGTTGTGAAATGAGTATGATTGGAAATGTGTTCATTTGATCTATTTCACAAAGTAAGAACCGTATGTAAACATTGTGTGCATGCTAAGAGCATGGGACAAGTGTAGTAATAATTCAAGTAAGAAGTTGATTACCCGAACCAAAAAATAATGAGCAATCAATATGGTGATAGATAAAAGGTGTTTTATTTATACTCAAAAGTTTGGGGCCATACGGGATTAGTATTATTCTTGTGTTTCACTTTGCATGTTTTGACTTCCTGAATAATTTAATTGGTTAAGAACAGTCAAATTATTCGAACGGACCACAGTCGTTCATATGTTGGAAGTAGGTATGAATGAAGACTGTCATGAATTAGTGTGTGGATTGTCTAAAGTGTTTTAAACATAAGCAATTGTTTGCTGCAACGTTCATGAGTGCTTATGAATATGATATGAGCATTGGATTAAACCCACGCTCACTTGGATCACTTCATGAGTTGTATCTCGAGTGACTGGTGAGACGATAACACCTTATGTTCTTGAAACCGAGATGTGTGAGTTGTATCTTGCGAGTCGGTTGCACATTGATAATATGCAAACGCACCGGTAACTTGGTGTTATAAAACATATTGTTGTGTGTAATTCGGTAAGTGAGTGCAAGCGAGCATTGAGTCAAAGTTTATCTGTTCCTTTTATCCAAAGTAGGATAAAAGAGATATCTTTGGGCCACTCGATGATTTAGTGATGGCACCTAAGCGCTTGGCCAAGCCGGGACTAAATTGATAGTTCAATTGTAGTCTGTTGTCAGTCATCATAAATTGGAAGTTAGGAAATAGTATAGAGAGAATGATTAGAATTCATGTATTATATCTATACAATATCAAGAATGGAGGAATATATGATCCCTTATCTAAAGGACACGCGTATCTGATAAGATTAGAGTTGACAACAGCTTTTGAAAGCTACAATTGCAGATCAGGATCTGAAGTCATACGCAGAATAGTTATTAGACTTATCCAAGTTGGAGACTGTTGGATTAGTGTCTAAGTCCATAACTATTTTGGTATGTACTTGACCCGATGGTCCATGGTCCTTTTGGGTTGCCTTCACCAAAGCAACTTGATAGGATGAATTATGGAGAGAGAAGATTAATTATGATTTATTAATATATTATGAGAATAATATATTAAAGGAGAAATCATATTGTTTAATTAATATTAGTCAAGAATTAATAAGAATTAAGTTTGTGGCTAAAAGACATTAATTAAACTTAAGGAACTAGAATTGTCAATTGTGTGATAGTTGAATATTGGGCTAATGGACTCCATATTAGAGGGGGTGGACGAATTCTATGGGGAAACCAATTAGAAATCGTCATAGGCCTCTAAGGAGGGAGTCCATCGGTTGCTTAGGGACTAAGCATCCAAATTAGGGTTTCCTTGTTAGATAACCCTAATAGCATCACTATTTAAAGGACCCTTGGGACTCAAAAACGTGATGAACTTATTCACTAGGGTTTCCACACGTTTTGGGCAGCCACCCCTCTCCTTATTCTTCCTCCTCTTGCTCTTGGTGTTTGTGAGCCATTAGAGGAGTGACAATTGTGACTATAAGCTTTCTAAAGTCACTGTAAGGAGGAATTGAGATTGTTATTGCTAACAATCAAAGGTAATTCTCTAAACCCTAATTTTAGTTTATAATATGTTAGATCTAAGATTGTAAGTCTTGGATACATTGGATGTACAATAGAGAAACCTAGATCCAAGCATTAGGGTTTGTATGAGCACATAGGATTGTTCTTATGTTTAAAACCCATCAATTCATTGGAAGAATCAATGTGCAACACATTATTTCCTAAGTTGTCTACAACCATCATAGTTTCATATACCCCATTACAAGGTAATGTTTTAAAATAAAAAATTCCATTATAATAAGCATTATTATCACCAATTTCATTATCAAATGAAAAACTAAACCCTTGTTCGTACAAACCATGAAAGGAAATAATATTTCTTGCCATATCTGACGATCAACAACAATTATTCAAATCTATTTCTAAGTCACTACTAAGTAATAAAGAGTAAACTCCAATCTTGGTGATAGGTGAAACCTTCCTATTCCCCATGATCAAGTTTATCTTCCCATGCTCCACATCCTTACTTCCTTTTAGGCCCTGCACATCACAACAAATGTGAAAACCACAACCTGTGTCAAGAACCTAAGAGTTAGAATGTGATGAGTTTTTAGATATAATAGTGTAAACACCTGCATGGGCGGGTTTAACCTTCCCATCCTTAACATCCTGCAAGTATTTGGGGCAGCTTCGCTTCCTGTTCCCTTTCTCGTGACAGTAGAAACACTCGGCTTCCTTAGGAATGGAAATGGGAGTAGCAGAACTAGCCTTGGTCCCACTTGAAGAGGATCCATCAAGAGAGTTTCCCTTGCAGCTCTTTGAGGGAGCCTTCCTCTTCTTCCCTTTCTCTTGTCGTATTGCCAAAACAGGGGTAGATGCGGTAGGAGTAGAAACAACATTTTTACTTCTGAGATTGGTTTTAGCAGTCCTCAAAAGCCCTTGAAGTTTGCTAAGTGTGACCTCCTCCTTATTCATATGATAGGTCATGCAGAACTGATCATAACACAGAGGTAAGGAGTGTAGAATGATATCTATAGCCAAATCCTCAGGAAAGTTCACATTCAACTTTAGCAATCGGTCCACAAACCTTTGCATTTTTTGCAAGTGGTCATTGATGGGTTCACCATCCTTCATTCTAGTTGTTATCATGGAAGAGATGATTTCATACCTCGCTTGACGAGCACTCTGATGCTATCTTTCCATCAGGTCCTGGTGCATCTTAAAAGGGTAGAAGTCCTCATAAGACTTTCGGAGTTCAGCCGACATAGTGGCAAGCATGATACAAGCTACCTTGGTGGCATCCTTCTCATGTGCCCTAAACTCAGCAATCTCCTCAGGAGTAGCAGAAGACTCATCGATTTCCTTAAGCTCCTTTTCGAGGACATATTCCTTGTCCTCATAGAAAGTGACCATCCTAATGGTCCTAATCCAATAATTGAAGTTGGAACCATCAAAGATGACTCTCCCACAAAGGTTCATGAGAGAGAAGGAGCCAGTAGGGTTTGAGCCAGAAGCAGTGTTGGAAGACATCTAAAAAGAAAGAAGGACAAAGTTTATATTAGACAAAGAGTCCTTAATATAACACCCAATATGAAATATTAACCCTAGGACCCAACACAATATTTTACAAATTGGAAGAGGGATGCTGTAATCCAACTTGCAAAATATTTGATGGTAGGTAAATGATGATTTACCAATTTCCACCATGAAAAACGAAATAGTTATTAATTTTTAATTGGATTGAAACTCCTAGATCCATTGAAGTTCAATGAACAATTCAATGGCATGTTTAAATATCGATTATGTCCTTCAGGTTTGTGACTGGGATACCGAGGATCACAAACAAGGTGTGAATAACCATGCAAATTAACTTGGTACTCTTAATTTTATCACCTAATCGATGTGCTGGTTAACCACACACGCTCCATCAATATATGATAAGCATCAAGATACCCTTTTCCACCCTTACTAGTCCATGTTAGTGTGACGGTTAAACACACACGCTCCACTAACGACTTGGCAAGGTGCAAAGTACAATTTCATGGATTAGCATCAATTTCACATTTTCCTAAAGTAAATAAGATTGGGAATTTATAAAAGGTTTAGTTACTTTATAATTATCATTATATTTAATGAGAATTATAGTCCTATCCTACCCGTTTGGCTAACGACCCTCCACCAGTCAAGGAAGCGGTGGGTGAGAGTTGACACCTATTAAACTGTCATTTTATAGGCAGTAACCTTATACCCCCTTATAGACCGGTTTCGTGAATGAGGCCTACTAACAGTAAGATTGACTTGATCTCATATATATATATATATATATATATATATATATATATATATATATATTAACGTATAATACTATAAAGTATAAGGGTTTAATTTTAAACTATTAAAATTCTAGGGTTTGGAATTAAAGTATTATAATGTGACTTTACAAATTCCAAAACCTGTGGACACGTTTTGAAACTATTCAAAACCTTTCATTTCTATAATTTATGAGTTTTAATGACTTTTATGGAAAAGACTTTTGGAATTCCATAACTTGAGGACAATTTATGGAGTCCATTAAAAGGCATTTGGATCAACAATTTAACTAACATGAAATGTCAAATAATATCTACGATCTAGCAAAACTCATAAGCAAAGATTATTCACATCAACAATTTTGAAGAAATCATATAAACTAATATAAAACTTGAAACTTTGACAATTATCTTCTAATTGGACAAGCATGATCATTACCATATAAAAAACAGGTCTCGTAGTTCTAAAAACAGTTTAGGGTAATGATCCTAATCCAATTGCTAGCCAAAACTCGAAAATCTGCTCACAGATGCATCACCACGTCTTGGTGGGCAGGAAAAAACGAAATTAGCATATTTTCTCACTTTGAAAAAACAATAAAACATCAAGTATAATAGAAAACAAGCCTAGCCTTTGATACCACTGAAGGGTTTTGAGCATTCTAACACTCCTATGGTATACATGCAACCCTAGATACCTTGGATCTATGTTTTTTCTATTATACATGCAAACTTTCAATTTTCCAAGGCATCATCCTAACTAGCATATTATGGAATATATACAATACAAAAATCTAGTTGAATGCACCAAATCCCACACTTTTAGTCTCTCTCTCTCTCTCTTAGATGATACTAGCTTGTTTAGGGTTTCTCTCAGGGTGTTAAAGTGATAAGGGAGGTGGAAATGAAGGCTTAATGTCCTTTAAATAGGACACAAACCCTGGAAATTAGGGTTTTCACACTTAGCTCCTACTCGTCGACTTGGGGTCCTCAAACTCATCGAGTAGACTCTAAAAATCACACAGCCCTCTCAACTCCTACACGACAAGTTGGGACCGACCAACTCGTCGAGTAGGTCCTATATTGTGAATAAAATTCTCAAGTTCCCCATCCAAGAAATCAGGGTGTTACAAAATTAGTCCCTATGATTTCTAAGAATGGAGCAACAATCCCTATTAAATATTATATATCACAAAATAACCTGCTTTAGTTTAAATATATTTAAAAAATAGTTCCAATTGTTTGTTTTAAATGCAAGAAAGTGAAAACTATTGTTTCTCGCATCAAGCTTCACCAAAACGAACCTAGATCGAGATTACGCATCGAATGTGAGTATTACGACCCCTCTTTTATGTTTTATATACTTTGGAGGAGAATACATGTGTATATATACATGGATTGATTGAAAAATATGAACAAATGTTACCTTATATATGAATGATACTTACAAATTTTTACTAGTTTATGAAGTGTTATTTTGACAAATACATACTATGTACACATAAACTAGCCATACATTTGATACACATATGTTATGTTGTTTTAAAAATGAAACATTGACAAAAGAATATCCTATTCCATTTTACTACAAACTCTATGATTTATGTGAAAATACATGTCATAAAACTTTGTAGTATTTCAAGGAGTCCAACTATTTCTATGCATTCATATTTTTATGTTTAAACATATAAAGTTTATACATGTACATGCTTTGAGACATACCTCTTTATATAAGTAAGTACCTTACACTATACATACATACTAGATATACTCGGCTTTTATAAACTCTATACATTCCATTATGCCTCATAACTTATTTACTTATAAGTTAGAGTTGAGAGCTATTCAATTTCCATAGTTAAGGGCTTTTTAGTGAGACTATATTCATTACCTAAGTCTAAACACTTAGCCTACCCACACTACTATGACCGGTAATCTTCAGAACAAGATACATGTGTATAGATCTATATGGAGTTGACATCCCCACCTACAGTTTCTAGACATAACCTCGACCAATCCATCGAAGTAGGTGATAATTGTCTAATATCGTTACTACAACGTACAATGAAGCATTGTAGGGGTTACATTCAGTCACATAGCTCGGTTATAGGACTCACTATAAACATTACCTAGAATCTTTCTCTCTTACTATAAACGATGGGCTTGGTTGCTTTCAAAACTATTTTTAAGTATGAATTTACTTATGCAAAGATACATTTTGGTTTTCAAAGCTTATACAAAAGAATCTTTACAAATGGTATATTTAAGTATTGATTTACTTATGCAAAGATGTATTTTAGTTTACAAAGCTTATACAAAGACTCTTTACAAATATTGTTTTAAATATGGATTTACTTATGCAAAGACAACTTTTGGTTTTCAATGGTTATTCAAGGACTCTTTACAAATATTGTTTTAAGTATGGTTATAAGACTCTATGTTTAACATCCCAAAAGTCATTACCAAAAATTTCTTTTAAAACCATTACTAATCCATAGTGTTAAGTCATTCCAACATGCAAAAAGGGGGTTATAAGACAAATCAGAGTATCTTTTCCAAAACACTTATTCATTTTATCAGAGTAAACATCCCAGGCTAAACTTCTTGGTGTGTTCCATACGATCATTTCGAGCTCTTCATTCTGCTATCATAAATACCTGGAACCAAAACTGAAAACCGTAAGCACGAAGCATAGTGAGTTCCCCAACCTACCACATACCAGACATATCTACTGAGTCATACATGTCATACATAATTCTAAGCACATAACCACATACTAGGACCCCACCCGCTGCATTGGGCCTCGCCCGCCATCGGACCACGTCCGTCATCAGGCCCCGCCTGGCATCAGATCCCACCTGGCATCGAGCCCCGCTCAGTATACAAATCTTTTTCTTTTAGGCCCCGCCATACACATACATATGATTAAGTAACATACTGAGACATACATAAAATTTCCTAACTATACCCTGCTCTAAGGTCTCATCTAGCTTGGGCCCCGCCCCCGGTCTGCTACTGAAGTAGTGGAGCCCCGTCCACATTCCTACTAGTAGTGAGATACGGACCGCGCCCACACTCACATCCTTCCTATCATGGGCCTCGCCCCTGCTCTGCTAATATCGGGATATGGAACCCCATCCATACTCAGCTAGTGATGAGATACGGGACCTCGCCCACACTCACCTCCTTACCAGGCACATACAAGTATCATGAAGACAACAAGAATAATCTAACGCACTACATAAGAATCTTCCTCGGGAATACCCCGACATCGGACCCCTGACCCAGAAGCATACTATTATATAACGTACTTCGGGCTTACCCCGACATCGGACCCTTGGTCCGGATCCTACCATACCGACACATGCAAGAATCACAAAGAACTCTAGCATCCTAACATTCCTCGAGCCTCGCCCGACATCAAGTTGTAACCAGGAACATATATCCATAAGTGCCTAGGGCTAACCCCCGGTTCTTCCTTCTATACATAAGCATAAACATGAACATGAACATAATGGGTCGGCATTGTGGCCGTAGACCCATGCACACAATGAGGAGACTCACCTCGAACTGCTGAAACTGCTGATAACCCTCTGGCTGCTATCCAACAACTCTCCGAACTGCTGCTCCTCTAGCTCCCCGAGCTACCAATACCAAAAAAAATAGCAACACTTAGCCTAACTATCCTTAAAACCCAACTAAGTCAGTTTTGGTCAAAGTCCTGGTCAAAGTCAACCTTCCAGTTGACTCGACTTGTCGAGTTGTTCTACCAACTCGCCGATTCCATGCTCCTCAAGTCCCAAAACAACCCCAACTCCACTCGTCGAGTCTAGCGAGAACTCGAGGAGTTCTTCTTCATCTAACACTTCGGGACTATCTTCAACCGACTCACCGAGTTCGTCCTTGAACTCGTCGAGTTCATCTTCATAGCTAAGAAGATTGCCTTGGACTCGTCGAGTTCCTCTTCGAACTCGTTGAGTACTATAATCTTCAGGTCTATAACAGACCTAGACTGGTTGAATCCTTTACTAACTCCACTCACCGATACGAATCACAAACAGAAGGGTTTGGGTTTGCGACCCAACTCGCCGAGTCCCTGAACTAACTCGCCAAGTCCACCTTGTGACATCTCTATTTTGTCGGTTATAGTCCATTCCAACACCTTAAACCCATAGATCTGGACTTCTAATGCTAGCATTTCACGTAAAGTTGCTAACTTTACGTGCATGCAAGGTACTATGGAGCTAAAACTCCTAATCCAAGCTAAAATGAAGGTCTAGGACATGAAATGGAGCCATAGCTGGATAAAGTCTACCCACTCAGAGCTCCTCAAGCTCAGAAATGCCTAGATCTAAAGTCCTTTTCGTCCTTAAAGGCTCAATACTCAGATCGGCCTTGGAAATGGCCTAAAAGTGGGAGAAGACAAGCTAAAAAGGGAATCTAGATGATTAACAGCCAAGGTATAAGCTTTATTCCTTCAAATGATCTGCAATGCTACCCCAACTTTGGATCTATAGCTTCTTCTTGCACCACCAAGGTCCTTCTTCCTTCTCCAGGCTTCAATTCACTCCCAAGGCAAGAACTAGCTCAACAATGGAGTTGGGTGGCTAGGGTTTCGAGTTCTGGACTAGAGAGGCCACAAATGAAACCCTAGGGAGGAGAATAAGATGCTTAAATAGGGAACCAAGTCCCGGAATTAGGGTTTCCAAACTCAGACCAGACTCACCGAGTCCACTTGCCGACTCGCCGAGTTGGTCACTTAATCAGCAACACGGAACCCGCTCTGACTCGTCGAGTTCCTCCTTAGGATCGACGAGTCGACCCCTTTGACTTAGGGTTTTCTTTCCTTTTCGGGTCTTCTGGATTCTAGGTGTTACAACTCTCCCCCACTTAAACTATAGTTCGTCCTCGAAGTCCGCCACGGTCAACTACCTTACAATCCGCTTACATCTTTACGCACCTCACCTAATTGGTCCATTCTTGGATACATCATCCTCGGGATCATTCGATCATTACTACCTTCGAGTTCACCCTTTTACCCAACCGGTAACCTTACCAATACTCCAGTGCACTTACACTGATACACAAGGGGTCCCCCCCCCCTTTTCCTTGCACTGCCACTTGCCTTTCCAAAGCAACTTCTTATAAGCAACAATCTTTCCGATCTTCATCAAGAACAAATCTTCTGCTGAAACCGCAATCCTGGCCACTCTCAATGCCGACCATCATACCAGTACTCACGAAATATCCCCTCATATGATGCTCTAATACCGAAAACTCCACCCAACGTGTGAATTCCGACCATCCTCCAAGACTACCTGATTTCCGCAGTGACCAACTTAGCATTACCCGATCAGCTCACTGCCTTCTGCACCAAACACCTTATCATCATTCCTGCCTGAAGTCCTGCCGACTCCCATCCACCTTCCGGATGAACCGAGACCACCCAGGTCCCACCCGATTCATCGTTACCCGAGATACCGGTCCCCCCACTGGTTACCAAACATGAGAACATTCCCTCAGTCGCTCCCGGCGACTCATGAAGATACCGTGACTACCTGAACTACTCTACCAACCCAGCCACTCTGGCTCTACAAGATCTAGGATCCCCAATCCCCTACCTTACCCTAAGTTCTCTACCAGGTCCCACCTGTTGCTAAAAGAACACGGGCCTCGCCCACAGGTCCCACCCATCTACACTTCGGAGTGGCCTCTCCCACAGGTCTCACCTATCTAGGGCTATGTAGACCCACTTCTCTTCTGATCTCAACTAGCTAAACTTTCCTGGTTCTTATCATGCTAACTCGGAGATACGGGCCCCCGCCCACACTCCATGAACTAGGAGACATGGGCCCCCGCCCACACTCCACTAGCTAAGCTGCTAATGAATGCTACGGTTTACCCGTAGTCCTACATGACTTCCCTCACTGACTCGCTGCTGGGGAATGTTGCGACTACCCCGCAACCTTATATCCCGACTAAAATTGCAGCTGCCGAAGGTTCTCCGACCTGGTTTCACCGAACCAGACATCAACTACTCGCGAAGACGCGGACTCAAGGTTGGGAAGTTTTCCCCAACTTCCAACCTAAATGTTCCTCAATCCAAACAACCACTTGGGCTGCTTCCTTCCTCACCAAAACTGCGGAACCACCTCAATCTTGCACTTGCTTCTGTTTCTGGCCCCCACGAGTGGCTCTTCCCCACTTCGATTCGTCTAGCTCCTCACAGCTCACAGCTTGAGAGAATTACCAATTCTCCCTACCATCCTCTGGCCACTTGTGCTAAAAACCCGAGCCCACCACATCTGAGCATCTAACCGATCTATCCCCTAACGACACCCTCCTGGACTAGTGAGACACTACCGAGCCCCACACATGTATGCTACAGTTACTGCATCTAAAGTAACCTGCTCTAAAGGAGGCGACCTCCTATTATCATTCTAAAATCCAAGGTATGCAGATGGTATATAATTCAATCACAAGCAGGCCACAAAATTTTGAAATATCATTATCAATACAGATGGAGAACCATAACAATAAGATCATAACATAAGTTGATAGGGAAAATGAAAGAAGATATGTACCTGATGCATCGGGCTACTCACACCTCATCTGAAACCAACTGATATGCCCTGCTCCTTGCTGCAAGCGCCTCTGCCCAGCCCTGACGATCGTCGGTGATCCTCAAGGTTGCAGGGGCAGTTGTTATCACATGTCCTGCTGAATGCAAACTCGGACAGTGGGCCTTATTGTGGCCCCTCTGACTACAACACAAACTGTTGAGTATTATGTGTTGTGTCATAGGCTAATATTTTGTATATCCGGTTTGGGTCTGTCCAAACGTGATTAGGGTTAATGTAGTATTATAAATAGTGCATGCATGTATGCCTTTAAAATGCTAGAAGTTTGATTATCGTTTTGCATTGTAACCCTAAACACCTCTACAATCGAAGTTTTTTGTCGATCTCTTATGGGGTGTTAAAGTTTAATCATTCGACATCTTTCAAATCATTCTTGTGTTCTTACTATTTCGTTTATTGTTTTATCTATTTGAATCTATCGATCTTTAAGGAATATTATTCTAACAATTGGTATCAGAGCAGGAGACTGTGTTACTAATACACATTCCTTTTGTGTGAAGTATCATTAGGGTTTCCGCTTTTATCTAATATATAAAGGCCGTCTTCTACCTATCGATGGTAACTTTAGTCTTCTAGCAGATCCAGAACACAAGATCATTACGTCGCACGAAGACTCTCAAAGCAATCCCATCAACATCTCGAATAGCGTTGGATCATCCACAAGAGTCCCCATTCTTTACACTCAAGACTATGAAGTGTGAGCTCATCACTTTGAAGATTACGTGGTCGGATCTGAAGACAATGGGCATCTCATCTGGGAAGCTACTACACTTGGCCCGTTCGTTCATTCCTGAACAAGTAGGACAGTGAAGACTCAAAAAGAGTACAATCAACTCTTAGTGGACATGGAGAAGATTCCACAAGGTGAAAAAGAAAAGAAGTAGTGCAATCTTAAAGCCTTATGAATGATCAGATTTACCCTACAAGCCAATACCTTCTGTCTAGTGAGTTCATGCACTACCGCAAAGGAGATATGGGACAGACTGAAAGAATTGTATTCGACTGATGAAGATCTGGAGCACTCGATACAAACCTTGCTGCTCTCCGATTTTGGTGCTTTTGCTCAAAAATCTGATGAGACTCTTCTTCAGACATTTGATCGCTACAATCATATGCTCAGCAAGATGATGAAGCATGGTATTGAAAGAAAGGAGATTGAGCAGAAGGTCACGTTTATGAATGGCCTGAGACCTGAGTGGATGGCAGTGGTCTCAACTGTAAAGGCTCATGAACAATTCAAGTCTTACTCGTTAGCAAAGCTGATTGGAATTTTAAAATCCCATGAAAGCACAATGACAAAAGAGGTGAAGGTGGTGTCTAGCATGGGCTCATTAGCCCTTATCTCAAAAGGGAAGAATGCGACTAAAGAAGAAGATGACTCAAATATGTCTGATTATGACCTGACAGGCGAAGAATATGCAATGATGGTCTCCAGTCCTAAGAAGTTTGCAAGAAGGAAATTTCCTACCAATAAAAACCGAAACTGACAAGGAAGTTACAGCTCAGAGAAGTTGAAAGAAGAATCGAAGAACGTTTCACAAAAGGATGATGATAAGAAGGAAAGCAAGCGAGTGGGAGATTCTGGATACGATTGCAATTATTGTAATGACAAAAATCACTTTGCTAAAGATTGCATGTTATGAAAGATGGCAGAGAAAAGGGATGGTGACAAAGATGAGGCTTATCATGAGCGAAAGCTGGAAGAGCTAAAGAAAAAGAAGTCGACTAACAATTCTATGAATGTCTTAATTGTGCAGGAAAATATAGTCGATGATGAGTTCGGAGGCGTTTAAGTCGGGCCTACAGACTCTGAGGATGAAGATGTGAGGAAGCCTACACATGAAAAAGCATATGTGGCAAGAGAGGAAGTTCACGGTTCGGCTGGGAAGTGCTTGATGGTGACTGCGGGTGTACCAACAAAAGATGAGCGTAAGGAGCCAAAGCCCATGAGTGAAAAGATCAATGACTGCAATGGGTTGATCAAAAACGAACTTAAATTTAAATTTGCTAATCTCAGTAGTAGTCTCATGCAAACTCGCTTAACGAAATCTAACCTCACTGACCAACTGAGCATGGAGTCATCGAAGAGTAAGGAGCGACGCATGTGGATTGAGTTGAAGGAGACGGAGTTAATTAGGGCTAGGGATGAGATTATCAATTTTCAAAGACACAATTTGATGTTTTTAAAACAAAGAAACAATTTTTTCTTAGTTGCTAAACACTTATATACAAATATTACTCAATTACATTTAGACTGTGAAATAGGGAAAAAGATTCATAAGATGATCTTACCCTTCCTTGAGTTTAAGGAGGATGACGTCATTGCTGAATGTGAATCCATAATGTCCTTAGAAGAGACTTCTGTCACTTATAAAATCGGCCTGGACAAAATTGAGTCTTTCATTTACTCAAAAGAAAACAGATGCACGCTTAAAAGGCTTTTAAACGAAAATGATAAGCTGAAAATCAAGACAGAGACCTTACAATCATTTGACTCTTCAAACTCGAAATTAATGACCGAACATAAAATGAATGTAGAAAATACGTCTGAATTTGATGAGGATAGTGAGATGAGTGAAATTTTAGTGGAAGACGAAGTTGATTGCTCTAAGTTCATGAAAAGCGAAAACGAGAAACCTCTAATATCCGAAAATTTCATTGAATATGCTCGTTTGTCAAGGGATAAGTCAAAGAAACTCAAAGAAAAGGCAGTGGTTTACCAGAAGTTTCAAACTGTGCCAAATCAGGTTTACGCTGTCACAAAAGTCACTGGAAAACAAACATTTGAACTAAAAATTATGGTTGAGAAAGACAATGTTGAAGGATGTGACAACTATTTTTGGTCTGCTCCTATCGATAATGCAGATGAGACAGTGGTTCTGTCAGAGCACACCTCATGGAGGGTGAAGGGCAGATATGTTGCTAAACCAATCAACAAACCCTCAAGCTTTGACAAACCAAGCACAAGTAGAACCAAAGATATACCTGAAGAACCGAGAAAGAAACCGGAAGAATCAAAGAAGACTTCGGATATATCTTCTGATTCAACTGAAGCTCAAAAAGAGAAGAATAAATCAAGCTTCAACATCCATAATTTCAGAAGGTGTTAGTTGAACAGAAACACCAAAAATCGGAGGTACATGAAGAATCTGAATAAGCGAAAAAGGTTTTGGCAATCTCAAAATCCCAACTATGTTCCCTCAAAAAAAGAAGTTGTTGTTGTAGGAAATGACAAACTAGAGATCAAAAGACAGAATAATTTTAGTCCTAGTTCTTACTACTCCAAATCTCAAAACCGAACATCCAGTCACTGTTCCGACTCCAAAGGACAAAACCGAACATCCAGTTTCGGTTTCAATAACAGAGTTCAGAACCGAACTTCATGGTTCGATCCCAACACCAAAACTGAGAACCGAAGGTTAAGTCTCGGTTCTTCCCAACAGAAACATAATTCAACAAAGGATGTTCAAGGGAAAGGAAAGCTTGATTCTAAAGCAGAAGTCAATCATAATAAAAAGCAAGCTAACCCTAAGGAACCAAGAAGGACTCCAACCATCACAACACCATGTAACACATTGAAATTAAAACAACAGAAAAATAAAATAAAAGTGTACATGATCAAAAGAAAAGATGAAACAACACTCATAAAAAGAACCTATATTGTTGATATATTTGTTGTTGTTCCTTCTTCTGTAAAAAAAACTTACCAGGGCCCAAGACTTTGGGTTCCTAAATCTGCTTAACTTTGCAGGTTATCAGTGACGAGCAGTTTGACGAAGAATGGTACATAGATAGTGGCTTCTCACATCACATGAAAGGGAGAAAGGAAGAGCTAAGGGAGTTTCGGTCCCTTAAGGATGGTGGATGAGTCAAGTATGGCAACAACTATTATGGAACAATCAAAGGATATTGAATGATAACCAACAGAGAGTTAACAATTCGCAAAGTGGCGTATGTGGAAGGATTACAACACAGCCTCATAAGTGCATCTCAAGTGGTTGTGGGTATGGGGCTGAAAGTCTCATCTGATGATGAAGGTTCAGAAATTGTCAAGAAACAATCCAAAAGAGTCTTGTTAAAATCTGAATGAAAATGAGAGATGTACCCTCTAAACCTCATTCCAATTAAAGGAAAACCAGCGATTTGCCTGTTGTCTAAGGCAAATTCAGATGAAAGCTGGCTATGGCACCGACGCCTCTCGCACCTAAACTTTAAAGATATCAATAAGTTGGTGCTTGGTGATCATGTTCGAGGACTTCCAGTTCTCAAGTTTGATAAAGAACACCTGTGCGTAGCATATGAGATGGGTAAACAGAGCAGAAAGAGCCATCCATCACGTATCAATACCAAGATTGTTGAAGTACTTGAACTTCTACATATTGACTTATGTGGACCTTTAGCAATTGAAAGTATCGGTGGTAGTAAGTTCATTCTTGTTATAGTAGATGATTTTTCACGTTTCACCTGGGTTTTCTTTCTTAAACAAAAATCAGAAGCGACTCCCAAGTTAAAGACGTTCATCAAGCAAGTTCAACTACAGCTACAAAAAGTGGTAAGGAACATCAGAAGCGACAATGGGCTTAAATTCAAGAATAAAGAGTTTGAACACTTTCTGGCTGACAAGGGAGTGTCTCGCAACTTCTCTGCTCCCTACACTCCACAACAGAGTGGAATCGTTGAAAGACGAAACCGACCCTTATGTGAAGCAGCCAGAACCATGCTGAGCTTCGCTTCTCTCCTACTATACTTCTGGGTTGATGCTGTTGCTACTACTTGTTATACTCAAAATAGATCCTTACTTAACAAGAGACTCTCAGTCACTCCGTATGAGATTCTGAACAATCGAAAACCCAATGTCAAGTTCTTTCACGTGTTCGATTCCAGATGCTTCATTTTCAATTCTAAAGAGAACTGAAACAAGTTTGATTTTAAAGCGGATGAGGGAATCTTTCTAGGCTATTCACTCACTTCAAAGGCTTATAGGGTTCTGAATAAACACTCCAAACGTATTGAGGAAACCTATTACATAACCTTTGATGACAACTACATAAAGAAAGTTCATGCAAAAGAAAGTACTATGGGTGAACTATTTCCTGAATCAGGACAAGTATCGGTTCCTATTGCAAATATGTTTGAAGAGTATATGAGGTTATTTGATGAACCAGCAAAAGCTATACATTCAGAGGCGAATGCAACAGACAACAAAGTCGACCATCTGAAAAAGATCATCGAAGATGCTGCGAAAGACATGGCAAAGGATGCTTCAAAACAAACGAATGATCAAACCTCAAATGAACCTCCAAATAACAGCACAATATTCGAGGGGGAGGTCTCATCTGTGTCTCACACAACCGAACAAGAAAATCCAACTCCAACCGAGGGGGAGGATCCCAAACCTGACAAGGAACACACTTCGCCATTTGAGGGGGAGAATCCAAATACAAATCACGAAGACGATCAATCAGAATTTAAAGAAGAGATTAATGTAGAATTGGATCCTATTTATGACCCGAGCTACCCTCCTCTCATAAAATGGACTAAGGATCATCCTCAAACACAGATAATTGGTGAATCATCCGAACGGGTTCTCACATGATCTCATTTGAATGAGAAGCAAGCTCCATTATTTCTCAAGTTGAATTCTGCATGTTTAATTCGTTTGTCTCTAAAATCGAACAAAAGACAGTCAACATTGCACTTGATCATGCTGATTGGGTACAGGCTATGCAAGATGAACTTCATGAGTTTGAACGCAATCGTGTTTGGAGACTAATACCCACACCAAAGGATGCTTCTGTTGTTGGATTGAAGTGGGTCTTTAGGAATAAGATGGATAAAGAAGGCATTGTTATAAGGAATAAGGCTCGGCTGGTGGTAAAGGGATATTGCTAAGAAGAACGAATAGACTATGAGGAGACCTTTGCTCATGTTGCTAGATTGGTATCAATTCGAATCTTTCTAGCATATGATGCTCATAAAAACTTCGAAGTTTTTAAAATGGACGTGAAATGTGCCTTCCTGAATGGAGAACTAGAAGAAACGGTTTATGTTGAGCAACCACCAGGGTTCGTGAATGAGAAATACCCCGATCATTGCTATGTGTTAGATAAAGCTGTGTATGGACTGAAACAAGCACCAAGGGCCAGGGTATAAAACTTTAGCTCGCTTTCTAAAATTGTCTAATTCAAGCAAGGTTCGGTTGATCAAACCTTCTTTCGTAAGAAAGAAGGCAAACATCTAATGATAGTTTAAATTTATGTCGATGATATCATCTTCGGCTCCACGAATCCCAACTGAACGGTTGAATTCAGGAAACTGATGGAGACTAAATTTGAGATGAACACAATGGGTCTAATTAACTTTTTTCTTGGGTTGAATATAAGACAGGGACCAGAAGGTATTTTTATTAACCAAGAGGCATACACGAAGAATCTGTTGGCAAAATTTAGAATGATGGGAGACTCAAAGGTGAAGGTTCCTATGGCGTTTGGCACCAAGTTAACACCATCTCTGGAAAAGCCTATTGTAGATATGACTCTCTATCGTCAAATAATAGGCTCTCTTATGTATCTAACTGCCAGTAGACCGGACATTATGTTTTATGTATGTTATTGTGCGAGATTTCAAGCTAATCCTAGAGAACCTCACATGGTGGCAGTGAAGAATAGTTTTCGATATTTGAAGCATACCTCGTCTCTCAGTCTCTGGTATCCAGCTAAAACTGGATTCTTTGTTCAAGCCTTTTCTGATGTTGATCTGGGTGGCTGTGGTCAAGATAGAAAGAGCACAATTGGAGGATGCCAGTTCGTTGATGGTAAACTAGTTAGCTAGCAGTCCAAGAAGAAAACTTGTGTGTCTCTCTCAACAGCCGAAGCAGAATACATAGCTGCCGCTTCGTGTACTTCATAAGTAGTCTGGATACAAAGTCAAATTAGAGACTATGGACTGAGTATGAAGAAGATTCCGCTTTATTATGATTCTGAAAGTGCGATAAGAATTTGTCACAATCCAGTACAGGACTCAAAGACAAAGCATATTGCTCTCAGGTACCAGTGCATCAAGGACCATGTTGAAGATGGCAACATGGAAGTCCATTTCCTACGGTCCTCAGATCAACTTGTAGATATATTCACTAAAGCATTACCAGAAGCAAGCTTCAATATAATTTTGCAAGGCTTGGGGATGATGGAAGTAGAGTCGGTACCAAATCCTCAAATCTCTCTCTAAAAAATTAGGCAAGCGAAATTAACTGATCGCTTGGTTTGTTTCGGGTCCTTATTTTTAGGGAACCGAAATGAACCGAACGCTCTACTTATTTCGGGTCCATAATTTTCTGGAACCGAAATGAACCGAACGCTCGGTCTATTTCGGCTCCGGAATTTTAGGGAACCGAAATGAACCGAACGCTCTGCTCATTTCGGATCCTTAATTTTTGGGGACTAAAATGAAATGATAGCTCGGTTTATTTAGCTTCTATTATTTAATATGAAAGTTCGGTTGTATATTTTTTCACTCTATTTTTCTCGTCCGTTATTTTTTCTTTATTTCAAAGTTTTTTTTAAGAAAATACAAAATTTCAAAAAGTTTTTTTTTGTTTTATCAATTTTTTTGTTTCTTTTTGTGTTGTTTGTTTATCTCTTCTTCCTTACTAGGTATTAAGTGCCAAGAAAGGTTATGGACTCGTAGAGGGGCTAGTATGTCATTCTTCACTATGAACTAGCTAGGTGTCCCTAGAAGCATGCTGCTGCATGTAGTCTAAAGTATCTTAAAAACTTTGAGTGAGGCCTTAATGATTCGATTTACACCTATCGTTTCTTCCCAATTAGGTTGTATCATTCACTCAAGTGCCGAGCTACCCTAATCTTCTCAAATGAGTCAAGAGTTGTCTGTTATGTCCCTCTTTAAATGAAAGGGTACATTAAGCTCTTTAACCACCTCCTATATATATTCTCCATTTACTTTCGTTTCATCAATGTAACCCTTGAGAATAAGAGGAATTACCACTGAGGTTTACGGTTACACAAAATCGGTGTTTTTGATCTTAGATACGTTCACCACCTGCTGAGTGAGACCCTACATCCAACACCAATACTGAATTGATGGTGAATTTTAGATATTCAAGCTTTAACTTGTTACCTACAGAAGTCTCATTTTATTTTCTTGCGTGATCTTTACGAAATTGTCTAACACCAAGTCATTTCTTCCCAAAAGATCGAGTTTAGTTTTTTGTTTTTGAGATTTCTACTCTAAATACTGTTACTTCTAACCTATCCAACCTACTTGTTCAACATACCATATCGGTCTCACAAGTACTTCTTCCAACGTTCGGTCTTATATTAAGCATCGAAGTTTAGTTTAAGCTTAGCCACCTCTAAAGCCTATGATTAAAAAGAAGCCTTTCAATGTTTCTTAAGAAACATTTGATCGTATTACCACGGGAAACCACAGAAGCACTTCAAGTCTCTCTTGACTTTGAAGGAAGAGATCCGTGCCAGGGATCCTCAGCTTTATGTCTTATTTGACATCACTCACATCCCATATACGTGTTTGCTTTATTTCTTATCTAGTGGCACACTAATGCACGAAAATCTTTTTGATTTTCCAACACTCAGGTTCGTGACAATTATGCGTGGTTTCACTTTCAGTTCTAAACATTAAACAATCTTATGGAGGTGATAAGAGATTTTGGCCTTTAAATGAGTACTGGATTGAAGAACTTGAATGCATGCGACGTTCCAACGTGTCTGTGGATAAGTTCAAAATTGGGCATGTGAAGTTCAAACGACTCCTAAACCTTCGCCGCATGCTATGTATCTGGGGAAAACCAAGCCGTCAAATCCCGCTTTTCCAGGCGCTTTTTCAGAGATCGTTTCATTATTATAGTCGATTTTTTCTCTCTCCTGGCAATCGTATATAAAGGGGTTCTAGTTTCACTGTACCATTTATGACACTCCACTTCTCTCAACCAAATTGGCGCTTGTTAAACTGTTCATCTTCTTCACAAAGCTCTACAATGGCAGATTCTTCATCTCTTCAGGATCAAACGGCGTCGTAATCATTACTTTCGATCAAGCCCAACCAGAATATGATCATTCAGATGACTCCATTCCTGTATGATCATTACATGCTTCAAGTTGTAGAATGTCTAAAGTATTCCCCTCTCGTCATTGCTTTGACTCAAGTGGAATCTGTTCCCATGTCCTCCTGTCTCAAGTTTACTCCACAGCCACCTACGAGAAAATCAAGGAGCACATCTACTTTCAGATTCATTCTCACAAAGCTTCGATTTCCAAAGGACGATTTTGCTCTCTTCTAGGGCTTGCATTCGATGCCTCCGTCATCTCACCGGACTTCATCACAACAACTCAACTATTCTCGATGTTTTACGAGATGGGCTACACGAGGTCCTTACAACCTTCACCAAGTTCAAGAAGTCGTGCCTACCTCCACAATGGAATGGGTTGCTTACCATTCTTCACGAAGGTTTGGCTGAATGTGTTGGTGGCTCTGATGGGTCCAATAACTGCTTTATAACGATAATGTACGGCATCTACAATGGGATGAACCTGGACTACGGGTCGTTGATATGGTCCCAACTTGTACATAGTTTGTCCTCTTCAACTAGGCACTCTAAAATTTCATGTGGATGGTTTTGGACCATCGTCGCACAATGGGCTATCACATCCCTCAATGTACCAGTCATGAAGGATTATTTACTTTCCTCTATTTCCTCTTTTGATACAAAGAAGATTATTGTGTGTGACACAACCAAGTTCTTGCACAACAGCTTCATTCCGGAAACTATGCACCGGTGTGTCTCATCAGAAAGCAAACTCATCTCTGATTATAAATTGCTTCCTCCTAAGAGCCCTTGTCAATTAACTCCAGAGATGTAAGCTGCATTGGACGAGGTGGAGAAATCGGTGAAGCGAGGCAAGAAGGCAATTGTGAAGAATGAAGCAACTGAAGAACCCTCTTCCAAACCGACTAAGGCAAAGAAACGAATGGCTGAGAAGGGTGATTCCTCTGCACCCAAGAAAGTCAAGAAAATGGCTCGTAGAACGCGAACTCCTTCTCCTTCACATCAAGAACAGAGACAAGAGCAGTCTGCAGGAGAAGAAGAGGAACAACAACATGAGGGTTCACCCAAAGGAAATACAGCTCCTCAGTCTCCAACTCCGATGGAAGTTTTCAATGATTATGTTCCTACAACTCCTTCCTCTCCACCCAAGACAACAGTTCCAGCCTCGGTTCCACCTCCACCTGTATCTCAACCTGCTTCAATGATTCCTTCACCGCCACTTGTTACTTCTCCTCCCATTATCACCGCTTCCATACCAACTCCTATCATCACCTCCACCGCAGATCCTTATGTCAACATCAACACATCTGATGTGGGTGCGAAGACTAAAGAACCCCTAAAGTCACAATTGAGCCAATTTCCCCAACTCTTTCTGCTGATTCTAGTCCCGTCCTTGGAGGAGCTGATTTTGAATTCGATTCCACTTACTATAGTCCTTACCGAATCCCGAGTGAATATGATAAATCCTAAAATCTACTCCTGCAACCAAGCAACAAATCGACCATGTTCACGAAAAACTTGAAACACTGATCGTTTCCACCAAAAAGTACAATGATGTTGTTCTCAAGGCATTCAAGGATACAACCCTTCATCAATATACTAAATCCATTGATAAATGTATTGCAACGGTGGATGATTCTACTCCATTGTGCAAAAGAGCCACTTCTGAGGTTAAAGATATTCTCCGTGATTCTTAAGTTTTTCTTGACTCTTTCAAGGGTCATGCGGATTCTAATGCTGCCAAGGTCACAGAGTCAATCAGTTCGCTTTCTCAATCCCTTCAAGTCGAACAAACAAAGTGTGAGACTGTCTGTTTCGACCTCTCTGCTGATAACAAGAATTTATTGTCTTCCATTGACTCTCGGTTTGAAAAGCTCACAGCTGATCTTCTCCTTGAAAGGCAACTCCGAGAGGATCTTGCACAACAGACTGCTCACAATGATGTACTGAAAGCTGACTTAGCCAGAGCATAACGTGAAATCTCCTTGCTGAAAACTGAAAGAGTTGTGTTTCGCAGTTGTGCTGGTGATGTTCCGTCACTGCTACACAATGTGCTTCAAGCTGATGATCCCATTCTCACGCTCACCATTCGCAATCATCTGACCTCCAAACTCCTTCCTTCGCTTGAACTCTTACGAGAAATGAAGGGTGTTTCGGAGAGAATTGTTCCTCTGCAACAAGGGGGAGAAGAAGAGAAGCCACAACCAATTCCTCTTAAACCGAAGGTCAAAACCGAACCGAAGGATAATTTAGCTTCGGGTTCTGGTATCAAAGAGAAGAAAAAGTGTGTTATTGGTGAACACGATGATAGTGATGAGGATCAAGAAACTATCTCCGATATTCTGAAACGCAAAAATAGGGATGCGGAGATTGATGAAACCCTTCGGGTTGCTAAGGAAGCTGAGGAGAGAGAGAAGAAAAAGAAAGAAGAGGATGATGCATTAAGTTGCAAGAAGATGTTGTTCCCTCTGTGGACAAAGGAGACACTTATCAAGGAAGCCATAGAGTCTCCAAGCACACTTTGGCTGGAACCTGTGACTTCTTTTGACTGTGATAATACAAGGGATTCACAGTTCGATATGCCTATAACCGGAAAGGCATTTGTTTTTCATTGCATTGATTCAACTGTTGAAGTTCCCTATCCTCATCCTTAGGTAGACCGTGAACTGATCGATTTCTATCTCAAGTTTGGTCAGCCTTAGTATCTGACCTGGAGTGCACAGAAGATTATTATTGTCAAGGTACTGAAGCCATCACCTGTAGGGAAATTTATCAACATTTCTTTCAAGATAACCCGAGGTTCGGATAACTCAGTGTCGGTTATCTCCTTTGAAGATCTTCCCAACCTGAATCCACATGATTGGATCCTACTCTTCAATATTCTTCTTACTAATGCAAAGGAGTATGGACCAATTTTAGAGCACCTAAAGCAAATGATTGCTGGCTATATTCACGAGGTAGCAAAAATGGATCAGGAAGTGGCCAATGTTCTAAGAAAGAAACCAACGGTGAAGCCAACTGCAAAACCAGGAGACGTCAGCAAAATGACTCTCGGTCAAATCGATTCTGCTCACGTGACTGTTATGTTTACAAGAGCCAAAGGGGAAAAGTTTTTATTTTCTCTGGTAGACAAACACTTGTTCTCTACTGACTGCCTAGAGCACACTATAAATATCATTCATCAGTGCAAGGCGAACTCCGAGTCAGATAAGAAGAACTTCACAGACATGCTTCGATGGTATATTACATTCATAAAAACTCTTTTGGCCATTATACCGGGTGTGTTCAAGACTGTAAAGAAGTCGATAGTAACTCAACCGAACTGAGCTCTTGGATCCATTGACGAAAAGGGGGAGATTGTTGAGTATTATGTGTTGCGTCATGGGCTAATATTTTGTATATCCGGTTTGGGCATGTCCAATCGTGATTAGGGTTAATGTAGTATTAAAATTAGTGCATGCATGTATGCCTTTAAAATGATAGATGTTTGATTACCGTTTTGCATTGTAACCCTAAACACCTCTACAATCAAAGTTCTTTGTCAAGCTATTCTGGGGTGTTAAAGTTTAATCATTCGACATCTTTCAAATCATTCTTGTGTTCTTACTGTTTCATTTATTGTTTATCTGTTTGAATCTATCGATCTTTAAGGAATATTATTCTAACAGAAACATATCAGGTCCGATCCCTGGGTGGTGGTAGCAGTACAATCTCTGCTGAAATGACCAGTCTGGCCGCACTTGAAGCAGCCAAAATCACCACCACTGCCGCTCCTACACGCACCCTCTTGCATCCTGCCACACTTCCCGCACCGGCTGCGGCTCTGATAATCCCTTGATCTCGAATCTGACTCCTTGGGCCTTTTACCTGAACCTGTGGCTACCTAAATATCATCCGACTTCCTCTTCCTGATCTGCTCCAGATCAATCTCTCTCTCCCTGGCCCGAGAAATCATGTCCTCCAGCGTCTTGCAGCTGGACCTGCTCACAAACTCCCTGGTGTCAGCTCTCAACATCTCATGGTACCGAGCCTTCTTTATCTCCTCGTCTACCACATACTGCAGAACCAGAAGGGTTCTCTCCCTGAACTTTGCGGTGATCTCCGCCACTTTCTCTGTAGTCTATCTCAGATCCTGAAACACTCGGGCTAACTGCTGCACCTCAATCACCGGTGCAAACTCGGCCTTGAACCTAGCCAAGAAGTCGCTCCATGTCATCGCGTCTAACGCGGCATCATCCACGATAGCATGACCAACCTCCTCCCACCTATCTTGTGCTCTGTCCTTCAGAAGATAGGAGGCGAGTCGAACCTTGTCCCCCTCGGGACACCAGCTGGAACAAAAAGCGTTGGCGACATCAGCCAACCATCTGCAACTAGCAATGGGGTCCCTAGACCCATGATAGTCTGGAGCTTCACAAACTCTGAACTCCCAGAATGTCAATGTACGCGCTCCCAAAAAGCCCATCATCTCTGTTCAGAAGGCTCCAAGCCTCTCATCCAACATCTCTAGGATGCCCTCCTTGACCGTACCAAAGATCACAGGAGTATGGTCTAATATACTGGGTGTAACCTCCGCTGATACAAACTCCCTCATCCACGCCTCGAGCTGCTCATTCCCTGAACCCGAGCCTGATCCCTCTCTGACACCTGACCCATCCATCGGTCCATCTTGCAATGTCGCCATATTAAAAACATCCCATAGCAATCATCAAAATACACCTCACTGCCGAGGGATCACACACACTCTACAAGTTTCCTGGTCTCATCTCAGCCCTTCTTGAATCGAGTATGGATCCTCTGCTTTTAGTAGTACGGGCCCATACTACCTTCCACATCTATCCGTACTTTCCTCAAGATTTTCCTCGACTCCACTAAGTCCCTTACTACTACTACTGCTCCTAGCACTAAGCTCATCCTAGGCTTGTCATAGGGTATCGTCCAACTCACTCCGTCCTCGGCTACTAAAGGCATCTTCACAATGCTAGTTAGCCACTACCTGAATACCATCACATATGATGAGGATCAGATAATCCTTCGAGTAAAGGACTCGTCCCTACAATGGTTGGACTCAGACAAGAATTGCGCAATAGAGCCAAATTCTGCACTCTGAGATTATTCAACCCTGGTCACATGTGACATAACGCATTCACCTAATGGCTAACTCCCATCACTCAGAATCCCACAAAGCACCAAGCAAGTAGCATTCAAAAAAAAGGGAAATCTAACCAGAACATAATCAAGCAAGTCTATCCACACAACAAGAATCTGCACTAACATGCGATATAAGTTCATCTAATCAGGCGTAACCTAAACAGGCTATCATACCATTGTCTAACCAACACTAGCATATAGCTCAATAAGCACATATAACAGGCACATAAGGCATCCTCCTAGATCCTTAGCCCTAAATCTAGCATGCTGGTCACATAATCATAGGCTAACATAAACTTGTATGGATAATTTGGGAGAACTTACTTGAGCTCGGATGATTGTATGCACCACACCGTTTTCTCTTTTCAAAGTTCTTACTTCCTTTTTGAAATCTTTTTTTCCTTTTCAAATTTCTTTGTATAAAAACGATTTTCCTCTAAAATAAATTCCCTTACCCAGCCCTCAGTTTGAGTTCAGTCACACCCGAGAGTGTGCCCGAATCCCTCAAACCAAGGCTCTGATACCAACTTTTAACATCCAAAAAATCATGACCAAAAATTTCTTTTAAAAACACTACTAATCCATAGCTTTAAGTCATTCAAACATACAAAAAGGGGGTTATATGACAAATCAGAGTATCTGTGACGCCCGCAAATCCGGGCTAGTCAATTTAGAGGAAATAGGGGTCGAAATCGACTTTTCGACAAAAGATTATTTAGAATAAATAATCTTAACCAAGTTGTGGAATATGTCTCAAGGTTTCCGTACATATAAAGAACGCCGAAATCCGAGTTATAACGAAGAAGTTATGGCCCGTCGAAGTTTTACGGCAAAACCGGCACGGCACCGGGAAGCATAAATAGTGAATTTACGATAGAGCGAGATTTAGCCTTAGCAATCTAAACGAAAGTTGTAGAATATGTTAAACTAAGCGCGTCGATAAAAAGAACGCCCAAATCTGACTTCGTATGAGGAAGTTATGATTATTCTAAGATTCAGCTTAGTAGTGTACAGCCTGAAACTCGAATTTTAGTTCGAGCGGTTTTTGGCTTACGCGACCTAAATGAGAGTTGAAGATCTCATTAATAGGAACTCAATGGTAAAAATATGGACGAAAACGGAGTTCGTATGAAGGAGTGACGAATTCTTCGCGGTCATTTAACAGTCTAAACGTCTCCTACTGTTAAATTTGAGATCGGTCGAGAATTAGCCGACGTAGTCTAAACGTAAGTTGTTGATCTTGATTTTAACTACGCGTGGATATAAAGAATGTCAAAAACAGAGTTCGTATGCGAGAGTTATGATTTTTCTAAGTCGGGAGGCTGCTGTGCGAAATCGGGTGACGTGGCGCAATCCTGGTCGTTGCTTCCTCCCCAAGGCTAGCCACCAGATGGTGACACCTGGCCTGGAACTCGACGAGTTTGAGGCCAACTCGACGAGTTTTTGGCTTTTCCAGCCTATAAAAAGGGTGTCGGGGCATCCTCATTTCTCACACCTTCCAACTTCTCTTTCTCTCTCTAGAATCTCTCTCTAAGCCTCCTTAAGCCCCCTAAAGTCTAGGAAAACCCCCTAGCACCCGAAGGAAGCCCCGAGGCTCCCGGAGTCCCAAGAAAAAGAGTCTTTCGACTCGGGAACGCTACTCCAGCGAAGCCGGGTTTTCGAGAAAACCCGCTGTAAGTGAGCTACGCCTAACCTATCTTTAGTTTAGCTTATGTTTTAATATAGTAATGTTATTAGGACCTTATAATAAGTACTTGGGCTATTATTATGGGTTATATAAGTATCGTTTAACGCTTATATAATAATAATAATAACAATAATAGCTAGACTATTAATTAATCGCGGTTATCGTTAGACTAAACCCTAGTGGTATTGGTACTAGGTTTTATCGAAGGTAAATCGTTTTTAGAGTATCGAAGCGCTGTTCGAGTGCTGAGTCACCGCCTACTCAGGTGATTGCATAGTCCCTTTCATCTTACACATAGATATGAAGTATTTTATATAAACTACGTGCTATGTGTACATATTATCTGAATACTTGCTGTCTATGTTGGATGAACGTTTTATACAGGTTTTAAATAATTTAAACTGTACACATATTTTATACGAATATGTTGGGTATGACATGGGTAGATGAACGATGAGAGATATAAGATGATGAGAGTATACGTTGGCAGCTATAGACTTAGTGCCTATTGGACAAACACCGGTAGCTATGGACTTAGTACCTGTTAGACGTTGGTAGCTATGGATTTAGTACCTGTTAGGAATTGGTAGCTATGGACTTAGTACCTATTAGATGAACACTGGTAGCTATGGATTTAGTACCCGATGAGTAGACTATAGCAGCTATGGAATTAGTGCTTTACGAACGAACATTGGCAGCTATGGATTTAGTGCCAGTCCTATAACCCTGAAAGTAAGGGACTTTGGAATAAACGAAGGCATGATAGATGACTCTTAGGTTAAATCCTAAAGAGTAAAGAAGATAATGGGGATGAGTAATTCGGTGGATTGTTTGATTGTTTAACATAATAATTATATTATTGTGGGTTCAAAACCCTATGTACTCACCAGGTTTCCCAACCTGACCACTCAGTTTATTTATATCACTGTTATTGATATGAAGTCACTTTACACTAAGAGATTTAAAGAGATGTAGATCACTAGTGTAAACAATTGTAAGTTCTGTTTATGCTTATGTTTCTGTATTAACGATGACATCCCAAACGTTTTAAAATGAAATAAATATGTTTCTTCGAAAATGTTTTAATAACGTATTTACCATTTTTTTCTGGGAACAAATTCCGCAACACTTTTATAAAATGAAGTACTCTGATTTTTACAAAGCATAAACAAACCGGTCTTTTCTGGCCGTGATTTTGGGGATGTCACAGTTGGTATCAGGGCATTAGTTTAAGCGAACTAGGAATATCGATTTATTTCTAGACTTAAACTTAGAATGCTAAGCGATGATTGTGAGGTGTGAGCACTAGCTTATTTTAGGTATGATGCCTAAATTGCTTTTATGTGATAAATGTTTTGTGCATGATATGTTGTTATTTGTTCGGATCTATGGTCTGTTGCCGACCGGATCTGGAAACCTTATGTGTTTAGGATTCTAAGCGTTTAACTATGATATTAGAACTAGCATATAAACATTTCGGGTTGATAAGGATGATTTAAGACATCAATCATAAATTAAGATCTAGATTCACCTTATTCGGTGTATAGATCAAGATGGGAAGAACCCGTAGCGGAAACGTAAACGCAAATGGGAACAGAAAACAACCCCCAGTGGTTCAGCAAATACCTGTTGTAGAAGAAGTTGCGCCTGAGCCAGTCACCATGGCTGGAGTTCAAGCCATGATTCGGGCTATGTTGGTTGAACAAAGGGAAGAAATGAGACGGATGTTGAATAGGGACGAACCTACCGTACATGTTGAACCGACGGAACCAATTCCCGAGCAATCTGAGGAAGGGAACTACAGCCGCCAAGTGAGTCAAGTAGGGACTCAAGGTGAGCAAAGGGATGGCCCAGAAGGGAGAGACAACAAGGATGGGCGGATGTACAAGAATTTCTTGGGTGCGAAACCACCAAGTCTCTCAGGAAGCCCAAAGCCGGTTGAGATTATGGATTGGATCTCCGAGATGGAAATGGTGTTTGAGAGCTGCGACTGTAGCGAGAAACAGAGGACCGTCTTCGCCGTAAGACAACTGAAAACTGGAGTCTTGAGCTGGTGGAAGCTATTGGCAGATACGATTCCACGAGGAGAAGCCATAAGGATGTCATGGGAGGAGTTCTTGGAACAGTTGAAAATGCAGTACTGCTCAGAGATAGATCTGATAGACCTAAACAACGAGTTTCAGAACCTGAAGAAAGGAAAGATGAGTGTTGATGAGTATGCCACTGCATTCACTGAGAGGATGAAGCTATTCCCCTACTTGGTGCCTACTGAACTCTCCAAGATTGATAGGTTTGCTAACGGATTGCCCACTGACTTTGGCCCAATGGTCAAAATAGCAACTACCTTGAAAACAGCTGTTAGGGCAGCTAAGAACGTAGAGGCCCAGATAAGAGAAAAGGGTGTAGAAAAAGATAAGGCAGGAGAGAAGCGGAAGTTTGAAGGATCTTCAAGGTCCAACAAGGAAAGAAAATTCTCAAAGCTTGGAGGAGGAGATGGAGGTGAAGCGAGATGGTGTGATAAATGCAAGAAGAAGCATGGTGGGAAGTGCAACGAAGAAGTGACTTGTTACAAGTGTGGGAGGACTGGTCACTATTCCAAGGACTGCACACATAATGATAAAGTATGCTACGGATGTGGAGGCAAGGGGCACATGTCCAGAGACTGCCCAAGGAAGAATAAAGCAGTAAGACTAGAAATGCCACCATGGCCAAGGGCATTTCACATGATCCTTGACGAAGCAGGGAACCATGCGAGGAATCAAGAATGAGGACTTCTTACCCGAAGATCGGATTATGTAGTAGCTATAGTTTCGTATGAAGTAGCCTAGTAGAGGCATAGTCTAGGGTGAACTTGAACACCTATGTAATCGTTTCAAGAAATAATATAAAACCTTCGTTTTGTTATCTGATGTGTTGAATGATTGTGTGATTTGTTGCATGGTGACTTGGGAAACTGTGAGACAATAATTGGGACGAGTATGAGTAGGTGTGAATGGTAGTAGAGGCCTATACTACCGGAAGCACAGGACTCACACTTGGATCAGGGAAAGTCACAAGGTTACCAAAAAGCTAGTAATTGAATTCGTTTTATTCAAGTGTGTCGTTACCATCATTTCGGTAATGACTAAGAAGAGTGTTGATGTTCCGACCCTAGCGGTCATATCGAATTGAGTCCGACTACGTTGAGTATGCTATGTGGTTTAGAAAATCAAGATCGATGTAGCGTCCAACTTAAACCAAACAATTGAAATCAAAGCGATCAATAGAAATATCGCACTCGTTGTTAAAGAAGCTGGTAGCTAGAAATGCCAAATGTTAAAGTGTGATTATATCACATTAGAACATGAAGGAAAGCATAGTCTGTTTTAGAATTTAACTCTAAGAGACCTAAGAATAAATGTTGCAACATATGATTATAGGTCATTAGAATATGACACATCAATCCATAGTAGTAATAAAAGAAATCATCTCAAGTTCGTATCCATTAAGGATCGAGATTGTGACTTGAAGGTCATAATTGGGAGTGTAGCCTGAGGTAGAGAGCAGGTCCACGATCGAGTACTACATACAGTCAATAAGTCTGAGAGATAGACTTGAAGGAATGTAGAAGTTATACTTATTACCTAGGATGAAGAGATGACGTATGGAGTCATTATACGACCCTGTTTCATTGATGATTCCGGGACGTAATCATCCTAAGGGGGAGATAATTATGACGCCCGCAAATCCGGGCTAGTCAATTTAGAGGAAATAAGGGTCGAAATCGAATTTTCGAGAAAAGATTATTTAGAATAAATAATCTTAACCAAGTTGTGGAATATGTCTTAAGGTTTCCGTACATATAAAGAACGCCGAAATCCAAGTTATAACGAAGAAGTTATGGCCCGTCGAAGTTTTACGGCAAAACCGTCACGGCACCGGGAAGCGTAAATAGTGAATTTACGATAGAGCGAGATTTAGCCTTAGCAATCTAAATGAAAGTTGTAGAATATGTTAAAATAAGCGCGTTGATAAAAAGAACGCCCAAATCTGACTTCGTATGAGGAAGTTATGATTTTTCTAATATTCGGCTTAGTAGTGTACAGCCCGAAACTCGAATTTTAGTTCGAGTGGTTTTTGGCTTATGCGACCTAAATGAGAGTTGAAGATCTCATTAATAGGAACTCAACGGTAAAAAGATGGACGAAAACGGAGTTTGTATGAAGGAGTGACGAATTCTTCGCGGTCATTTAACAGTCTAAACGCCTCCTACTGTTAAATTTGAGATTGGTCGAGAATTAGCCGACGGCGTCTAAATGAAAGTTGTAGATCTTGATTTTAACTACACGTGGATATAAAGAACGTCAAAAACGGAGCTCGTATTCGAGAGTTATGATTTTTCTAAGTCGGGAGGCTGCTATGCGAAATCGGGTGACGTGGCGCAATCCTAGCCGTTGCTTCCTCCCCAAGGGTAGCCACCAGATGGTGACACCTGGCCTGGAACTCGACGAGTTTGAGGCCAAATCGACAAGTTTTTGGCTTTTCCAGCCTATAAAAAGGGTGTCGGGGCATCCTCATTTCTCACACCTTCCAACTTCTATTTCTCTCTATAGAATCTCTCTCTAAGCCTCCCTAAGCCCCCTAAAGTCTAGGAAAACCCCCTAGCACCCGAAGGAAGCCCCGAGGCTCCCGGAGTCCCGAGAAAAAGAGTCTTTCAACTCGGGAACGCTGCTCCAGCGAAGCCCGGTTTTCGAGAAAACCCGCTTTAAGTGAGCTACGCCTAACCTATCTTTAGTTTAGCTTACGTTTTAATATAGTAATGTTATTAGGACCTTATAATAAGTACTTGGGCTATTATTATGGGTTATATAAGTATCGTTTAACACTTATATAAGAATAATAATAATAGCTAGACTATTAATTAATCGCGGTTATCGTTAGACTAAACACTAGTGGTATTGTTACTAGGTTTTATCGAAGGAAAATCGTTTTGAGAGTATCGCAGCGCTGTTCGAGTGCTGAGTCACCACCTACTCAGGTGAGTGCATAGTCCCTTTCATCTTACACATAGATATGAAGTATTTTATATAAACTATGTGCTATGTGTACATATTATCTGAATACTTGTTGTCTATGCTGGATGAACGTTTTATACAGGTTTTAAATAATTTAAACTATATACGTATTTTATACGAATATGTTGGGTATGACATGGGTAGATGAACGGTGAGAGATATAAGATGATGAGAGTATACGTTGGCAGCTATAGACTTAGTGCCTATTGGACAAACACCGGTAGCTATGGACTTAGTACCTGTTAGACGTTGGTAGCTATGGATTTAGTACCTGTTAGGAATTGGTAGCTATGGACTTAGTACCTATTAGATGAACACTGGTAGCTATGGATTTAGTACCCGATGAGTAGACTTAGTGCCAGTCCTATAACCCTGAAAGTAAGGGACTTCAGAATAAACGAACGCATGATAGATGACTCTTAGGTTAAATCCTAAAGCGTAAAGAAGATAATGGGGATGGGTAATTGGGTGGATTGTTTGATTGTTTAACATAATAATTATATTATTGTGGGTTGAAAACCCTATGTACTCACCAGGTTTCCCAACCTGACCACTCAGTTTATTTATATCACTGGTGTTGATATGAAGTCACTTTACACTGAGAGATTTAAAGAGATGTAGATCACTAGTGTAAACAATTGTAAGTTCTGTTTATGCTTATGTTTCTGTATTAACGATGACAACCCAAACGTTTTAAAATGAAATAAATACGTTTCTTCGAAAATGTTTTAATAACGTATTTACCATGTTTTTGTGGGAACAAATTCCACAACACTTTTATAAAATGAAGTACTCTGATTTTTACAAAGCATAAACAAACCGGTCTTTTCTGGCCGTGATTTTGGGGATGTCACAGTATCTTTTCCAAAACACTTACTCATTTTATCATAGTAAACATCCCAGGCTAAACTTCTAGGTGTGTTCCATGCGATCATTCCGAGCTCTTCATTCCGCTATCGGAAATACCTGAAACCAAAACTGAAAACCGTAAGCACGAAGCATAGTGAGTTCCCCAACCTAGAACACACCAGACATATCTACTGATTCATACATGCCATACATAATTTTGAGCACATAACCACATACTAGTCCCCCGCCCACTGCATTGGGCCTCGCCTGCCATCGGACCTCGTCCGTCATTAGGCCCTGCCTGGCATCAGATCCCACCTGACATCGAGCGCCGCCCGGAATATAGATCTGTTTCCTTTAGGCCCCGCCTAACTCCGGGCCTCGCCCGCCATACACATACATACGATTCAGTAACATACTGAAACATTTCCTAACCATACCCTGCTCTAAGGTCTCGCCTAACTTTGGCCCCGCCCCTGGTCTACTACTGAAGTAGTGGAGCCTCGTCACATTCCTACTAGTAGTGAGATACGGGCCCTCGGCCAGACTCACATCCTTCCTATCATGGACCTCGCCCCTGCTTTGCTAATATCGAGATATGGAACCCCATCCATACTCAGCTAGCATTGCATGTAAAGTTGCTAACTTTACATGCATGCAAGGTGCTATGGAGCAAAAACTCCTAATCCAAGCTAAAATGAATATCTAGTACATGAAATGGATCCATAGCTTGATAAAGCTACCCACTTAGAGCTCCTCAAGCTCAGAAATGCCCAAATCTGAAGTCCTTTTTGTCCTCAAAGGCTCAATACTCAGATTGGCCTTGGAAATGGCCCAAAAGTGGGAAAATACAAGCTAGAAAGGGAATCTAGATGATTAACATCCAAGGTATAAACTTTTATACCTTCAAATGATCTGTAATGCTACCCCAACTTTGGATCTATAGCATCTTCTTGCACCACCAAGGTCCTTCTTCCTTCTCCAAGCTTGAATTCACTCACAAGGCAAAAACTAGCTCAACAATGGAGTTAGGTGACTAGGGTTTCGAGTTCTGGACTAGAGAGGCCACAAATAAAACCCTAAGGAGGAGAATAGGATGCTTAAAGAGGGCACCAAGTCCCGGCATTAGAGTTTCCAAACCCAGACCAGACTCGCCGAGTCCACTTGCCGACTCGCCGATTTGGTCACTTAATCCGCGACACGAAACCCGCTCTGACTCGTCGAGTTCCTCCTTAGACTCGACGAGTCGATCCCTTTGACTTAGGGTTTTCTTTCCTTTCCAGGTCTTCTGGATTCTAGGTGTTACACTCCGATATTTTTATTATACATTTGTAAACCCCATATTGTTGGTTGTGTGTCTTGATTTAGCAATATTTATTGTCAATGTAATTTATATTTTGGTAATAATAAAAGATTATATTTGTATTGTTCAATGTATGTTCAGTAACTGTGATCACTGGTTTAGGTCGTACACCTCAGCGTTTCTGCCGGTGGACGGGGGTGTGACAGATGTAATTAACAACAAAAGAATTTTATAATTTAAAAAAAAAAAAAAAAAAAAACTAAAACCATTTTAGCCCACCAAAGATCATTTTGTAAGGTTTAGAAATATTAAAACATATCCACAAGGAAGAAGAATAAGTTTACAACCTTTAAATATTTTGAACATTGCTTTAGAAGTTGTAATCAAATATGATTGGATAAATGAATTTATTGAAAAACTAGGTTGAGTCCTTCTATTTAGGGATAAACTAGATATCTTTTGTGACTTCAAGAATATAATTAATCAAACTAAGAGACTCTATGTCTTGGTTGATATCTCTAGAGAGATAATGTGTCTCAGATTGGGACACTCAATTCACATCCCAGTTTTGTGAAAGGTTTTAGGAGGAGGTGGGTACATATTGTAGGGTTTTGAGCATTATAACACTCCTAAGGTGTTCATGCAACCCTAGAAACCTTGGATCTATGTTTGAATAAGAAACATGCAAAATTGATTTCCAAGGTTCAAAATCCTATCTAGCATACATGGGGAACTTTTCAATATAAAAGTTAGCTAGGGAAATACCTTGCAGTAGTTTGGATTCCTTGAAAACCTTGAGAGCCTACCACCTCAAGTGTGATGCCTCGAATGTCTCACACAACACCAAATACACTCGGAATAAACTTTGAGAGAAATATCACACTTCTTGAAATTGGCTAGTCCTCGTCTTTCTTGCTTAAGTCTCGATTTTGGTGAACATAAGGGTCTTTATATAGTGTGTTACAATTAGGGTTACACCATGTAAACCCTAATTGTCATGACATTTCATTTCCATGACCTATGGGTTCTATAACCACCATGGAGCATCCTATGGGTTTTAGCCCAACTTGATAATCCATGGAGCATTAGCCCACTATACAAGTATAAGTGATTTACACAATCAACCCATATATTTAATTAGTCACCTTTTGATCACTTAATTAATTGTAAATTAATTCTCGATCAATACTAATTAAATAATATTATCAATATATTAGAACTTATAATATATTAATAAACCATAAGTGTTATTTCACTCATTTTAGTTTATCCAAATGCATGATGCCATGCAACCCAAATGGACCTTGCCAAACCAGGTCAAGTACATACCAGAAATAGTTATGGACTTAGACACATTATCCAACACATAGTCGGTGGGATACAACTTTCCAACCGCAGATTGACAGTTAGAGGGAGTGTATGATTCTGATTCTCTACGATATGCTTTGAGCTAATTATGCAATTGAACTTGGGTGTAATTGGATTGGTATCTTCCACTAGCAGAGTTTTCATACAAAAATAATTTCCACTCTAGCATTGGCATGCATCCATTTGAACTGTTGTATGGACCATGCCAAACCGGGTCAAGTACATACCAGAAATAGTTATGGACTCAGACACCTTATCCAACAGTCTCCCACTTGGAAGAAAACATATCCAACAAGGTTCGATTACGCCTCTCAGCTACACCATTCAACTGTGGTGTCTTGGGAGGTGTCAATCATGAGACCATCCCACATTCCTTAAGATAATCGAGGAACTATGTACTAAGATACTCACCACCACGATCGGATCGAAACATCGTAATGTTCCTGCCCAATTGATTCTCGACTTCTTGTTTAAACTCTTTAAACCTTTCAAAAGTCTCTGACTTATGCTTGATTAAGTAGACATAACCATATCTACTATAATCATCCGCAAAAGTCACATAATAACGATTAGCATCCCTTGTGGCAGTTTTGAAGGGTCCACACACATCTGTGTGCACTAGATCCAACAAACCTTCACCCCGTGCACAAGAACTTATAAAGGGTTACTTTGTCATTTTTCTAAGTAAGCATGATTCACAACTATCATCTGACTTTAGGTCAAATGACTCCAAGACTCCATCCTTTTGGAGTTTCCCTATGCGTTTCTTGCTTACATGTCCAAGACGACAATGCCATAATGATGCTTTATCCAAGTTATTATTATTAGAAGAATCAATACACAACACATTATTTCCTAGGTTATCTACAACAGACACAGCTTCATACACACCATCACAAGGTAATGCTTTTAAATAAAGACCATTATTAAAGAAAGCATTTATTCCACCAATTTCATTATAAAAAGAAAAGGTAAACCCTTGTTTGTACAAAGCATGAAAGGAAATAATATTTCTTGCCATTTCAGGCGAGTAACAACATTTATTCAAATCTAAAGTAAACTCACTACTTAGAAACAAAGAATAAATTCCAATCTTGGTGACAGGCAAAGCTTTCCTATTCCCCATGATCAAGTTTATCTTACCATGCTCCACATTCTTACTTCTTCTTAGTCCCTGCAAATCAGAACATATGTGAATTCCACATCCTGTATCAAGGACCCAAGAGTTAGAATAGGGTGAGTTATTAGACAATATTTTGTAAATACCTGCATGGGTGGGTTTCACTTTCCCATCCTTTATGTCTTGCTGGTACTTTGGGCAGTTCCGCTTCCAATACGACTTTTCATGGCAATAGAAGCATTCAGCCTCTTTTGGATCAAAAGAAGGAGTGATGAAACCTTTCTTGGTTCCACTTAAAGAGGAGCCATCAAGGGTCTTACCCTTGGTACCCTTCGAAGGGCTCTTCCTCTTTTTCCCTCTACCTTTCCTGACTGCCAGGACAGGGGCGGAGTTTAGAGTAGGAGTAGAAGTGGTAACAACCAACTTACCTTTAAGACTTGTTTCAGCGGTCTTAAGGAGTCCTTGAAGCTTGCTGATGATAACTTCCTCCTTGTTCATGTGGTATGTCCTATAGAATTGATCATAACACGATGGTAAGGAGTGCAAAATGATATCTATTGCTAATTCCTCAGGGAAGTTCACATTTAGCTTCATCAAACGGTCCACATACCTTTGCATTTTCTATAAGTGGCCTGTGATGGGTTCACTATCCTTTATTCGGGTTTTTATCTTGGAGGAGATGATTTCATATCGCTCTTGACGAGCACTTTGATGGTAGCGGTCCATCAAATCCTGGTGCATCTCAAAAGGATAGTAGTCCTCATAGGACTTTTTGGAGCTCGACTGTCATAGCAGCCAACATGATGCATGCCACTTTGGTAGCATCACTTTCATATGCCTCATATTCAGTGACCTCCCCAGGAGAGGCAGACGACTCGGGTACCTTAAGCTCCTTGTCGAGGACATATTCCTTTTCCTCATACCGAGTGACCATCCTGATGTTCCTGATCCAATCCATAAATTTGGATCCATGAAAGATGACTCTCCCACAAAGGTTCATGAGAGAGAAGGAGTCGGTAGGGTTTGAGCTAGAAGCAACATTGTTAGTTGACATCTGAAAAGAATAAAACAAGTTTAGTTTAGATAATAGGATAGTCCTTAATAAAACACCCAAATTTAATATTAAGGCTAGGATCCAATCACAATATATCATAACTTAGAAGAGGGATGTCGTAATCTAAGCTATAACATATTTGAAAGGTAGGTGAATGACGATTCACCAATTTCCACCATGAAAAACGAAATATAAATTATTAGGTTTTAATTGGTTTGTTTTAGAAACTTCTAGATTCTTTTGAGATTCATTAAACTTTTCAACGGCATGTTTCAATCTCGAGTGTGCCTTTCATGTTTTGTGACTGGTATGCCGAGGATCACAAACAAGGTATGAAGTTACCATGCAAATTACTTGGTACCCTTAATGTTTTTTCACTCAATTGATATGCCGGTTAACCACACGCGCTCCATCGACCTATGAAAAACCTTAAGTCACCCTTTGCCTACCTTGTTTAGTCCAAGTTAGTGTGCCGGTTAACCACACACGCTCCACTAACGACTTAATCAAAGTGCAAAGTGTAATTTCATGGGTTAGCACCTTATTCACATTTTCCTAAAGTAACTAAGATTGAGAATTTATAAAAGCATTTAGTTACTTTATAATAATCATTATACTTTTAATGAGAATTTTTTAAGTCATTGTCCTACCCATTTAGCAAACGACCCTCCACCGATCAAGGAAGCGGTGGGTGAGGGTGGACACCCATTAATCTGCCAATTTATAGGAAGGAACCTTATACCCCCTGTGACATCCCCAAAATCATGGCCAGAAAAGACCGGTTTGTTTATGCTTTGTTTAAAAATCAGAGTAACATTTTTAAATGAAAGTGTTGCAGAATTTGTCCCAATACAAAATATGATAAAGATTTATCCAAAGCATTTCCATAGAAATGTATTTCATTAAAAGACTCGGGATGTCATGTTCGTACAGATCAAAAGCATAAACAGTACAATATAAGCCTTACTACATTATTTCATATCTACAGGCCTATATCCGTAATCTCTCGTCCAAACATCATATCTATGCTCAAGCGCCACTACCTGTAATACATAAAACTAAGTGGGTCGGGCTTGGGAGCCTGGTGAGCACATAGGGTTTTCAACCCACAATAAATAAGTTTATTAATTTCATCAACCAACAATAACCCGACTACCCGTTCCCGTTATCCTCACTTTACGTCCCTAAACACCTATCATAAGGGACCTAGCCTAAGGATCATCATCGGGACGGACACTACTGCTAAGGGGATTCCTCAGCAATAAATGTCCTAAAGGCAACCATGTGGGGGATGGAGTACACCGGTGAACACATCGTTCACAAACACCTACAGGTTGCGAGCCTGCTAGTGTTCCACTGGACTGTCTAGAAGAGTCCGTGGTCGTCATCCATACTCCGCTAGATGACAGAATCAACAACATCAACATCGAGGCCTCTCATCATTTTATCACACATCACCTATTACATCTACCCATGTTTTACCCCAACATTTTTGTAGATATAAAATACATATACAGTTTAAATCATTGAAAACATGTATAACAATGTTCATCCGGCATAGATAGCAAGTATTCAGATAATATGCACACATAGCACGTAATTTATATAAAATACTTCATATCTATGTGTAAGTTGAAAGTAAGTATGCACTCACCTGATTCGGTGGTGACTCAGCACTCGGACAGCGCTTCGATGCTCTCAAAACGATATTCCTTCGATAAAACCTAGTATCGATACCACTAGGGTTTAGTTTAACGATAACCGCGACAAATTAATTAGTCTGAGTATTATTAAGTGTTAAAAATACTCGATATAACTCATAATAATAACTCAAATAATTATTTTAAGGACCTAATAACATTCCTATAATTATTTGAAAGCTATATTAAAAATTGCGTAAGCGTAGCACACTTACAGCGAATTTTATCGAAAACCGGGACTTAATTGGAGCAGCGTTTCGAAACCGAAAAACTCCTTTTTCTCGGGACTCCGGGAGCCTCGGGGCTTCCCTAGGGTGCTAAGGGGCTTAACTAGGGATTAGGGGGGTTTATAGCACTTAGAGAGAGAAAGAAGTTAGAGAGAGAAGTGAAAAAGGTGTGAAAAATGAAGAACCATCTGCCCCCTTTTATAGCCTTGCGAGGCCTCGGTACGCTGGGCGTACCTCGGACCTACGCGGGGCGTAGCCATCGGATAAGAGTGCCAGCGAGCTTCCAGCTGTCTAACACTCGGAGTAGATCAGGGCGAGGGTACACGGGGCGTATAGACTTCGGACGTAGGGCATATGCGAAGGGCGACGTTTCAAGATCCGAAGCGCGTTCCTTCATCAGCGATGGGCGGCCCAGATGCAGCCACGTCCTCAACCTCGCAACAGACTTCGTAGATTCATGCTTCAACTTTAAAAATTCGTAACTTTCTCATACGAACTCCATTTTTGACATTCTTTATATCCACGCGAAGGTGGGAACGTACTCTACAACTTTCTTTTAGACTCCGTCAGCTAATTTTGGCTCAATTTTAAATTTTATATTATCAACGGGCCGGGACAGGATTGGTCCGTTAAATCCTCATAACTTCTTCATCCGACATCCGTTTTCGCCCATCTTTTTCTCGTTACGCTACTCTCAACGAGATCTTCGATTCTCGTTCAGGTCGTGTCGGCTAAAAATCGCTCAATCTAATATTCGAATTTCGGGCTGTACACTGCTAATCCGAAACTTCGAAAAATCATAACTTCTTCATACGAAGTCAGATTTGGGCGTTCTTTTTATCGATTTTCTTAGTTTAACATATTCTACGACTTTCGTTTAGATTACTAAGGCTAACTCTCGCTCTATCGTAAATTCACTATTTACGCTCTCCGGTATCGTGTCGGTTCTGTCGCGAAACTTCGACGGGTCATAACTTCTTCGTTATAACTCGGATTTCGGCGTTCCTTATATGCACAGAAACCCTGAGACATATTCTACAACTTTACGTGGAGATATCGGGCTTATTTCACACTTTACTTTTGACGCTCATTTTTATTCTTTATTAATTATACATTTATAATTAGATAATAAACACATAAACACACATAATTCACATAATACTCAAATATTTCATCTTTATTACTTCAAAAAGAGTTACAAGATTTGACCTAGACTATTACATTGACAAAAATGCTTAGCCCTGAAACCCAGGCGTTACACCCCCCCCCCCCCCTTATAGACCGGCTTCGTGAATGAGGTCTACTAACGGTAAAACGACTTGATATTATACATATATATATATATATATATATATATATATATATATAAACGACTTGATATTATACATATATATATATATATATTATTAACTTATAATATTATAAAGTATAAGGGTTGAATTTTAATTTTTAATATTCTAGGGGTTGGAACTAAAGTTTACTAGATGACTTTACATGTTCCAAAATTTGAGGGCAAGTTTTGTAACTTTACAAAACTTTTCAATTCATAACTTATGACTTATTGTTTATTAAAAATGAAGACTCTTCAATTTTTTGTAACTTATGTGTTCTTTTAATTGATTTATTACAAAGTGACTTTTGGTTATCCATAACTTGAGGACAAGTTATGGACTCCATTAAAACACATCATGATCATGAATTAACTACCAATCAATAGCACATAATTTCTATGATCTTGCAAGAACTCATAAGAACAAGAATATTCATATCAACATTTCAAGAACATATCAACACATATAAACATGGAATTTTGATATTAGACATTGTAAATGGATTAGAACAATCATTACAGCATCTAAAACAAGTTTTATAACTCCAAAACAGTTTAGGGTAATGTTTCTAGTTCATTTCCAACAGCAAAAATCGAAAATTTGCATTCTTCCTGGCCAACTCGTCGAGTGCATGAACTAACTCGCCGAGTTGGTTGTAGATGCGCTTGGACTCGTCGAGTCCCCCCATGGACTCGGCGAGTCTCCTGTGCAGACAGCAAGAAATTTGACTTTTTCAGCTATTTTGCATCAAGTATCATAAAAAAAAAAAAAAAAAAAAAAAAAAAAAAAAAAACAGGCTCTGATACATCTGTAGGGTTTTGAGCATTCTAACACTCCTTAGGTGTTCGTGCAACCCTAGAAACCTTGGATCTATGTTTGACTAAGATACATGCAAAATTGATTTCCAAGGTTCATAATCCTATCTAGCATACATCGGGAACTTTTCAATATAAAAGTTAGCTAGAGAAATACCTTGTAGTAGTTTGGATTCTTTGAAAACCTTGAGAGGCTAGCACCCCAAGTGTGATGCCTCAAATGTCTCACAGAACACCAAATATACTTGGAATAAACTTTGAGAGAAATGTCACACTTCTTGAAATCAGCTAGCCCTCTTCTTTGTTGCTTAAGTCTCGATTTTGGTGAACATAAGGGTCTTTATATAGTGTGTTACAATTAGGGTTACACCATGTAAAACCTAATTGTCATGACCTTTCATTTCCATGACCCATGGGTTCTATAACCACCATGGAGCATCCTATGGGTTTTAGCCCAACTTGATAATCCATGGAGCATTAGCCCACTATACAAGTATAAGTGATTTACACAAACAACCCATATATTCAATTAGTCGCGTTTTGATCACTTAATTAATTCTAAATTAATTATTGATCAATACTAATTAAATAATATTATCAATATATTAGAACTTTTAATATATTAATAAACCATAAGTGTTATTTCACTCATTTTAGTTTATCCAAATGCATGATGCCATGCAACCCAAATGGACCTTGCCAAACCAGGTCAAGTACATACCAGAAATAGTTATGGACTTAGACACATTATCCAACACATAGTTGGTGGGATACAACTTTCCAACCGCAGAATGACGGTTAGAGGGAGTGTACGATTATGATTCTCTACGATATGCTTTGAGCTAATTATGCAATTGAACTTGGGTGTAATTGGATTGGTATCTTCCACTAGCAGAGTTTTCCTACAAAAATAATTTCCACTCTAGCATTGGCATACATCCATTTGAACTGTTGTATGGTAGGGAGTGTGAAATACCTAATTGTTGAGGAGAGAACGGTCAGCGAGTAATAAGGAGTACATATATTTTTCTTAAAAATGAACAAGTTGATTCATATGGTGCAAGTGTTGTTGGTTACCGCACAAAGTTAGTAGAAGAGCTATGCCGACAAGAGGTGATCCAATTTGGAATTTACGCTAAGAGATAATGTTTTATTGAACGTCTCACTTTGGAAAGGGGTGATGTGGTTTTGTAAGAGGGAAAAGTTAGGGCCTTGATACATAGGTTTGTACAAAGGTAATTTCTCGAGTAGGGAAAATAACATATTACTCTAATTTTCAGATGAGTTGGAGATTGGTACACAACAATTCCCAGGTGTTTGAGCTTCAGAAGTGTTGGGTGGATGAGACAACGGTGGTTCCATTGGAGGATTTCCAGATCGATGAATAACCTATTTATGTTGGGAAGCTAATTGTCTTCCTTGAGAGAAAAACAAAGGCTCTACGAAACAAAGAGATTTTGCTATTAATGGTTAAGTGTCAGCATCGGAAGGGTTCTGAGTGGACCTTGGAGTCGAAAGCGGAGATACAAGCACATTATCCAACTTTGTTTGCTGAAGGAGGCTTCGAGTACGAAGCCATATTCAAGCGGGGGAGAGTTGTAATGCCTCGTTTTCTGTTTTAGGTATAAAATCAATAAATATTAGAGAAAATGATTTATGGAGTTCTGAAATATAAATTTGGGTTCAAATAAATAATAATATGATGTTAAGAAAATCATACTGATTAGGATAAAGAGAAGTTGTGGGGTTTAAAGTCAAATAATAGAAGAAGAAACAAATAAATGTCAAAATCTAGCACTAAGGGTTAATTGAATTTTCTGCTAGCAGTTAAAGGGGATAAAGTGGAATATATTTAAGTTGCATAATAGGGTCAAGGGGGCCTTGAAGCCCACAAAAATTGGCAGCCCATTTGAGGGTTCATACCCTATCTGTAGTTGCCTCATTGTTGTGTATGGGTGTGAGTCGTCGTCATCAAGAAGAAGGAAGAGAAAAGGGGTTGATCGATGGATGTAAGAAGGAGAAAGTAATTATGGCGGATCAAGGTTCAAGTTCTTGGTAAGTAATCATCTTCCTCCCACTTCTAGTACTCGAAAACGCATGAAAACCTTTTTTTTTTTTTTTTTTTGCAAAGTTCACTGTTCTGTCCTATTTTTGTAAAAATCATAACTGATACAAGGGAAGTTGGTTTTGATCGAAATCAGTGCACAATGTTATGATATTGAGTCTACTTTATTTCATTAGTTTTGACGGGAAACCAGATATGCCTCTAATTAGGGTAATATTAGCCATTTACCCAAACTGGTCCGGAATGAACTGCTATGCAAAGCAGATTTGTAAAATTGTCCATAAATGGTAGAAAAAAAATCATATGGAGGTGTGCGGATACTAATTTTAAAGCTAAGAGCTTAATCTATCTGCATGTGATATAGTTTTAAAAAATATGGAGTTTAAGGTGGGAAAAATAGGTCCCGAACAGACCCCAATTTTATGTAGAAAGCTGAAATTTAACCCCTTAGTCTATTTTTATAATTAGGGAAAATAAGTAACTAAATTTAACTTAAATCATTATCATTTAGGAAATGTGAAGGACAAGAATAAATGAGTGAGTCTCGGGTTGCTTTGGAGATTGCATTGCTTTTGGAGGTGAGTTTTCTCATTACACGGTGTTGTATTGTATTTTCTTTACGTTAGTTTGTGTGTGCTAAGTGTTGTTTATGTGGGTAGCACTAGGCGGTGTTAGATTCTAGTGATAATATAGTTTCCTCACGTATTGAGGACTATGCATGGTAGTACTCGGCGCATCCGAGTGGGGATCGGGCGTAGCCAATGTGTCCCAAGGGCTCGACGAACTGACCAAGGGGGATCGAGTTTGGCCAGTGTGTCCTAATGGGAGGGATTGGACTTAGCCAATGTGTCCCAATTGCTCGATGTACTGAGCATAGGGATCTGGCCTAGCCAATGTGTCCCGGTAGAAGTATGTATGTTACTAATTCATTATTTGACATGCATACGTGGTTGTGTGTTGATACCGTTTGTATCTGTGTGTGTATAGGGGTAAGGATTATATGATATGATATTGTGTGTTTGTGAAATTTACTAAGCTTTGTATTTATCTTTTTTCCCTTTAAAAATATTGTTTCATTTACACATGATGGTAGGGTGTGACGGTATACACTGGCTCGAGGCGGGTTTTTGAAATTGATATTGAATTATTTATGTTTACATAAAATTAGAATTATAACTAATAATGTTTGGAAATTGAAATCATCTTATGTTTGATATTTCATTTTTTTAATAAAATATATTAAGTTGATGATTTATGTTATTTTAAAATTTTAAAATTTATTGAAAATTTTAGAATCTTACAGCATGTTATTCCCTTCAGGACACGAAAGGATGTCCCATGTGGAATTTAGGTACCCCAAATTAACAACATTTATTTTTCAGTACAGTAAAAAAACTATAAATGTTGCAATCACCAAAAGAGTATCCCATCATGGCCATCGTGTCACTCATTAACATTTGTGTACAATCTTGTTTTGATACTTGTAGATCTTGCTATAATTGACCATATAAGAATAATGTCTGACTAACCGGTGAGATGGTGCTGATGCGAAAAAAAGAAAATGTTAGGAATCAAAATAAGGGAATTATACATATCCTCCACCATCGGTTCAGAGGAAATAACTTATAACCTTATAGGACAAGATCGGAGCATACCAAAATTTTAAAAAATGTTCACCAACATATATAAGGTAAATAATAATGTCATCAAAGAAAATTAAATATTATATTTAGGCCTGAATCTAAATCATCTTACGGGATTATGAGGACAATTGCATGGGTAATTTCAATAATGATATTTATATGACCAAATTTCCATATTTATCAATTTATATGATACTAGTCAAAAGCATACAACACTTTTCAAAAAAAATTCGTCACTAGTTAATAATCATTTATAGTAAAGGCGGCATTATGTAGGAGGACAAATGTATAATTAATGTCAATATGTCATGTGTCCCTGACTGACTGTCTCGTAAGCAATTTCTATTGATGTTTGAATTTTATAAATAATTAATAAATTAAAATATGATTATTAAAGCTACATCACTACAATGGTCACATATTCTTGTTGGAACAAAATGATTTTACAAATTTGTATACGTCTAAATACAGTTTGGCGCTTGACCCATTCAGTCCATTCCTTTGCAGCTTAATTCTTTAATTTTAGTTTTACTATCACTAGAATAAAATATATATTCTATAAAGTATAAGAAGCCCTTCATTCGAAACCCCTTTATAGAATATCAAAAAATAACACTTTACTCAAAGAAAAAAGGCTGGGTAAATTGGCCAAGTTACTGTTCTCTAGAAAAATAATGTTGTTTTCCGGAATATTAAAACCGTGAAGTCTGTTAATTGTACATTTCCTTTGACATGTAAGCCAAACTAAGTACATCACAAATAAGTCTTATATTGGAGGAAGCGAGTTTTTTTGTTTTTTTTTTTTAAGACAACCAAAGAACATTTTGCATAAAAAGTTTTGCTAAAGACTTGAACATAGAGAGCCAAACATATTTTTGTAAAGATTTTATTATATATGTAGGTGATATTTATCTTAAACACTTGATTGAAAATATTACTATTACAACCAAAAAGAAATTGAAAAACCATTAAAAAAACCTTCGTTGTGAATGTAAATTTTTCTGAACGTAAAATTATTAAAAAAAAAAAGACACAAAAAGGATATTAGTCTTAAGAGCATCGGACCATTGAAAAAGTAATATCGTAAGTTCGCAAGATTTCTTTGAGTAGTATTGTCATTTTGTGACATATTTTAGAGTATGGGTGATCGAATGATATAAGGGTTGATACAAGGGTTTTACATGCATTTTAGATATATGATTGATGTATAGTTATAAAACTAAAATACAATCGGTGTAGTAACGGTATTCGAAGTTACTTTTTCATGTGTCTAGGAATAAAGTTTGGTGTGGGATCTTACATTACGGCATAAAAGATTCATATAATCCGTTTCACGTCAATACATCGATACCAACTTTGAGTTGTCTATACACCAAAACACCCTTTTTTTGTTTGGAAGATTATACTATTATATGCATTTGAAACTGTAATGAACTGTCAACAATTTGTTTGTCGACATTTTAGATATTTAGCCCGGAGTATGATGATTGATGAATAATAAAATCAGTAGAAACCAAAAAGTATATGTGAGAATTTATGATCATAAGAGTCTAACATGGTATATTAAAGGCAAATTGCATAATTAACAAATCATCATGTTCTTGTTATTAATATTCACAATAATAAAAGTACTTATATTAGATTATTTATAATTAGTCATGTACCTACGTTGGTTGGCCGAGTTCCACCTTGGCAAAAGCATGTGTAGTGAGACTCTCACCAACGGGTCGGATCCACACTCAGTTAGTATCGTATTTTGGACTCGAAACGACTAAGGCATCAACTTTTTCTGCCCAAATAAATAATTGTGCTTTGCCCATTATATAGAGGAGCTCATCAGAGAAAACATGTAAAAAAATACATCATACACCAATTAACACTCTAATTACTACCTTCATAGGAGGTTTTAGTGAGCAATATTTTGCTCTTTCGTATTACCACACTCACTCCTCCCACACTTTCTTGAGTAAACATGTCATTATGGTCCCTTGACTTTGAACGTTATGTGCGAATAGTAAAAAATGGACCCCTAAGATTTCGGATTATCGAATGATAGTGATGTATATCGACAGATTAACAACGAATAGCGACGGATGTTTGAAACAATTGCAACGGATTACTAACGTATAAGTGACAGATTAGCGACGAATTTGCGATATAAATGACGCAGGCTATGTACGTTCTTACACCCGACACCTCCTCAGGGCCAACCCTGGTCACTACAAAGTTTATAGTGACACTATATTATGTTTATAGTGTGTATTTTATATGTCACTATAAAAATTAATATATATAATGAAAAATATTTTAGCCTCTCCGGCATTTGTTTCACAACCCACCATTTCACAAAACCCTAGTTACCACTCACCACAACCTCTACTTACCAAGTGTGACACCCATCAATTTTGCGAAAGTCAACCATAGTTAAGGTAAAAATAATATATCGCACACAATTATTATGACGGGTTTAGGTCGTTTTTAATCACTTAACGTTTAGTTTTGTGCTCATTTGGTCACTTAACTATTTGTAAGTTTTAAAAGGTAATCAAACTTTTGACTTTTTGCTCATTTAGTCACTTAACTTTTGGTTTAGTCACATTACTCACCTAACTTTAAGTTTGTGTTCATTTAGTCACCTAACTTTTAAAATTGTGTTCATTTAGTCACTAAACTTAAAAAAAAAAAAAAAAAAAATAAAGTTTAGTGACTAGATGAGCACAATTTTAAAAGTTAGGTGACTAAATGTGACCAAAACAAAAGTTAAGTGATTAAATGAGCACAAAGCCAAAAGTTTGATAACCTTTTAAAACTTAAAAAAAGTTAAGTGACCAAATGAGCACAAAACCAAAAGTTAAGTGACCAAAAATGACATAAACCCTTATTATGATATATTAGAAAAATCTTCAATGAAAGTACATTCCCCTTTCAAACTTTGAACTATATGTACATCGGTACATTTAACACTACAATACATATGTAACAAAATAGATGATCGATAAATGATTATCGAGTTATAACAACATAACGCCATACAAGGTGAATGGAAATACAACATACTTTTATGACCTTTAGTGTGTAAGGTCGTAATAAGTATAAATGAACTATACTAACTTCCTGTCACACCCCGGCCGACAGAATATGCCGGGTTGTGCGGCTTAGTTCATGAATCACAAGCTATGCAGTTAATAGCGCCAAGATCTCGGTAAGATAGCGTTTCGCGAGTGTTTGCAAAATCCTTGTTTCAAATAGCATTCTGAAATATCGGAGCCGAGATTATCATCGATATCAGCCGATATCGGCCGCTATTTCACCGATATTTCAATACTCGTATCCCAGTTTTTCCCGCTATTTGATTTTTTGGCCATTTTATACAGATTTATAAAGAAAAATAAGTACTTTGATATGGATTAGCCCACCACTTGTAATATTATAATCCTAATCTCCTTTCTTAACGTTGTGACATAATCAGAACTCGGAAGAAACCAAATGGAAACAAGTTGGAATAGACACAAATATAAAAACTCAGTTAATTTGAAAATAAACCTCGGATAATGCATCTAATTTCTAATTATAATCAAACCTCAGTTATGCATTTAATTTGTAACTCTTTTTGTGCAACTAGTTATAGTTTTAACTTGCAAACATGTTACTTTTTGTGATTATATATATATATATATATATATATATATATATATATATATATATATATATATATATAGAGAGAGAGAGAGAGAGAGAGAGAAAGGCTTAGGTTAATATATTCTAACAAATTATTGTGTGAATATGTGAATGATTGTGGGTTAATCATTTTACTTATTTTAAGAACGTGATGACTACATATTATTGAATTAAATATAATTGAAAAATATCATCTAATTTAACTAGAAGGGTATTCTAGTCAGTTAATATATATTTATTAAATGAAATTTGCATATTTTAAGGGATAATAGATTCTATTAATTTTAAAAATCCTATTTTACGAATTATAAGGTTTTAATTCGGATATTCTGACAAAATATGTTTGAGTATGTTCAAAAATAAAAATATCCTTAAACCATAAAATAATAAAAATATTCTTGAACATATTTCTTGATCATGACTTTAAAAATTTCTTGTAGAACAACAAAATTTTCGAACCATCAATTGAAGAATTAAAATAAAAATTACATTAATTATTATAGAATACATGTAACAATTTATAAGAATTACATTTATTATTAAAGAATAAAACTAAAAGACTTTCAAATCGGGAATAAAACATCAAAATCTAATAAATACAATAATTCATTCTAAAAGAATAATGTTGCTAAGAAACACTTTCAATTTTGTTGTCCGTTCTTTAAGCATCAACTTCTGTGAAAGCAAATCCAATTGTAGTTTAGAATCCAATAACGCATTAGCAAATGATAAATAAAAAACTATATTCCTTTGGAAAAATATGCAGACTAGTTAATTGCACCAAAACCAATAACCAAAAATTGTAGAACATGTATAATCAATGAGAAAATATTCATATTCCATTCCAACAGAATTAGAATTATTGTTTCCATTCCGATAGAATTTGAATTCGTGATTCCATTCCGATAGAATTTGAATTATATAAAATACACAAACCTTTAAGGGATTACTAGAAAGTAGTTTCATAAGTTGATGGAAAAATATATGAATCATACACAGAAATGTGGATACCGTAAATATTCTCCCGAAAATCGACAAATATATTAATCATACACAGAAAGATGGATCTCATCGGAAATGGACAAAAAAATTCTTTCATCCATTTCAGCGAACAGTTGGCAAACAAGGATTGCTACACAAAGAATGAAAGAAAAAAAAACTAGAAATACCAATAATCTTGCAAAATTGATAGGTTAGATGAAGCTTACATGTAATCGATGCTAGGTGACTGCTGCCTCGAGGTCTCTCCAGAATTACCAATAACAGTGAAAAGGGAGTGGTGGAGATTGCTATAGATGACATGTGGTTTGAGTTGTTGCTGATTGGTAAGAATGGTGAGGAAAAAGTGGTTATTGGAGGTGTTCGATGAACAACAGCAGCAACACCACAACCCCTCGGTGGTGGTTTTTCACAACAGTGAAACACAAAGAAAAATGAACATGAATCCAACTGAGTCTTCATGGTTGATCGATTTCGAAAAAGGAATAAAAAAAAGTTTATATATAAAGTTGTGGTGATGGCAACCGGTAAAACTCGAATAAACTTCAATTTCACCGGATGGGATCGGTCGGAGGTGTGGACATCGGAAGGGAGCGACGAGCGACAGAGTAAACATGGCAGGCAGATGACGTCGATGTCTAATTGTTGATGGTGATCGGAGATGGCGATGACAATCGATTTTTGTAGAACTCAAGATTGATTTTGTAGTCTATTCCGATTTTGTAGATCAGCCAAAATTTGATTTTTAGATAAAGAGGGGAACGACTCTAGAATATAGGGATTATTTTTGGAAGTTTCTAAACAAATTACTAAATTACCCTTATTTATTTAATTAATTATTTAATTTTGATTGGCCCACATATATGCATACAATCACACAATAATTACTTTGAACACCTGAACCTATCTCGCTCTCTCTCTCTCTCTCTCTCTCTATATATATATATATATATATATATATATATATATATATATATATATATATATATATATATATATATAAACCGCAATCCCACCCCTATCCCACCGCGACAACTGCTATTTTAAATCATGGTAAGTGACCGCTATAAGATTTTAGACCGCGATAGCTGCATAGATCACAAGCAAACTGAATATACATCACAAGTTACAAACATAACATCACAGTAGTTATATCCCCCTTTAAGGTTCAAATACATGGTTCATACAATAATAATAATAAGTTCATAGATTGACTTAACAGATAGGCCGATAAAACAAAAGCTAGATAAAACTAGGTCGCCCGAAATCCATGAATGTTTCTTCTGCTAAAACTTGTTCAATGATCTCCTAAGAATACATGTAACTTGAGAGTCAACACAAGGTTGGTGGGAGTTACAAGTTTTCTGCTAACCGTAGTAATGATACATTAAAAGTCTAAAGAGAATTCCTTTTGTAGTTAAAACCATGTTTGATAAACAGATAAATCATAAGTATATCCATACTTGAAATGTTTGTTAAAGAGATAAACCATAAGTAAATCCATACTTCAAATGTTTGATAAAGAGAAACCATAAGTAAATCCATACTTAAAATGCTTGATAAAGAGATTAACCATAAGTAAATTCACACTTAAAATGTTTGATAACAGAGAAATCATGAGTAAATCCATACTCAAAACGTTTGATAAACAAAGAAACTGAATACGTGGTTTCTAGAGAAGTAATGAGTAAATCCTTACTCAGAAGGCTTGATAAAAAAAGAAACCGAATCCGTGGTTTCTACATAAAGAGTCTGATTAATGCCTGTAGTGAGTTTTATACCCGAGCTATGTGACTAGTATAACCCCTTTACGACGCTTCGATTGATCCGTCGAGGTTGTGGCTAGCAACCGCAGGCGATGGTGTCACCCCGTATAGATCTATACATACGTATCTCGCCCTGAGTATTAACGGTTATATTAAAATGGGAATACTAACTGCCAGTCGCGGAACCAGAAAATTTTGTAAGGGGTAGCACAAAAACAAATCCAAAATAAAAGATAATAAGATAACTAGGTTAAAACACGTGGAAACCACGGATTAAAAAAATAATATTAATAATTGTAAATCGTAAGTTGTATTATGATCGTTAATAAAAGATATTGCAAGTCTTGGTAAGAATTACTAATATAGTTTAGGGGATATTTTATAATTTTATATTCTAACAAAGATAAACAATATTTTGTAATTTTATATTCTAAAAATGATAAACCTAAGAAAAGGAAAAAAAAAAGATGAAGAATGTTTGTGTATTTGTTGTAAATGTCTTTATAATTATGATTTTGTTAATGATAAATATAGTTAGATTTAAATAAGTGGTTAAGACGTTATTAAAACAAATTGATAATTAACCCTAAAAATGATATATATTCGATTGAGTTATAATAATCACTAAAAAAACATATCAAAATTTGAATATAGATAAAAGTCGAGGAAATTAATGTTGCAATTATATCTTCTAAAAAGATAAAACACAACAAAAGAAGAGAAAACAAAAGGGGGGAGAAGGTGTGACAAAAGGAAGCAGGAAGTCGTTTGTAGTAGACAGATCCAACATCTCTTCTACTCTCACATAGGTTCTACAACAAAGTTGATGTCGTTGGTCTGCCTTTTTCTTCGTCATTGATGTGGCTTTTTTTTTCTATTTCTCTACCTGTCGTTTCTGAGGAGGCAATTCAGCTTTTGCTTTCATCGGTCGTTGATGAATCCCCAAAGGCATGACACTGATTTCCGAAATTACAGGTTAATTGATTCAGTTTTTTTGATTTTTTTTTTTAATAAGCGTTCTTACAATTGTGTATATAGGTTCATTTTTTGTCGATTCGGAATCAACAACAGTGTTTTATTTGGTAAGAATAAATTCATTTGGGGTTACATAGGATTTTCTCTCACACTGAAGGTTAACTGGGCAATGACAATGTAGAAGACGGAAACCTGGAATGGAAGTTAATTCATCTCACCATTTCTCAGGTAACAACTATTATAATCTAACTCATATTTTCTCAATCAAATTTCTGTTCTTGCAGGTGTTTGGAAAGGTCTACATTTCTTTATAAAACATGGGATCCATGGTAACATATAAAATACACAGGGAATGATTAATCTAAGTACAAAGAAAATTAACCTGGTGTTCTGTTTTCTGTTGTATATGATACAAGGATGAAGAAACGTATATTGGAGCTCCATAAGAAATATAGAGAGAATGAAAACATAAAGAAAACAGGGCTTGTTCAATTTCGAAAATAATAACAAATTGACATATGAAGAAGAGGTAACAGGAAGAAGAGAATGCATGACCATGGAGGTTCGCCTGCAGTGACTCCAGGGCATGAGACAAAGTCTCATGTTTGCAGCGGGGGATTAGTCGGTGCGCGTAAGCTGGCCCGAAAACCCTCGTTAGGGAATTTCCCTTTCCAAAAAAAAAGAAGAGAATTCATACTTTTATATGTATACTATTACAGGAAGAAGCAGGATGTAGAATAATAAACCTGATGATGAATCTCTGATATCGAACTGAAAGAGGAAGAATGTAAACGTATACATGTATATACGAATGGGAAGTCTGAACCCTGTTATATATATATATATATATATATATATATATATATATATATATATATATATATATATATATATATATATATATATATTTGAGATAGAAACTATCGGTAATTTAGGAATGTATAAATGCTTAAATTAGGAACAAATCATATTTAATTATTTTATTGTTACTAAATGGAATTCAAATTGATTCGCCTGATTTTTTTGTGGATTAAGTAAAAATCATAATCGTAATGGCATATGTGTATAACATATTTTTTTTTCACATTTTTTGCAGATATATATGGACAATTTGAAAACTGAAAATTGAAATTTCCAGAAAAAAATTGGAAGACAGTAAATGCATTCGAATGGAAGGGCAAACTCGGAAATTCAGTTTCATGTTTTAAGCGGGAAAAAGAGAGCCGGAGGTGCTAAGTGAATGTCACGAGCATTTTGGGTAGTGTTTTATTAGACGAGAGGATTGTGTGTGTGTGTTTTTTTTTAAATTCTGATTTCATTATATGTAACAAACCTTTCGTTTAAAACTTAACCAAAGGAAATAATGATGTTTTCCAGTTTGGTATGGCCACCAAACCGAACCATATTAAGATTGGGTTAAACGGTTTTTGGGTTAAGTGAGTTTGGTTTGGTTCACCCGAAGAGGGAGGGCACCACCTGATACCGTTGGGCTAGAAGCCCTTTGGTAATTCATTTCGCATCTAGTTGATGCAGTATATTTAAAATAAAAAAGTTTAACATTTTTATGACTTGTGGGAAGCAAATAAGAGGTAGCACGTGCTATCCCTGGCTATATATTAGTTCTGCCGCTGCTAACTGTTTAAACTTAGGTAATGAATACTATCTCACGATAGAGACCACTAAGTATGGTATACGATAAAGTTCCCTATAAAAGCCGAGTAACTTTGATGTATCTGTAGAAACATCTTTTATTTGCTTAAATTGATTGTAAGTTAAGTGCATTTATAAATACCAAGATTTGAGTGTTATAATGTATCCATACATATGTATAAATATATACAGGATAAAGATACAATGATACAAAATTGATAAACATTTGTTGTACACGTTTTATGACATGTATATATCAAATGAAATCATAAAAATCTTATGACATAATTTATGACATGCAAATTTGTCATGTAAAATTATAGTATTATATGGTTAAATGATAAGATACATTTTCTAGTTGTAACATGTTTTAAATCATTAAAACATATGTATGTCATGATAAAAACTTTTGTATGAAAGACATTATTTTGTCCAAAATGCCAATCATAACTAGATTATAAATTTAGCATGCATTTTCATATTTTATATAATGTGACACCCCATAATTTCTTTCTTGTAAAAGTCAAACTTGGTCAACTAAGGTCAAACATATCGATCAAAGGTCAAACTTATTTCTTTTTATTATCTTATTATAGTTAGGGTAATGAAATTATAGGTGTATAAACCTAGCATTCTTAAGTGTTGTGTGTTTTGGAGGAAATCATTTTGGACTAAGGATCCTCGCATGGGCCGTGAACTCTCGGACCGCAAACGAGCCCACACAGCCGTGAACTCCTTCGTTCTCGGTCGTGAATGTCTTCGGGCTGTAATCAGGCTTCGGATCGTAAACCTTCGGTTTACGGCCGTGAACTCATCCCTATATATATTAGAGTTGACTGATTTTTGACTCACTTCTACACTTCTGACCGCAAACACACCCATTCTCTCCCAAAGTCATCAACCGTAAACCTTCTTTTCTCTCATCTATCATCCGAGTATCCTTAATCCACATTCGAATTTTGTTGAGAATCATCAAAGTTCATCCTTTTAGCAATCAAGTGTTCTACATTTTTGAGTTTTCAGCCCCGAACCCTTCAAATCTTCAAGGGCCGTGAACCCTTTACACCGTGAACACTGAGGTCTGGCCGTGAACATCAAGCAGCTTCTTGACTTCGGTTCTAACACTTTTTCTGTAATTGCTCCTTACATCCTAGGTTGTCTTCCTAATACCTTTGAGGCTATATTCAGTAATTTCATGCCAATATGTTGCATAAATTTCTATTTAGGATGTCTTTTGTCTCGGGAACTAGCTTGTGAAATCAATCATCCTATATCGAACCAGTTAGCAAATCACTCCCAAAAGTTGAGTTCATACCCCTACAAATTACACTTTTAAATGCATTTTAAATGCTTTTAGGGGAAAATACAAGTACAACACAATATATTTGTATTAATCATTTACATGTCAAAACATCAAACAACAGGATTTCTTATACTCAAAAACTTGTTAAAACTCTATTAAACTATTTTAAACTTCTTTTATATCAAAATCATATTCGTTTATTTATTTATGTATAAGTATGATTTAACGGACTTAGGACTATTGCTAAATACATTGACTCATGTTCCTTGTTTCGTTGTGGGCTTAGGGTAGGATCACTAGTTTGACTATCGGCTAAATCATAGTTATACTCATTAAATACATATATGAATATGAAACCCCATTTTTTTTTAAGGATCATACTTAACTCAGTTGCTTCCGTAGAACAATTGAGTCTTCTGTACAAATCAGTAACAGCTCAAACAAACATACTAGTAAACTATAATAGGTATAGTTTAGAGGATCACTACATACTATTACTGGAACAAAGAAACATACATGAGTCAGTACTTACATGCTATTACTAGAACAGAGAAACGTACATGAGTCAGTACATACATACTATTACTACACTCTACAAAGTATACTATACATTTACAAGAACAAGAAAGGAACATACATAGTATAACAAGAACAGAAAGGGACATACATACTATACCAAGAACAGAAAGGAACATACATAATATAACAAGGACAAGATAACTAAAGTGTAAGATACTATTTCATGGCATAACAATATTCTTGATGTGTCACTTTTTGTAACCATAGTCTCCTAGAGGGAGAGCGTGAGTTTGTGTATAGATCTATACAGGATTGACCATTCTACACCTTGCTGCTAGCTACATTGGGACCTGTAGGTCTACAGGTGACAAATGTCATACCATTTTCGACGTTTGAAGAACATCGTGTTTTATACTAGTCAATCAAGCATGGTTATAACTTAATCACAATTTTACCTTAATTAACAGTTTGTTTTTAAGGTAGTTAGTGCTTCAGTAGAGTATTTTATACAAACACTACTGTACATCATCATTTTTCCATTACATTCATACAAGTGATTTTCTCACATAAGAAATGCATACTATTTTTCGAATAAAGATAGTTTTACAAATATGGAAAATACACATCTATACTATTTCAAGTACAAACATATATTTTACACCATTTTCAAAGAGAACATAACGTACAAACAGTTGAGTCTTGGTAGAAGACTACTTTTCATTTTCGTAGAAAATATAGGATTTTCTAGGAAGTATACAAACATTTTCATCAAACAATTACAAAAATTTTCATGAAACAAATGCAAACTTTGACACTAAAATACTTATGAACTCACTAACTTAAATATTGATACTCTCTTTCAAAATAACTTGTATTCTCAGGTCACCAGTAGACAGGTACACCGAACCAGGTTTTGAGAAGATGAATCATGTTCAAGACTCATATTTTATTTTGTTATATATACATTTTTAGTGTCATACAACTATTCACAGAACAAACTTGTATTAAGTATATTATTAATGCAATGGATGTTGTTGCTTGCTTTACTATTATGTATTGTTATGATACTATACACGACGCCCTCCGCCCCCGAATGTTTTCGTCATCTCGGTTTAGGGGTGTGACATATAAGATGTATTCTCCCCCAAAATAATAAAACATTAAAAAGGAGCCGTAACACTTACTTTCGTAGCATGAACGAGGCTCGTGGTGTGAAACTTGTCGTGAAAGTCGTTGCATGACGTTTCTTGTTCGTAAAACGAACCACCAAGTATATTTATATTACCTAATAAATCAAAGGGATAGTTTTTGTATTAATTATTAAGTATAAGGTGGTTTCATTTACACAAATAATTTCTAGGGTTTGATTTTTGTTAAAATCGTCCTCAAGAGACTGACTTGTAACTTATTTTCAATACAAGTGCACATTCTTAGCCTAAGTTACAATTTCAGACTGATTTGGTTAAGACTTTCGAAGGGAGGGGCTGTTCTTAGTTATTGTAATGGCAGTTTGACTTGAATGATGAAGTATCTCACATGAGGGGCCAAAGTCGTAAAGTAAAGATACCCAGGGGTCAAGTTTAATTATTTGGAAACATAGTTTTAACAGTAACTCATTTCCTTTTCTTGATTCATTTTTGCATGTAGGAGGAAAGGAAAGAAGAAAATAAACAACGGGGAAGTGTAAGTAGCGGCCGGTGAAAGGTGTTGGTCGTTTATGGTGGAGCAAGGTCGCCAGAAGGAGATTGAGGTGGGCAATGGCAGTCGGTGACTCCAACTGTTCCTCGCGGTGTTGTGCTCTCTTCCGCATAGGCAGTCAAATACAAAATGAGGGGATGGAGGGAAGAGGCTGGACTCATGGAGATTCTTGGCAATTCAATGTTCGATCAACCAATGACCAGAGGTCCAGTGGGCCTCCTTGAACAAGAGAGAGCGAGAGAGAGAGAGAGAGAGAGAGAGAGAAAGAGAGAGGTTTATAGGGAAAATAATAAAAAAAATGTTGATTTTGACTTTACAACGGTCAAGGTTGACATCGGTTTGCATAGAAACATGAAATGGGTGACCTGCGTATGCATGCACCTAGTCTCTTCTTTACTCATTTAGTTTGTCTCATCCCAAGGTCACCTCGATTTGCGTGTTAATAAATCTAGGATTCGTAAAAATATAAAAAATATATGGTGAATGGCTCGGTTATGGTGATTCCAAAAACGCAAACGGATTTTAATCCAATGTACGGATTTCTGTGAAACGACATTCAAAGTTTTGCGTCAACGGGTTCCGATTCTTCTGTGTTCGCGAATCTAATATTGGTCTAGGCTAAAAATTTTGGAATAGTGAAATCAAATACTAGATTGAAACCTAAGTTCATAAATGTGCTCAGAATTGATTTACGATATGTGTACCCACCTTAAACTAAGCAGTGTTGTATCCAGTACTAGATACCTATTTAAAAACTTAAAACATGCATAACTTTCTGATGCGATCTCGGTTCTGTACTTTCTTTTTATCCACGGAATCTAGAGAACATGTTCTATCAAATTTATCATTCATGGCCCCCATGCAGGTCATTTGCAAAAATTTGATTCTTAGGGCATCAAATCTCATTGATTTTTGAACTGTTTTCTGTTTGATGATGATGGTCAACTTTTAGTGCGTTTTGAGGTATCCCAAAACCACTTAAAATCATCGAGGTTCTACAGTGTAGGTCCTACTACGGCGTGGTTTGCGGTGAACTGGCTATTTACAGTTTTAGACCAAAATTCTGGGATGTCACACTTCCATATCACCCCCACTAATAATCATATGAAAACGATTAGGGCAACCAACTTTTATGACACTTTCTCTAAGAATAAGAGTTAGTGTATTATTATAAAATTTTACATGGTAATAAAAATAACATGCATGCACCTATATATATATATATATATATATATATATATATATATATGTCACTAACCACCCTTATTTTCATATAAAAGAAAAGTCAACTCATTAAAAAAACGCAAAAGCATTACAAGACAACATCATGGTCAGTGGCTGAGCCAGGAACAAAGTAAATGGGTATCCCAATTTTTTTTAGGGTAACCTAATTTTTTTCCCGGGACTTGGGTTTCCCGGGTTCGGTTTCGGTTTTAAACCCAAATCTTAATCGAATCCTTAGCTAACCTCAAGTCTTCTTATATAAACATGAAGTTGAAGTATATTTTGATACTTGAATCGATGTGGGACTCAAAGTAGATATCAAATAAAGCATGAGCATAACAGGTTTATATAATAGAAAAAAATGGCTGATTTTACATGTGTTTAGCGATGTGAGATAGAATAGCTGGGAAAATAAAACAAAAATAAACAAAGAATATGTAAGAAGCAAGAATAGAACTCAAGACCTTTGCTTGAATAAGCCAACGCCTTAACCAACAGACTAATTGTTTGTTTGTGTTTATAAGTGGAAGGATGCATATATATACATTATACCGATTTTTTTTGAGGGATGCGTAAACAAAAATTACACTATCAAAAAAAATTTGAGGGGTATCCCGGGCTACCCCGGTATCCCCTTGGATCCGCCCCTGATCATGGTGTTTACTTACACATTTAAAAAGAAAAAAATCAAAAGAATCAATCCTCCTATGCCCTAACCCCCCCCCCATTCCCTATACACCCTAGGACACTTTTACCCTATAAATACCCCCTCATTTCACTCATTCACTTCATAACTCAAGGCTATCAAAGAAACCTCTATCATTTTTCTTTTCTTCTTCTTCTTGGCTGAGAATTACGCCACCACAATCATCACTCTCCAATTTCTTCATCTCAAGCTTAATCTCTTGTTCACACAACACTGACAACTCAGGATCATGGAAGGAAAGGTCAAGAACACCAAGATCCTAGCCAATGACCACCATCTTCAAGTTCGTTTAACCTTTGGATAATAACACAACAAGTGAGTTCATACCCCCTTATCTATTAGTTTTCACTCATTTTACACTTTCGGGGGATGTTACATGCCATGCTAAAAAACTACATTTTGGACAATGAATTGACACAAAGGTCCTAGATCTAATATATGTTGGATAAAACTTTTAACATTTGGGACAATGACTTTATACAAGATTATATCCTAGTTATGAGAGTATATATATATATATATATATATATATATATATATATATATATATATATATAATATTTTTCAAATGAAGTATACAAGGTTTACTCTCTTATATGCATGTTAGATAAGATTTATAAGTCTAGATCTAATGTATGTTGGATAAAACTTTTAACCTTTGGGTAGTACTACATCATACATGTTTATATCCTAGTTATGAAACTGTATACATATATTTGTATTTTCAAAGGAAGTACACAAGTTTCGTTCCTTCATATGCATAAGTTTCTAAGTCTAGACCTATTACATGATGGATAATACTACAACACAATGGATAACCGCAAACCGACTTTTTTACCAAGAGTCTAGATTTGAAAGATTAAAACTTTGTGTTTGCATATTAGATAAAACCATTACCCCTTGGACAATATCATTAATCATTGGCTAATATTATTACACACTAGGTAACCAACACATATTTGGAACAATACGCTAAACATGGAAAAACTTTGATTTCATTTATAACCTAGACTAACATACTTTCGATGCGTTATGTGAGACATTACTTCAACCGTTACGCTCAGTCTCGGCCTTATAATCATTAAATCTTAAATGAGCAGGAGAGTATTATATAGATCTATATGGGATTGTGTGACAACCGTCAACTTCCAGTCAAGTCAAAGTCAACTAAAGTCAACAAGTCAAACCAGTCTACTCATCTAACCCTTGTATGCTAGGGTTTTCATTGTGTTCCTTATTAAAGAACTCGCACTCTTAATGCAAAGTATCACTTAGAGTTTTCATGTGTTCGGAAACTCTAAACCCTCATCAGGGCAAGTGATGAAACTACTCCATAAAACATTATTCCTTACCCTCTCGGAGGCATATGACAGTCATAACAAGACTTAACGAGGTTTACGAACCTTGAATAACAGAGCCAAACACTCAAAAAGGTCTCAAAAGAAGTCTCTCTTAACCTCTTTCACCCAAATTTCTCTCCAAGAATGTGAAAGCTCTCCAAGAAGGTGAAATCTCTCCTAAATCCCTCTTTGTATGAGAAATCTCTCCAAGAATGTGGAATCTCTCCGAAATCTCTCTTTGTATGAGAAATCTCTCCAAGAATGTGGAATCTCTCTCTAATCTCTCTCAAAACCTCTTTTGAATTTATTTTGATCATTTGGGGCATCCCGACACTTGATTTGGTGAAAAACCACTCGAGACTGGGAGAATCCTTGGAAATTAGCCTCTTAGGGGCGAAGCATCTCTATAGGGGCCAAAACCCTCTTGGAACCGAGGCCACATAAACCGAGTCTGAGGCCCTTGAGTAGCCACAGCCATCCAGCTGCAGCCACCGAGCCGAAGCCCAGAGCCGCAGCCGTCAAGACAGCAGCCACGAAGCCGGAGCCACCGAACCCGGAACCAAGCCCCGCAACGAGCTTCCCCTCGGACCGCAGCCCTTTTTCCTTTGGATTCACTTCAGCAGCCTAACCCCCCACTTCAGATCTAATGCTGTTAAGCCCGGAATCACCCTCCTGACTTCGGATTTTCCATTTTTCACTCGGTTTTCGACCACGACTCCGTTTTAAGCCCGTTTTTAATTATTTTAACGCAGGATTTTCTCCAAAAATCATATTTTAACATATAAGACCATAAATATTCACAATTTAAACATATTTCTATGGAAATATTTATTTAAGGACAAGATCTATTAAGTGAGATCTTGAAGTGGAGTGTGGATCTTGCCATAATATTTGACACAAACAACCACCCCATGCCCATTCCTTTGACCAGCTATTGTACTCCCCACCACTCCTAATCACCTCATGGTACTACCTCACTCATTTCCCAGCAAACCCACGTCCAAATGAGCTGGGAAATCCTCTCTCTCACTCTTCACTTCACTCATTTTCCACATTTCCACCAAGTATCGAACACCACTTTTCTCTCAAATCCTCTCACCCAAATTCTAGATTTAAGGGTTGATCATCAAGTTTTCTCTCATTTTTTGTAAGTTCCACCACCCTTATTACAATTATTACACTCCCTTTTTACTCAAATCATTGATTCCTTACACAAACTCCATCATTATTGTGTTAGATTCTCGAATCTTCAAGTAATCATTCAAGTGTTCTTGAGTTGAAAACTTCTCTCCTTCAACACCCACCCACTGAAATCATATAAGGTGAGTTCATACCCCTATATTTTCATGTTTTCTTAAGTTTTAAAGGGGGGGGGGATACAAGTCAAAACACCAAGAACACCACTAAGTTCTTCTAACAGCTTTCATCAGAAAAGTTGGGATCCATTTACAGACTGTTTTGATCAACTTAAACATTTTAGTTTTAAAAACAGTTTTCGGTGCAAGTAGTTCTAGTTCTTAGCTTTAAAATGACTACTTGCATATCTCCACACAATTTTCTATGATTTATGGTGATTTTTACAAAACTGCCTATCATTTCAGAAACAAATTCGGACTAGTCTGTGAATATTAACATTTTAAGAGTAGTTAAAGACTTCTACAAATAATAATAAAAATTATGAATAAACTAGACACATTTTGTGAACTCTCGGAATTTACGGAATCAGCTTTTGACTTCGTATGATTTTTCTATATTTTTTCTAAAACAATATAGAAATGTCAAAAATCTAGATAACAGCTTATAACTTTCAACACACTTTGTAACATGTTGAGCAAAGTGTTAATCTTTAATGACTTCATATTTTACATGTGTTTCTTGTTGTGGGATAATTGTATAACATAAAATACTCACTGAATTTTAAGAATCTTCCATCATTACCAATAGTACAAAACAAGGCACGATAAACATAGTTATATTTTGCTATACATTCGACGTACATAGAAAATGGTTCTTATACACCACAAACAAACATACTAAACTATAATAGGTATAGTTAGGTTGCATATACATTACAAAAATTATGATAGACTATAATAGGTATAGTTTATGTTCATTTACATTACGAATTCATTACAAAAGGTTTTCATACGAAAGGGGGTACAAATACAAAGTACCGGTTTCATACCAAAAATGGGTAAAAATACAAAGTACCGGTTTCATACCAAAAAGGGGTATAAATACAAAGTACCAGGTTTTTCATACAAAAAAGGGGTACAAATACAAAGTACCAGGTTTTCATATGAAAGGGGGTACAAATACAAAGTACCGGTTTCATACCAAAAAGGGGTACAAATACAAAGTACCGGTTTCATACCAAAAAGGGGAACAAATACAAAGTACCAGGTTTTTCATACAAAAAGGGGTACAAATACAAAGTACCAGGTTTTCATACGAAAGGGGGTACAAATACAAAGTACATGTTTCATACCAAAAAGGGGTATAAATACAAAGTACCAGGCTCACACAAAATGGTTTTTATGATATTAAAACTATATTTCATCTAGAATTGTTAGACTTCAGCTATAATTGCTAAGTGTATATGCTAGAGTTATATAAGAATCTAGTCACAATCGACTTAGAATTGGTGGGCCCGCCTTATCTCCTGTTCCTTGTTTGGTTGTGGACCTGGGGCAGACCCATTATATTCAACGGTTTATTTAACTTAATTTTTATATAATTTATATATGCTGGGTGATTATAGAAGGAATCTATGGGTCTTTATAGGATTCATTATCGCATAACATAGAAACATTCATTTCATACATAATAAGGAAAATATTGGATTTTCTGGAAACATACTTTGTTGCTTTTACAAGGAAAACGGTTTCATTCTAAAACAAAACTCTTATGAACTCACCAACTTAATTGTTGACACTTTTTAAAAACTACTTGTATTCTTAGGAAATCAGTGAAACAGGAAAACCAACAACATTTTGAGGATGGGACGATAAATCGTCAAACAGTTCATTTTATCATCATAATGTAATTGATTTTGAAACATGTAAACTTGCTATGATGTAACTTTCTCAATTATAATTATGATGGTTGTATTTACTTTGAGCACTATTATACTCGTTGTTGTGATACTATACATGAAGTCCTCCACCCCCGAACATTTCCGCCATCCTTGGTTTAGGGGTGTGACAGATTGATAACCCCCACCTATGGTTGCTAGCTACTACCACGACCGACGGGTCTAGGGTGAAAATGGTATTAACATTTTCATGATTCCCGAAGAAGCATTGTGGCGGGCAGCATTACAGTCGATAACTCGATCATAAGGGCTAACAATAACATCGAATAGTGAAATTCTAGTGTAAGACACACCTATAAGTATGGTTATTTATTAGTACACTACATTTATAAGTATGGTTATTTACTTACACACAACATTTATAAGTATGGTTATTTAATTATAGACTACATTTATAAGTATGGTTATCTACTTATACACTTGATTTTTGGATAATAAAACCACATGACAAGCCACGGTTTTTATAAGTTTAAAAGTTACTGGAACTTCTGTTATATAAATACTTTTGGTAACGAACTACACACATACATTTATATTTTGCGGTGGAGGCGTCCAAATACAAAACTTTTTACAAGGCAGAGATACAATTTTCACACAAGGAAAAACATTGGATTTTTCTACAAATAAACTCTTATGAACTCACAAACTTTATGTTGACTTTTAAAACAACATGTAATCTCAGGAAACAATTAAGCTCGGATCAATGGAGCTACTTTTGAAGTCAAGGAATCAAATATCATCACTTAAATTTTGCAGGAAACTACTTCATTCGATAACATGCAAAACTTGTAACTGTTTTGATAATACTTAACATTCAGATCATGTAACTTGCCAAATCATATGATATGATGGTTGATTATGTACTTGTGTTTCAATGACTTCAATTATTGTGATACTGTGTTCTTGTTCCACCCTCGGACGTTTCCACCGTCTAGTTTGGGGGTGTGACAGATTTATATCAGAGCAATTGTCTATAGTGAACTAAGTCTATTCTAGCATATAAGAAATACAAATATAGATATGTGGACTCATACCTCTGACTAAAAATTCTAACTTACAATTATACTTTATAATATAATAAAAATATTATATAAAATTATACATATACAACCAAAGGCAGTTTCACAATAAAAAAACGAGAACATCGAAGTTTAGGCTGGACACTATGAATAGACTTAGTATAACATGTTATCGAATCATGGGCAGACGTAGCCTGATCAACTACACCTGAATAGGGTTTGACTAACATGTAACTAAGTGTGGGCATAGTGGACATGTAACACCCATAAAATTTAAGCCAAATTAAAACATTTTAATTCATTCAAAAACCATTAAGTTCATATATCTTGTTTTCAAAATAGTTTAAACATCAGAGTATCCCCCAGAACCATATCACATAAATCATAAAACATGAGGAGCGGTACGATCACGCCTTCGCCTAGCCACGATCTTCTGAAGTACTTGAAACAAAACACTAAACTGTAAGCCCGAAAGCTTAGTGAGTTACTCCCAAAATACCAACCACACATCAACATACTCATAACATATCACAGATAGAATAGCCATGCATATCGGGTCTACTGTGTGACTAGTCCGCCTGCACCGGGCCTTCAGTCCACCGACTCCACCTGTTACACCCCAAAACCGAGAACGGCGAAAACGTTCTGGGGCGCAGGACATCATGTAATGTATCACAACAATATAAAGTAGTAAACAACCAACAACATCATCCATTGCATTAATAGTATAATTTTAAGTACATGTGTATTCTTTCATATCATAAAACAACATAATGAATGTTCAAAATAAAAGACGAGTCTTGACTGCTCCGTCTTCACAAAACCTGGTCGTCGTACCTGTCTATTTGTGACCTGAGAATACAAGTTATTTTGAAAGCGAGTATCAGCAATGAAGCTGGTGAATTCATAAGTATTTACGTGTCTTTGTCTTGTAAAAATTGTAAAGGAAAGACTTGTAAATGTTTGAAGAAAAGTTTGTATAAGTATGAAAATGTTTGTAAGTAATTGTAAACATTTGAAAACCCTAGAAAATCCCTATGATTCTTACTAGTATAAGAAGTAGTCTTCTACCAAGACCTAACTGTTTTGAAAGTAGTCTTCTACCAAGACCCGACTGTTTTGAAAGTAGCCTTCTAACAAGACTCGACTGTTTTGAAAGTAGCCTTCTACCAAGACCCGACTATACGACTATTATTATTCAAATCTAATCTACCTCATCGATCATGTGAATATGACACATAGTAAAGGTATTAATAATATATTAACTGGAGTTTTATCCTTTTGTAATTGTCGTATATACAGTGTAAGCACTGTAGTATTTGTAATAAGTGACTACTTTTGTACTAATTTTCCTTAATTGAGGGTTAAGGCATAATGTGATGGCTAGATCCCATACTAAACGCTCCCTGTCAAGAGATTTTGGGAACCAAACGCGACCCCTGCATGATTGCAAGCCGTGAACATCCACATTATTATGATCATGTATACCCAATATAACTATCACAATGCATTAGTGATTCATTGGTATAGTTAGATCTTGTAATTGTTCCATGCTAAAGGACCTTGTTATGTCTGTTCTGTTATCATGTATTGTAATCGTATTTATGTAAGCGTATTCATGTAAGCATATTCATGTAAGCGTATCTATGTAAACGTATTCATTAAAGCGTATTCATGTAAGTGTATCTATGTAAATGTAATCATGTAAGCGTATTCACGTAAGCGTATCTATGTAAACATATTCATGTAACATGTAATGTATTAGTATAGACTCATGAATGAACCGAATCTTGTGTGATTCCTTGTACTTGGAATGCTAAGTAGTATCTCCTAACTATACCTATTATAGTTACTAGTAATGTACGTGTATAACCGAAAGTATGCCCTTGCTACCCAAATGTACTGAATTGACTGAGGGAAATTTTATGTCTATATATGTATACATGATATATAACTAATATTTAGACGACATTCGGACAAGCAACCGATGCCCTAAGGCTACATCCCAACGAGGAAAATGAAATAAAGCGAGCTAACCGTCCTAAGTCCTTTAAACATTATTTATATAACTATACATATCTAGGCATGCATTTGACAATATAAAAGTGTAAAAGAAGTTTTGTAAAACCTTTTAAAAGATTAATACTAAGAAATGATGACATGATGTCAGTTTATAAGAGGATTTGAAAGTATTTTGTTTGGTAAGACAGTTTAAGTATAAGGAAAAACCTTTGTTTGAAACACATTTGTAACAGAGTTTGAAAGGAAACATATAGTATGTAAAGCAGTTTGATACAGAGTTTTAACATGTAAAAACGTTTATGAAAGTCATTTGAAGAAATCTGTTTGGTAAAACAGTTAACGTATAGTAAATCCATTTGCATGCTAGTTATTAATCACATGTGATTGACATAATAACTAGCATGATTCGACTTGTATCCCCCCATAAAGAATTTATAAACGTTTACAAAACATTTAAAAGGTTAATTAAGGGGTATGAACTCACCTGCAGTGAGTGGATCGGATGGAAGTGTCGGACAAGTGCTTGTTGTCAAGTGAAGACTTAGACACACACAATGATCCTAATAACATATGAAGACATATGTATATATATATATATATATATATATATATATATATATATATATATAATTAGTGATTATAACACTAATTAGAAATGTATAAACATCCTAATGTGAGGAAAACACTTTGGTCAAAGTGTTAGGAGGCCATTGGGTTGCAACAAAGGAGTGCAAGGCCTTATAAGGGAGTTTAGGGTCCATAGACCATGCTTGTTGGAGTTTAAGGCCCAGGGGAGTTTACTCCTGGCCGTAAACTCTCAATTGGGTCTCCAAATGAGGCTCAAAGCTTTAATGACTTAATTGGTTAAGTGTTCAAAGGCTTAAACAAGAGGTCGGGTGGGTTTAAGGTCCAAGAATGGCCTTGTATGGAGTTTACGGCCTGGGGACCACTTCCCCATGAGTTTACGGTCATAAACTCATGGTATGAAGTACCATTTTGAGTATTGATGTCCCTAGTGTAATGGTGTAAGGTTCTATGCTAAGTTCCAAGGCTTACTAAGGTGTTAGGGTGTCATTTGCACCCTTAAAAGGGGTTTACGGCCCAAGAACATGTATTGGCCATAAAATCCTTGAATCATGTGATTCTTTATGTTTTCTAAGCCCTAAACATGCTAAACCTAGTGTACAATGAGTTGGAACAAGAGTACTTACAGTCTAGGAGCTTGAATGGTCGGTTTTGGCCAAGAACGCTAGTGTGTGCTCTTGGTGTTCTTGGTGAAACTAAGAACACTTGAAGATCCACTCAACTGGAATGATTTCATGGATGGAATGGTGTAAGATCACTAGATTAAGTAAGATATCAACTAGTTAGGACAAGAAACTTACGAGTTTTGAAGATCTGGGACGAAGATCCCAATGATACTTGAGAGAAAACTAAAGTTCTTGGGTTTGGAAAGTGAGAAATGGCTAGAAATGATCAAGACTCACTTATATAGGTGGGAGTTCATGGCCCTATTGAGTTTGTTGCCGTAAACTCAATGTTTACGGCCGTAAACTCCATCTTATGGAGTTTAAGGCATGACTTTTGTGCTGGACCTTTAGCAGTTACTTTCTAACACTTATTCCTTAAGTGTATAAGGCTCGGAATGCACGAACAGACTCTAAATTTTGCTAAATGATAGCAGAAAAGAGTTTGACTTTTAATGAAGTGTTAAACCGAACTGGATGGAAAATTTCGGGTTGTCACATCATCCCCCCTTAGAGGGAATATCGTCTCAAAATTAGAATTTAGGTAAATGAGTAAGCATGAATAATCGAGCAAGGAGATGGGGATACTTCCTAATCGATTAGTTCTCACAAGTGAATTCAGGTCCTCGGTTGGCATTCCAGTGAACCTTCACTAATGGGGTGTGACGTTGCTTCGTCCGCTTGACCTCTCGGTTGATGGTCACTCTCGTTGATCTCGATATCGTCGAGTGGGATTACAAGTGTCCTAACGAAAAGGTACTCTTTCAAGTTCGAATCGTGGAGGGTAAAATGTATGTTACTGAGTTCGCGATGTAGGTTGGGTTTGTGAATTACAGGACCGATTCGGGGAAGAATATCGGAGGTCCTAACTCTCTTGGATTTAGCTTCTCACGCTTTCCGAAGCGTATAAAGCCTTTCCAGTGTTAGACTTCCAAAAGGATTTGGTCTCTCCCTTGGAATTCCAAAGGTTTCTTTTTCTGGCTTTTCTTCCCAGTCAAGGGCCACTCCCTTCTGGGTCAAAGTCATAAGAGGTTTCGTAATCCGTGAGGAGTTCTAAATGAACTATGAAAGTAGGTCAGCGAGACCTAGAGTTTGGCGAATTCCTGTCGGCGTCTTCGGTGCTAACAAATTGTCAATGGTTTTGATTAGTGGAGGGGTCCTCAAGAATTCCTAGATTACTGGTAATGTGTCTTAAGAATTCGACTCTTCTAATCTAAGACTCATATTTAGAGAACCATACGCAATGCTTCCCTGATCGTAATGTTTCCATGGTTTGTTGTAGATGCTCTTTAAGATTTCCTTCTTACTACGAGAGTAGATAAGTAAGTCATTTACAAGGACAATGACGAACTTATCCAAGTAAGAATTGTGTACCCTATTCATTAAGTTCATGAATACTACGGGCGTATTGGTCCTATCCGAGGGGCATCACTACGGACTCGTAATGTCCGTATCGAGTTTGGAAGATTGTCCTTGGGACATCCTTCCCAAACACTCATAACTGGTGATATTCGGATCTTGGGTACATTTCTGAAATTCACTTCGTTCCTTGCGGTTGGTCAACCAATTCATCTGTGCGAGGCAGAAGGTAATGATTTCTAATGGAAGTCCTATCGAGGTGTGCACCATGAGGACTTCCAAAGGTGTTACCCATCCTAGTACTTCTCTCGCCCAAGTATGCTTAACTGCGGAGTTCTGATGGGATCCGATGCATTAGTGCTGGTATGATCACACCCGCTGAAGTCTATCTTCTTGAAGAATAAGACCGGAGCTCTCCAAGGTGAGGAGTTGGGTCTTCTCATACTATTGTTGAGTAGTCATTAATCTGTCTGAACGGTTCTTGTATCTCTATGTGTCTTAGACTGTAGGTTGATTTGGTTACCGGAGTCGTATTGGGTTCTTAGTTTTTCGCATGGCGATGCGATTACTCATTGTCTTGGGCAGTATCCGTCCTGAAGTTCATATTAGAAGTCCTACATGGTTCATCAATAGCAGTCTCGTGTATACGAGTCGTATATAATTAAGATTGAAAAGGTAGTCGAATTCACATCCCAACGAGGAAAAGAATTTAAAGTGGAATCATCAATTCTAAACATGTAGAACCTTGATTATATACCGCCCCTCTGTATACATTCTTCAGCGATAGATCAACCGTATGGATCTTTGGATTGAACTTGACGTACTGTACGAGTGGTACTTCGGGGAGGTTTGCTGAGGTTTCATCGAAAAGGATAAGAAATATGAGGTACTTTATGCATGAGTACTTCGGGGTTCCGAAATGATGGCTTTGCTAGAAAGGTGATTTCGGAGAAAGAGATGTGCGCACAAAACTGGTATTTTGCGAATCAAATTGACTCAAGTTGTATGATAATATCGGACATACTTGAAAGTAAAGACACTATATTTGAACATAAAGGCGTTACAGACCAAACACAACAGTGCAACTTTTAACGGAGTTACAGTACTTCAGAGTAACTACAGGAATGTTGCTGCGAATAAGGTATACCACAAAAGGCAAGTATACGCAGCACGAGGGTCCCTTAACTGACGGGATCTCGCAAAAGATAAGACTCGAGTTGCACTAGTTTTAAACATGTTTTATGGGTCTGTTACAACGAAACGCCTTTACTACATTAACGTGGGTCCGGAGTAGTCTCTCCTGCGGCAGTGATCCTTAGTATTCTCCCATCTGAGCCGAAGTTCTTTATTATTGGACAATCCTTCTTGAAGTGCCCTATCTCACTGCACTGGTGACATGTCTGGCTAGTACTAGCATTGGTGGTGGGAGTGAGGTGTCGAGTCAGAGTTATGTGGACATGGGTGTTTTCTTTGTTCATCCACTTTGAAAATTTCCTTTTATGGGGTCCACTTTTACCATTACTATGATGTGCAGGGCTGATCCCGATGTCAGGGACTTGTGAAATGGGTCGTGCCGGTGCTCCACAGCTACGGGCATGGTGCCCTACTTTTTGGCAATTGCAGCATTGCATTTCATGACAAGCCACGTTATGATGAAAGCTACACTTGTTATACTTCAGAAGTTTTCCCTCGTATGGTCTGATCGGTGCTGAAATGGCAGGAGTTGCCACTTGTTGGTGTTGCATGGCAAGTCTTTAGGATCTCTTGCGCTGCTTTTGGGATTGGCGCTTTCGTTTATTCCTCTCAGTTTTATGGTTTTGAAAGTCCATGATTGTTGCCATTTGTTGGCTTCCCGGATCGGTACAACAATCGGAATTGTCGACTCCTTTGCCAGTCTTGTTTGCGTTGTCAGATTTGATGTGTGTAAGCAAAGCTGTCATAGCAGCTGTTACCGCGACTTCTAATGTAGCGACGTGGAAATGAAGGATAGGGGTTTCGTTGCTCGGTGGGCTATTTCCGGATGACGACGTGATTCTGTAATACGAAAGAAAAGGGGATTGTGAGCTATTACTGTTGAACCTATATCATTTTCATTTTGACTAAGAGATGAGTTATTATACATGAAAACTTAGCTTATACACATTATGATATAATCAAGATTGGGAGGATAATAAAATGTGTGATTTTACTCTAGTTTTACATCCCAACGAGGAAAAGAAACTAAATAAGAAATCTCACATTCTATTGTCTACCAGGTCTTCGTTATATATAACTCGGGAATGTATAAGCGAGGAAAATCATAATAATAACCTTCTTGTGAATCCTTTTTAATGAACTGAAATTCCTAGTAAACGTTACTAGAATACTTAGAAATGTTACCATTGAACCTAGATGAATTTCGATCGTTCATGAAAAGAGTAGAAGTATGTTCTCGAGGGTTTGACCTACATCCCTATGATGCAGTCCTAGTAAAGAGTAAAAGTAAGTTTGTAGAATGGTCTCAAGACGTTTGTCATTCAAGCTGAGGTATTATTGGTTGGTGGATAAAATGATCCAACCTTTGAAAGAGGCTTGGAAATTATTCCGGGGTTAAATTACCCTAGTCCAATAACTTGACTAGAGTGGGTTTCAGATAGACTCCAATGAAGGTATGATGAAAGTATTTGAACAAAGAGTGACATAGAAGTTAGCCGACTGTCAATATCATCGATGTTTAAGATGTAATAAGTTCGGGAAAAATTGACCTTGTAGTAGGTTTTACATCCTATACAGAGTAGATAAGACTTTGACATCATAAAGACCTAACTAAAAGCACTTACAGTACAAGGTAGTCACATAGAAAAGTGCTACACATAACATAGATAGGAACAAGGTTCTTTAAAACAAAGAAGGAAGTAAAGTATCTCTTACTGGCGATGGTCACCCCTATGGTGAACCCTTAGTTCAGCTAGTTGGCGTTCCATATCAAGCAGGTATCTTTCGTACACCCTCTGGCATACTCGGAGCTCTATGACTTCGACTCGAGTTTCAGCTAGGGCTTGCAGCAGGGTTTCATGGTTTCTCTCAGATCTCTCATGAGTTTGTTCAAGGCGATTGGTGCGGATGGTATGCATTCTTGCATTGGCATCAACCTCTGCGATATGATGGAGAGCCGTCCTGCCATGAATTTCGTTTCGGGCAACTCTCCAGATCAGGATTGGTAGAACTCTGTCTGCTGAGCTCCCTTCGTTTACATTGTAAAAGCTTCGGTCTCCATTAAACGGCATAGGTTGATCTTGCTCTTCGCTCCATGTTTCCAATCATTCTACCCAAGGAGGCGTCGGGCCATGAAAAGTCGGATGAGGTTTAGGATTTCGAATGGGAGCTACCGGAGGTAGGTTCTCAACCTTGGGTTCGGAGTTATCATCATTTGAAAGGTCTTCATCATGGTGATCATTCAAAGATATTGGATGATCATTCTCGGGTTCTTCTCCAAACCATCCAACATTGCCTTCATTCGGAAGGTACGGGTTGCCATGGGGATGGAGTCCATCCATGTTATCTACGCGAGAATTGGGGTAAGGAAATAACTATTAGACGAACTATCTAAATAATTATTAGAAAATATTCATTAGTTACATCACTATTTGTAAAGTGCATACCAGTTATATGTAATCAAAACAGGATAGGCGTTCGAATAAGTGACCTTAACTCCAAATTCACAAGGAACCGGGGTAAAGAAAAAATTTCACAGATTCTAAGCCTATGAAATCCTAGTTACATATAACCTTAGTGTATCCACTTAGCAACTATCAACTTAGTAATGAAGATCCTTTTTAGTTCTCAAGTAAGTAATTATAGTAACACAAAATACTCTTATAGTATTTTAGACTTAGGTTCTGTTATAATGTTCTCATTGTGGTAGTGTTGGTAAGATTTTAGATTTGTTGCCACATCACAACCATTCTTGGGCATGTGCTAATCACTCCTCAGACCAGCATAGTTGATCAGGCTATGCCACTCCTAGGACTGACCATACATAACAATGTAAAGTAGTAAATAAGCAACAACATCATCCATTGCATTAATAGTATAATTTTAAGTACATGTGTGTTCTTTCATATCATAAAACAACATACTGAATGTTCAAAATAAAAGACGAGTCTTGACTACTCCGTCTTCACAAAACCTAGTCGTTGTACCTGTCTATTTGTGACCTGAGAATACAAGTTATTTTGAAAGCGAGTATCCGCAATAAAGCTGGTGAATTCATAAGTATTTATGTGTCTTTGTCTTGTAAAAATTGTAAAGGAAAGACTTGTAAATGTTTGAAGAAAAGTTTGTATAAGAATGAAAATGTTCGTAAGTAATTGTAAATGTTTGAAAACCCTAGAAAATCCCTATGATTCCTACTAGTATAAGAATTTGAAAGTAGCCTTCTACCAAGACCCGACTGTTTTGAAAGTAGCCTTCTACCAAGACCCAACTGTACGACTATTATTATTCAAATCTAATTTACCTCATCGATCATGTGAATATGACACATAGTAAAGGTATTAATAATATATTAACTGGAGTTTAAGCTTTTGTAATTGTCCTATATACAGTGTAAGTATTGTAGTATTTGTAATAAGTAACTAGTTTTGTATTAATTTGCCTTAATTGAGGGTTAAGGCATAATGTGATGGCTAGATCCCATAGTAAACGCTCCCTGTCAAGAGATTTAGGGAACCAAACGCGACCCCTGCATGATTGCAAACCGTGAACATCCACATTATTACGATCATGTATACCCAATATAACTATCATAATGCATTAGTGATTCATTGGTATAGTTAGATGCTGTAATTGTTCCATGCTATAGCACCTTGTTATGTCTGTTCTGTTATTGTGTATTGTAATCATATTTATGTAAGCATATTCATGTAAGCGTATTCATCTAAGCGTATCTATGTAAACGTATTCATGTAAGCGTATCAATGTAAACGTATTCATGTAAGAGTATTCATGTAAGCGTATCTATGTAAACGTATTCATGTAACATGTAATTTATTAGTATAGACTCATGAATGAACTGAATCTTGTGTGATTCCTTGTACTTGGAATGGTAAGTAGTATCTCCTAACTATACCTATTATAGTTACTAGTAATGTACGTGTATAACCGAAAGTATGCCTTTGCTACCCAAAGCTACTGAACTGACTGAGGGCACTTTTATGTCTATATATGTATACATAATATAAAACTAATATTTAGATGACATTCGGACAAGCAACCGATGCCCTAAGGCAACATCCCAACGAGGAAAAGGAAATAAAGCGAGCTAACCGTCCTAAGTACTTTAAACATTATTTATATAACTATACATATCTAGGCATGCATTTGGCAATATAAAAGCATAAAAGAGGCTTTGTAAAACCTTTGAAAAAGTTTAATACTAAGAAACAATGACTTGATGTCAGTTTATAAAACGATTTGAAAGTATTTTGTTTGATAGACAGTTTAAGTATAAGAAAAAACCTTTGTTTGAAACACAATTGTAATAGAGTTTGAAAGGAAACATATAGTATGTAAAGCAGTTTAATAAAGAGTTTTTACATGTAAAAATGTTTATGAAAGTCATTTGAAGAAATCTTTTTGGTAAAACAGTTAACGTATAGTAAATCCATTTGCATGCTAGTTATTAATCACATGTGATTGACATAATAACTAGCATGATTCAACTTGTATTCCCCCCATAAAGCATTTATAAACATTTACAAAACATTTAATAGGTTAATTAAGTGGTATGAACTCACCTGCAGTGAGTGGATCGGATGGAAGTGTTGGACAAGTGCTTGGTGTCAAGTAAAGACTTAGACACACACAATGATCCTAATAACATATGAAGACATATGTAAATATATATGTAACTTGTGATTATAACACTAATTAGAAATGTATAAATATCCTAATGTGAGGAAAGCACTTTGGTCAAAGTGTTAGGAGGCCATTGGGTTGTAACAAAGGAGTACAAGGCCTTATAAGGGAGTTTAGGGTCCATAGACCATGCTTGTTGGAGTTTACGACCCAAGGGAGTTTACTCCTGGCCATAAACTCTCAATTGGGTCTCCAAATGAGGCTCAAAGCTATAATGACTTATTCGGTTAAGTGTTCAAAGGCTTAAACAAGAGGTTGGGTGGGTTTAAGGTCCAAGAATGGCCTTGCATGGAGTTTACGGCCTGGGGACAACTTCCCCATGGGTTTACGGCCGTAAACTCATGGTATGAAGTACCATTTCGTGTATTGAAGAACCTAGTTCAATGGTGTGAGGTTCTATACTAAGTTCCAAGACTTACTAAGGTGTTAGGGTGTCATTTGAACCCTTAAAAGGGGTTTACGGCCCAATAACATGTCTTGGCTATAAACTCCTTGAATCATGTGATTCTTTTTGTTTTCGAAGCCCTAAAAATGTTAAACCTAGTGTACAATGAGTTGGAACAAGAGTACTTACAATCTAGGAGCTTGAATGGTCGGTTTTGGCCAAGAACACTAGTGTGTGTTCTTGGTGTTCTTGGTGAAACTAATAACACTTGAAGATCCACTCAACTGAAATGATTTCACGGATGGAATGGTGTAAGCTCACTAGATTAAGTAAGATATCAACTAGTTAGGACAAGAAACTTATGAGTTTTGAAGATCGGGGACGAAGATCCCGATGATACTTGAGAGAAAACTGAAGTACTTGGGTTTGGAAAGTGAGAAATGGATAGAAACGATCAAGACTAGCTTATATAGGTGGGAGTTCACGACCCTATTGAGTATACGGTCATAAACTCCATGTTTACGATCATAAAATCCATCTTATGGAGTTTAAGGCATGACTTATGTGCTGGGGCTTTAGCAGTTACTTTCTAACACTTATTCCTTAAGTGTACAAGGCTTGGAATGCTCAAACAGACTCTAAATTGTGCTAAATGATAGCAGATTTGAGTTTGACTTTTAATGAAGTGTTAGACCGAACTAGATGGACAATTTCGGGTTGTCACACCACCTTCCGAGTCTAGCCATATACATCGAGTCTACAGTGTGATTGGTCCGCCTGCACCGGGCCTTCAATCCACCTGGTCCACTCTCTGAGTCTACAGTATGACTGGTCCGCCCACACCGGGCCTTCAGTCGGCCTGGTCCACTCTCCGAGCGTCGGCACGGCTGGTCTGCCCTCTTGGGGCCTTCAGCCTATCCGGACCGCTAGCTGGGCCTTTAGAATATCTGATCCGCCCTAGGTATGTTGGCCAACAGCAAAAAGCAGGACTCGCCTCAACCCAACCCCCGTCAAACAACCATCTGCACATAAAACAATTAATCACATAACAAATCCTTAACCAGAAAAACAGTCTAACAGATCAAATAGCATATCAACATCCTAACTAGGATTCCGACCTAACCGGTCACTAGGATAACATTATCCTATATATCGGGTACTGACCTTAACCAGGTCACTAACATAAAACCATCCTAAATACTAGGATGCAGATCTAGCAAAGCAATAACATAACAAACAATACCTGAATTTCCATCCGATAAAGGGCCGGCCTTGGTGCCGTAGACCCTGTTGATATGGTGAGGATAACTCACCTTGCAACCGCCGAACCGAATCACGAGAGCACAATCCCAAAGCGCTGCCTCAAACTCCAACACCTATATCCATCAATAACCATTGACATAAATATCCAAATTACCATAATACCCTTGAAGGTCAAAGTCAAAGTCCCCAGTCAAAGTCAACCTTCCGATTGACTCTACTCGCCGAGTCACCCCATGACTCGTCGAGGTCAACAATCTCCGAGTCTCATCCTGACCAACTCGTTGAATCACCACCCAACTCACTGCTCTGAGTCTTAACCAGAAAAGGTTGAAGGTTCTGCTTGTGACTCGCCGAGTCCACGATAATTTTCATCAGACTCGCCGAGTTGTTCTTCAACTCGCCGAGTCCAAGCTCATCATCATACGACTCGCCAAGTCACCTATGTGACACGCCGAGCTACTACGCGACTCAAGCCTAAAAACCAGGCCCAACTCACCGATTCATCTCCCAGACTCGCCGAGTTCATAAGTGCATGTCCAAAATCGAGAGATTCAGAGCTACTCCTTTGCTCCAAACAATAGATCTAGGTCTCTAGAGTCCATTTGCAACATAAATTTACTACATTTACGTGCTTCATGCCCCATTACTCCAAAAACCAAGCTAGAAAGGAACTTAACTCATAGGGAATGGCTTTTGCATAACAACTAGAATGGCTTTATGCATCAATGATCCACATAGAACTCAGATTTGGAGTTTCAACTCCAGATCTAACTCACGCACAAAGATCTCATCAATATTTCTCCAACCAAACCCTAAAACTCCATGAAAATGGAACTAGAAAGGAGAAGGCCAAGGATAACGATTCCTTACCACCAAAATGACCTCCCACTGAAGTATAATCCGGATCTCTTCAAGTCTCTTTGATCCAAGCTTCTTGATCTTCAAGATCCCTTCACAAATCACACCAATTTGCTTCCAGGGCTTCTCACAAACGAAATTAGGGTTTCCGGATCTCAAAGGGGGCTAAGGGGGCTGAGGGGGAGGACATTAACTCCTTTAAATAGGGTGCAAACCCGAAGATTAGGGCTTTTCCTCATCCATCACCGACTCGTCGAGTCCAGCCGCCGACTCGGCGAGTCAAGCCACTTAATCACGTGCCCGACACTCGCTTCGACTCGGAAAGTCAAGAGACCTACTCGCCGAGTCCCTTCCTTTGTTTTCATATAGCACCCTTCAACTTCTTGCTCCTGAACTTGGAATGTTACAAATCTCCCCCACTTAAATTAGGCTTCGTCCTCGAAGCCTGCTGTAGCACACAATTGTGGATTACACTCCCACAATGCATCCACTGATCTCACACCGGCCCAGATCCCTTCAAACTCTACTATCGAATCCATATATAGGCCATCACTTCCCCTACAGGGTCCTGACAACTACTTCAAGTCGGCCACCGTCTTCTTTTCTCTGATGATAACACTTATCAACTAAGTGCCACCCGATGACACTACCATATTCCCTTGTTACGCATTCATTCGCCGCTTGCGAAAACTGGATACCATTATCAACCATCGAGTCCTGACCCAGTGTTAACTCGCTTTCCCTTGCCCAACTGGTGCTACTTCGATCAAAATGCACTGATGGAAACTCATCCCGTTTCCTCCCTGGATCAAATCACTTACCGCGCTGACATGATAGACATTCCACAGCTTCCGAGCAACTCTCATGAGTACCCATCTATAACGCATATACACATCGTACCTTGCCGAAACAACCTCAGGCCGGAAAACCAGGCATGCCAACAATGGGTCCAACCATCCCTAGGATGGAACACCACCACATACATAACTCATGCCCACAACCATAAATTGGAACCCAAGGATTTACCCTTGCATCACCTTCGAGCTCTTCTGATTGAACATCAACGCTAACAATTTCACAACCTCAACGGACATCCCACCCAGATGTGCTTCCACATAAGTGGTACAATCTCAGTGCTCACTATCAATAACTGAAATACTTTCGCTTATCCATTTACACCACTGCTTTCCTTTTAGATGACCAACACTCCTTCCCGGAGCTACATACCTTTCTCCTCCATTATTCAAGGAAGTCTACTTGACAACCCTTATCACACCAACAAGTGCCACAACGCTAAAAATCCACTCTACACTACCCATGTAGAGAAACTGCTACTCTCTAACTCCCATATGCTCTGAATCTGATCACAACTAACAAGGCCCACACACAGCCTTTAGCTAACTTCATCATAATCACTACTTGGGGCCAGACCTTATCGATTGTTATCGCATGGCGACATACTGACTCATTCTCCGCATACCGATCGAATAACACACACACACATGGTCTTCAGCATGACTGGACCTCCTTACCACGCCTTCAGCCTATCTGGACCACCCTTAGAACCTTCAGCATGTCTGGACCGCCCTTTCGGGCCTTCAACCTGTATGGACCATTCTTCGAGCCTTCGGCCTGACTGGGACGCCCACCGGTCTTCTGTCTATCCGGACCGCTCAAAATTTACATGCATCACCTTAAACCATTCTTTCTAGGAATCTCCCATGCATACTGTTCTTGCCCTCTTGGGGTTTCAAACACCAGCTCCATTCCATATACTCAGATTCCGGCCTAACCCTAGGCCTCACAACAATCAATCACTTTCTCTAAAAACCATGGTCGGTTCCCTGCCCCACGTGTCTATTACCACATTCTTGGCTAAAACACTACTGGATCCAACATTTTAATTAAAACCCCCATTCGTCCCTAACTGGATTATTACCCGATCCAAGAAGATGAAACCTCGGAGACACTCCGAACTGATGAGATCACCAAGATCCTTTGAACTCCGTCCGACCAGTAATAACAAATTTCGATCAACCACGATACAACAGAGTCCTTAGCCTACTCTAGCAGCATGCTCAATACGTGGAACAAACCTATTGAGTACTAAACCGTAGCAGCCTACTCAATAACCGAACATAGATCTACAAACATAAATAGAGTCTTCATCATGACTGGACCGCCTTACCAGGCCTTCAATCGATCGTCCTCCTTCTCGGAAATTCGAGGTCTGTTCCCTGGCCCGCGTGTCTACCATACACGCTAAATAACCCGCACTCCCATGCTGAATGCACTGCTGAGCCCTGGCATCTAACAAAACCCTCAATCTATCAATCCAAAACCCACAGAGTTGAGCACACCCTCGACCGAAAACTCGAACTGAACTCGATTCTAGACTAGGACCCTAACCTGTTTCCCCAACTTCTGCTATCAAGCATCCGGAAGACGTGTTCTTATGCTGGGGAGTTTTGCTGAACCCCCAAATAACACAACCCTCAAACTAAGCAGCCAATAGGGCCTCTGTTCTCCTTGTCGGGGTGTGAAACTTATCCCCGTTTCAAAACATTTCCCACTTCAGCATCTTGGGGTAACACTCCCCCACTTATATTCAACTAAGCCTTCATAATACATGAAAATTAGAGGATTCTCAATCCTCCTCACTTCCCAATGATTTATCCGATGACAACCAATTCTTTCCCACTAGTGTTCCATTTCTAGCTAGACCCAAGTCATCAAACACTTCTAAGAACCAGATGATCACTTCCTGAATCCCAGTGAAACCGACAGCCACTAATGCGTAAATGACTCCACTCACTTCCTGAAGACCACCATATAGATGCTCCGACTAATACCTCGGCAACGAGTTACTAATCTTGGCGCTTTTAGTCCGTCAATTACTAACGGTTGCTAACCACTAAATCCTGAAATTGATGAATAACCCTTTTGTGGAACCCCATCAGCAGGCCTCCCACATAAAAAGGTGTTCCAAACAAGCTTCCCGCTTTCAGGCTTTAGAAATCATTGTCTTCAGGGTTCACACCCTGACTCACTCACCAACTCAAACGCCCACAACTGAACGCCAGCAGCTAAAACAACCTCTGCCCTAAACTGGGCTACAAACCACTCCCAATACATAATATACAGTCCCAAAAGTGCAATAGATCGCACAATCAATCATTTCCATCCGATACAAGAGCTCCAAGGAAAACCGGACCTCACAAACACTTATGCCATGCTGTCACACCCTAAAACCGGGAACGGTGGAAACGTTCTGGGGCGGAGGACATCATGTAAAGTATCACAACACAGTATAATATTAAACAAGTAAACAACATCATCCATTGCATGAAATATATAATTTCAATACAAGTGTGTTCTATAGTATATAAGACACCAAATCATGAATCAAAATATAAGATGAGTCTTGTATGCGCTCCATCTTCTCAAAAGCTGGCATCGGTACCTGTCTATTGATGACCTGAGAATACAAGTTATTTTGAAAGAGTTTATCAGCATTAAAGCTGGTGAGTTCATAAGTATTTAGTGTCTATGTTTGTATCAAGGTATTATGTGATTAATTATACCATACTATCGATTGGAAAACAAGACAATGTAAGTCGTCGGTATGACATTTAGCACCCGCAGACCTGCAGGTCCGGCTGTAGCTAGCAGCAAGGTGTAGGATAGTCAATCCAGTATAGATCTATACGCAAACTCACGCTCCCCCTCCAGGAGATTTTGGCTACAACTCGGGCCATGACAATGAAGGCATGCTCCGATACAATGGATCACATTTATGTTAAAGTATACTTGCATATGTAATGTATTGTTTCTCATCATAGTATCGTTGTATATGTTCTTATCATAGTATAGTTGTATATGTTATCATCATATTATAGTTATATGAGATAGATACTTACAATATGGAAGCAAAGAAGGTAATTTTCGGCCCAAAACACTAGTGTGTGTTCTTGGTGTTCTTGGTTTAACTAAGAACACTTGAAGATCTACATAAATGGAATGATTTCATGGATGAAATCATGTAAAAACACTTGAATATGGGAGGAATCAACTAGATAAGGTAAGAAACACTTACATTTTAAAGATCTAGGAGGAAAAATCGGATGATACTTGAGAGGATTTCGTTCCTTGTTCTTGGAAGAGCGAAAAAAAGTGAAAAATATGGCTAAGTGTCATATATATATATATATATATATATATATATATATATATATATACACGCATGGGGGTTTTCGGCCCAAATAGTGTTTGGACTGAAACTCCTAACTCTTTGAGTTTTTGCGAAAATGATGCAAAATGAACCTAGGGCATCCTCTCTCCTGTTATTCCTTAAAGTACTAAGCTATAAAACACTTAAACTGACTCCCAAAATGATTAACAGATAGCAGAAATAGTTCTGATTTCTGTTGAATTGAATGATTGTTCAGTATAGAAATTTCGGGTTGTCAGACACGCCGACCGTCCCGAGCTCACCGGCGCTGAAATAATGTTGCCTATTCCTGTAAGCAACTTACCCCGAGCTGGAATACACCTGATCCTATAGTCACAAGCCTGCTCACTCCTTCGAGCTCGGTAACTGAGAGGGTGCAATTTTTGCCCTACAAAACGACAGTCCAATTCATCAATCAACCATTTCACTTCCAGCTACAAAACCCCAACTGAACGTAATCATCACTCCTTTCCGGAGTTCCCTAGATCCATATCCCGACCTCGAGCAAACCCCCGAGCCTCAAATCTATAAACCCACAAGCTAGACTCTCCGGATCAACCCGCGAAATATAACAAGTACAGGTCATCTTCCTGCTCCCAGATAACGGTATCCTTCTGCTCATCATATTATGCACCAATAACAAGTCCCCGTCCTGGAAAGCTTGTCCAACTCCTCTCCCTGCCGTCGTTACAGCTGTAAAAGTTGTCGCGGCAACCGTCTCAGCAATGTCTGCATGACGCTCAACAAAATACTCAACCATAGCTGTCTTGAATGACCCAATCATCTTCGATCGTCTCCTCCTGGAGGATCTCCCTGACATTATCCTCTGATAATGCTGGCCTATCCTGGCTGCCAGCTCCCGATCCTAACCTGGATCCGGTCACAAGACGTCTCGTGACCACCATTCTAGCAATACACCAAAAGATCTCTAATAACCTTTATAATGATAGGGAAATAACTCCAAAACCCAACCCTAGGGGTTGTGACTTCATTGCTACGCTTATGGGTCCTGTGCTTTCAGTAGTACGGGCCCATACTACCTTCCACACCTGCCCATATTTGTCTCAAGTATCATCACAACACCCTATCTATACATAAATATAGTGAGCACTTAAATCCTCACTCCTAGAGGAATGCTAAACATCTCATAACTGGCCTCCCAGTCTCTCACTATGTAACGCCCGTAGATCAGGGCTAGTCAATTTAGAGACGATAGGCGTCAAAAAGTGAATTTTTGATGAAATATTATTTAGAATGAATAATCTTAACTAAGTTGTAGTATATATCACAAGGTTTCCGTGCATATAAAGAACGCCAAAATCCGAGTTATAACGAAGAAGTTATGACCTGTCGAAGTTTCGCGACAGAACCGGCATGGCACAACGTGACATAAAAAGTGAATTTACGTTAGAGTGGTATTTAGCCTTATCAATCTAAATGAAAGTCGTAGAATACGTTAAACCGTGAGCGTGCATAAAAAGAACGTCCAAATCTGACTTCGTATGAAGAAGGTATGATTTTTCTAAGTTTCGACTTAGCGGTATGCAGCCCGAATACTCGATTTGAGATCGAGCGGTTTATAGCCGAAACAATCTAAACGAAGATCGAAGATCTCGTTAATTGTAGTGAAACGATGAAAAAATAGGCGAAAACGGACGTCGGATAAAGAAGTTATGATTTTATAACGGAGTTTTCCTGTCCCGGCCTACTAAAAATAAATAATAAAAATGAAGTCAAAATTAGCCGACGGAGTCTAAACAAACGTTGTAGAGCGTATGAAGTTTATTAAATAATTAAGATTTAAATTTAATCCTTAATTCGGATGTATATCCGAAGGAGTCAGCAATCTGATCCGAAGTACGCCCCGCGTACTGCGAAGAATGACACGCCTCGCACTCGAGTTCTTCGGATGACGCATGTAGTGACGATTTCGGAGCCTTACGCCCCGCATAACGCAGTACGCCCCACGTACTCCGAGGCTCCAGCCTCCTATAAATAGGATGCGAGGGTTCCGGGCTTATTTGCTCATTTCTCCTTGTTTTTGTGCCGAAGCTCTACGTGTAAACCCCCAAAGCCATCCCGACACCCCGGATCTCATATCCAAGTTAAGAAAGAAGTTTTACGCTCCCGAGATCCTGAGAAGTGCGATTCCCGAGCCGAAGCTCTGCCCGCGAGAAGTCCGGTTTTTGTGAAGATCTTCCAGATCTGCCGAAGAATACTACTTCTGCAAGTCGTAGTGCTGTCCAATCATCTTCTAATTATGTGAGTGTGTAGTTACTTTCTTCTAACGCATAATTATGAAGTATTTTATACGAAATACGTGTTATGTGTATAATTTTGTTGTTATGTGTGTGAATGTATATTCACTTTCTTCTATCTCATAGATCTGATTTATTCTCTATGAAATACGTGTTATGTGGGTGTGCCTCATCTGTTATGTGGAATAGGTATTGAATGAGAATGTTATACAGGTTTTAAACTATGTATAAAAATATATATATTTTTATCTACTAATATGTTGGGTGGAACATGGGTAGATAGTTGATGTGTGATAAACAGATGAGAGGCCCCGATGTTGTTGTTGTTGATCTAGTTATTCAGCGAGTATGAATTAGAACAAGAAGTTAATTTTAGATCCGGGAGTATGGATCAGGTAAAGAGATAAAACTTGTTATTAGTCCGGGAGTATGGATTAAGACTAAGTTAATTGTCCCTAGTTCGGGAGTATGGATTGGGCACAATTATTGATCCGGGAGTATGGATCAGATCAGGATTAAGGTATAGTTAATTGTCCCTAGTCCGGGAGTATGGATTGGGTACAATTATTGATCCGGGAGTATGGATCAGATCAGGAGGTTAGTTTTAGATCCGTGAGTATGGATCAGGTAGTTTTAGATCCGTGAGTATGGATTGGTGAAAAGGTTAGTTTTAGATCTGTGAGTATGGATAGGTGAAGTGGATAGTTTTAGATCCATGAGTAGGGATCAGGTAAAGAGGAAAATTTTAGATACGAGAGTTTAGATCGTGTCATTGTGAGGATCGATGGGGTGGGATAAGAGTTGCCTTTATATGGTGAAATTGTACAAGTTTGAATGTTCTATATTTATAAATATATGATATAATATTGTGGGATGAAAACCCTATATGCTCACCAGGCTCCCAAGCCTGACCCACTCAGTTTTCTTTGTATCACAGGTATTAATACGAAGACATATTTCACACAGAGATTTAAAGGAGAGATAAATCAATTGTGTAATTGAATGTGAGTTCTGTTTATGCTTATATGTATGTATCGGAACATGACATCCCGAGGTTTTATTATTAAATGAAAATACATTCCCTTTGAGAAATGTTTTGATAAGTTATTATCACATCTTGTTTTGGGAACAAATTCCACAACCGTTTTCTTTAAACGATTACTCTGATTTTATAAAACAAAGCATAAACAAATCGGTCTTTTCTGGCCGTGAAAATGGGGATGTCACACACTACCCACCCAATCCATGAAACTTCCACCAACCCTGCAACATTAGTGTATACTAGCCACACATAACTTTGGACCCGATAGACTTTCGAATATTCAATTCTATCCTAAGGTCGAATCAAACATTCTCAGGCTATAAGATATTGATTATGCACAATTGTGATGCATACACTAAACAACTACAGTAAGGATGTCAATATCATATAAGGAAAAATCTAGGCTAATAGGCATCATGAAATTAGGCAATTCTATCATGCAAGTCCTGAAGATCCCTAGCCTAGTACTAGCATGTTGTTCTAACATATCACAATATGAAATAACAATATGGTATTTTGGGGTCTACTTATAGGATCTGGCAGATTGTACCCTCTGCATCCTCCTTTACTTATTTTGAAAAACCTTTTGAAAACCAATTTGAAAATCCCACCTTGATTTGAGACTGGATTCACATAAATGTTCCTTCAATTCACTCAAACCAAGGCTCTGATACCAACTTGTAACACCCATAAAATTTAAGCCAAATTAAAACATTTTAATTCATTAAAAAACCATTAATTTCATACATCTTGTTTTCAAAATAGTTTAAACTTCAGAGTATCCCCCAGGACCATATCACATAAATCATAAAACATGAGGAGCGGTACGATCACGCCTTTGCCTTGCCACGATCTCCTGAAGTACCTGAAACAAACACTAAACTGTAAGCCCGAAAGCTTAGTGAGTTACCACCAAAATACCAACCACACATCAATATACTCATAACATATCACAAATAGAACAACCATGCACATCGGGTCTACTGTGTGACTGGTCCACCTGCACCGGGCCTTCAGTCCACCTGGTCCACCCTCCTAGTCTAGCCATATACATCGAGTCTACAGTATGATTGGTCCGCCCGCATCAGGCCTTCAATCCAACTGGTCTACTCTCTAAGTCTACAGTGTGACTGGTCCACCCACACCGGGCCTTCAGTCGGCCTGGTCCACTCTCCGAGCATCAGAACGTCTGGTCCACCCTCTTGGGACCTTCAGCCTATCCAGACCGCTCGTTGGGCATTCGGAATTTCCGATCCGCCCTGGGTATGTTGCCCTATAACACAAAGCAGGACCCACCTCAACCCAACCCCCGTCAAACATCCATGTGCACATAAAACAATTAATCATATAACAAATCCTTAACCAGACAAACAGTCTAACATATCACATAACATATCAACATCCTAACCAGGATTCCGACCTAACCGGTCACTAGCATAACATTACCCTATATACCAGGTGTCACACCCCAAAACCAAGAACGGCGGAAACGTTCTGGGGCGGAGGATGTCATGTACAATATCAACAACAATGTAAATTAGTAAACAAGCAACAACATCATCCATTGCATTAATAATATAATTATTATACAAATGTGTTCTGTCAAATTTTGATAAACACTAAAGCATAAATCAAAATGAAAGATAAGTCTTGAACAAGCTCCATCTTCCTTTCTCCTTGCATCAGTACCTGTGTATGATGACCTGAGGATACAAAAAATTTTGAAAGCGAGTATCAGCTTTGAAGCTGGTGAGATCATAAGTATTTAGTGTCTTAATTTGTATGTAAGAATTTGTAAGTATATGTATTGTAAGTATTGAAAGTGTATATGAACTGTAAGTGTTTGAAAAGCCCTAGAATCCCTATGATTCCTACTAGTATATGAAGGTGTCTTCTACCAAGACCTAACTGTTCTGAATGTAGTCTTCTACCAAGACCTAACTGTTCTGAATGTAGTCTTCTACCAAGACCTAACTGTTCTGAATGTAGCCTTAGTACTACCCTTTGGTACCAGGGTAACTAACGATGTTAACTGATGACATCCGTAGATGTACATTTACCTCTGTTGCTAACAGCTGGGTATAGGAATAGTCAGTCCCTTAAAGTATACCTGTAATGGTATCAACCGTTGACATCCGTGGATGTGCTTTTACCTCTGTAGCTAACAGAGATTCTAGGAATGGTCAATCCCGCAACGTATCCTTTGGTACTAGGATATTAAATCCAATCTATCTCGTCGATTATGTGATTGTATCACAAGGTAAAGATAAGAATGAGGATTTGATAACAGAGTCGATACATATAAAATGTAATAGGACTCCTCCTGTAATATCTATGTAAAAGTACTCATATAAGTGTGATCATGTAATTGTACTTCTGTAAGTGTGATCATGTAATAGTATAGTAGAGTACTGTAATGTTCTACGTGTGCTAGCTGTAATGTATGTTCTCTCTATCTAGCAAGTATAGTAATGTACTGTAATGTTCTACGTGTGCTAGCTGTAATGTGTGTTCTCTCTATCTATCAAGTATAGTAATGTACTGTAGTGTTCTACATGTGCTAGCTGTAATGTGTGTTCTCTCTATCTAGCAAGTATAGTAATGTACTGCAATGTTCTAGAAGGTATTGACTCATGAATGAACTGACTCATTTGTATGATATCGTGTTCTAGTAATTGTTCTAGTATCTTCCTAAACTACCCATATGGTAGTTTACTAGTATTGTAACTGGTACGTATGAACATGGATGTATACCCTTGCTACCCAAGGGCATGGGATGAACTGGAAGGACCTTTTATGACTATATATGTACACATGATATATAACTAATATTTAAACGACTTTCGGACGAATACCCGATATCCCACCAGACCACATCTCAAGCGCGAAAAGGAAATAGGGTGGATAGCCTTCCTAAGTCTTCTAAACATTTCTTATATAACTATACATATAGAGGCATGCAATTTATAATATAAAAGCATAATAAGTTTTGTAATACATTTGAAACATAAATATTATTTTAAGAAAAGATCGACTTGATGTCAATCTATAAAACAATTTGAAGGCATAAGTTTGATAAAACAATTTAAGTATAAGGAAACATTTGTTTGAAACACAGTTGTAAATAAGTTTGAAAGGTAATGAACAGAGTAAGATGCACAGTGCAATAAGGAGTTTAAAATATATAAAATGTTTATAAAAATCATTTGAAGGAAACTGTTTGGTAAAACGGCTAATGTGTAGCCATATCGTTTGAATGCTGTATATTAATCACATGTGATTGATGTAATAACTAGCAAAATTCTACTTATTAATCACATGTGATTGATATAGGAAGCAGCATGATTCTACTTGTATCCCCCCCCCCTAAAACATTTAAAAATAGTTTAAAACATTAGTTAAGGGGGTATGAACTCATCTGCAGTAAGTGACTGGAATTGAACGGACTGTTATCGTATGGAAGGATTGGACAAGTGCTTGGTGTCAAGTGAAGACTTAGACACACACAATGATCCTAATTACATATGAAAACATATGTATATAACTAATTAGTGATAAAAACACTAATTATACAAGTATAAACATTTAAACGCGAGGAAAACACTTTTGATCAAGTGCTAGGAGGCTAATGGGTTGCAACAAAGGAGTGCTATGCCCCTAATGGGAGTTTAAGGTCTAATGACCATATTCATTGGAGTTTACGACCCAGGGGAGTAAACTCCTGGCCGTAAACTCTCAACCAAGTGCCTAAATGGAGCTTAGAATTATTACAACTCTAGTGGTGAATTGTTTCAAGGCTATAACAAGTGTTTGGGTACCATATTGACTCCTTTGGGGAGTTTACGGCCCATAGACCATATTCCCTTGGAGTTTACGGCCGTAAACTCCCTTGGGAGGGTTTTTATGGTGTTTTCAAGTCTCAAACATTTCTAGGAACTAAACTAGGCTTTGGTACTTGGCTTTAGAAGAGTTTATGGCACCATTTGGCACCATTTTATGGAGTTTACGGCCATAGAACCTTTTGGGCCGTAAACTCCCTCACTCTTGGTGTTCTAAGTGTTTTAACTAGTCCAAAACTCATCTAGGTACATGCCCAAATTGGTCTCTTGGCTTAAGGAATGAGTTAGGGTGTCCTTTGACCCCTTTATAGGTGTTTACGGCCCAAGAGTTTGTCTTGGCCGTAAACTCCTTTTTCCTTGTGATTTCTTATGTTTTCTAGGCTATAAACACTTTAGGGTACTTGTCCTAATTTAATCTTAAGCCTTAGGAAGTGTTTCAAAGCATTTTGGCACTTAAAAGTTGGATTTTACGGCCTAAGAAGCTCCTTGGCCGTAAACTCCCTTCTAGCCATGATTCCTAATTGTTTTGTGGTATAAGGAATGAATTGGAGGCTCCTAGTTCGAGTTCTAAAGCTTTGAGGGTCATTGGAACCCTTTAGGACCTTAAAATGGAGTTTACTCCACAAGAACTTTCTTGGGTGGTAAACTCCCGAGTCGAGTCGTTTTGATATGTAATCGATGTTTCTAAACATAATCTAAGCTATATAACATAACTAGATCAAAGTACTCACAATTTGGGATAAAAACCCGAAGATCCGTGAGAGAGAAGTTTGACTTTTCCGTAAATGGAATTCAACAAATGAACCAATTTGGTTCAGAATTCTATTTATAGTCCTGAGATATTTTTGGCAGAAAATATTTTTATTCCTGGAACGAACTCTAATGTCCTAGAGTATTGGAATGACAGTGTTGCACAAAACCCTAGTGCATCCACTCTCCTAATATCTACTTAAGTGTAAAATCCTGAAAACTGCCAAACTTATACTCGAAATTCGAGTTTACACTATAACTGTTCTACATCTATTGGCTTGGAATGGTTTGTTCAGAATGGAAATTTTGGGTTGTCACATCATCCCCCTGTTGAAGGGAATTTCGTCCCAAAATTAGAATTTAGGCAAGGAAGTATGCACGAATGATCGAGTCGTGAGGAGGAAACTTCCTAATCGATTGGTTCTAGCACACTTAAGTGAAATCGGGCTCTCGGTTGGCATTCCAACAAACCTTCACTAACTGGCGACGGCGTTTCTTCGTCCGCTTGACCTCTCAGTCGAGGGTCACTACGGTTCTAATACGAAGGTGAGGATCTCGACGAGTGGACTTGAAAGAGTCCTAACGGAAAGGCATGGTTTCACGATCGAGATGCGAAGAGTAGAATGTACGTTACTGAGTTCGCGGAATAGGTCTAGTTTGTGCGAGGCGCAGGACCGATTCTGATAAGAATCTCGGAGGTCCTGTCTATCTTGGATTTAGCTTTCCACGCTTTACGAAGCGTATTAAGCCATTCCTAGAGTGAGTTATCCTAAAGGACCTGGTCTCTCACTTGGAATTTCAAAGGTTCCTTTTCTTGCGTAACTACCCAGTCAAAGGCCACCCCTTGCTGGGTCAAAGTCGTACGAGTTTCTGTAGCTTGCGAGGAGTTCTGAATGAACTAAGACGGTAGGTCAGTAAGACCTAGAATTTGGCGAAAGACTGCCGGCGTCCCTGGTGTCGATAAATGCTCAACGGTTTTGACAAATTTAAAGAGTGCTTATAATTTCTCACATTACTAATAGTGTGTCATAGAAATTTGACTCTTCAATTTCAAAACTCATGCCTAGAGAACTTCGCTAAAGTTCCTCTGTAGGAAATGTTTCCCTGGTTTTTCTTCTTACTACGAGGGTAGATAAGTAAGTCATTATGTGGAGAAATGACGAACTGATCCTAGTAAGAAAGACGTAACCCTATTCATTTAGCTCATGAAAACTATGGGCGTATTGGTCCTATCCGAGGGGTATCACTACGGACTCGAAGTGTCCGCATCAAGTTCAGGAGATAGTCTTCCGGACATCTTTCCCTAACACTCGGACTGGTGATATTCGGATCTCAGGTCCATTCCTGAAAGTAATTCTTTCCTTGCGTTTGCTCAACCATTTCATCTATGTGAGGCAGAGATAACGATTTCTAATGAAAATCTTGACGGAGTCCTCGATATCCGAGGCACATACGATGCAATCCGTCGACCTCTGGGAGAATATGACCGGGGTTCTCTAGGGTGAGAAACCTAGTCTTCTAATTCTCTTTCTGTGTAGTTTCCTAAGTTGTTTGTACTGTTCTGGTATCTCCGTGGGTGTTTAAACAATAGGGCGATCTGTTTACGGGAGTCGTACTGGGTTCTAAGTTTGTTCACATGACAATGTGATTACTCGTAGGCTTAAGCAGTTCTCCGTCCTGAAGTTCATATTACAATTCATACATGGTTTCACAATCACAATTTCGGGTATACGAGTCGCATATAATTAAGGTTGAAAAGGTAGTCGAATAACTATTTCTTCTTTAAGCTCACATCCCATCGGGGAAAAAGAAGTTAAAGTGGAATCATTAATTCTAAACCTGTAGAAGCTTGATTAAATATCACTCTTATCTATACCTTCCTTAGCGATAGATCAATCGCATGAATCCTTGGATTAAACTTGACGCACTACACGAGTGGTACTTCGGGGATTTCTTCGGAAAGAAGATAACTAAGAGGTATTCCTGGCATGAGTACTTCGGCGTTCTGATGTGACGGTTTCGCTGGAAAAGTGATCTAAAAGAAAGAGATGTACGTATGAAGCTGTTTTTGTGAGGATCAAATTGAATCGAGTCATATGATAATGTCGGAATCATACTAAAACTTAAAGACATTAGATTTGAACATAAAACATTTACAGACAAAAACACAACCGTGCAACCATGAACAGAGTTACAGTACTTTAGATTTACCACAAGACTATTGCTGCGAATAAGATATACTACAAAAGACAAGTATACGTAGCACGAGACTCCCTATACAGACAGGATCTCGCAAAAGGTAAGACTCTAGTTGCACTAGTTCTAGATAGTTTATAAGTATGTTACAACGAAACGCCTTAATTACATTAACGTGGTTCCGGAGCAGGCTCTCCTACAGCTGTGATCCTGAGAATCTTCCCCGTTTGCGCCAGAGTTCTTTGCTATCGGGCAATCTTTCTTGAAGTGCCCTATCTCACCGCATTGGTGGCATGACTGGCTAGTACTAGCTTTGGTGACGGGATTGTGGTGTTTAGCCAATGTTATGTGGACACGAGTGCCTTCCTCGTTACTCCACTTTGAAAATTGCTTCTTAAATCGTTCAGCATTATAACTAATCTTGTGCGCAGGGTTAGTCCCGATGAAAGGGACTTGAGTGTTGGGTCGCGCCGGTGCTCCACAGTCACGAGCATGGTGCCCTATGTTTAGGCAATTGCAACACTGCATCTCATGGCAAGCCCCATGATGATGGAAACTACATCTATCACACTTCGGGAGTTTTCCCTCATATGGCCTGCTCGGTACGGGAACGGCAGGGGTTTCCACTTGCTGCTGTTGTATAGCCAGCTTTTGGGATCTCTTGCGTTCTTTCCGGGCTTGAAGCTTTCGTTTCTTGTTTTCTGTTTTTCGGCTTTGCGAGCCTGTGACTGTTACTGTTTGGCGACCTCCTGGACGGATACCACGATTGGAAACTTCATTCCCATCAGTAGCATTGACTGTGCTATTAGCGCTACGGTGTGCAAGGACCGCGGTTACGGCAGCCACCACGGCAGCTGTAACTGCTGTTTGAAAGGTAGCGGCGTCCATAGGAAAAGCGGAGGTTTTCCTGTTCGACTGATTGCTTCCGGATGATGAAATGATTCTGTAACACGAAAGATAAGGATTTTGTGAGCGATTCTGGTTGACCCTGATGTACTTAGATTGTTCATGTAAAGAGTAGAAGTATGTTCTCGAAAGTTTGACCTACATCCCTATGATGCGGTCCTAGTACGGAATGGAAGTATGTTCACGAAGATTTGACCTACATCCCTATGATGCAGTCCTAGTAATGAGTAGAGGTAAGTTCATAGAATGGTCTCAAAACGTTTGTTGTGCAAGCCGTGGTATCGTGGGTTGGTGAATAACAAGGTCCAACCACTAAAAGAGACTTGGAAATGTCTCCGGATCTAACTTGCTATAGTCCAATGACTTGACTAAAGCATGATTCAGATAGACTCTAATGAAAGAATGATAAGAGTACTTGAATGAAGAATGACACAGAAGTTAGCCGGCTGTCAATATCTTTGATATTCACGATGTAAAGATTCTGGAAAAATGACCTTGTAAAGGTCTGACATCATATCCACAGAAGATAGTTCCTGACAGCATAAAGACGTAACAAAAGTACTTACGGTACAAGATAATTTCATAGAAAATGCCACATCGGGCATTGACAGAAAACACGATTCCTTTCTAATAAAGAAATAAAGTAAAGCGTCTACTATTGGCGACGGTCATCCCTTTGGTGAACTCTCAGTTCAGCCAATTAACGTTCCATGTCAAGTAGGTGTCTTTCGCACACCATCTGGCGTACTCGGAGCTCTATGACTTCGGCTCGTGATTCAGCCAATGCTTGCAGCAGGGTTTCATGGTTTCTCTCTGATCCCTCATGAGCATCTTCTAGACAAATGGTGCGGAGGGTATGCATTCTCGCATCGTCGACAACTTCGGTAGTCTGATGTAAGGCTGTCCTGCCTTGAATCTCATTTCGGATCACTCTGCGGACCAAGATTGGCAAGACTCTATCTGATGAGCCCCCATTGTTCAAGTCGTAAAAGCTTCAGTCGCCATCAAATGCCATAGACTGATCTTGTTCTTGGCTCCATGTTTCCAAGCATTCCACTCACTCAGGGTCGAGCCATGAAAAGCCGGACAAGGGTTACGAATTAGAACGGGAGTTGCTCGTGGTAGGTTCTCAACCTCTGGTTCGGAGTTAGCATCATACGAAAAGTCTTCATCATGGTGATCATTCAAGGGGATAGGATGATCATTATCTGGTTCTTCTCCAAACCAACTAGCTATGACTTCATTCGGAAGATACAGGTTGTCGAGGGGATGGAGTCTAGCTATGTTTTCTATGCGAGAATTTAGGGTAAGAGAATAATTATTAGACAAACTATCTAGATAATTATTTAGAAAACCTTCATTAGTTACATCGCTATTTGTGAAGTGCATACCAGCTATGTGTAATTCTAAACAGGATAGACCTTCGAATAAGTGACCTTTAATTCCAAATTCACACAGAATAGGGGTAAGGCAAAATTATCACAGATTCTAAGTCTAGAACACCCTAATTACATATAACCTCAGTGTATCCACTTAGCAACTATCAACTTCGTAATGAAGATCCCGTTTTAGTTCTGAAGTATAAAGTACTTATAGTAACACCAAATACTCCTGTAGTATTTTAAATTTTAATGTTATGTTCTATTGTTCTCATTGTGGTAGGGTTGGTAAGATTTTAGCATTGTTGCAACCACACAATTAAACTGAGGCACATGCTAGTCAACCCTCGTATAATATAGGTGATCAGGCTATATCTTCCCAGTTTTGACCATATGTCTCTAAGCCCACTTGTGTTGCCCAACAATCGTAATTCTTTTGTACTGTCCTAGTGACACTGATTTTAGTATGCATGCAGCACGTATACTTACTTAAATATTTTACTATTTAAAGTATAAACTCTTGGTCAGAGTATTTTTAATCCTTTATGTATTTATAGTTAGTATATCTTTTATGGGTTGATATACTTAATTCACTATAAACAATGCTCTGATACCAATCTGTCACACCCCAAAACCAAGAACGGCGGAAACGTTCTGGGCCGGAGGACGTCATGTATAATATCAACAACAATGTAAAGTAGTAAACAAGCAACAACATCATCCATTGCATTAATAATATAATTATTATACAAATGTGTTCTGTCAAATTTTGATAAACACTAAAGCATAAATCAAAATGAAAGATAAGTCTTGAACAAGCTCCATCTTCCTTTCTCCTTGCATCAGTACCTGTCTATGATGACCTGAGGATACAAGAAATTTTGAAAGCAAGTATCAGCTTTGAAGCTGGTGAGATCATAAGTATTTAGTGTCTTAATTTGTATGTAAGAATTTGTAAGTATATGTATTGTAAGTGTTGAAAGTGTATATGAACTGTAAGTGTTTGAAAAGCCCTAGAATCCCTATGATTCCTACTAGTATATGAAGGTGTCTTCTACCAAGACCTAACTGTTCTGAATGTAGTCTTCTACTAAGACCTAACTGTTCTGAATGTAGTCTTCTACCAAGACCTAACTGTTCTGAATGTAGTCTTCTACCAAGACCTAACTGTTAGAATGTAGCCTTAGTACTACCCTTTGGTACCAGAGTAACTAACGATGTTAACTGATGACATCCGTAGATGTACATTTACCTCTGTTGCTAACAGCTGGGTATAGGAATAGTCAGTCCCTTAAAGTATACCTGTAATGGTATCAACTGTTGACATCCGTGGATGTGCTTTTACCTCTATAGCTAACAGAGATTCTAGGAATGGTCAATCCCGCAACGTATCCTTTGGTACTAGGATATTAAATCCAATCTATCTCGTTGATTATGTGATTGTATCACAAGGTAAAGATAAGAATGAGGATTTGATAACAGAGTCGATACATATAAAATGTAATAGGACTCCTCCTGTAATATCTATGTAAAAGTACTCATATAAGTGTGATCATGTAATTGTACTTCTGTAAGTGTGATCATGTAATAGTATAGTAGAGTACTGTAATGTCCTACGTGTGCTAGCTATAATATATGTTCTCTCTATCTAGCAAGTATAGTAATGTACTGTAATGTTCTACGTGTGCTAGCTGTAATGTGTGTTCTCTCTATCTAGCAAGTATAGTAATGTACTGTAATGTTCTAGAAGGTATTGACTCATGAATGAACTGACTCATTTGTATGATATCGTGTTCTAGTAATTGTTCTAGTATCTTCCTAAACTACCCATATGGTAGTTTACTAGTATTGTAACTGGTACGTATGAACATGGATGTATACCCTTGCTACCCAAGGGCATGGGATGAACTGGAAGGACCTTTTATGACTATATATGTACACATGATATATAACTAATATTTAAACGACTTTCGGACGAATACCCGATATCCCACCAGACCACATCTCAAGCGCGAAAAGGAAATAGGGTGGATAGCCTTCCTAAGTTTTCTAAACATTTCTTATATAACTATACATATAGAGGCATGCAATTTATAATATAAAAGCATAATAAGTTTTGTAATACATTTGAAACATAAATATTATTTTAAGAAAAGATCGACTTGATGTCAATCTATAAAACAATTTGAAGGCATAAGTTTGATAAAACAATTTAAGTATAAGGAAACATTTGTTTGAAACACAGTTGTAAATAAGTTTGAAAGGTAATGAACAGAGTAAGATGCACAGTGCAATAAGGAGTTTAAAATATATAAAATGTTTATAAAAATCATTTGAAGGAAACTGTTTGGTAAAACGGCTAATGTGTAGCCATATCGTTTGAATGCTGTATATTAATCACATGTGATTGATGTAATAACTAGCAAAATTCTACTTATTAATCACATGTGATTGATATAGGAAGCAGCATGATTCTACTTGTATCCCCCCCCCCTAAAACATTTAAAAATAGTTTAAAACATTAGTTAAGGGGGTATGAACTCATCTGCAGTAAGTGACTGGAATTGAACGGACTGTTATCGTATGGAAGGATTGGACAAGTGCTTGGTGTCAAGTGAAGACTTAGACACACACAATGATCCTAATTACATATGAAAACATATGTATATAACTAATTAGTGATAAAAACACTAATTATACAAGTATAAACATTTAAACGCGAGGAAAACACTTTTGATCAAGTGCTAGGAGGCTAATGGGTTGCAACAAAGGAGTGCTATGCCCCTAATGGGAGTTTAAGGTCTAATGACCATATTCATTGGAGTTTACGACCCAGGGGAGTAAACTCCTGGCCGTAAACTCTCAACCAAGTGCCTAAATGGAGCTTAGAATTATTACAACTCTAGTGGTGAATTGTTTCAAGGCTATAACAAGTGTTTGGGTACCATATTGACTCCTTTGGGGAGTTTACGGCCCATAGACCATATTCCCTTGGAGTTTACGGCCGTAAACTCCCTTGGGAGGGTTTTTATGGTGTTTTCAAGTCTCAAACATTTCTAGGAACTAAACTAGGCTTTGGTACTTGGCTTTAGAAGAGTTTATGGCACCATTTGGCACCATTTTATGGAGTTTACGGCCATAGAACCTTTTGGGCCGTAAACTCCCTCACTCTTGGTGTTCTAAGTGTTTTAACTAGTCCAAAACTCATCTAGGTACATGCCCAAATTGGTCTCTTGGCTTAAGGAATGAGTTAGGGTGTCCTTTGACCCCTTTATAGGTGTTTACGGCCCAAGAGTTTGTCTTGGCCGTAAACTCCTTTTTCCTTGTGATTTCTTATGTTTGCTAGGCTATAAACACTTTAGGGTACTTGTCCTAATTTAATCTTAAGCCTTAGGAAGTGTTTCAAAGCATTTTGGCACTTAAAACTTGGAGTTTACGGCCTAAGAAGCTCCTTGGCCGTAAACTCCCTTCTAGCCATGATTCCAAATTGTTTTGTGGTATAAGGCATGAATTGGAGGCTCCTAGTTCGAGTTCTAAAGCTTTGAGGGCCATTGGAACCCTTTAGGACCTTAAAATGGAGTTTACTCCCCAAGAACGTTCTTGGGCGGTAAACTCCCGAGTCTAGTCGTTTTGATATGTAATCGATGTTTCTAAACATAATCTAAGCTATATAACATAACTAGATCGAAGTACTCACAATTTGGGATAAAAACCCGAAAATCCGTGAGAGAGAAGTTTGACTTTTCCCTAAATGGAATTCAACAAATGAACCAATTTGGTTCAGAATTCTATTTATAGTCCTGAGATATTTTTGGCAGAAAATATTTTTATTCCTGGAACGAACTCTAATGTCCTAGAGTATTGGAATGACAGTGTTGCACAAAACCCTAGTGCATCCACTCTCCTAATATCTACTTAAGTGTAAAATCCTGAAAACTGCCAAACTTATACTCAAAATCTGAGTTTACACTGTAACTGTTCTACATCTATTGGCTTGGAATGGTTTGTTCAGAATGGAAATTTCGGGTTGTCACACTAGGTACCGACCTTACCCAGGTCACTAACATAACACCATCCTAAATACCAGGATGCAGATCTAGCAAATCAATAACATAACATACAATACCCGAATTTCCATCCGATAAAGGGTTAGCCTTGGTGCCGTAGACCCTGTCGATATACTGAGGTTAACTCACCTTGCAACTGCCGAACCAAATCACGAGAGCACAATCCCGAAGCACTGCCTCAAACTCCAACACCTATATCCATCAATAACCATTGACATAAATATCCAAATTACCATAATACCCCTGAAGGTCAAAGTCAAAGTCCTCAGTCAAAGTCAAAGTCTACTCGCCGTGTCACCCCATGACTCGTCGAGTTCAACAATCTCCGAGTCTCATCCTGACCAACTCGCTGAATCCCCACCCAACTCACCACTCTAAGTCTTAACCAAAAAAGGTTGAAGGTTTTGCTTGTGACTCGCCAAGTCCAAGAACAGACTCGCTGAGTCCACGACAATCTTCATCAGACTCGCCGAGTCCAAGCTCATCATCATACGACTTGCCAAGTAACCTATGTTACTCGCCGAGTTACTACGCGATTCAAGCCTAAAACTCTGGCCCAACTCGTTGAGTCATCTCCTAAACTCGCCGAGTTCATACATGCATGTCTAAAATTGAGAGATTCAGAGCTACTCCTTTGCTCCAAACAATAGACTAGGGTCTGTAGAGTCCATTAGCAACATAAAGTTGCAACCTTTATGTAACGTCCGGGTTTCAGGGCTTAGCTTTTTGGATGATGTAATAGTCTAGGTCAACTATTGTAACTCTTTTTGAAGTAATAAAGATGAAATATTTGAATTCTATGTGAAGTATGTGTATTATAAATATATAGTTAATAAAGAATAAAAAATAAGCGTCAAAATTAAAGAGTGAGATAAGTCCGACATCTTTACATAAAGTTGTAGTGGTCGAAACAAGGATTATGGGGATATAAAGAACGCCAAAATTCGAGTTATAACGAAGAAGTTATGGCCCGTCGAAGTTTTACGGCAAAACCGGCACAGCACCGGGAGACGTAAATAGTGAATTTACGATGGAGGACTTTTTATCCTTAATGATCTAAACCAAAGTTGTAGTATATGTTAAACCGAGAACATCCATAAAAAGAACGCCCAAATCTGACTTCGTATGAGGAAGTTATGATTTTTCTATGATTCGGCTTAGCAGTGCACGACCCGAAACTCAAATTTTAGTTCGAGCGGTTTTTGGCTTACGCGACCTAAATGAGAGTTGAAGATCTCAATAATAGGAACCGAACAGTAAAAAGACAGACGAAAACCGAGTCCGTATGTGGAAGTTATGAATTTTACGCGGACGTTTAACAATATAATCTCCTTGTACTGTTAAATTTAAAATCGGTCGAGAATTAGCCGACAGAGTCAGAATGAAAGTTTTAGATCTTATTTTTACCTACGCGTGGATGTAAAGAACTTCAAAAACGGAGGTCGTATGTGAAAGTTACGGATTTTAGAAGTCGGAAGTGTGTTGTGCGAAAATGGGTGATGTGGCACAATCTTGGCTATTGCTTTCTCCCCAAGTCTTGCCACTAGATGGTGACATGTGGCACCAAGATCAGCCAATTTTCACCCTATAAATAGAACGTCTCCAACCCTCATTTTCTTCACACCTTTCTTATTCTTTCTTCTCTTTACTCTCTCTCTAGAACCTCTCTCTAGCCCCGAAACCCCACGAAAACCCTAGGGAACCTCCCTAACACGAGGCGGAAGCCCCGGAGTGCTCGATGGCTCCGAGAAAAAGAGCTTTTCGGATCGGGAACGCTGCTCCAAGCAAAGCCCTGTTTTCTATAAAACCCGCTGTAGGTAAGCTACGCCTACGCTATTTTAATATATCATTTATTTAATTATAGTAACGTTATTTGAAACTTATAATAAGTACTTGGGCTATTATTATGGGTTATATAAGTATTGTTTGACGCTTATATAATAGTAATAATAGCTAGACTATTAATTAGTCTCGGCGAATAATAGACTAAACTCTAGTGGTAATAATACTAGGTTTTGTCGAAGGAAATTATTTTTCAGAAGCGAAGCGCTGTCTGAGTTCAGATTCACCATCTTTTCAGGTGAGTGCATAGTTACTTTCAGCTTACACATAGATACGAAGTATTTTATATAAATTACATGTTGTGTGTGCATATTATCTGTATACTTGCTATCTTTGTTGGATGAACGATTTTATACATTTTTTTTAAAATGATATAAACTGTATATGTATTTTATATCTACAAAATGTGTTGGGTAAAACATGGGTAGATGTAATAGTTGCTATGTGACAAAATAAAATAATGAGAGGCCTTGTTATAAATGTTATTGATGATCCAGTCATCTAGTGGAACGCTAGCAGGCTCGCAACCTGTAGGTGTTTATTTGAACTGTGTGCTCACCAGGTGTATTCCATCCCCCACATGGTTCCCTTAAGGACATTTATTGCTGAGGAATCCCCTTAGAAGTGGTGTCCATCCTGATGAAAGTCCTCAGACTAGGTCCCTTGTGTTAGATGTTTTAGGGACATAAAGTGAGGATAACGGGAACGGGTAATCGGGTTGTTTGGTTTGATAAAGTTAATAAAATTATTTATTGTGGGTTGAAAACCCTGTGTGCTCACCAGGCTCCCAAGCCTGACCCACTCAGTTTCTTGTATTACAGGTAGTGGCGCATGAGCATAGATGTGATGTCTTGGGATGAGAGATTAAGAAATTTTAGGCCTCTAAATATAGAATAATGTACTAAGGCCTATGTTTTATTGTTTATGCTTATGATCTGTATCGAACATGACATCCCGAGTCTTTTTAATGAAATACATTTCTACGGAAATGCTTTGGATAAATCTCTATCATATTTTGTTTTGGGACAAATTCCGCAACACTTTTATTTAAAATGTTACTCTGATTTTTAAACAAAGCACAAACAAAATCAGTTTTTTCTGGCCATGAAAATGGGGATGTCACAGTTGGTATCAGAGCATTAGTTTAAGCGGAGTAAGAATTTGTAGGATTTCTAGACTTAAACATAGAATGCTAAGCGATGATTGTGAGGTTTGAGCACTAGCTTATCTAGGAAAGTATGCCTAATATGCTTTATGTGCTAAATGCTTATGCCTTATATGCTATTATTTATTCGGATCTATGGTCTGTTGCCGACCGGATCTGGAAACCTTATGTGATTAGGATTCTAAACATATGACTACGATATTAGAACTAACATGTAAACGTTTCAAAGAGATAAGAATGATTTGAGCATCAATCCGATATAAAGATCTAATATCACCTTATTCGGTGTATAGATCAAGATGGAAAGGACCCGTAGCGGAAACATGAATGTAAATGGAAACAGAAACCAACCCCCAGTGATTGAGCAAGTACTGGTTGTGGAAGCCGCTGCTGAGCCAATAACGATGGCCGGAGTGCAAGCGATGATCTAGACAATGTTGGATCATCAAATAGAGGAAACCAGACGTTTGCTCCAGCAAAATCGAGAGGAAGCGACCATACAGATCGAACAACCCAAGTTGAACAAAAGGGCACACTAAGGAGGGAAACTATAGTGGAACCGTTGGTCAAGTCAACCCACCAATAGTTCAACAAAACTACCAAGATGACGGAGTCGAGAGAAATGGATGCAAGTACAAGGATTTTATGACTTGCAAGCCATCGACTTTCACTGGAAAAGAAGATCTGATCGGGGTCATGGATTGGATCTCGGAGATATAGTTAGCTTTCATGACGTGCGGTTGCAGAGGAAAACTACAGACCATGTTTGCAGTGCGTCAGTTTCGAGGAGGCGTTGTATGTCGGTGGAATACCTTGGGAAAGACTTTAAGCCCGAACGAGCCCCTGCAACTGACATGGGCAGAATTTCTGGTGCAATTCAAACGAAAGTACTGCTCAGCTCAAAACATGCTAGAGCTAGAGAACTAGTTCCTAACCCTAAAGAAGGGAAGCATGTCAATCGATGAATACACGAACAACTTCACAGAAAAGATGGAGTTTGCGTTGCGTCTTGTTCTGGATGAGCTGACGAAAATCGATAAGTACGCAAAGGGACTTCCATGGGAGTACACGGTGCAAGTGCTTCAGGCACATACTCTGGAGGCAGCTATCTAGGCTGCCAAGTCTGTGGAAGATATGATTAAGGGAAGAGCTGCCAGTAAGGTTGAGGTTGGCGAGAAGAGGAAATTTGAAGAGTCTTCTAAATCCAACAAAAATAAGAGCAAGTTTAGTTCAAAGAAGTTCGTGGGAGGAGGAAATGAATTGAAATGGTGCGAGAAGTGCAAGAAGAAGCACTCGGGAAAATGTAGCGAGGAAGTAACCTGCTACAAGTGTGGGAAAACGGGGCACTATGCCAATGAGTGCACCATCAACAAGAGGGTGTGCTACGAGTGCCGTGAAGAAGGGCATAATGCTAAGGATTTCCCAAAGAAGAAAGATGCGGAAGGCCGAACATTCCACTAAAGCAGAAGGTGAGAGCCTTCCAGATGACGCTCGAGGCTGCAAAGGAGGCAGCAGACGTCGCTTCAGGGACCTTTCTTGTAAATGGTTTGCCTGCCAATATACTATTTGATTGTGGAGCCAACTACTACTTTGTGTCGTGTAAATTTGATAGAAAACTAGCATTACCTGTAGAAAAACTTGATAATGCCCTGATTGTAGAAGTTTCCAGTGGCAACTTCATACCTATTAGTAATCGTATTAAGATCGTAGTCATCGACCTAAACGGAAATGAATTCCATGAGGAGCTATTACCGATAGATTTAAACGGTTTCAACATCGTTTTGGGTATGCATTGGCTTGGCGCCAACAATGCTGAGATTCAATGCCGAAAGAAGATAGTAAGGGTAAACCCACCCGGAAAGGAATCATTTATAGTGTACGGGGACAAACGCAGAGTGAATTCTGGAATCATCTCCCTGATGAAAGCCATGAAATGTTTGTCCAAAGGATGTGCATTGAACTTGGCATTCGTAGTCAATGCTAAGAAGGAAAAGAAAGAGGTGCAGAATATACCGGTTGTGTGTGATTATCCGGAAGTCTTTCCCAAAGATCTTCCCGGATTACCACCTGATAGGTAGGTGGAGTTTCTGATAGACTTGTTACCAGGTACAACACCGATAGCAAAGGCACCTTACCGATTAGCACCAACGGAGATGAAGGAGCTTATGACGCAACTTCAGGAGTTGTTGGACAACGGTTTCATTCGACTTAGTTCATCACCCTGGGGAGCTCCGGTGTTATTCATGTAGAAAAAGGACGGAAGTATGAGAATGTGTATAGACTACCAAGAGTTGAATAAGGCAACGGTGAAGAACAAGTATCCATTGCCGAGGATTGATGACCTATTCGATCAGCTGCAAGGTTCGAGCTACTTCTCAAAGATCGATCTTAGGTCAGGATATCATCAGCTGAAGGTAAGAGACCAGCATATTGAGAAGACTGCATTTAGAACGAGATATGGACACTACGAGTTCTTGGTTATGTCCTTCGGACTAACCAATGCTCCAGCAACATTCATGGATTTGATGAATAGGGTTTGTAAACCATTCCTCGATAAATCCGTGATAGTGTTCATCGACAACATTCTGATCTACTCGAAAAGCCAAGAGGAGCATGGCATGCACCTACGGGAAGTGTTGGAAGTTTTAAAGAAGGAGAAGTTTTACGCCAAGTTCTCCAAATGTGACTTTTGGATATGAGAAGTCCAGTTCTTGGGTCACGTGGCTAACCATGAAGGGATAATGGTTGACCCCGCAAAGATCGAGGCTGTGATGAAGTGGGAACGTCCGAAAAGTCCCACGGAGATCTGAAGCTTTCTAGGATTAGCCGGATATTACCGACGATTTATCCAATGCTTTTCTTCGATAGTTGATCCATTGACAACATTGACCCACAAAGGAGCTACATATATGTGGAGTGAGCAACACGATGAGGCATTCGAGAAGCTAAAGAAGAAGTTATGTGAAGCACCGATACTTTCTCTACCCGATGGAGTTGAAGACTCCGCGGTATACAGTAACGCATCTGGAGTCGGGTTAGGTTGTGTTCTGACCCAAAGAAAAAAGGTGATAGCATACGCATCTAGACAATTGAAAGAGCACGAAAAGAACTACCCCACTCATGATCTAGAGTTGGAAACGATAGTATTTGCCTTAAATATATAGAGGCATTACCTCTATGGCATGAAGTGCAAGCTTTTCACTGATCATAAGAGCCTCCAGTATCTCTTTAATCAGAAAGAATTGAACATGAGGCAACGACGCTGGCTAGAGTTACTCAAGGACTACGACTGTGAGATACTTCACCACCCCGGTAAAGCAAATGTTGTTGCTGATGCTCTCTGTCGGAAAGTCAACCTTGAATGGAAAAGGCCAAGTGCGTTGAGAATTGAAGTCGTGTCAACAATTGTGGAAAGTATAAGGAAAGCCCGAGAAGAAGCTTTAGAGAAGAATGACCGAAAGGAAGAACGTTTGGGCAAAATGTTAGTGTTCGGTACAAACAGTCGAGGACTGAAGGTATTCCAAGATCGGATTTGGGTACCTAAGACAGGAGGAATAAGAGAGTTCTGATGGAATAAGCACACAAGACCATGTACTCGATTCATCCCGGTAGCACTAAAATGTATAGGGACCTAAAACCCTACTACTGGTGGCCGACGATGAAGCTCGATGTTGCGAAGTATGTGGTCGAGTGCGTGACATGTGCAAGAGTTAAGGCACAACATTAGAAACCGTATGGAAGTTTAGAACCTTTACATGTACCCATGGGTAAATGGGAAGACATCACCATGGATTTTGTGACTAAACTGCGCAGGACGAAGAACGGACATGACATGATTGGGGTAGTCGTGCATCGTTTCACCAAGAGTGCACACTTCATAGCAGCCAACGAGAAGTGGTCTATGGATAAGCTCGCAAATGCTTACGTGAAGGAAATTATAAGACCTCACGGTGTTCCTCTTATAATCGTGTCAAATCGTGAAAGTCATTTCACGTTGAGGTTTTGGAGGAGTCTACAAGAGGAGTTGGGTACAAAGTTGTGTTTGAGTACTGCTTACCATCCACAAACTGATGGTCAGAGCGAAAGAACGATTCAAACACTGGAAGATACGCTGAGAGCATGTACCCTTGAGTTCCAACCCTCATTTTCTTCACACCTTTCTTATTCTTTCTTCTCTTTACTCTCTCTCTCTCTCTAGAACCTCTCTCTAGCCCCGAAACCCCAGAAAACCCTAGGGAACCTCCCTAGCACGAGGTGGAAGCCCCGGAGTGCTCGATGGCTCCGAGAAGAAGAGCTTTTCGGATCGGGAACGCTGCTCCAAGCAAAGCCCTGTTTTCTATAAAACCCGCTGTAAGTAAGCTACGCCTACACTATTTTAAATATATCATTTATTTAATTATAGTAACATTATTAGGAACTTATAATAAGTACTTGGGCTATTATTATGGGTTATATAAGTATTGTTTGATGCTTATATAATAGTAATAATAGCTAGACTATTAACTAGTCTCAGCGAATAATAGACTAAACTGTAGTGGTAATAAAACTAGGTTTCGTCGAAGGAAATTATTTTTAAGAAGTGAAGCGCTGTCTGAGTTCGGATTCACCACCTTTTCAGGTGAGTGCATAGTTACTTTCAGCTTACACATAGATATGAAGTATTTTACATAAATTACGTGTTGTGTGTGCATATTATCTATATACTTGCTATCTTTTCTAGATGAACGATTTTATACATTTTTAAAAAGATATAATAGTAGATGTAAATAAAATAATGAGAGGCCTCGTTATAGATGTTATTGATGATCCAGTCATCTAGTGGAGTATAGATGATGACCACAGACTATTCTAGACAGTCTAGTGGAACGTTAGCAGGCTCGCAACCTATAGGTGTTTATTTGAATTGTGTGCTCACCAGGTGTACTCCATCCCCCACATGGTTGCTGTAACAACCCGAAATTTCCGTATAAATTATTGTAACTCTTTTGTAATTCAACTCGCACAACCAATCGTCATTCCAAATTTGATTTACGATCTTCCGTATAATTAAGTCATTTATTAGTATACATTTAAAATGACTTAATGGGTGTCTTAATACATTTAGAAATCATTTTAACATCCAACTTTAGTGATCAGAATATTTCTAGAAATTACCATATCGGGTTACGGTAACTCAATCGGGTAGAATTCTATCGTGTCCAATTCCCGAACACTATATAAACATGATTTAGACTCAATTTGAAGCCTTTGGCCAAATTCACACTAAACTCTTACAACCTCTCTCCTCCAAGCTAGAAAAGGTCCAAATCACAAGTTTAAGGCTTCAAATCTTTAAGGTAACCTCTCTAGCATGTTATTCATCATCTTTAGCCTTCAAATTGATGAAGTAATTGAGTTTTGGGGTCAAGAACATGAGTTTACGGCCAAGGAGCAAGCTTGGGCCGTAAACTCCATTTTATGGGGTTTTAAGCTCTTAAACTCCTTCCAAAACTCAATTGGACTTTAGATATGACTAAGGGACTTCAAGATATGGACTTAGAACATGTAAATCTTTGATTTTGAGGACTTTGAAGGAGTTTACGGCCAAGGCATAAGCTTAGGCCGTAAACTCATGTTAATGGGGTTTTTCATGCCCTTAAACCCTTCCAAATCACCTCTATGGCTTAGATATGAATTATAGGACCTTGGTATCAGCAATTGGACACTTGAAACATGATTTTTGGGGGACTTAGATGAGTTTACGGCCAAGGATAGTGCTTGGGCCGTAAACTCCCCAAAACTTGACATAAAACCAATTCTAAGGTGTTAGAAAGCCATCCAACACCACCAAAAGCTTTGGAATAAATCAAGGGACCAACCAAAAATACTTTGAAGGCCTTAAACACATCTTTTATGGGGTTTCTAAGAGTTTACGGCCAAGACCTATTCTTGGGCCGTAAACTCCAAAATCTTTGGTGTTAGAATGCAAACTAAACACCCCTACAAGCTTTAGATGAATTTTAGAAGCCATTCTATGCTAGTTTCAGGCCTTGAAACACATTGTAGCTTGTTATATTAGAGTTTACAGCCATGAAGGGGGTTTCATGGGCCGTAAACTCCATAAATCCCTTATATGTCACTTGCAAACTCATTTCTAGGCTTGTGGGAATTTTTAGAATCACATGTGATTGATTTTAACAACATTTAGCATCATTTTCATAAGGATTAAGGAGTTTACGGCTAGGAGCCTATGCTAGGCCGTAAACTCCCATAAAATTTATCATTTTAGTGATTTCAATCCATTCCATGCATTTAGAACAAAGCCTAGAATCATTTCCCATGTCCATGAAAGCCATTTAAGCCATTTTAACACCCAAAACCACACCCACATGAGTTTACGGCCGTAAACTCATGTATGTGTGTGTTTTGTGGTTGTAAACTCATTTAAATATTTACTTATGGAGAGTAAACTCAAGTCCCAAGTCCCTAGTGCCTTTACAAGTCCTTAAACGCCACCCGGGTCACTCCAAACGCTCATTTTAAGGTGTTTGACCTCATTGGAGTGTAATGTTCCATATGATTAGTGAATATATCCCTAATTGTATATATATGGACCTTATTTCATTTTACATAGGGTCATCGCGAGTAATCAAACCCCGAACCAACGTCTAGCATTCAAAACCGACACATTTCCGAGTCCGGTGAGTTCATACCCCTACCCTTTTTCACTGTTTTCAATGTTTTTAGGGGGGGGAACACAAGCAAAGTACAAGGGAATTCTTGTACTCAAAACATGTTTTCAGATGTGTGTCTATTAATTCATATGCTTTTGTTACTGATTACCACAACTGATAACCATTTGAACATGCAGATCACGTAACATATATTTGTGAATTAGGTCTTTAAACTGTTATGTTATACATATATTTCACAAATGATTTTCCACAATTTATCAGTTAAAAGCATTACATAAGACATTTGAATATAATACCTGTACACTGTTTTGTCCTCGGTAACACTCCACATATATACGCGAGTGGAGGACTATTCTATTATTACTAGTAAATTTGTTAATCCTGTATAATTGGAGACACGTCCTTGGAGAACACTCCACCAAGGTACGTGAGTGGAGGACTACACCCATAACCAGAATCTCTGGTATTTAGAGAGCGTGACTTGAGTGTATAGATCTATACGGGGCTGACTACCCCACACCTGGCTGCTAGCTACAGCCGAACCGAAATGGTTCAAGGGTGACGAAAGTCATAAGTATGTGGACGACTTATTTCCACATGTGGACTACTTATTGCCACAGGTTTTAGTCTATTGTATGGTTATGGAACTCGCAATTAGGATAACAGAGATTTACTTATAGTAATAACGAATCACTCTATACATCTTTTACATCTTTCACATCTTTCACAACACTGTAACCAACATTTAGGAAAGTACGGGACTTTCCTAGGGAAAACATGGAAACCAATCACAATTACATCTTTCACATCTTTACATTGTTTACATTTGAAACCAACATGCAGGAAAGCATGGGGCTTTTCTGGGTAACACTTACCTAACTAGAAAGAGTAACAAACTGGATAACATTACAACTTTTACAATTTGTAATACACAATAAGGAAAGTATGGGACTTTCCTGGTAACACATGATAAGCAAACAGATCAGTTTAATCAGTCAGATAACTAACTATACATTTTCACCTGAATAAACATGTTTTCAATGTACAAACTTATCATACCTTTCATTTGTGAATCAATAACTAACTATTAAGAAAATATGGGATTTTTCTTGGTACATACGACATTTCAGAAACGGAAAGGAAACTCGAATCATGTTCACTAACAAAAACCACTTATGAACTCACCAGCTTTATGCTGATTTTCAAACCGCTTGTGTTCTCAGGTCAGCGTTAGAACAGGTACCCGAAGATTTCTTTTGATCAGAAGATGGAGTACATGAAGACCCGTTTCATTTTGTCTATATACTATGTATTACAATTGTACAAACTTTACTTTTGAAACAAGTGTAAAAATTTATAATGTAATGTAATGGTTGTTTTACTTTACTTACTATATGCATTGGATTTGATACTCAACGTGGAGTCAACCCCGGGAACGTTTCCGCCTTTGGTTTTCGGGGTGTGACAGATTGGTATCAGAGCCCTTGTTTATAGTGAATGAAGTATACCAAACCTTACATGGTATAAAACTATAAACACAAAAGGGCCTAAGTGCTCTGAATTAAAAGTATCTTCAAACTACAAGTATTTTCAAAACGTATACAAGTATACCGAATCGTCGCTATCCATAACTACAAGTAGAACCAAACATAAGTAATTGGGTGTTGTGTATTATGGTTAAACCTGGGCAGTTATGTAGTCGTGTCTAGGGTCAATATAGCCTGTCCAACTATATTCATTCGAGACACGGCCAACATGTGCTTGGGAGTGACTGTAATATGCGGCATGCCTAAAACTTACCCAATATCCCAAACAACAAATCGTCACTGCAGTAAACCATGAAATACTATGGGAGTATTTCTTGAGCCGTTTCTTTGTAGAAATTCTTGTATACGCGTTAATCCTTGATTATTATTCTTGTGATAAAATGCTCTATATATATAACTCCTTTCTGCCTATTCACTTAGTATGATACTATGATTGCTTTGATGAGATATCTCCTGTCCCATATCTCTTGATTCAATTCAGAGGACTTATGATCCTCTCTTTCCTGATCTTTTTAGATCAAGATGCCTCCAAGAAAAAGACCCAGCTCAAAGAACAACGATAATCCCTCTTCACCGCCACCCCCTCCCCAGTTTGACCTAGCATCACTCCAGACGATGATGACAGCTGCAATGGTAGCAGCTATGTCGCAAATGAACTCTAATAATTCAGGAGGTGGTTCTCAATCTCAAAACCCTGAAGGTAGTCAGGGGCACCAAAGAGGAAATTCTTATAAGGATTTCATGAACGCGAAACCAACTTCCTTTAATGGCACTGGAGGTGTCATATCCTTATCCAGATGGTTCGAGAAAATCGAATCCATCTTCGAAATCTGTGCTTGTGCAGAGTCTGATAAAGTTAAATTTGCGGCTTGTACCTTCGAGGATAAAGCCTTGACTTGGTGGAATGGCCGAGTCAAATCTCTGACCTTACCTATAGCCAATGCCATGGGCTGGGAGGCCATGAAAGAACTTCTCATTGCTGAGTACTGCCCCCGTGGCGAAATGCAAAAATTAGAACACGAGCTTTGGAACTTAAAGATGAAAGGTTCTGACGTTGCTGCGTATACTTCCCGATTTGATGACCTCGCACTTCTCTGCCCGGGATTAGTCACTCCTGAAAACAAAAAGATCGAAAGGTTCGTTTGGGGATTATCTCAACCAACAAAGAGTCATGTTTTGGCTGCTCGTCCGAATACTTATGATAGTGCCAAGACTTTGGCTCAAATTCTGATTGATCACAGCGACGACGTTAAGGAAATCACTACCACTTCTGAACCGACTCAAAGGAGTGGTGAAAAGAGGAAATTCTGGAAAAAGAAGAAGGGTCAATTTTCTCAAGGATCTTCCAAGAAACAACAGACGGTAGCAGTCCATGCTGCTACTGTTACTCCTGTTACTGCAGTTTCTGTCATGGGATCCACAGCTTCAACTCCTACCAGTAAATATGTTGGTAACCTTCCCCTGTGTGACAAGTGTAAATACCATCATCATCCTGGTCCTTGCCGAGAATTGTCTTGCACCAGCTGTGGTAAGAAAGGACACACGGTTCGATTCTGCAGAACTCCTACCCAATCAACCAACCAATCATCGGGAGCAGGTGTTAGTCAAGCCTGCTACAACTGTGGAGAAGTTGGGCATTTCAAAAGGAACTGTCCCAAGAAGTCAACTGCTGATAACACTAGAAGGATTCTAACCATGGGACGAGAGGAAGCGGTTGCTGATCCCACTGTTGTTTCGGGTACGTTCCTTCTCGACAATTCATATGCTAGTATACTTTTCGATTCGGGTGCTGAAAGGAGTTTTGTTAGTCATGCATTCAAACATAATCTAAAACCAAATCCTCAACCATTAACTGAAACGTTTACCGTCGAGATGGCTAACGGTGAGAAAGAACGCGCTAACGATATATTCATAGGTTGTACGCTTACCTTAAACGATCACTCATTTCCTATAGATCTCATGCCCGTCTCCATTAAGAGCTTTGATGTTATCATTGGCATGGATTGGTTGAGTCCCAATCATGCTGACATTCTTTGTTACAAAAAAGCTATCCGTCTCCATTTTCCTTCAGATCAAACTCTGGTAATCTATGGCGATAAACCCAGTTCAAATCTTCATATCATCTCTTGCATCAAAGCTCGAAAGCTCCTTCGAAAGGAGTGCATTGCATTCTTAGCTCATGTGATCAACAAGAATCAAGAAGTTAAAAACCTCGCGAGCATCCCCGAGGTCTGCAATTTTCCCGATGTGTTCCCTGAAGAGCTTCCAGGAATTCCTTCCAAACGTCAGGTCGAGTTCCGCATTGACCTAATTCCCGGAGCTACTCCCGTAGCAAAATCTCCGTATCGTCTAACTCCAGCAGAAATACCGGAGTTATCCAGTCAACTCAATCAGTTGCTCAGTAAAGGATTCATTAGGCCGAGTTCCTCACCCTGGGGAGTTCCGGTTCTGTTTGTCAAGAAGAAAGATGGATCCTTTCGAATGTGTATCGACTATCGTGAACTGAACAAATTGACCGTTAAGAACCGATATCCTCTTCCACGTATAGATGACCTCTTCGATCAACTTCAGGGAGCCAGCTACTTTTCTAAGATAGACCTTCGGTCAGGGTACCATCAGTTGCGAGTTCATGAAAGTGATGTACCCAAAACAACTTTTAGGACTCCGTATGGACACTACGAGTTCGTAGTGATGCCCTTCGGTCTAACCAATGCACCGGCTGTGTTCATGGACCTTATGAACCGGGTGTGCCGTCCCTTTTTAGACAAATTCGTCATAGTGTTGATTGACGACATCCTCGTTTACTCCCGAAGTGAAGAAGACCACAAACAACACTTGAGGCTAGTGTTGGAGACCCTCAGATCCGAAAAACTATACGCGAAATTTTCCAAATGTGAATTCTGGATACGGAAGGTAACTTTCCTCGGTCACGTGGTAAGTGGGGAAGGTATTCATGTAGATCCTTCCAAGATCAAAGCAATAGAGAATTGGTCGGCACCAAAAACACCCACAGAAATTCGTCAATTCTTGGATCTCGCCGGCTACTATCGGCGATTCATTCAAAACTTTTCCAAAATCGCCAAACCTTTAACCACTCTAACACAGAAAGGTGTACCCTTTTGTTGGAGTGATAAGCAAGAAACTGCATTCCAAACGTTGAAGAAAGCCTTATGTAGCGCGCCTGTTCTGTCTCTACCTGAAGGGACAGAGGATTTCGTCGTCTACTGCGATGCGTCTAATCAAGGTTTAGGCTGTGTGCTTATGCAAAGAGGAAAGGTGATTGCTTACGCCTCAAGGCAGTTGAAAGCACACGAGGTCAACTATACTACACACGACTTGGAACTAGGAGCTGTAGTCTTTGCATTAAAGATTTGGAGACATTATCTCTACGGAACCAAGTGCACAATCTTCACTGATCACAAGAGCCTTCAACACATCTTTAATCAAAAAGACTTAAACATGTGACAACGGCGATGGGTAGAATTACTCAGTGATTATGAGTGTGAAATCCGTTACCATCCTGGCAAGGCCAACGTGGTAGCAGATGCCCTTAGTCGAAAGGATAGTGCAGGCCACAAAGTAAAGAACCAGTCGATGACCATCCATTCCAACCTACCCGTGCAAATCCGAGAAGCTCAATTAGAAGCTCTGAAACCTGAGAACATGACAACTGAAGCTTTGAGAGGGATGGAAAAGAAACTTGAGATCAGAGGTGACAGAGTTCACTGTTTCATGAATCGAATCTGGATTCCCAAATCTAGAGGATTCAGAGAAATAGTCATGGAAGAAGCGCACAAAACTAAATACTCTGTTCACCCAGGTTCTGACAAGATGTACTTTGATCTCAAGAAACAATATTGGTGGCCAAACATGAAAGCTGAGATAGCTACATTCGTGGGCAAGTGCTTGACTTGCGCCAAAGTCAAAGTCGAACATCAGAAACCTTCAGGTCTGCTTCAACAACCCGAAATTCCCGAGTGGAAATGGGAGATGATTACCATGGACTTCATCACCAAACTACCCAAGTGTTCTAGTGGGTACGATACCATTTGGGTAATTGTCGATCGTTTGACAAAATCCGCTCACTTCATTCCAATTAAAGAATCATTCAAGATGGAAAGACTTGCGCGAATCTACATCCAAGAAGTAGTACGTCTACACGGTGTACCTGTATCCATTATCTCTGATCGAGATAGCAGGTTTACCTCCAGATTCTGGCAATCCCTTCAGAAAGCCCTTGGAACCAAACTAAATATGAGCACGGCATATCATCCTCAAACCGATGGACAAAGTGAAAGAACAATTCAAACCCTGGAAGACATGCTTAGGGCATGTGTCATTGACTTTGGAAAATCGTGGGACACTCATTTATCCTTGATCGAATTCTCGTACAACAACAGTTACCACACCAGCATTAGGGCTGCTCCATTCGAAGCCCTATACGGTCGTAAGTACAGATCCCCTCTGTGCTGGGCCGAGGTGGGGGATACACAATTAGCCAGGAATCGAATTTCCGACAGTGCTCTCACTGGTCCTGAAATCATCCGCGAAACCACCGAAAAGATCATTCAAATCCGTAACCGACTGAAAGCCTCACGCGATCGTCAAAAGAGTTACGCTGATAATCGTCGGAAACCCCTTGAATTCCAGGTTGGAGATCGGGTTCTGTTAAAAGTCTCGCCCTGGAAAGGCACTATACGTTTTGGTAAACGTGGGAAACTTAATCCAAGGTACATTGGACCCTTTGAGATTCTCTCCAGGATCAGTCCAGTTGCCTATAAACTTCATTTACCTCACGAACTCAGTAACATTCATCCTGTCTTCCATGTTTCAAATCTCAAAAAGTGCCTATCCGATGAAACCCTAATGATTCCATTAGACGAGATCAAAATCAATGAAAACCTTAACTTTGTGGAGGAACCAATCGAAATCATGGATCGAGAAATCAAACGCACGAAACAGAGTCGTATTCCGTTGGTGAAGGTTCGCTGGAATGCCAAGCGAGGACCGGAGTTCACTTGGGAGCGAGAAGATTCGATTAAACAAAAATATCCACAACTCTTTTCTAATCCATGATTTGTATCTTGTTTTGTGTTTTAAACTTTGAATTTCGGGACGAAATTCTCTCTAACGGGGGGATAATGTAACAACCCGAAATTTCCGTATAAATTATTGTAACTCTTTTGTAATTCAACTCGCACAACCAATCGTCATTCCAAATTTGATTTATGATCTTCCGTATAATTAAGTCATTTATTAGTATACATTTAAAATGACTTAATGGGTGTCTTAATACATTTAGAAATCATTTTAACACCCAACTTTAGTGATCAGAATATTTCTAGAAATTACCATATCGGGTTACGGTAACTCAATCGGGTAGAATTCTATCGTGTCCAATTCCCGAACAGTATATAAACATGATTTAGACTCAATTTGAAGCCTTTGGCCAAATTCACACTAAACTCTTACAACCTCTCTCCTCCAAGCTAGAAAAGGTCCAAATCACAAGTTTAAGGCTTCAAATCTTTAAGGTAACCTCTCTAGCATGTTATTCATCATCTTTAGCCTTCAAATTGATGAAGTAATTGAGTTTTGGGGTCAAGAACATGAGTTTACGGCCAAGGAGCAAGCTTGGGCCGTAAACTCCATTTTATGGGGTTTTAAGCTCTTAAACTCCTTCCAAAACTCAATTGGACTTTAGATATGACTAAGGGACTTCAAGATATGGACTTAGAACATGTAAATCTTTGATTTTGAGGACTTTGAAGGAGTTTACGGCCAAGGCATAAGCTTAGGCCGTAAACTCATGTTAATGGGGTTTTTCATGCCCTTAAACCCTTCCAAATCACCTCTGTGGCTTAGATATGAATTATAGGACCTTGGTATAAGCAATTGGACACTTGAAACATGATTTTTGGGGGACTTAGATGAGTTTACGGCCAAGGATAGTGCTTGGGCCGTAAACTCCCCAAAACTTGACATAAAACCAATTCTAAGGTGTTAGAAAGCCATCCAACACCACCAAAAGCTTTGGAATAAATCAAGGGACCAACCAAAAATACTTTGAAGGCCTTAAACACATCTTTTATGGGGTTTCTAAGAGTTTACGGCCAAGACCTGTTCTTGGGCCGTAAACTCCAAAATCTTTGGTGTTAGAATGCAAACTAAACACCCCTACAGCCTTTAGATGAATTTTAGAAGCCATTCTATGCTAGTTTCAGGCCTTGAAACACATTGTAGCTTGTTATATTAGAGTTTACGGCCATGAAGAGGGTTTCATGGGCCGTAAACTCCATAAATCCCTTATATGTCACTTGCAAACTCATTTCTAGGCTTGTGGGAATTTTTAGAATCACATGTGATTGATTTTAACAACATTTAGCATCATTTTCATAAGGATTAAGGAGTTTACGGCCAGGAGCCTATGCTAGGCCGTAAACTCCCATAAAATTTATCATTTTAGTGATTTCAATCCATTCCATGCATTTAGAACAAAGCCTAGAATCATTTCCCATGTCCATGAAAGCCATTTAAGCCATTTTAACACCCAAAACCACACCCACATGAGTTTACGGCCGTAAACTCATGTATGTGTGTGTTTTGTGGTTGTAAACTCATTTAAATATTTACTTATGGAGAGTAAACTCAAGTCCCAAGTCCCTAGTGCCATTACAAGTCCTTAAACGCCACCCGGGTCACTCCAAACGCTCATTTTAAGGTGTTTGACCTCATTGGAGTGTAATGTTCCATATGATTAGTGAATATATCCCTAATTGTATATATATGGACCTTATTTCATTTTACATAGGGTCATCGTGAGTAATCAAACCCCGAACCAACGTCTAGCATTCAAAACCGACACATTTCCGAGTCCGGTGAGTTCATACCCCTACCTTTTTTCACTGTTTTCAATGTTTTTAGGGGGGGAACACAAGCAAAGTACAAGGGAATTCTTGTACTCAAAACATGTTTTCAGATGTGTGTCTATTAATTCATATGCTTTTGTTACTGATTACCACAACTGATAACCATTTGAACATGCAGATCACGTAACATATATTTGTGAATTAGGTCTTTAAACTGTTATGTTATACATATATTTCACAAATGATTTTCCACAATTTATCAGTTAAAAGCATTACATAAGACATTTGAATATAATACCTGTACACTGTTTTGTCCTCGGTAACACTCCACATATATACGCGAGTGGAGGACTATTCTATTATTACTAGTAAATTTGTTAATCCTGTATAATTGGAGACACGTCCTTGGAGAACACTCCACCAAGGTACGCGAGTGGAGGACTACACCCATAACCAGAATCTCTGGTATTTAGAGAGCGTGACTTGAGTGTATAGATCTATACGGGGCTGACTACCCCACACCTGGCTGCTAGCTACAGCCGAACCGAAATGGTTCAAGGGTGACGAAAGTCATAAGTATGTGGACGACTTATTGCCACATGTGGACTACTTATTGCCATAGGTTTTAGTCTATTGTATGGTTATGGAACTCGCAATTAGGATAACAGAGATTTACTTATAGTAATAATGAATCACTCTATACATCTTTTACATCTTTCACATCTTTCACAACACTGTAACCAACATTTAGGAAAGTACGGGACTTTCCTAGGGAAAACATGGAAACCAATCACAATTACATCTTTCACATCTTTACATCGTTTACATTTGAAACCAACATGCAGGAAAGCATGGGGCTTTTCTGGGTAACACTTACCTAACTAGAAAGAGTAACAAACTGGATAACATTACATCTTTTACAATTTGTAATACACAATAAGGAAAGTATGGGACTTTCCTGGTAACACATGATAAGAAAACAGATCAGTTTAATCAGTCAGATAACTAACTATACATTTTCACCTGAATAAACATGTTTTCAATGTACAAACTTATCATACCTTTCATTTGTGAATCAATAACTAACTATTAAGAAAATATGGGATTTTTCTTGGTACATACGACATTTCAGAAATGGAAAGGAAACTCGAATCATGTTCACTAACAAAAACCACTTATGAACTCACCAGCTTTATGTTGATTTTCAAACCGCTTGTGTTCTCAGGTCAGCGTTAGAACAGGTACCCGAAGATTTCTTTTGATCAGAAGATGGAGTACATGAAGACCCGTTTCATTTTGTCTATATACTATGTATTACAATTGTACAAACTTTACTTTTGAAACAAGTGTAAAACTTTATAATGTAATGTAATGGTTGTTTTACTTTACTTACTATATGCATTGGATTTGATACTCAACGTGGAGTCAACCTCGGGAACGTTTCCGCCTTTGGTTTTCGGGGTGTGACAGTTGCCTTAAGGACATTTATTGCTGAGGAATCCCCTTAGTAGTAGTGTCCATCCCGATGAAAGTCCTTAGACTAGGTCCCTTGTGTTAGATGTTTTAGGGACGTAAAGTGAGGATAACGGGAATGGGTAATCGGGTTGTTTGGTTTGATAAAGTTAATAAAATTATTTATTGTGGGTTGAAAACCCTATGTGCTCACCAGGCTCCCAAGCCTGACCCACTCAGTTTCTTGTATTACAGGTAGTGGCGCATGAGCATAGATGTGATGTCATGGGATGAGAGATTAAGAAATTTTAGGCCTGTAAATACGGAATAATGTAGTCAGGCCTATGTTGTATTGTTTATGCTTATGATATGTACCGAACATGACATCCCGAGTCTTTTTAATGAAATACAATTCTATTGAAATGCTTTTGATAAATCTCTATCATATTTTGTTTTGGGACAAATTCCGCAACACTTTTATTTAAAATGTTACGCTGATTTTTAAACAAAGCATAAACAAAATCAGTTTTTTCTGGCCATGAAAATGGGGATGTCACACTTTACATGCTTCATGCCCTATTACTCCAAAAACCAAGCTAGAAAGGAACTTAACTTATGGGGAATGGCTTTTGCATAACAACTAGAAAGGCTTTCTGCATCAATGATCCACATAGAACTCAAATCTGGAGTTTCAACTCCAGATCTAACTCATGCACCAAGATCTCATCAATATTTCTCCAACCAAACCCTAAAACTCCATGAAAATGGAACTAGAAAGGAGAAGGCCAAGGATAACGATTTGTTACCTCCAAAATGACCTCCCACTGAAGTATAATCCGGATCTCTTCAAGTCTCCTTGATCCTAGCTTCTTGATCTTCAAGATCCCTTCACCAATCACACCAATTTGCTTCCAAGGCTTCTCACAAAAGAAATTAGGGTTTCTGGATCTCAAAGGGGGCTAAGGGAGCTGAGGGGAGGACATTAAGTCCTTTAAATAGGGAGCAAACCTGAAGATTAGGGCTTTTCCTCATCCAGCACCGACTCGTCGAGTGAGGCCACTTAATCACGTGCCCAGCACTCGCTTCGACTCGGTGAGTCAAGAGCCCTACTCGCCAAGTCCCTTCCTTTATTTTCATATAGCACCCTTCAACTTCTTGCTTCTAAACTTGGGATGTTATAGGAAAACAACATAAAAACTCGAGTAATCTACATAACAACACTTAATAAACCTGCCAAGAGACACTAACAAATTATTACTATTAGTTAGTATATTAGGAATCATATAGTGCACACACTTATATGCACCTTTTCCTTCTCAGACATGGAAGGATTCAACCAAAGAGACCCCTATTACCCTGCATTAGAAGCTAAAGGTTGGATTTAGGAGGAATCAGACAAGGTGATTCTAGAGGAGGACATAGATGAGGATCAAGAAGAGGATCCCAAGGAGGCGTTATGTCACACCCCCAAACCGAAACGGTGGAAACGTTCGGGGGCGGAGGACGTCATGCTCAGTATCATAACCATAGTGAAGAAAGCAAACACAACCATCATAAATATAATTTAAAAGGGTACATTGTTTCCGAAATACATGTTTCCAAATGAATTACATATGATGTTCAAAATATAGCAAAACAATCTACGCCTTAGCGTCTTGACTACAGAAATCTTGTGGTTACCTGAATTACTGATTACCTGAGAATACAAGTTGTTTTGAAATGAGAGTATCAACATAAAGCTGGTGAGTTCATAAGCAATTTATGAGTGAAGAATGAATGTAGTTCTTTTAAGTTTGTTACAAGTTTGTTACTAGAAAATCCAATATTTTCAAAAAGGTTTGTTGTAGTCTCAACTAAACCGAGACTTTATATATGTAAATAAATCGTCATACTTATGTGTGGTTTTATTTTTAAATAAAACTCTTTTGTGCAAATACTTAGAATTTCCGTGAACTTTATCTTTTGTTAATAACCCATGTGAGATGTTATAACCATACTAAAGACTAGAAGACCTCGTATGCGACGTTCTTCAGGCGTTGAAATGTTATGACACTTGTCACCCTAGACCTGCCGGTCTAGCTGTTGCAAGCAGCTTAGGTGCAGGTTTGTCTGACCTAGTATAGATCTATACACAACTATCACGTTCTGCCTCCAGGAGATTCTGATTATAACCACAGGACTTTTCTATGGTACTTAGGAGTACCTTGAAGGAGAATGTCTCGCAAGTTTATTTATTAACAAGTTCACGTAGTGTGTAATGAAATATTTGTTTTGTAAGTCGATTGAGTTACTATTTCTTTGTCAAACGAAGTGTTCAAACTATACCTACTATAGTTTATCAAAAGTGTTGTGTGTGTTTGAATGAAACCTTGTTATATAAGTCATTGTATTTCCATAAAATGCCATTTGAAATAAAGAGTGTAAACCGTGCACACCTTTCTCAGCATGTTACAAGGTGTGGATAACTCTTAAACATTTACTCAACAGTTTTGTAAAAATATCAAGTTTAAGTTTGGTAAAATAGCCTGTAAATAGGGCACAACTTTGCTGTTGTATGTTGTCAAGATAAGTTTCAAATATATTTTGGTTTTTTAACTTGTATTCCCCCCTGAAAAACTAAAGAAAACGGGAAAAATGTAGGGGTGTGAACTCACCCGGAAAGTGTGGTGATTTGACGAAGACGGGATTTTTCCTCGGGCAGCACTTCGACCGGGAAGTGGTGAGTTTTTCGGGAATCTCGGAACTTCGGACCTTCTTTGGGGCTTAGATATGAAACCGAGGTGTCGAGGCAGTCTCGGGATAGTAGGAGTGTGAAAATAGGGAGAGAAATTGGTAAATGAGCAAGTAAAAATCGGAAGTCTCGCATGCTATCTATAGGAGGGCTGCCAGGCTTCGTACATTGGGCGTACACCGAAGTATGTAGGGCGTACCTCGTACGTTGGGCGTACGTCAGCGATGATGTCTCTGGTCTCCGGATGGGACTGCCGTAGAGGGTGTAGGGGCGACGTGGCCAGTCCGAGACCCTTCATTCAGTACGCTTGGCGTACTCCCAAGTACGTTGTGCGTACTCCTTCGGATAAGCCTCGAAGTGTGTGCCAAAACTTCAAAAATGTGTAAATTTCTCATAGAAGCTACGCTTTTGACATTCTTTATATCCACGCGTAGGTGAGAATATACTCTACAACTTTCGTTTAGACTCTGCCAGCTAATTTTGATTAAATTTTTAATAACATATTTTTAACTGGCCGAGACAAGATAAATTCGTTAAAATATCATAACTTCTTCATCCGATGTCCATTTTCGTCTGTCTTTTTACCGTTTTACTACTATTGTCGAGATCTTCAATTCTCGTTTAGGTTGCATTGGCTAAAAATCGTTCGATCTTTATTTCGAGTTTTTAGTCGTCTACTGTTGTTCTGAAACTTATAAAAATCATAACTTCCTCATACGAAGTCAAATTTGGACATTTGTTTTATGTATGCTCACGGTTTCTTATTATCTACGACTTTCGTTTAGATACTTAAGGCTAAAAATTCTTTTATTGAAATTTTACTTTTTACGTTCAACAGTGTTTTACCGGTTTTGTCGCGAATATTTGATCGGTCATAACTACTTCGTTATAACTCGGATTCGAGTGTTCTTTATATTTCTGAAAACCTTGACACGATATCTAATATTTTATGTATCCCAATTGATACCTTTTTAACATTTCATTTTTGACGTTATTTTTATTGATTCCAAAATAGATTATAATATTTGACTTTTTGAACAGTACATTGACTTGGAATAGTGGGTTGTTACATCATCCACTCGTTAGAGGGAATTGTTGGATTAATGTCTAAGTCCATAACTATAATTGGTAAGACTTGACCTGACCCGGCATGGTCCTTTTGGGTTGCATGGCATCATGCATTTGGATAGACTAAAATGAGAGAAATAACACTTAAGATTTGTTAATATATTATAAGTTATAATATATTAATAAGATTATTTAATTAGTATTGATCAAGAATTAATTAAGTGATCAAAAGAAGACTAATTAAATATATGGGTTGATTGTGTAAATCATCCATACTTGTATAGTGGGCTAATGCTCCATGGATTATCAAGTTGGGCTAAAACCCATATGATGCTCCATGGTGTATTTGAACCCATGGATCCAAGGAAATGGAAAGCCATGACAATTAGGGTTTACCCTAACTGTAACAACTATATAAAGATCATACTCTTGGAAAAATCGGCCACTAAGTGAGATAGAGAAGGGCTAGCTGATTTTAGAAGTGTTCAGGTTTCTCTCAAGTTATTCCAAGTGCATTTGGTGTTGTGTGAACCATTTGAGGTGTCACACTTGGGGCACTATGCACTCAAGCTTCTTGAGAACATTCTACACCAAAGAGGTATGTATTCTATCTTGTTATATTCATTATTTTGTATGCTAGATTAGGATAATACCTTGGATGTTCATATTTGCATTTATAATAGAGAAAACATAGATCCAAGGAATTTAGGGTTGCATGTACACTTAGGAGTGTTAGAATGCTCAAAACCCAACAGGAATTTCGTCCCAAAATTAATTCTACATTAAGTATTTATGAATTAGGGAAGAGATGCGGTTATTTTTGTTTCATTTGATCTTCGCGCTCCTAGGTATATTCAGGTCCTCGCTTGGCATTCCAACGGACCTTCACAATGGGTATGCAACTTTGTTTTGTTCTTTTAATTTCCCGATCCATGATTTCTATAGGCTCTTCTACAAAGCGGAGACTTTCGTTGATTTCAATTTCGTCTAGAGGGATTACGACAGTCTCATCGGACAGGCATTTCTTTAGGTTTGACACGTGAAAGGTAAGAGGAACGTGATTGAGTTCCTGGGGTAATCGTAGCTTGTATGCCACCGGGCCAATCTTGGCGAGGATTTCGAATGGTCCGATATACCTTGGATTTAGCTTTCCATGTTTTTCAAAAAGTATTAATCTCTTTCAAGGTGATACTTTCAGAAGTACTCGATCCCCAACTTGGTACTCCAAAGGTTTACGTCTCTTATCCGCGTTGCTCTTTTGTCGGTCTTGTGAAGCCTTCATTCTTTCTCGAATTTGGACGATCTTCTCGGGTGTTTCCCTTATGATCTCCAGGCCAATGTGTGCGTTGTTAGGAACTTGTCCTTTTGCTAGTTGTGTATCGCCTACCTCAACCCAGCACATGGGTGATCTGCACTTACGACCATAGAGGGCTTCGAACGGAGCGACTTTGATGCAAGTGTGATAACTGTTATTGTATGAGAATTCGATAAGGGGTAAATGAGCATCCCAAGATTTACCAAAGTCTATCACACAAGATCTTAGCATGTCCTCTAATGTCTGAATGGTCCTTTCACTCTGCCCGTCGGTCTGTGGGTGGTAGGTTGTACTCATGTCTAACCTAATTCCCAAAGCTTTCTGTAGGGACTGCCGGAACCGTGACGTGAACCGACTATCTCTATCGGAGATAATGGATATCAGTACCCCATGAAGTCACACCACTTCTTTAATGTAGATCCTTGTTAGCTTCTCCATTTTGTATGTCTCTTTTATTGGTAGGAAGTGTGCAGATTTGGTTAATCTGTCGACGATTACCCGAATGGTGTCAAGTCCACCCATTGTCTTGGGTAACTTGGTAATGAAATCCATCGTAATCTGCTCCCACTTCCACTCGGGTATCTCTGGCTGTTGAAATAGTCCCGAGGGCTTCTGGTATTTTACCTTAACCTTGGTGCAATTCGGACACTTGCCCACAAAGGTAGCTATTTCGGCTTTCATGTTCGGCCACCAATACAACTTCTTGATGTCTAAATACATCTTTTCTGATCCGGGATGCACTGAGTAACGAGTTTTAAGAGATTCGTTCATGACAACATCCCTGAATCCACGAAATTTTGGTGTCCAGATCCGTTTCATGAGACAACGAACTCCGTCATCCCTGACTTCAAGATTTTTTCCATTCCTCTCAACGCTTCACCTGCCACGTTCTCTAGTTTTAAGGATTCTTCCTGTGCTCCTTTGATTTGTGCGGATAGGTGTGAATACATGGTCATAGTTAACGTCTTTACTCGGTCGCTCGAATATTCCTTTCTTCTTAGGGCGTCTGCAACCACATTGGCTTTTCCGGGGTGATAATGAATCTCGCATTCGTAATCATTTAGTAATTCCACCCATCGTCTTTGCCTCATGTTGAGTTCTTTTTGATTGAGGATATGTTGAAGGCTTTTGTGGTCAGTGAAGATAGCGCACTTAGTGCCGTAGAGGTAATGTCTCCATATTTTTAGGGCGAAAACTACCGCTCCTAGTTCGAGATCGTGCGTCGTATAGTATACCTCGTGCGTCTTCAGCTATCTTGAGGCGTAGGCAATGAACTTTCCTCCGTGCATTAACACACATCCGAGACCTTGGTTCAATGCATCGCAATAAACCACGAAGTCCTCTGTTCCCTCTGGTAGGGACAAGATCAGAGCACTGCATAGGGCTCGTTTCAGCGTTTGGAATGCAGCCTCTTGCTTATCCCCCCAGGCGAAAGGCAATCCTTTTTGAGTCAAGGTGGTAAGGGGTTTTGCGATTTTGGAGAAGTTTTGGATGAATCTTCGATAATAACCGGTGAGTCCTAAAAATTGACGGATTTCCGTGGGTGTTCTTGGCGCTGCCCAACTTTCAATATCCTTGATCTTTGAAGGGTCCACATGTCTCCCTTCCTTGCTAACTACATGTCCGAGGAAATCCACTTCTCGGATCCAGAACTCGCACTTTGAGAACTTTGCGTACAAATTCTCCGCCCTCAGTGTCTCTAGGACTTGACATAAATGCTAGCTATGTTCTTCCTCACTTCGGGAGTAGACTAGTATATCATCGATGAAAAAAATTACGAACTTGTCTAAGTAAGGTCGACACACCCGATTCATCAGGTCCATAAGCACCACGGGTGCATTTTTTAAGCCGAAAGGCATCACTACAAACTCGTAGTGACCATAGCGCGTTCTGAAGGCTGTCTTGGGAATATCCTCCTCTTGAACTCATAGTTGATGGTACCCTGATCTAAGGTCAATTTTTTAGATGAAACTTGCTCCTTATAGCTGGTCAAAGAGATCATCGATTCGAGGCAAAGGGTATCGGTTTTTAATGGTGAGTTTGTTTAACTCACAGTAGTCGATGCACATACGGAACGATCCATCCTTTTTCTTGACGAATAAGACTTGTGCTCCCCAAGGCGAGAATATTGGCCTTATGAAGTCTTTGATTAGCAGTTCATTCAATTGAATGTACAATTCCTGCATCTCGGCTGGGGCTAGACGGTATGACGATCTGGCTACGGGGGTAGCCCCAGGAATTAGGTTGATTTGTAATTCAACTTGTCTAGCAGGAAGCACTCCGGGAAGGTCTTCTGGGAATACGTCGGGGAAATTACAAACCACCGGAATGTCCTTGATGTTTTTCGCTTCTTGTTTTGTGTCTATGACGTGGGCTAGGAAGGTGAGGTACTCCTTACGGAGATACTTTTGAGCCTTGACACAAGAGATGATCTGAAATATTGAGCTAGGTTTATCGCCATAAACGACAAGGGTTTCGCCATTTGGCAGATTAAGGTGAACGACCTTTTGTGACATCCGATTTCAGCATGGTGAAGGCACAACCAATCTATGCCAATGATGACATCAAAACTTTTTATGGTGACAGGCATAAGGTATATTTGGAAAGAGTGATTGTTTAGGGTGAGGGTACGCCCGATGTAAATGTCATTAGTGTTCTCTGTTTTTCTGTTATCCATTTCTACGGTGAATGTGTCTCTTAGTGTTTGTGGTTTTTGTTTAGCAAGCGTTTAAATTGATGGCTCACAAAGCTTTTCTCCACACCACCATCAAAAAGAATGCATGCGTATGTATTGTTGAGGAGAAACGTACCGGTGACCACAGTTGGGTCTACAACTGCTTCCTCATTAGCTATTGCCAGAACTCTTCCAACTTCACCAGGGTTGGGGTTTCTTGCCTTTGGGCAGTTCCTCTTGAAGTGTCCTGCATCTCCACAACCATAGCAGGCCCGGCTAGCTCCGGTGTTAGCAGCTTATGTGTTCTGTGGGACTGGAGCTCTACAAAACCGGGCGGTGTGCCCCTTTTTGTTACAGTTGGTGCAATGCATTTCTCAGCAAGCGCGATTGTGTTGAAAGTTGCATTTGTTTCACTTTGGTAGGTTCCCGTCGTATAGCCTTATCGGAGTTGGGTTGGTAGTATTTGTGGTGGCGTTCACAACAACCACTTGTTGCTTTTTGGCAGGGTCTTGATCAGATTGACCATTCTTCTTGTTCCAGAACTTCCTTTTGTTGTTTCCCTCTTTAGCTTGCTCGGAGTTGGTTGTCATAATGCCATGGCTGGATTTATGGTTGATGAGTTGTTGTGTCGGTTCTTTGGCACTGTCAAAGGTAGTTGCCTTTGAGGGAAATACGTTCCCTTGAAGTTGGGAAGATAGTCCCGTTATGTATCTCTCCACCCTCTTTCTTTCCGAAGGAACCATCCCTAGACACAGTATGGCTAGATCACTAAAACTTGAGGTATAAGACAGGATGTCAGAGCCTGTCATTTTGAGACCCCAAAGTTCCTCTTCCAACTTTTGTATCTCGCCCCTTGGGCAATACTCCTTCATCAACATGGTTTTCAAATCTTCCCATGTTATCGAGTTAGCCACTGGAAGTGTCAATGTCTTGACATGGCCATTCCACCAGGTGAGTGCCCTTTCAGAGAATGTGCATGCTGCAAACTTGACTTTGTTTGCTTCAGGGCATGCACATATTTCAAAGATGGATTCGGGTTTCTCAAACCATTGTAGCAATGCTATAACACCTCCGCTTCCATTGAAGGTTTTGGGTTTGGCATTAGTAAAGTCTTTGTAGATACACTCTCTCTAGCATCACTGATTGTCCCCATTGTTAGAATTTGTGGCACCATTACTCTCACCCCACGCATTATTGGTGCTGATTTGGGACATTGCGGCTGTTACGGCAGCCTGGAACATTATCGGGTCGAACTGAGGGGGTGGTGGAGGTAGTGGTGGCGGTGGTGCAGCTCCTGTGGCGCCGCCACGTCTAGGATTTCTTAGAGGTGGCATTTTCAGCTATAACAAGAATCAAAATGCAATAAGTCCTTGATAGCGCTCAAACGTTGAGAGTTAAGCTACACATTATTAGTTCTTTATGTGCATCACGATTTCGACTTGTAAAGATATTGTATGAATCCATTCATATTATACGTCTATAGATAATAAAATATAGGCTTTATGAATGCTGCTATATTTGATTCTCCTAAAATGTCTGTGATAGAATCCATACTGGGCCCATCTATCAATCGTTTGGTGTATAATATTTACATATAATTAATATTAAATAAACTTTCGAATCTAATGGGTCTGCCCTAGGCCCACAACCAAACAAGGAACAGGATCCAAGGTGGAACCACCATTTCTAGGTTGACTTGGTCTTAATTATATATAATTTGATTTATACATCAAACGATCAAAAATCGGATACCCGTAAATTTAGTCTGAAAACAATTTATGTCATGAACTTGATCTAATAAAGCAAATAGCATGTTAATTTCGTTGATATAACTTAGTATACAATAATAGGGAAAAATTTGACCCAACAAGGGGACTATGTTACATCAATGTATGGCAAAATTTTGACCCCCTAACAGACCCCGGAAGTGTAAACACTTGAGTCGCAAGATCGTACATAAAATACTATTATTTATCCGCAATTTATATTAGACTGAAGCGATCATTACAACACTACTTGTGGTGGTTGAAGCTATGAGGATCAAGAAGCGAAGACACAAGGTTCCTCATTTTAGCTCTAGATTCAGCCCCCTGGTGTTCTGCATCTGTCAGACGTCCTTCTAGAGTGGCTCGGTGTTCTCGGTGTAGAATTTATGAATCGTGTTTAAATATTAATCAGAGTAAGTAATCAAGATTTGAATGAAATATTGAACATCGATGTAAATAAGATCTCGTTTCAGCTTAATATTACGCTTTGGTTTTTACAGAGTGCAAAACTAGACAAGACTGTAAAAGACCTTATCTAACTCTAGTAAAGACTCCTATTTATAGGAGAATAAAAGCATACAAAAAATATACTAAGGACTAGACATTAAAGCTTCGTACAAAATGCCTTAGTAAAATAGATATCCAAATATACGAAGAGTACAAATAAGACTTCAACTCTTTACAACCTAACAACCCTTACAGTCTCCTTCTTTGTAAACAAAGCCGAAGCCTTCAGTTTGTAAATAGTTGAATAGAGTATAGCATTACTCTTCGTATTTCAGTATACCATGAGATTATCTTCTTCAGCTCCTTCTTGTCCCCTTCATTATTCTTCTTGCAATGATTCATACGAACAATTAAGTTCGTATATTGCGAAGTAGAATACCTTTCAACTTCACTCGCTTGGAACAAAAATCTCTACAACTTCCCAGACTTATCCTTCCCAGAGAAGACTAAGCCAAAAGGCTTCAAGCATATTTCACCATCTGCATATTTCTTCAATTCTGCTTGAGTCTTCAAAGGTGCCATTGGTGCTGTAATTTCCAACCCTTTTGCTGCAGCCAACTCCACATCTGTCATTGCTAGACATTCATAATCATTCTCGATAAAAATTTTGATGTGAGTGACTCCCAGGTTGTATTCATCAGGCTCAGTGTTTTGAAGATATGAGAATGATCTTTCCTTCAACAATGATGCAACTTGTATAAGATCATACAAGTTCATCAAAGGAAAGTCTGCTATAGTAAACTCACACACATCTCCATTTTCCCTGGTCACAGTCTACTTCATGTTTTGGACTGTGTTTTCAAAGACCACATCCTTCTTTATACTGATGACCTTTTTGATTTTGATTAAGGACCACACTTCTTCTGCAGGCTTGGCAAGAACCGCGTGAAATCTTATCTTCATATGTGTGCCTTCATCCTTCTCCTTGAATTTACGTTCAGCTTTGAACTGAGGCATGATGAACATCATTTCGTTAATTGGAAAGTCCAATTGGCTTGCATCCATATTCGTGACAATATAACTCTGTTTAGGCTTCTTCTCAAATGAATACATGTGGTTTAATGCAACCTTGGCTTCAATTGTTTCATGGTTGTAATTCTTTGATGGATCACCCTCGTTCATGCCAGGAGGATCACTGGACCACTGAGTCATAATGCTTTGAATCATCCTCATCTTCTCTACTTCTGCCTCAGCCTCTTCCTTCTTCTCCTCTTTAGATTTTTCGATTAAGATTGACTTCCCCCTTACCTTCAAACTTGATTCCTCTATCACGTCTCTTCTACCAGAATCACTAGATTTACCAATAACAACACATTTTGTAATAGGTCTTGTAATTGGCACAATTGTAACAATTGTCGAAGTGATAGGACTAGCAGTTACTATCACTGTTTTTGATGTAGGGATTTTAGAAGGAAATACCTTACCCATAACCTTCGCATCTTCAACACTAGCCTTCGTACCTTCACCTTTCTTTTCTCCCCCTTGCACCCCTATGCTAGCAGGTGGGGCATCCTGATGAAGCAAGGAATCGAGTATGAAATTAATCAGAGTTTCAAATGATCAAAAAGAAGTATGCGAGATTTGTACACCGATGTAAATATGATTTCAGGTTCAGCTCTATTATCCTTCTCAAGTTTTTACTGAGTACATAATACAAGTTCTGTTAAAGTCGTCGTTACTAACTCTAGTAAACACTCTTATTTATAGGAGAGAAAAGCGTACAAAAAATATTCTAAGGACTAAGCGTTAAGCTTCGAATACAATGCCTTAGAAAAATACATTACATAAGGAACGAAGAATAGAATATACAAAGACACGAAATACTTCGACTAATTACAACAAAATTCACCCTTACAATCTCCTCCTTTGGAATCAAAGTCGAAGTCTTCAATTGGTAAGAATTTGAATAGAGTAAAGCATGACCCTTCGAATCTTCGTATACCAGTTAATATTTTTCTTCAGTTCCTTCTTATCACCTTCATTATTTTTCTTGTAATGGTGCATACGAACAACTAAGTTCGTATATTGCGAAGTTGAATATCTTTCCACCTTAGCAGCTTGAAACAAAAATTTCTTCGACGTTCCCAACTTATCCTTCCCAGAAAAGACTAACCCAAAGGGTTTCAAGCAGATTTCTCCATCAGCATACTTTTAAGTTCTGCTTGAGTCTTCATAGGATTCATGGGAGCTCTTATTTCCAAACCCTTCGCAGTAGCCAACTCCACATCAGTCATTGCAAGACATTTGTAATAAGTTTCAATAAAGATTTTGATGTGAGTCACTCCAATCTTAAACTCATCTGGCTCAGTATTTTGCAAATACGAAAATGACCTTTCCTTCAGAATTAATGCAACTTGTATAAGATCATACATGTTTATCAATGGAAAGTCAGCCACAGTGAATTCACATACTTTTCCATCTGCCCTCACCACCACATACTTAAGATTTTGGAATGTGTCTTCGAAGATCACATCCTTCTTTATGCTAATCACCTTCTTGATCTTTGTTAACGACCACACTTCTTCAGTTGGCTTAGCAAGAACAGCATGAAATCTGATCTTCAAGTGTGTCCCTTCATGTTTTTCTTTAAATTTGCTCTCGGCCTTGAATTGTGGCATAATGAACATCATTTCGTTTATGGGGAAATCCAACTGGCTTGAATCTGTGTTTGTAACAATGTAGATTTCTTTGGGCTTTTTCTTAAATGCGTACATGTGATTAAAAGAAACTTTGGCTTCAATCGTTTCATAGTTATTACGCTTCGTAGGATCACCCTTGTTCAAACCAGGAGGGTTACTTGCTCTTTGAGTCATGATACTTTGTATCATTCTCATTTTCTCAACCTCAGCTTCTGCTTCTGCCCTCTTCTCCTACTTAGACTTCTCAATTAGTATTTCTTTTCCCTTTGACTTCACACCAGATTCATCAACATTTTCTTTCTGTTTGGAACCACTCCCTCCAACATCAGTAGTTTTACTAATCACAATTCCTTTTGGTTTTGTGATTGGCACAGTTGTCACAAAGGTTGAAGTGATTGGAACAACTGTTGCAATGACTCATCCAAATCATCCGTTGCATCCTTCGGACAACTATATGTGTGAAACATAGCCTTCTCCTCATTAGCTGGAACTAATATACCTTCTTTATCATAGAAATGTTGCAAAATCAAGCTCCAATACCTAGCACACGACATGCCATGAACAACATTCGTGTTCTCGATATTCTTTTGAAATTCCTTCCACAGTTGAGTCGAATAGTCCACCTGTAGATCATAATACAGCCCTGCTACCATAGCGTATACCTCCATTCTTCCCTTATCAAGTCCTACCATTTTTCCAGTCAAACAACGGAGAAAAATCCCAAATAGAAAATTCCATACACATGGAAGCCCGACTTCTTAAAATCGTTGATTTTAGTTAGCTGGGGTTGATGACCCATTTTGTTGAACATGTGGACAATTTGAGGAAATGTGAAAGAAACATACGGTGGAGAATTTGGGATATCGAGAATTTTGCAGAAAAGCTTTTGTGTCAACCTAACCTTTTTATCATTGATTAGTTTAAATGTAACAGCATCCAATCCTTTGGATTATGTGGCGGTTGTTCCTGCTTGTGATAACCAGGAGAGAGGAACAGAAAAGGATTTGAACATTGCTTTTGATAAGACGAAGTTTTGCAGAGCAACAATCAGCATTTTAAGTTCTTCAGTGTCACACCCCAAAACCGAGAACGGCGGAAACGTTCTGGGGCAGAGGACGTCATGTAAAGTATCACAACACAGTAATAGTAAACAAGCAAACAACATCATCCATTGCATTAAATATATAATTCTAATACAAGTGTGTTCTGTACAGTTATAGATACCAAAAATAATGTAAGTCAAAATAAAGCGATGAGTCCTGAATGCGCTCCATCTTCTCAAAAGCTGGTCTCGATACCTGTCTATTGATGACCTGAGAATACAAGTTATTTTGAAAGCGAGTATCAGCATTAAGCTGGTGAGTTCATAAGTATTTTAGTGTCAGTGTTTGCTATCAAAACGTTCGAACATGTCTCCATTATAAGTTTGTAAAATGTATGTAAGTGTTTGTAAGTGCTTGTAAAAGTTTGAATCACTCAGAAAAACTTATATTTTCTATTAAGAGTAGCCTTTTACCAAGGCGTAACTGTTTTGTATGTTTGTTTATCGTAAAAGTGTGTAATTTTTCCATGTGTAACTGTCATTATCAAAACATAGTTTATACATTATTATTTAAGTGAAATAGTCACTAAATGTATATAAAGGATAAATTACTGTAGTACTTGTAGTATTGTATTATAATAACTACTGTTGTACTATCTACCTTAAACCGGATTTATATTAAGGTATCATATGATTTATTGTACCATACTATCGACTGAGTAACAACGACAAATGTAGGTCGTAAAAATGTATGACGTTTGGCACCCGCAGACCTGCAGGTCCGGCTGTAGCTAGCAACAAGGTGTAGGATAGTCAATCCAGTATAAATCTATACGCAAACTCACGCTCTCCCTCCAAGAGACTCTGGTTACAACTCGGGCCATGACATTTAAGGCATGCTCCGATACAGTGGATCACATTTATGTAAGTGTAAGTATGTATATGTAATGTATTGTTCCTGTTCTAGTATCGTTGTATATGTTCTCTTCCTTAGTATAGTCGTATAAGTTCCCTTTCTAGTATAGTTGTAGATGTTCTCTTTCTAGTATAGTTGTATATGTTCTCTTTCTAGTATAGTCGTAGATGTACTCATAGTAATGTAATGTATATGTTCTCATAGTGATAAGTATTGACTCATGAATGAACTGACTCATTGATCTAGCAATAGTATAAGTGAAATCCTGTGTTACCCCGATGGTAACTTACTAATGATGTAACTGATACGCATGAGTATGGAAGTACTTTTATGTCTATATATGCACATATGATATATAATTAATATTGAAACGACCCTCGGACGGCTACCCGACATCCTACCAGACCACATCCAAATCGAGGAAAAGGAAATAGGGCGGATGGCCTTCCTAAGCCTTTTAAACATTTCTTATATATATCTATGCATATATGGACATGCAATTTATAAGAAGTATAATAAAGTTTAAATAAAAGTATTTGATAAGTAAAAGAGTTTGTAAAACATTTTGAAGTAAAACAGTTTGATAAACATTTTGAAACAGTGATGAAATCATTGGTTTTCTAGTTATTAATCACATGTGATTGATGTAATAACTACAAGTATTCAACTTGTATTCCCCCCCCCCCCCCCCATAAAAGTATTTAAAACATTTAAAAGTATTTCAAAAGTTAATTAAAGGGGTATAAACTCACCTGTAGTGAGTGGTTCTGATGACAACGTTGGATTAGACGCTAGGTGTCAAGTGGTGACTTGAGTACACATGAGAATCCTATTTAGTATATATAGGCACATATATGGATTTAATTAATGTTATGAACAACTAATTGATGATTTTGGGACCACCTTAGGGACTAGTAAACACTTATAATGAAGTGTTATAATCATAAATGATTGTATGAGGGTTTATAAGGCTATACAAGAGGGTGTATGGCCAAAATACACACTATAAGTGAGTGTGCGGCCAGGTGTGCGGCCTAGTGTGCTGCCAGCACATGTGTGCGGCCCTGTGTGCTGCCAGATGGTGTGTGCTTCCATGTGTGCGGCCAGATGATGATCTTGGTGTTCTTGGTGTTCTTGGTACCTTTTATGAAGATCTTCAAGGAGAATGGATGATACTTGAGAGGATTTTCATGTTCTATGCTTGAAGAAGTGAAGGAAGTGTTCAAGAATGATCTAAGGGTGGCATATATAGGTGGAGTGTGCGGTTGGGAAGGTGTGAGGCCGCAAACAAGAGTGTGTGCCCGCACACTCAAGTGTGTGGCCGCACACTCCATGTGTTGGAGTGTTTGGCCCGGTTTTGATTCCTACACTTCGAGTTAACCCTTTTTAACACTCCTACCTTAATTATATCGCATTTAGAACGCTTCATTAGACTCTAAAGGGTACTACTTTATAGTAAAATAAGTCTAATATTGGAAAGAATTGAAGAGTGCATGCGAGAAGTTTTTCGGGTTGTCACATCATCCCCCTGTTAAGGGAATTTCGTCCCGAAATTTGAGTTTAAGATATTAGATTATTACAAATAACTAAGTAAAAAGATGAGGATATTTCAGTTTCATCTGATCCTCGCGTTCCCAAGTGAATTCCGGCCCGCGCTTGGCGTTCCAGCGAACCTTCACAATCGGGATACGGCTTTGCTTCGTCTGCTTGACCTCACGGTCCATGACATCTACGGGTTCTTCCACGAAGTTGAGGCTCTCGTTGATCTCGATCTCGTTGAGTGGGATTACAAGAGTCTCTTCAGATAGACACTTATTCAAATTGGAAACATGGAAGGTAGGATGTACGTTGCGAAGTTCGTTCGGTAGATTAAGTTTGTAAGCCACTAGGCCGATTCTTGCGAGAATCTCGAAAGGCCCAATGTACCTTGGATTTAGCTTTCCATGCTTTCTGAAGCATATCAAGCCCTTCCAGGGTGAGACTTTGAGGAGGACTCGGTCTCCCACCTGAAATTCCAAAGGTTTTCTTCGTTTATCAGCGTAGCTCTTCTATCAGTCTCTAGAGGCTTTCAATCGTTCACGGATCTGTATGATTTTCTCGTCGTTTCCCAAATGATTTCTAGACCTGTGAGAGTACTATCAAAAGTTTGCCCCCTAGCTAGTTGGGTATCACCCACCTCAGCCCAGCATAGAGGGGATCTGCACTTTCGGCCGTAGAGGGCTTCAAATGGAGCAGCCTTGATGCTCGTGTGATAACTGTTATTATAGGAAAACTCGACAAGGGGCAAATGAGTATCCCATGCCTTTCCAAAGTCAATCACACGGGCTCTCAACATATCTTCTAGTGTTTGGATGGTCCTCTCACTTTGTCCGTCGGTCAGTGGATGGTAGGCTGTGCTCATGTCTAGCCTTGTTCCTAGGGAATGTTGCAACGATTGACAGAATCTTGAGGTGAACCTACTATCTCTATCGGAGATAATGGATATAAGAACACCATGTAGTCACACGATTTCCCTAATGTATGTTCTCGTAAGTTTCTCCATCTTATCGGTTTCCTTGACAGGTAGAAAGTGTGCAGACTTGGTCAATCTATCGATGATGACCCATATGGTATCAAGTCCACCAGTTGTCTTGGGCAACTTGGTTATGAAATCCATATTGATCCACTCCCACTTCCATTCTGGGATCTTTGGTTGTTGTAGTAATCCAGAGGGTTTCTGGTACTCGACCTTGACCTTTGCGCAAGTAAGGCATTTATTTACGAAGGTAGCAATCTCTGCTTTCATATTAGGTTACCAAGATAGCTTTTTAAGATCCAGATACATCTTATCTGAACCTGGGTGGACAGAATACCGAGTGTTGTGCGCCTCGGTCATGACCAAGTCTCGGAAACCACCGTGCTTCGGGGTCCAGATCCGGTCCATGAAATATAAGGCTCCGCCACCCTTGGCTTCTAAGTTCTTACCCATTCCTCTGAGGGATTCACTCGCCACATGTTCAGGTTTCATAGCTTCAAGTTGAGCCGCATGAATTTGTTTAGACAAGTGCGAATGGATAGTCATCGTCAACGAGTTGACTCTTCGACCAGAATATTCCTTCCGACTTAGGGTGTCTTCTACTACATTGGCTTTACCCGGATGATAACGAATGTCACATTCGTAGTCATTGAGTAGCTCGACCCACCGTCGTTGTCTCATGTTGAGCTCCTTCTGATCGAATATGTGTTGTAAACTCTTGTGGTCGGTAAAAATAGTGCTTTTTGTGCCATACAAGTAATGTCTCCAGATCTTCAGGGCAAACACAACTGCCCCCAGCTCAAGATCATGTGTGGTGTAGTTGACTTCATGTGTCTTCAGCTATCTCGAGGCGTAGGCGATGACCTTACCCCGTTGCATCAGGACACAACCGAGCCCTTGGTTTGACGCATCGCAATAGACCACGAAGTCTTCTATTCCTTCGGGTAGGGATAGTATTGGTGTGGTGCACAAGGCTCGCTTGAGCGTTTGAAATGCTCTTTCTTGTTTCTCTTCCCAGTCAAAGGCCACTCCCTTCTGGGTCAGTGTTGTAAGAGGTTTCGCAATACTAGAGAAGTTCTGTATGAATCTGCGGTAGTAGCCAGCAAGACCTAGAAATTGACGAATTTTTGTAGGCGTCTTTGGTGCTGACCAGTTCTCAATAGCCTTAATTTTGGATGGATCCATGTGGATTCCCTCTTCGCTTACCACGTGTCCTAAGAATTCGACTCTTCGGATCCAAAATTCACATTTCGAGAACTTTGCATAGAGCTTCTCCATTCGTAAAGTTCTTAAAACTTGTCGTAGGTGATTGCCATGCTCTTCCTTACTCCGAGAGTAGATCAGAATGTCGTCGATGAACACAATTACGAACTGATCCAAGTAAGGTCGGCATACTCGATTCATCAGATCCATGAAAACTGCTGGCGCATTGGTCAGTCCGAATGGCACCACCACGAACTCGTAGTGTCCGTAACGAGTTTGGAAAGCTGTCTTTGGAACATCCTCCTCTAGCACTCGTAACTGGTGATATCCGGATCTCAGATCAATTTTGCAAAAATAATTCGCCCCTTGGAGCTGGTCGAATAAATCGTCGATGCGAGGCAGAGGGTAACGATTTTTGACCGTCAGTTTGTTAAGTTCCCTGTAGTCGATACACATACGGAATGATCCGTCTTTCTTCTTAACAAACAAGACTGGTGCTCCCCAAGGTGAGAAGCTTGGTCTTATGAAGCCCTTGCTGAGCAGTTCGTTAAGTTGACCAGAGAATTCCTGCATCTCTGCTGGTGCTAATCGGTATGGTGACTTAGCTACTAGGGTAGCTCCTGGAATTAAGTCGATTCTGAACTCGACCTGTCGTTGCGGAGGTAAACCTGGTAGTTCTTCTGGGAAAATGTCGGGGAAGTCGCTCACAACTGGGATGTTCTTTAGTTCTTTCGTTTCTAGGCTTGTATCGATGACGTAAGCAAGGAATGCGCGACAATCGTTACGTAGATATTTCTATGCTTGGATATTGGAGATAATACGAAGACTTGTATTGGGTTTGCCGCCGTAGACTATAAGAGTTTCGTTAGACGGGAGGTTTAGACGGATTGCTTTCTCGAAGCACATGATGTCGGCGCGATGAAGACTCAACCAATCCGTGCCGATGATAACGTCGAAGCTTTTAATTGAAACCGGCATGAGGTCGATTGGAAATGAATGTTTATCTAGAGTTAAGGTGCAACCTAAGTATATGCTCTTGGTCCTCTCAGTTTTCCCATTAGCCATTTCTACCATGAATTGTTCTTTAAGTGCATAGGAGTTATCAAGAAGGAACGTACCAGTCACCACCGTTGGGTCAGCAACCGCTTCCCCATGGCTTATTGCCAGTACTCTCCTCGATCCACCTGCATTCTTTGCTTTCGGGCAGTCCCTCTTGTAGTGGCCTGCTTCAACACATCCATAGCAGGTTCCGCTCGTGCCTGAGCCAGGGACTTGAGTGATCGGTCTTGCCGGAGACCTAGAGAAACGGACGGTGTGTCCTTTCTTGTCGCAGTTAGAACACTGCATTTCACGGCAGGGGCCATTGTGGTGGAAGTTGCATTTGCTTCACCGGAGCAGTAGCAGCAGTAGGGGTTATTGTCACACCCCAAAAACAAGAACGGCGGAAACGTTTTGGGGCGGAGGACGTCATGTAAAGTATCACAACATAGTAAATGTAAATAAGCAAACAACATCATCCATTGCATTAAATGTATAATTTTAATACAAGCGTGTTTTGTACAGTATAGACACCAAAAATAATGAAAGTCAAAATAAAGAGATAAGTCCTGAATGTGCTCCATCTTCTCAAAAGTTGGTCTCGGTACCTGTCTACTGATGACCTGAGAATACAAGTTATTTTGAAAGAGTTTATCAGCATTAAGCTGGTGAGTTCATAAGTATTTTAGTGTCGGTGTTTGTTATCAAAACGTTTGAACATGTCTCAAGTGTAAGTTTGTAAAATATGTGTGAATGTTTGTAAGTGTTTGTACAAGTTTGAATCTCTTAGAAAAAAACCTATATTTTCCATTAAAGTAGCCTTCTACCAAGGCTTAACTGTTTTCTATGTTCGTTTGTTGTAAAAATGTGTAATTTCGCAAGTGTAACTATCATTTAACAAAAGATAGTTTATGCATTTATGCTTAAGTGAAAATATCACTAAATATGTGTAATGGGTAAATTATTGTAGTTCTGTAGTGTTGTATTATAGGAACTACTGCTGTACTCACTACCTTAAACCGGATTTATATTAAGGTATCATGTGATTTAATTGTACCATACTATCGACTGAGTAACAACGACAAATGTAGGTCGAAAAAAGGTATGACGTTTGGCACCCGCAGACCTGCAGGTCCGGCTGTAGCTAGCAGCAAGGTGTAGGATAGTCAATCCAGTATAGATCTATACGCAAACTCACGCTCTCCCTCCAAGAGACTCTGGTTACAACTCGGGCCATGACATTTAAGGCGTGCTCTGATACAGTGGATCACATTTATGTAAGTATATGTATGTATATGTATATGTAATGTTCATGTGCTAGTATCGTTGTATTTGTTCTCTTTCTAGTATAGTTGTATATGTTCTCATAGTAATATCATGTATATGTTCTCGTTGTAATATCATGTATATGTTCTCGTAGTAATGTGATGTATGTGTTCTCATAGTAATAAGTATTGACTCGTGAATGAACTGACTCATTGATCTAGCAAAATTATAAGTGTAATCCTGTGTTACCCCGATGGTAACATACTAATGATGTAACTGATACGCATGAATATAGAAGTACTTTTATGTCTATATATGCACATATGATATATAATTAATATTGAAACGACCCTCGGACGGCTACCCGACATCCCACCAGACCACATCCAAATCGAGGAAAAGGAAATAGGGCGGATGGCCTTCCTAAGCCCTTTAAACATTACTTATATATCTATACATATATGGGCATACAATTTATAAGAAGTAAAACAGAGTTTAATAAAAGCATTTGATAAGTAAAAGTGTTTGTAAAAACATTTTGAAGTAAAACAGTTTGATAAACAGTTTGAATAGTGATAAAATCATTGGTTTTCTAGTTATTAGTCACATGTGATTGATGTAATAACTATAAGTATTCAACTTGTATTCCCCCCCCCCCCCCCCCCCCCCCCGCCATAAAAGCATTTAAAACATTTAAAAGTATTTCAAAGGTTAATTAAAGGGGTATAAACTCACCTGTAGTGAGTGGTTCTGATGACAATGTTGGATTTTGTGCTAGGTGTCAAGAGGTGACTTGAGTACACGCGTGAATCCTATTTAGCATATATAGGCACATATATGGATTTAATTAGTGTTATGAACAACTAATTGATGATTTTGGGACCACCTTAGGCACTAGTAAACACTTATAATGAAGTGTTATAATCATATATGATTGTATGAGGGTTTATAAGGCTATATAAGAGGGTGTATGGCCAAAACACACACTATATGTGTGTGTGCGGCCAGGTGTGCGGCCTAGTGTGCTGCCAGCACATGTGTTCGGCCATGTGTGCGGCCATGTGTGCTGCCAGGTGGTGTGTGCTGCCATGTGTGCTGCCAGATGAAGATCTTGGCGTTCTTTGTGTTCTTGGTACCTTTTATGAAGATCTTCAAGGAGAATGGATGATACTTGAGAGGATTTTCATGTTCTATGCTTGAAGAAGTGAAGGAAGGGTTCAAGAATGATCTAAGAGTGACATATATATGTAGAGTGTGCGGTTGGGAAGGTGTGAGGCCGCAAACAAGAGTGTGTGGCCGCACACTCCATGAGTTGGAGTGTTTGGCTCGATTTTGATTCCTACACTTCGATTTAACCCTTTTTAACACTCCTACCTTAATTATATCATATTTAGAACGCTTCTTTAGACTCTAAAGGGTACTACCATATAGTAAAATAAGTCTAATATTGGAAAGAATTCAAGAGTGCATGTAAGAAGTTTTTCGGGTTGTCACAGTTATTGCAACATGTACAGCCACAATTTGCTGCTTTTTGGCAGCTCGCTGCTTCTTCTTGTCATCCCAGAACTTCCGCTTAGAGTCAGCGGGTTTGGAGGGTTCTGAGACGGCTTGAGTTGTTGTCGCTGTTGGGGATTGGATTCCATGGTCGATGAGTCGTTGTGCCAGCCGCTTGGCACTGTCGAAAGTAGTGGGGTTTGATGATAGAACATTTCGTTGGTACAGAGGCACCAGCCCCCAGATGTACCTCTCGATCTTCTTCCCTTCAGTGGGAACCATATTGGGGCAGAGAGCCACTAGTTCACTAAATCTGGTGGTATAAGCGACCACGTCGGTGCCCTTCATGGTCAGGCTCCAAAGTTCCTGTTCCAATTTCTGGATTTCGCCCCTCGGGCAGTACTCCTCAATCATGAGGTCTTTCATCGTTTCCCAGCCCATGTTGTTGGCTACAATGAGAGTTAGGGCTTTAACGTGGCTGTTCCACCACGTCAGAGCTTTTCCTTCAAAGGTGCAGGCGGCATATTTAACCTTGCTCGCCGCAGGGCATGAACAGATTTCGAAGACCGATTCAGCCTTCTTGAACCATTGCGAGAGGGCAATGACTCCGCCGGTTCCATAAAAGGACTTTGGCTTACAGTTGGTGAAATCCTTGTAGGAGCATTCTCTCGTGCGCACATGGATCTCAGCATGAGTAGATTCAACAGGGGTTCCACCTTGGCTATTGTTAGTTGAGTGATGTTGAGCCATGGCAGTTGCCACTGCCGTAGCTACTGTAGCATTCAGGGTTGCAGTATCGATGACCAGAGGAGGAGGTGGTGGAGGTGCAGGGTTATTCCGGGGAGATTTGCGAGGAGGCATCTTTCAGCTATAAGTTTATAAAGACAGATACAATGGTAAGAATCAATTGTAAGCAAGTTGAGAGTGACACATGGACTAAATATCCATAGTCCAATAGTTGAATGAGTGTACGTATTGAATTCACAATAGGGAAGAATAGTAGGAAAACACAAGTGCAAAGATTTTCTCACAGATTAGTTAGCTGTCAATAATACTGGTATTATTGATGTAGTGGGTCCCGGGGAAAAATTGACCTAACAGTAGGTCTTACATCATACCATACGGAAAAGTTTGATAGTTACTAGATTCCTAGTTAGCGTACTGAGACTTAGGAGTATTTTACAGACAAGCGTTACCAAAAGCCCGGATATTAAAGGCTATTCCTTAATCAAAAGACAAAGATGTACTAGACATCTTCTAACGACGACGGGAATTCCTAGGGCGAATCCTCATATCTGCCAATTGGCGAACCACTTCTCGGAGGTGTCGTTCGTGAGCTCTCTGGCGGACTCGAAGTTCTGCGATTTCGGTGGTTAATTGTTGTCGCAGTGCGTCACTGGTTCTCCTCGTCCCTTCTAGCGCTTCTTCTAGATATCGAATGCGGACGGTATTAACGCCTGAGTTGGCATCAATTTCCATGACTTGGTCGATGGCTACTCGACCTTGTTCGACGTTTCGAGCAATTCTACGCGCCATGACAGGCACAGCTCTATCTGCAGAACCACCTTCGCTAACGTTGTAAAAGCTTCGGTCCCCAAAGTAAGGTAAAGGTTGACCCTGTTCGTCGCTCCATTGATTCAAGTTTTTCACCCACAAGGGAGTGGGACCTGGAAATGCTGGTCGGAGATCGTTGTTTGGGGCTTGACCTATGGGAGGTAGATTGTTGACTTCAGACTTTGAGTCGGATCCATCAGAAAAGCCTTCTGCAAGGTGATCATCCAAAGGGATTGCATGCTCATCTTCGGGCTCTTCTTCTTCGATCCACCCTGCATCGCCTTCATCTGGAAAGTACGGGTCGCCGTGATGGAATCCAGCCATGATATCTATGTGAGAAGAGAGGTATGAGAATATAGTATATGCGTAGCTAGTAGTACAAAATACACCTATAGTAATTTAAGTTTAGGTTCTACTAATCTTCTTGTGGTATTGTCGGTAAGTTTTTAGACTTGTTAACATATCACAATCATTCTAGGGCATATGCTAATCACTCCTCGGACCAGCATAGTTGATCAGGCTATGCCATTCCCAAGACTGACCATACATCCCCGAGCTTACCTGTGATATTTAACAATCATAATACTTTTGTTCTTGTCATTGTGACTCTGATTTTAGTATGAATGCAGCCTAGTATACTTAATTAAATATTTTGGTATTCAATGTATAGACTCTTGGTCAGAGTGTTTTAATCCCAAATGGGTTTATAGTTTAGTATATCTTTTATGGGTTGATATACTCAATTCACTATGAACAATGCTCTGATACCAATCTATCACACCCAAAAACCAAGAATGGCGGAAACGTTCTGGGGCGGAGGACGTCATGTAAAGTATCACAACATAGTAATAGTAAACAAGCAAACAACATCATCCATTGCATTAAATATATAATTCTGATAAAAGTGTGTTCTGTACAGTTATAGACACCAAAAATAATGTAAGTCAAAATAAAGTGATGAGTCCTGAATGTGCTCCATCTTCTCAAAAGCTGGTCTCGGTACCTGTCTATTGATGACCTGAGAATACAAGTTATTTTGAAAGCGAGTATCAGCATTAAGCTGGTGAGTTCATAAGTATTTTAGTGTCGGTGTTTGTTATCAAAACGTTTGAACATGTCTCCATTGTAAGTTTGTAAAATGTATGTAAGTGTTTGTAAAAGTTTGAATCACTCAGAAAAACCTATATTTTCTATTAAGAGTAGCCTTCTACCAAGGCGTAACTGTTTTGTATGTTTGTTTATCGTAAAAGTGTGTAATTTTTCCAAGTGTAACTATCATTATCAAAACATAGTTTATACATTATTATTTAAGTGAAATAGTCACTAAATGTATATAAAGAATAAATTACTGTAGTACTTGTAGTATTGTATTATAATAACTACTGCTGTACTATCTACCTTAAACCGGATTTATATTAAGGTATCATGTGATTTATTGTACCATACTATCGACTGAGTAACAACGACAAATGTAGGTCGTAAAAAGGTATGACGTTTGGCACCCGCAGACCTGCAGGTCCGGCTGTAGCTAGCAACAAGGTGTAGGATAGTCAATCTAGTATAGATCTATACGCAAACTCACGCTCTCCCTCCAAGTGACTCTGGTTACAACTCGGGCCATGACATTTAAGGCATGCTCCGATACAGTGGATCACATTTATGTAAGTGTAAGTATGTATATGTAATGTATTGTTCCTATTCTAGTATCGTTGTATATGTTCTCTTCCATAGTATAGTCGTATAAGTTCCCTTTATAGTATAGTTGTAGATGTTCTCTTTCTAGTATAGTTGTATATGTTCTCTTTCTAGTATAGTCGTAGATGTACTCATAGTAATGTAATGTATATGTTCTCATAGTGATAAGTATTGACTCATGAATGAACTGACTCATTGATCTAGCAATAGTATAAGTGAAATCCTGTGTTACCCCGATGGTAACTTACTAATGATGTAACTGATACGCATGAGTATGGAAGTACTTTTATGTCTATATATGCACATATGATATATAATTAATATTGAAACGGCCCTCGGACGGCTACCCGACATCCCACCAGACCACATCCAAATCGAGGAAAAGGAAATAGGGCGGATGGCCTTCCTAAGCCTTTTAAACATTTCTTATATATCTATGCATATATGGACATGCAATTTATAAGAAGTATAATAAAGTTTAAATAAAAGTATTCAACTTGTATTCCCACCCATAAAAGTATTTAAAACATTTAAAAGTATTTCAAAGGATAATTAAAGGGGTATAAACTCACTTGTAGTGAGTGGTTCTGATGACAACATTGGATTAGACGCTAGGTGTCAAGTGGTGACTTGAGTACACGCGCGAATCCTCTTTAGTATATATAGGCACATATATGGATTTAATTAGTGTTATGAACAACTAATTGATGATTTTGGGACAACCTTAGGGACTAGTAAACACTTATAATGAAGTGTTATAATCATAAATGATTGTATGAGGGTTTATAAGGCTATACAAGAGGGTGTATGGCCAAAATACACACTATAAGTGAGTGTGCGGCCAGGTGTGCGGCCTAGTGTGCTGCCAGCACATGTGTGCGGCCCTGTGTGCATCCATGTGTGCTGCCAGATGGTGTGTGCTGCCATGTGTGCGGCCAGATGATGATCTTGGTCTTCTTGGTGTTCTAGGTGTTCTTGGTACCTTTTATGAAGATCTTCAAGGAGAATGGATGATACTTGAGAGGATTTTCGTGTTCTATGCTTGAAGAAGTGAAGGAAGTGTTCAAGAATGATCTAAGGGTGGCATATATAGGTGGAGTGTGCGGTTGGGAAGGTGTGAGGCCGCAAACAAGAGTGTGTGGCCGCACACTCCATGTGTTGGAGTGCTTGGCCCGGTTTTGATTCCTACACTTCGAGTTAACCCTTTTTAACACTCCTACCTTAATTATATCGCATTTAGAACGCTTCATTAGACTCTAAAGGGTACTACTTTATAGTAAAATAAGTCTAATATTGGAAAGAATTGAAGAGTGCATGCGAGAAGTTTTTCGGGTTGTCAGATTCAGGATACAGTGAAACCTTGGGTTCCACCTGATAACTGGTACCCTGGATCTTCATGATTGGCAAAGAAGTAACATCATCCGTTGTGTGAGAAGGTTCAGCCCTAGCATTTGCAACATTCGCCATTTTTATGGTTTTGAAGTAAATGATGAACAAAGAGAATTTGATTTACATAGAGTATTTGGAATGAAGAAAGCTTAAACGGATCATTAACCCTTGTATCCCCATTTATATGTAACTCTAGAATTTGAAATCAAAGCGGGATGTGCATTGAATGTATGCTAATGTGGCTCCGAGAAAAGCGCATGATGATAATGATAAAGTTACCATGCGTCAAAAAGTAACTATCACATCGCCTTGAAAACCGGAAGGAATACAAAACGTCTCCTCAAACAGCCTGTATTTATTGACCCAATGGAATTGTAACTGTCAGAACCCTTCGAATGGAGGTTAGGCTCTTTTACTTTTGGGTTTTGAAGTAAAGTCATTTTCTAGAGTTTCGAAATCATCAGCCTGAGTTGGTATTACTCAGAACCTCAAGGATTTCGTGTGTGCATTGTGTCAAAGAATTAAGATCAGAAGCAAATTAAAAACAAAAATTGGATATTTGTGATGTCAAAAATGAATTTGACACGAAGGCAGTTAAACCCCAGGCAAAGGTTGCTTCGTTAATTATCAAGAGAGATAATCAACAGCTTGTGTATGTTCCCGTGAAATACAATCGAAAACTTGTAGATAAGTTTCGAAGGGCATCTTTTGTAAGGTTACATGGGTAGCAAAAAACAATTTGGTTACATATCAGCCTTAACATAAGGTGAGTAATTGTAATAGAAACTACTTGTGTGACCAGTGTGGCCAGTGACAAGTGTGCTTTGAAAAATTTTTAAAGTAACTTTGGGATTCGAAGTAAACTCACACAAAAATCATATTCATGAAAAAAAATTATGTTGGATCTTGATGGGTAACAAACTTCGTGGGTTACGAAAATTTGATCAAGATCACTCATACGAAATGAATATGATTTGGAGTTTTGAAGATTGGTACTGAAAAAAAAAATTCATAAAAGATGGAACATAGTTCTTCATCAATTCCTTAATTTGGAAAGAAATTTGGGTTTCACTATCATCACGGTCTCATGACGAGTGATCATTAACACAGTTTTGTGATATATCTAGATTTCGATTGGTTTTGATCAGAAACCTCGTGGATATATGTTTTGTGTGTGCAAGTGTAAGAATTTTAAGATGAAAAAGATTGGTTCCTTAGAAAGAATGTACCTCTGTTATATTGGACCAAATAGAAAACTCTTAACTCATGTGAGAAGAGTAAGGTATGTAGAGTCTAGAAATTGTAAAAGTCGAAGTGTCTGTTCTTAGTTTCGCATGTTAATTATTTTACCAAGTCTTCATTTGTACACTCATGTTTCCTATAAATAGGGATTGAGGTTAGAAGTAGAGTAACGATTGATTCAACGAGTGATTCACTAGTCATTCGCATGTTTCTCTGCTTAAGTCTATAATCATCTTCTTCATCAATATAAAATCTGATTAATATTTACTCCTTGTGTTCTTACTTTTCATTCATATAATCATGATCACTTTCTAAATATCGATTACAATTCTCATCAATTGGTATCAGAGCCAGATGCAAACTGCATTGATCCGATTTTCGTTTTAGAATCATTTGCTTTTTGAGTAGTGATTTTACTCAAAAAAAATTCGCGCATTTTGGTTCTGAAAATCTCTCTTGATCTTCAGATTTGAATCGATTCTGCATTTGAATTGTTTAGTCGAGTGATCGATTAGCAATTAGTGATCAATTCATTTGATCAATTCACAAATTCATCAAGTTTCTCAAGTTTTTCTGAAAAACTCTCCTGTTCATCAATGGCGAATTTCAACATAAATACCATGACTTCTTTCTCTCACTTGCTTGGTTATTCAACCAAAATTCCAATGTTAATCCCTGAGTACTATGATCAGTGGGCTGATAGGATGGAGGATTACTTAAATGGAATTAATGAAGAGCTCTAGAATTGTATCAATGGAATAATTCTACATCCTGTAAATGTTCAATCAATTGGAGCATCTGCTTCTTCAAACGATGTTACCGAACAACAAAATCGCCTGAAGAAGAATGAGAAAAGATGTATGAGGGAGCTAAGAGGTGCCCTGCCTCCTGTGGTTTACAATTACATTCGTAGTTGTAAAACAAACAAGGAGATTTGGATCACACTGAAAGAGAAGTATCAAGGAAGTGAGAAGACAAATATCAATTCTGTTAAGCAATGTCTTGTTGAGCTTAAGGAATTCAGACAAAAGGATGCTGAAACAATTGAAAACTACTATGATCGTCTGAATGAGCTTGTTTATCGTTGCAACAGGTATGGAATCACAAGATCTCTCATGGAATTCAATCTGACATTCATCATGGCTCTTCGCAAAGAGTGGCATAGTGTGAGTATGATGTTAAAGAACCAACAAAGTTTTGATACTTCCACCTTGAATGATCTCTACAACCAGCTGAAAACACATGAAAGCGAGGTTACAGAAATGTTCGAAGAATCGAAACAGAGTCTAGGAGGTCCATTGGCTTTAGTTTCAAAGGTCACTAAAATTGATGCTGGTGAGAAGGAAGAAGCAGACAATGAAGGCTTCTTAATGAATTTAGATGATGAAGCAGTTGCATTTTATTCGAACAACAGATTTAAGAAATTTTTCAAAAAGCCTTTCAATCCAAAAGGAAAGCAAACTGATTCGAAGAGTGGTTTCATAAAAGCTGGAGGTGAAGAGAAGAAGAAATTTGAGAAGGTTGAAGAAAAGTAGAAAGATGCGAAAGCAGAGAAGAAACTAAAAGGTGACTCTAGAATTGATTGTCATTACTGCAATGGTGTGAATCATTTCGCAGCTGATTTCATGTTGAGGAAGAAAGAGGAGAAGTAGAGCAAAATCAAAGACGAAGCCTACTACTCAGAGAAGCTTGAGGAGGTGCGTGCGAAGGAGAAAGCATTGTATTTGTTTGCGAAAGGAGAGTCTGAAGAAGAAGAAAGTGGAACTTATCAGATTTGGTCTTCAGGATCTAATGATGAAGAGATGAGGCACCCAACTCATGGTGCAATGTTCGCAAGTTATGAAGAAAATTGTGAAGAGAATGTTTTTGGACGATGCTTTGTGTCCAAGTCCACCGATAAATCTCCAATGACCACTAAGGTACATGCTATTCTTGAATCCTTTAATATTCCTTTATCTGCTTATGATGCTAAAATAACTTCATTTGATGATATTGTTGCTTATTTTGATGATGTTATTGTGTCTGCTAGTACTGAAGCACAAAATCTAAATTCGCAACTAGTTGAGACAAGAAGACAATTAGAAATAAAATGAAGCAGGGTAGATAAACTTGAATTACAAATGACAAATGTAAATTGTGATAGGGACAATCTTCATAAATAAGTTAGGTTGTTACTAGCACAACGAAACATTTATTGTAACTCTGCTAAACATGTATATGCGAAGTTAACAGCTTCACATCATTCATTTGAGATAAGCAAAGAACAACATAGGAAACTACTACCTTTTCTTGAATTTGAACGCAAAAAAGTTGATGTTGTTTCTTATGTCTGCGAGAATACTATTGCTCAATTTGACAAAATACCTGATGATAGATTCGCATATGGTATTGTCAAAATTGATGAATTTTTGAATGCGAATGAATTGGTTAATATTGTTAATGAAAGTTTGACAATGAATGAACAAGTGAAAATCTTAAAGAAAATTGAAACTTCAACTCTTGATTCTCAACACAATTATGCTAATGTCGATGACAATTCAGATAATGTGAGTGAAATCAGTGAGATCGAAGAGGAAGAAGAGATTGATCATTCTCAACTGTCTATCATTAATATAACATCTAAGTTCAAAGGTAGAGAAATTATAGTTGTTTCGATAGTGAAGGATGAAAATGATAAAACCTCTACTTCGCAAAATTGTGACTTTGACAATGTGGAAGTTGAAAGTTGTAAGTCAGATGACACTGATGAAGACGAAGAAGAAGTGAAAGATTCTCATGAATCACCTCAATGTGTTGTTGTTAATCAAGTGTTTGGTGAGACAAAAGAATTTGACAAAGTTTTGACAAAGGTGCACATTATTTGGAAACCAACACTGTGGTCTATCCGAATTTTAAATGCACTGATAACACGATTTTTCCAAATCAAGTCTTCGTCATAGCTGGAAATGTTGAGAAAATCAAGCCTGAATTCAACAAAATGATTGAAAATGACAACAAACGGTCAACTACCGATGGTTTCTTTGCAAATCAAAATACGGTAGAAAACAATTTAACTCAAAACTCTTACGTTTTTCAATGCCAAAAATCATGACAAAAATGAGTGGTTAAAAGTGAAAAAGAAAACAAAGTTTTTGAAAAAGATGAAAAACATAAGATGGAAGTGAAATTGAATTCTCATGAATTTAAGTTGATGGTGGAAAGTATTCAAAAGAAAACAATGTTTCAAAAACAAAAGCAAGAAAAGCAATCTTTTGGCAAGTTGTGTCTAAAGATAAACCTAAAGTTGCGAAAGCACAAATTCCAAGAACAAAACTATCAAAATTTCAGAGAACAAACAAACAAAAGGATACAAGTTTTCACAAACCAATATATTTTGTTGATAAAATTTCAATGAAAAATAAGGATGAATCTGTTTGAAAATTTGATAACATTAGAAAATTTGAGACTTCGCAAAATTTTGTGAATGATCGTAAGTTTCAAAATGTTAGAAAATTAACAAATAATTCACTAACTTTGAATGTCAAAACTCAAACAAAACCAAAATTTTCACCCAAACAACCAAAATTTCCAAATCCTTCGATCACAAAACCGACAAAAGTTTCATATACAAAAGGAAAATTTGATGTATATACCATCAACAATTGGCTTGAAGGGCAAGGAAAACAATACCAAAATGGAAAGTCTTCAAAGCAACAGATAAAGATTGCATTTGACAAGTTTGTGAATGAGTCTTCTAATGGTAGTTCATCATCTCATGATTCGCAAGTTCCAGTACAAAAGTGGAAACCAATTGTGAAAGTTGCGAAGGTTGTGAAGGATGAGGTGAAAGTCAATGGAAATCCAAAACTATCGAACAACTATATTTTAATATCTAGATCTGATGATGTTAATTTAATCGATAGTGTCACAGACAAAGTGAAAACATGGTTTTAAAATTCAAAGCATTTGTTTAATGCTACTAATGAAGGACCCAACAAGTCTTGGGTTCCTAAATTCTTTCATTAAATGTAGGTGATATGTAATGAGCAATATGATGTGAAATGGTATATTGATAGTGGTTGCTCTCGTCACATGACTGGAAGAAAGGAAAACTTGCGAAATTATAGAAGCTTGGAAAATGTTGGAGTAGTCAAATTTGGAAACAATCACAAGTTTCAAGTGAAAGGTTATGGAAAAGTCACAAATGGACAATTCACAGTTAACAGGGTTGCTTATGTCGAAGGTCTTCAACATAACTTGATTAGTGTTTCACAACTTGTTGTGGGTACTGGAAATCAGGTTGTGTTCAATGAAGAAGGAAGTATCATTTCGAAAGTAGAGACAAATGAAGTACTTCTCAAATCCAAAAGATATGGAGACATGTTCACACTCGACATCAAACCGATTGTGGGCAAACCTGCAGTGTGTCTATTGTCAAAGGCCTCTAATGATGTTAGCTGGTTTTGGCATAGAAGATTGTCTCATTTGAACTTTTGCAAGATTAACAAGCTTGTCACTGAAGATTTGGTTCGAGGTTTACCTGTACTGAAATTTGACAATGATACTTTGTGTGCAGCTTGTGAACAAGGAAAACAACATAGAAAAGGTCATCCAATTGTGATAGATTCAAAAATCATGGAACCATTGGAACTTCTTCACATTGACTTATGTGGACCATCGACTGTTGCTACAATCAATAAAAAGCGGTACATTTTAGTTATTGTTGATGATTTTTCTCGATTTACATGGGTATTCATTCTCAGGTTAAAATCTGAAGTTGCTCAGACAATGATTGAATTTATCAAAAAGATCGAGATGAGTCTTATAAAGAATGTTCGCAGAATTAAAAGTGACAATGGTTCTGAGTTTAAAAATCAAACGTCGGATTCATTTCTCACAGCCAAAGGCATTTCACATAATTTCTCATCACCATATACTCCACAACAAAATGGTGTTGTTGAAAGAATAAATAGGTCTCTATGCGAAGCGGCAAGGACCATGATAACATATGGGAACTTACCTCCATATCTTTGGGTTAAAGCTGTGTTGACTGCATGTTTTACTCAGAATCGTTCATTCATTCATCGAAGATTCAATATTACTCCATATGAAATACTGAACAATCAAAAACCTAATGTAAAATTCTTCCATGTTTTTGGTTGCAGGTGTTTTATAATGAATCTAAAAGATAAATTGACCAAGTTCCAAGAGAAAGCTGATGAAGGCATGTTCTTAGGATATTCACAAAATTCAGTTGCATACAGGGTGTTAAACAAGCGAACAAGAAAAGTTGAAGAAACTTTCAACTTAACCTTCAATGATTACTATCTTAAACAAACAGATAGTAAATTTGAAAATAAATCAATTCTTGTTGATTCAGATACTCAAATTGAAAATTCAAATATCAATGATTTTGATTATGAGTTAATTTTCGGAATTCCTGACAGGGAAATTGATGTGGAAGTTCATGCTCCTGATAATTAAACATCAGAATCCTCAAAACATACTGATGATTCAACACTTACTACGAATTCAATATCTTGCGAAAGTGTGCCTGAAGTTCGTATGGAGGGGGAGCATACGACCACAAATATATAGGGAGAGCAAACTTTTGAGGGGGAGAATGAGACTATGAGTCATCAAGTTAAGGGGGAGCATTCGCAATTACCTTTAACTGATCAACATGAACATCATTTTGAGGGGGATCATCAAGATGAACATCATGTTGAGGGGGAGCATGATGAAACAGAGACAATTAATCTTGATGAAAATGATGAATTTCATGAATTAAATGATAATTTTTCTATTGCAGGATCTAAAAATGAAGATATGTATGAAGATGCACCATTGGAATTTAATCCTGATTTTCCACCACTTGAGAAATGGAGAAGGAATCATCCCAAAGAACAGGCGATTGGGAATCCACAAGATGGTGTGTTGACAAGAGGTCAAATTCGTGCGAAAAATGAGGTACTGAACACTCAGATTGGGTTGTTGCTATGCAATCTGAACTGGTTGAGTTTAAACGAAACAAGGTTTGGAGATTAATTCCAAAACCTTCTGATGTTTCAATTGTCGGATTAAAATGGATTTTCAAAAATAAAACCGACAAAGATGGCAATATTATTCGAAATAAAGCTAGACTAGTTGTTAAAGGTTATTCGCAACAAGAAGGAATAGACTATGAAGAAACATTTGCTCCTGTCGCAAGACTCGAAGCAGTTCGCATATTTTTAGCTTATGCAGCTCACAAAGACTTCGATGTTTTTCAAATGGACGTTAAGTGTGCATTCTTAAATGGAGAACTAGAAGAAACAGTTTATGTTGAACAACCACCAGGATTTATAAATGAGGAACATCCTGATCATGTTTACATACTAGAAAAAGCAGTTTATGGGTTAAAACAAGCACCAAGAGCCTGGTACGCAACGCTTACAAATTTCTTGAAACAATCTAAATTTAAACAAGGATCAGTTGACCCCACATTATTTTGCAAGAAAGTTGGGAATCATCTTATGCTTGTTCAAATTTATGTTGATGATATTATTTTTGGCTCAACCGACCCAACATTGTCTACTGAATTTGAAAATCTCATGAAGAGTCAATTTGAAATGAGCATAATGGGAAAAATTAATAGTTTTCTTGGTTTAAATATAAGACAGAACAGGGATGGAATTTTAATCAACCAAGAAAAATATACAAAGAATCTGCTCGAAAAGTTTGGAATGACAAACAACACGAAGCTTAGAGTACCAATGGCAGTGGGAACAAGACTAACTCCTTCGTTAGATACTTCTGCTGTTGATTTAACACTTTATCGAAGCATGATAGGGTCTTTATTGTACTTAACTGCAAGCAGACCTGATATTATGTTTTCAGTATGTAATTGTGCTATGTATCAAGCTAATCCTAGAGAAACTCACTTAACTAAAGTGAAAAATATTTTTCGCTATCTTAAGGGGACAATTTCGTTAGGACTTTGGTATCCTTCGAAATCGGGATTCTTCATTCAAGCTTTTTCAGATTCTGATCTAGGAGGATGTACTTCGGATAGAAAAAGTACAAGTGGTGGATGTCAACTATTGGATGGAAAATTGGTGAGTTGGCAGTCGAAGAAGCAAACTTGTGTTTCTATATCAACTGCTGAAGCTGAATATATTTCAGCTGCTGCTTGCACTTCACAAATCATTTGCATTCAGAGTCAACTTCGTGATTATGCTATAAATATGAAAAAGATTCCCTTGTATTGTGATTCTCAAAGTGCAATTCGCATTTGTCATAATCTAGTACAACATTCAAAGACAAAACATATTGCTCTTCGATATAACTTTCTCAAAGATCATGTGGAAGATGGGAATATCGAAGTACATTTTGTTAAAACCACTGAACAACTTGCTGATATTTTTACTAAACCTCTTGATGAAAAATCATTTGTGAGAATTTTAGCAGGTTTAGGGATGATCGATGCGAATTCAGTGCGAAAATCAATCACTCAAGAATGAAATGTCCATTCAGCAGCTCTGAATCAGAATCATTCAGAAGTTACTGTGCGTTAAGCGGCTTCACATTCGCACATTTGGTAACTGAGGTTCAATTTAATTTTGTTCTTTTCTGCTTTGCGAAAAACACGAAAAACCAAAAATATTTTCATTTGTTTGTCTATTTTTTGAAAATTCAAAAACAACAAAAATATTTTCTTTTATTTTGTCTTTCATTTTCGAAAAATATAAAACTCAAAAATATTTTCTTAAGATTGTTAAAATTAGATTTCGTTTTTGTTCTTTTATATTTGAAAAATACAAAATCACAAAAATATTTTTCTTTTACTTTTGTTCTTTAAGTTTTGTGTGTTTTCAGTATTAGTCAAGAGCAAAATGCGAAGAGGTCATGCTTATGTTTCTATGGGAAGGTATCATTTCTTTCAACTATGTACTAGTTAGGATGTCCCTAGAAGCATGTTGCAGCATGTTGACCCAAGCCTTATCTGACTCTATGTGTGAGAAACGAAAGCCTTAATGAAATTATCTTATGAAAATGTCTTCCCAATCAGGCTTATATTCGCATTAGTCAAAAGAGCTACCTTACTCTTCTCAAATGAGTAAAGAGTTTTCTGTTTGGTCCACAAATAACAGAGGTACATTCGATCTTATAACCAATCCTTTTCATCACAAAAATTCTTAACACATTACACACACAAAGACACATGTCAATGAGGTCACTTGATCAAACCAATCGTGATTTAGACATGTCATCATTTTGTGTTAATGATCTTGATTCATGAGTCCGTGAAATAAGTGAAACCCACAAACTTCGCAAATTAAGGAATTAAAGAAGAACTATGTTCCAGATTTTTACGAAACACTTGTTTCTGTACCTAATATTTCATATACTCCAAATTATTTTCATTCTGATGAGTGATCCTGATCAAATTTTCGAAGACCACGAAGTTTGTTTCCCAACAGGGTCCAGCACTTCAATTTTTTTTTTAATATAATTTCCGTGTGAGTATATATCTGAAATCCTTGTCACTTTTCAAAAATAATCCAAAGCAATCTTGTCCCTGAACACAATGTTCAAACAAGTAATTTTGGTTACAATTACTCACCTTATGTTTAGGATGATATGTCACGAAATTCGCAAACCACCATATTAAGCCTATAAAAGAAGCCCTTCGATACTTCTCTACAAGTATTCGATTGTATGTCACGGGAAAATGCGAAAGCAGTTGATTACTTCTCTTGGTAATTAATGAATTAACCTTTGCTCGGGGTTTTACTGCTATGTGTCAATAAATTTTGAGATCACAGAATCCCAAAAAAAAAATTAACTTGCTTCTTATCTCATTTCTTTGAATCACATGCACTCACGAAATCCTTGAGGTTCTAAGTAATACCAACTTAGGCTGAATATTTCGCAAGACTGGTAATTGACTTCGTTTAAAATCCCATAAATGAAAGAGCCCAACCTCGATACCGAAGGGTTGTCTTTCACATAGTTGTACTCATAAACAGTTTCCAGTAACCGTTGGCCCTAGTTTCAAGGCACTCTATGGGGCATGATCATTACAACGGCTATTGATTGCACGTTTCCAGGAACACGTAGCCTACTCTATTTTTGGAAACGGTTCATCTTTGGGATTAACATATAAAAGTGATAATCTTTTCTGAGAATCATTACGCGATTCAAAATTCTCAGACGAACAAAAAGCCCTAATCTTTCTTTCAAGAAATTTCTCAGATTAACAATGGCTGCTACTCAATCAAACACATAAGAAGTTATTTCAAACTCCCTCATGAAGATTCAAAGCACAAATTTCCATGTTGATCCCAATGTATCATCTTACCCAGAAGAATTGAAGATGTTGATCGTTGCACTAAAAAAATCAGCATTGTCAACTGCTATGTTCAGTTCATTCCTAGTTCCTATGACTTGGTTGTCAATGGCGGCATCAACTGCGTCATTCAACTATGCAACATATGTGATAACCTTCAACCTGGTGAATAACAAGAGGGTTCATCTTACCAAGAACATGTTCATCGACTTCTTGAACATTCCTCATAACCCACCGTTCTTTAAGCCAACCAACTCACAGATTATCTTCATGTTCAATGAGATGGGACATCAACCCACTCTTGAAAAGATAAGTGATTTTAGGAAATCAAGCTTACCCTGCATTTGGAACTTCTTGTTTGGAATCTTTCTATGATGCTTGACCGGAAGGAGTGTTGGTCTAGACAGGGGAAGACTGGAGTTTTATGTAATGGTAATGGGCCTTTACTACGATCTAAGTGTCAATTATGGAACTCAACTTTGGAAGGAGTTCATCAAAAGCATAGAAAACACCAGTGTTGATAAGAGGATTTCTTGTGCTAGGTACTGGAGTTTGATTTTGGAAAAAGTATATGCGAAAGAAGGAATTCAAGTTCCTGAAGGAGAAGATGTCGCAGAGTTCTCTTTGTACCAATTTCCCAAAGCTGTTGAAGATGATGCGAATATCTTCACAAGTGTTGCAAGAATTCCTGATGCAATGCTTTTCAAAGTGTCCTCTACTCACAAGGTGTTAGTTCGATACATGATGACTTTTGATCCTAATGTGCGAACTAGAGTGCTACTTGAAGTCAGTGGTGAGTCATCCAAGAAGAAGAAGACGACTCAAAAGAAGGAAAAACGTGAATCTCCAAAAGTATCAAAGGCTGAAGAGGTTGAGAAAGTTGAGCCTTCTACCAAACCTGCGAAGGAGATCATACCGACTAAGTTAGGGGTCTTAAAGAAGCTTCGCAAGTTGTCACATAAGAAGACTGCCTCTCCTACTATTTGCAAAACTGAAGTGAGTAGTAAGGGGGCTATGTTTACAGAAATTCCGGCTCCGGTTTCTCCTATGTCAAAGAAAAGAAGAGCTCAAGATGTTGCGAAGCACATCACTAAGAAGCTGTACAAGAAAAGGAAGATGATTATTCGCAATGAGTCATCAGAAGATGAAGTGGTTCCTGAGACTCCACTTGTTTCAACTTCACCAATGCTAAACATCTCTCTTCCCATTACTTCGCAAATTTCCACTACAACAACCATTCCACTCGAAGTAGTCACTACACCAGTTCATGAGGAGGTACCTACTTCTGATATGGTTGTTAACGTATCTGATACGGGGGCACCTATCACAAGTGTCGAAACTACAATGCCAATCATTTTATCTACTTCATTACCCATCTCATCTGAGAAATTTTCTACTTTGTTACCACCATTCATTCTCCCGAATACAAATATAACCACATCATCAATCTTTGATCATCCTTTACAAAATCCCTTCACTACATTGTTTCCATCACAATCCCCTGAAACACCACAACCTATACCTTCGCAAGCTCAGTATGATGAAGAAACCGAAGGAGGAGGTTTTGGAGGAATATTTGAAGCTTTACACTTTGATTCAGAGGAGCAGGAAATCCTTGATCATATGCTTATGTCAGTTAAGCAATTTAAAATCCTGAATCGAAAGTTGAATGCAATCCTTCAATCACAAGCTGATTCTGGTACAAAGTCTTCTGTCTTGGGTTTGGAGGTTGAAAAAATGATTAGAGCTGCAGAGAAAAGAATAGCTGCGAAAGTTGATGACTCTGATAAGAATAATGAGCTTCATATTCAAGCTCAAGGGAAATCTTTTGATGGTGCTGTAAAAGATCTGACAACTGCTACAAAAGAACGACATGTTCTTTTCGTATAAGATGTGAAGAAGGTCAGGGAAGATGTCAACTTCAAGGTTGAGGAGTTAAAGAAGGAGATTGCAAAAGAGCTTCATGATCTTAATTCGCAAAACTTAGAAGTGCAAAAACGTGTTGATGTTGTTGCTGAAGCACTTACCAAGATTGTCACTAATTATCAGTCACCTGCTCCAATTATCGAAGCCAAGCACAAAGAAAATAAGGAGCAGTTCGCAAAACAAATTCAGTTGCTGACTGAATTAAAAAGTTGTGTTTCGAAGCCTTCTCAACAATCAATTCTCACTCCGGAATTCTTAACGCTTAAAGTCAATACTTTGGAGCAAGCTATACAAAAGGCATTGGCCCCAATCACAAATTTTACTTCCGTTTTACCAGCGAATGCCCCACCTGCTTTCACAGGGATGCAAGGGGGAGAAAGAAAAGGAAGTAAAGGGGATGATGCAAAAACAGTTGGAAAGCTACATTCGACTCAGCTTAAAAAAACTTTTCATGTACTCACGAAACCAATTCATTCAACAATAGTAACAACAAAGCCATTTACAAAGCCAATTCCTAAGGCAATTATAATTGGTTCAACGGAAGGAGGGAGTTCGAGTGCGAAACCTAAAACAGTGGATACTAGAAAAGGTAAAGAGGTGGCTTATGAAAAGTCGAAAGAAGAAAAGAAAGCAGAGGCTGAAGACATATTCAGAGCATTCTAAGGCAAAGAGCAAATGATCCACCAACTTTGAACAAGGGTGATCCTGCGAAGTTGTACTCATTCGAAACCATTGAATCCAAAGTCTTGGGAAATCACATGTCCGAATTTGAGAAAAAGCCTAGAAGAAGTTATGATGTTGCGAATTCAGACAGATGCCAACTTGACTTTCCGATAAACGAAATGAAGTTTATCACAGCGCAGTACAAGATCAATGAAAAGTTTGAAAATGCTGATGAATACACCTACATGAAAATCGGATTTCATGCTGTACTTGCGAAGGATCAAGAGGAAGTTTGGTCTCTGATGAAGATAAAGATAGTGCTAAATATCAAGAAGTTTGAAATGTTAGAGAACATGCTTCAAAATTTTCGATACTTCGTTGTCCGAGCAGATAACAAGCCTTTTGATTCTACCATTGCTGACTTTCCCTTAATGAATCTAAATGATCTCATTCAAGTGGCTCTTATCCTGAAAGACATGGAAGAAAATAAGCTCAAAGGATATGATACTGATGTGTTCAGACTTGGTTTCACACATATCAAGATATTCATAGATAACTACTATGATTGCTTGGCATTAACTGATGAAGAACTCGCATCAGGCCTTGGAAAAAAAGTCACAGTTCCTTGGGAATCAACATTGCCTCAACCAGAATTGAAGAAGTTTGCAGACGAGGAGATATGCGTTAAACCTTTTGGCATGGTTTTTGCAGGCAAAGACACCAAGGGGAAGCCTAAAAGATTTTTGTTTCAAGTCTCAGAGATTGAAAGATACACCACTTCGCAATATACGAATTTCATTGTTCGTATGAATAATTGCACGAAGAATAATGAAGGAGACAAGAAGGAGCTTAAAACGATCATCACTTGGTATTCAGAAATCCGAAGAACAATGCACTCAGCTATTCAGAATCTCACAAACTGAATAGCTTCGACTGTTTACAAAGGGGGAGAATGTAGAGTCTAGAAATTGTAAAAGTCGAAGTGTCTGTTCTTAGTTTCGCATGTTAATTATTTTACTAAGTCTTCATTTGTGTGAAGCGTATTGTTAAGGACTTAGTATATTTTTTGTACACTCATGTTTCCTATAAATAGGGACTGAGGTTAAAATGTAGAGTAACGATTGATTCAACGAGTGATTCACTAGTCATTCGCATGTTTCTCTGCTTAAGTCTGTAATCGGTTTCTTCATCAATATAAGATCAGATTAATATTTACTCCTTGTGTTCTTACTTTTCATTCATATAATCATGATTACTTTCTAAATCTCGATTACAATTCTCATCAAGGTAGCTCATTGGACTAATGTGAATGTAAGCCTTATTGGGAAGAAATCTTCGTATGAATAATTTCATTAAGGCTTTCGAACATTGAGTCAATTCGAGGCTTTAGACAACATGCTGCAACATGCTTCTAGGGACATCTTAACTAGTTTTTTAAAATTTAAAATTCAAAGAGTAGAGATTTATACCTGACCCTAGAACCTGCGAACATTTGCCTCTTCATCTCTTCAAGGAAATCTACAACAAAGTACTTATAGAAAAAATAAAATCTTTTTGTTGTTTTTGATTTTTCGAAAAGAAAGAACAAAATAAAATGAAAATGTTTTTGATGTTTTTGAGTTTTCAAAAATAAAGAACAAAAAACAAAAAAAATGCACAAAAGTTACTTGTTGCAGATCTTTGAATTTTTAAATGAGATAAAAAATAATTCTAATCATACGAATTCGTAGCATTCGAAGAGTGACATATGAACAATAAACTTATCCATTGATGACGTGTTTGTGAACTTTCAATCTTCTTTTTTGCATGAAATTGAATTACCATCAACCATTCCAAGTCCTTCTAAAATTCTTACAAACGATTTTTCATCCAATGCTTTCGTGAAAATATTAGCCAATTGATCAGTAGTTTTCACAAAATGAACTTCAATATTCCCATCTTCTACATGATCTTTTATGAAGTGATAGCGAAGAGCAATGTGTTTGGTCTTCGAATGCTGCACAGGATTATGGAAAATTCTTATTGCACTTTGTGAATCACAATATAAAGGAATCTTTTTCATATTAATTGCATAATCACTTAATTGACTTTGAATCGATATTATCTGTGATGTGCAACCAGCAGCAGCAACATATTCAGCTTCGGCCGTTGAGATATAAACACATGTCTGCTTTTTCGATTGCCAACTTTACCAATGCACCATCAGGTAATTGACAACCACCACTTGTACTTTTCCTGTCTAGATTACATCCTCCCAAATCGGCATCCGAATATGCTTGATAAAAAATCCAATATTCGAAGGGTGCCACAATCCATGTGAAGATGTTCCTTTAAGATAACGAAAGATATTTTTCACAGTAGTGAGATGTGGTTCTCGAGGATTTGATTGATACCTAGCACAATTACAAACAGAAAACATGATTTCAGGTCTACTTCCAGTAAAATAAAGTAAAGATCCAATCATGTTTCTGTACAAAGTTATATCAACGGCGGGTTTATCTAACGATGGAGTGAGTTTAATGCAAGTTGCCATTGGAATGCATAATTTTGTGCTATTCACCAAGCCAAACTTTTTGAGCAGATTCTTTGTGTATTTTTCTTGATTAATGAAAATTCCTTCTCTGTTTTGACGAATGTTCAAACCAAAAAAATTATTAATTTTTCCCATCATACTCCTTTCGAACTTACTCTTCATCAGATCTTCGAATTCTTTAGACAAAGCAGGGTTAGTTGAGCCAAAAATAATATCATCAACATAAATTTGAACAAGCATTAGATGATTCCCAACTTTCTTACGAAATAATGTGGTGTCAACTGATCCTTGTTTATATTTAGATTGCTTCAAAAATGAAGTAAGAGTTGCATACCAGGCTCATGGTGCTTGTTTCAAACCATAAACTGCCTTATCTAAAATATAAACATAATATGGATGTTCTTCGTTTATAAAACCTGTAGGTTGTTCTATATACACTATTTCTTCGAGTTCTCCATTCAGAAATGCACACTTCACATCCATTTGATATACATCAAAATCTTGTGAGCTACATAAGCCAAAAATATGCAAACTGCCTCGAGTCTTGCAACAAGGGAAAAAGTTTCTTCGTAATCAATTCCTTCTTGTTGAGAATATCCCTTAACAATAAGTCTAGATTTGTTTCGAATTATATTTCCATCTTTGTCGGTTTTATTTTTGAAAATCCATTTTAATCCGACAATCGAAACATCATTTGGTTTCGGAATTAACCTCCAAACCTTATTTCGTTCAAATTCATACAACTCAGAATGCATTGCAACAACTCAATATGAGTGTTCCATTACAATCTTAACTGTTTTTGGTTCAATTTTAGAGATAAAAACGTTGAACATACAAAATTCTTGATGAGCATTTAATACCTCATTATTCGCACGAATTTGAGCTCTAGTTAAAACTCCTTCTTGTGGATTACCAATTATTTGTTCCTTCGGATGATCTTTTGTCCATTTGTCCATTGGTGGATAAGCTGGATCGAAGTTCAAAGGTGCATCTTCGTACATTTCTTCATTTTCAGATCCTGCAATTGAACCAACATCATTAATATCATTATAAGTTTCATTATTGTTATTTAACTCCCCCTCAATATGATCATTTAATTGCTCCCCCTCAACATCATCACATTCCCTTTCATTCTCCCCCTCGATAGAATGCTCCCCCTCAAGTAGAGTGTTCGAATCTGAGTATTCCCCCTCCACTGGTTCATTATGCATACTTTCGCCCATTGTTTGAGGAGATGATGTTGAATCATCATTTAGTTTTGAAACTTCAGTGACATGATTATCAGGAGCATTATATTCAGCATTTGCAACATAATCTGAATTTCCAAAAATCAAGTCATAATCGATATCGAATGATAGTATATTTTCAGATTCAGTTTGATTTTCTTGTAATATTGGATGATTGTCAAATTGTTTATCAAATTGTTTAATATAATAATCATCAAAAGTAAGATTAAATGTTTCTTCCACTTTTCGATTTCGTTTGTTTAGAACATGATAAACAACATAATTATGCAAATATCCAAGGAAAATCCCTTCATCAGCTTTTGCTTGAAATTTTGAAAAATTATCCTTAATATTCATAATAAAGCACCCGCATCCGAAAACATGGAAAAATTTGATATTAGGTTTTCTGTTATTGATGATTTCATAAGGAGTAATATTAAAACATCGATGGATGAAAGATCTATTCTGAGTAAAGCATGCAGTTGAAATTGCTTCAGCCCAAAGATATTGTGGAAGATTCACATAGGCCAACATTGTTCTTGCAGCTTCGCATAGAGATCGATTTCTTCACATAACGATACCATTTTGTTATGGTGTATATGGAGATGAGAAATTATGAGAAATGCCTTTATCCACTAAAAATGAATCAAGAACATTGTTCTTAAACTCAGTTCCATGATCACTCTTTGATGAGTTGAAAAACTCTTTGATCGTTTAGATCTTAAGCATGTTAATCACAATAATACGAACAGAAAAATCAAACACAGGAATGAATCAAAATATGCTGAATGATTCAATAGATTCATGCCTCAGCAGAGCTCGATAAAGAACTTCTACTGTAGAGGCTGTTTAGGGTTACAATCGATAAAAGTATTCGCTATGAATGATCGACTCCAAATTCTTACGTACAAAGATGCATGCAAGCATCTATAAACACTAAACCCTAATAAATAAATCACGGATTGACAGGCCCAATCCGGATACAAAATTGGACTACAAACCGAGCCCAAGACGCAACACCTAATGGACCCTACAATCTCCCCATTTGCGTCAATTGGAGCGAGACTCTACTTCGGCTTGCTGGGTCCAGCTGCAAGAACTTTCTTCATGGTGTCGAACAGATGAGGAATGATTGCAAGGATGGTTTGTCTGAAATGAATGTACCACTGGATCATATCATCAAAATATTTCTTGTCATCTTCAGAATTCTGCTTGCATCGATTGATGATCCCCAGAACATGTTCCAAGCATGAAATGGTATATAGATGCTTGTCTGCCAAGGCGAACAGGCATTTTTGACCTTCATTCCTGGTGAGCATGAAGTGGGCTTTTTCTTGAAAACACTCGCAATCTCCTGATCCATCTTGCCAACCTCCATGATGTAGCAAACCAACATCCTTTTGAAGTGATCTATGATTGGCCCATATTCAGCTTCATTAGTGAGGAGGATGTTATGTAGGATGATCCAATCATGTGGATTCAGGTTAGGAAGATCAGCAAGAGAAATGGCATGTTCGGTTTTAGCTGACCCCCTCAACACCTTGAACCGGACATTTGTGAAGTTACCCTGCCGAAAGGGTTTAAGGACCCGAACATTTATGATCTTCTGCGCACTCCATGTCTGATACTGAGGCTGAGCAGACCTCAGATAGAATTCAACAAGCTCCCTATCGACCTTCGGGTGAGGATGAGGGACATCAGCGACATGGGAAATGCATGAAATATGAAGGCCTTTTGGGTCAAGGGCATGTCGAACTGAGAGTTGACAGAATTAACCCTGTCCAAGGAAATCACCGGTTCAAGCCAGAGGATGTTGGGGGTATCGATAGCTTCTTTGATAAGCTTCTCGAGAGTCCATGGAGGGAGTAGGGTTTTCCGACTTTCAAGGAGATCGTGAGCCTCCTTCATCTTTCTTTCATTCGCTTCTGCCTCTCTGGCAATACGAGCACTCATATCTGAATCCTTCTCCCTAGCCTGTTTCTTCAAGAGATCAGCAATGGTCTCTTTGTCATCATCACCATCACTATCACCAAGAATCTTTTTCCCTTTATCTTGAGCACCCGAACTTGAAGTCTGACCAGTTGTTGGAGGTTTGGTTGTTTGAGTTGAAGCTGATGTAGAAGTAGGAGGCGGTTGAGATTGTTTTTCGCCCTTTGAAACCCCTTCTCCCCTTTGTTTTGGATGGGCAACGAACTCAAGAAGCCCCTCAATTTTGTTGAGCAGGTCAAGGGCGGGAGCAAGCTTCTCTGCTAGAGTTCGCCTCACTGAGTAGTTCAGCATTAGGTTGTGTGCTTCAATAATGTTGTAGAGGGCGGCATGGACATCCGAAACACAAGTAAAAATAATCGCTCGCTCAGATCGGAGAGATGCAACTTCCTTTTCAGATTGAGAAAGCTGAAGACTCTTGACCTTTAGAGTAGTGGTTTAGCGAGCAAGCGCATCCATCACAGAGTTCCCTGAAGCAAGGTTTTCTTGGAGCTTGGTCAATCGCTCCTCAACAGCTGCCTGAAAAGATTTATTGTCAGCTGCAAGAGTCTGATGAAGACCGGCAAAGAGTTTTTGTTCTGATGCGAAAGAAGTATCCAGCTTCTCAACAATGGAATCAACCTTTGTTGCATTGGATTCAGCGGCCCCCTGTAAAGACTGTAAGAGATTGTTAGCATCATGAAATACTTTTTCGACTTTTTCAGTCGCAGCAGCATAGGCCTTTGTAGATGCTTCTATAGCAGTAGTGCCTTGGTGAAAGAATCAACTAGCCCCTGAATGGCAGCCTCTAAAATATTGGACCGAGAAGAGGAGGAGGAAGCGATAAGACAGTCGATTTTCTCATGAAGTTCCTTGATATGCTTTTTAGTGACAGGAGCATCATCGTCATCATCTCTTTGAACCTGGTAGGGACTGTAGTAGACAGAATCAAAGGTCATGTCTTCCCCTCCAAGAAAAGTCCCAATATCTGTGGAGTGGTTGGGAGATGAAGGTGAAGGTGGAGGTTCGGTTGTGGTGGTGGGTTCGGGTGTGGAAGTATGTTCGGTTGCAGGTGTAGGTTTGGGTGCTGAAGTACGAGCCCCCGTATCAGATACATTGGTTCGAACTCCAGTGGTTGTTGTTGTTGTAGCGTCTGAGAAAATAGGAGGTGGTACGGGAATAGAAGTGGGTGGAATATGAGTAGTGGAGGTTATGGGTGGAATGGAAATAGAGATAGTTATTGGGAGAGGAGAGATAGGTTTGGTTGAAACTGGTACGTCAGGTGAAGGAGAACGGGGAGGAGTGTCGCCTCGAAGCGACTCCTCTGAGTCTGAACTCTCATCCTCTGATTCACTGGAGGAAGAGGCAAGAATGAGTTTTCTCCTGGGCTGGGTTTTCCTCTTTTTTGGTGGAGGCGATTGGGCTGCCTTCGTAGGTTTTCTCTTCTTAGGAGAAGGGCCTTTTTCCCCTTTGACCACCTTCTTGTCTTTCCCCTTTTCTGGTTTGTTGCCCCTGGGAGCAGGCTTGTCGGCGTCATGGATAGACAAAATCATCTCTGGAGTGAGCGCTCTGGGACCCGAAGGAAGCAATTCCTTGTAGGTCTTGATGATGCAACTCTCCCTTGATACACATGCATACATTGACTCAGTAATTGAGCCAACAAACTGAAACTTGGAAGGATCCGTCACAATGATCTTCGTAGTGTGGAAGGTGCCAATAGAGGAGAATGGAGATGTAGCCACAATGGGAACATGGTACTTGACCATTGCCCATTTTGTGACGAGCGTCCAGAACCTTGCATATGAAATTTCAGAATGGCGAGAGGTAGAGGCAAGGCTTTGGATTAACTGCTGCCACAAAACTGATCCATAATCGAGATTGACGCCTGTGTACAACCCGCAGAGAATCGCCATGAACAGATGACTAGCCCCATCAGAACCGACACTTCTCTCTGATAGACCCTTGAACAGTATCGTGAAGAATCCATTCCACTAAGGAGGAAGACACGATTTCTTAAACTTCGTGACTGTGGTAAGAATCTTAGTGTAACCCATGTTGTAAAACATGGAGAAAAACTGTCCCACAGAAATCGACTCAGGGTTAACCCTCGTCTCATCAGGTTCAAACCCTAGAAGTGAGCAGAATCACTCTTTGGAGATGGAGGTTTTGGTATCAAGAATTTCGAAGAAAATTCGATCAACAGACTTGTCGAAGTGGGCAGTAGAGAAAATGTGGGATAAACACTCTATAGGAACGATTTCAACCTTGGTCAGAGCGAGAACCGGTGGAGAGTGTTTAAGACACTCCACAATAGGGTACATGAAGCCATCGTAGGAATATGGGGTGAGATCAATGACCAAGCTTTGCCGGGGTCGGATTGGGAGAGTATGGTAGGTTTCATGAACAGAGGAGGAATCCGCCATTGATGAGCGCTTCGAAGAAGGAGATGAACAGTTGTAGAAAAGAGTCTTTGTTTTCTCTCAGAAAATTGGGTGCAGTAAAGAGGTAAAAGAACTTAGGGTTTACCCTTTATACCGTGTGTAGAAGAGAGAGAAAAATCCGCCCCCAAATCTTCTTGAAAAACGAATCGGTTCCTGAGTTGATTGACGCGTGACAGTTAGCAGCTCCTATGATTACGCATGATAGAGAAAAACGTTTCCATTTTGCACGCTTCCCATCAAAAGCTTTTTTGAATTTCTGAAATCTTTAGTCTCCCGGCTGAGTCATCATCTTATCCTTAAAATGAGCTGTCTTCACTAAATAAAAGCAAACACGTGTATCATTAACCACAACATCCCATTGAGAATATAGCATTAAATACCAGAGCTACAAAAATAGCTTGTAGTGAACGAAGCTAGACTTTTGGAAAATCAGAAAGATTTTCGTGCATAGAGTGTCAAAGATAAAGAAATAAAGCGACATATATGTGGGAAATTGTGATGTCAATATAGACACGAAAAAGTGGATCCTGGCCACGAATCTCTTCCTTCAAAGTCAAGAGACACACTTTAAAGTGTTTGTGTGGTTTCCCGTTGAATTACGATCAATCACTTGTTAAGAAGTGTTGAAAGGCATCTTTTAATGAGGCTGATAAGGATGGCTTTCGCTTCAGTTCAGAATTCCTGATCTTGACATAAGATAGAAACCGAATGAAGTACTTGTGAGACCAATGTGGTCTGTTGAACAAGTAGGTTTAGACAATATTTTAGTGACTTGTTGGAAATGCTTGGAGTAAAATCTCAAGAAAATTTAAAACTGGATTCTATGGGAAGAAATGTTATGGTATGTAACAATTTCAGAAGAATCACACAAAAAGAAATTAGAGATTTCAAGATACAACCACTTGGGTGGATTCGTTAATTCATAAGTGAAAGCTAGAGCAAATTTAATTGTCCACCGTCAATGCATAGTGGGTATTGAATTGTGGGTTTCACTTAGCACGTAATGACACGAAGCTAAGATCATAAACACAGAGATTGTGTAACCATAAACCTCAGTGGTAATTTCTAAGAGTCTCAAGGGTTATTTGTATGAAGCGAATATGATGGAGAAAAATGTTTGAGATTGTGTAAGGAAACCAAAGTACCTCTGCTATAAAAATAGTGACTAAGCAAAAAACTCTTAACTCATATGAGAAAAGAGTAAGGTAGCTCATGATTTAAAATAAATGTAGCAGCCTAATTGGGAAGACAAGGTTTGTATATATCAAGTCAATAAGGCTTTATTCAAAATCAGTTGAGGCTTTGGACAACATGCAGCAGCATGCTTCTAGGGACACTTAGCTAGTAAAAAGTGTGAGAATGATACCTGCCCCATCGATGTTCCATAAACTGTTAATATAAGCAGAAGTAGAGACAAAAAGAAAAAGAAAATATTTTTGGAATTTTTGAGATTTTTGTAAAGAGAAAAACAGAACAAACCAAATAAAAAAAATTTTGGAACCGAACCCGAAATGGACCGAACGCTCGGTTCATTTCGGTTCCTAAAAATTTGTTTGGAATTTTTGGAAAAACTATTGTACAAATGTATACAACCAAAGATATCACCTTTTTGAGATAAGCGAAAACAAGTGTAGTGGGACCGAACCCGAAATAAACCGAGCGTTCGGTTCATTTCGGTTCCCATGTGAACCGAGCCCGAGATAGACCGAGCATTCGGTTCATTTCACATCCAAATTTTAGTTCTGAGAAGGTGTTTTTGGTACGGACTCCGATTCCATCATACCTAGGCCTTGTAGAATTTTATTGAAACTTGCTTCAGGAAGGGCTTTGGTTAAGATGTCAGCCAGTTGATCATTGGTTCGAACAAAGTGAATCTCTAGGTTTCCATCTTCCACATGATCCTTAATAAAGTGATACCTCAGTGCTATATGCTTTTTCTTGGAATGTTGCACTGGGTTATGAAAGATCCTAATTGCACTTTCTGAGTCGCAATATAGTGCCATCTTTTTCATATTGAGTCCATAGTCTCGGAGTTGGCTTTGGATCCAAATCACTTGAGATGTGCAGGAGGCGGCTGCAATGTACTCTGCTTCGGCTGTAGACAGAGAAACACATGTTTTTTTCTTAGATTGCCAGCTCACCAACTTCCCGTCAAGGAATTGACAGCCTCCTGTAGTGCTTTCCCGGTCTAAACCACATCATCCTAGGTCTGCATCTGAGTAGGCTTGAACGAAGAAACCTGAGTTTGAGGGATACCAGAGACCGAGAGAGGTGGTTCGCTTCAAATACCGGAATATATTCTTCACTGCTAGCATGTGTGGTTCACGAGGATTTGCTTGAAACCTAGCACAATAGCACACTGAAAACATTATATCGGGCCTGCTAGCTGTGAGGTACATTAGGGAACCAATCATTTGGCGATAAAGTGTTATGTCGACTGCCGGTTTTTCCAAATATGGTGTAAGCTTGGTACCGAACGCCATAGGGACTTTGACCTTTGAGTCTCCCATTATGCCGAACTTTGCAAGAAGAGTCTTGGTATATGCTTCCTGGTTGATAACGATGCCTTCGGGTCCCTGTCTAATATTTAAACGAAGGAAAAAGTTAATTGGACCCATTGAGCTCATTTCAAATTTAGTCTCCATCAGCTTTCTGAATTCAGCTGTTAGGCTAGGATTCGTTGAGCCAAAGATGATATCATCGACATAGATTTGAACGATCATAAGGTGGTTACCTTCCTTTTTACGAAAGAAGGTTGGGTCAACCGAACCTTGTTTGAATTTAGACATCTTTAAAAGCTTAGTTAATGTTTCATACCATGCCCTAGGTGCTTGTTTCAGACCATAAACAGCTTTATCCAAGATGTAGCAGTGATCTGGATGCTCTTCATTTACAAAGCCAGGAGGTTGCTCCACGTACACGTTTTCTTCAAGTTCCCCATTCAGAAAGGCGCATTTTACATCCATCTGGTAGACCTAAAAGTTCTTGTGTGCAGCATAGGCAAGAAATATACGAACGGATTCTAGCCTTGCCACCGGAGCGAATGTCTCTTCGTAATTGATTCCTTCTTCCTGGAAATATCCTTTCACCACTAGCCGAGCCTTATTGCGGATAACATTTCCCTCCTTGTCCATTTTGTTTCTGAACACCCATTTGAGACCGACAACCGAGGCATCTTTTGGTGTTGGAATGAGTCTCCAGACCTTATTTCTTTCAAACTCATTTAGTTCGTCTTGCATTGCCTGACCCCAATCAGAATGATCGAGGACAACATTGACGGTCTTCGGCTCTATTTTGGAGATGAAGGAATTAAACATGCAGAATTCTACTTGGGAGAATAGAGCAGTTTGCTTCGCCTTCAGTTGTGATCGATTTAGAACCTTTGCTGATGCATCACCAACTATTTGAGATACAGGATGATCTCTGGTCCATTTGGTGAGAGGAGGGTAATTTGGATCGTATGATGGATTCAATTCAGCATTTATCATTTCTTCCAACTCAAATTGAACATCATCGTTATAGAGCATATCGGAATTCTCCCCCTCAACAGATGATGAATCATTTGGATGTGAACTCAAAAATCTTTCTTCGACTGGGCTTTCAGGCTGATCCGGACTTTTGGTTGTCACTAGACTTTCGGGTGCAACCGGGCTTTCGGGTTCGTCAAAGATTGGATTCTCCCCTTGAATATGTGAGTCCTGTTGATTTGAAGAAAATAGATTCTCCCCCTCGACCAATGTACCGCTCTGGGGAGGTTCTTTTCGAATTGGTTCTTCTGCTCCCATTTGTTTGGCTGGATCTTCAACAATTTTCTTAAGGTGATCAATCTTGTTGTCTGCTGCCGTGGCCTCCGAGTGAGCATCTTTCTCAGGTCCATCAAATAGATCCATGAACTGGTCAAAAAGATTGGCGATTGAGGCTATGACTTGACCTGTTTGAGAGAAAATCTCTATAATTGCTTCTTCGGTAGACATCAACTTCTTGACGTAATTGTCATCAAACGTCACATAATAGGTTTCTTCAATTATTTTAGAATGCCTATTCAAAACCCTGTATGCCTTTGAAGTAAGAGAATATCCCAGATAGATACCTTCATCGGCTTTGACATCAAACTTGTTGCGATGTTCTTTGGAGTTGAAGATGAAGCACCTTGAACCGAACACGTGAAAGAACTTGACATTCCGCTTCCTGTTGTTAATTATCTCATACGGAGTGAGAGAGAAACGCTTGTTGAGATAAGACCTATTCTGACTAAAACACGCTGCAGCAATAGCGTCAGCCCATAAATATAAGGGAAGGGAAGCAAAACTTAGCATGGTTCGGGCCGCCTCACACAGGGATCGGTTTCTCCTTTCGAAAATTCCGTTCTGTTGAGGTGTATAAGGGCCTGAGAAGTTGTGACTGGTGCCTTTTTCTGCTAAGAAGTCTTCGAATTCTTTGTTCATGAATTCCAGTTCATTATCGCTCCTGATGTTTCGAACGATTTTTCTTAGTTGCACTTCGACTTGCTTAATAAAGATCTTCAGTTTGGGAGTCGCCTCACATTTGTGCTTTAGAAAGAATACCCAAGTAAATCGTGAGAAGTCATCAACAATAACAAGGATGTACTTGTTACCGCCAATGCTCTCGATTGATGATGCACCACATAAGTCGATGCGAAGCAACTCAAGTGGTTCAACAACTTTGGTGTTTATGATTGTTGGGTGACTTTGGCGACTTTGCTTCCCCATTTCACATGCAGTACATAAGTGTTCTCGATGGAACTTAAGCAGTGGAAGTCCCCGAACATGACCACCGGTGACTAGCTTGTTGATGTCTTTGAAGTTGAGGTGTGAGAGCCTTCGGTGCCATAACCAACTTTCTTCTGAATGGGCTCTGGACAAAAGACATATAGCGGGATTCCCTTTGATTGGTCTGAGATTCAGAGGGAACATTTCACCTTTTCGTTCAGACTTGAGAATAACTTTGTTGGAATTCATCTCTATTATATCTGAACCTTCGACATCGAACGAGACTTTGAGACCTATACCTCCTACCATTTGAGATACACTGATGAGGTTATGCTGCAACCCTTCTACATACGCCACCTTCCTGATAGTAAAGTCTCCATTGGTTATCATCCCATAACCCTTTATCGTTCCATAAGAGTTGTTACCAAACTTGACATTGACACCGTTTTGTAGTGACCAAAACTCCCTTAGCTCTTGCTTCCTTCCTGTCATGTGACGTGAGTAGCCATTTTCTATGTACCATTCTTCGTCGAACTGCTCGTCACTTATAACCTGCAAAAATTAAGCAGATTTAGGAACCCAAAGTTTCTTGGGTCCATGTGAGCCTTTTACAGAAACAGGAATAATAAGAGAAACAGCAACAAGATATGTTCGTTTTATTAAGGTTATTTCATCTTTCCTATTAATGGTAAATACTTTGATTTTATTGGAGTTAGATGCAGGTATTTTGGATTCAGGTTCGGGCGTTTGGACTTTAGCTTGCTTTCGGCCTTCATATGCTGAGGAGATCTTCCTTTTTCCTTTCAAATCCTTCGACGATTGTGACTTTGGTGTAGGATGAGAATTAGGCTTAGAAGAAGAATGAGAACGAGAAGAATTAGAGGAAAAGAAATTAGAATGAGAATCTTTCCTGACTTGAGGTTCGAAATGACCCTTTCGGTTGTGGTCATTTGAGGGACCGAACCTGGACCTTCGATTGCTGTTTGATGATGGACCGAAACTGCTTTTCTGGTTGTGGTGAGTTGTTGGACCGAAGTTGGATCTTCTACTATAAAAGCTTGATGGGCTGAACTCTGATTGTTGTCTGTTGTTATTTGGTGGACCAAAACCAACCTTTCGGTTGTTGTTACTTTCGGTACCGAACCTATCCTTCCGGTTTTGTTCTTCCTGTGACCCGAAAGTCTTCTTTTGGTTTTTTTGATCTGACGGATCGAAGCTCCTTTTACTCTTATTTTATTCTCCTTTTGGCTTGGAGTTTCTGTTAAAGTGAGTATAGTGAGGATTTTGGGAGCGCCAAAACTGCTTTCGCTCTGAGAGATTTTTCTTGTATCTCAAATTTCTCTGCTGTTTTTGATTTTTTCACCTGTTTCGGTTGTCTGTGAATATTTGCCTTCTGTTTTGGCTTCTTAGCAACAGGTTCACTTTTCATGGAAGAGGTTTCGCTAGTTGAGGAGACATATTCCACTGGAACCTCTTTTGTGCCGCTGGAACTAGGCACATCAAAGTTGGTAGGTTTATTTAGTGGTTCTAGCACATATCTACCTTTGGCCTTCCATGATGTTCGCTCTGACAAACCAACTGTTTCATCTGCGTTGTCTATCAGTGCAGACCAGAAAAACTTATCACAGCCATCTGCATTATGTTCATTCACTATGGCAGTGAGTTCGGCTGTCTAATGTTCGGTTACTCCTATGACCTTATAAACCTGATTGGGAGTGGTTCTAACTTTTTGGTATACAACGGCCTTCTCTTTAAGGATTGGGGACTTATGTTTGGACAGACGAGCAAATTCCACAGAATTTTCAGAAATCAAGTTTTTGTGGTTTTCAGGTTCGCTACTAATGAACTCAGAACAGTCAACCTCATCCCCTACAGAAATTTCACTCATGTCATCGTCCTAATTATGTTCAGATGCATTTTCAACATCAATTTTATTTTCTGAACTTATTTTGGTACTCAATGAGTCAAATTTTTGTATAGTTTCGGCCTTGAGTTTCAACTTATCATTTTCATCCAAAAGATTCTTAAGCATGTCCTTATGGTCTTTGGACTTTATAAAAGATTCAATTTTGTCCAGACCATACATATAAGTGGGATTGACTTCATCTGAAGATACAACACTTTCACAGTTGTATGCTTCGGCATCGATTTCATCCTCCTTAAACTCAAGGAAGGGTAAAATCATGCGATGTATCTTCTGGCATATTTCACAATCTAAATGTAGCTGAGTAATGTTAGTATAAAGTCTTTTTGCAATTAAACAAAAAACATTTCTCTATTTTAACAATTTAAGATTGTCTCTTTGCAAATAGATATTTTCATCCCTAGTTTTAACCAGCTCCAACTCCTTCTGCTCAATCCACATCCTTCGCTCATCACTCTTGGATGATATCCTGCTTATTTGGTCAGTTAGATTAGAATTCGTGACACGTGTTTGAGTTAAACAACTATCTAGATTTGAAATTCTTGAACTCAAGTTATTTAATTCCTTTTCATATGATGTTTGTGGAATTTTAAACAAAACAAAAATGGATTGTAACTTCTTGATCAGTTCATCTAGCTCACTAGTCTGCACACTAAGAGGCTTCGCTGTAAAGCACATGTCCTCTCGCTCCTTAGCCACTTCGTTTCTACCATCAGTGTTGTATCCTTTTATCTGGGATACATCTGTCACCATCATACATCTTCCACAAGCATCACCACTTTTCGCCAGATAAGCCTTTCCATGAGAAGGGTTTCTCACATCATCATCTTCTGAATCGGTTGACCACACCTATATGCCACCGAGCTCATCATCATCTACCGAATCCTGCACAACAAGAGCATTCATAGAGGGATTAGTAGCAGCTTTCTTCCTCTTAATCTCCTCCAGTCTTTTCAGGAGACTTGCTTCTTCATCCTTCTCCTCATCTTTCTCTGCCATCTTCTTCAACACGCAATCTTTTGCGTAGTCGTTTTTCCCACAACAGTAAAAACAACTGACACCAGAGTCAGCTTCACCCTTCGCTTCTTTCTTTGATTCTTCAACCTTCGGCTCCTCTTTCACCTTTTCAGAGTTGTAGCTTCCCTGCCAGTTTCGGTTCTTGTTGGTAGGGAACTTATTCTTAATGAACCTTCTGGGATTTGACATCATCATAGCATAGTATTCAGCTGTTAAATCATAGTCTCCTAGATTTAAATCTTCTTCTTCTGCTGCTGCATTCTTACCTTTGGACAGAAGCGCCAAAGACCCCAAGTTTGAAACCATGCTTTTCTCTTGTAACACAGTCTTTTCCTGGGATTTCAGAATCCCCACCAGTTTTGCCAAAGAGTACGATTTGAACTGCTCATGCGCTTTAACCGTCGACACAAATGCTCTCCATTCGGGTCTTAGGTCATTCAAGAAAGTGACCTTCTGTTCAATGAGCTTCCTTTCAATGTCATGTTTGATCATCTTGCTGAGAAGATGATTGAACCGATCAAATGTTTGTGTAACAACCTGCTCTGCCTCCTGCTTGAAGTCTCCAAATTCAGAGAGAAGTAGAGTCTGAATTGAGTGCTCCAGATCTTCATCTGTGGAGTACAGCTCTCGCAGCCGATCCCAGATTTCCTTTGCTGTACCACAAGAGCTTACTAATCGAAACGTGTCGGATTGAAGAGCGAATCGAATTAGTCTCAATGCCTTAATGTTGCATTGAAACTTCTACTTTTCGTCCTGAGCGACGTCTTTCACATCTTTTAATAGATCATTGTACTCCTTTTGAGTTTTAATGATTCTTGAGGTTCTTGAATGAGCGAAAGGGCCAAATATGATAGCTTCCCATATCAGATACCCATTATCTTCAGATCCAATAACATAATCTTCAAAGTGGTGCATCCACACTTCATAGTCTTGAGTATACATGATTGAAATCTTTGTTGTTGATCCTATGCTGTTAGAGATGTTGATAGGATTGGATTGAGAATCGTCCATGCGTGATCGTTTAACCTGTTATAAGATCAGACTTTGTAATACGTAATATTAGGGCAAGATGAATAATTAATGAGATACGTCAGATATGGAGTGACAGCTCAATAAATATCAATGAATGCGGAATAAAACCTAATCACTTCTTTCACAGAAGAGATGTGTATGAATTACACAGTCTCCTGCTCTGATACCAATTGATGAGCTGAAAAACTCTTTGATCGTTTAGATCTTAGACAGGTTAATCACAATAATACGAACAAAAAAATCAAACACAGGAATGAATCAAAATATGTTGAATGATTCAATTGATTCACGCCTTAGCAGAGCTCGATAAAGAACTTCCGCTGTAGAGGTTGTTTAGGGTTACAATCGATAAAAGTATTCGCTGTGAATGATCGACTCCAAAATCTTACGTACAAAGATGCATTCAAGCATCTACAAATACTAAACCCTAATAAATAAATCACGGATGGACAGGCCCAATCCGGATACAAAATTGGACTACGAACCGAGCCCAAGACGCAACATCTAATGGACCCTACACTCTTTATCCTTCGAACCGACTTTTTCAGCGATTTTTCCATTTGCGTGATAAAGTCAATCATGATTTGGGCAACTTCTGATTTAAGCCTGAGAAAATAAACCCACGTAAATCTTGAAAAATCATCAAGAATAACTAAGATATACCGTTTATGATTTAGTGTTGAGATTGTCGAAGGACCACATAAATCATTATGTAAAAGCTCCAGTGGTTCAACAATATTAGAATCAATTGTGACTGGATGACCTTGTCTATGTTGCTTGCCAACTTCACAAGCTGCACATAAAGAATCATTATCAAATTTAAGTACAGGTAATCCTCTTACCAAATCTTGAACTACAAGTTTATTGATGTTTCAAACAATAAGATGTGAAAGTCTTCAATGCCATAACCAGCTCAGATATGATGTTACTTTCAAAAGAACACAAACAGCAGGTTTGCCTATAATCGGATTGATATCCAATGTAAACATGTCACCCTTCCGCTTTGATTTAAGCAAAATTTCTTTATTGTCGACAATCAAAATAATTCTTCCCTCTTCGTTAAAAAGTACTAGATTGCCAGTGCCCACAACAAGTTGAGAAACACTTATCAAGTTATGTTGTAAACCTCCGACATGTGCTATCCATTCTGCATGCAGTATTATAACATTAGTAGGTCTTGGGTCAACATACACAACTCGATTCACTGTGAATTTACCATTCGTGATTTTTCCATATCCTTTTACTTCGCATTTCTGATTGTTTCCAAATTTAACAACTCCTGCATTCTTCAAGCTTCGAAAATCTCTAAGATTCTCTTTCTTCCCAGTAATGTGACGAGAGCAACCACTGTCAATGTCCCATTTATTATCGTATTGCTCGTCACATAGTACCTGTAATAATTGAAAGAATTTAGGTACCCAAGGCTTTTTGGGTCCTTGGAAATTAGATGTCAACAAAGAATTAAATGAAGAATGTTTGACCCAATCACAAAATTTAGTCTTGAGACTATCAATAATGTCTACATCATCATTTGAAGGAATTGAAACATAAGGTTGTGTTGATTTCGAATGTTCACTGATTTTACCCTTCGTATTCTGAGAATGTGACGGAACAGTCTTCGGTTTTGTGACAGGTCTCCAAACTTTGATCTAGATATTCGAATCTTTTGATGATGAACTTCCATTTAAAGAATTATTGACATACTTTTCATAAGCCTCTTTGATTTGTTCTTCTGAGAATTTGCTAGACTGATAAACTTTACCACGACCTTCGACCCAGTGATCTATATTTTTCGCTGAGGTGATGCCTATTTCATGTGAAGCCTTTAATGTTTGTTTCTTCGTATGATTAGGAAAATTAGGCTTTTGAGGAACAAAATCAACTTTTGGTTTATTAAGAAAAGATTCAGCGTAAGAAGTATTCACAGTGATTTTAAAATGTTGTCTTTGAAAAAAATATCTTCGGAGGATTAGATTTTTCTGAAAATTTGTTTGAAACATTAGGTTTTGACTCATTTGAAATCTTTTGAGAGGTTTTGACTTTGTAAACAAGTTTTGGTGATTTTGAATTGGACCCTCTTTTGTTTAGTTGATTTAAAATCTTCTTTTTTTGTCTGAAAAACGTTTTGAACTCATATATTGAACTGGGTTTGATTTCTCATGTTTCAATTTTTGATATTCAATTGTTTGCCAAAAGATTTTCTTTCTTGCTTATCTTTTTGAAATGTTATTTTCTATTGAAAGTTTGACAATTTGCTCCTTGAATTCCTTAGAATTAAGTTTTGATCCTTGTTTAATTTCCTCAACCAAAGGCTTAATAACTTCATTTTCAACTTTAGATTTTTCAACCCATTTTCTCTTTGGTTTTTGTCTTTGAAAAACATACGAATTCTTGGTTACGTTTTTTTAGTTGTGCTCTAATTTGCGAAGAACCCTTCTTCCGATGACTTTATGTTATCTTGTTCCACCATTTTCTTGAATTCCGGTTTGATATTTTCAACGTTTCCAGTTGTTACAAATACTTGGTTCGGAAAACAATATCATCAGAACACATGAAGATTGGATAAACCACAATATTCGTTTCTAGGAAATGAGCCCCTTTCTCAGTTAGCACTTTTTCGAACTTTTGTGTGTCTCCATACACTTGATCAACAAATATACAAGGAATTTCTTCTTCCTTTAAAACTTCCTTTTTCTTTGTTTGTTTCTCTTCTTTTTCATCATCACTATCATCGGTTTGATTGTCTTTTACTTCTACAAAGTTCACATCACAAACTTTCGAAGTTGATGGTTGATCAGTGTTAATTTCAACCAACAAATCCTCAAGATCACTAATTTATAATAGTCAACTGAGAACAACCAACATCCTCAAGATCACTAATTTCACTAATATTATCAAAATTATCCTCAATATCAGCAAAATTAGATTGACAATCAGATGTTGAATTCTCAGTCTTTTTCAAGATGTTAACTTGTTCTGACTTAGTCAAAGTTTCATTTACAATGTTAACCAATTCATTTGAATCAAGATATTCATCTACTTTAACTATTCCATATTTATATCTATAATCAGGAACTTTGTTAAAATCAGCAATTTCTTTTTCACAATCATACGAAATATTATCTACTGTAGCTCTTTCGTAAGCTAAAAAAGGCAGTAATTTTCTATGTTGTTCTTTGCTGATTTCGCATGAATGATGTAGTTCAGTCAACTTTCCATACAATCTTTTAGCCGAATTACAATAAATGTTCCTCTGGGCTAACAACAGTTTAGAATCACTCGACAAGTTATCTCTATCAACCATGATATTAGTTATTTGAAGTTCTAAACAATCTATTCTAGCAATTTTCGAATCTAGTTTCTTCTGTGTCTCTAACAACTGATCAGACAGCTTCTTTGCCTCATTACTAGCAGATATCACTATTGAATCGAAATAAGTAACAGTTTCGTCAAAGGAGATTAATTCAGAAAAATAAGCATGTACTGGAATATTAAAAGATTCAAGAATGTTACGTACCTTTGTAGTCATTGGAGATTTGTCAACGGCTTTTGATATGAAGCATCTCCCATGAACTTCGTATGCATCTTCATCTGATTCTTCCTCCAACTTCGCATACATTGCTTCGTGGGTCGGATGTCTCATCTCTTCATCATCTGACCCAGATGATCAAATTTGATAAGTTCCATCTTCATCTTGTTCACCATGAGCAACCAATGAGAGATTCTTTGCCTTCGCACGCAGCTCCTCCAACTTCTCCACATAGTACGCTTCATCCTTCGTCTTATTCTTCTTCTCATCTCTTTTCCTTAACATGCAATCATTAGCTAAATGATTAGCCCCATTGCAATAGTGACAATCAATTCCAGCATCTCCTTTCAGTTTCTTCTTAGTTTTTCCTTCAACAAACTTCGTATCTTTATTTTCTTCCTTCTGCTTCTCATCCCCAACACTTTTAGTCACATTATTTCCTTTATTTTTAGAAGACTTTGACTTCGGATTGAACGACTTTTTAAAGAATTTTTTCACACGATTGTTAAAATAAAAAGCAATTGCCTCATCATCTAAATTCATGATGAATCCTTCGTCTTCATCAGAAACATCTTTCTCAGCTTCTCTTTCAGAAATCTTCGAAACCAAAGCTAGTGGACCTCCCAAACTTAACTTTGATTCTTCTTCAATTTCATTAACCTCACTTTCATGTGACTTCAGCTGATTGTACAACTCATTCAAAGTTGACGTATCAAAGCTCTGTTGATTTTTAACCATCATGCTTACACTAGGTCATTCCTTTCGAAGACCCATAACAAATATGAGATTGAATTACATGGCTGATCTGGTGATTCCATATCGATTGCATCGATAGATTAGTTCATTAAGACGATCGTAGTAAAATTCGATTGTTTCACCATCTTTCTGTCTGAAATCCTTAAGTTCCACCAAACATTGTTTTACTGAATTAACTTTTGTCTTTTCACTCCCCTGAAATTTCTCCTTGAGATTGTTCCAAATCTCCTTTGTTGTTGTACAACTCCTTACGTAGTTGTAAACAACATGAGACAAAGCTCCTCTTAGCTCTCTCATGCATCTTTTCTCCAATTTTTTAAGACGATCAGATTGATTCTCTACCTCGGAATTTCCAGACAATGCACCAATTGGTTGAACATTTGATGGTGGATTGCTATCACCAGAAATACAGTTCCACAGCTCTTTATCCAAACCATTAAGATAATCCTGCATACAATCAGCCCATTGATCGTAATACTCAGGAATTAACATAGGAATTTTAGTGGATGATCCTAGAAGATGAGAAAATGAAGTCATGGAATTCAGATTGAAAGACGCCATTGATGTACGGAAGAAAACCTTGAGAATTTAAAAAACAAACTTTTAGAATTTGACCACAAACTATATGATTCAAATCAGACTCACTAGTAGAACACTCAACTCGATGATTCAAGTGTAGAATCGAATCACAAACTTAGATCCAGTGAATTTTTCACTTTCAAAAAGTGCGGAATTAATTAAACCAAAAATTTGATTTAAAAACTTTTTGAAAAGATGAAAATCAGATCAGAGTAATGATTCCTACTCTGATACCAATTGATGAAGCAAGGAATTGAGTATAAAATTAATCAGAGTTTCAAATGATCAAAAAGAAGTATGTGAGATTTGAACATCAATGTAAATATGATTTCTGGTTCAGCTCTATTACGCTTCTCAAGTTTTTACTGAGTACATAATACAAGTTCTGTTAAAGTCATAGTTACTAACTCTAGTAAACACTCCTATTTATAGGAGAGAAAAGCTTACAAAAAATATTCTAAGGACTAAGCGTTAAGCTTCGAATACAATGCCTTAGAAAAATACATTACATAAGGAACGAAGAATAGAACATACGAAGACACGAAATACTTTGACTAATTACAACAAAATTCACCATTACACATCCATAGCGGGAAGAAGGCTTGAGATTCTAGAAAGAGGAGCTAACTGTTGAATAAGTAATGCTTCGAACTTGGAAAATTTGTTGACAAGATCTTCCGAAGATAGTAAAGAAGACGAAGCAGGAGCAGAAGATAAAGCTTTAAGCTCCTTCAGCATTGAAAAGACCTGCATGAAATTTTTATTCTTAGTTGTAGAAAGTTGAGTAATTTGAGGACTCAAACTTTCGTACAACTTTGCGAATTTTGTAACAGCATCGCAAATGATGTCCACCTTTTGATTCAGAGAAGCAAACTCATTACGAACATTTGCAGTCTCCTTCTCCATATCTTGGTGCAGTTCTTGGAGTTTGTAGTTGACATCTTCTCATACCTTTTTCACACCCTGAATGAACAAAATGTGTCTCTCCTTTGCAACTGATTTTATGTCCTTCAGATCACCATTAAACGTAGACTTCTGAGCATTGACTCTCATCTCATTGTATAGATCACAGATGTCAATTTTCTCGAGAAGACGAGACTCGGAATCTTTAATCATCCCAGACACCTTCGAAGAAAGCCTTCCTTCAAGCATCTTCATCATACCATCTACTTCTAGACTTGTGACAGAATTGCCTCCCCCAGGATCTGCCTGAGACTGAATAATTGAATTGAGTTTGGTATTCAATATCTTGAACTATTTCATTGTCATTAGCATATGATCTGGAAAGTTTGTCTCTTCTTCATCAATCTCCAAACTTTCAAAGGTTCCGCCAAAACCTTCGGATTCATGTTCCGTTTCCATGAATGAAGAATATTTGATTGGTGAAGTAGTGGTCGATGGATCAGTGGATTGTGAAGAAAACAAAGAAGTGAATGGTTGTTGATATACAATTGCAAAAGTAGGAGAATCTGTGGTGGATGTTGTTGGAATTGTAGGTGTAACCTGAGAAGAGAAAGGAATAGTTCTGTATCGGGTAACATCCAAAGATTTTCCTTTGTCTTCAACATGAGAAGTATCCTCACCCATTGTGACACTTGTATCCATATTAGATATGTTTACAATAATGTTAGAAGTTTGTGACTCCACAGAAACTGTCTTGGCAACCGAAACTTCAGGTGGTATTGCAGTATGTTTTTTTAGGTCAGCTTCTGGTGTCTCTGGAATGGTTTCTGTTTCATCAGCTATAGATTCGGATGAAATAAACACTCTTCCGTTCGTCTTCTTCTTTGAAATGTGTTTGGCCATGTCTGTTGCCCTTCGCTTTTTAGAAGGTGGTGACGCAGGAGCAGGAATCTGGCAAAAAATGAGTCCTTGATGCGAAATCTGCAGTTTATGAACAATATTTGTCAAAGATGAACGACTCTTGTGCTTGGACTTCATCTTGATTCTTCGAAAAATACCCTTCTTCTAAGGAATAACTTCCTTTTGAATCGAAGGGGTATTAGCGATAACAAAATCTTGTTGGATTGGCTCAGGATCTGAGATTGGAACTTCCTTCGAACTCTTTTCTAATGTAGACTCTTTGGCAGATTTCTTCGAAGATTCAGCAACAACCTTCTTCGAAAGTTTTGATTTCTTCTCTTCTTCTCTGGCTATTAGAACCTTGGTTTCAACAGAAGTAACAATGTGTTGTAAATAAGTAACAAGAACAATATTGGTGGGATCAACTCTCTTCAGCATAGCATCCGGAATGCGAGCAACAAAAGGAAATTCATTTGAATCATCAGTTGCATCCTTCAGACAAATATAGATATGAAACACCGCCTTCTCTTCGTCTGCTGGTACCCAAATTCCTTCTTTTTCATAAAAATACTATCAAATCAAGCTCCAATAACGTGCACATGAAAAGCCATGAATAGCATTCGTGTTCTCTATACTTTTCAAAAAACTCCTTCCATAACTGAGTTGAATAATCAACTTGAAGATCATAATATAGACCTGCAACCATTGCATAAACTTCCATTCGCCCTTTATCCAACCCAACAGTTCTTCCGGTTAAGCATCGTAGAAAAATTCCGAACAAGAAATTCCACACACTTGGAAGTCCTGATTTCTTGAAGTCACTAATCTTTGTCAACTGAGTTTGATGGCCCATTTCATTGAACATATGGACAATTTTTGGGAATGTAAAAGAGATATATGGTGGAGAACTAGGTATCACGATAATTTGGCAGAAAAGTTTCTTGGAAAGTCTAACCTTCTTGTCAGTCACCAGATTAAACAATATTGAATTAAAGGCTTTTGAATAAGTTGCAGTCGATCCCGCTTGAGACAACCATGAGAGAGGAACAGAGAATGAATTGAACATAGCTTTTGACAAAATAGAACTTTTCAGGGTAACGATAAGCATTTTCAATTCCTTAGGATAATGAGACACGTTGGCTTCAACTTGATAATTTTTTCCTTGAATCTTCATGATCGTTAATGAAGTTACATCATCGGTGGTATGAGAGAAATTTGCATCTGGATTAGCAGTCGCCATTTTTAGGGTTTGACAGTTGGATGTTTATTAGAGAAATTTGGGAATATGAAAGAGTAAACAGATAATGAACCCTTGAAACCTCTTTTATATGTAACGCTGAATTTTGAAATCAAAGCGAGATAAGCATTTAATGATCTGTGACGTGTCACCGTGAAACCCTCATCATCATGATGAAAAGTAACCATGCGTGATAAAGTAATTGTCACATCTCCTCAAAACCCGCACGGAATTCAAACAGTCTCTTCCAACAGCCTGGATTATTTGCCCCAATAGAATAGTAACCGTCAGAACCCATCGGATGGAGTCAAGACTCTTTTACTTTTTGGTTTTAAAGTAAAGTCATTTGCCATATTTTTGAAATCATCAGCCTGAGTTTGGATATTCATTGATGTAAAAAGTTCAATTTGACACAAAGGCAGGTAAACCCCGGGCAAAGATTGCTTCGTTAATTATCAAGAGAGATAATCAACAGCTTGTGTATTTTCCCGTAAATTACAATCGATTACTTGTAGAGAAGTATCGAAGGGCTTCTTTTAAAAGGCTTTTGTGGTGGTTTAACGAATTTCGTTACATATCAACCTAAACATAAGCTGAGTAATTGTAATAGAAATTACTTGTTTGACCAGTGTAGTCAGTGAGAAGTTTGTTTTGAAAAAATTTTAAGTAACATGGATTTTCTGATAAAACTCACACTGAAATCATATTCAAGAAGAAAAATTATATGCTGGATCTTTTTGGGTAACAAACATCGTGGGTTTCGAATGTTTGATCAAGACCACTCATAAGAATTGAATATGATTTGGAGTTTTGAACGAAGGTACAGAAACAAATCTTTCGTTAAAATCTGGAACGAAGTTCCCCGTCAATTCCTTAAAGATTGATTGATGTGGGTTTCATTTTCATCACGGTCTTATGATGTCTGATCATAAACACAGATTTGTGATATATCTAGGTTTTGATTGGTTTTGATCAGAAACCTCTTGGACATATGTCTTCGTGTGTGATAGTGTAAGAACTTTGAGATGAAAAAGATTTGTATACGAAGAAACATGTACCTCTATTATATTGGACCAAATAGAAAACTCTTAACTCATGTAAGAAGAGTAAGGTAGCTCATTGGACTAATGCAAATGTAAGCCTAATTGGTCCTGTTGAGGCTTTGGACAACATGCAACAGCATGCTTCTAGGGACATCCTAACTAGTTAAGAATTTTAAAATTCAAAGAATATAATGAAAAATATACCTCTCCCTAGAATTGTGAGCCTTGTCCATTTTGTATCGTCACGAAAATATGCAACATCGTACTTGAAAAGAAAAACAAAACAAAATCTTTATTTTTTTTTGATTTTTCCAAAAGTTAAAAAACAAAACAATAAAAAGTACTCGTTGCAAACATTCGAAGTTTTACAAAATACCAATCATACGAATTCGAAGCATGCGAAGAGTTGACTGTGAACAGTAACCGCTGAACACGTAATGATTTTTCTTTGCCGTTTTCTCGTAATCACTGATTGTCTTTTCGCATGGAATTGAATTTCCATCAATCATTCCCAACCCTTCCAAAATTCGTACAAACGATTTTTCATCCAAAGCTTTTGTGAAAATATCAGCCAACTGATCCGTTGTTTTCATAATATGTACTTCAATATTTCCTTCCTCCACATGATCTTTAATGAAGTGATAATGAAGAGCTATATGTTTTGTCTTAGAATGTTGCATAGGATTATGAAAAATTCTCATTGCACTTTGTGAATCACAATATAAAGGAATTTTGTTCATGTTAATTGCATAATCACGTAATTGACTTTAAATCCAAATTATCTGTGAAGTGCATGCAACAGCAGCAACATATTCAGCTTCAGTCGTTGATATTGAAACACATGTCTGCTTTTTAGATTGCCAGCTCACCAACTTACCATCAAGTAATTGACACCCTCCACTTGTGCTTTTCCTGTCAAGATTACAACCTCCTAAATCTGTATCCGAATATGCTTGAATAAAAAACCCTGTATTCGAAGGATACCACAATCCTAGCGAAGAAGTTCCTTGGAGATAACGAAAAATATTCTTTACAGCAGTGAGGTGTGTTTCTCGTGGATTTGCTTGTTACCTAGCACAATTACATACAGAAAACATGATATCAAGTCTACTAGTAGTTAAATAAAGTAAATATCCAATCATGCTTCTGTATAAAGTAAGATCAACTGCAGGTTTATCTAACGAAGGTGTTAGTTTGATCCTAGTTGCTATTGGAACTCGTAACTTTGTGCTATTCGTTAATCCAAACTTCTCTAGCAGATTCTTCGTATACTTTTATTGATTAATCAAGATTCCTTCTCTTCTTTGACGAATATTTAGACCAAGAAAATTATTAATTGTTCCCATCATACTCATTTCGAACTTACTTTTCATCAAGTCTTCGAATTCCTTAGACAAAGCAGGGTCAGTTGAGCCAAAGATAATATCATCAACATAAATTTGAACAAGCATAAGATGACTCCCAACTTTCTTATGAAATATTGTGGGGTCAACTGATCCTTGTTTAAATTTAGATTGCTTCAAAAATGAAGTAAGAGTTGCATACCAGGCTCTTGGTGCTTGTTTCAAACCATAAACTGCCTTATCTAAAATATAAACATAATCACGATGTTCTTCGTTAACAGAACCTGGAGATTGTTCCACATAGACAGTTTCTTCAAGTTCTCCATTCAGAAAAGCACACTTCACATCCATTTGATAAACATAAAAGTCTTTGTGAGCTGCATAAGCCAAAAATATACGAACTGCCTCGAGTCTTGCGACAGGGGCAAAAGTTTCTTCGTAATCAATTCCTTCTTGTTGAGAGTATCCCTTAACAACAAGTATGGCTTTGTTTCGAATGATATTTCCATCTTTGTCAGTTTTGTTTTTGAAAATCCATTTTAACCCGTCATTTGAAACATCATTTGGCTTAGGAATTAATCTCCAAACCTTATTTCTTTCAAATTCAGACAATTCAGATTGTATTGTAACAACCCAATCTGAGTGTTCCATCGCAATCTTTACTGTTTTTGGTTCAATTTTAGAAATAAAAACATTGAACATGAAAAACTCTTGATGAGTATTTAATACCTCATTCTTTGCACGAATCTGATCCCTTGTTAAAACTCCTTCTTGTGGATTACCAATAATTTTCTCCTTTGGATGATCTTTTGTCCATTTGTCCATTGGTGGATAAGCTTGATCGAAGTCCAAACGTGCGTCCTCGTATAATTCATCATTATCTGAACCTGCATTTGAACAAACATCATTAACATCATGATAATTTTCATTATTTTGTAATAGCTCCTCCTCAATATTTGCAGTTAATCTCTCCCCTCAACATCAATGTTATCTCTATCATTCTCCCCCTCCATCAGAGTGTTCGAATCCAAATGCTCCCCCTTCATTGGATCATTTTGCATACTTTCGCCTATTTCTTGAGGAGATGATGTTGAATCATCAGTAAGCTTTGAAAGTTCAGGAATATGATTATCAGGAGCTTTTTCTTCAGCATTTGTAGCACGATCTGAAAGTCCAAATATCAAATCATAATCAATATACATCATTTGCATTGGTTCAGATTCATCTTGATTTTCTTTCAAAATTGGAAGATTTTGAAATTGTTGTTGTGATTGTTTGATATAATAATCATCAAACATAAGATTAAAAGTTTCTTCCACTTTTCGTGTATGTTTTTTCAATACACGATATGCCACAAAATTATGCGAATACCCCAGGAAAATCCCTTCATCAGCATTAGCTTAAAATTTCGAAAGGTTATCCCTGAGATTCATAATAAAACACCTGCATCCGAAGACATGAAAGAATTTCACATTAGGTTTCTGATTATTTAGAATTTCGTAAGGTGTAATATTAAAACGTCGATGAATGAATGATCTATTTTGTGTAAAACACGCAGTGGATACAACCTCAGCCCAAAGATATTGTGGTAAGTTCGCATATGCCAACATAGTCCTTGAAGCTTTGCATAAAGACCGATTTCTTCGTTCAACAACACCATTCTGCTGTAGAGTATATGGTGAGGAGAAATTATGTGAAATGCTTTTTTCCATTAAAAATGAATCAAGAACATTGTTCTTAAACTCAGTTCCATGATCACTCTTGATTTTGCGAACAAGCTTATTCAATATTATTTCCATTTTCTTGATAAAGTCGATCATGATTTGTGCCACTTCAGATTTTAATCTGAGAAAATAAGCCCATGTGAATCTCGAAAAATCACCAACGATAACTAAGATGTACCGTTTGTTGTTGAGAGTTGAAACAGTCGAAGGACCACATAAATCAATATGTAAAAGCTCCATGGGTTCGACAATCTTTGAATCAATTGTGATAGGATGACCTTGTTTATGTTGCTTGCCAACTTCACAAGCTGCACATAAAGAATCATTATCAAATTTAAGTACAGGTAAACCTCTTACCAAATCTTGTACCACAAGTTTTTTGATATTTCTGAAATTGAGATGTGAAAGTCTTCGATGCCATAACCAACTCAAATCTGATGTAGCTTTCGAAAGAAGACTTACAGCTGGTTTACCCACAATTGGATTGATGTCCAAAGTAAACATGTCACCCTTTCGTTTGGATTTCAACAAAACTTCTTTTGTGTAAACATTCGAAATAATGCTTCCTTCTTCGTTAAAAAGTACTTGATTTCCAGTGCCTACCACAAGTTGTGATACACTTATCAAGTTGTGTTGTAAACCTTCGACATACGCAACTCGATTCACTGTAAATTTTCCATTCGTAATCTTCCCATATCCTTTGACTTGACACTTTTGATTATTACAAAACTTAACAACTCTAGCATTTTTCAAGCTTCGAAAGTCTCTAAGATTCTCCTTTTTTCCAGTCATGTGACGAGAGCAACCACTATCGATGTATCATTTATTATCATATTGCTCTTCACAAAGTACCTACAATCATTGAAAAGAATTTAGGTACCCAAGGCTTTCTGGGTCCTTGGAAATTAGATTTCAACAAAGATTTGAAAGAATAAATGTTGACTAAATCACAAACTTTAGTTTTGAGACTATTAATAATGTATACATCTTCATTTATAGGGATTGAAACATAAGGTTTTGTTTGTTTCGTATGATTACTTATGTCACCCTTCGCATTCTGAGTTTGTGATTGTTCAGTCTTCGTTTTTGTGACTGGTTTCCATGCTTTTACCATGATATTTGAATCCTTTGATGACGAACTGCCATTTGAAGAAGTGTTTACATACTTCTCATATGCTTCGTTGATTTGATCTTTCGAATATTTACTTGATTGATAAATTCTTCCTCTTCCTTCGACCCAGTGATCAATATGCTTTCGTGAAGTTATCCCCTTTTCATGCGAAGCTTTCAATGTTTGTTTCTTCGTATGATTAGGAAAATTTGGCTTTTAAGGAACAACATCAATTTTTGGTTTTGAAACATATAATTCAGCATAGGAAGTATTAACTGTTGATTTAAAATGTTGGCGTGGAGTAAAAAACTTTGTTGAATTAGAATTCAATGAATTGTCAGAAATCTTGCTTGAAATGTTAGATTTTGACAATTTTGAAAACTTTGGGGTTGTTTTCTCTTCAAACTTAGTATGAGTTTTTGGACGATAAACTTGTTTTTCTTTTGAAAACAATGAATTTTTCACTTTGAAAATATATTTTGATGACTTTGATTTAGACACATTTTTGCTTGTATGATTAGGATTTTTCTTTTTGTTTGAATTATTCGCTGAATTCACAGACTTAACTGGTTTTGACAATTCATTTCTCATTTTCTGAGACTCGATTATTTGCCAAAATATTTTCTTTCGTGCTTGTCTTTTTGAAACATTATTTTCTGTCGAAAATTTTTTAATTTGTTCTTTAAATTCTTTTTATTTTAATTTGACCTCACTTTTTGTTTCTTCAAAAATTGGTTTGGGGACTTCTTTCTCAAATTTTGATTTTTCAACCCATTTTCTTTGAGATTTTTGTCTTTGAAAAACACATGAATTCTTCGTTAGGTTATTTTCAACTGTGCTTTGGTTTGCGAAGAACCCTTGATCAAATGTTTTCAAATTGTCTTGTTCCAACAATTTCTTGAATTCGGATTTGACATTGTCAACATTTCAAGTTGTTACAAACACTTGATTTGGAAACACAACATCATCATAACACTTGAAAATGGGATACACCACAGTATTTGTTTCAAGGTAATGAGCACCTTGTACTTTCAACACTTTGTCATACTTTTGTGTATCACCATACACCTGGTCAACTACAATTCGAGGAATTTCTTCATTCTTTGAAGATACCTTTTCCTTCGAATGTTGCTCATCTTTTTCCTCATCACTATCATCTGTTTGACTGTCTCTGATTTCCACGAAGTCCGAATCACAAACTTTCGAAGTTGAAGGTTGATAAGTATCATTGTTAACCAACAAATCATTAACTTTTTCTTTCCCTTTAGATGAAGATGCAATATTAACAATAGACAACTGAGAACAATCAACATCCTCAAGATCACTAATTTCACTGATATTATCAGAATTATCTTCAATATCAGCAAAATTAGATTGAGCATCAGATGTAGAAGTTTCAGTCTTTTTCAAAATGTGAATTTGTTCAGACTTAGTCAAAGTATCATTTACAATTTCAACTAATTCAATAGCATCAAGACATTCATCTACTTTGAGTATTCCATATCTATATCTATCATTAGGAACTTTGTCAAATTCAGCTATTTCTTTCTCACAATCATACGAAATATTATCTACCTTAGCTCTTTCGTAAGCTAAAAAAGGCAATAACTTTCTATGTTGTTCTTTACTTATCTCACAAGAATGATGTAATTCTGTTAATTTTCCATGTAATCTTTTGGCTAAATTACAATAGATGTTTCTTTGTGCTAACAGTGATTTTATTTCACTTGCCAAATTATCCCTATCAACCAAAATGTTTGTAATTTGACGTTCTAAACAATCTACTTTCGTGTTTTTCAATTCTAACTTCTTCTCTGTATCTAACAACTGCATAGAAAGCTTCTTAGCCTCATTGCTAGGAGACACCACAATTGAATCAAAATAAGTAATAGTTTCATCAAAAGATATCAATTCTAAATTATAAGCATGTACTGGAATATTAAAAGATTCAAAAATGTTGCGTACCTTTGTTGTCATTGGAGATTTGTCTGCAGCCTTTGATACGATGCATCTTCCTTTAACTTCGTATGCTTCCTCATCCGATCCCTCCTCCATCTTCGCAAACATTGCTTCATGTGTCGGATTTCGCATCTCCTCCTCATCTGATCCAGATGACCAGACTTGATACGTTCCATCATCATTTTGTTCTCCCATGGCAACCAATGACAAGTTCTTTGCCTTCACACGAACCTCTTCCAGTCTTTCAACATAGTAAGCTTCATCTTTCACCTTATTTTTCTTCTCATCTTTCTTCCTCAACATGCAATCATTGGCTAAATGATTGGCACCGTTACAGTAGTGACAATCTACTCTAGCATCTCCTTTCAATTTGTTCTCAATTTTCCCTCAACATTCTTCGCATCCTTCTTCTCTTCCTTCTTCTTCTCATCATTCGCAGTTATATCACAAAACTTCCTTTAATCTCAGATGACTTGATCTTCGAATTGAATGGCTTTTTGAAGAACTTTTTGACACGATTGTTTGAATAAAATGCAATTGCCTCATCATCAGAATTCATGATGAATCCCTCTTCTCCATCAGAATCACTATGTTCATGAACTTCTTTCTCAGTTATTTTCGAAACCAAAGCCAATGGACCTCCCAAGCTAGCCTTCGTTTCTTCAGCAATTTCATTCAGTTCATTTTCGTGTGATTTTAACTGATTGTACACATCATTCAAATTTGATGTATCAAATCTTTGTTGATTTTTTACCATCATACTGACATTTCGCTGACATTTCACCACTCCTTTCTGTGCCAACCCAAATTTTATTCCATCGTTATAACCCATTTCCGTTAATAGAATATTCTATTTTATAAAAGTTCCGTTAATTTGGGGTCGACAAATCAATAAATGTTTTATTGTAATTTCATTTTATGTTATTATCGTCGTAATGAAATAAATAAAAACATGTAAATTACTTTTCCATTTAGTTGGAAAAAGTTTATTTTTAATTACGACCATTTAACCGGGTAAAACTTTAAACCTCGTTAAACATAAGTATCGGGTAGTTGTATACCGGGTACAACTCTCAAGCCCTATATAAGGGTGAGTGGACACTCTTTGGACCTTTTTACCACACTAGATACTCTTTCTCTCTCTACTCTCTCTCCTCAAGGTCTTTTTCACCAAAAACCGCAAGTTTCCGTCTCCAAAACGTAAGTTCCCTTACCCTAACTTGTTCTGCAACCCGTTGCATGTCTTTATAGCTCAAAAATCATTCAAGAAGGCTAAAGAAAAGGAGTTTACGGCCTAAGAGCATCCTTAGGCCGTAAACCCCTAAAAAGGTGCCAAAAATGCTCAAATTCTCCCCTTTAGGCTTAGAAACTAGTTTTGGATTTCACCTAGAAGTGTTTGAGTCATGAATCAACAAGTTTGAGGGCTTGAAAGAGTCTTTATGGCCCAAGAACCTCCTTAGGCCGTAAACTCCCTCTAATCATGCAACTCAAGCCCAAAACTCTTCCAAATCACATTTGGAGTTTAGATATGACTTAGGGACTTACAATTTCGGACTTGCAACACCTAAACATCATTATTTGAAGGGTAAACAAGAGTTTACGGCCCAAGCATATGCTTAGACCGTAAACTCCCTTAAACCATGCCAAATGAACCTTTGAACCCCTAAATAGCCTTATACCTTCACTAGAAGTTGTTAGGAATGAGCCAAGGACCTCAAAATTGAAGAATGGAAGGTGTCCAAGAGTTCACGGCCTAAGCCATGAATCCTACGACCGTAAACTCCCAGGGAGTGGTCTTAGGACCGTAAACTCCAAGGGAGTGCTCTTTTGGAACCTTAAACACCCCTATAACCTTGTATATTGCCTTGGAATCCTTTCTAGAACCACAAGAGTATTGAAATCACTCAATTACACTCCTCCCATGTGTTTACGGCTGTAAACTCATGGGGGAGGTGGTCTCCCAGCCGTAAACTCACCAAAGGTGGGTTCGTGAGGAGTAAACTCCATAGTGAGGCCTAAAACTCCTTCCTAGCAACCTATTAGCCTTATAGCACTCAACCATAGAGCTTTTATTCACATTAGGATGTCTATATGTGTTTAATTAGAGTTTAAATCACTAATTACTTGTAAACATATGTTTTCATATGTTACTAGGGTCATAAAGGGTGTACAAGTCTTTACTTGACACCAAACGCTCATCCGACACTTCCACCCGATCTACTCATTGCAGGTGAGTTCATACCCCTTAATGAACCTTTTCAAATGTTTTTACATGTTTTAGGGGGGAGGGGGGATACAAGTATAATGCTATAAGTTTTATTATCAAATGATATGTGATTCATAACTTACCATGTAACAACGGAAATTTTTAAACAAATTTTTCATTTCTAAAAATGTATTTTCATCCAAAACAAGGCATAAATATCCAACGTATCATGTCCTAATACAAATCATATGAATCCCAAGATCATAAATCATCTATTAGTGTGTACAGATCACGCCAGCGCCTTCCCACGGTCCTCGCTAGTACCTGAAACACATACACAACAACTGTAAGCATAAATGCTTAGTGAGTTCCCCCAAAATACAACTTACGCACATACGCCTTTCCAGGCCCTGACCTTCCGGTCCATGTGTCTCAGGGGACTTCCGTCCCTGCTGGGTAAACCTTCCGGTCCTACCCACGCCAACCCTTCGGTCCACATTACATCGCCTTCCGGCCCATAACGTATTCGCCTTCCAGCCCATAACATAACGCCTTTCGGCCCACATTAAATATATCATACATAGCACATATAACAATTAACTTATCACATATAACACATATGTCTCATATCATATCTGACCTTGCGGTCACACAATCAAACCCTTCCGGGTACAGTATAGTGACAAGACTCACCTCGTAAATATCGATAGCTAGCAAATCCCGAAATCACTCGTGCTCGATCCTCCGAGCTACAATCTCCCTATAACATCATACATCTCTTATTAACACTTTTTATCTCTAAGGTTGACTATCCCTAAGAAGTCAACACAGGTCAACTCTAGTCAACGGTCAACGGTCAACGGTCAACTTTGACCGGACTCGGCGAGTGCACAAGGGCAACTCGGCAAGTCTAGACGTTTTCACCAACTCTCTAGGATTCCCTTCTTACACGTCGAGTACTCCCCCTGACTCGACGAGTTCCACCTGGAAGAATCGCGGGGCCACCCCGACTCAACTCGCCGAGTCTCAAGAACAACTCAGCGAGTCCCAGCTTGACTCACACCACTTGACCACCCTTCCCTAACTCGCCCTGACTCACTGAGTCAATCCATGACTCGACTGGACCACTCACTGGTCGATCCAAGGCAATCTTCAAGCTACTCGCCGAGTCTGCTCATCGGACTCGGCGAGTCCATGCCATGCAATCACTCAAACTCACTTCTAAGGTCAGATCTGTTCCATCAATTCATAGATCTGGCCTTCCTAGACTGATTCACCACGTAAAGCCCCAAACTTGGTGTACATACAACCTCTAAATGTCCATATATGAAGAATTATCAACAAATATCACAACTCAAGGTCATAACCTCCATTGTTCTTCATAAAGCTTGATGAATGAGGCTCTCTGGACCTCTATGGATCCAGATCCAAAGCCTCATCACTAGCAAGGGACTATTTGACCATCAAATCAACCCAACAAAGGCCACAAGAAGCCCTAAATCCAAATATACTTCACAAAACAGAAGATGAGCCGAAATCATACCTTTAGATCGATGATCTAAGCTTCAAATCCACAGAATAGCAACCTCCTTTGCTTCCTCTTGGCTAGGACTTCCCTCTTCTTTGCTAAACAACACACAAAGGTCAAGAAATGCTTCCTTTCTCTCTCTCAAATCGCTAAAGCACTCTAGGGTTTCTCTCTATGGACTGTTGGGTACAAATGACGGCCATAAGGCCCTTTAAATAGGTCCCAAACCCGAGAAATTAGGGTTTCATTAAACAGCGCGGACTCGCCGAGTCCATATCCAGGACTCGCCGAGTCCAGGCGAATCCCGCGTCCAGAATCGCATCCCTACTCGGCGAGTCTGAGCTCCGACTCGCCGAGTCCCCTCTCAAAACACCAAAATCATAAACAATAAAGATACCTGGAAATCCAGGCTGTTACAATTCTCCCCCACTAGAACTAGACTTTGCCCTCGAAGTCTCGCTCTGAAAATAGCTCCGGATGCTGCACCCGCATCTCGCGCTCCGGCTCCCAGGTCATCTTCGATCCCTTCCGGTGTTGCCACTGAACCAACACTAGAGGTACCTCCTTGTTCCTCAGAACCTTGATCTTCCGATCTCTGATGGCCACAGGCCTCTCGGCATAATTCAGGCTCGCATCCACCTAAATATCCTCTAATGGAACCACTGCCGACTCATCAGCTATACACTTCCTCAATTGCGACACATGAAAAGTGTCGTGGATCTGCCCCAACTCTGCTGGCAACTCCAAACGATAGGCTACCCGGCCTACCCTTGCAATCACACGAAATGGCCCAATATACCGGGGCCCCAACTTGCCCTTCTTCCTGAATCGAATCACTCCTTTCCAAGGAGAGACCTTCAGGAGAACAAAGTCGCCGACCTGAAACTCAAGCTCGGACCGGCGTCTGTCTGCATAACTCTTCTGTCGGCTCTGGGCGGCCAATAACCTCTGTCTGACCTGCTGAATCTGCTCTGTCGTCTGAAGCACGATCTCTGTACTGCCCATCACTCTCTGCCCAACCTCTCCCCAACAAATGGGGGTCCGACACCTCCTACCATACAATAGCTCAAAGGGTGGCATACCAATGCTCGAATGATGGCTGTTGTTGTAGGAAAACTCTGCCAAAGGTAAATACGCATCCCAGCTACCCCCGAAATCCAACACACATGCTCGAAGCATGTCATCAAGCGTCTGAATCGTCCACTCACTCTGACCGTCTGTCTGGGGATGATATGCGGTACTAAAATGCAATCTAGTACCCAACTCCTTATGTAATTTCTTCCAGAATCTGGAAGTGAAACGCACATCACAGTCCGAAACAATCGAGATCGGCACCCCATGCCGAGATACCACTTCTCTCACATATATCTCCGCCAACTTCTCCGCTGAAGAACTCTCACTGATGGCAAGGAAGTGAGCGCTCTTCGTCAACCTATCCACAATCACCCAAATTGCATCAACTCCTCTGGCAGTCCTCGGCAATTTGGTGATGAAATCCATGGTGATCTGTTCCCACTTCCACTCGGGAACCTCCAATGGCTGCAACTTGCCATGCGGTCTCTGGTGCTCGGCCTTGACCCTGCGGCAGGTCAAGCACCTCTCAACAAACCAGGCGACGTCCCTCTTCATACAGGGCCACCAATACTCTTTCCTCAAATCCAAATACATCTTCGTGGCCCCCGGATGGATCGAAAATTTCGACCGATGAGCCTCTTCCATCAATGTAATACGGGTACCGCCCACAAACGGTACCCAAATCCGACCCTGAAAGGTCATAAGCCCTCGTCCATCCGTAACGAACTCCGAAACCAACCCAACGACCCGCTCCTTCTTCTGCATCTCCGGTTGCACAGCCTCGGCCTGTGCCCCGCGAATGGCATCCATTACCGGCGCTATCACGGTCAATCTCAAACATACATCCCGCAGTGGAGTGCTCTCCGCCCTGCGGCTCAACGCATCGGCTACCACATTAGCCTTGCCTGGGTGGTACAGGATCACACAATCATAATCCTTGACCACATCCAACCACCTCCTCTTCCGCATATTTAGGTTGGGTTGATCCATCAAGTACTTCAAACTCTTATGGTCCGTGTATATCGTACACCGAACCCCATACAAGTAGTGACGCCAAATCTTGAGGGCGAACACTACTGCCCCCAACTCTTGATCATGCGTGGGATATCTCATCTCATGAGGCTTCAGCTGCCTCGATGCATATGCTATCACATGACCCCTCTGCATCAACACCGCACCCAGCCCTAAAATCGATGCATCACAATATACTACAAAATCCTCCATCCCTTCCGGGAGAGCTAATACCGGGGCTTCGCACAACCTTTGGCGAAGTGTCTCAAAGGAGGTCTGCTGCTCGGGACCCCATGAGAATGCAACACCCTTCCGGGTCAATCTGGTGAGTGGCACTGTGATCTTGGAGAAATCCTTGATAAATCTCCGATAATACCCTGCCAACCCAAGGAAACTCCTGATCTCAGATGGTGACTTCGGCACCTCCCAACTCATCACCGCCTCAACCTTTGCTGGATCGACCAGAATCCCTTCCTGGTTAATAAGATGTCCTAGGAACTGGACCTCCCGCAACCAGAAATCACACTTGGAGAACTTTGCATAAAGCTTCTCCGATCTCAAAACCCCAAGGACCTCTCTCAGATGCTCCTCATGCTGCTCTCTAGATCTCGAATATACCAGAATATCATCGATAAATACAATCACCGACCGATCCAGCATCGGCCTGCATACCCTGTTCATGAGATCCATGAACACAGTCGGGGCATTGGTGAGCCCAAAAGGCATCACCACAAACTCATAATGCCCATATCGCGTCCTAAACGCTGTTTTCTGGACGTCCTCATCCCGCACTCTCACCGGATGATATCCCGACCTCAAATCGATCTTGGAAAACCAAGATGCTCCCTGCAACTGATCGAATAAATCGTCGATCCTCGGTAACGGGTAACGGTTCTTGACCGTCAGCTTGTTCAACTCCCGGTAGTCAATGCACATCCGGTGTGAACCATCCTTCTTCTTGACGAACAAGATAGGTGCTCCCCACGGTGAGCTGCTCGGCCGAATAAACCCCTTCCCCAGCAATTCCTGGAGCTGCGAGGACAACTCTTGCATCTCTGGAGGTGCAAGGCGATAAGGCACCTTAGCGATAGGCGCGGCCCTCGGAACCAAATCAATACTGAACTCCACTTGCCTCACAGGAGGCACACCCGGTAACTCCTCGGGAAAAACATCTGGAAACTCACGCACCACCGGAACCTCCTCAACTGAACTCGGTCTCTCGGAAGCCACCCACGTATCCATCACATACGCCACAAAACCCTTACAGCCCTGCTGTAGACACTGCCTCGCCCTAGCGGCCGAACAAAAAGCTGATCCTGAACGTGTACCCTCGCCGTACACTGAAAGAACTCCCCCACTAGGGTCTCGTATGGTCACCAGCTGACGCTCACAGTCGATGACTGCACCAAATCGGCTCAACCAGTCCATGCCCACAATGACACAGACATCACCCATCGCAATAGGAATCAGATCAATCGGAAACTCAACCCCGAAAATCTCTAACACACATCTCTGGATAACCTCCGTGGCACAAATCACTCTCTCATCAGCTATAGAAACTCTCAGAGGCCGACTCAACAGCTCACGACTAACACCGATCTGCTGACTAAAGGCCAAGGATACGAAAGACCGACTCGCACCCGAGTCAAATAACACTAAAGCAGGTACATAGTTCACAAGGAAAGTACCTACGCATATCATAAAATAAGCATAATATCTCAACATCAAAATAAATACATGAAATAAAGCATACCTGCCACAACATCGGGCGCAGCGCGGACCTCCTCCGCAGTCAGCTGAAAGGCTCTCCCATGAGCCCTCGGGGCCTCGGCCTTCACTGGTCGAGTCTCAGTAGCCCTGGCAGCAGGTGCAGATCCCTGAAGAAGTTGAGGGCACTCGTCCTTCCGATGGCCGGTCTGGTTGCAATGAAAGCAAACCATAAACCCCTTGGGGCAATCCCTAGCGATGTGCCCCTCCTTGCCACACTTGTAGCAAGCACCTGATCGACATGTCCCCTCGTGACCCTTGCCGCACTTTCCGCAAGCGCGGGCCTTCGGACCTCTTGTCCTCGAATCGGCAGACTTAGTCCGCTTCGCTGCCGGCTGAGACTGAGCCGGCCGCCAATCCACCCGTTGAGACTCGGCCTCCTCCCTGGCCTGGTCTCCAACTCGATCTCGCGCTTCCTGGCATTCGCCTGAAGCTCAGCAAAGGTATGATATGTGGAGTTCGACACGAACTCTCGGATATCCCTCCTCAATACACCCAAATACCGGCTCATCCGAGCCTACTCTGAGGACACCTGCTCGGGGCTGAACATCTCCCTCTCATGAAACTTCCGCGTGATCACCGTAACCGAATTAGTACCCTGCTTGAGGGTCAAGAACTCCTGAACCAACCGTTCCCTCTCCACCGGGGGAACGTACTCGTCTCTGAACATAGAGGTAAACCTCTCCCACGTCACAGCTGAAATCTCTGCCAAAGTGAAGTTCGCCGTCACGAACTTCCACCAATCCTTCGCTCCCAGACGGAGCTGGTTCAAGGTGAACTGTACCCTCAGATGCTCCGGACATGAACAAGTGTAGAAGCATCCCTCGATATCAGCAATCCACCTCATCGTAGCGATCGGATCCTGCGTCCCATCAAACTCAGGTGGCTTCGTGTTGCTGAACTCCCGAAACAGCAACGAGTCACCTCCCTGTGGCCTGGCAGCGGCCACAGCTGTGGTAGCTACAGCGGCTGCAGCCTCAGTCAACGCGGCGTACCGCTCATCAAAGGTCTCCATCAAAGTGGCCTTAATAGACCCAAACATCTCCGGAATCTCGGCCCGGATTGCCGCAACCACCTCCTCATGAATCATCTGACGAATCTCCTCGTCACTCACACTGCTCGTACTCGGTCTGTGGCGTGGTCCAACCATGATGCCTCTGAAATACAACATAGAACTTATCAGAGACTCTATCGAGCATAATCGTACTCGATAACGCAACCCTACTCAGTCTCCGATAGCTAGGGATTCTTACTTGGGTTGCCCACTGACCCAGTGTCTTCGGTAGTACGGGCCCAATACTACCGACCACACCGCATCAGCATTCATCCCAAGTCCTCCTCCCCAAACCCCGGATCGTGAGTACTCTACTCTTGTTATGCACTAACTACCCGCTCGCTATCAAAGCATCTCATAGCAACAGACTTCCCTAGACTAAGGCATCACAAATCAGGCCACTCTAGTCCTATCATGAATACCTAGTCTTCTAGCATGCATAACAATTCATATCATATCATATCTCTTAACACAACATTGTAAGGGTATTTTGGGGATCTTTACCGTTCGGGCGCTGGCTGATCGTACACACTGCTTCACTCTTGTTTACCACAAATACTTTATAAAAATTTTATGCCTTTATTTTAAAAGCTTTCCTCAAATCCTCGGTTTGAGTTCAGTTACGCCCGAAGGTGTACCCGAATCCCTCAAACCAAGGCTCTGATACCAATTTGTAACAACGGAAGTTTTTAAACAAATTTTTCATTTCTAAAAATGTATTTTCATCCAAAACAAGGCATAAATATCCAACGTATCATGTCATAATACAAATCATATGAATCCCAAGATCATAAATCATCTATCAGTGTGTACAGATCACACCGGCGCCTTCCCACGGTCCTCGCTAGTACCTGAAACACATACACAACAATTGTAAGCATAAATGCTTAGTGAGTTCCCCCAAAATACAAATTACGCACATACGCCTTTCCAGGCCCTGACCTTCCGGTCCATGTGTCTCAGGGGACTTCCGTCCCTGCTGGGTAAACCTTCCGGTCCTACCCACGCCAACCCTTCGGTCCACATTACAACGCCTTCCGACCCATAACATATTCGCCTTCCGGCCCATAACATAACGCCTTCCGGCCCACATTAAACATATCATACATAGCACATATAACAATTAACTTATCACACATAACACATATGTCTCATATCATATCCGACCTTCCGGTCACACAATCAAACCCTTTCGGGTACAGTATAGTGACAAGACTCACCTCGTAAATATCGATAGCTAGCAAATCTCGAAATCACTCATGCTCGATCCTCCGAGCTACAATCTCCCTATAACATCATACATCTCTTATTAACACTTTTTATCTCTAAGGTTGACTATCCCTAAGAAGTCAACACAGGTCAACTCTGGTCAACGGTCAACGGTCAACGGTCAACTTTGACCGGACTCGGCGAGTGCACAAGGGCAACTCGGCGAGTCTAGACGTTTTCAACAACTCTCTAGGATTCCCTTCTTACACGTCAAGTACTCCCCCTGACTCGACGAGTTCCACCTGGAAGAATCGCGTGGCCACCCCGACTCAACTCGCCGAGTCTCAAGAACAACTCGGCGAGTCCCAGCTTGACTCAGACCACTTGACCACCCTTCCTTAACTCGCCCTGACTCACTGAGTCAACCCATGACTTGACTGGACCACTCACTGGTCGATCCAAGGCAATCTTCAAGCTACTCGCCGAGTCTGCTCATCGGACTCGGCGAGTCCATGCCATGCAATCACTCAAACTCACTTATTTCCTGTTCTTGTTTGATGGGGTCTTAGGGTATCTGTTGTCCGTCTGACTGTCGTTGATTTCTTAGTTATATATCATATATATTTGTGTTAGATATGAAAGCCTTCATCTTATTCAATACCTTGGTTATTCAAAGGCATGAAATCATACACTCTAGTTAACTATAATAGGTATAGTTAAGACTACTGCTCGTTACCTCTACTACTACTACTATACTCATTGTCACTGCTTTTATTACAAGCTAATGCACGTATAAGAGAACACTCTATGTACTATACTAAAAGTCTACTATACTATGCACAAGAGAATACACTAATCCAAAGTATAATACACTATCCTGCTATAAGGCACTCTATCGCGCTTACACCATGTGACCAGGGCTTCCCGAAAGGAAAGCAACACTACATGTATAGATCTATATAGGACGGACGCTATTACATCCCGACTGTTAAATACAGTCTGAGCCGACTAGGCCCAGCGGTGGCACTACATCACTACACTATGTATGACCGGGAAGGTCATCGGACTCTCTATTCTCATACAGTTGGTTACATGAAGGGTTACACCCATATCCAAATTAACACACCAAGACTTAAAGTCTAAGATAATATCCCGAAGTAAATAATCTAATTAAAGTTTGCAACACTACTACAGTCGGCAGGCATAACTTTTTCTCATCTATGTTACTTAAATGAGATTTATTACTTCATTTTTATAATTGAAGGTTTTCAATGATAATACTTATACACACTCAAAGGATTTAACTTACAAATGTACATTTCTGGAAAATACAAGATTTTCTAGGGATTTCTACTACTCGTAAACATAGATTTTAGTTTTTATATTACATGTTTGTAAACACTTTTACATAAACCACGACACTAAATTCTTATGAACTCACCAGCTTTATGCTGATACTCATTTTCAAAATAACTTGTATCCTCATGTCAAACATAAACAGGTACTGGTGCAGCTTTTGGAGAAGATGGAGCATATACAAGACCCATCTTTTATTTTGTTATACTTTTGGTGTCTATTAAACTATACAGAGCACACTTGTAATTAAACTTACTATATAAATGCAATGGTTGTTGTCGCTTGTTTTACTATCATGCAATTGTTATGATACTGTACATGACGTCCTCCACCCCAGACGTATTCTGCCATTCTCGGTTTTGGGGTGTGACATTGGTATCAGAGCATTGTTTATAGTGAATCAAGTGTATCAACCTATAAAAGATATACAAACTATAAACACTTCGGGACTAAAACACTCTGACCAAGAATATATACTTCTAAATACTAAAATATCTAATTAAGTATATATATATATATATATACATTCACCACTACAAAAGGGTCGGTATCATACTAGAACAGAACAAAAGTATTAAGATTGTTGAACAGCACAATTAAGCTTAGAGACATATAGTCACATCTGGGGGGAATGTAGCCTGATCAACTACATTTTTCCAGGAGTGACTAGCATGCGCCTAAGAGTGATTGTGGTGTTGCAACAAGTCTAAAAACTTACCAACACTACCACAAGAACGTTAGAACAAGAATACTATATGAGTATTTTGCATTCTACTAACTACATATGTGATAACTAAAAGGGTCGTTACTGGTAGAATAATAGTTGCTAAGTGGATACACCACGGTTACATGTGACTAGGGCGCTATAGACTTAGAATCTGTGGCCTTTGCTTCATTTCTTGTTCTTGTTTGATTGGGGATCTGAAGTTAGGGTTGCTTATTTGAAGGACTATCTTGCTTAGGCTACATGTAATTGGTATGCACTACGCAAGTATTGGGTCAACCAATAACGATCCATCTTATAAGTATCCTAGATGAGTACGTCTATTAACCTTTCTTTCCCTATTCTCGTGTAGATAGCATGGCTGGCTTCCACCATCCCAGCGATCCGTATTATCCAAACCAAGGCAATGGAGGATGGCTCGATGAGGAGCCAGAAGATGATCACCTAATCCCTTTGGATGATCACCATGCAGAAGGCTTTTCGGATATCTCCAGCTCCGAGCCAGAAGTTAACAACCTACCCCCCATAGCTCCAAACCCCAACCCCCGTCCGGCATTTCAAGGTCCCACTCCCATGTGGGCAATAACCTTGAATCGATGGAGTGAGGAGCAGGGTCAGCCATTACCTTACAATGGACACCGAAGCTTCTACAACATAAGCGATGGAGGATCAGCGGACCGGGTTCTGCCCATCATGGTGTCACACCCCAAAACCGGAACGGCGGAAACGTTCTGGGGTGGATGCGTCATGTCAAGTATCACAACATATGCAGTATAGTAATCAAATTACAACAACTATTGCATTAATAGTAATAGTTTTACATAGTTTACATTGCATAGAAACATCAAAGTAATACAAGTAATAATACAGGCGCAGCTTGGTACTAAACTGTCTTCACCAAAAGCTCCTGGAATGTACCTGTCTATTGCTGACCTGAGAATACAAGTTATTTGAAAGCGAGTATCAGCATTTTTATAAATGCTGGTGAGTTTATAAGTATTTAGTGTCATTTTATTCAAATGACTTTATAAAAAGTAGTAGTTTAGAATCAACGGTGTATTAAAGTCCCTTTCCGGAAAATCCTATATTTTCTAAATAAAAGCAGTCTTCTACCAAGACCCGACAGTGTTATGTTTTAAAGAGAATTTCCCTAAGATATTATCATTACCAAAATACGGTATTTGACTTTAAAGAAAGTAGAAGGATATCACAGGTAAAAACATTAGGGAAAATAACATATGCCTCAGCAGGAAATATTGTTGACTAAGGCAAAAGAAATCATAGACTCCAAGAAAGTATCGAATGAACAACACGCCTGGCTCAGTCTAACGAAAGGAGACACATACCCAAGACAGTATCAAATGAATGATACGTCTAGCAAGGTCTAAAAACAGAGAATACAGGCCCCAGACAGTATCAAATGAATGATACGTCTAGCAAGGTCTAAAAACAGTGAATACAGTGTTAATTCTCGTTACCTTAAGGCCATCAATTATAAGGTAACCCTGAGATACTCGTAACCATACTGATAGACACTAGATAACTTGACGCCCTGCAAGCGTCGGAAATAATGTGACATTTTTCACCCCTTGGCTTGGTAGGTCGTGGACTGTAGCTAGCAGTCAGGGTGTGGGGTGTCAATCCCGTATAGATCTATACACACAATGCCCGCTCTCCCTACCGGAGACTCTGGTTACCAGCTTGACAATGAAGAAGGCTGTGTCCTGAAGATGCATCTCGTATAGTGAGTTCTGATGTAAATACTGGGCTAATGATAGAGACTCACAAATAAACTGACCGACGTAAACCTATATGTCTATACATGTATACATAATATGTAATTAATGGTCAAACGACCTTCGGACGGATATCCGATCCCACCAGACCACGTCCTAACGAGGAAAAGGAAATAGGGCGAACTAGCCTACCTAAGTCCTTTAAATGTTATTCATATAACTATACAATTACAGGCATACATTTAGCTAAGTAGAAACATTTAACGAAGTTGAAGTGTTAACAAAGTAGAAGCGTTAATAAGTAGGAGCGTTTACAAAGTAGGAGCGTTAACAAGTAGAAGCGTTAATAAGTAGGAGCATTTACAAAGTAGGAGCGTTAACAAGTAGAAGCATTAATAAGTAGGAGCGTTTACAAAGTAGGACCGTTAACAAGTAGAAGCATTAATAAGTAGGAGCGTATCACGAAGTAGAAGCGTATCACGAAGTAAAAGCGTGTCAATGAGTAAAAGCATTAACAAAGTAGTAGTATTTAACTAAGTAGGAGCATTAACTAAGTAGAAGTATAACGATGCAGTAGTATCTAACAAAGTAGGAGTATAAAAACATGGAAGAAAACTTTGATGAAAACTTTGGAAAACCTTTACACTTAAGAAAATCACGACTTGGTATTCTTTTGTAAAATAAGTTTGAAAAACTTTAGAAAGCCTTTCATAAACAAGTTTTAAATGAAACTTTGATAAAACATTATGGGTAAAGAAAACCTTTATTTAAAATGATGGTGTAACTGAATTCGAAGTAAAACATACAGCGCCAGAGTCAATTTAAGAAAAGATTTGAACAAGTAAAGACGTTTTCGAAAACCATTTACAGTATCATACTTGGTAAAACAGTTGACAGTGTAATAAATCCTTGTGCATGCGGGTTATCAATCACATGTGATTGATATGATAACTGGCATGTTTTAACTTGTATCCCCCCCCCATAAAAGCATGTAAATACATTTAAAAGGTTAATTCAGGGGTATGAACTCACCTATTGTTAGTGTTTCGGATGAAGGTGTCGGTTGGGTGCTCGGTGTCAAGTAAAGACTTGAACACACTTAGTGACCTATTAACATATGATGACATATGTTTACATACAATTAGTAAATATAATACTAATTAAACACATATACGCATCCTAAAGTGCGGAAAACACTTTGATTAAGTGCTAAGGGTGTCCCGGGTAACATCTGTGAGTATGTATGGCCTAGATAGGAAGTTTACTCTTCAAGAGTAAACTCTTTATAGAGTTTACGGCCCTAAGACCAACTCCCCATGAGTTTACGGCCGTAAACTCATGGTGGGGGTGTTCTAGGAGGCTAAATGGTCTTATCTCACTCATAGAATTAGGCTAGGTCCCAATATAAGGCATATGAATGGGTTTAAGGCAACAAATGGACCATTTAAGGAGTTTACGGCCCTAAACAAGGAGTTTACGACCGTAAGCTCCTATATACTCATTCCTTTGGTGAATTAAGGTCTTAATTGGTAGAGAATAAAGTTCTAAGCATTATTCCAAGTCAAATGGGGGTGTTAGGGCATCATTTGGCCACCTTTTGGGAGTTTACGGCCCATGGACCAATCCTAGGGGGGGGTTTACGGTCGTAAACTCCTATGTCCAATAATTCTTTGATGCTTAATGCCTTTACATCAATGGCGGTTGCTTCTAGACATTTTCTAAGGCCATAGGAGGTGTTTGAGGGCATTTCTAACACCTTAAAGGGTGTTCACGACCTATGAAGAGGGGTTTACGGTCCAAACTCATGTTTACTCTCCAGAATGCAAGGTTTTAGTGTTCTAAGCTCGAAGGTGTAAGTCCACAAGTCATATCTAAGCCCTAAGGGTAGTTTAGAGGGGTTTTGGGGCTTAAAACCCCCACTTAAGGGTGTTCACGGTCCAAGAGTGTTCTTGGGCCGTAAACACATAAATTGGCTCCTATTTGATGTCTTAAACACGAATTTGCATGATAACTAAGCTATACAACAAGTTAGGATAGAATACTTACTAGTTTGGGGCTCGGAATGGGCGTTTTTGGCTCGAAAACAAGTTGTAGAGAGAGTGTAGAGAGAATGGATAGTCTCAAATGGACTCCACTCACCCTTATATAGGGGTTTGAGTTGGGGCTCAGTGGAAATCTACCTGATACTGCCGTTAAACGGGGCTTTTGGTCGCACCCGATTAAACGGTCGTATTTTGACTTGGTTGAAAATAAAAATTTTCAAGGGAATATTGTGGTGTTTCTAATTTATTTCAACCCTTACCAAGTCATTATAAAAGTCCCAAATTAATTAACCTCTTCCAAAAGGTTAACGGAAAAATAAATAAAGCAAGGCTTATTAACGGAAGGAGGGGTTAAAAATGACGGAATAAATTTCGGGTTGTCACATCATCCCCCCGTTAGAGGAATTTCGTCCCAAAATTCAGGTTTAGGCAAGGAAGTGGCATAAACAATCAGGTAGAGGTATGAGGGCACTTCCTATTTGGTTGGTCATCGCACTCCGAAGTGAACTCTGGCCTTTGCTTGGCGTTCTAAAAAACCTTCACTTACGTGATGCGGATTTCGTCTCGTGCAGTTAGCGATTCCTCTAGGTTTGTCTACGAAGTTAGGGTTCCCAGTGGTTTCTATCAAGATGAGTAGGATACAAAGAGTGACGTCGGGCAAACACTTATCAAGTCTAAGAAGTGGATTGATTTGGGGTGAAACTTGTGGAATTTCCGAAAGTAGTAGTGGTCTGACGAGGGTTGGACCAATCTTTGTAAAGAATATCGGATGGTCCTAAGCTCTCAGAAAAGTAGAGCTTTTCAGTACTTAGAAAATAGTGTACTTCTATGGCGAGATCATCACTGGCGTGATCACCATTCCGAAGTTCCAAACATTCTCTCTCATAGTTGAAGTGCAGTCCTTTAGGTTGGTTCTTAGAAAGCTCGGGTTATCCTTGGATTCGTGCTCCCTGTTAATTGGCTCTCCGAGGTTTTCTAAATCATCAGATGGATTACATGCCTACGGGTATCTTTTTGCTGTAGAGTGTCTATCTCAATCTTGTGCCAATGAACCTGCACTTCTGATTCTTGAGATATTTCTAACGGGAACCCTCAGGGTCGGGGAGATGGGGTTTCACCATTCGAGTGTTGGGCTATCTCGAGAGGTGGTTCTACTATTTCTGTGCAAGATAGTATTTGTGGAACACCTAGTAGTCCAATGAATCTCCAAGACATGTCCTATTCTCTAAGGCGTTGGTTTATTTCAGTTGCAGAAAGCACGTGCTCTTGTATAACCCATCGACTAACACCTAAAATGGTGTTATGTCTATCATCTCTTCGCGATCTGGGTGATAAGGCTTAACGCAACCTACTTTCAACTTTAGTCAAGTATTCTTGGTTGCGGAGGTTATCCTGTGGTTCTTGGCATCCTAGTGTTCGCTTCAGAGAATGTAATCTATCGTCTACAGGGCGACGGTGACTTATTCCACGTAAGAAGGCAGAGTGTCCTAGGCATTACTCGTCGGTAACGGGGTGGACGAAGTGCCTGAGTAGTGCGAACATCTCCTGCAACTACTCTTCTGAAGGTTCTGAGTTTTCTCGATCTAGGTCAATTCTAGTGAGGATAGGGTTCCATCACTCGGAACTTTCATCTTCTCATCCACTCTTCTCAGAGTTTAACTTATCGTAGCTTCCAGGGTTCCGGGATATCTGTTGAGATGCTTAATTCAGGGGATTAAGCGTGAATGGATGATCGTAGTCAATGTCCTTGACTCTTACAACTCAGATTCCTTTACCAACCGAGGGTGTTAGCTACTATGTTGGCTTAACCGGGATGACAACAAATTTCGAATTCATGGTCATTATAGTAGCTCAACCCGCAGGGGTTCTCTTGACTCTAGCTCCCATTTCGTGGGATAGGATGAAGGGTTTTACTATGAGGTTCGTGGTAGATCTCATACTTGGCTTAACCACTAATACTTGGTGTATGCAAGTCGTATATAATTGAGGTCGGCAGGATGTTCAGTTGTGCGACTCCACCCCGGACCCACAACCCAACGAGGAACAGGGAGTAGGGAGGAAGCACACATCTTAAATCTTTTTGATCTCAATTATATACCACTCTTATGTATATACTTAGTTATAGTAGTCAGTCCCATGAGTTCTATCCTCTTGATTCACGAACCTGCTTGCGAGGTGCGAAGGGTCTTTCTGGGGGATCTACAAAGTATGCTTCGGGTGGTTATCGTCTTCTGGAATACCTGCAGTGTCTTTCGCTTCGGTTTCTATCTGTCTAAGAAGGGTTGGTTAACAGCGTGCGGTACCCTTCTCCTGGGTACTTCGGAAGGTTTGAAATAAGAGGGATGACTGACGGATCACATTTGGTTTTATTATTCTTATTCTGTTTAGGTTCAGAAGAACCTTTATTTGCTGAATGGCTATGGAGAAAGTTCTTTTTACACAGCACTAAGGATTTAGACATGGTTGCACGAAGTTGAACCATGATTGATAAAGGCGTCGAAGTTGGCATACTTCGACATGATATAGAATGAGGGTCGATAGAGTCATGTGCCGAATGGGCACACAAGTTCTAGGCGTCTTGGGTTTCGTCCCGAGTATCGCTGTCGTGGATACTTGGACCGATAGAGTCGATGCGGAACTATAGAGGGTCCTGAGTGTTTCTGAGTAAAGTACCTTTTCATGAATGGATTCTCACAAGGCATTTCTATAATCGCCTAACATACACTAGTCAAGTATAATTGAGGTGGGGAGGACTGTTGACTGAGCGACTCCGCCCTAAATCCACAGCCAAACGAGGAACAGGAAATGAGGCGGCATTCACTCACTCTAGGTCTATCCATCTCAATTATACATGACCGTAATGTATATATCTAGCCATTATAGTTTTACCTAATGAAATTTTAAATTTTATAATAGTGCTGCAACTTTCACCTTAACGGGGAAGCATTTATATTTAGAATTATCCTTTTAATGTTTTCGGTTAGTTATCTGAGATTGAGAGACGTACCAAAAATCTATAGGGTTCCTTGATGCTTCTCCCTAAGCATTAGAGTTAGGCTCCTCCTGTGTCTTTGTTGTTTCCTTCGGTTGGGCAGTCCCCTTTGAAGTGTCCCATTTCACCACATAGGTGGCAAAATGTATTGGTCGCCACATTGGCGGTTGATGTAATAAACTCAAGCGGGGTTCTGCAGACGCGAGCAGTATGCCCCTTCATGTTGCACCTATCACACAAGAGTTCTCGGCACATACCATGATCATGGTAGCTACATTTGCTGCAGTGGGGAAGGTTTCCTAGGTATGGTCTTCTTGAAGTCGGGATGGAGGAGCTGGCAGGGGTATTGACTGTCTCAGCTTGTTGTCCTTCGGGAGGTCCTTGAGCCAAGGTACTTCCCTCCTCGATCTTGATCTTTCTTTTCAGTGGATTTGGTTGAGGTTCTTGGGTGGCTGGGTATACAGAGGTTGGGTGCTGTTGTCCATGACTAGGATCGGAATTCCCGATAGGGCTCTTGCTAACATTGGCGTTGTTAGCATTTAGTTGAGCCATGACAGCTGCTACGGCTGCCGAGACTACAGCCTGGAACGTAGCTTCATCGAGTAGCAGAGTCGGTTTCTTACCAGCGGATGGGTTATGCTTCTTCGGAGGCATGGTTTTTCCCTACACGGAAAGGAACACAAGCTAGTGAGAGGCGATTGTTAACCCTGGACGTATCTATCCTTAATATATTAGGCATAAATTTTTCCCGTGCCTCGGATATTGGTTGTCTGAGTGTAGACCTACATCCCTATGATGTAGTCCGAGTATTCAAGGTAGGAGCATGAGTATCGGAAAAAGCCATAAGATGGGAGTCGTACCTACTAAGTTACCTTTATACTGGGAAGGTTTCACTCTCCGGTCTGGAATGATTTGAGAACAGTTCGGAACGAAGACCACGGGAATAAAGGCTCATGAAGACTTATGGCTAAACACCCTCAACAAAGGTGTGGGGATATGCTCTAATCGTATTACTTGCAAAGGGAAAAGGTGATTTACCTAACACATAGTGTGAGTAGTGTAATCACTAACTCACTAAATTGTATTATTTTATGGGTGTATTAGCGTGTCGAACACAAGGAAAAAGACACTTCTCGGGTTCCATGCACTGGCTCCCTCTGTTTACCTCGTATCTTTGACCGGGACCGGCGTTGGTTTCCTTCGTGTAGTTATATAGGGCTCTCTTCTCATATAGACACATTGAATTTCTACTCCACCTTACTTCCGAATCCGACTCTGGGTGTCATCATTTCATGATGGATGACTGGAAATCTTGGAAGTTTAGGCGAATTTCCCACCATGTCCCTAAAAAGATATAGGCACTTGGTGATTTCAATAGTCTCAACCTAGTTCATTCATTTCCGAACTAGATATCTTCTCAATGAACCTCTTCGAGGTCTGAATCAACTCTTCTGCTGAATACTGAAGTGGATAGGGTTTTCTACAGGGTTCGTGCGAGAATGTAAATGTCTAAAGAATCCTAAGAGATTATTAACATTTCACTAGGTGATCCATATCGAGTCCTGCTACGGTTACATAGGGTATACAAATCATATATAGCTTAGATCCGATAGGCCTTCGAATATGTGATACTACTCTATATCCACATCCCAATGAGGAAAAGCAAGTAGAGCGAAACCACACTTTCTTAGCCTATGGGATCCTTATTATATATAACCTTGGGAGTATACCCTCTGTAATTGTAGGTATATCAATAAGGATCTTTTTAGTTCTTCACACAAGGTTATCTATGGATCCTAAAATACCCCTATGGTATTTTAATTTCTTCTTTGATTCTTAACTTCTGAATATGATTTTGGGATTAATGTGAGTCTTTTAGTATTCCAAAATACTCCCATAGTATTTTAAACTTTATGTTTGGCTCTAGCATTCCTAGTTGGTAAGTTTCTGACCTGTTGCAACACCACTATCACTCCTAAGCACACGTTCATCACATCTCGAATAAATGTAGTTGATCAGGTTACATTTATTCCAGCTTACGATTACATAACTGCCCAGGTTTGACGGTAATGCTCAACATCTGAAGACTTTTATTCTTGTTCTTCTTGTGATACTTTTGTTCGAGTGCTTAGATTCTGGATGTTCTTATACTTTGGTAAAATATGGTTATATTTTAAAGTATCGTTCTTGGTCAGAGTGTTTTATCCCTATGTATTTATAGGTTGTATATCTTTTAAGAATTGATATACTTAGCTCATTATAAACAATGCTCTGATACCAATCTGTCACACCCCAAAACCAGAATGGCGGAAACGTTCTGGGGTGGATGACGTCATGTCAAGTATCACAACATATGCAGTATAGTAATCAAAGTACAACAACCATTGCATTAATAGTAATAGTTTTACATAGTTTACATTGCATAGAAACATCAATGTAATACAAGTAATAATACATGTGCAGTTTGGTACTAAACTGTCTTCACCAAAAGCTCCTGGAATGTACCTGTCTATTGCTGACCTGAGAATACAAGTTATTTGAAAGCGAGTATCAGCATTTTTATAAATGCTGGTGAGTTCATAAGTATTTAGTGTCATTTTATTCAAATAACTTTATAAAAAGTAGTAGTTTAGAATCAACGGTGTATTAGAGTCCCTTTCCAAAAAATCCTATATTTTCTAAATAAAAGCAGTCTTCTACCAAGACCCGACAGTTTTATGTTTTAAAGAGAATTTCCCTAAGATATTATCATTACCAAAATACAGTATTTCACTTTAAAGAAAGTAGAAGGATATCACAGGTAAAAACATTAGGGAAAATAACATATGCCTCAGCAGGAAATACTGCTAACTAAGAGAAAAGAAATCCTAGACTCCAGGAAAGTATCGAATGAACAACACGCCTGGCTCAGTCTAACGAAAAGAGACACATACCCAAGACAGTATCAAATGAATGATACATCTAGCAAGGTCTAAAAATAGAGAATACAGGCCCCAGACAGTATCAAATAAATGATACGTCTAGCAAGGTCTAAAAACAGTGAATACAGTGTTAATTCCCATTACCTTAAGGCCATGAATTATAAGGTAACCCTGAGATACTCGTAACCATACTGATAGACACTAGAGAACTTGACGCCCTGCAAGCGTCGGAAATAATGTGACATTTGTCACCCCTTGGCTTCGTAGGCCGTGGACTGTACCTAGCAGTCAGGGTGTGGGGGTGTCAATCCCGTATAGATCTATACACACAATTCCCGCTCTCCCTACAGGAGACTCTGGTTACCAACTGGACAACGGAGAAGGCCGTGTCCTGAAGATGCATCTCGTATAGTGAGTTTTGATGTAAATACTAGGCTAATGATAGAGACTCACAAATAAACTAACCGACGTAAACCTGTATGTCTATACCTGTATACATAAAATATAATTAATGGTCAAACGACCTTCGGACGGATATCTGATCCCACCAGACCACATCCCAATGAGGAAACGGAAATAGGGCGAACTAGCCTTCCTAAGTCCTTTAAACATTATTTATATAACTATACAAGTACAGGCATACATTTAGCTAAGTAGAAACATTTAACGAAGTTGAAGTGTTAACAAAGTAGAAGCGTTAATAAGTAGGAGCGTTTACAAAGTAGGAGCGTTAACAAGTAGAAGCGTTAATAAGTAGGAGCGTTAACAAGTAGAAGCGTTAATAAGTAGGAGTGTTTGCAAAGTAGGAGCGTTAACAAGTAGAAGCATTAATAAGTAGGAGTGTATCACGAAGTACAAGCGTATAACGAAGTAAAAGCGTATCACGAAGTAAAAGCGTTAACAAAGTAGTAGCATTTAACTAAGTAGGAGCATTAACTAAGTAGAAGTATAACGAAGCAGTAGTATCTAACAAAGTAGGAGTATAAAAACATGGAAGAAAACTTTGATGAAAACTTTAACCTTTACACTTAAGAAAATCACGACTTGGTATTCTTTTGTAAAATAAGTTTGAAAACCTTTAGAAATCCTTTCATAAACAAGTTTTAAATGAAACTTTGATAAAACATTATGGGTAAAGAAAACCTTTGTTTAAAATGCTGCTGTAACTGAATCCGAAGTAAAACATACAGCGCGAGAGTCAATTTGAGAAAAGATTTGCACAAGTAAAGACGTTTTGGAAAACCATTTACAGTATCATACTTGGTAAAACAGTTGACAATGTAATAAATCCTTGTGCATGCGGGTTATCAATCACATGTGATTGATATGATAACTGGCATGTTTTAACTTGTATCCCCCCCCATAAAATCATGTAAAAACATTTAAAAGGTTAATTCAGGGGTATGAACTCACCTATTGTTAGTGTTTCAGATGAAGGTGTCGGTTGGGTGCTCGGTGTCAAGTAAAGACTTGAACACACTTAGTGACCTGTTAACATATGATGACATATGTTTACATACAATTAGTAAATATAATACTAATTAAACACGTATACGCATCCTAAAGTGCGGAAAACACTTTGATTAAGTGCTAGGGGTGTCCAGGGTAACATCTATGGGTATGTATGGCCTAGATAGGAAGTTTACTCTTCAAGAGTAAACTCTTTATAGAGTTTACGGCCCTAAGACCAACTCCCCATGAGTTTACGGCTGTAAACTCATGGTGGGGGTGTTCTAGGATGCTAAATGGTCTTATCACACTCACAGAATTAGGTGAGGTCCCAATATAAGGCATATGAATGGGTTTAAGGCAACAAATGGACCATTTAAGGAGTTTACGGCCCTAAATAAGGAGTTTACGGCCGTAAGCTCCTATATACTCATTCCTTTGGTGAATTAAGGTCTTAAATGGTAGAGAATAAAGTTCAAAGCATTATTCCATGTCAAATGGGGGTGTTAGGGCATCATTTGGCCCCCTTTGGGAATTTACGGCCTGTGGACCAATCCTAGGGGGCTTACGGCTGTAAACTCCAATGTCCAATGATTCTTTGATGTTTAATGCCTTTACTTCAATGGTGGTTGTTTCTAGACATTTTCCAAGGCCATAGGAGGTCTTTGAGGGCATTTATAACACCTTAAAGGGTGTTCACGGCCTATGAAGAGGTGTTTACGGTCCAAGAGTATTCTTGGGCCGTAAACTCATGTTTACTCTCCAGAATGTAAGGTTTTAGTGTTCTAAGCTCGAAGGTGTAAGTCCACAAGTCATATCTAATCCCTAGGGGTAGTTTAGAGGGGTTTTGGGGCTTAAAAACCCCACTTAAGGGTGTTCATGGTCCAAGAGTGTTCTTGGGCTGTAAACACATAACTTGGCTCCTATTTGATGTCTTAAACACGAATTTTCATGATAACTAAGCTATACAACAAGTTAGGATAGATTACTTACTAGTTTGGGGCTCGGAATGGGCGGTTTTGGCTCGAAAACAAGTTGTAGAGAGAGACTGTAGAGAGAGAGAGAGTGGAAAGTCTCAAATGGACTCCACTCACCCTTATATAGGGGTTTGAGTTGGAGCTCAGTGGAAAAATACCCGATACTACCGTTAAACGGGGCTTTTGGTCGCACCCGATTAAACGGTCGTATTTTGACTTGGTTGAAACTAAAAAATTTCAAGGGAATATTTTGGTGTTTCTAATTTATTTCAACCCTTACCAAGTCATTATAAAAGTCCCAAATTAATTAACCTCTTCCAAAAGGTTAACGGACAAATAAATAAAGCGAGGCTTATTAACAGAAGGAGGGGTTAAAAATGACAGAATAAATTTCGGGTTGTCACACATGGTCCGAAGGATTGCCAGGAACGTCGAGCAAGGTCAAGCGGCTATTGGCCGAGTTGTAGAAGTGGATGCCAACTATAATCTCAACACTGTTCGCATCCGCCAACTAGAAGAAGCTATGGATAGGACGAGGAGGACCAATGAGGCTCTGCAGCAACAGCTAGCTGCATCCCGAGCCGAAGTGAAGGAACTCCGAGCATGTCAGAGGGCTCGTGAACGACATCTTCAGGAAGTGATGCGCCAACTAGCTGATCTGAGGGTTCACCCCATGGGTACCCGTCGCCAGTAGAAGATGTCGAAACATCTCACTCTTTTGTTTAAGGACTAGCCTTTTCTTTTCTATGCTCAGTAGAGCACTTGTCGGTAAACATTCCTAACTTTGAAAGTACTCTAATTAGGCCTCTAGACTGCCAACATTTTCCTTATGGTTTGATGTAAGACCTACTGTTAGGTCACTTTTCCCAAACTTGTATTACAACATTAATACCAGTAAATTGGCAGTTAACTACTCTATTGCTATGACTCTCTCTCTCTCTGATTATCGGGCTATGTTGATTTAGTCCATGAAACACTCTTATCATACTTGAATAGACTCTTACTATTGTCATCATCTCTATGAACTTTCAGTGAAAGATGCCTCCTCGCAAGCGCCCAAACAGAGGCAGACCAGCGACTCAAACTCCACCTCCACCACCCCCTCCTCCGCAGTTCGATCCAATGATGTTCCAAATAGCTGTGACCGCAGCTGTGACGGCAGCCATGGCCCACATGAATTGTGGCGATGCTAGTGGAGCCGGAATGGGCACCAAGTCCAGACATGGTGAAATTCCCACGCGTACACCGGGGTGTACTTATAAAGATTTCATGAACTGTAAACCCACATTTTTCAATGGGACTGGAGGAATCCTTACTCTGTCCCAATGGATCGAAAGAGTTGAAGCCATTTTCGAGATGTGCTCATGTCCCGAAGAAAGTAAAATCAAGTTCGCTGCTGCCACCTTCACTGAAAGGGCCCTGACATGTTGGAATGGCCATGTCAGTTCACTCTCTCTAGTAACAGCCAATGTCATGGGCTGGGATGCACTAAAAGACCTACTGAGAAAGGAGTACTGCCCTAGAGGAGAGCTACAGAAGCTTGAAGAGGAACTCTGGAACCTCAAAATGAAGGGGACAGATATAGTGGCTTATACGGCCGGGTTCTGCGACCTGGTAGCTATGTGCCCTAACATGATCCCTTCGGAGAGCAAGAAAATTGAACGATACATCTGGGGTTTAGTGCCCCCGTATCAAGGAAATGTTCTATCTTCCCATCCTGCAACCTTTGACAGCGCCAAGGAGTTGGCCCACAAGTTAATCATGAAACTCCTTCCACTCCAGCGACAGCAACCACAACTGCCACTGCACCACCCAAAACAACCAACAATAAGAGGAAGCGTTGGGATCAGAAGAAGGGCAAGAAAACTCAAACCTCCTCCAAAGACCAACAAATTGTGGTTGTCCATGCTGCCACCACTCCTGCTACCCCGGTACTAGCAAAAACCTATGTTGGGAACCTGCCCAAGTGCCCCTTCCATCAGAACGGCCCCTGCCGTGAATTTCACTGCACCAACTGCGGACGGAAGGGCCACACCGTCCAGTTTTGCAGATCCCAACCCAAACCTATCTCTCAAGTCCCAAGTTCGGGAGTGAGCCAAGCCTTCTATCACTGCGGTGAAGCTGGCCATTTCAAGAAAAACTGTCCGAAGGCGGGAAATGCGGGAGGAACAGGAAGACTACTCGATATTGGCCACAACGAAGTAGTAGCGGACCCCGCAGTAGTCACGAGTACGTTCCTTCTCAACAACTCTTATGTCTGTGTCTTATTCGATAGTGGTGCAGAAAGAAGCTTCATAAACCAAAACTTTAAACACTTACTTAAGCAATCCCCGCAACCACTAAAAGAAACATTTGTCGTAGAAATGGCTAACGAAAAGACCGAAAGCTCTAACGAAATTTACATAGACTGTACCCTCACGTTAGACGATCATTCATTCCCAATCGACCTCATACCAGTCTCGATCAAGAGTTTCGATGTCATTGTTGGCATGGACTGGTTGAGTCTTCATCGCGCTGATATCCTATGCTTCGACAAAGCCATCCGCCTAAATCCACCGAATAACGAAACTCTGTTGATCTACGGAGACAAACCCGGTACGAGCCTTTATATCATCTCAAGTATTCAAGCCCAGAAATACTTGCATAAGTAATATCATGCATTCCTTGCACACATCGTCGACACAAGCCAGAAAGCAAGAGATCTAAAAGACATCCCTGTTGTATGCGACTTCCCCGATGTCTTTCCAGAGGAGCTTCCAGGTTTACCTCCCAAATGTCAAGTTGAGTTCAGAATCGACCTAGTCCCAGGAGCTACCCATGTAGCTAAGTCGCCCTATCGTTTAGCGCCTGTAGAGATGCAAGAACTGTCTGGTCAACTTAACGAGCTGCTCAGCAAGGGCTTTATAAGATCGAGTTTCTCACCCTGGGGAGCTCCGGTCTTGTTCGTGAAGAAGAAAGACGGATCGTTCCGTATGTGCATCGATTATAGGGAGCTCAACAAACTCACGGTCAAAAATCGCTACCCCCTTCCCCGTATAGACGACCTATTCGACCAACTACAAGGGGCGAGTTACTTTTCCAATATTGATCTTAGGTTCGGGTTTCACCAGTTACGAGTGCTTGAGGAGGATGTTCCGAAGACAGCCTTTCGAACTCGCTACGGACACTACGAGTTCGTAGTGATGCCCTTTGGACTGACTAACGCACCCGTAATGTTTATGGACCTGATGAATAGGGTGTGTCGTCCATACTTAGATTAGTTCGTCATCGTCTTTATTGATGACATACTCGTCTACTCTCGGAGTGAGGAAGAACATAGAAATCATCTACGACGAGTCCTAGAAACCCTACGATCGGAAAGTTATACGCGAAGTTCTCTAAGTGCGAATTTTGGATCCGAAGAGTTGACTTCTTAGGACATGTGGTTAGTGAGGAAGGAATCCACGTGGACCCATCCAAGGTTAAAGCTATCGAGAACAGGTCAGCACCGAAGACGCCTACAGAAATTCGTCAATTTCTAGGCCTCGCTGGCTACTACCACAGATTTATTCAGAACTTCTCTCATATTGCGAAACCTCTTACCACATTGACACAGAAAGGCGTGACATTTGACTGGGAAGAGAAACAAGAGAAGGCATTCCAGACCCTGAAACGAGCCCTATGCACCGCACCGGTATTATCCCTTCCCGAAGGGACAGAAGATTTTGTAGTATACTGCGATGCATCGAACCAAGGGCTCGGTTGTGTCTTAATGCAACGAGGTAAGGTCATCGCCTATGCCTCAAGGCAGGTGAAGACACATGAGGTTAACTACACCACTCATGACCTCGAGTTAGGGGTGGTTGTATTCACTCTAAAGATCTGGAGACATTGCCTGTATGGAACGAAGAGCATAACATACACTGACCATAAAAGCCTCCAACACATACTGAACCAGAAGGAGCTCAATATGAGACAACGACGGTGGGTCGAACTACTCAATGATTACGACTGCGAAATTCGTTATCACCCAGGAAAAGCCAATGTAGTAGCAGACGCCCTAAGTAGAAAAGAGTATTTTGGTCGAAGGGTCAAGTCGTTAACAATGACGATCCATTCGCATATATCCACCCAGATTAAGGAGCCTCAGCTCGAAGCCTTAAAGCCTGAGAATGTGGCGGGAGAATCCTTACGTGGAATGGATAAGAACTTGGAGGTCAAGGGTGACGGAGCCTATTATCTCATGGACCGAATATGGACGCCGCGTCACGGTGGTTTCAGAGACTTGGTCATGAAGGAAGCACACAAGACTCGATACTCCGTCCACCCAGGTTCAGATAAGATATATCTGGATCTGAAAAAGCTATACTGGTGGCCTAACATGAAAGCAGAGATTGCTACCTTCGTGAGTAAATGCCTTACTTGCGCAAAGGTCAAGGTCGAATACCAGAAGCCATCAGGTCTGCTCCAACAACCAGAGATATCGGATTGGAAGTGGGAGCGGATCATTATGGATTTCATAACTAAGCTACCCAAGACAACGGGTGGGCTGGATACCATATGGGTCGTCGTCGACATATTGACCAAGTCCGCACACTTTCTACCCATCAAAGAAACAGACAAGATGGAGAAACTCACAAGAACATACATTAAGGAAATAGTTCGGCTGCATGGTGTCCCTATATCTATTATCTCTGATAAAGATAGTAGGTTTACTTTGAGATTTTGGCAATCACTGCAAAACGCATTAGGGCAAGGCTGGACATGAGTACAGCCTACCACCCGCAGACTGACGGACAAAGTGAGAGGACGATCCAAACCTTAGAGGATATGTTGCGATCCTGTGTGATCGACTTTAGTAAAGCGTGGAATACACACTTACCCCTTGTGGAGTTTTCCTACAACAATAGTTATCATACGAGCATCAAGGCAGCTCCATTTGAAGCCCTCTACGCCGGAAGTGCAGATCCCCTCTATGCTGGGCTAAGGTGGGTGACACTCAGTTAGCTAAAGGACGAGTTCCTGACAGCACTCTCACGGGTCCGGAGATCATTCGAGAAATGACCGAGAAGATTGTACAGATACGCGAACGATTAAAAGCCGCTAGAGATCGACAGAAAAACTACGTAGACAAACGAAGAAAACCTTTGGAATTCCAGGTGGGAGACCGAGTCCTTTTGAAAGTCTCACCCTAGAAAGGCACGATGCGCTTTGGAAAACGTGGAAAGTTGAACCAAAGGTACATAGGGCCTTTCGAGATTCTCGCTAGAATCGGCCCCATAGCTAACAAACTCAACCTACTCCACGAACTAAGTAACATACATCCTACCTTCCATGTCTGAAACTTGAAGAAATGCATGTCCGATGAGACTCTTGTAATTCCACTCGACGAGATCGAAGTCAACGAGAGCCTCAACTTCGTGGAAGAGCCTGTGGAGATTATGGACCGGGAGGTCAAGCGAACGAAACAAAGTCGCATCCCAATTGTGAAGGTTCGACGGAACGCCAAACGAGGACCGGAGTTCACTCGGGAGCGCGAGGATCAAATGAAACTCAAATATCCCCATCTCTTTGCTTAGTAGTACTATAATAATTTAGCTGCTTGAATTCTAAATTTCGGGACGAAATTTCCTTAACGGGGGGATGATGTGACAACCCAAAATTTATTCCATGGTTATAACCCGTTTCCATTAATAGAATATTTTATTTTATAAAAGTTCCGTTAATTTGGGGTCGAAAAATCAATAAATGTTTTATTTTAATTTCATTTTATGTTATTATCGTCGTAATGAAATAAATAAAAACACGTAAATTACTTTTCCATTTAGTTGGAAAAAGTTTATTTTTAATTACGACCATTTAACCCGGTAAAACTTTAAACCTCGTTAAACATAAGTATCGAGTAGTTGTATATTGGGTACAACACTCAAGCCCTATATAAGGGTGAGTGGACACTATTTGGACCTTTTTACCACACTAGATACTCTTTCTCTCTCTCCTCAAGGTCGTTTTTCTCCAAAAACCGCAAGTTTCCGTCTCCAAAACGTAAGTACCCTTACCCTAACTTGTTCTACAACCCATTGCATGTCTTTATAGTTCAAAAATCATTCAAGAAGGCTAAAGAAAAGGAGTTTACGGCCTTAGAGCATCCTTAGCCCGTAAACCCCTAAAAAGGTGCCAAAAATGCCCAAAACTCTTCCAAATCACATTTGGAGTTTAGATATGACTTAGGGACTTACAATTTTAGACTTGGAACACCTAAACATCATCATTTCAAGGGTAAACAAGAGTTTACGGCCCAAGCATATGCTTAGACCATAAACTCCCTTTAACCATGCCAAATGAACCTTTGAACCCCTAAATAGCCTTATACCTTCACTAGAAGTTGTTAGGAATGAGCCAAGGACCTCAAAATTGAAGAATGGAAGGTATCCAAGAGTTCACGGCCTAAGCCATGAAGCCTACGACCGTAAACTCCCAAAAAGTGGTCCTAGGACCGTAAACTCCAAGGGAATGCTCTTTTGGAACCTTAAACACCCCTATAACCTTGTATATTGCCTTGGAATCCTTTCTAGAACCACAAGAGTATTGAAATCACTCAATTACACTCCTCCCATGAGTTTACGGCCGTAAACTCATGGGGGAGGTGGTCTCCCAACCGTAAACACACCAAAGGTGGGTTTGTGAGGAGTAAACTCCACAGTGACGCCTAAAACTCCTTCCTATCAACCCATTAGCCTTCTAGCACTCAACCATAGAGCTTTTATTCACATTAGGATGTCTATATGTGTTTAATTAGAGTTTAAATCACTAATTACTTGTAAACATATTTCTTCATATGTTACTAGGGTCATAAAGGGTGTACAAGTCTTTACTTGACACCAAACACTCATCCAACACGTCCATCCGATCTACTCATTGCAGGTGAGTTCATACCCCTTAATGAACCGTTTCAAATGTTTTTACATGTTTTAGGGGGGATACAAGTATAATGCTATAATTTTTATTATCAAATCATATGTGATTCATAACTTACTATCAAAAAGGGATTTTTCTATATTTTTAGCTACTTATCAATAAAATTGTTTTAAATAATTATCAAATGCTTTTTAAGATTAAATTTTTGTTAAACTATTTTGAAAACTGTGTTTAAATTACTTTTCTTTTAAAATATATCTACACTAATATATTTATATAAGTAAGACTTGAAGGACTTAGGACCGATAGCTCGCCTTATTTCCTGTTCTTGTTTGTTTTGGTCTTAGGGTATCTGTTGTCCGTTCGACTGTCGTTGATTTCTTAGTTATATATCATATATATTTGTGTTAGATATGAAAGTCTTCATCTTATTCAATACCTTTGTTATTCAAAGGCATGAAATCATACACTCTAGGTAACTATAATAGGTATAGTTAAGACTACTGCTCGTTACCTCTACTACTACTATACTCATTGTCACTGCTTTTATTACAAGCTAATGCACGTATAAGAGAACACTCTATGTACTATACTAAAAGTCTACTATACTATAACACAAGAGAATACACTAAGCCAGAGTATAATACACTATCCTGCTATAAGGAACTCTACCGCGCTTACACCATGTGACCAGGGCTTCCCGGAAGGAAAGCAACACTACATGTATAGATCTATACAGGACGGACGCTATTACAACCCGACTGTTAACTACTGTTTGAGCCGACTAGGCCTAGGGGTGGCACTACATCACTACACTACCTATGACCGGGAAGGTCATCGGACTCTCTATTCTCATACAGTTGGTTACATGAAGGGTTACACCCATCTCCAAATTAACACACCAAGACTTAAAGTCTAAGATAATATCTCGAAGTAAATAATCTAATTGAAGTTTGCAACACTACTACAGTCAGCAGGCATAACTTTTTCTCATCTATGTTACTTAAATGAGATTTATTACTTCATTTTTATAATTGAAGATTTTCAATGATAATACTTATACACACTCAAAGGATTCAACTTACAAATGTACATTTCTGGAAAATATAAGATTTTCTAGGGATTTCTACTACTCGTAAACATAAATTTCAGTTTTTATATTACATGTTTGTAAACACTTTTACATAAACCACGACACTAAATTCTTATGAACTCACCAGCTTTATGCCGATACTCGTTTTCAAAATAACTTGTATCCTCAGGTCAAACATAGACAGGTACTGGTGCAGCTTTTGGAGAAGATGGAGAATATACAAGACCCATCTTTTATTTTGTTATACTTTTGGTGTCTATTAAACTATACAGAACACACTTGTAATTAAACTTACTATATAAATGCAATGGTTGTTGTCGCTTGTTTTACTATTATGCAATTGTTATGATACTGTACATGACGTCCTCCACCCCAGAACGTATTCCGCCGTTCTCGATTTTGGGGTGTGACACTTTCTCAGACCCATAACAAAAATGAGATTGAACTACATGACTAATCTGGTGATTCCATATCGGTTACATCGATAGATCAATTAATTTAGACGATCGTAATAAGCCTCTATTGTTTCACTTTCTTTCTGTTTGAAGTCTTTCAATTCCACCAAACATTGTTTCACAGAATTAACCCTTGTCTTCTCACTTCCTTGAAATTTCTCCTTTAGATTGTTCCAGATTTCCTTTGCAGTTTTACAACTCCTCACATAGTTGTAAACAACTGGAGGCAAAGCTCCTCTCAGCTCTCTCATGCATTTCTTCTCTAGCTTTTTCATACGTTCAGTTTGATTCTCTACTCCAGAACTTGCAGAAGACGCTCCAATTGGTTTGACCATTTAATGGAGGTTTGATATTACCAGAAATACAAGTCCACAGCTCTTCATCTAAACCATTGAGATAATCCTCCATACGATCAGCCCACTGATCTTAATACTCAGGAATTAGCATTGGAATCTTTGTTGAAGATCCCAACAAATGAGAGAATGAAGCCATGGAATTAAGATTGAATGACACCATTGTTGTATGGAAGAAAAGTTTGAAAATTTAAAGAAAACTTGACATTTTTAACAGCAAATCAGTTGATTCAAATTGAAACAACAAGGAGATCACTCGATTCAACAATTCAAATGCAGAATCAAATCACAAACTTAGATCTAATGAACTTTTAACTTTTCAAAAAGTGCGGAAACTTTTAAACCAAAAAATTGATTCAAAAACTTTTGAAATGATGAAAATCAGATCAGAGATATGATTCCTGCTCTGATACCAATTGTAGAATTTATGAATCAAGTTTGAATATTAATCAAAGTAAGTAATCAAGATTTGAATGAAGGATTGAACACCAATGTAAATAAGATCTCGTTTTAGCTCCATATTACGCTTTGGTTTTTAAAGAGTGCAAAACTAGTCAAGACTGTAAAAGACTTTATCTAACTCTAGTAAAGACTCTTATTTATAGGAGAATAAAAGCGTACAAAAAATATACTAAGGACTAGACATTAAAGCTTCGTACAAAATGCCTTAGTAAAATACATATCCAAATATAAAAAGAGTACAAATAAGACTTCGACTCTTTACAACCTAACAACCCTTACACTCGGAGTTCTTGCACTTCAGCTCAGGTTGCGGCCATTTCCCGTCGAAGCAGGTCGGTGTGGTCTCGAGTTCGATCCTGGTCATCATCCAACCAGCGAATGCAAACAGAGTTGACTTAGCTGGTTGCTCCAACTTCCATGAGGTAACGGGTGTTAACTCTTGTTTGCTCCTCGAGGTGGGTGACATGGTGAACTATGACGGGAAGGGCTCGGTCGGCTGACCCTCCTCTGCTGAGATTGTAGAAACTTTGTTCCATGCCATAGGGAGGTCGTTGACCTTGCTCTCGGCTCCAACGATGTATAGTTTCGGCCCATTGGGGAGTCGGCTCTTGGAAGCGTTGCGGAGGGATAGGGGCAGGGTATGGGTTGTAAACCTCGGATTCTGAGTCGGTTCCATCTAAGTCGTCTTCCTCTTCACCATCTATGGATTCTTCCTCTTCCATGAGTTCCTCTTCCTCCATAGGTTCCTCATCCTCCATGGGTTCCTCTTTAGAATCCTCCTCTGGGTCTTCCACAATCCAACCGGCATTCCCTTGGTTGGGAAAGTAAGGATCAACCGGCAAATGAAATCCTGCCATCGCGCCTGTACGAGAAAAGGGATAAGAAGGATATTGCGTGGAATTTTGGTATAAGAAATTAGTTATTGTAAATATATATGCGATTATTTGTGCTAAAATACTCCTATAGTATTTTTATGGTTTGATTATCAAGTTTGTTGGTAAGTTGAAGACTTGTTGTTCATCATGATTCTTCTTCGGCATATGTTGGTCATACCTTGGCTAAATATAGTTGATCGGGCTATATTCATCCAAGATGTGACTTCATACCCTAAAGCTGGATCATGGTGCCCAACTTGTCTCGATACTTTTATGTTATTTCCAGTGTGATACTGAACAAGGGAGTCGATTGCACGTATACTTTTATAAAAAACAAAATTTTATTTTTAAAGTATTTTTGAAAGTTACGTCAGAAGAATTTTGTTCCATTGCATTTATAGTTAGTATATCTTACGTCGTTCGATATACTTAGTTCACTATAAACAAAGCTCTGGTACCAATCTGTCACACCTCCAAACCGGAACGGCGGAAACGTTTGGGGGCGAAGGACGTCATGCTCAGTATCATAACCATAATGAAGAAAGCAAACACAACCATCATAAATATAATTTAAAAGGTTACATTGTTTCCAAAATACATGTTTCCAAATAAATTACATATGATGTTCAAAATATAGCAAAAGAATCTACACCTTAGTGTTTTGACTTCAGAAATCTTGTGGTTACCTGAATTACTGATTACCTGAGAATACAAGTTGTTTTGAAAAGAGAGTAGTAGCATAAAGCTGGTGAGTTCATAAGCAATTTATGAGTGAAGAATGAATGTAGTTCCTTTAAGTTTGTTACAAGTTTGTTACTAGAAAATCCAACGTTTTCAAAAAGGTTTGTTGTAGTCTCAACTAAACCAAGACTTAGTATATGTAAATAAATCTTCATACTTATGTGTGGTTTTACTTTTAAATAAAACTCTTTTGTGCAAAATCTTAGAATTTCAGTGAACTTTATGTTTTGTTAATACCCCATGTGAGATGTTATAACCATACTAAAGACTAGAAGACCTCGTATGCGAAGTTCTTGGGGCGTCAGAATGTTATGACACTTGTCACCCCAGACCTGCCGGTCTAGCTGTTGCAAGCAGCTTAGGTGCGGGTTTGTCAGACCCAATATAGATCTATACACAACTATCACGTTCTCCCTCCAGGAGATTCTGATTATAACTACAGGACTTTTCTGTGGTACTTAGGAGTACCTTGAAGGATAATGTCTCGCAAGTTTATTTATTAACAAGTTCATGTAGTGTGTAATGAAATATGTGTTTCGTAAGTCGATTGAGTTACTATTTCTTTGTCGAACTAAGTGTTCAAACTATACCTATTATAGTTTATCAAGAGTGTTGTGTGTGTTTGAATGAAACGTTGTTATACAAGTCATTGTATTTCCATAAAATGACATTTGAAATAATGAGTGTAAACCGTGCACACCTTGCTCAGCATATTACAAGGTGTGGATAACTCTTAAACATGTACTCGACAGTTTTGTAAAAATATCAAGTTTAATTTTGGTAAAATAGCCTGTAAACAGGGCACAACTTTGCTGTTGTACGCTGTCAAGATAAGTTTCAAATATATTTTGGTGTTTTAACTTGTATTCCCCCCCCCCCCTTGAAAACTAAAGAAAACGGGAAAAATGTAGGGGTATGAACTCACCTGGAAAGTGTGGTGATTTGACGAAGAAGGTATTTTTCCTCGGGCAGCACTTCGACCGGGAAGTGGTGAGTTTTTTGGGAATCTCGGAGCTTCAGACCTTCGTCGGGACTTGGATATGAAACCGGGGTGTCGGGGCAGTCTCGGGCAGTAGGAGTGTGAAAATAGGGAGAGAAGTTGGTAAAGGAGCAAGTAAAAATCGGAGGTCTCGCATGCTATTTATAGGAGGGCTGCCAGGCTTCGTACGTTGAGCGTACACCAAAGTACGCGGGGCGTACCCAGCGTACGTGGGACGTACGTCATCGATGACGTCTCCGGTCTCCGGTCTTCGGATGGGACTGCCGTAGAGGGTGTAGGGGCGACGTGGCCAGTCCGAGACCCTTCATTCGGTACGTTGGGTGTACTCCTTCGGATAAGTCTCGAAGTGTGTGCCAAAAACTTCCAAAATGCGTAACTTTCGCATACGACCTCTGTTTTGACGTTCTTTATATCCACGCGTAGGTGAGAATATACTCTACAACATTCGTTTAGACTCCGCCGGCTAATTTTAACTTTATTTTTAATAACATATTTTCAACTGGCCGGGACAGGATAAATCCGTTAAAAATTTATAACTTCTTCATCCGATGTCCGTTTCCGTCTGTCTTTTTACCGTTGTACTACTATTGTCGAGATCTTCAATTCTAGTTTAGGTTGCGTTGGCTAAAAATCGTTCGATCTTTATTTCGAGTTTTTAGTCGTCTACTGCTGTTCTGAAACTTATAAAAATCATAACTTCCTCATACGAAGTCAGATTTGGGTGTTCTTTTTATGTATGCTCACGGTTTGTTATTATCTAAAACTTTCGTTTAGATACTTAAGGATAAAAATTCTTTTATTGAAATTTTACTTTTTACGTTCAACAGTGTTTTACCGGTTTAGTCGCGAATCTTTGATCGGTCATAACTACTTCGTTATAACTAGGATTTGAGTGTTCTTTATATTTCTGAAAACCTTGACACGATATCTAACATTTTATGTATCCCAATTAAGAATTTTTGAACATTAATTTTTGACGTTATTTTTATTGATTCCAAAATAGATTATAATATTTGACTTTTTGAACATTACATTGACTTGGAATATCGGGTTGTCACACGTTAGACAAGGAGATATACGTCGGGGATATCGTTGATGAGCCTTACCCCATCAGGGGAAGGGAGGAGCCCTTTCCACCATCCCCTCCCTCTTACCAGGTATATAGGCACCCCAATAGAGGACCTCTTTGGATTAATACACATTGCAAAAGGGTATTACGGTATTACCCATTCAGAGACTGACTTCTTCATTGATATCTACTCCTGTTTAAGATGCATCAACACAATGGGCGACACAACTACACTCATGGGCAAGAGAGAACGATCCGTGATCCATATTTGGCATGTATCCATCACACTGCTTCTCGAGACCTAGCACCCCTGCAGACCAAGCATTACCCATCATGGTACCACGGGTGTCCCGCCTGGACACCCAAGTTCAAGCCCTTAGCCAGGAGGTGATGGAGGTCGGAGGTGAGGCACGGATCACAAGGATACAAGTGTGACGCATGAGGAGCAGGACCGCCATAGGGAGACCAAACTAGCCCTACAGGATGAGCAGGTCGACACGGTTGCACACATACACTCCTTAGAAGAGAGAATGGATGCCTTGGAGCAACGAGTTGTAGGATATGAGACCAGGGCAACGACCTTAGAGAAAAGGGTAGAAGAAGCTACTCGTGAGATGAGTGAGATGGCAGGACAACATGTATGCTATTTTGGCATATGATAGATAGGATATCTTATTTAGTAAGTGATTACACTACTCACATTTTGTGCTAGGTCTTATTGTATTTTTTCGGATTATTTCCATAAAAGACCCTATATTCTGACTTTTTTTCAGTTTAGACCTAATTTTTTTTTCTTTTCCAACTTTTATGTGTTACTTGTTATTTAGACCCTAGGAGGTCACCAACGGGTAAATTAGGTATTTTTGTTTCATAAAAGACCCTATATTTTTTAGTTGTTACCATTTTAGACCAAAAATGTTTTTTTTTTCAAAATAAACTCAACTTTAAAATTTTGTTATAATCTTCAAGACAAAATATATAAGGTACTTCTTAAGTACACCGAAAAAGAAAGTATACATGTATACACTAAAAAATGTTATCTAATCGATTACCTTTTGAGCAAATATAACCTAAAAGAAATGCAAAAAAAATCTAAAAGATATAATTAAACTTTATCTTGGATATATATTATATCATTAAACTTGATATATTGTTTATAGAAAATGTTATTATTACCGCTAATAAAAAGTTTGATGTTAATTTCATATTTTTTGGTAACATGGATAATACATGGCTAAGAAGAATCTTTTAGCATAATAACAAACTTTTTTATTTGTAGGAAAAAAAATACCATATAATTTAACAAACTGTATACAAAATAATTTTTTTAGTTTGTCTATTATACTTATTTGGTGAGTTTGGACATATTTCCCTCTCTCACTTTTCTATATTATTTTTTGCCGAATTTTTTAATCTATTTTTTTAGAACAGTTAACAAACGCACTCACTATCATTCTCCTAAACCAAAGCCATAGAGTATTTTGTAGCATTATCCCATTATTAAATAATATGTTATAATTATATCAAATAAATACATAAAAATATTAATTCTAAATATTTGTATTAGTTTTGTTTAGATATATGAGATTCAAGTTTAAGATTTTCTTAAAATGGTAACATCACATATGAATACATAAAACTATATTTTGGAAATGAAACCATTTGAGCATAATTTGAAAATCAAAATAACAAGAATGATATTCCACACTTAAATATCAAAAGATGATGGTTGACACTATTAACAAGGGAAATCCCCGGAAAAGTCCCAATAATTTACCTTAATTTATGAAAAAATCCCAAACTAAAATTGGCTTATGAAAAAGTCCCACAAACCGGTAAAAATGACGATTTGGCCCTATTTTCCCGGTTTACCGGCTTCACTACTTACCCGGAAATATTAAAGTCTCATTATTTTATCATAATTTTCATTAAAGTCCTATTATTTTACCATAATTGGGACATGTTCGTAAATTATGGTAAAATAATGGGACTTTATCAAAACTGGTTAAGTAATGAAACCGGTAAACCGGGAAAATATGGTCAAATCATCATTTTTACCGGTAATTAGGACTTTTTAATAAACAAATATTAGTTTGGGACTTTTTCGTAAATTAGGGTAAAATATTGAGACTTTTCTGGAGATTTCCCTATTAACAATAGTTGGAATGTGGTGAATGAGCAAAACTGACAAAACTATGAAATTTTGTTGTAGCAAAAAGAAAATTGAATAGTTGGCCTACTACCTCATTTTATTAATCTATCTTATATATACATGGTGTTTAGATCAATACATGGGGTTTGTATATGTCATACCCCGGCCGTCGGTGGAAACACCAGGTGGTGTAATGTCATTTTTCGTATCACAGTTATTGTGACAACCCGAAATTTCCATTCTGTACAAACAATATCACTTCAATAGAAGTTATAACAGTCACAGTAAATTTTCAGACTTTTTTGTATAAGTTTGAGTAATTCGGGGTTTACACTTCAGGAAATATCAGGAGAGTGGATGCACTAGGGTTTTGTGCAACACTGTTATTCCAACACTCTATTATATTAGAGATCATTTTGGGAATAAAATATTTTCTGCCAAAAATCTCAGGACTATAAATAGAATTCTGAACCAATTTCATTCATTATTCACTTTTTCAACTAGAGAAAAGCCATTTTTCTCTCTCACGGATCTTCGGGTTTTCATCCCAAATCGTGAGTACCTCTCTTTAGTAGTGTTATATAGCTTATAATGTGTTAATAACATAGATTACATAGCTAAACAAATAGATTTAGGAGTTTACTCCCAAAGGTGTTCTTGGGTGGTAAACTCCCGAAATGATGCCTAGCCTTTCCCCGGTGATGTGTTACTACCTTAGGCTTGTATATAGGTGTATTTAGGACAAGAAAACAAGAAAGAAACACCAAAGTTTAGGTGTTCACGGCCCAAGAAGATCTTGGAACGTGAACTCCAAAAACATGGACCAAAGTGTGCTTTTAATGCACCTAAAGCCTTGGACTATCACATAGAATTACTTCTACTTAAATCAAGGACTTTAACACATCAAAAACCCCTCTTTTTGAGAGATTACGGCCCTAAGATTGTGCTTGGGCCGTGAACATCAAACTAGGGCACCAAAGTGTGCCTAAGGCCTTCATTTGCTTTAGGTAAATGTCTAGAACCTATCCTACATGTGCATGAGACTTGAAAGCATCAAAGACACCCCTTCCATATGAGTTTATGGCATTAAACTCAAAGGGAATTGGCCTTGGGGCCGTAAACTCCTCAAAGGAGTGTATCTATGCCCTAAACCCTTCCAAGAATTAATCCACCAATTTGGAATACTTCTAGGGATCATTTAGAGCTTCAAAACACAAAATGACACCAAGCTTAGGAGTTCACGGCTGTAAACTCAAGAGTTTACAACCGTAAACTCCTTGTGTGATGTTTATGGAAGAGTAAACTCATGTATAGGGTCCTTTCGAACCCTAAATCCATTTGCCTTGTCCCACAACAACTTAGATGCAATCCTTAGGGCTTATAACACTTATATAAAGTGTTTATCATGTTCTAGGATGTCTTAACATTTACAATTAGTAATTTAATACTAATTGGGTGCATATATGTGTGATTATATGTTCATTAGGATCATAGTGTGTGTCCAAGTCCTCACTTGACACCTAACAATCCTACACCGTTCAGTTCATCCAAACCACCATCTACAGGTGAGTTCATACCCATAAATCAATGCTTTAAATGATTTTAAATGCTTTAATGGGGGGAATACAAGTAGAAAACAGCATGTTATTAAATCATTTATATGTAATTTATAACTGTGTTTTCATTCAGCAGATTTCACATACTACAAAATGTGATGCATGAAATGGTTTTCTATCTTAAAAATACTTTGTTATCAAATGTATTACTTTTGAAATGTTTATTAAAATGACATCAAGTCATTGTTAATCATTGTTCAAAACTCTTAAATGTCTTACAAAACCATTTTTACCTTCTTGAACAAAACTATACTTATACACTTATGTTCTTATATATGTATTGATGTTATAGTTTTCATCCTTCATTCAGTTTCCCACACTCTTGTGTAGTAAGGGTGTATAAACCTACTTGAACAACCAATTACCTTTCAGTTAATTATCATAGGGATAGTTAGAAGATACAAAACATTATTCCTATTACAAGGAATCACACAAGAGTCAGTTCATTCATGAGTCTATACTAGTACATTACCTGATACATGAGTACATTTACATATGCTTACATGATACATGAGTACGTTTACATATGCTTACATGATACATGAAAACATTACATGAGTACCTTTACGTAGATACATTTTTCCTGTGTATACTTACATGAATACTTGTATCTCGATTTGCGAGGATGATATATTAGTACCTTCTGTGTAAATTGTCCTGCCTATCCCTAGTACCTCGGGATATCTAGACGGGACTAACCATTCCGAATCCCAGTTGATTAGCACCAGTGGTTGATGAACATCTACGGATGCCTACGGTTATTACTTATACTAGGAGTACCTTTACGAGACTAACCCTTCCTCCACCCTGCTGCTGCTACAGAGGACAATTGGACAATCTTCGGATGTTCATTAGGTTATACATTTCGCTTTACGCGATGGCGTGTTAGCCCTAGTACCTCGGGATAACACTTACATTAGTACTTTTTGTTGGATTAGTGTCTAAGTCCATAACTATTTTGGTATGTACTTGACCCGATGGTGCATGGTCCTTTTGGGTTGCCTTCACCAAAGCAACTTGATAGGATGATTATGGAGAGAAAGGATTAAATATGATTTATTAATATATTATGAGAATAATATATTAAAGGATAAATCATATTGTTTAATTAATATTAGTCAAGAATCAATTGGTAATTAGTTTTGTGACTAAAAGAGATTAATTAAACTTAAGGGACTGGAATTGTAATTATAAGATAATTGCAATTTGGGCTATGGATTGCCATATATTAAGGAGTGGACGAATTCTATGGGGAAACCCATAACAAAATCGTCCAAGGCCTTAATTAAAGGAGTCCATGGGTAGCTTAGGGCTTAAGCATCCAAATTAGGGTTTCCTTGTTAGATAACCCTAATAGCCTCACTATATATAGAACCCTTAAGGCTCAAAAACGTGGGGAACTTCTCTTCTATGGTTACAACACGTTTTTGGGCAGCCTCCATCCTCTCTCATGTTCATCCTCTTGCTTATGGTGTTTGTGAACCATTAGAGGAGTGACATTTGTGACTCTAAGCTTTCTAAAGTCAATACAAGGAGGAATTGGGATTGTTATTGCTACATAACAATCAAGGTAATATATTAAACCTATTCTCATGTTAATATGATTACTTGAATGCTAGAATTAGGGTTTATAGTCTTGGATAAATTGCATGTACAATAGAGAAACCTAGATCCAAGCATTAGGGTTTGTATGAGCACATAGGATGTTCTTATGACCAAAACCCATCAGTGGTATCAGAGCCTTGATTGGTTTCTATTGTATTGATTCCTTGTTAATTTGTTCATGCTTGAAAAAATCATTTTTTGCCTCCTGCCTGATGTACTCGGCGAGTCCCATTGTGGACTCGGCGAGTAGGCCCCTACTCGGCGAGTCCATAAGGGGACTCGACGAGTTTAGCTGTCAGACAGGCGGATTTTCGGGATTTTTACCTATTTTGACTTAGGATAATTGCCATAATTGTTTAAACTTAATAAAATTCGAATTTTGTTAACCCCTTATGATTATCCTTATCAAAATAAAAGATTTTGGTCATCTAATTAGATAGTTGTTACCTTATTTGATATATGTTAAGTTATGGAAATTATTTGATCATTATCTTGCAAGAATTTGAACTAGATCTAATTAGATAACCACCAATTATAGTTAATTGCCTTATTTGAATTATGTGATCTAGAATATTCTTGACAAAGTTTGTAATAGTTTCAAAGTAATCCCTTTAGGTTTTATAGTTTAAATTTAAACTCAAAAGTTTAGTTTTGAAATTTAAATAGTTGAAACCCTAATGTTTTGAAAAGGTTTCAAAACTTGTCCTCAAGTTTTGGAATTTAAATTTTGATTAAAAGTTTATTTTTTATGTATATTTAAATTCTAAACCCTAAGTTTTTGAAATGTTTCAAAACTTGCCCTCAAGTTTTGGAATTTAAAAGTTGATTAAAAGTTTAATTTAGGAATGTTAAATTCTAAAACCCTAGTATTGTTTTGAAAAGTTCAAATCTCACCCTTATGGCTTTATTAATTAGTTAAGGTGTATAATTAAAAGAGTTTAATAAATCCATAAAGTTTTTGGTTTAAAATTTAATTGAATTAAAAGTATAATTGTTAAATTTGACCACCTAATATTTTAAAAGTGTAAAATACACCCTATACTATATATATAATATTAAAAGTATAACATTATATATGTATGAGTAAAATTCAGTCTTACCGTTAGTAGGCCTCATTCACGAAGCTGGTCTATAAGGGGTGTTTAAGGAAATTGCCTATAAAATGGCGATTGAATGGGTATCCACTCTTACCCACTACACTCTTGACTAGTGGAGGGTCGTTAGCCGAACAGGTAGGATAGGACGAAACCTTCCATTATAAGCATAATGAAATACAAAAGTAACTAAATGTTTTCAAATTCCCAATCTTAGTTACTTAGGCAAAAGTGAATTGATGCAATTCCATGAAATTACACTTTGTGCCCTTGCAAAGACGTTAGTGGAGCGTGTGTGGTTTACCGGCACACTAAATGGTTCTAAGCAAAGGTAGCAAAGGGTGACACAATGTTTGTCATAGTTCGGTGGAGCGTGTGTGCTTTACCGGCACATCGAATAGGTGACCGTAACATGTGAGGGCACCATGTCAGTTTGCATGGTTATTCACACCCACTTTGTGATCCTCGGCATCCCAGTCACAAACTAGAGGGGCATATCGAGATTTAAACATGCCATTGAAATATTCAATGAATCTCAAAGGATCTAGGAGTTTTCATAGATTTAAAACTTAAATTTCTTTTTTTGTTTTTCATGGTGGAAATTAGTGAATCGTCATTCACTTACCTTCAAATGTTCTACAATTAGGGTTACGGCATCCCTCTCCCGAGTTGTAGAATACTGTGTTGGGTCCTAGCCTTAGTATTTCATTTGGGTGATTTATTAAGGACTCAATCTATCAACTAACTTGAATTCGTTTTTCTCCCGTTTTGTAGATGTCAAAGTTCGACAACTATGGTCTTCCAAAATCCCGTGGAACAAGCTTTCCACATGAAGATGATATTCCACGATTTGATCGAGGAACAAGAAACCATGCTTCACTTCCTCCACCTCCTCCAATTATTCTCCCTAATCCACAAGTTCAAAGGCTTGAAAAGATCAAGATCACTCAAGCCCTTTTGGCAAGTAAACATAAAGAAGGAAAGTCGGTGTGTGCACACGTCCTAGGGATGAAGTCACACATTGATAGGTTAAGAATGTTGGGATCCGTTGTCTGTGAGGAAATGGCTGTTGATTGGGTTCTTCAGTCACTTCCTAACTCATATAGTGAGTTCGTAAGAGAGTACTATATGATGAACCGCGACGTGACCCTTATAGATCTCACCTATATGCTTATTGCTGCTGAATCAGCAATGGTTTGGCGCAATAGAAAAGCAAAGTTGATTGGTGAATCTGCCTTCAAGACCTCTATGGATATAGACAATGGCAACAAAAGACATGCTATGATCGAAAAGTTTGATCATAAGAGAAAGGCAATGTCTGAACTAGTTCCGTATCCTGTTCCAAAAGAGTCAATTTGCTTTTATTGCCAAGAGAAGGGGCATTGGAGATGAAGCTGTCCTATTTACCTAAGAGATCTAAGATATGGGAGAGTCAAAACGTATGGCTTTGCTTTAGGTAAAATCCATTGACTAACTCTTTTAAGCTTCTATTCTAGATTCTTAATACATAATATGATAAGATTACAATTGATGTTTTGTAGGATCGAAGAAAAGAAAGGAAGCTTAAAGGAAGAAGTGAGCAGAATCTAACCATGAAGAAATGGATTTCGATCGCATTACTTGAAGATTAGATTCCCGAGCTACTACTTAGAGTTAGAATTAGATTGCTAAGAAATATGTATTAGCATAGTTTTTCAATGAATTGCGTTGTAAGGACAAATTTTTTCCGCAATAAAATAAATTTTGATTATTTATTTATCCTTACAATGGCGTATATGAAAAATTGATGTTTGAATGTTTCTATTATTAGCAATAATGGATTTGATTCTTAGTTATATTAATTGTGGAAATGTCGAGAATTTACCAAATAGGGAGAATTTCTCATCGCCCAAGTTTCAATTGGACAGAAACTTGGAATCATGCAACTTGGTTGCATGATGAATGAGAAATTTCATATTTGGAAATTAGACTAATTCGTTGACAAAGTGTCAAGTGAAGGACTAGGAGATCGAGTACACAAAGTTGTGTGTTGATCAATGTCCACCATAAGAGTAACAAAAATATTCGTCATGATTTGCTAAAGGTTTAGTAAATATGATTATACTAAGTATAATTCTGAATTGATTAAAAAAGTTTAAATCAATAGCAGAACGAATAAGAAGAATCAAGTAGGCAGAAAGATAAAAGCTTCTCCACTCTAAGAAGAAGGGATAGTACCTTTTATGCTTTATGATAGGTCTTAATGATTAAGAACTATATCTCAATTGATCCTCTAAGTGAATCTTAGTACAATTGTATGTCTAAGTAGAGGAATCAAGAATTGAAGAAATGGTTAAATCAAGAAGTCAATCATACTTCGTTCCAAAACAAGTCTTAAAGTTAAGATTGTGACACTGAGTGAAAAAGTATTGAGAAGGTCTATAACATTCATCAAATGTGGAAAGTTGTGATGTCTTGGATAAGACAAAGACCAACTAGGACCAATTTATGAAGTCTTTTGATAAAAGCTACACTAACTCTTGAATATTTGTTTGTCAAGAAATGGTTATTGACAAGAGAATATTAAAGGTCAAGGAGTTAGTGGGAGTCTTAATTGTCTTGAAAGGTTTCAAGAACAAATCAAATAAACCTTATCGATCATCTCTAGCACACGAGTTGAGGTTTACAACCTATAGTGTTGACATTATTTTGTTTCTGTGCTGTTCCAATTAAGTTAATTATGCATGTGAGTTCTATGAGTTCTCATTTTGAACGCATAAAAGGCAAGGCACCTTAATCAATGAAAGGTGCATTGATAGGAAAGGGTGAGCTGCTTAACTACTTGGAAGACATGGTGGGTAGCTGTGCTACCATAAGGCAAGAAACCAAGATTAAGAAAGTTCGGTCCATATGAGTTTGAATTTGTCGTAAACTTTGGTTTTAACAAATTCACATGGATAGGAACACATACACCGTTTAAATTTAACTGTCATAAGATTTCCTCCTTCATGTAAATGATTGTGAGGAAATGCTTTCACTAAGAAAGATTTTAAGAAGATAGTGATTGCAAAATTGCATTCTCGAATTCAATTACGGTTACGGTATCCCTTTCCATGATTTGAATTCTGAGGTTTGGCAATAGGTCTTAATTGTTTAGACACACATATGAACTACCTAAGGCAAAGGTGTATAAGTTTAAGAGGCCTTGATAAAAGATTATCAAAGCATTAAGTATTAGAAACATGGACTTAAGAAATTCAATAGGTATTGTTTTTCTGGAAGTTAAGATGTTTATGAATACATGTCGAAGCTAGTGGGAGCATAAGTGTTATGTTTTATAATAATCATCATGATAGTGGGAGCATAAATGTTATGATTGTATGATTATTAAGGCACGTATTGCAAGTTGGCAATATTAATTATAGAAAACAAGAGTTATACCTTGTAAAGTCATAAGGGTTGTAAAGTTGTTTTGCTATAATTAAGGGAGAGAATATTATGCTTCATTTCAAATCTAAAGGCTTAGGTTGTGGAATGTTAATAAATTTAGTCAAAGGTACATAGTGTGTTCTTAAAATTTCGATTATGATTACGGCATTCCTCTTCACAATTCGAATTTTGAGAACATAGAAAATAAAATATTATGGCAGAAGATTGATAAAGTATCAAATCTTTATGTAAGACATTATGCATCGTGTCTCATACGATTCGGGTATAGGATCGATTGCAAATGCTTTAATATTTGACCATTCTAAAATTTTCCAAATGTCTAGCGCATTTAGAGGGAAAAGGGACTAGAATCGGTTTTGACTAAAATAATTAAACAACTATCAAAGGACAATCCAAAGTTCGCTGAGGATTGGTCGCTTGTGAGTAGTTGGAAGTATAGTATTGGAAAATATGGAAAGGTTTCCATATTGAATGGACCATATCGACATTATTATGAATAGAAAAGATTCTATTAAGAATGAGTTGTCATATGGAAAATATGGAAGCGTGTCCATATTTGGGAATTGAATATTGAAAAATCTATGTCTAGATTAGAAACTTTTATGCAAAAGGATGTTCAAAGGAATGTACTTTGAGTGAGAGACATCATATCTAAGGAATTTTCTTGCAACAATCTCCGATAAAAGACTTTGTAATATCATTGGCAATAGTCTTTGTGACTTTGGTGCAGTGACATTACGAAAGGATAATTGCATAAAATGTTAGAATCTAGCATATTCTATAAGTAGCAAGAATTTGATATTCTTTCACTTATGAAAAAGGATTTGGGGTTGTGAAATGAGAATGATTGGAAATGTGCTCAATTTCGTCTATTTCACAAAGTAAGAACCATAGGTAAACATTGTGTGCATGCTAAGCGCATGGGACAAGTGTAATAATTCAAGTAAGAAGTTGATTACCCGAAACAACAAATAATGAGTAATCGATATGGTGATAAATAAAAGGTGTTTTATTTATACTCAAAGGTTTGAGGCCATATGGGATTAGTATTATTCTTGTGTTTCACATTTGCATGTTTTGACTTCCTGAATAATTTAATTGGTTAAGAACAGTTAAATTATTCGAACGGGCCACAGTCGTTCATATGTTGGAAGTAGGTATGAATGAAGACTGTCGTGAATTGGTGTGTGGATTGTCTAAAGAGCATTAGACATAAGCAAATGTTTGCTGCAACGTTCATGAGTGCTTATGAATATGAATTTGAGCATTGGATTAAACCCACGCTCACTTGGATCACTCCATGAATTGTATCACGAGTGATTAGTGAGACGATAACATCTTATATTCTTGAAACCGAGATGTGTGAGTTGTATCTTGCAAATCGGTTGCACATTGATAATATGTAAACGCACCAGTAACTTGGTGTTATAAAACATATTGTTGTGTGTGATTCGGTGAGTGAGTGCAACCAAGCATTGTATCAAAGTTTATCCGTTCCTTTTATCCAAAGTAGAATAAAAGCGATATCTTTGGGCCCCTCGATGATTTAGTGATGACAAACGTAAATGCTCGGCCGGGCTAGGGCTAATTTGATTTGTTCAATTAGTCAGTCGTCATAAATCGGAAGTCGAGATATAGTACAAAGAGAATGATTTAAAATCATATCTCATATGATATCTAGAATGGAGGAATGTATGATCCCTTATCAAAGGACACGCGTATCTGATAGGATCAGAGTTGAAAGCGGCTTTGGAAAGCTACGACTGCAGATCATGATCTGAAGTCATACGCATAATAGTTATTAGACTTATCCAAGTGGGAGACTGTTGGATTAGTGTCTAAGTCCATAACTATTTTGGCATGTACTTGACCCGATGGTGCATGGTCCTTTTGGGTTGCCTTCACCAAAGCAACTTGATAGAATGATTATGGAGAGAAAGGATTAAATACGATTTATTAATATATTATGAGACTAATATATTAAAGGAGAAATCATATTGTTTAATTAATATTAGTCAATAATTAATTGGTAATTAGTTTTGTGACTAAAAGAGATTAATTAAACTTAAGGGAATGGAATTGTAATTATAAGATAATTGCAATTTGGGCTATGGATTGCCATATATTAAGGAGTGGACGAATTCTATGGGGAAACCCATAACAAAATCGTCCAAGGCCTTAATTAAAGGAGTCCATGGGTTGCTTAGGGCTTAAGCATCCAAATTAGGGTTTCCTTGTTAGATAACCCTAATAGTCTCACTATATATAGAACCCTTAAGGCTCAAAAACGTGGGGAACTTCTCTTCTAGGGTTAGAACACGTTTTTGGGCAGCCTCCATCCTCTCTCCTGTTCATCCTCTTGCTTATGGTGTTTGTGAACCATTAGAGGAGTGACATTTGTGACTCTAAGCTTTCTAAAGTCAATACAAGGAGGAATTGGGATTGTTATTGATACATAACAATCAAGGTAATATCTTAAACCTATTCTCATGTTAATATGATTACTTTAATGCTAGAATTAGGGTTTATAGTCTTGGATAAATTGCATGTACAATAGAGAAACCTAGATCCAAGCATTAGGGTTTGTATGAGCACATAGGATGTTCTTATGACCAAAACCCATCACTTTTTCCTATTTACTTTATTTTGTGATAGGATATACATTTCGCTTACTGCGATGTCGTGTTAGCCCTAGTACCTCGGGATAACACATACCTTAGCACATTTCCCTATTTACTTTATTTTGTGATATATTCATATAAACGATGAGTTTAGACTAATTACTGTTTGTAATAGTCAGAAAGAAGGAAAAACTATCATTTTACTTACAAAACATTCAGGTCTTGGTAGAAGACATACTCATGAATAGGGTGTGTCATCCTTACTTGGATCAGTTCGTCATCGTCTTCATTGATGACATACTCATCTACTCTCTAAGTAAGGATGAACATAGCCAACATCTCCGTAAAGTCTTAAAAACATTGCGATCGAAGAAGCTTTATGCGAAGTTCTCCAAGTGCGAATTTTGGATCCGACGAGTCGAATTTTTGGGCCATGTTGTTAGCGAAGAGGGAATACACGTGGACCCTTCCAAAATCAAGGCCATCGAGAACTGGTTAGCACCGAAGACACCTACAGAAATTCGCCAATTTCTAGGTCTGACTGGCTACTATCGCAGGTTCATTCAGAACTTCTCCCGCATAGCGAAACCTCTTACAACACTGACCCAGAAGGGCGTAGCCTATGACTGGGAAGAGAAACAAGAAAGAGCGTTCCAAACGCTCAAGCGAGCCTTGTGCACCGCACCGATACTGTCCCTCCCCGAAAGGATTGAAGACTTCGTTTTCTATTGCAATGCATCAAATCAAGGACTCGGATGTGTTCTGATGCAGCGAGGTAAAGTCATAGCCTATGCCTCGAGACAGCTGGAGACACATGAGGTTAGCTACACCACCCATGATCTTGAGCTAGGAGCAGTCGTATTTGCTCTGAAGATCTGAAGACACAACCTGTATGGTACAAAAAGCACGATCTTTACAGACCACAAGAGTCTACAACACATTTTCGACCAGAAGGAGCTCAACATGAGACAACGACGGTGGGTCGAGCTACTCAGTGATTACGAGTGCGATATTCGTTATCATCCGGGTAAAGCCAATGTAGTAGCCGACGCCCTAAGTCGGAAAGAATATGTTGGTCATAGAGTCAAATCTTTGACTCTAACTATCCATTCACACTTGTCCACGCAAATTAAGGAGGCTCAGCTCGACGCTTTGAAACCTGAAAATGTGGCTGGTGAATCCCTTAGAGGGATGGATAAGAACTTGGAAGTCAAGGATGGCGGAGCCTTATACCTCATGGGTCGGATCTGGACACCGAAACACGGTGGCTTCAGAGACTTGGTCATAACCGAAGCGCACAACACTCGTTATTCCGTCCACCCAGGTTCAGATAAGATGTATCTGGATCTTAAAAAGTTAAACTGGTGGCCTAACATGAAAGCAGATATTGCTACCTTCGTGAGTAAATGCCTTACTTGCGCAAAGGTCAAGGTCGAATACCAGAAACCCTCCGGTCTTTTACAGCAACCGGAGATACCAGAATGGAAGTGGTAGCGGATCACTATGGACTTCATAACCAAGTTGCCCAAGACGACGGGTGGACTTGATTCCATATGGGTCATCGTCGATAGACTGACCAAGTCTACACACTTCCTGCCGATCAAAGAAACAGACAAGATGGAGAAACTTACAAGAACTTACATTAGGGAGATTGTAAGACTGCACGGTGTTCCCTTATCTATTATCTCGGACGGAGATAGTAGATTCACTTCGAGCTTCTGGCAGTCATTACAAAGTTCCCTAGGAACTAGGCCGGACATGAGTACGGCCTACCATCCACAGACCGACGGGAAAAATGAGAGAACTATCCAGACCTAAGAAGATATGTTGCATGCCTGTGTGATTGACTTTGGAAAAGCTTGGGATACCCATTTACCCCTTGTCGAATTTTCCTACAACAACAGTTATCACACGAGCATAAAGGCAGCTCCATTCGAGGCCCTCTATGGCCGAAAGTGCAGATCCCCTATGTGCTGGGCTGAGATGGGTGATACCCAATTAGCTAAGGGACGAGTTCCCGAAAGCACTCTCACGGGTTCGGAGATCATTCAGGAAACGACAGAGAAGATCGTTCAAACACGTGAACGATTGAAAGCCTCTAGAGACCGACAGAAAAGCTACGCTAACAGGTAAAGGAAACCGTTGGAATTCCAGGTGAGCGACCGAGTTCTACTGAAGGTCTCACCCTGGAAGGGCTTGATACGCTTTGGAAAGTGTAGGAAGCTCAATCCAAGATACATAGGGCCTTTCGAGATTCTCGCAACAATCGGCCCTGTAGCTTACAAACTCAACCTACCGCACGAACTCAGTAACGTACATCCTACCTTCCACGTCTCGAACTTGAAAAAGTGTCTGTCCGACGAGAATCTTGTTATTCCACTCGACGAGATCGAGATCAACGAGAGCCTCAACTTCGTGGAGGAACCCGTAGAGATCATGGACCGAGAGGTCAAGCAAACGAAGCAGAGCCGTATCCCGATAGTGAAAGTTCGCAGGAACGCAAAGCGAGGACCGGAATTCACTTGGGAACGAGAGGATCAGATGAAACTGAAATACCCTTATCTTTTCGCTTAGTTATTTGTAACTTCTTCATTGCTTAAATTCTAATTTCGGGACGAAATTCCTTCTAACGGGGAGATGATGTGACAACCCAAAATTTCCATTCTGTACAAACAATATCACTTCAATAGAAGTTATAACAGTCACAGTAAATTTTCAGACTTTTTCATATAACTTTGAGTAATTCAGGGTTTACACTTCAGGAAATATCAGGAGAGTGGATGCACTAGGGTTTTGTGCAACACTGTTATTCAATCACTCTATTATATTAGATATCATTTCGGGAATAAAATATTTTCTGCCAAAAATCTCAGGACTATAAATAGAATTCTGAACCAATTTCATTCATTATTCACTTTTTCAACTAGAGAAAAGCCATTTTTCACTCTCACGGATCTTCGGGTTTTCATCCCAAATCGTGAGTACCTCTCTCTAGTAGTGTTATATAGCTTAAAATGTGTTAATAACATAGATTACATAGCTAAACAACTAGATTTAGGAGTTTACTCCCCAAGGTCATCTTGGGCGGTAAACTCCCAAAATGATGCCTAGCCATTCCCCCGTGATGTGTTACTACCTTAGGCTTATATATAGGTGTATTTAGGACAAGAAAACAACAAAGAAACACCAAAGTTTAGGTGTTCACGGCCCAAGAAGATCTTGGACCGTGAACTCCAAAAACATGGACCAAAGTGTGCTTTTAATGCACCTAAATCCTTGGACTGTCACATAGAATTACTTCCACTTAAATCAAGGAATTTAACACATCAAAAACCCCTCTTTTTGAGAGATTACGGCCCTAAGATTGTGCTTGGGCCGTGAACATCAAACTAAGGCACCAAAGTGTGCCTAAGACCGTCATTTGCTTTAGGTAAATGTGTAGAACCTATCCTACATGTGCATGAGACTTGAAAGCATCAAAAACACCCCCTTCCATATGAGTTTACGGCAGTAAACTCAAAGGGAATTGGCCTTGGGGCCGTAAACTCCTCAAAGGAGTGTATCTATGCCCTAAACCCTTCCAAGAATTAATCCACCAATTTGGAATACTTCTAGGGATCATTTAGAACATCAAAACATAAAATGACACCAAGCTTAGGAGTTCACGGTCGTAAACTCAAGAGTTTACAACCGTAAACTCCTTGTGTGATGTTTATGGAAGAGTAAACTCATGTATAGGGTCCTTTGGAACCCTAAATCCATTTGCCTTGTCCCACAACAACTTAGATGCAATCCTTAGGGCTTATAACACTTATATAAATTGTTTATCATGTTCTAGGATGTCTTAACATTTACAATTAGTAATTTAATACTAATTGGGTGCATATATGTGTGATTATATGTTCATTAGGATCATAGTGTGTGTACAAGTCCTCACTTTACACCTAACAATCCTACACCGTTCAGTTCATCCAAACCACCATCTACAGGTGAGTTCCTACCCCTAAATCAATGTTTTAAATGATTTTAAATTCTTTAATGAGGGGGAATACAAGTAGAAAACAGCATGTTATTAAATCATTTATATGTATTTTATAACTGTGTTTTCATTCAGCAGATTTCACATACTACAAAATGTGATGCATGAAATGGTTTTCTATCTTAAAAATACTTTGTTATCAAATGTATTACTTTTGAAATGTTTATTAAAATGACATCAAGTCATTGTTAACCATTGTTCAAAACTCTTAGATGTCTTACAAAACCATTTTTACCTTCTTGAACAAAACTATACTTATATACTTATGTTCTTATATATGTATTGATGTTATAGTTTTCATCCTTCATTCAGTTTCCCACACTCTTGTGTAGTGAGGGTGTATAAACCTACTTGAACAACCAATTACCTTTCAGTTAATTATCATAGGGATAGTTAGAAGATACAAAACATTATTCCTATTACAAGGAATCACACAAGAGTCAGTTCATTCATGAGTCTATACTAGTACATTACCTGATACATGAGTACATTTACATATGCTTACATGATACATGAGTACGTTTACATATGCTTACATGATACATGAATACATTACATGATTACCTTTACGTAGATACATTTTTCCTATGTATACTTACATGAATACTTGTATCTCGATTTGCGAGGATGATATATTAGTACCTTCTGTGTAAATTGTCCTGCCTATCCCTAGTACCTCGGGATATCTGGACGGGACTAACCATTCCGAATCTCAGCTGATTAGCACCAGTGGTTGATGAACATCTACGGATGCCTACGGTTATTACTTATACTAGGAGTACCTTTATGGGACTAACCCTTCCTCCACCCTGCTGCGGCTACAGAGGACAATTGGACAATCTTCGGATGTTCATTAGGTTATACATTTCGTTTTACGCGATGGCGTGTTAGCCCTAGTACCTCGGGATAACACTTACATTAGTACTTTTTCCTATTTACTTTATTTTGTGATAGGATATACATTTCGCTTACCGCGATGTCATGTTAGCGCTAGTACCTCGGGATAACACTTACCTTAGCACATTTTCCTATTTACTTTATTTTGTGATATATTCATATAAACGATGAGTTTAGACTAATTACTGTTTGTAATAGTCAGAAAGAAGGAAAAACTATCATTTTACTTACAAAACATTCGGGTCTTGGTAGAAGTGTAACGACCCGTCTCCGGTATGATAATTCTTTGGTATTTATTTTGAAGTTTTGCAAGAGGGACTCGGCGAGTTCATAGCCTGACTCGCCGAGTAGGGTCGGGAATTCGAGCACGTGTTAGCTGGCGACTCGGCGAGTCCATATTCTGGACTCGGCGAGTCTGTCTGTCTGGGAGAAACCCTAAATCCCCGGGTTGCCCACTATTTAAGCCACCTTATAGCCCCCAATCTCGCCTCCTTCACCCTCTAAAGCTGTGAGAAAACCCTAATTCGATCTTGAGTGTTTTTAGTGATCTTGTGTGCATTTGTGAAGGCTTGAAGAAGGAGAAGAAGAAAGGAGCAAGGAGAAGGATTGTAGAGCAGAGATTCAAGGGAAAGCAAGAGCTCTTTGAGGTATTCTTCAGATTCCCTTCCCTTATATTCTTTAAAACCCTTTTTAGATCTAGTTAATGCTTTTCTCAAGCCTTATCTTGATATGGAAGCCCTATTATGCCGAGATATCTTTAGATCTGTTTATTTAGGAGTTGTAGAGCCCAGATCTATTGCCTTTATGGAGCTGTTTTGCATATTAACCCCAGATCTACCCCTTTTAAGCATCTTTTAGCCTTTATTCCCTTGTTCATGTGTTTGTACACGTAAAGTTGGAAACTTTACGTGGTAAACCAGCTTATTGGACTCAGATCTATCATTTGTATGTTTTGGATTCGAGCAGAATCGAGTGTAGAATAGTTGCATGGCGGTGACTCGGCGAGTCGGAAGAACGACTCGGCGAGTCGAGTCGTGAGTCCCCGATTTCTTCCTTTTGAGCGGTGTCGAGTGGGACAAGTGAGTAGTGGAGTGGACTCAGCGAGTTTGAGGGTAGACTCAGTAATGGAAGGACTCGGCGAGTTGTTCATACAACTCGGCGAGTCCAAGGCAATCTTCTTAAGCTCAAGAACAACTCGTCGAGTTGTTCATATGACTCGGCGAGTCGGATGAAGATTTTCTGAGTTTTTGGATCGAGAGGGTACTCATCGAGTCGATGTCATAACTCGACGAGTAGCCACGAGTAGGATTGAGAAGTGAGGTTAGAGACTCGGCGAGTTGGCGGCCCAACTCGGCGAGTCAGGTCAACTGAGGGTTGACTTTGACCGAGAGTTGACCTTGACCAAGAGTTGACTTTGACCAAGGGTAAAAGAGTCATTGTACCCAGTGTAGTGTTTAGTATTTGATTGAGTGTGTTTATGGACTTGTAGCCGGGGAGATACCGGAGCAGCAGCAGTTAGCTTCCAGAGCCATATACACAGCAGCCAGTTCACGAGGTGAGTTTCCTTCCAGTAGGAACGGGTCTACGGCCACAATGCCGACCCGTTTAATTATCAGTAGTTCCGGACTTTGGTCTGATACAGTAGTTAGAGTGCTTGATGTCTTTGTGATACAAGCATGTTTGTGTTATGTGTTCCGGACTCTGTTCCGATGCAGTATGTAGTATATGTGATTATGATAATTGTTATGTTTTATGCTATGCCATGATCAGTCAGTTCCGGACTTCGGTCCGATGCAGTCAGTTCCGGACTTCGGTCCGATGCAGTCAGTTCCGGACTTTGGTCCGATGCAGTTAGTTCCGGACTCTGGTCCGATGCAGGGGACAAGGTCCCAGTCAGTTCCGGACTTCGGTCCGATGCAGCTAGTTCCAGACTTCGGTCTGATGCAGTGGGCAAGGCCCAGTATGTGCTTTAATTATATATTGTATGGTATGTGGTAGTATGGGAGAGCTCACTAAGCTTCGTGCTTACAGTTTCAGTTTTGGTTTCAGGTACTCCCGCAAGCAGAGGGAAGAGCTCGGGATGATGGCATCGCACACACCACAACTTTAGCTTTTATCCTGGGAGTTGATTTAGTTTTGATTTGATATGACATAGTATGATACAGTTTTCCGCACAGTGTTTTTATTTTGTTTAGGATACATCACGTATGGTTTATGATATGACACTCAGATTATGGTTTTTGGTTATATAGAAAAACGAAATTTTTGGGTCGTATTTTTGGGTCGTTTCAAGTTGGTATCAGAACCCTGGTTTGAGGGATTCGGATACACTTCCGGGTGTATCTGAACTCAAACTAAGGGGAAATAAAAAGATTTTTTTTTAAAGGAAAATGTTTTCTAAAAGAATTCTGAAAGCACTTAGAAAGAAAAGAAAATTGTTTTTTTTAAAAAAACAAAATAAGGGTGTGGTGCATGCGATCAGCCGAGCTCAAGTAAGTACTCCCAAATTACCAATACAAGTTTTATTATTATGATTAATTGTTCTAGTTTCAGTAAAACAGCATGCTAGTATAGGACTAAGGATCTAGGAGGATGCCTTATGTGCCTGCTATATGTGTTACAGCTTTATGAGAAATGCATGCTAGCATTGAGTAGACAGCAGTAGGATAGCCCATATAGGTTATGCCTGATAGTATGAGCTTAGCTTTGTATGCTAGTACAGTTTCTCGTTATGAGAATAGTTTTGCCTGAGTATGTTTCCTTTATCCGAATGCTGCTTGCTTCGTGCTTTGTGGGGTTCTGAGTGATGGGAGTTAGCCATTAGGTGAACACGTCACACCACATGTGATCAGGGTGGAATAATCCCAGAGTGCTGGAACTGGCCCTATTGCGCAGCTCTTGTCTGAGTCCAACCGTTATAGGGACGGGTCTTTTACTTGAAGGATTATCTGATCCTCGTCACATGTGATGGTGTTCAGGTGGTGGCTAATTAGCATTATAAGGAGACCTTCAGCAGCTGAGGACTAGTTGAGTTGAGTCTGAGGTTTCCCTAGGGCAAGCCTAGGATGAGAGTGGCAGAGAACAGTAGTAGTAGAAGTGACCTGGTGGAGTCAAGGCAGTTCTTGAAGAAAGTACGGATAGATGTGGAAGGTAGTATGGGCCCGTACTACTGAAAGCAGAGGATCCGTACTCGAATCAAGAAAGGCTGAGACAATACCAGGAAACTAGTTGTAGAATCAATGATCCCTTGAGATATTTCCGTTTTCTGATGTAGTTGTGATGTGTTTCAGAATGGTGTTTTTGCGTTCGAGACCAGCAGCGGAGGTGCCGGGGAGGGATCAGGTTCAGGCTCGGGGGATGAGCGCATGGATGAGCAGACCCGAGAGTTTCTTTCTTCGGAGATTACGCGCATCATTATAGAGCAGACTCCTGTGATCTTCGGATCGATCAAGGAGGGGATTCTAGAGCTGATGGATGAGAGATTGGGCACCTTCCGTGCCGAGGTGGCGGCCATGATGGGGTCGCGCACCCTTACATTCAGGGAGTTCAGGGCATGTGGAGCTCCGGACTATCATGGGGCGCGGGACCCCATACCGAGTACTACATGGTTGGCAGATGTGGCCAACGCTTTCCGCACTAGCAGGTGTCCCGAGGGGGACAAGGTCAGATTGGCGTCCTGTCTTCTGAAGGACAGGGCACGGGATTGGTGGGAGGAGGTCGGACATGCCATTGGAGATGATGCAGCATTGGACGCCATGACCTGGGCTGATTTCTCTACCAGGTTCAGGGCGGAGTTTGCACCGGCTATTGAGGTGCAGCAGCTAGCTAGGGAGTTTCAGGACCTCACCCAGACTACAGAGACAGTAGCGGAGATCACCGTCAAGTTCAGGGAGAGGGCTCTTCTCGTTCCTCAGTACGTGGCTGATGAGGAAATGAAGAAGGCCTGCTATCATGAGATGTTGCGGAGCGATATCCGCCAGTTTGTGAGCCGGTCCAGCTGTAGAACGCTGGAAGATATGATTGCTAGGGCTCGGGAGAGGGAGATTGATCTTGAGATGGAGAGGAAGAGGAAACCGGAGGCGGTTTCGGGTTCAGGCGGTTCGGGCAAAAAGCCCAAGGTTTCAGATCCCAAATCTAGGAGTCAGCAGAGCCACGGTCGATGTGGCAAGTATGGGAGATTGCACGAGGGAGCGTGCAAGGCAGGGAGTTCCGGCTGCTACAAGTGCGGTCGGATTGGGCATTTGAGTAGGGATTGTACGGCCCCTGCTACTGCCGTTGCAGCATCAGATCTGATTTGCTTTCAGTGCAATCAGAGGGGACATAAAAAGTCCCAGTGTCCGGGTTTAGCTGCAGCAGGGAAGGTGGCTGCACCTGTCCCTGCTACCTTGAGGATTACAGATGGCCGGCAGGGCCGAGCTGATGCGCCAGTGGCGAAGAGTAGGGCGTTTCAGATGACAGCAGAGGAGGCGCGAGCGACTCCTGATGTGGTGACGGGTATGTATCTCCCTTCATCTCTTTATTATTATTGATTGAATATTGCTTATGATTGTATGTTTTATTCAGGGTCGTTCTCTGTGAACGGCATTTCTGCTATGGTATTATTCGATTCGGGGGCTACCCGATCATTCGTATCGCTTGCGCTTAGCAAGAGATTTAGTATAGCCCCAGGGGAGCTGGATTGTCCGTTAGAGGTTGAGATAGCAGATGATAGGACCGTGAGGGTCGGCAGAGTGTTTAGAGGGTGTTCTCTTCGGTTATTTGATGAGCAGTTTTCAGTGGACCTGGTACCTATTCCCCTGCGAGGGAATAAGGTTATTGTGGGCATGGATTGGCTAAGCCCCAATGGGGCGGTGATTGATTGTGAGCTTCAACTAGTGAGGGTTCGCACTCCCAGTGGGGGAGAGTTAGTGATTCAGGGCGAGAGGCCACAGCGCGGACCGACCTTTTGTTCCGCCGCAAGGGCGAGGCGCTATGTTCAGCAGGGCTGCGCCGATTTTGTAGCTTACGTCTTGGATGCCCGGGAGAATGGCAAAGACGACAGTTGATGATGTTCCTATAGTGCGAGACTACCCGGATGTGTTTCCCGAGGATTTGTCGGGGATACCTCCTGAGAGACAGGTTGAGTTCAGGATCGACCTAATTCCTGGTGCGGCTCCGATAGCCAAGGCACCGTATCGACTAGCTCCCCCTGAGATGCAGGAGTTGTCTACACAGCTGCAGGAGCTATTAGACAAGGGTTTCATTCGGCCGAGCAGTTCGCCTTAGGGAGCGTCGATCCTGTTTGTGAGGAAGAAGGATGGGTCGCATCGTATGTTTATAGATTATCGGGAGTTGAATTAGGTAACGGTGAAGAACCGTTACCCACTTCCGAGGATAGATGATTTGTTTGATCAGCTTCAGGGAGCGTCTTGGTTCTCCAAGATCGACCTACGCTCCGGTTATCATCAGATGCGGGTTAGAGATGAGGATGTACAGAAGACTGCTTTCAGGACCAGGTATGGTCATTATGAGTTTGTGGTGATGCCATTTGGGCTCACCAATGCTCCAGCCGCATTCATGGATCTCATGAATCGCGTGTGCAGGCCGATGCTGGATCGGTCAGTGATAGTATTCATCGATGATATCTTGGTATATTCCAAGACGTAGGAGCAGCACGAGGAGCACTTGCGGGAGGTGCTGGAGGCTTTGAGGAGGGAGAGACTTTTCGCAAAGTTCTCCAAATGTGAGTTCTGGTTGCGCGAGGTGCAGTTCCTTGGTCACCTCGTCAACCAGAAGGGTATTTTGGTAGATCCGGCCAAGATAGAGGCCGTGATGCAGTGGGAGGTCCCGAAGTCTCCATCTGAGATTCGGAGCTTCCTAGGGTTGGCAGGGTATTATCGGAGATTTATTCAGGACTTCTCCAAGATAGCAGTGCCGCTCACCCGGCTGACCAAGAAGTCGGTGGTATTTCGTTGGGGGCCTAAGCAGCAGGCAGCGTTCGAGACCCTCAAACAGAGGTTGTGCGAGGCTCCGATCCTTACCTTGCCAGAGGGAGTAGAGGACTTCGTAGTCTACTGTGATGCTTCGATCACAGGTATGGGAGCAGTATTGATGCAGCGAGGCCATGTGATAGCTTATGCCTCGAGGCAGTTGAAGCCTCACGAGGCTAATTATCCTACCCATGATTTGGAGCTGGGGGCAGTTGTGTTTGCCCTCAAGATTTGGAGGCATTACCTTTATGGGGTCCGTTGTACTATTTACACGGATCACAAGAGTTTGAGGTACCTTATGGATCAGCCGAGTCTGAACATGAGGCAGAGGAGGTGGTTGGATATGTTAAAGGATTACGATTGTGAGATCCTTTACCATCCAGGGAAGGCCAACGTGGTGGCCGATGCCCTAAGCCGCAAAGTGTCGGCGGCCCCTATCAGAGGTTTATGTTTGAGGATGACAGTGATCACTCCGTTGTTAGCGCGGATCAAGGAGGCTCAGGTGGAGGGCCTCAAGGAGGAGAGACAGAAGTGTGAGAGGATCGTGGGCCGAGTACCCTCGTTTGATTATGATAGTCGGGGATTGCTGACGCTGCACGGGAGGGTGTGGGTACCGTACTGGGGTGGAGTACGGCAAGTATTGATGGACGAGGCTCATAAGTCTCGATTTTCTATCCACCCAGGGGCGACGAAGATGTATCGAGATCTTCGACCTGATTATTGGTGGCCCTGCATGAAGCGGGACGTCGCCTGGTATGTTGAGAGATGCCTGACCTGCCGAAAGGTCAAGACGGAGCACCAGAGACCTCACGGCAAGATGCAGCCGTTAGACATTCCCGTGTGGAAATGGGAGGACATCACCATGGATTTTGTCACCAAGCTCCCCAGGACCGCACGAGGAGTGGATTCGATATGGGTAGTAGTGGATCGGTTGACGAAGAGTGCCCATTTTATCCTGATCCAGGAGAGTATATCGGCGGAGAAGTTAGCCGATATCTATGTGCGAGAGATTGTGGCACGTCATGGGGTGTCGGTTTCGGTGGTGTCAGACCGAGATGTCCGTTTCGCATCCAGATTCTGGAAGTGGTTCCATGACGAGATGGGTACTCGTCTCCATTTCAGCACCGCTTTCCACCCTCAGACGGACGGGCAGAGCGAGAGGACGATTCAGACTCTCGAGGACATGCTTAGGGCATGTGTTCTAGATTTCGGTGGTAGTTGGGATACGTATCTTCCGTTAGCGGAATTCTCGTATAACAACAGTTATCATGCGAGCATTGATCGACCTCCCTTTGAGATGTTGTATGGGAGGAAGTGTAGGACCCCGATTTGTTGGGGCGAGGTCAGTCAGCGAGTCATCGGGAGCACAGAAGTGGTGCTCAAGACGACTGAGTTGATCCAGCAGGTCCGTAGTAGACTGCAGACTGCGCAGAGTCGGCAGAAGAGCTACGCCGACAGGAGGCGTTCGGACTTGGAGTTCCAGGTGGGAGATATGGTCCTTCTGAAGGTCTCACCTTGGAAGGGTGTCATCAGGTTCCGGAAGAGGGGCAAGTTGGGCCCCAGATTTATTGGTCCTTTCAGGGTTTTGGCCCGGGTGGGTCGGGTTGCTTATCGGTTAGATCTTCCTGAGGAGCTTAGTCAGATCCACAACACTTTCCATGTGTCTCAGTTGAGGAAGTGTTTGGTGGATGAGTCAGCAGTCGTTCCCCTAGAGGATATTCAGGTTGATAGCAGCCTGAACTATATTGAGAGGCCGGTCGCGATTCTGGACCGGAAGACCAAGACCTTGAGGAACAAGGTAATTCAGTTAGTGAAGGTGCAGTGGCAGCACTGGAAGGGGTCTGAGTGGACGTGGGAGGTTGAGGAGGAGATGAGAGAGCACTACCCAAAGATATTTGCAGATTCAGCTGTAGCAGACTTCGAGGACGAAGTCTGAGATAAGTGGGGGAGAATTGTAACGACCCGTCTCCGGTATGATAATTCTTTGGTATTTATTTTGAAGTTTTGCAAGAGGGACTCGGCGAGTTCATAGCCTGACTCGCCGAGTAGGGTCGGGAATTCGAGCACGTGTTAGCTGGCGACTCGGCGAGTCCATATTCTGGACTCGGCGAGTCTGTCCGTCTGGGAGAAACCCTAAATCCCCGGGTTGCCCACTATTTAAGCCACCTTATAGCCCCCAATCTCGCCTCCTTCACCCTCTAAATCTGTGAGAAAACCCTAATTCGATCTTGAGTGTTTTTAGTGATCTTGTGTGCATTTGTGAAGGCTTGAAGAAGGAGAAGAAGAAAGGAGCAAGGAGAAGGATTGTAGAGCAGAGATTCAAGGGAAAGCAAGAGCTCCTTGAGGTATTCTTCAGATTCCCTTCCCTTTTATTCTTTAAAACCCTTTTTAGATCTAGTTAATGCTTTTCTCAAGCCTTATCTTGATATGGAAGCCCTATTATGCCGAGATATCTTTAGATCTGTTTATTTAGGAGTTGTAGAGCCCAGATCTATTGCCTTTATGGAGCTATTTTGCATATTAACCCCAGATCTACCCCTTTTAAGCATCTTTTAGCCTTTATTCCCTTGTTCATGTGTTTGTACACGTAAAGTTGGAAACTTTACGTGGTAAACCAGCTTATTGGACTCAGATCTATCATTTGTATGTTTTGGATTCGAGCAGAATCGAGTGTAGAATAGTTGCATGGCGGTGACTCGACGAGTCGGAAGAACGACTCGGCGAGTCGAGTCGCGAGTCCCCGATTTCTTCCTTTTGAGCGGTGTCGAGTGGGACCAGTGAGTAGTGGAGTGGACTCAGCGAGTTTGAGGGTAGACTCAGTAATGGAAGGACTCGGCGAGTTGTTCATACAACTCGGCGAGTCCAAGGCAATCTTCTTAAGCTCAAGAACAACTCGTTGAGTTGTTCATATGACTCGGCGAGTCGGATGAAGATTTTCTGAGTTTTTGGATCGAGAGGGTACTCGTCGAGTCGATGTCATAACTCGACAAGTAGCCACAAGTAGGATTGAGAAGTGAGGTTAGAGACTCGGCGAGTTGGCGGCCCAACTCGGCGAGTCAGGTCAACTGAGGGTTGACTTTGACCGAGAGTTGACCTTGACCGAGAGTTGACTTTGACCAAGGGTAAAAGAGTCATTGTACCCAGTGCAGTGTTTAGTATTTGATTGAGTGTGTTTATGGACTTGTAGCCGGGGAGATACCGGAGCAGCAGCAGTTAGCTTCCAGAGCCATATACACAGCAGCCAGTTCACGAGGTGAGTTTCCTTCCAGTAGGAACGGGTCTACGGCCACAATGCCGACCCGTTTAATTATCAGTAGTTCCGGACTTTGGTCTGATACAGTAGTTAGAGTGCTTGATGTCTTTGTGATACAAGCATGTTTGTGTTATGTGTTCCGGACTCTGTTCCGATGCAGTATGCAGTATATGTGATTATGATAATTGTTATGTTTTATGCTATGCCATGATCAGTCGGTTCCGGACTTCGGTCCGATGCAGTCAGTTCCGGACTTCGGTCCGATGCAGTCAGTTCCGGACTTTGGTCCGATGCAGTTAGTTCCGGACTCTGGTCCGATGCAGGGGACAAGGTCCCAGTCAGTTCCGGACTTCGGTCCGATGCAGCTAGTTCCAGACTTCGGTCTGATGCAGTAGGCAAGGCCCAGTATGTGCTTTAATTATATATTGTATGGTATGTGGTAGTATGGGAGAGCTCACTAAGCTTCGTGCTTACAGTTTCAGTTTTGGTTTCAGGTACTCCCGCAAGCAGAGGGAAGAGCTCGGGATGATGGCATCGCACACACCACAGCTTTAGCTTTTATCCTGGGAGTTGATTTAGTTTTGATTTGATATGACATAGTATGATACAGTTTTCCGCACAGTGTTTTTATTTTGTTTAGGATACATCACGTATGGTTTATGATATGACACTCAGATTATGGTTTTGGTTATATAGAAAAACGAAATTTTTTGGTCGTTTCAAGAAGACCACATCTCATACTAATAGGAAATAAGGGATTTTCTAGGGTTTTTCATACTTATCTCAACTTCTTCATTTAGAGATTTACATGGAATTCATAACAGCTTTTCAAAACAAGGCAATGACACTTAAATACTTATGAATTCACCAGCTTTAAGCTGATACTCGCTTTCAAAATAACTTGTATTCTCAGGTTACCAGTAGACAGGTACGATGGCCAGGTTTTGAGAAGACGGAGCACAGACAAGTCTCATCTTTTATTTTGATTATTTATTTTTGGTGTCTTTTTACAATGAAAGAACACACATGTATTAAAACTTTACTTATAATGCAATTGATGATGCTGTTGCTTGTTTACTATTTTACACTGTTGTGATATTGTACATGACGTCCTCCACCCCGGAACATTTCCGCCGTTCTCAGTTTTGGGGTGTGATAGTTATATAACATACATTGAACAGTACTAAAGAAAATACATACGTTTATTGATAATTAAAAGTTACATAAATGTTTTTACGGAACCTAATACATAATATCTAACTATAGCATACTTATTAATGAACAGAAAGGTAATAGTAAAACTTCTCCTGTTCAAATACATACCAGCTTTTCAAGTTCCTAAAAACACATGCATTTTAAAATACGTCAACATAAAGTTTGTGAGTTCACAGGTTTTGACTCAATATAAAAATAATACTTTTTATGAGTTCAAAAGTATAGTTTTGAAAGTATCATTGACTCCATATAAAACCACATGACAAGCCACACTTTTTATAAGTTTAAAAGTTATAGGAACTTCTATTTTATAAATAATTTTGGTTATATACTACACACATTGGATTTTTCTACAACTAAACTCTTATGAACTCACAAACTTTATTTTGACTTTTTAAAACAACATGTAATCTCAGGAAACACTTAAGCTCGGATCAATGGAGCTACTTTTCAAGTCAAGGCATCAAATAACATCACTTAAATTTTGTGGGAAACTACTTCGTTCGATAACATGCAAAACTTGTATTGTGTTTGGATAATACTTAACATTCGGATCATGTAACTTACCAAGTTATATGATATGATGGTTGATTATGTACTTGTGTTTCAATGTATTCAATTATTGTGATACTGTGTTCTCGTTCCACCCTTGGACGTTTCTACCATCTGGTTTGGGGTGTGACAGATTGATATCAGAGTAGTTATCTATGGCAAACTAAGTATATTCTTCCATGTAATAAATACAAATATAGATACGGGGACTAATACATCTGAGTAAAAATTCTAATTTACAATTATACTTTATAATATAATAAAAGTATTATATAAAAGTATACATACACAACCAAAGGCAGTGTCATAATAAAAAAACCGAGAACATCAAAGTTTAGGTTGGACACTATGAACAGACTTAGTATAACCGGTTATCGAATCATGGGCAGATGTAGCCTGATCAACTACGTTTGACTAGGGTTTGACCGACACGTAACTAAGTGTGGGCATAGTGGACAACAACATAAAAAGTCAAGTAATCTAGAAAATAACATTAAATAAACCCAACAAGAGACACTAACATATTAGTAGCATTAGTTACTATATTAGGAATCACATAGTACACACACTTATGTGCCCGTTTTCCTTGTCATACATAGCATAATTCAACCACGGAGACCCCTATTACCCCGCGTTGGAAGCTAACGACTGGATTGAGGAGGAATCAGATGAGGAGATTCACGAGGAGGATCCAGAAGAGGATCTCAAGGAGGAGTCTGATAAGGAGATATACATCGGGGAGATCGTTGATGAGCCTAACCCCATCAGGGGCAAGGATGAGCCCCTTCCACCACCCCCTCCCTCTTCCCATGTATATAGGAACCTTAATGGAGGCCCTCTTTGGATGAATACACATCACAAAAGGGTATTACCCATTCAGAGACTGACTTCTTCCTTGATATATGCTCCTGTTTAAGATGCATCACGACGATGGGCAACACACCTACACTCATAGGAGAGAGTGGACGATTTGCAATCCACATTTGGCATGCATCCGTCACACCACGTCTTGGGACCTTTCACCCTTATAGATCGAGCATTACGCATCATGGTACCACAGGTGTCTTGCATGGATACCTGAGTTCAGGCCCTTCGCCAGGAGGTGATGGAGGTCATAGGTGAGGCCCGGATCACGAGGATACAAGTGCGATGCATTAGGAGCAGGACCGCAATAGGGAGACCATACTAGCCCTACATGATGAGAAAGTGGACACTACTGCACACGGATGGACACCTTGGAGCAACGAGTTCTAGCAGCTGAGACCAGGGTAGCGGCCTAAGAGAAAAGGGCAGAAGATGCTACTTGTGAGATGAATGAAATAGCAGGACACCTTGTACGCCTTTTTGGCATCTGATAGATAGGATAGCCTTTTGAGTAAGTGATTACATTACTCACATTTTTTGTTGGGGCTTATTGTATTTTTTTTCTTGTGTCTAGCAGTAGTAAGACAACCTATATATGCTCTTTCAAAACTATTGTAACTCAAATCTGCTGAATGTTATGATGTTATGTTTTATTGAAAACTATGACATTTGAGCATGGTGTGTGATATAATTATTACTACTACTACTACTTGTTATCTTAAGTTTATTAGGATAATGTTGATTAAAACATAGGAAAATATATGTTGAAAACATGTCATATACTCATGGAATATGAGTAGTAATGACTAGAGTTACTTACATACTTGTTTTACACCATAATCCATGGAACAGGGCCATGCCGATCAGGTGAAACTCAAGAATCCGAACGGGACCAACACTAACACCAACACCAACCTCAAAACTGACATACATGGACGTGGCCGCAATCCAAGAAAGAATTGCACAAAGGGTAACAACCATATTAGCTTCATCGATTCCACCCTGTCATGGTGGAAAGGTCATGTAAAGACTCTGGACCTCGGTACTCCAAATTCCATGAGTTGGGAGGATTTAAAGGTCATGATGATGAAAGAATCCTTGCAAAATAGTCAGACCTTCTTTTGGATGGAATAAGATAAAAATAGATTGCATGTTTATAAATATTAGTAGTGAATGCATTTAGTACCAGCATACACTCTCCCATGTAGTTGAAGTAGCGAGGCCTATAGTCTTTACATAACCTATCCACCATGATAGGGCGGAATCCATGAAGGTGCTTGCAGCAAACTTTACTTTACACTCGTTTGTACAAGAGCTTATCTCGAATACAAATTCAGTCTTTTCAATCCAGCGTGTTAGTTCGATCGCTCCCCCATCGCCATAGAAGGACTTGGGTTTTTAGTTGGAAAAGCCTTTGTAGGAACCAACTCGGGAATTTTGCCTGTTGTCGTTATGGGAACTGTTGTTAACATGCCCTGATCCCTCATGTCTACCGGCACGGTAGTTGGCTACTATGGTTGCTACCCTTTATGCAATCATTTATTTGATTGCGGCTGCATCCATGGATGTCGGTGTTAGGGTTAGTGTTGGCCCCATGCGGATTCGTGAGCTTCGCCTGATCGACATGGCCACGTTCCATGGATTAAGGTGTGAAACAAGCTCGTAAGTAACTTTAGTCATTACTAGTCATATTCCATGAATATGACATAGTTTTATTGTATGTTTTTCCAATGTTTTAATCAACATTATCCTAATATACTTAAGATAACAAGTAGTAGTACTAGTAAGAAATAGTCACCTCATTCACAACAACCAAAATGAAGGATGGAGATTCCATCACGACCCAAGTGAAAAGGATGCAAAGGTATGTGGATCGTTTGCTCCATTTGAATGCCAACTTTGATGAAGAGCTAGTGTAGACATAGTCTTGCACTCTTTATATCCCTGCTATGATTAGTTCCAGATGACTTATCATCTAAGCAAGGAGGAAGTCACCTTGAGTAAACTTCAAGGTTTGTTAAGAACTACTAAAAGTGGATTAAAAGGAAAAAGTTTTGAATCGACTCCTACTGCTACCCCAGTCCTGGCTATTGGACATGGAAAGGGGAAAAAGAGGAAAGCTCCCTAGAAGAACTGGAAGGGAAAGTCACATGATGGATCTTCTTCTAGTAGATCCAAAGGTGAAATCGGTTCTGTCCCTCCCTCCTCTGATCCAAAAGAAGAAACGTGCTTCTACTGCCATGAAAAGGGGCATTGGAAACGAAGCTGCCTGAAGTACTTGTAGGACATGAAGGATGGGAAGATAAAGCCCACCTTTGCATGTATTTATACTATTCTGCCTAAAAACCCATCACATGCAAGTTCTTGGGTCCTTGATACAGGATGCGGTTTTCACATTTGTTCTTACTTGCAGTGACTAAGAAGAAGTAGGGATGTGGAGCATGGGAAGATGAACCTAATAATGGGCAATAGGAAATCATCACCTGTTACCAAGATCGGAGTTTACTATTTAGTGCTTAGTAGTGAGTTAGGTTTAGATTTGAATGATTGTTGTTACTCGTCAAAAATGACGAGGAATATTATTTCTTTTCATGGTTTGCACAGACAAGGATTTAGATATTCATTTAATAATGAAATTTGTTCTATAAATGCTTATTACAATGGTACTTTTTATTTTGAAGCATTTCCTTGTAATGGTGTATATGAAACTTTGATGGTTGTAGATAACTTAGGAAATAATGTATTGCATATTGATTCGTCTAATGGTTTAGACAAGGCATTGTTGTCTTGGACATGTCAACAAGAAGCGCATCGCCCAACTCCAAAAGGATGGAGTGTTGGAGTCATTTGACCTTAAGTCAGATGACACATGCGAGTCTTGTTTACTTGGGAAGATGACTAAATTACCTTTCACTGGTACTTGTGAAAGAGGTGAAGGATTGTTGGATCTCATACACACAGATATGTGTGGGCCCTTCAGATCCACCACAAGGGATGCTAATCGCTTCTATGTGACTTTTACTGATGATTATAGCCTATATGGATATATGTACTTAATCAAACATAAGTCAGAGACCTTTGAAAAGTTCAAAAGAGTTTAAGCAAGAAGTGGAGAATCAATTAGGCAGTAAGATAAAAATGCTCATATATGACAGAGGTGGTAAATATCTTAGTATCGAGTTCCATGACTATCTTAAGGAATGTGGAACTGTTTCACAACTGACACCTTCTAGGACACTACAACTTAATGGTGTGGCTGAGAGGCGCAATCGAACCTTGTTGGAGATGGTTCGTTCCATGATGAGTCAAGCTTCACTACCAATCTCATTCTGGGGGTATTCCTTAGAGATTGTCGCCCATATCCTTAATCTAGTGTCAACTAAGAAGGTTGCCAAAACACCTCACAAGATGTGGACAAGGAAGGTTCCCTCGTTGGCACACATCAAGGTTTGGGGTTGTGAAGCTTTCGTAAGACGAGAGACTCACGAAAAGCTTGAACCTCAAAGTGAGCGGTGTATTTACATAGGCTACCCATAGAAATCCTTTGGATATCTATTCTACAGACCTAGTGATAATGTGGTCTTCATAGCAAGGAGAGGATTTTTCCGTGAGAGGGAACTCATATTCCAAGAGGACAGTGGGAGGACAATTGATCTTGAAGAGATTCAAGAATCGAGCGGCGAAGGAACCTCTAACACTAGTGCTCAACCTGAGGAAGAGGTTCTTGTTGAACCAGTTGATGTCATTACATCTTAGACGTTCCAGTAGAGTTAGCATTCCACCTGTATTATATGGTTTCCATATAACTGCAGAAGGTGATATGTTTATCAATGACAGTACACTAATAAATTTGGATGAACCTAATAACTACAAGGAAGCCATGGCGGGCCCTGAGTCTGTCAAATGGAAAGAGGCAATAGACAGCTTAGATCAAGCCCATGTACGACAATCAAGTTTGGAACTTGGTTGACAATGTACCAGGTCGAAAGACAGTTGGGTGTAAATGGATATTCAAGAAGAAAACTGACATGGATTGAAAGGTGCACACGTTCAAGGCACTACTGGTTGCGAAGGGCTTTACTCAAACCCTGGGGGTTGATTATGATGAGACCTTCTCACTAGTGGCTAAGATTAAATCTATCAGGGTTATGTTAGCCATCGTTGTGTTTCATGATTATGAAATATGGCAGATGGATGTCAAAACCACTTTCCTTAATGGGAAGCTGGTTGAAGATGTTTACATGTGTCAGCCAGAAGGTTTTGTGGATGCTAAATACCCCAATAGAGTTTCTAAGCTTGAGAAATCCATCTTTGGATTGAAGCAAGTTTCTCGCAGATGGAATCTTTTCTTTGATGAGAAAGTCAAGGAGTTTGGTTTCTCTAAGAGTGAGGATGAGTCATGTGTATATGTCAAAGCTAGTGGGAATATAGTTAGCTTTCTAGTGTTGTATGTCGATGACATACTGCTTATAGGAAACGAGGTTCCAACCTTGCAGGAGGTTAACGCCTAGCTTGGGAAGTGTTTCGCTATGAAGGATCTAGGAGAAGCTGCTTATATTCTGGGGATAAGGATCTTGAGAAATAAGAGTAGAAGACTAATTGGACTTAGTCAAAGTACTTACATAGATAAAGTGCTAAAACGTTTTAACATGGAGAATTCCAAGAAAGGGGAGTTACCTATTCAGAGCAATACCAAACTAAGTAAGACTCAAAGTTCAAGTACTGATGCAGAGATAGCGGAAATGAGTCGAGTACAATATGATTCTGCCATTGGCTCGATCATGTACGCTATGACATGTATTCACCCTGACATGACTTTTGCTTTGAGCATGGTTAGCCGATATCAGGGAAACTCGAATAAAGTTCATTGGATAGTAGTTAAGAACATTTTTAAGTATATGTGAAGTACAAAGGAATGGGCCCTTGTGCATGGTGGCAGTGATGACTTAAGTGTTATAGGGTATAGCGACGCCAGTTTTTAAACCGGCAGAGACAACTTCCGTTCTTAGTCAGGCTGGGTGTTTACCCTTAATGGAGGAGCTGTTAGTTGGAAAAGTTCCAAACAGGAGACCGTAGTTGATTCAACGTGCGAATCGGAGTATATAGCTGCAAGTGGAGCGACAAAGGAAGCTATATGGTTGAAGAACATCGTTGGAGACCTTGGAGTTATGATAGCTATAAAGGAGCCCATTGAGATTTTATGCGATAATGTTCACTCTTTTACCTTAATCCGTTAAGACCATTGCTACTACTACAGATATGTGCTAGATAAGGTCCATTACTCCATAAAGTCGGTGACTTTAAGCCTTAGTATGGCTGGACAAGTCTAAATCTCATAAACTCTTATCCTTTACTCATAAGGGTCCTCATATCTCATGCATGGAGAGATCTTGACGTCTAAAATCTCATTTTAGAAACACCTAAATGGACATGTATTTGGCTATGGAGTTCACAAAACTCATAAAGCTTCAAGCTTGGGACATAAAACCTTAAAAATGGACCAAGACATGAACTAATCAAACAATGAGAAAGCTTTGAGCTTGATACCTCTGAATGATGCACCAACCACAGAGAAAATCATATCCAAAAGCTTGGACACCAACTCTTCTTCCTTCAAAGCTCCTTCTTCACAAAAGAATCCCACAAGATCACTCAAGAAAACTCAAATACTCACACAAGCTACAAGAAATGAATTTAGGGGTTAAGGGAAGTTGAAGGCTGGAAATGGTGGTTGGAAATGAGGTTATCAAGTTCCTTAAATAGGGACACACCATATAATTAGGGTTTTCACTCTAAGCCTAACACGCCTAGCATACCCTCTGGTACGCCCAGCGTACTAGGTGGTCTCCGCGTCCATAATACGAACATGAGTACGCTGAGCGTTCACACGTGTACGCCCCGCGTACTCATTTGCCACCTTTTCTCAATTAAGGGCTAGTTTTGACAATTCAATAAAAGTAAGGCCCCGTTTGATAGTTGCTGAGTGAGAAAGTGTTGATTGGGAAAGGTCTATCTGGGTAAGAAATCCTGACCGACTAAGAAATCATGTTGTTTGATTGTACATCTGACTAGATGTGTTTACTGATGATAAATGACCATTTTACCCTCGTTCTAAACCATCCTAAAACATTAATATTTAAAATAATTTATCATAACTTTTATCATGATCAAGAACAATTTTAAACATAAAACAGTTTTCTACTAATGTAATCAACATCATCCTAAATAATAATAACACAATTAGGTACCGCTTGGTAGATGAACTGGGTGGAACAGAACTAGATTGGACCGAACTAAACAGAATAGGACTGGACATTACAAATAATTTGTATAACGTTTGGTAAGACTGGAACAGAACCGAACAAGTTGTCTGAAACTTGTTGGTAAAAATAGAACCGGACAGAACATAATGTAAAAATGACCATATTACCTTTTTACAAAAAAATGATAATAATAACTCTATTTGACATACATAACTTCAAATTAACATTTTTATTAAAAAAAATAATTTAACTTTCTCATATTAACACAAGTTCTAATAACAAACAATCAAAATTGCTTCAAAATAATAAAGTTCTAAACCCAAATGGTTTCCGAAATCCGTCATTTTAAACATAAAATAACAATCTTCAATTGTCTTCTTCCTAATCTTCGCAACAAAATGGTTTGGTAGTTGCATCCAAGCTATTCCACCTCGGTAACAAATACATGTTTTTTTTGTAAAATTTAAACAAACCCGCATGACTTCTAAAGAAGACAACTTCATGGTCTTCAACTCTCCATATCTACAAAGTTAAAAAAAAACAAGTAAAAAAGAGCATTCTATTGATTTTAAAGAAAGACGTTTGAATGAAGTCTTCCAACTAACAGGTAAAAAAAAACTCAAGGGCAAGTACAAAAGTTCAGGGGCAATTTCGTCCAAAATTGAGTATCTACAACTTGAACCGAGCAAAATAAGATAAACTTGACAAGTACTAAACTAGGCAACAAAAGTTTGCTTATTTTAGACTCCAAGAACCAATGATGATGTTTATCATAAACCGGAGAGGAACAAAAGCTTAGGGACAATTTGGTCAAAAAAATGGAACACATTATCAACATTAACAAAGAGTGTTTAGCCTCCTAAAGTTGATACTACCTTTAACTGATCTGAAGCATAACCAATAACATCTTAAATCATATTCTAACATGTTCCTTTTAATTTAAAACCAGCAAAAGGAAACAAAATACACAAGGTAATTGACTTTCTTTGGGCAAGATCCATCAAGAGAGCTAAAGACATAGCATAATCGACCTTTATCTTCCCTCTATATCGTTAAAAACTTTTGAAAATTGTTGGCAAGAGTTTAATAAACATACATTACAAGCTACCTGATTAATTCTGCAAAAATATTGCAAATTAGTAGTGATTACTGACAACTTCAAGCCATTCAAAATTATAAACATATGAATTTACAAAGCAGCAAATGCAGTTTAAGGCATCAAATCGAAATAAAAACATATAAATTAAGATATCATTCAGCTAATTGAAGATATGCATATTTTGAAGTTTAATCATACCAGGTGATGATAAGAATCAGACGGCACTTATAAGAACTCAATGGTTGGAGAAGTCATATGTCATCAAATTGACGATGACGAATGGATAATCAGTTTGTGCTTACAACGGATTGAGATGATTATACGAAATAGTTCATTAGATTTAACAATCTGCATCAAAAGAAGAACAAGGAAAAATCAAAATAAACAACAAATCAGCAAGAAATCAGAAGAACAACAACAACAAAATCTGAACACAAACAGCAAAAATCGGAACAGGAAAGGTCTGTTGAAAAATCGGAACACAAACATCAAGAAATCGGAAGAGAAACAACTAAAAAAAGGCAATCGAGACGAGGGAAGTCGTACCTAATGATAAGATATCTTCGATCGGTACAGGTGTAGTGGTTGAAATCACCAATAGGTGGGGAGAAAAGGTTCTGATCATCGACCGTTGAAGAGAGAAGATCCATATGGAGGCGCTGAAACTTGAACGCAGTGCAAGGAAAGGCAAGGGCACTTTTGGGAACTTTCTCAGTCAGTAGATATCTCATATCTTTCCCGTCCAGATCTAACTTACCGAGTCAAACATGCAAAATCTGTTTCCCAAACAAGAATAGCTGACCGAGTCAGCAAAAAACGTCTGATCGGGCCGGGTCAGACGTATATCAAACAGGACCTAAGGGTTATCAATACATACCTTATTTCGGGGTGTTACAATTCTCCCCCACTAGGATTAGACTTCGCACACGAAGTCATCCTCTAGAAATAACTCTGAGTACTGCTCGCGCATCTCGGACTCTGACTCCCAAGTTCATTTCGAACCCCTACGATGTTGCCACTGAACCTTCACCTTCTTATCCAAAATCGTCACTGTCTTCTTGATGATGTTCAGACGATCATCAACCTGAATGTCCACTAAAGGTACAACTACCGTCTCGTCGGCTACACACTTCTTCAGCTGGGATACATGGAAGGTGTCATGAATCTAGCTCAACTCTGCAAGCAGCTCTAACCGATAAGCTAACTTACCTACTCGAGCAATCACTCTGAAAGGACCAATGTATCTAGGGTCCAGCTTGCCCCGTTTACTGAATCAAATCACCCCTTTCCATGGGGATACCTTCAGGAGGATAAAATCATCGACCTGGAACTTTAGTTCGGAACGTCTCCGATCGGCGTAACTCTTCTGACGACTCTGGACCATCAGCAACCTCTGTCTAACCTATTGGAGATCTGTTATGTCGTCTTGAGCACTATCTCAATGTTCCCCATCACTCTCCGCCTGACCTCCCCCCAACAGATGGGAGTATGGCACCTCCTCCTATATAAAAGCTCAAAGGAGGCATCCTAATACTGGAATGATGGTTGTTGTATGAAAACTCAGTCAATGGCAGGTATGAGTCCCAACTCCCTCCAAAATCCATAACACATGCGCATAGCATGTCCTCGATCGTCTGAATCGTCCGCTTGCTCTGCCCGTCTATCTGTGGGTGGTATGCGGTGCTCAAATGTAGCCGGGTACCCAACTCCTCATGAAATTTCCTCCAGATCCTGGAAGTAAAACGTACATCACGATCTGACACTATCGATGTTGGCACTCCGTGCCGTGCCACCACCTCTCGAACGTAGACCTCGGCCAGTTTCTCTGCAAAAGAGTTCTCACTTATAGCCAAAAAGTGAGCACTCTTTGTTAACCAATCTACAATCACCCATATCGCGTCAACACCCATCGCAATGCTCGGTAAGTTGGTAATAAAATCCATGGAGATCTGTTCTCATTTCCACAGGGGAATCTCCAAAGGCTGCAACTGGCCATGGGGATGCTGATGCTCTACCTTGACCTGACAACAGGTCAAACATCTTTCGACTACCCATGCCCCCAGGGTGGATCGAAAATCTCGACCTATGGGCCTCATCTATCAAAGTACGTCGGGCTCTACCTATATATGGCACCCATATCCACCCATGAAAAGTCATAAACCCCCGACTGTCAATCTCAAACGCAAATTTGTTCGATCACCCGCTCTCTCTTATGGTTCTCTAGTCTCATGGCCACCGCTTAGGTCTCTTGGATGCCATCTAAGACTGGAGTCATCACCGTCATCTTTATACACATGTCTCGGATCAGAGCACTCGTTGCTCTACGACTCAGGGCATCGGCTACCACATTAGCCTTGCCAAGATGATACAAAATCTCACAGTCGTAATTCTTTACCACATCCAACCACCTCCTATGTCTCATATTCAGGTTGGGCTGATCTATAAGGTACTTCAGTCTCTTATAGTTCATGTATATGGTACATCGGACTCCATATAGATAGTGGCGCCAAATCTTGAAGGCGAATACACCGCCCCCAGCTCCAAATCATGAGTGGGATATCTCGTCACGTGAGGCTTCAGCTGCCTCGACGCATATGTTATCACGTGCCCTCTCTGCATCAATACAACACCCATTCCTGATATAGATTCATCACAGTAGACTACGAAGTCATTTACTCCCTCCGTAAGGGCTAACACCTAAGCAAAGATAACACCCTTCCTGGTCAATTTGGTGAGAAGAACAACAATCTTGGAAAAATCTATGATAAACCTCTGATAGCTGTAAGGTCCTGGAAACAAAGATCTTAACTAGTGATCAAGCAACTAACAATCGAATAAGATAAGAATGGAGTTGAAGATGAATGAACCAAGATTTGCACACGTTAATATCACAAAAACGTCAGGTACAACTTGGACAATGACCATAAACTCTATCGACTGACAACAACTACTGACAGACTCTAACAAGCCCTTTATATAGGGGAAAGGCTGGTCGTAAACAGGTTTATGGCTGTAAACAGACTTTTGGTCGTAAACACTTCCAAACAACTTTATTACATGACAAAAGACCCATTAAGACCTATACATTAGATAGCCTAGCCCAAACCATAAACTAGACACTTCGATCTCCCCTTTAGTTTGAGGCTAGGTTTGAGCAGTCTTCATGTTAGGAAATCCCTTCTTTACTTGGTCTTCCAACAAAGCTTGAAATGAGTTGCCCATGGATCACCTGATGGATTTGCAAATGGGGCACTAGATAGTTCTGAAAGATCAACCCTTGTACATGAACTGAAATCATTGAAGTCTTTGTAATACTCCACGTTTGAGCTTTTTCGTCTCACTATCCACATGTTTACCCTATCATGAAAACCCCATGAGACAATTCTTGATCTATCACCATACTTGTGTCCAAATTTTTCTTTTCAAGATCAGTGACGGTAACTTGGGTTGATCTCCAGGAGCGTTCTGATATGAGCTCTTCTTGAACAATAGTTGCTTTTTCTTGGCGGATGTTGCTAATTTGGCGCATTTTAGTGCAACAATGTTGGGTGCTTGAACTTATTCTTTTTCTAAACAATCAACGGTCCGAGTTCTTCTTTCAGCAGGCAGGTCAACAGGGGGATTGAGATGACTGGCCAACATTGAATTCTTGAACGGATGATTTGAATTTGTCGCCAAATTTCTCTGCCAGTGTCTTCTTCAAGTCAAAGTAGCATGCAGTTATGGTTCCCAAGTGTGTTTGCAGATCAGAGATTTGCTTTGATTTCAGAGTTTTATCTGCTTCAAGATCCGCAACACGAATGTTAAGTTGAGCTTTTTCGGCTTCAAGATCAGCTACACGAATATCAAGCTCAATGTTTTTCTGGTTTAGCACGCCGATCTCCTTTCTAAGTTCGTGCATGGTGGAATCATCCTCTCTGAGTGGCTTTCCTCTATAGAAACTCTTTTAGCGTAGGAGGAAGGCACTGAGCTTTGTTGTTGGGCCAGATACATAGCAAGCCTCACAGAGGCAGCAACATGAAAAGGCCTAGGAGGAGCTGATCTTGGGAGAGCTGATGAACCACCAACTTCAAAAATGGTGCTTGGTCCTTCGTGGGATGGTACAGATGAATCAACAGCAAAAGTAGTTGTTGGAGTAGTTGTTGGTTGAGTCAGATGGCCTTGAGATTGTTCTGGAATGAATACTCCCTGCCTCGGATCACGTCTTCTCTTTTTCAATGGAGGCTGGGAGGTCTGAGTCGTCAACGGTTCACTCACAAATGGCTCAGTAGTGGGAATAACATCCTCAAAGGAGGAATCCATAAAGTTGTCTCCATAGGTGTTGTAGTGTCAGTCATTTGGGTGGAAGTAGGAGGCATTGTTTCAAGAACATCTTTTGTATCCCTTATCTTTGTTGCTAGATGAGCAACATCACAAATACTGTCAAACAACGAGGCATAACCTGAGAGATCAACATCATCTTCAGAAGTTATGCGGTCTGAAGACTCATGAGACTCAGATGCCTCGCTTGAATCGGCAAACATACCAAACTTCACTAAGGGATACTTTCCTTGAAAAGTAAGTTTTCCCTTTCGGTTTTGCTTGATTAGTCCGACAGTGTTTGGCCCGAGAGACTTCATGTCTAGAGTTTCTCCTTCTTTAACAATCACAGGAAATTACTCGTTGATGAAGACTTGAATGAACCTTGGATACATCAAGAACTTGTCCCTTGTTTTTCCTTTGATGTTTACAATCAGCTCGTCAAGGATGAACTTGGAGAAGTTGAAACTCAGTCCCGCAGCAAGTGAAATGATGGCAACTGTGTTCCTTAAAGAAATTTCATCTGCGCCAGATTTTCTTCCCGATATGCAGCTCACAAAGACATGAGCTAAGAACCTCCAGTAAGGTGGTAGCAGCTTCTTCATTGTCGGAGGAAATTCGCCTTCATAGCCCATCTTGTTGAGAACTTCCTGAACTTGATCTATTTCAATCTCAGTAGGGAAGGTAGATTGATCGTCGATTTTCAAAACGTCCCTGATGAATTGTTCTGTTATGATGATTTTGCAACCCTTTACAGTAGCTTCAACAGATACAGATCCATCTTCTCCTTTCTTTATGTCAGCTGACCTCCAGAATGCTTTGAATACGCCTTGATAAATTGTTGGATTCACGGTAAGAGCAGTGGTCAGGCAACATTTCCTTAATCCATGTATCATTGACTTGAACTCTCCATGAGCAACAGGAGGATCAGCCAAAAGAATTGCCAAGTTGTGACTATCAGCGAATTTTAGATCTGCCATTTCAACCTGCACAAACCAAACCAAGTGAGAAAACAATTTATTTAAACATTTAAAATTGATGTTTTACTCATGTTGAAGTTTAATTAGGCTCTTAAGTGAAACAAATGAAGAAAAATCAAATTTTGTTGACCAAAACTGAGTTTTTACGGTCAAAGGGAGTTCATGGTCGTAAGCTCTGGCCGTAAGCTCTTGGCCTTAAAAAGTCTGGCCGTAAACTCCGTACACGATTTTTCTTCGATTACACCCTTAATACAGGTCGATTCGATGCGAGAATGACATTCTGAGGATCGAAAATAGCATACCTACACGTACAATCAGTCAATTTCACGAAAAAAAAAATTCAAAGAGTAGAGAGAGAAAATCAGGGTTTACGGCCAAGAGAAACAAAATGAAGAGGTAAAGATTTTTCGGCTGGAATTGAAAACCTTATATACTCGGTCCAAAATCTATGGGCTGCAACCCATAATGCTTTAAAAATAAAGCCCAATACCCAAACATTAAAAAAAAATTTAAAAAAAAAAAAAACATTTTGAGGACTAAAAAATAAAAATAAAATGAAACAAATTTTAAAAATCAAACTAAAGTATTATTATTATTCTTAATTAAAATTTTTAATTTTTTTAAATATTTGGAAAAATGAAAATAAAATAAAAAAATAAAAATAAAAATAAAATTGAAACTACAATGAATTAACACTAATTTCACCGCAACTAATGCTAATAATATTTTCATGATATTGGGATCAAAGTTGTTAGACAGCCTTAATCCACTTATCGGTACTTCTACCTTCATGTTCATGTCTGGTCAATCGCCGATATTGTAGTCCACCTAACACGAAATGTTGTGACAAATTTAGGATGTTGTTGTCCACCTAAATTGAACAGCAAGATCTACAGACAACCTATAAAATGTTCAATTTTAATTGTATTAGAACGTGTTTTCCGCTTCCTAATATACCCTAATAATCAAGGTTTTCCAGAATACTCCTTACTTCAGATGAGCAGACAATTATTAACGAAGAAGTTAGATATAAAATGCATATGTTGTACACTCAGGTCGGATCTCTTCCAATCACGCAGAGAGTGAAATATATGACTAACCAGAGTTTAGAGGGATTGAGAAGTAGAAGGTTTCATATGCTGTGTACCAGGTCGGATTGTTAATCACGCAAAAAAGACAACATATGGCTAACAAGTAGGAAGAATAACATAGAAAAAGATGCAGAGAGACAGAGTTGCATATGTTGCATTTCAGGTCAGATCTTTTCCAATCAGTAGAGGAAGCAACATATGACTAACAGATAGAAAGAAAGAAAATAATTTTCTACAGACCTAATTTATCGGAATTCCCCAGTTGCCCCGTCAATACCGGAATTAAGAACGAAGTCCGCACATCAACGAAAAGTTAATCCACAGTTCTAGATACAGATCATTTAATGTATTCGCAGATTCTCATGTATATCTCTCTACTCAACCTACCCAAGCGTAGTATTGTCAGGCTAAATGGAACTATCTAGGTCAAGATTTGTCAGGTCTCTAGATTCCTTAAGTTCATTTGATCCTAATCAAATCCATTCTAAAAACTTTCGTGCCTACCAGCACATCGAACACAGAGGTTAGACAATTCAACTTTGGTACCTTACACAGATTCAGATTGTTTGTTATCACATGATTATATCACTTCCCGACACATCACCTACAAACAAAATCTATCAGCAACATATTTTTGATTTTCTGATTTTCTAATGTTTTTTGAATTTTGAAATTTTAAATTTTTGTTTGGTTTTTGTTTATTTCTCCCCCTAAATTTGTGTTTGATTGAGCTTTGTTTCTCTGATTACTGAAGAGATTAGTAATTTCTTAGGAAAAGGGACGGCGAAAAAAAAAAAGGGGCTAGAAACATGTTCCTCTTGCGCTATCACTAAGATCTTCTGTCATCACCTTCTCAAGACAACTATGACAACTTCATCAACAAAGATTCATCAAAGCTTGATGAGTTCCTTTTACTTGTCAAATGAAATTGAAGTTGGTCGTAGTACAATTTACGTCACCACTACCATGACGTTAACCATCACTCAAAAAGACCTCGAGAAAACCATTTTATATCAATCCCTCCAAAAACAACATTTATCGAATGATAAATAAAATGGGATTCCTTGACACATTCAGTTTACGTGTTCCGTGAACAAGTTTATCACTAACTCATAACCATTTCTGCCACCTCATTTCACACTCTTTATTTACCGATATTTATCGAAAAACAATGGGAAGCCATTTATAGCATGTAAAGAAACAAAGATTACATTAGGTTGATATTTTCTGGACCGAAACAAAGTATCCCAAATTATCTTTGATAGATTGTGGAGTTTTCACAAGCAATCACAGTACAATTACTCCATCCATAATTAACCCTAGAAATTGCACAAAATATAGTGTTTAATGGTAAGGGATCGAATCCACGGAGATTGGTTCAAATTGTAAAAATACTTGTTAAAATCTAACTTTAACTAGCACAAATTAAACCAGTAAGAATTTGTGTAAATCAATATGGAGGAAATGCTTAACAATGGAATTTCATCATTTGAACATTTGTTAGATAAATCATTAGAAGTCAATGTGATTGTAATGAATCTCTGATTTAGCTATAACAATCCAAGAACCTAGGCTTTTCTTAGTTAATACAATGGCTAGTGGAGCTCATAACACGTTCTCTTAGTTAAAGTAACAATTTCCATGAAGCATGCATTAAGATTTAAAAGCCACCAAATCCAAAAAGAGTCAAAATGCTTCCACTACCATGTTAAACTAAAATATTTACATGATTGTGTGGAAGGAAAACAAACAAAAAAAAGAAAACCACTTAATAGGCAGTGCCTCTATAGCCTCATCTGAGACGTACACCTTACCTGGTTGAGGCGGTTCAAGGCGGGGCGAAGTGGTGACAAGCGGATTGAGGCAGTTCTTTGTTGAAATGAATAAAAGAAGAAAAACTGATATTAAAAAAAAAAAAAAAAAAAAAAAAAAAAAAAAAAAAACATACCTATCCTTATTTATAATCACACTTCTTACCCTCCGATTATTTGAAACCCATAAGTTGTTTACACGGTAGGGGCACTTGAAAGACCATGAAGAGATGGAACAAGAAGAGGAGAAACAGGGGCAACAAAGTAAGGTGTTGTTTGTTTTTTTGAAGCCAAAATGTCTGCATTCTGCGGACTACATCTGCAAGCCTCTGCGGCAGAAGAGGTGAACCAAATGTCTGCAGTCTGCAATAAGAAGACTGTTTGGTTTTAACGTCTGCAGCTGTTGAAATAAATTAATTTTTTAAACTTAATTTCATGTCATAAACATTAAAAATGCATTTTCAGCAAAAAGAGAAAGGAAAAAAAAACGGGTGGTCTTTTTTTTTTAAGGTTAAAATGAGGTTTGAAGACTTTTGAAGATAGTGGCCTATGTCTGCGCTAGGAAGACCTCGCGCAGACGTTTTTTGGTCTGCGCACTTCCAAAAAACAAACACTCTGTGAGGGCATATGTCTGCGCGTTGTCTGCGCGGCGCAGACAAAAGTGGTTGCACAGCTCTTCACAAAAAAAAAAACAAACAGCCCCTAAGTGTTGTTGAAGGAATAGTACTAACATGAAGTTCATTAGTAGGAAGAAATTAGTTCATTTAATAGGAAGAAATCAGGAGCGACGACAGTTTAATTATAGAGAAAAGGAAGAGTCTAGTGACTTATGGAGAAATGGAAGACTTTTTAATGTGTATTAAATGCAAATTATAAATGGAGACGCAGTAGGGTGGAGAACTAGACTCTGTTTCACTGATTTTATTTTAATTTATTATAAACGTAATAAAAATGTAAAAAATAAAATAATAATAATTTCAAGATTTCATGAAAATAATAACTAAATTCATAAATACTAACATAATTTTGTGTTTTTGTATAATATAATATTTTGTAATTATTTTGTTATTCCGTCTCGACCTTACGCCTCGAGGCTTACGATGAGCCTCTTGAGGCACAAAGAAACCGCTTGGAGAATCCTTTCCGTACTTTTAAACCTTGTAAAATTGCTTATGTAAAAATATCAACTCTAATGCAGGTAAATTACTATGTACAAAATTGCTATTCATCACCCTATGTAATAAAATTTCAAAATTTGCATCAAGGCATGATAACTCATTTTGCAATGTTTAAAGGACCACCAAACTAGGAGCTTTTTTTACTTCATCATCTATTTAATCAACTACTTATGAGCTTTCATTCTCACACCTAACTCCAAACCATGAAAACAAGAATATAACACCTGATATATTTCTATTAACGTCTTATAAATCCACCAAATTCATTTATAATTTTATCAATAAAAATATGTAAGTAATTTGTTATTATATTGCGTATATTGGTAATGAGAGCAAAAGACGTTGCTATGCTCCACAATTTGCCTTATGTAAAACCACCTATCTACTTGTAACTTTACTCAACTAAAAATCTTATTATGATTCTTTTTGTCATAATAATCACATTAAAACACATTCAAAAACACCCTTTATAGCAATCCAAGCAAAAAAAAATAGATATTTTTACTCGTATTGGATTCAGCATCAAAGTTCTCTTCAGGCATACTATATGAATGTGTTCTTTATGGGGTCCTTTTCAATGAGATGTCACAAAGTGGAGATAGAATTCACCATAGATAGTACTAAACTTTAATATCATTCTCTGAAATCTTTTGCTTTCAGTAACAGCTAAAACATAAATCAATTATGATACTCAAATGATGGATTATGATCTAGCTCTCAAACATTATTGATCTACTAATCACCAAGGTGACTTATTAACCTAGCATTTGATAAGGATTAAAACATGAAATAACAACAAAATTAAGATTTAAGAGTAAGCACTTAAGTTCACTAATAAAGACAGGATGAAAAAACTTCAGAATCTGATTATGCAAAGTTTGTCCTTGAAAATTAACAAATACCTGTGATGGATGAACCCAAGAGCAAAAGCAATTGATCTGGCATAAAGATCTGATCAAGCAGATTTCCAGTAATCAAACCTAGATTAACAAAATAACAATCACCACAAAAATCATTCAACTAAAAAACCCTAACTTTATATATCTAGCAAACTAATTATTCTTTAGAAGCGATTAAAAAGAGAGTGAGGGTTGTAGTGGGCTTACCTGAATAACTAGGAATGTTGATGGCTCGGAGTTAGGTACGGCGTAAGGGTTCACACGGCCATGAATTGACGGTGGAGGGAGTGGTTGGTTGCTTGGAATCTGTGGTGGGAATAGGGGGAGCGGAGGTGCGATTGAGAGGAGTAATACGATTTGGGGATGAATGGAGGTTAGGGTTTATGATTTTCAGTTATTGGGGTAGCTTCGAATCATTTGGATGATTGGGTAGTTGAGCTTGCGGCTTCAATGTCATTTCACCATCGCTGGAGCAAGTCGCCATTATCTTTGATCGTCAGCGCCAGGGGTAGAAGCCTAGAAGGGGAGAGCGAGTGGGTAGCCAACGTTGTGGAATTGATTTAGCTGTGAGATATGGGCAGCCGCGTTTATTTGGATATAACGGTGGTCCGATTAAGGAAATCCAAATTGATTTTGGTTTTTAAAATGTGTATCCAAATAATCTAAATTGAATTTAAATTAGATTCGATCCGATCCATTTAAAATTCGGTTGAATTGTTTTTTCAAAAATTAAAATATTTTAAAATGACATATAATTATAATATTATCCAATTTTTATAGAAGAAACAAAAAAATATTTAGTTGTGATTAAAAATTTATAAACTACTAAAAATGTATATTATAATTTAATATTTAATAGGTAAAGAATTTTTAAGAGCAATGCATATTAATGTTTTTATTAGATGAAACTTTTTAAAGTTATTTGAAAAAATAAATTATATACATAATAAATAGTTATAGTTATATTAAAAATAAATAAATAATAAATTGTTATTCGGTTTTTTCGGATTATTCGGTTTATATTTTATAAACCAAAACCAATCCGAAATCCAAAATAGTAATTCGGTTTTGTTGAAAATCAATCCAAGAATCCGAATATTCGAACCAAATAGTCCAATCCAATTTGTCCAATTGGACAATTCGACTTTATCCAAATAATGAACAGTCCTAGATATGGGTGGGAGTAAGCACCCGTAAGTCTGAGGTTGCGTAAAGTATACTGTGTAGTGGGGTGTCTTATGCCTAACAACTAGCGTAGAAAGAGAAGATGCAACCGTTTGAATCTTTGACAATTTTGTTTTTAAATTATCAATTTTAATATAAATAAATATAAGAGTAAATTACGAATGGTCCCTATGATTTGGGATAATTTAAACGTTTGGTTCCTAATTTATTTTTTAACTCGGAAGGTCCTTACTATTTGTTTTTATTACGCACTTAGTTCCTACTGTTTGTTTTTGTTACGCGATTTAGGTAAGACAGGGACCAACATCGTAACAAAAACAAACAGTAGGGACCTTCCAAGTTAAAACAATAAGTTAGGGACCAAACTCATAAATTACCCTAAACCATAGGGACCATTCGTGTGATTTACTCATATAAATATAAAGCTTTTGATTTGGCTTGAAGGTCAAAAATCAAGAATTTTTTGTGAATTTGATCCAAATAAATTTGAAATTATTATTTTGCCTTTATTATTTATTTTTTATATTTTTATTTAATTTAGAATTTACATAATTATAAAAAATAAAAAATAAAACACAACCCCAATCCCCAACCCTCTCCACCATACCTCCTCCTACTTTTTCTCTCATTTTCTTTTTTGCTCTCTCTCTCTCTCTCTCTCTCTCTCTCTCTATAGGTGAAATATAGGGAAGAAAAGATATATATATATATATATATATATATATATATATATATATATATATATATATATCTTTTCTTCCCTATATTTCACCTATAAATTTTAGACAAAAAAAACCTAGACTAGATCCATCATCAGCCACTTCCAGCTACCTAGCCCATCTCCAACCACTTCTCCCATCGCCGACATACTCCGCCACTCAACTCCACCTAAACTCATGGTACCCCCCCCCCCACACCCCTCTCTATCTATATATTTATGGGCATGAACATACATATTCGTATGAAATCACTTCTAGTTTTGAGTACCAAATACTCTTCTGTAATCTCCCCATTCTTTACCCTATTCCACAGAACCCACAAATCAGCTTGCCTCCTTAATGCTCTATCCCAATCACTAACAACCACCGCCCCAAATTTGAAGCTCTATCCTTTCTCAACATATCTGAGAAATTAGAATCATCAAAAACCAACACTAACCAATTAATTCCTCTACTCACTGAATGGTGCATTTGTCTCATCAATGCCCAATCCGTCGTCTCAATCCACTGTCTGAGGCTTATCCTCCACCTTCTTCATAAAATCCCCCGCCATTCTAAGCTCTGTTGCCAATCCATACCCAGTTTTAGGCGTAAATAGGGTTCTAGCAGCCTCCATGTACTTGTGATTTCTTGTGATAAACCTCTCCTTGAACCGTTGTCGTTTCTTTCCTTTCAAGGATTTCAGTTTATTAACCTTCTCTTTTTTTCTCATATGTAATTGTTTGAAGTGTTTCTTTAGGTAAAGGTAGAATAGAGATAAAGGTGGAACAGCGGGTGAAGAAGAGAAAAACTTTGTTGATGTCGTCGTTGTAGATAAGGACGACGATAGAAGCTTTGTCTTACCGGAGAGAGTAAAGGAAGTTCAGAAGAAAGGGTCGAAATAAAAAAAGAATGGTCACTTGGTTTCTTGTGTCACAAAAGGGGTGGGTCACGAGTGGGCCCATCCTTTTTTTATTTTTAATTAATAAAAAATGAAAAGAAATATTAAAATTTTCAAAAAACAAATTCAAATGTCAAAACAGTCAATTCAAGTGTTTTATGGGCCAAAACCATAGAATATTTTGATTTTGGATCTTCTATGCAAGGTGGAAACCTTTTGGACGCTATCCACGTTTTTTAAGAAACCATAAGGACCAATTTTACAGTTTCTTGGGATCCCATTCTTTCATTATAAAGTACCAACTCATTCACATTATCTTAAACAATGGATCAACATCTAATCACTAACACCCTTCAAAACATACCCACATTTTATTCATCTTGTCACAACTAGCATTTTCGGGCTAGGAAATTTTGTCCATGTGAAATTAACTTTTGGTGTATCTTGTAACCCTAAGTATAATGTTATACATGTTATTCATTCAACAACAACAATTCGAATCAAAACTCACTTGTGCAAGCTCTAAACCTAATTCAATACGCTACATTCAATCAACTTTGGGCTAGAAACCCTAACTTTCCTGTTCAAACTCTTATTGGACCAGGATACTCTTATTGGGCCTAATGGACCAATAAACCCTTAACTTCGTTCTTTTGGGCCAAGAACCCACATTTGGGCCTTAGTTGGAACCACATTCATTCCACAATAAGTGTTTTGGGCCATAAGACTCTTCACGGGCCTTATTGGGCCGAAAACCACTCAAGTGATCATATGGGGCCGAAAACCCACCTCTTTTACCTCTTTTGGACCGTAAGCCCCTAATCGGCCCAATGGGCCGAAAAAATCATTGTTGGGCTATGCAATCTCGATTGGTAATCAAATATGAGCCCAACATCCAACTTCCTTTCCTCTCTCTCTTATTCTCGGTTTCAAAATAAAATTGAATTGATTAAAATGTGGCACCTCACTAATGCATGGTGGAAATCCATGCATATTGTCCACCATATCTCTAGGAAATTAGGGCTTAACCATCATGCAAATACCACACTAATCTCTCTCTTCTCTCTTCCTTCATATTCTCGGCCAAGAAGCAATATCACCACCTCTCTTCTCTCCAAATTTCTTCAAACACTCTCCCTCTCTAGCACAAGAAATTCCTTCTTTCATCCCTTCAAATTTTTGTGAGTTTGTGTGTGTTCAAGAAGATCGCTTCAAGCTTCACACTTGTGGTAAGATCATATAAACTCAAGTGGACCAATAAACCCTTAACTTGGTTCTTTTGGGCCAAGAACCCATATTTGGGCCTTATTTGGAACCACATTCATTTCACAATAAGTGTTTTGGGCCATAAGACTCTTCACGGGCCTTATTGGGCCGAAAACCACTCAAGTGATCACGTGGGGCCGAAAACCCATCTCTTTTACCTCTTTTGGACCGTAAGCCTCTAATGGGCCCAATGGGCCGAAAAAATTCATTTTCCGGCTATGCAATCTCGATTGGTAATCAAATATGGTCTTGTTTAGAGGATTCAGGGATGTAGTCATGAACAAAGCGCACAAAACACGATACTCCGTCCATCCAGGTTCCGATAAGATGTACCTGGACATTAAACAACATTATTGGTGGTCGAACATGAAAGCAGAGATTAGTGTCTCACTTGTGCCAAAGTTAAAGTGGAATATCAGAAGCCCTCGGGATTACTACAACAACCCGAAACTCCCGAGTGGAAATGGAAAGGATTACAATGGATTTCATAACCAAATTACCTAAGACAGCGAACGGGTTGGATGCTATCTGGGTGATTGTCGATAGATTAACCAAATCCGTCCATTTCCTGCCAATAAAGGAGACGTACAAAATAGAGAAGATAACGCGAATCTATATAAAGGACGTGGTGAGATTACATGGGGTGCCAATATCTATTATCTCCGATCTAGATAGTAGATTTACCTCTCTATTTTGGCAGTCGCTCTAGAGGGCATTGGGAACACAACTGGATATGAGCACTGCTTATCACCCTCAAACCCACGGCCAAGGCGAGCTGTCACACCCCCGAACCAGACGGCGGAAACGTCCGAGGGCTGTCGTGACTTAATTGAATATCATAACATTGAATATATATGAAACATAACAATATTCGTCACCATGCATTAATATAGTACAACCGATAAAGTTTACATGAAGTACATTGTTTAAACATTACATTCCCAAAAATAAATTGTTCGATTCGTTAATAAGTAAACTGCAAGCCATCACTGAGTACATTTTCCTTTGATTCACTGGTTACCTGAGAATACAAGTATTTTGAAAAACGTCAACATGTGAAATGTTGGTGAGTTCATAAGCGGTGTTTGAAAAGCAATGTTTTGTATCGTTTTGAAAACCACTAGAAAATCCGATATTTTCTGAAAAGAGCTTTTGAAAACATTTGTGAAGATCCATAAGTATGCTTGTTTGTTTCTATAGTTAAAAAAAATGTTCATCAAAATTGTGTACATTTTGAAACTGTATGTATTGAAAAACCCTAGGAAAACCCGATGTTTTCCTAATTCTTTGAATTCCATGAAGTTAAAATAAAACCATTGTAGCGCGTGAAGTCATTAATTCCAGGCGACGTCGGATTATTTTTGCGCATGATTAATTGCTATAAACAAGCGTTACACAAACAACCAGTTTATAACTATACTAACGATCTCGTAGGCGTCGTCCGTACTAATCACGTTATCCAACCGCCCTGAATTCAAGTAATCCCACATCCGAAGAGAAAGAGGACACAAAGACCCCGATGACTCCATTAACCGGTTGGGGATAAAAAAAGGTACGAGGGGCCCCTGACCCGCCTCGCATGAAATACCGACTTTACTAGCAATACCATAGGACCCTTGGGGACCAATAGTATAAAAGCCATTGAAAGTCCTTTTACGCGGTGTTAGATCATGTAAGACCCAACAACTCGTAAGGTAGAAGTCTTCGGGCCTTAAGATCAGGTCATTGGGCTAGCTAGGCCCAACAAACAAGATTTTACACTTTGGGGCCCAAAGATGGTGCGTAGACGTCTGTGCACTCTCACGTGTGTATTGAATTCCCCAAATGTTACTTGTATGAATCGAGGTATCGTCGCATTAGTAGTTTCGGATTTTTATTGGTTCGAGACCGAACCAATTCGTTTAACAACGATTTTTGGTATTGTTGTGAATTGTATTTTGTCGGTAGTCGCGGTGCCAATATTTGATCAAGTTGCGTGTATTGAATTAGCCTTGAAAGTTTTCTGTTTTCAGCCCCTCATTGTTTGTAAAATTTACTTTTTCAACCCTCTAATTAAATAACTTTCCGGTTTGGTCCTTAAATCATTTTTCTAGACATTTTAACACCAAAAATTATTGAAATTAATATTTTTCAGCATATTTTTCATTGAAAACAGTTTAAGTCCCTGAAAATACAGTTTTCTCGGTTATAACCCCTCTTTTTCGCAGTTTTTACAATTTTGGCCCAAATTGGAAAATTTTTGCAACTTTGGTCCTTTTTAAATTTGAAAAACATTTTAAACCTTTGAAAAGTACTTGGAACACTAGTAGTCCACTGTTTTACAGAAAAACACAGTTTTGGCCCTCCAAAACAGAAAATTTCGCATAATGGGCCCTATTGGGCCGAAATTGTCATTTTTCGCCCATTAAGCTTGAAATTTTTATTTTTAATCCTCCAAATGAGTATATTTCCAGAAAATATTTTATTGAAACTGTTTTGACACTCCTCATCCATCAGAATTCGTGATATGTCATTTTGGGCCCTTTAACTTTATATTTTTAACATTTTATGTCCAAAAATTGAGTTTTTAGCCCAAATAAAATGTTATTAAGCCATTTAGCTATTTTTCTTGGAACACTTGGTATGTAGAAATATATTTGATGCTAGTATCATTTAACATAAAGTATATCTCGATTTTTAGGGGTTAATGGCTAGATCCAACATTATAAACACACAAAAACACCCACATAAGCATAGAATCATACAAGGCATACAAAACACATATAGATCTACACTTTCACTTGTATTCCCCCCCCCCCCCACAAAACTCATAAAAACAGAAAATAGGGGGTATGAAGCTCACCTTAGGGTGTGATTTCGGTTTTTGAAGAAAAGATGGAAGAAAACTTTGTGATTTTTGGCCTTAGCACCCTTTTCTTGAAGATCTCGAGTTTGATGTGCTTCTAGGATGTAAGATCACGATTGTGGCATGAATTAGGAAAAGATTTTGATGACAAAAAGAATCTAAGTCATAGATCCAAGCATAATCTTACCTTAGATGAAGAATTTGTGGAAATATCCTCTTGAAAGCTTCCTAAATTTCGAGATCTTTGAGTGGAGAGGGAAGAAGTGTTCTTGAGTGTTCTTGAGAGAGTTTGTGAGGTGTGTGTGTGTTTGCAATGGCCGAGAGTGAGGGAGAGAGAGGGAGAAATAGACCCTTGAGGTGATATGCATGGAGATATGGAATAAGTTGCATGGATATCCAAAAGACAATAATGAGGTGTCAATTGCAAGTCAACTCTCTTCATCTCTCCTTGGGTTTGGGCCTTGGGCCGAGAGTTTTGAAGGGAAAAGGAAAAATTTGGGCTTTTTGCCCCTAAGCCCAATATTAGAGTTTGTTTGGGTGAGTTTTAACCTAAAAGAGATATAACATGATTTTTACATTTTGTTGGACTATTTTAGGTTATTCATGGATCAAAGCTTTTAATTCATTTCATTCTAGGCCCAATATGGCCCAAAATGTTAAAATAAATGATTGTGGGTCCAATTAGAGCCCAATTAGGGTTCTAAGCCCATGATAGTCAAATTGGAAGCTTATTGGTCCATTTGGGCCCAATAAGGAAGTCCTAGTCCAAAGTGGACCTAAACAAGAACTTCTAGGGTTTCCAATTGTTTGATGACTATTTGTAGCACTTGTATGATGTATTTGATTGAAGTTTTTGATGTCATAATAGTAGGTGTCACACATGCTCTTAAGTTTTTGATTCACATTAACTTGAGTGTATAGATTACATGACACAAAATTTCCAGTTGTGACATCATCCCCCCGTTAGAGGGAATTTCGTCCCGAAATTCTGTTTGATAGCTAGATTTGAGAATGCTAGAATAGGTGAGGGTACTTTTGCTTCATTTGGTCTTCGCGTTCCCACGTGAATTCTGGCCCACGCTTTGCGTTCCACCGTACTTTCACGATCGGGATGCGACTTTGCTTAGTACGCTTCACCTCCCTGTCCATGATTTCGATTGGTTCTTCAACGAACAAGAGATTCTTATTGATTTCGATTTCTTCAAGAGGAATGATAAGGGTTTCATCTGATAGGCACTTCTTCAGATTAGAGACATGAAACACGGGGTGTACACCGTTTAGCTCTGCGGGTAGTTGCAGTCTGTAGGCTACCGGACCTATTCGGGCGACGATTTCGAAAGGTCCAATGTATCGCGGGTTCAGCTTTCCCCGTTTTCCGAAACGTATAACCCCTTTCCAGGGTGGGACTTTCAACAGTACTCGATCGCCGACCTGAAATTCTAAGGGATTTCGCCGTTTGTCGGTGTAGCTCTTTTGTCGGTCACGCGATGCTTGCAATCGAGCTCTGATTTGAACGATCTTTTCCGTGGTTTCGCGAATGATCTCCGGTCCCGTTAGTGCCTTGTCCGACGTATGTGTTCTTGCTAGCTGGGTATCACCTACTTCAGCCCAACATAACAGTGATCTACATTTACGCCCGTATAGTGCTTCGAAAGGAGCCACCTTGATGCTCGAATGATAACTGTTGTTATATGAGAACTCGATCAAAGGTAGGTGGGTATCCCAAGACTTCCCAAAGTCTATCACACATGCACGAAGCATGTCTTCAAACATTTGAATGGTTCGCTCACATTGGCCGTCCGTTTGTGGGTGATACGCGGTGCTCATGTCGAGATGAGTTCCCATTGCCTTGTGGAGTGATTGCCAAAAGCGCGATGTGAACCTACTGTCCCTATCCGAGATAATAGATTTTGGCACTCCATGGAGTCTCACGATTTCTCGTAGGTACAAACGCGTCAATCTCTCCATCTTGTAGGATTCCTTGATTGGCAGGAAATGGGCAGATTTTGTCAGTCGGTCGATTATTACCCATATGGTGTCCAGTCCGTTCGACGTCTTGGGTAGCTTGGTCACGAAATCCGTAGAAATCCCCTCCCATTTCCACTCAGGGATTGCCGGTTGCTGTAACAATCCTGAGGGTTTCTGGTATTCCACCTTTACTTTGGCGCACGTAAGGCACTTACTAACGTAGGTCGCGATTTCCGCCTTCATGTTAGGCCACCAATAGTGTTGTTTAATATCCAAATACATCTTGTCTGAACCGGGATGAATGGAGTATCGTGTCTTGTGGGCTTCCTTCATAACGGCCTCCCTAAATCCCCCGATTTTTGGGACCCAAATACGGTTCATGAAGTAGTATACCCCATTCTCCCTTGCTTCTAGGTTCTTCTCCATCCCGCGCAATGCCTCGCTAGCTCTATTTTCCGTTTTCATAGCCTCCGACTGGACTGATGCAATTTGAGTGGCCAGATGAGATTGAATGGTTATCGAGAGAGTTTTCGTACGACGATTAGAGTACTCCTTCCGACTTAATGCATCAGCTACCACGTTGGCCTTGCCTGGGTGGTACTTGATCTCACATTCGTAGTCGTTTAGCAATTCCACCCATCTTCGTTGTCTCATGTTCAGCTCCTTCTGGTTCAAGATGTGCTGGAGACTCTTGTGGTCCGTGAAGATGGTGCACTTTGTACCGTACAGGTAGTGCCTCCAAATTTTCAGAGTGAAGACCACGGCTCCCAATTCTAGGTCATGGGTCGTGTAGTTTACTTCGTGCGACTTTAGTTGGCGGGACGCGTATGCTATCACTCTTCCACGTTACATGAGAACGCAACCTAAGCCCTGATTCGACGCGTCACAGTAGACTACAAAATCTTCCGTTCCTTTAGGTAGAGATAGTACGGGAGCGCTACAGAGAGCTTGCTTCAAGGTTCGAAACGCAATCTCTTGTTTGTCTGTCCATTTGAATGGTACGCCCTTTTGCGTAAGTGAGGTAAGCGGCTTGGCGATCTTAGAGAAGTTATAGTAGCCTGCTAGGCCTAAGAACTAACGAATTTATGTGGGCGTCGTCGGGGTTGCCCATCCTTCCACAGCTTTGACCTTAGAGGGATCCACATGAATTCCATCTTGGCTAACTACGTGGCCTAGGAAGTTCACATTCCGGAGCCAGAACTCACACTTGGAGAGTTTGGCGTAAAGCTTTTCCGATCGTAGAGTTTCTAGGACTTGTCGGAGATGTTGGCCATGCTCTTCTTTGCTTCGAGAATAGACGAGGATGTCATCGATAAACACAATGACGAAGTTGTCAAAAAACGGTCGGCAGATTCGATTCATTAGGTCCATAAATGCGGCAGGTGCATTTGTTAGACCGAAGGGCATTACGACGAATTCATAATGTCTGTAGCAGGTTCGGAAAGCGGTTTTAGGAATATCCTCTTCCCGGACTTTGAGTTGATGGTATCCGGACCGTAGATCTATTTTAGAAAAATAACTAGCTCCTTGGAGCTGGTCGAATAGATCATCGATTCGCGGGAGTGAGTAGCGGTTTTTAACAGTGAGTTTATTTAACTCTCTGTAATCGATGCACATTCTGAAAGATCCGTCCTTCTTTTTGACAAAGAGCACTGGAACTCCCCATGGCGAGTAGCTAGGTCGGATAAATCCCTTGTCCAGAAGCTCACTGAGTTGGCTGGACAATTCCTGCATTTCAACAGGAGCCAACCGATAGGGTGATTTAGCGAGAGGAGTTGCTCCTGGAATGAGGTCGATTCGAAACTCAACCTGTCTCTCTAGGGGTACTCCCGGAAGATCTTCAGGAAACATGTCTGGAAATTCACACGCTACCGGAATATCTTGGATGTTAGTTCCTTCCTTGGCCTTATCCACTATGTGAGCCAAGAACGCCAAGTTGTTCTTTCGTAGATGTTTTTGTGCCTTGATGCACGAGATGAGACGAAGATTCATGCTGGGTTTGTCCCCGTAAATTACTAGGGTTTCGTGATTTGGGAGACGAAGGCGAACGACCTTCTCGTGGCACATAATCTCAGCATGGTGGGGGCTTAACCAATCCATGCCGATGATCGCATCGAAACTCCTAATTGATACTGGCATTAGGTCTATTCGAAAGACGTGTTGGTTAAGGGTTAGGGTACATCCGATGTAGATTTCCCCAGTGGATTCGGTTTTCCCATTGGCGATTTCCACCGTATAGGTTTCATTTAGCTTTTGGGGTTGTTGTTTTAACAAATGTTTAAACTTCTTGCTTACGAAACTTCGCTCCGCTCCGGTGTCAAATAAGATGCATGCATAAGTGTGGTTTATGAGAAACGTACCGGTCACAACTACGGGGTCCTGAACTGCCTCACCCTGACCCATAGTCAGCATCCTTCCTGCTCCTCTGTTTCCTGAATTGTTGTTGTTAGGGAAATCTTGGCGGAAATGCCCCGTCCTTCCACACCTGAAGCAGGTGTGGCTAGGCCCTGCATTATGGCCGCCGGCATTGGTGTTGTTGTTATTGCGGTGGTTGTGTTGTTGTTGTTGTTGTGGTTGTTTCCCTGATTTTGATTCTGGGGAGGATAAGTCCTGCAGTATCTTGCAGTGTGTCCCCTTCGGTTGCAACTGGTGCAATGGAATTCCCTGCATTCGCCGTGATGATGGAGACCGCACTTATTACATTTGGGAAGATTACCAGAATAGGGTCTTGAAGCATTTGAAGCGGCTGAGGCTGGAGCATGTGGTGTGGCTGGAACCGGTGCGGTGATAGCGTTAACTGCCACTGTCTGCTGCTTTTTAGAGGTCTCGGGGCCCTGACGTCCCTTCCTCTTGTTGTTCTTCCCTTTCTTGCCATCACCCTCACTTTTCTTCTCAGCCTCCACTGGCTTCTCGCCCTTCTTGTTGTTATGATCATACAGCCTCTTCGCCAATCTCTTCGCACTGTCAAACGTTTCAAGGTTCGCAGCTATCACATTCCCTTGAATGGGTGATGTCAGTCCCCAGATGAATCGTTCAATCTTCTTTCCTTCCGAGGTGATCATACCCAGGCACAACAGAGATAGTTCACTAAATCTCGATATGTAAGCATCGATGTTCGCATTATGCACAGTGAGGTTCCATAGCTCTTGCTCCATCTTCTGTATTTTGCCTCGTGGGCAGTATTCAGCCATTAACATTTCTTTCATCTCTGTCCACGGCATAGAGTTGGCTACAGGGAGCGTCATGGCTTCCACGTGTCCGTTCCACCAAGTGAGTGCTTGGTCCACAAAAGTGCAGGCCGCGAACTTCACCTTCATCTGCTCGGGGCATTCGCATATCTCGAATACCGACTCCACCTTTTCAATCCATCACTTCAGAGTGATCACCCCTCCAGTGCCATTGAAAGTTCGTGGTTTAGCGTTTGTGAAGTCCTTGTAGGTACATGTTTTGGTAGATCCTTGGTTCATCCCATTGTTCGAACTTCCTGCCCCTTGCCCGTTGCCTCCTCCATTATTCCCCTGATGGAGTTGTGCCATAGCTGCGGTGACCGCAGCAGACAGGGCTGCCTGGAATGCAGTGGAGTCAACCTCAGGTGGAGTTGGTCCTGGGTTTCCACGAGTAGGTCGGAGAGGCATCTTTCTGTCACGAAACGGAAAGATGTTGAGTGTATGTGGTTTCTATGAGGTTGTGATCCTACTAACTAGGTGCATGGTACGAATTTAGGCATTACTACCATTGGACATACAATCATAACATCTCAACACATAACAATTTGTAATATCATAGCAAAGCACACAAAAGTTCATTAATATTATCCGCATTTAATACAAGAAAATTTTGCTCGTAAGAGCATACATAAGTGACGCTATTTCGACAGCATAACGGCTCTATGAGTAGTGTAGTCACTTAAACATGGAGTCGGAGTACATAGCATAGTTCCTAACGACCTACTAAGACAAGTCTATCCCTCCTACTAAGACAAGTCTATCCCTAACCGTGATGAGCTGCATCCGGAGGTGGTGCCGAGGATGTGGATGCTCCCTGAAGACGAGCCACCAAGCGTTCTACGTCCTGAAGTCGAGACTCCCACCTTACCTGCCTCATGTGAAACTCCCGAAGGACGTCACGCGTCTCCTGTTCCGCACGCTCGACCCTAGTCCACAGCTGGCGTACCTGATCAGCAGTGCCCTGAGCAAGGTCGCCGGTGTAGGGCTCGGTCGGCCGGTCCTCCGTCCCTCAGGTCAAAGAACTCACGTGACATGCCAAACGGGGGTCGCTGTCCCTGATGTCTGCTCCATCTCCAAAGATCAATGCCCCAAGGAGGGGTAGGACCAGTGGGGCCCACACGATAAGCAGGCACCATGATCGGGTAAGGGGGGTTGATGACCTCGGACTCCGCGTCCGAATCACCCCCTTCGCTGTCATCGAGCTCCTCTTCGAAATTCTCTTCGTCTTCTTCGGGTTCGGCAGGCTCGCCCTCGACTTCTGCCTCCGGTTCCCCGTCAGATTCCTCTTCGGGGTCTTCCTCAGGTTCTTCTTCAGGTTCTTCCTCAGGCTCCTCCTCCTCTAGCTATCCGTTGTTTCCCTGATTAGGGAAATAGGGGTCTCCAGGGTGATGAAAACCAGCCATGCTGTCTGCGCGAGTATGTAAATATGCTAATATTATTCCTAAGGCGCCACGACTATTGCATAAGCTAAACAGGCATTCTCTTTTTGGTGCTAAAAGGGTATAGTTTTAGGTTCCCTAGCTATCCCGATATCATCAGGACGTGTGTTAGTTTTACTTTGGAGAGAATGTAGTTGATCAGGCTACATCCACTCCTTGGTACCACTAAGAACAGTTCCGAATTAACCGAGATACTAGCATTATTGTGTTTGGTTCGGCGTTATGTTCTTATTCCTAATGCAAGCAAGGGTGTTTTATTTACTTGTTTTGTTCAGAGTTATGTTAGTCCCTCTTTTTGGTTTATAGTTGCATATCAATGTGTGGCTAGACATGCTAGTTCACTATAAACAAGGCTGGTACCAACCTGTCACACCCCCGAACCAGACGGCGGAAACGTCCGAGGGCTGTCGTGACTTAATTGAATATCATAACATTGAATATATATGAAACATAACAATATTCGTCACCATGCATTAATATAGTACAACCGATAAAGTTTACATGAAGTACATTGTTTAAACATTACATTCCCAAAAATAAATTGTTTGATTCGTTAATAAGTAAACTGCAAGCCATCACTGAGTACATTTTCCTTTGATTCACTGGTTACCTGAGAATACAAGTATTTTGAAAAACGTCAACATGTGAAATGTTGGTGAGTTCATAAGCGGTGTTTGAAAAGCAATGTTTTGTATCGTTTTGAAAACCACCGAAAATCCGATATTTTCTGAAAAGAGCTTTTGAAAACATTTGTGAAGATCCATAAGTATGCTTGTTTGTTTCTATAGTTAAAAAAATGTTCATCAAAATTGTGTACATTTTGAAACTGTATGTATTGAAAAACCCTAGGAAAACCCGATGTTTTCCTAATTCTTTGAATTCCATGAAGTTAAAATAAAACCATTGTAGCGCGTGAAGTCATTAATTCCAGGCGACGTCGGATTATTTTTGCACATGATTAATTGCTATAAACAAGCGTTACACAAACAACCAGTTTATAACTATACTAACGATCCCGTAGGCGTCGTCCGTACTAATCACGTTATCCAACCTCCCTGACTTCGAGTAATCCCACATCCGAAGAGAAAGAGGACACAAAGACCCCGATGACTCCATTAACCGGTTGGGGATAAAAAAAGGTACGAGGGGCCCTTGACCCGCCTCGCATGAAATACCGACTTTACTAGCAATACCATAGGACCCTTGGGGACCAATAGTATAAAAGCCATTGAAAGTCCTTTTACGCGGTGTTAGATCATGTAAGACCCAACAACTCGTAAGGTAGAAGTCTTCGGGCCTTAAGATCAGGTCATTAGGCTAGCTAGGCCCAACAAACAAGATTTTACACTTTGGGGCCCAAAGATGGTGCGTAGATGTCTGTGCACTCTCACGTGTGTATTGAATTCCCCAAATGTTACTTGTATGAATCGAGGTATCGTCGCATTAGTAGTTTCGGATTTTTATTGGTTCGAGACCGAACCAATTCGTTTAACAACGATTTTTGGTATTGTTGTGAATTGTATTTTGTTGGTAGTCGCGGTGCCAATATTTGATCAAGTTGCGTGTATTGAATTAGCCTTGAAAGTTTTCTGTTTTCAGCCCCTCATTGTTTGTAAAATTTACTTTTTCAACCCTCTAATTAAATAACTTTCCGGTTTGGTCCTTAAATCATTTTTCTAGACATTTTAACACCAAAAATTATTGAAATTAATATTTTTCAGCATATTTTTCATTGAAAACAGTTTAAGTCCCTGAAAATACAGTTTTCTCGGTTATAACCCCTCTTTTTCGCAGTTTTTACAATTTTGGCCCAAATTGGAAAATTTTTGCAACTTTGGTCCTTTTTAAATTTGAAAAGCATTTTAAACCTTTGAAAAGTACTTGGAACACTAGTAGTCCACTGTTTTACAGAAAAACACAATTTTGGCCCTCAAAAACAGAAAATTTCGCATAATGGGCCCTATTGGGCCGAAATTGTCATTTTTAGCCCATTAAGCATGAAATTTTTATTTTTAATCCTCCAAATGAGTATATTTCCAGAAAATATTTTATTGAAACTGTTTTGACACTCCTCATCCATCATAATTCGTGATATGTCATTTTGGGCCCTTTAACTTTATATTTTTAACATTTTATGTCCAAAAATTGAGTTTTTAGCCCAAATAAAATGTTATTAAGCCATTTAGCTATTTTTCTTGGAACACTTGGTATGTAGAAATATATTTGATGCTAGTATCATTTAACATAAAGTATATCTCGATTTTTAGGGGTTAATGGCTAGATCCAACATTATAAACACACAAAAACACCCACATAAGCATAGAATCATACAAGGCATACAAAACACATATAGATCTACACTTTCACTTGTATTCCCCCCCCCCCCCCCAAAAAAAACTCATAAAACAGAAAATAGGGGGTATGAAGCTCACCTTAGGGTGTGATTTCGGTTTTTGAAGAAAAGATGGAAGAAAACTTTGTGATTTTTGGCCTTAGCACCCTTTTCTTGAAGATCTCGAGTTTGATGTGCTTCTAGGATGTAAGATCACGATTTTGGCATGAATTAGGAAAAGATTTTGATGACAAAAAGAATCTAAGTCATAGATCCAAGCATAATCTTACCTTAGATGAAGAATTTGTGGAAATATCCTCTTGAAAGCTTCCTAAATTTCGAGATCTTTGAGTGGAGAGGGAGGAAGTGTTCTTGAGTGTTCTTGAGAGAGTTTGTGAGGTGTGTGTGTGTGTTTGCAATGGCCGAGAGTGAGGGAGAGAGAGGGAGAAATAGACCCTTGAGGTGATATGCATGGAGATATGGAATAAGTTGCATGGATATCCAAAAGACAATAATGAGGTGTCAATTACAAGTCAACTCTCTTCATCTCTCCTTGGGTTTGGGCCTTGGGCCGAGAGTTTTGAAGGGAAAAGGAAAAATTTGGGCTTTTTGCCCCTAAGACCAATATTAGAGTTTGTTTGGGTGAGTTTTAACCTAAAAGAGATATAACATGATTTTTACATTTTGTTGGACTATTTTAGGTTATTCATGGATCAAAGCTTTTAATTCATTTCATTCTAGGCCCAATATGGCCCAAAATGTTAAAATAAATGATTGTGGGTCCAATTAGAGCCCAATTAGGGTTCTAAGCCCATGATAGTCAAATTGGAAGCTTATTGGTCCATTTGGGCCCAATAAGGAAGTCCTAGTCCAAAGTGGACCTAAACAAGAACTTCTAGGGTTTCCAATTGTTTGATGACTATTTGTAGCACTTGTATGATGTATTTGATTGAAGTTTTTGATGTCATAATAGTAGGTGTCACACATGCTCTTAAGTTTTTGATTCACATTAACTTGAGTGTATAGATTACATGACACAAAATTTCCAGTTGTGACACGAGCAAACTATTCAAACGCTTGAAGACATGCTCCAAGCCTATGTGATTAATTTTGGCAAAGCATGGGATACCCACTTTCCCTTAATCGAGTTCTCGTACAACAACAGTTATCACACGAACATTAAGGTGGCTCCTTTCAAAGCTTTGTATGGCCGGAAATATAGATCACCTCTTTGATGGGCTGAGGTGGGAGACACTCAGCTGGCATGAGGGCAAACACCGAACAACATTCTTACATGACCTGAGATCATTCGAGAAATAATAGAGAAAATAGTTCAAATCAGGGCACGACTCCAAGCATCACGAGACCGACAAAAGAGTTATACTGATAATAGGCGAAAGCCTTTGGAATTCCAAGTAGGTGATCGCGTACTACTGAAAGTCTCTCCCTGGAAGGGGATGGTACAATTCGGAAGGTGGGGCAAGCTAAACCCACGATACATCGGGCCATTCGAGATCCTTGCCCGGATTGGTCCAGTGGCCTACATACTACAACTACCCTTAGAACTTAGCAACGTACATCTCGTATTCCACGTGTACAATCTGAAAAAGTGCCTATTAGATGAAACCCTCATTGTTCTCTTGGATGAGATCGAGGTGAATGAGAATCTTCTGTTCGTCAAAGAACCAGTTGAAATAATGGACAGGGAAGTGAAGCGTACAAAACAAAGTTGCATGTTGATTGTGAAGGTTCGATGGAATGCAAAGCGCGGACCGAAATTCACATGGTAATGCGAAGATCAAATGATGCAAAAGTACCCTCACCTGTGACATCCCCAAAATCTCGGCCAGAAAAGACCGATTTCATTTATGCTTTTTAAATAATTTCAGAGTAAATCCTTTTGATATAAAAGAGTTGCGGAATTTGTTCCCAAAACAAAACATGATAAAATAATATTTATCAAAGCATTTCATCAAGAGATGCATTTTCATTATATAATCAAAACTCGGGATGTCATGTTTCGATACAGACCATAAAGCATAAACGATAACATTACAAGTCATTCAACAAATATATACATATACATACTTGTAAACAAAACAACTTGATGATTCAACCATCTTATGCCCTTGCGCCACTTCCTGTAATACAAATAAAACTGAGTGGGTCAGGCTTGGGAGCCTGGTGAGCATATAGGGTTTTCAACCCACAATAAATAAATTATATTTAATTTCACCAACCAATCACTATCTCGATTACCCATTCCCGTTATCCTCACTTTACGTCCCTAAAATAACATCTATCTCAAGGGACATAATCTAGGATTTTCATTGGGACGGACATTACTGCTAAGGGGTTTCCTCAACAATAGATATCCTAAAGGCAACCATGAGGGGGATAGAGTACACCGGTGAACACATCGTTCACAACACCTACAGGTTATGAACCTGCTAGCGTTCCACAAGACTGTCTAGAAAGAGTCCGTGGTCGTTATCCATACTCCGCTGAATAACTAGATCAACAACAACAACAACATCGAGCCCTCTCATCTGTTTATTACACACCAACTATCTACCCATGTTCTACCCAACATATTAGTAGATAAAAATATATATTTTCATACATAGTTTAAAACCTGTATATCATTTTCATTCAATACATATTCCACATAACAGATGAGGCACACCCACATAACACGTATTTCATAGAAAGTAAATCAGATCTATGAGATAGCAGAGAATGAATATACATTCACACTTATAACAACAAAATTATACACATAAACAACAATATGCTTAATACACTCAAACCATACGTGTATTATTATCGTGTTTATGAAAGGTAGTATACACTCACTTGATCAGAAGACGATTAGACAACACTACGGCTTGTAGAAGTAGTAATCCTCAGCAGATCTGGAAGATCTCTACAAAAATCGAACTTCTTGCGGGCAGAGCTTCGGCTCGGAAATCGCACCTCTCGGGATCTTCGGGATCTCGGGACTTGCTTCGGGGCTCGAGAATATTACCGGGGCTTCGGGGTACTTCTAGCACGCAAATCGAGGTAAAAAGGGAGAGAGAAGAGAGAAAATAGCAAAAGAACTCGGCTGCCCTCGCATCCTATTTATAGGAGGCTGGAGCCTCGGAGTACGCGGGGCGTACTCGTCCGAAATTGTCATGGCGTTCGTCATCCGAAGAACTCGAGTGCGAAGGTCGTCATGCTTCGCTGTACGCGGGGCGTACAGCAGTACGCTGGGCGTACTTCGGATATGCCCGGTGACTCCCCTTCGGATAATACCGAGTTTAATAATTAAATTTAATTATTAATTATTTAGTAAACTTCAGAAATTCATATCTTCTTCATACGAACTCCGTTTTCGACGTTCTTTATATCCACGCGTAGGTGAGACTACGCTCTACAACTTTCGTTTAGATGTAACAGCCCAGAATTTCAGGTATTGCTTTAAAACTATTTTTGGGGGCATTTTAGGAAGGGACACGGCGAGTTGGAGCTAGACTCGCCGAGTAGGACCGCAGACTTGGTCGCGGGTTCGCGACTGGACTCGACGAGTCCAGATATGGACTCGGCGAGTCGACGCTGTTCAGCAGAAACCCTAGCCGTTTGGTTTTGGATCGTATATAACGCCTCTTAGGCCGTCATTGTCCGTCTGTTGGTCGATTGAGAAGAACCCTAATCGTTGTAGACGTCTAGAGCAGGAGAGAAAGCTATTGGAACTTGGAGGAACTTGTTAGGCAAGAAGAAGAAGAGTTTGGCCAAAGGAATATCAAGGAGGATCGAGTCCTGAGGTTTGGGGACACAGAGAGTGCGTTTTCAGGTAACACTCGGACCATTTCTGTTATTTTGATGTGTATACGAATCTAGGGTTTATGAAGCCCATTTAGTGATTAGGTGGGTTATTATGTTATTACCCAGACGTTTATACCCCAGTAATAGGATGTTTAGAAGTCTAGAAAGCCCCATGATTGTATATCTCGGGACCATACGTATTTCAGGAAGCAGTTTCTCGTCTGCATGGCATGGACTCGCCGAGTCCAATGATCAGACTCGGCGAGTCCAGAAAGCAGATCACTATGGACTGTGTCATCGTGGGCATGGACTGGTTGAGCCGATTCGGCGCTGTCATCGACTGTGAGCGCCAGTTGGTGACTATACTAGACCATGGTGGGGGAGTTCTTTCGGTGTACGGCGAGGGTACCCGTTCGGGATCAGCTTTTTGTTCGGCCGCTAGGGCGAGGCAGTGTCTACAGCAGGGCTGTAAGGGTTTTGTGGCGTATGTGATGGATACGCGGGAGGTTTCCGAGAGACCGAAATCAGTTGAGGAGGTTCCTGTCGTGCGCGAGTTTTCAGATGTTTTCCCCGAGGAGTTGCCGGGAGTACCTCCTGTGAGGCAAGTAGAGTTTGGTATCGATCTAGTTCCGGGGGCCGCGCCTATTGCTAAAGTGCCTTATCGTCTTGCACCTCCAGAGATGCAAGAGTTGTCCTCGCAGCTCCAGGAGTTGCTGGGGAAGGGATTCATTCGGCCGAGCAGCTCGCCATGGGGAGCACCTATTCTGTTCGTCAAGAAGAAGGATGGTTCACACCGGATGTGCATTGATTACCGGGAGTTGAACAAGTTAACGGTCAAGAACCGTTACCCGTTGCCGAGGATCGATGATTTATTCGATCAGTTGCAGGGAGCATCTTGGTTTTCCAAGATCGATCTGAGGTCAGGGTACCATCAGGTGAGAGTGCGGGATGGGGATGTCCAGAAGACAGCATTTAGGACGCGATATGGGCATTATGAGTTTGTGGTGATGCCTTTCGGGCTCACCAATGCCCCGGCTGTGTTCATGGATCTCATGAATAGGGTATGCAGACCGATGTTGGATCGGTCAGTGATTGTATTTATCGACGACATTCTGGTGTATTCTAGATCTAGAGAGCAGCATGAGGAGCATTTGAGGGAGGTCCTCGAGGTATTGAGGTCGGAGAAGCTTTATGCAAAGTTCTCCAAATGTGACTTCTGGCTGCGGGAGGTCCAATTTCTAGGACATGTTGTCAATCAGAAAGGGATATTGGTCGATCCGGCCAAGGTTGAGGCGGTAATGAGTTGGGAGGTGCCGAAGTCACCTTCTGAGATCAGGAGCTTCCTTGGGTTGGCAGGGTATTATCGGAGATTCATCAAGGATTTCTCCAAGATCGCAGTGCCACTCACCAGATTGACCCGGAAGGGTGTTGCATTCTCATGGGGGCCCGAGCAGCAGACCTCCTTTGAGACACTTCGCCAGAGGTTGTGCGAAGCCCCGGTATTAGCCCTCCCAGAAGGGATGGAAGATTTTGTGGTATATTGCGACGCATCGATTTCGGGACTGGGGGCAGTGTTGATGCAGAGGGGTCATGTGATAGCGTATGCATCGAGGCAGCTGAAGCCTCATGAGGCGAGATATCCCACGCATGATTTAGAGTTGGGGGCGGTAGTGTTCGCTCTCAAGATTTGGCGTCACTACCTGTATGGGGTTCGATGTACGATATACACGGACCACAAGAGCTTGAAATATTTGATGGATCAGCCCAACCTAAATATGCGTCAGAGGAGGTGGTTGGATGTGGTCAAGGATTATGATTGTGAGATCCTGTACCACCCAGGCAAGGCTAATGTGGTAGCCGACGCATTGAGCCGCAGGGTGGAGAGCACACCATTGCGAGAGGTATGCTTGAGACTGACTGTGATGACTCCAGTATTGGATGCTATTCGTGGGGCACAGGCAGAGGCTGTGCGACCAGAAATGCAGAAGAAAGAGCGGGTTGTGGGGTTAATTTCAGAGTTCGTTAAGGATGGGCGAGGGCTTATGACGTTTCAGGGTCGGATCTGGGTACCGTTCGTGGGCAGTACGCGTATTACCTTGATGGAAGAGGCTCATAGATCGAAATTCTCGATCCATCCCGGTGCTACAAAGATGTATTTGGATTTGAGGAAGGAGTATTGGTGGCCCTGTATGAAGAGGGACGTGGCATGGTTCGTTGAGAGGTGCTTGACCTGCCGTAGGGTGAAGGCCGAGCACCAGAGACCGCATGGCAAGTTACAACCATTGGAGATTCCCGAGTGGAAGTGGGAACAGATCACTATGGATTTCATCACCAAATTGCCGAGGACTGTCAGGGGAGTTGATGCAATTTGGGTGATTGTGGATAGGTTGACGAAGAGTGCACACTTCCTTGCCATCAGTGAGAGTTCTTCAGCGGAGAAATTGGCGGAGATATATGTGAGATAGGTGGTATCTCGGCATGGGGTACCGATTTCGATTGTTTCAGACCGTGATGTGCGTTTCACTTCCAGGTTCTGGAAGAAATTTCATGAGGAGCTGGGTACTAAATTGCATTTTAGTACCGCATACCATCCCCAGACAGACGGTCAGAGCGAGCGGACGATTCAGACATTGGAAGACATGCTTAGAGCGTGTGTGTTAGACTTCGGGGGTAGCTAGGATGCGCATTTACCCTTGGCTGAGTTTTCCTACAACAACAGCCATCATTCGAGCATTGGTATGCCACCTTTTGAGTTGTTGTATGGTAGGAGGTGTCGGACTCCCATTTACTGGGGAGAGGTGGGACAGAGAGTGATGGGCAGTACAGAGATCGTACTCCAGACGACAGAGCAGATTCAGCAGGTTAGGCAGAGGTTATTGACCGCTCAGAGCCGACAGAAGAGTTATGCGGACAGACGCCGGTCCGAGCTTGAATTCCAGGTTGGCGACTTCGTTCTCCTGAAGGTTTCTCCTTGGAAAGGAGTGATCCGGTTCAGGAAGAGGGGCAAGTTGGGACCCCGGTTCATAGGCCCATTTCGGGTAATTGCAAGAGTAGGTCGGGTAGCTTATCGGCTAGAGTTGCCAGCAGAGTTGGGACAGATTCACAATACCTTTCACGTATCACAGTTGAGGAAGTGCATAGCCGATGAATCGGCGGTGGTTCCGTTAGAGGATATTCAGGTGGATGCGAGTCTGAATTACGCCGAGAGGCCAGTAGCTATCAGGGATCGGAAGATCAAGGTTCTGCGAAACAAGGAGGTACCTCTGGTGTTGGTTCAGTGGCAACACCGGAAGGGATCGGATATGACTTGGGAGCCGGAACGTGAGATGCAGGAGCAACATCCAGAGTTATTCGCAGAGTGAGACTTCGAGGGCGAAGTCTAGTTCTAGTGGGGGAGAGTTGTAACAGCCCAGAATTTCAGGTATTGCTTTAAAACTATTTTTGGGGGCATTTTAGGAAGGGACTCGGCGAGTTGGAGCCAGACTCGCCGAGTAGGACCGCAGACTTGGTCGCGGGTTCGCGACTGGACTCGACGAGTCCAAATATGGACTCGGCGAGTCGACGCTGTTCAGCAGAAACCCTAGCCGTTTGGTTTTGGATCGTATATAACGCCTCTTAGGCCGTCATTGTCCGTCTTTTGGTCGATTGAGAAGAACCCTAATCGTTGTAGACGTCTAGAGCAGGAGAGAAAGCTATTGGAACTTGGAGGAACTTGTTAGGAAAGAAGAAGAAGAGTTTGGCCAAAGGAATATCAAGGAGGATCGAGTCCTGAGGTTTGGGGACACAGAGAGTGCGTTTTCAGGTAACACTCGGACCATTTCTGTTATTTTGATGTGTATACGAATCTAGGGTTTATGAAGCCGATTTAGTGATTAGGTGGGTTATTATGTTATTACCCAGACGTTTATACCCCAGTAATAGGATGTTTAGAAGTCCAGAAAGCCCCATGATTGTATATCTCGGGACCATACGTATTTCAGGAAGCAGTTGCTCGTCTGCATGGCATGGACTCGCCGAGTCCAATGATCAGACTCGGCGAGTAGCTTGAAGATTTACTGGGACTCGCCGAGTTGTTCTTCAGACTCGGCGAGTAGCTTGAAGATTCACTGGGACTCGTCGAGTTGTTCTTCAGACTCGGCGAGTGGAGTCGGGGTGGCCCCGCGATTCTTCCATGTGGATCTCGTCGAGTCAAGGGGGATACTCGACGAGTAGATAGGGAATCCCAGAGAGTTGGAGGACGTCTAGACTCGCCGAGTCGCCATGGTACTCGCCGAGTCCGGTCGAGTTGACCGTTGACCGTTGACCAGAGTTGACCTAAGTCTGACTTCTTAGGGATAGTCACACTTAGAAGATATATGTGTTAATGAGATATGTGATGTTATAGGAAGTTGTAGCTCGTCGGATTGTGCACGAGTGATTTCAGGATTTGCTAGCTTTCAGCATTCACGAGGTGAGTCTTCTCACTATACTGTACCCAGGAGGGTTTGACTGTGTGACCAGAAGGTCGGATACGATATGTGATATGTATGCTATATGTGGTAAGATATTTGTTATATGAGCTATGTATGTCATGTGGGCCGGAAGGCAATATGTTATGGGCCGGAAGGCGTGGTGTTGAGGACCGGAAGGTCAGGGCCTGGAAAGGCGTATGTACGTAAGTTGTATATTGGGGAACTCACTAAGCATTTATGCTTACAGTTGTTATGTATGTGTTTCAGGTACTAGCGAGGACCGTGGGAAGGCGCCGGCGTGATCGATACACACTGAAGAATGCTTTTATGATCTTGGGATTTTGAATACTTGTATTTGACGGAATACTTAAACTACTTATGCCTTGTTTTGAATGGAAATAATTATATTTTAAAAATGAAAAATTTGTTTGAAAATTTGCGTTGTTACAATTGGTATCAGAGCCTAGGTTTGAGGGATTCGGGTGCACCTTCGGGGGTAACTGAACTCAAACCGAGGATTTGAGGAAACTTTTTAAATAAAGGCATAAACTTTTGTAAATGGTTCTGTGGTAAGCAAGAAAGAAGCAGTGTGTACGATCAGTCAGCGCCCGAACGGTAAAGATCCCCAAAATACCTTACAATATTATATGATATGAATTGTTATGCATGCTAGAAGACTAGGTATTCATGATAGGACTAGAGTGGCCTGATTTGTGATGCCTTAGTCTAGGGAAGTTTGCATATATGAGATACTTTGCTAGTATGCGGGTAGATAGTGCATATCAGAAGTAGAGTACTCACTATCCGGAGTTTGGGGAGGAAGACTTGGGATGAACGCTGATGCGGTGTGGTCGGTAGTATTGGGCCCGTACTACCGAGGACACCGGGTCAGGGGGAGGCCCAAGTAAGAATCCCTGGAGATCGGAGACTGAGTAGGGTTGCGTTATCGAGTGCAATTACACTCGCTGGAGTCTCTGATAGTTTTATGTTGTATTTCAGAGACATCATGGTTAGACCACGCCACGGAGCGAGTTCGAGCGGTGTGAGTGACGAGGAGATTCGTCAGATGATTCACGAGGAGGTGGCGGCGGCGATCCGGGCTGAGATCCCGGAGATGTTTGGGTCTATTAAGACCACCCTGATGGAGACGTTCGATGAGCGGTATGCCGCATTGACTGAGGCTGCAACCGCTGCAGCTACCGCAGCTGTGGCCGCTGCTAGGCCACAGGGGGTTGACTCGTTGCTGTTCCGAGAGTTCAGCAACATGAAGCCACCAGAGTTCGATGGGACGCAAGATCCGATTGCTGCGATGAGGTGGATCGCAGATATAGAGGGGTGCTTCTACACTTGTTCATGCCCGGAGCACCTGAGGGTACGGTTCGCTTTGAACCAGCTCCGTCTGGGAGCGAAGGACTGGTGGAAGTTCGTGACGGCGAACTTCACTTTGGCAGAAACTACGGCGGTGACATGGGATGGGTTCACTGCCATGTTCAGGGATGAGTACGTGCCCCTGGTGGAGCGGGAACGATTGGTTCAGGAGTTCTTAACCCTCAAGCAGGGTACTGACTCGGTGGCGGCGATCACGCGGAAGTTTCATGAAAGGGCGATGTTTTGCCCCGAGCTGGTGGCCACGGAGCAGGCTCGGATGAGCCGGTACTTGGGTGTTCTGAGGAGGGAGATCCGGGAGTTTGTGTCAAACTCCACTTACCATACTTTTACTGAGCTTCAGGCGAATGCCAGGAAGCGTGAGATCGAGTTGGAGACTCAGGCCAGGGAGGAGGCCGAGTCTCAGCAGGCAGACCGGCGGCCGGCTCAGTCTCAGCCGGCAGCCAAGCGGATCAAGTCCGCCGATTCGAGGACGGGAGGTTCGAAGAGCCGCACTTGCGGAAAGTGCGGCAAGGGTCACGATGGGGTGTGTCGAGCCGGTGCTTGCTACAAGTGCGGCAAGGAGGGGCACATTGCTAGGGAGTGCCCCAAGGGGTTTATGGTTTGCTTTCATTGCAACCAGACCGGCCATCGGAAGGCCGAGTGCCCTCAGCTTCGTCAGGGATCTGCACCTACTGCCAGGACTACTAAGACTCGACCGGTGAAGGTCGAGGCCCCGAGGGCTCGTGGGAGAGCCTTTCAGCTGACTGCGGAGGAGGTCCGCGCTGCGCCCGATGTTGTGGCAGGTATGTTGTAATTCATGTATTTATTTTTAATGTCGAGATGTTATGCTTATGTTATTATATGCGTAGGTACTTTCCTTGTGAACTCTGTGCCTGCCTTAGTGTTATTTGACTCGGGTGCGAGTAGGTCCTTTGTGTCCTTAGCCTTTAGTCAGCATATCAGCGTTAGTCGTGAGTCGTTGAGTCGACCTCTGAGAGTTTCTATAGCTGACGAGAAAGTGATTTGTGCCACGGAGGTTCTTCGGGGATGTGTGCTAGAGATTTTCGGGGTGGAGTTCCCGATTGACCTGATTCCTATTGCGATGGGTGATGTCTGTGTCATCGTGGGCATGGACTGGTTGAGCCGATTCGGCGCTGTCATCGACTGTGAGCGCCAGTTGGTGACTATACGAGACCATAGTGGGGGAGTTCTTTCGGTGTACGGCGAGGGTACCCGTTCGGGATCAGCTTTTTGTTCGGCCGCTAGGGCGAGGCAGTGTCTACAGCAGGGCTGTAAGGGTTTTGTGGCGTATGTGATGGATACGCAGGAGGTTTCCGAGAGACCGAAATCAGTTGAGGAGGTTCCTGTCGTGCGCGAGTTTTCAGATGTTTTCCCCGAGGAGTTGCCGGGAGTACCTCCTGTGAGGCAAGTAGAGTTTGGTATCGATCTAGTTCCGGGGGCCGCGCCTATTGCTAAAGTGCCTTATCGTCTTGCACCTCCAGAGATGCAAGAGTTGTCCTCGCAGCTCCAGGAGTTGCTGGGGAAGGGATTCATTCGGCCGAGCAGCTCGCCATGGGGAGCACCTATTCTGTTCGTCAAGAAGAAGGATGGTTCACACCGGATGTGCATTGATTACCGGGAGTTGAACAAGTTAACGGTCAAGAACCGTTACCCGTTGCCGAGGATCGATGATTTATTCGATCAGTTGCAGGGAGCATCTTGGTTTTCCAAGATCGATCTGAGGTCAGGGTACCATCAGGTGAGAGTGCGGGATGGGGATGTCCAGAAGACAGCATTTAGGACGCGATATGGGCATTATGAGTTTGTGGTGATGCCTTTCGGGCTCACCAATGCCCCGGCTGTGTTCATGGATCTCATGAATAGGGTATGCAGACCGATGTTGGATCGGTCAGTGATTGTATTTATCGACGACATTCTGGTGTATTCTAGATCTAGAGAGCAGCATGAGGAGCATTTGAGGGAGGTCCTCGAGGTATTGAGGTCGGAGAAGCTTTATGCAAAGTTCTCCAAATGTGACTTCTGGCTGCGGGAGGTCCAATTTCTAGGACATGTTGTCAATCAGAAAGGGATATTGGTCGATCCGGCCAAGGTTGAGGCGGTAATGAGTTGGGAGGTGCCGAAGTCACCTTCTGAGATCAGGAGCTTCCTTGGGTTGGCAGGGTATTATCGGAGATTCATCAAGGATTTCTCCAAGATCGCAGTGCCACTCACCAGATTGACCCGGAAGGGTGTTGCATTCTCATGGGGGCCCGAGCAGCAGACCTCCTTTGAGACACTTCGCCAGAGGTTGTGCGAAGCCCCGGTATTAGCCCTCCCAGAAGGGATGGAAGATTTTGTGGTATATTGCGACGCATCGATTTCGGGACTGGGGGCAGTGTTGATGCAGAGGGGTCATGTGATAGCGTATGCATCGAGGCAGCTGAAGCCTCATGAGGCGAGATATCCCACGCATGATTTAGAGTTGGGGGCGGTAGTGTTCGCTCTCAAGATTTGGCGTCACTACCTGTATGGGGTTCGATGTACGATATACACGGACCACAAGAGCTTGAAATATTTGATGGATCAGCCCAACCTAAATATGCGTCAGAGGAGGTGGTTGGATGTGGTCAAGGATTATGATTGTGAGATCCTGTACCACCCAGGCAAGGCTAATGTGGTAGCCGACGCATTGAGCCGCAGGGTGGAGAGCACACCATTGCGAGAGGTATGCTTGAGACTGACTGTGATGACTCCAGTATTGGATGCTATTCGTGGGGCACAGGCAGAGGCTGTGCGACCAGAAATGCAGAAGAAAGAGCGGGTTGTGGGGTTAATTTCAGAGTTCGTTAAGGATGGGCGAGGGCTTATGACGTTTCAGGGTCGGATCTGGGTACCGTTCGTGGGCAGTACGCGTATTACCTTGATGGAAGAGGCTCATAGATCGAAATTCTCGATCCATCCCGGTGCTACAAAGATGTATTTGGATTTGAGGAAGGAGTATTGGTGGCCCTGTATGAAGAGGGACGTGGCATGGTTCGTTGAGAGGTGCTTGACCTGCCGTAGGGTGAAGGCCGAGCACCAGAGACCGCATGGCAAGTTACAACCATTGGAGATTCCCGAGTGGAAGTGGGAACAGATCACTATGGATTTCATCACCAAATTGCCGAGGACTGTCAGGGGAGTTGATGCAATTTGGGTGATTGTGGATAGGTTGACGAAGAGTGCACACTTCCTTGCCATCAGTGAGAGTTCTTCAGCGGAGAAATTGGCGGAGATATATGTGAGATAGGTGGTATCTCGGCATGGGGTACCGATTTCGATTGTTTCAGACCGTGATGTGCGTTTCACTTCCAGGTTCTGGAAGAAATTTCATGAGGAGCTGGGTACTAAATTGCATTTTAGTACCGCATACCATCCCCAGACAGACGGTCAGAGCGAGCGGACGATTCAGACATTGGAAGACATGCTTAGAGCGTGTGTGTTAGACTTCGGGGGTAGCTAGGATGCGCATTTACCCTTGGCTGAGTTTTCCTACAACAACAGCCATCATTCGAGCATTGGTATGCCACCTTTTGAGTTGTTGTATGGTAGGAGGTGTCGGACTCCCATTTACTGGGGAGAGGTGGGACAGAGAGTGATGGGCAGTACAGAGATCGTACTCCAGACGACAGAGCAGATTCAGCAGGTTAGGCAGAGGTTATTGACCGCTCAGAGCCGACAGAAGAGTTATGCGGACAGACGCCGGTCCGAGCTTGAATTCCAGGTTGGCGACTTCGTTCTCCTGAAGGTTTCTCCTTGGAAAGGAGTGATCCGGTTCAGGAAGAGGGGCAAGTTGGGACCCCGGTTCATAGGCCCATTTCGGGTAATTGCAAGAGTAGGTCGGGTAGCTTATCGGCTAGAGTTGCCAGCAGAGTTGGGACAGATTCACAATACCTTTCACGTATCACAGTTGAGGAAGTGCATAGCCGATGAATCGGCGGTGGTTCCGTTAGAGGATATTCAGGTGGATGCGAGTCTGAATTACGCCGAGAGGCCAGTAGCTATCAGGGATCGGAAGATCAAGGTTCTGCGAAACAAGGAGGTACCTCTGGTGTTGGTTCAGTGGCAACACCGGAAGGGATCGGATATGACTTGGGAGCCGGAACGTGAGATGCAGGAGCAACATCCGGAGTTATTCGCAGAGTGAGACTTCGAGGGCGAAGTCTAGTTCTAGTGGGGGAGAGTTGTAACAGCCCAGAATTTCAGGTATTGCTTTAAAACTATTTTTGGGGGCATTTTAGGAAGGGACTCGGCGAGTTGGAGCCAGACTCGCCGAGTAGGACCGCAGACTTGGTCGCGGGTTCGCGACTGGACTCGACGAGTCCAAATATGGACTCGGCGAGTCGACGATGTTCAGCAGAAACCCTAGCCGTTTGGTTTTGGATCGTATATAACGCCTCTTAGGCCGTCATTGTCCGTCTTTTGGTCGATTGAGAAGAACCCTAATCGTTGTAGACGTCTAGAGCAGGAGAGAAAGCTATTGGAACTTGGAGGAACTTGTTAGGCAAGAAGAAGAAGAGTTTGGCCAAAGGAATATCAAGGAGGATCGAGTCCTGAGGTTTGGGGACACAGAGAGTGCGTTTTCAGGTAACACTCGGACCATTTCTGTTATTTTGATGTGTATACGAATCTAGGGTTTATGAAGCCCATTTAGTGATTAGGTGGGTTATTATGTTATTACCCAGACGTTTATACCCCAGTAATAGGATGTTTAGAAGTCCAGAAAGCCCCATGATTGTATATCTCGGGACCATACGTATTTCAGGAAGCAGTTGCTCGTCTGCATGGCATGGACTCGCCGAGTCCAATGATCAGACTCGGCGAGTAGCTTGAAGATTTACTGGGACTCGCCGAGTTGTTCTTCAGACTCGGCGAGTAGCTTGAAGATTCACTGGGACTCGTCGAGTTGTTCTTCAGACTCGGCGAGTGGAGTCGGGGTGGCCCCGCGATTCTTCCACGTGGATCTCGTCGAGTCAAGGGGGATACTCGACGAGTAGATAGGGAATCCCAGAGAGTTGGAGGACGTCTAGACTCGCCGAGTCGCCATGGTACTCGCCGAGTCCGGTCGAGTTGACCGTTGACCGTTGACCAGAGTTGACCTAAGTCTGACTTCTTAGGGATAGTCACACTTAGAAGATATATGTGTTAATGAGATATGTGATGTTATAGGAAGTTGTAGCTCGTCGGATTGTGCACGAAAGATTTCAGGATTTGCTAGCTTTCAGCATTCACGAGGTGAGTCTTCTCACTATACTGTACCCAGGAGGGTTTGACTGTGTGACCAGAAGGTCGGATACGATATGTGATATGTATGCTATATGTGGTAAGATATTTGTTATATGAGCTATGTATGTCATGTGGGCCGGAAGGCAATATGTTATGGGCCGGAAGGCGTGGTGTTGAGGACCGGAAGGTCAGGGCCTGGAAAGGCGTATGTACGTAAGTTGTATATTGGGGAACTCACTAAGCATTTATGCTTACAGTTGTTATGTATGTGTTTCAGGTACTAGCGAGGACCGTGGGAAGGCGCCGGCGTGATCGATACACACTGAAGAATGCTTTTATGATCTTGGGATTTTGAATACTTGTATTTGACGGAATACTTAAACTACTTATGCCTTGTTTTGAATGGAAATAATTATATTTTAAAAATGAAAAATTTGTTTGAAAATTTGCGTTGTTACATTAGACTCCGTCGACTAATTTTGACTTTATTTTTATTATTTATTTTTAATAGGCCGGGACAGAAAAACTTCGTTATAAATTCATAACTTCTTCGTTTGACGTCCGTTCTCGCCTAACTTTTTATCGATTTGATACCAACAACGAGACCTTCGATCCTCGTTTAGATTGTTTCGGCACCGCTCGATCTCAGATCGAGTATTTCAGGCTGCATACCGCTAAGCCGAAACTTCGGTAAATCATAACTTCCTCATACGAAGTCAGATTTGGGCGTTCTATATATATTAGGAAACCTCGTTTCAACTACTACAACATTATCCAAAGATATCAAGTTTATTTTACACTTTAATTTTGACGCTTATTTTTATTCTTAATTAATCAAACCACATAATTAAGCAATTAAGCACAAAACACATAATACTCAAATAATACACTTCTATTATTTCAAAACGGGTTACAAAGGTTAACCTAGACTATTATATCAACATTAATGACAGGCCCAGAAACACAGGCGTTACAATTCTCTCCACCTTAGAATGATTCCGTCCCCGAAATCACACATCAACAAACAAATGCGGATAGCGACCCATCATGTCACTCTCCGTTTCCCAGGTGAGATTCGGCCCATTCGTGTGTTTCCATCGGACAAGCACTAACTCGACCATCTTGCGTCGCAACTTCTTAGTCTTTTGGTCAACAATTGCCTCTGGTTCTTCAATCAACCTTTTTTTCTCATCGATTCTCAACTCCGAAAGTGGAATCATGTCGGGAACTTCCCCCGTGAACTTCCTCAAATAACACACGTGAAAAGTGTTATGAATTTCATTCAGTTCTTCTGGTAGTTCGAGCTTGTAAGCTTGGTTCCCAATCCTCTTAAGAACTTTAAACGGTCCAATAAACCTTGGACTCAACTTTCCCTTTTACCAAATCTTATAAGTCCCTTCCACGGCGAGACTTTAAGCAAAACCGAATCTCCAACTTCAAAAGTCATCGGTCTTCGCTTTTTGTCAGCATAGCTCTTTTGACGATCCTGAGCTGCTAACATTCTTTCCCTAATTATTTTCAACTTTTCAGCAGTTTGATGGACTATCTCCGGTCCCATAAACTGCTTTTCCCCAGCCTCAAGCCAACAAGACGGCGTACGACACTTCTGTCCATACAAAGCTTGGTAAGGTGCCATCTTAATGCTCGAGTGGAAACTATTATTGTAGGAAAATTCTACCAAAGGTAAATGTTCATCCCAATTACCTAGGAATTCCAAGGTACATGCTCTCAGCATATCTTCAAGCGTTTGTATCGTTCGTTCACTCTGACCATCAGTCTGCGGATGGTAAGCTGTACTTAAACACAACTTGGTACCCAATTCCTCTTGTAGACTTTTCCAAAACCTTGAGGTGAAACGGCTATCACGATCCGATAGAATCGTTAACGGAACACCGTGAAGCCTCACAATTTCCTTCACGTAAGAATTCGCAAGCTTTTCCATAGACAATTTCTCCTTGGCTGCTATGAAATGCACACTCTTAGTGAATCGATCAACGACCACCCAAATCATGTCGTGACCATTCTTTGTTCTGGGCACTTTAGTGAAAAAATCCATAGCAATGTCTTCCCACTTACCCATAGGCATAGGCAATGGTTCTAAACTCCCATACGGTATCTGATGTTGCGTCTTTACTCTCGCACAAGTCACACACTCAGCCACATACTTTGCAACATCAAGCTTCATCGTCGGCCACCAGTAGTAGGGTTTCAGGTCCCTATACATTTTAGTGCTACCGGGATGAATCGAGTACATGGTTTTGTGAGCTTCTTCCATCAGAAGATCTCTAACTCCTCCTGTCTTAGGTATCCAAATCCGATCTTGGAACACCTTCAGTCCCTGACTGTTTACACCGAACACCAACGTTTTGCCCAAACGTTCCTCCTTTCGGTCATTCTTTTCAAAAGCTTCCTCTTGAGCTTTCTTTATACTTTCCACAATGGTCGAGACAACTTCAATTCTCAACGCTCTTGGCCTTTTCCTTTCAAGATTGACTTTCCGACTGAGAGCATCAGCAACAACATTAGCCTTACCGGGGTGGTAAAGTATCTCGCAGTCGTAGTCCTTGAGTAATTCTAGCCAGCGTCATTGCCTCATATTCAATTCTTTCTGATTAAAGAGATATTGGAGACTCTTATGATCAGTAAAAAGTTTGCACTTCGTGCCATAGAGGTAATGCCTCCATATTTTCAGAGCGAAAACCACCGCTGCCAACTCCAAATCATGAGTCGGGTAGTTCTTTTCATGCTCTTTCAGTTGTCGAGACGCATATGCTATCACCTTTTCTCTTTGGGTCAAAACACAACCCAATCCAACCCCAGACGCATCACTATAAACAACAAAGTCTTCAACTCCATCGGGTAGAGAAAGTATCGGTGCCTCGCATAGTTTCTTCTTTAGCTTCTCGAATGCTTCTTTATGCTTATCATTCCAAGCATAAGTAGCTCCTTTGTGGGTCAAAGCTGTCAATGGAGTAGCAATCGAAGAAAAGCCTTGGATAAACCTTCGGTAATATCCGGCTAATCCCAAAAAGCTTCGAATCTCCGTGGGACTTTTCGGTTGTTCCCATTTCATCACAGCTTCAATCTTGGCTGGATCAACCATTATACCTTCTTGGTTGACCACGTGACCCAAGAATTGGACTTCAAGAATCCAAAAATCACATTTGGAGAACTTAGCATACAGCTTCTCCTTCTTCAAGACTTCTAACACTTCTCGCAAGTATCTGCCATGCTCCTCTTGGCTTTTTGAATAAATCAGAATGTCATCTATGAATACTATCACATATTTATCTAGGAACGGATTACAAACCCTATTCATTAAATCCATGAATGCTGCCGGAGCATTGGTTAGTCCAAACGACATAACCAAGAACTCGTAGTGTCCATATCTAGTTCTGAATGCAGTCTTCTTGATATCTTGGTCTCTTACTTTCAGCTGATGATATCCTGACCTTAGATCGATCTTTGAAAAATAACTTGAACCTTGCAATTGATCAAACAGGTCATCAATCCTCGGCAACGGATATCTATTCTTTATTGTTGCCTTATTCAGCTCTCGGTAATCAATGCACATTCTCATACTTCCATCTTTCTTCTTCACAAATAAAACCGGAGCTCCCCAGGGTGATGAACTAGGTCTAATGAAACCCTTGTCCAATAACTCCTGAAGTTGCATCATGAGCTCCTTCATCTCCGTCGGTGCTAATCGATAAGGTGTTTTTGCAATTGGCGTTGTTTCGGGCAACAAGTCAATACAAAATTCCACTTGTCGATCAGGCGGTAATCCAGGAAGATCTTCGGGAAATACTTCCGGATAATCACACACAACCGGAATGCTCTGCATCGCCTTTTTCTCCTTCTTAGCATCTATCACGGATGCTAGATACGACGTACATCCTTTAGCCAAACACTTTCTGGCTTTCATCAATGAAATGATTCCAGAATTTACTCTGCGTTTATCTCTATACACCATAAACAACTCTTTCCCAGGCGGGTTCACCTTCACTATCTTCTTCTTGCACAAAATTTCGGCATCATTGGCGCTAAGCCAATCCATTCCCAAAACGATGTCGAAACCATGAAGTTTGATAGGAAATAATTCCTCGTGGAACTTATTCCCATTCAGATCAATTAAGATGTTTTTCATACGATGGCTAACAGGTACAAACTTGCCACTAGCAACTTCGACTAATAAAGCATTATCTAGTCTAACAATAGGCAAAGCTAGCTTTCTACCAAATTCATGCGATATAAAGGAGTAGTTGGCTCCAGAATCAAATAAAATTTGGGCAGGAAAATTGTTAACGAGAAAGGTACCTGAAGCGACATAAACTTCATCTTTAGCAGCTTCCAGTGTCATCTGGAATGCTCTCGCCTTTGGCTTTGGCGGAATGTTGGGTCTAGCTGCCTCCTTCTTCTTTGGGAAGTCCCTCGACATGTGTCCCTCCTCACCACAACCATAGCAAACCTTCTTAGAGACGGTACACTCATTGGCATAGTGTCCTGGCTTTCCACATTTGTAGCACGTGGCCACTACCTCACATTTTCCATGATGCTTCTTCTTATATTTCGCACCATTTCGCTTCACCTCCTCCACTTCCTCTCGAACCAGATTTCGAGAATTTGCTTTTCTTGCTGGACCCTGAAGGTCCGTCAAATTTCCTCTTTTCACCAACTTCTATCCTTTCCAGACCCTTTTCCTTCTGCTGGGCCTCCACATTCTTAGCTGCACGAACAACCGTTTTCAGAGTAGTTGCCATCTTGACTGTCGGACCAAAGTCGGCAGGCAGTCCATTAGCAAACCTCTCAATCTTGGAGAGTTCCGTTGGCACTAGGTACGGAAATAACTTCATTTTCTCAGTGAATGCAGTAGCATAGTCGTCTATGCTCATTTTCCCTTCTTCAAGTTTTGGAACTCATTGTTCAGATCAATCAGGTCTATCTCTGAACAATACTGCACCCTTAACTGTTCCAAGAACTCCTCCCATGACATTTTTAGGGCTTCTCCTCGTGGCATAGTATCTGCCAACAACTTCCACCAACTCAAGACTCCGGTCTTCAGTTGTCTGACTGCAAAGACAGTCTTTTGTTTGTTGCTACAGTCGCAACTTTCAAATACCATCTCCATTTCGGAGATCCAATCCATTATTTCAACAGGCTTTGGGCTTCCAGAAAGACTTGGCGGCTTGGCGCCCAAGAAGTTCTTGTACATTCGCCCGTCCTTGTTGTTTCTCCTTTCCGGATCGTTCCTTCGTTCTCCTTGAGTCCCAACTTGACTCATAATGCGACTATTGTTCCCTTCCTCTGATTGCTCGGGAATCAATTTGGGTTCCTCAATAGGTATGATAGGTTCGTCCCTATTATCATGCAACATCTGTCGCATCTCATCTCTTTGTTCGACTAGAATAACCCGAATCATGGCTTGCACCCCAGCCATTGTTATTAGTTCTGGTGCTGCTGCTACAACAGGTATTTGCTCAATCACTGGCGGTTGATTCCTGTTTTCATCTGCGTTTCCAACGCCACTCCTTATTCTCACCATTTTTGATCTACACACCGAATAAGGTGAAATTAGATCCTCGTTCACGATAGATATTCAAATCATCCTTATTACTCCGAAATGTTTACATGCTAGTTCTAATACCCTAGACATACGCTTAGAATCCTACACACATAAGGTTTCCAGATCCGGTCGGCAACAGACCGTAGATCCGAACAATTAATATCATATATGGCAACATATAACATTTAGCACATAAAAGCATTTTAGGCAACTTTCCTAAAATAAACTAGTGCTCGTGTCTAAAATCCAACAGATACACATCTCAAAATTCCACTTAGCATTCTAAGTTTAAGTCTAGAAATCCTTCAAATTCCTAGTTCGCTTAAACTAATGCTCTAATACCAACTGTGACATCCCCAAAATCTCGGCCAGAAAAGACCGATTTCATTTATGCTTTTTAAATAATTTCAGAGTAAATCCTTTTGATTTAAAAGAGTTGCGGAATTTGTTCCCAAAACAAAACATGATAAAATAATATTTATCAAAGCATTTCATCAAGAGATGCATTTTCATTATATAATCAAAACTCGGGATGTCATGTTCCGATACAGACCATAAAGCATAAAAGATAACATTACAAGTCATTCAACAAATATATACATATACAGACTTGTAAACAAAACAACTTGATGATTCAACCATCTTATGCCCTTGCGCCACTTCCTGTAATACAAATAAAACTGAGTGGGTCAGGCTTGGGAGCCTGGTGAGCATATAGGGTTTTCAACCCACAATAAATAAATTATATTTAATTTCACCAACCAATCACTATCCCGATTACCCATTCCTGTTATCCTCACTTTACGTCCCTAAAATAACATCTATCTCAAGGGACCTAATCTAGGATTTTCATCGGGACGAACATTACTGCTAAGGGGTTTCCTCAACAATAGATATCCTAAAGGAAACCATGAGGGGGATAGAGTACACCGGTGAACACATCGTTCACAACACCTACAGGTTATGAACCTGCTAGCGTTCCACAAGACTGTCTAGAAAGAGTCCGTGGTCGTTATCCATACTCCGCTAAATAACTAGATCAACAACAACAACAACAACATCGAGGCCTCTCATCTGTTTATTACACACCAACTATCTACCCATGTTCTACCCAACATATTAGTAGATAAAAATATATATTTTCATACATAGTTTAAAACCTGTATATCATTTTCATTCAATACATATTCCACATAACAGATGAGGCACACCCACATAACACGTATTTCATAGAAAGTAAATCAGATCTATGAGATAGCAGAGAATGAATATACATTCACACTTATAACAACAAAATTATACACATAAACAACAATATACTTAATACACTCAAACCATACTTGTATTATTATCGTGTTTATGAAAGGTAGTATACACTCACTTCATCAGAAGATGATCAGACAACACTACGGCTTGTAGAAGTAGTAATCCTCAGCAGATCTGGAAGATCTCTACAAAAATTGAACTTCACGCGGGCAGAGCTTCGGCTCGGAAATCACACCTCTCGGGATCTTCGGGATCTCGGGACTTGCTTCGGGGCTCGAGAATATTACCGAGGCTTCGGGGTACTTCTGGCACGCAAATCGAGGTAAAACGGGAGAGAGAAGAGAGAAAATAGCAAAAGAACTCGGCTGCCCTCGCATCCTATTTATAGGAGGCTGGAGCCTCGGAGTACGCGGGGCGTACGCCTGTACGCGGGGCGTACTCGTCCGAAATCGTCATGGTGTTCGTTCGGAGTACGCGGGGCGTACTCGTCCGAAATCGTCATGGTGTTCGTTATCCGAAGAACTCGAGTGCGAAGTTCATCATGCTTCGCTGTACGCGGGGCGTACAGCAGTACGCTGGGCGTACTTCGGATATACCCGGTGACTCCCCTTCGGATAATACCAAGTTTAATAATTAAATTTAATTATTAATTATTTAATAAACTTCGGAAATTCATATCTTCTTCATACGAACTCCGTTTTCGACGTTCTTTATATCCACGCGTAGGTGAGACTACGCTCTACAACTTTCGTTTAGACTTCGTCGGCTAATTTTGACTTTATTTTTATTATTTATTTTTAATAGGCCGGGACAGAAAAACTTCGTTATAAATTCATAACTTCTTCGTTTGACGTCCGTTCTCGCCTAACTTTTTATCGCTTCGATACCAACAACGAGACCTTCGATCCTCGTTTAGATTGTTTCGGCTAAAAACCGCTCGATCTCAGATCGAGTATTTCAGGCTGCATACCGCTAAGCCGAAACTTCGGTAAATCATAACTTCCTCATACGAAGTCAGATTTGGGCGTTCTATATATATTCGGAAACCTCGTTTCAACTACTACAACATTATCCAAAGATATCAAGTTTATTTTACACTTTAATTTTGACGCTTATTTTTATTCTTAATTAATCAAACCACATAATTAAGCAATTAAGCACAAAACACATAATACTCAAATAATACACTTCTATTATTTCAAAACGGGTTACAAAGGTTAACCTAGACTATTATATCAACATTAATGACAGGCCCAGAAACACAGGCGTTACATCACCTTTTCTTTATCCCTTAAGATCAGCTTTCAAAAGAATTATGGGACGAAATTCCTTCTAACGGGGGTATGATGTCACAATTAGCATTTTCGGGCTAGGAAATTTTGTCCATGTGAAATTAACTTTTGGTGTATCTTGTAACCCTAAGTATAATGTTATACATGTTATTCATTCAACAATAACAATTCGAATCAAAACTCACTTGTGCAAGCTCTAAACCTAATTCAATACGCTACATTCAATCAACTTTGGGCTGGAAAACCTAACTTTCCTGTTCAAACTCTTATTGGACCAGGATACTCTTATTGGGCCTAATGGACCAATAAACCCTTAACTTCGTTCTTTTGGGCCAAGAACCCACATTTGGGCCTTAGTTGGAACCACGTTCATTTCACAATAAGTGTTTTGGGCCATAAGATTCTTCACGGGCCTTATTGGGCAGAAAACCCATCCTTTTTACCTCTTTTGGTCTGTAAGCCCCTAATGGGCCCAATGGGCCAAAAAAATTCATTTTTGGGCTATGCAATCTCGATTGGTAATCAAATATGAGCCCAAAATCCAACTTTTTTTCTTCTCTATCTCATTCTCGGTTTAAAAAAATTGAATTGATTAAAATGTGACACCTCACTAATGCATGGTGGAAATCTATACATATTGTCCACCATATCTCTAGGAAATTAGGGCTTAACCATCATGCAAATACCACACTAATCTCTCTCTCTTCTCTCTTCCTTTATATTCTCGGCCTATAAGCAATATCACCACCTCTCTTTGTTGGGTTTTGAGCAATCTAACACTTCCTAAGTGTGCATGCAACCCTAATAAACCTTGGATCTATGTTTGTCTAAATACATGCAAAATAATAATTTTCCAAGGTTTATAACCTATCTAACATGGCATGGGGAACATTTCAACATAAAAGAGTTAGAAGAGATTACATACCTTTTAGATGAGTTTGGTTCTTGAGGAGTTTGAGGGCCAAGCACCAATAGTGTGAATGCCTCAAATGGAATCACAAAACACCACAAACTCTTGGAAAACTTTGAGAGAGAATACACACTTGTATTTTCGGCCACACACAAGCACACACACACTAGTTCACTAGTTACCCCTTTTAGGGGGCCATTTCATGCTCCATAAGCATGCTTATATAGTGTGCATGGTTAGGGTGAAACCCTAATAACCCATGACCTTTCCTTTCCAAGGATCCATGGGTTAAAAGCTCCATGGATCATCCATGGACTTCCATATAAGCCTAGCCCATTAACAAATGAGTGTTAGCCCACACCATATAAAACCAATAGCCCATAATCTAATTAGTCTTCCTTTTAATCTCTAAATTAATTCATAATTAATTTAAGACTAAGACTAATTAAATAACTTCATATTAATATATTATAACTTATAATATATTAATAAACATATGTGTATAACTCTCATAAAATTATCCATAAATAGTTCGGGTGAGATGCAACCCAAATGGACCATGCTGGGTCGGGTCAAGTATATACCAAATAAGTTATGGACTTAGACACCTTATCCAACAGACTCCCACTTGGATAAGTCTAATAACTATATTTGCGTATGTTACTTCAGGAACCAACCAGCAATCGTAGCTCTCGAAAACTCCGTTGAACTATGAAGAAAACTCTGTTGAACTATGAAGCGCCATTTTAGATAAGTGATCATATAATCCTCTGTTCTCATGATATCAGCCGGACAAATACATGGAACAACGTCGTACTTATTGTCCAGCAGTTTGTTTCCCGATTTCCTATTTGTTTGACAAAGAACTTAATTGAACACATCAATTTTAGTTCTGACCGGCCGGTATATAGGTCACAACAAAATCATCGAGGGGCCCAGATATCGCTTCTATTTCTAGAAGGAACAGATAAACTTCGACTCATATGCTTGTTCTACTACTTGTTGAATTGTACACAAAGGCAAGTTTTTTAACATCAAGTTACTGATGTGTTTACGTGCAATCAATGCACAACCAACTCATAGGTAACAACTCATATCTCTAGGTTTGAAGATTTATATGATATTACCGTCTCACGATCACTCGAGATAAATTGCATGAAGTGATACAAGTGAGCGTGGGTTTATTCCAATACTCATAACTTATGAGCACTCATGAATGTTGTAGCAACCATTGCTATGACTAAACCCATTTAGCCATCTACAAACTCGATTCATGACAGTCTTGATTCATACCTACTTCCAACATATGAACGACTGTGGAGTGTTTAAATAACTTAGTCATTCGGAAAGAATAACCTAGCTATTTAGGAAGTCAAAACATGCAAAGTGAAACACAATAATAATCGAATCCAATATGGTCTCAGAACCCTTTTGAATATAAATAGAACCACCTTTTATTTATCACCATATTGATTACACATTATTCATTGTATAATGTTTCAAACAATCAACTTAAGACTTGAATAAAAACAACAGTCGTCCCATGCTCCTAGCATGTACACTTTGTTTTTCTAAACAATAGTTATGCCATACTCCAAGTATGCACACTATGTTTGTCTATGATCCTTACATTGTGATGTAGATCAATTGAACATGATTCCATTGATACTCATTTCACAATCCCAAATCCTTATTGTAAATGTGAGAATCCCCGATTCCTATCATTTACCAAAAAATCTGTTAGATTTTAAACTTTTATGCAATGTTCCTCTTGTAATGATTATGCACAAAGTCACCAAAACCTTGTCACCAGTCATTACAGCGTATTCCAAAGATGGTCAACTTCTATGGAACGGAAGTCTCATATTCAAAGTACATTGCTTTGAACATCCTTCTTGCATTAAGGTTTTCTAATCTTACATAGATTGAATAACTTCCACCTATGGAGACATTTCCATAGCCCCATTTTGACTATCACTTCCGAACAAGAGTTACTTCTTTTCAGAACATGTCAATATGGTCCTTTCCGACAACTTACATAATACTTCCAACTTTCCCTGAGCAACCAATCTTTGGCGAACCTCAGATTTGTCCTCGACAATTGCTTAATCACTTTAGTCATATCCAGTTCTAGACTTTTCCCTTCTCAATGCCTTAAGCACTTGGAAAATTTAGAAAAGGATGAATATTATAGCACATGCAATCGATCCTATATCCGAAGCATATGGGATACGATTCATGATGTCTCACATAAAGACATGATACTAGACCAGTCTTTTGCTACAATATTTTTTATTTGCCATGTTTTCAAAATTTAACTATGAAGAGGGATGCCATAATCATAATCGAATTTTGAAAACGCAATATATATAGAATTTCTTCAAGTTGAACCATTCCAACATAAAATTCATACATATATATTCTTGACTAAAGATGATTAAAATCTCAATCTAAGCTTTAGAATTGAAACGAAGTGTAATTTCCTCTCCCTTAATTATAGCAAAACAACTTTTCAACCCCTGCAACTTCACGAATTGAAACTTTGTTTTCTATAATTAACATTGCTAACTTGCAGCACTAAACGTAATAATCATGCTCCCACTAACATGATGATTATCAGCATAACATTTATGCTCCCACTAGCTCTGACATATTTCCAGAAATTTGCTGGACTTCTGAAATTTAGATTCATACACCCTTTCTTAGATAGCTCACATGTGTATCTAAACAATTTGCAGAACTATGAAAAGGGATGCCGTAATCATAGTCTCAATTTCTTAGGCATTTGCCATTTTTCACAAGTCCATGTTAGTGTGTCGGTTAACCACGCGCGCTCCACTAACGACTTTTGAAAATGCAAATAAGACATTTGATATCTACGTAAAATCTACTTAGTGAAAATGTTTCCTCACCATCATTTTCATGAATCGGAGAGAAACCTTATGACACTTAGATTTTATAGTGTATGAGTTCTTATCCATTCGAATTTGTCAAAACCATAATCACAATATAAGGTTAGTGACAAATTCAGCTTTACATGGATTAAACTTGTTCAATCTTAGTTTCTTGTCACCTTGGTAGCACAAGGCCCACCAATGCTTCCAAGTTGAACTCTGATAACTCACATGCAAATTCAACTTATTTGAAGTAGGTACAGAAACAAGAATTATGTCAACACGATAGGTTGCAAACCTTAAGTTGTGTGCTAGTGATAAATTACAGGTTTTACTCTTGATTAAATCTTGAAACTCTTTCAGGATCTTTAAGGCTCCCACTGTCCCCTTGACATATAAGTTTCCCCAGTCAAGAACCATTCCTTGACAAAACGAATATTCAAGGGACAATGCGGATTCTTATCAAGACTAACACTTCACACAATTGGTCTTAGTTGGTCTTTGTCTCATCCAAGACATCACAACTTACCAATCTCAAATGTACAAGAGTAGAAAACATTTTACTCTTACATTTGACTAGTGTTAATAAACCTTACTTTATGTCACTCAAAGTTACAATCTTGGAGTATGACTCTAAGAATTGTTTTGGAACAAAGTATGACTCATCTTCTTGATTTTAACCAATCCAACAATTCATGACCTTTCTTCTTAGCCATAACAATACACTAAGACGTCCTTTAGAGTATGAATTTGTGATATGGTTTCATAATCATTAAGATGATCTTGAAATACGATACCAAAGTACTCTCCCATCCTTTCAGATTTGAGAAACTTTTATCTTTCTGCCTAATTTGATTCTTCTCATTTGTTTTGTCATACATTGTAACCTTTCCAATGTTACAGAATTATACTTAACCTTATAAGTATAATCATATTTACTAATCTTTAATAAATCATGACAAATCAATCTTTGTGGTGGACCTTGACTAGCACACACCCAGTGTACCTAGTTCCTTAGTCCTTCAATTGACTCACATATACATGTGATCAAAGAATTAGTCTTAATTTTCAAAGATGAAAATTCTCATTCATCATACAATACAACTTGTATGATTCCAAGTTTCTGTCCAATTGAAACTTGGGTGACGAAAACTTTCTTCATTCGGTAAATTCAGACACTACCACAAATGAAGGAATCAAATCCACTTTCCAATATTACTATTACTGAAAACATATAAGCAACAATTTTCCACAGATTCCATTGTAAGGATATTTTTAAAATAAATAAAATTAAAACCCCTTTTTTTCCTTTTATTTTAAAACTTTGCGGAAAAACTTATCCTTACAATCCACATGAAAACTTTGTTGTTATCTATTCATAAGCAATATATTTAAGCAACAACTCAAAATTCTAATTACCAAACCATGAGATCGAAACCCACCTTCGCAATCAGAATCAACATATACTTACTTTAAGCTTCCTATCTTTTCTTTGATTCTTAAAACATCAGCATGTGACCCATTCACATTATGTAATAAGAATCTCCAAATAGGAACTTAATAGAGTTAGACAGTGGACTTTACCCGAAGTAGAGTCAAACCTCTTGACTTGATCAACCTTATGACCTTTCAGGTGAATAGGGCAGCTTCGCAACCAATGCCCCTTCCTTTGGCAACAAAACACATGGACCCTTTGGTAATGGCACATGAGACTATCTCAGACTTAGCCTTTCTCTTTACCATTTGGTCAACCGAGTTGACTATGGCCGATCCCTTTCCATTGGGAAGAGAAATCTTTTTCTAGATATCCAATGCTACCATTGTCAATGTCCATTTAAGACTTGGGAAGTTGCTCTTTTAATCAAATTTGCTTTACTGGTGTTCCGAATCATTGCTGATTCCAGAACACCAAGCAAAAAGATAACACATTAAGGGTCATGTCATAGTCCATCTCATAGTAGTCCCAAAGAGACTCACTATGTTACTAAGAAAGTGATTGAACATCCAACTTTCACGGGACTTTGACACCCAACTCTCCCGGCTTGTCAATATGTGACTTTATCTCCAAGATGTGAGCACACATAGACTATCCTTGCCAATAGGGATTGAGTGACTTTAAACTTTTCAAGAACTTGTGGGTGAGGGAGAATAATTGGAGGAGGTGGAGGAAGTGAAGCATGATGTTGAGGGACACCATCTTCAAGAGATTTGGGAAGATCATAGTTGTCTGAACCAGACATCTATAATGGGAGAAAATCAAGTTAGTTGATTCAAAGTCCTTAATATAACACCCAATATGAAATATTAAGGCTAGGACCCAACACAATATTTTATAATTTGGAAGAGGGATGCCGTAATCCAAGCTATAAAATATTTGAAGGTAGGCGAATGACGATTCACCAATTTCCACCATGAAAAACGAAATAATTTATTAGGTTTTAATTGGATTTGAAATTCCTAGATCTTTTGAGATTCATTGAACTTTTCAATGGAATGTTTCAATCTCGAGTGTGCCCTCTCAAATTTTGTGACTGGGATGCCGAGGATCACAAAACAATGTGTGAATAACCATACCAATTCACTTGGTACCCTTAATATTATCACCCAATCAATGTGCCGGTTAACCACACACGCTCCATTGATCTATGACAAACATTAAGTCACCCTTCGTGATCCTTACTAGTCCAAGTTAGTGTGCCGGTTAACCACACACGCTCCACCAACGACTTGGTAAGGTACAAAGTGAATTCCATGGGCTAGCACCAAATTCACATTTTTCCTAAAGTAACTAAGATTTGGGAATTAAATAAAAAATATTTAGTTACTTTATAATAATCATTATACTTTTAATGAGAATTTAAAGTCATTGTCCTACCCGTTCGGCTAACGACCCTCCACCGATCAAGCAAGCGGTGGGTGAGAGTGGACACCCATTAAGTCGCCATTTTATAGGCAACAACCTTATACCCACCTTATAGACCGGCTTCGTGAATGAGGCCTACTAACAGTAAAACGACTTGTTCTTATACATATATATAATTAACCATTAATGTTATAAATAGTATAAGGGTTGAATTTTAACTTTTAAAATTCTAAGTGTTGGAATTAAAGTTTATTAAAGTGTGTGAAACTTTTCCAAATTCCAAAACTTGAGGGCAAGTTTTGAAACTATTCAAAACTAATTAATTCCATGATTTATGTGTTTAAAGTAGTTTTAATCCAAAAACTCTTCAAGTTCCATAACTTGAGGACAAGTTATGGAAGACTTTAAACTAATAAAAGAATTACTTTTCTTTATTTTATAACTTATGGAATTAATTAAGGTTACACTTTATTTATATATTTATTAATGAAGTGACTCTTGAATCTCCATAACTTAAGGACAAGACTCTTCATCTTTTGTAACCATCCAAGACTTTTCATTTCATAACTTATGAATTAAAGGTTCATAAAAATGAAGACTCTTCATTTTCGTGTAACTTATGTGTTTTAAGTGTGTGTTAAAGAAAAGTGACCTTTGGATATCCATAACTTGAGGACAAATTATGGACTCCATTAAAACACATAAATGATCAAGAATTAATTCTAAACAATTCAGCAAATAATTCCTATCATCTTCTAAATTCATAAGAACATGAACATGATCATCAAAATTTCAAGAATTATATGAACACATAAAATCATGGAATTTTGATTATAACTTTGAAATTGGTCCACCATCATCATTACCACATCAAAAACAGGTTTTATGAATCCAAAACAGTTTAAGGTAATGATTCTAGACCAATTCCAGCACCAAAACTCGAAGATATGCTGTCCGGGGGTCCAACTCGTCGAGTGCATGAACCAACTCGCCGATTTGGATGAGTTTTGCCTTGGACTCGTCGAGTCCCTTCATGGACTCGGCGAGTCAGCTGTGCAGACAGCATAAAATCTTTGATTTTCAACAATTTGCATCAAGTATTCAAACAAGCAAGCCTAGGCTCTGATACCACTGTTGGGTTTTGAGCAATCTAACACTTCCTAAGTGTGCATGCAACCCTAATAAACCTTGGATCTATGTTTGTCTAAATACATGCAAAATAATAATTTTCCAAGGTTTATAACCTATCTAACATGGCATGGGGAACATTTCAACATAAAAGAGTTAGAAGAGATTACATACCTTTTAGATGAGTTTGGTTCTTGAGGAGTTTGAGGGCCAAGCACCAATAGTGTGAATGCCTCAAATGGAATCACAAAACACCACAAACTCTTGGAAAACTTTGAGAGAGAATACACACTTGTATTTTCGGCCACACACAAGCACACACACACTAGTTCACTAGTTACCCCTTTTAGGGGGCCATTTCATGCTCCATAAGCATGCTTATATAGTGTGCATGGTTAGGGTGAAACCCTAATAACCCATGACCTTTCCTTTCCAAGGATCCATGGGTTAAAAGCTCCATGGATCATCCATGGACTTCCATATAAGCCTAGCCCATTAACAAATGAGTGTTAGCCCACACCATATAAAACCAATAGCCCATAATCTAATTAGTCTTCCTTTTAATCTCTAAATTAATTCATAATTAATTTAAGACTAAGACTAATTAAATAACTTCATATTAATATATTATAACTTATAATATATTAATAAACATATGTGTATAACTCTCATAAAATTATCCATAAATAGTTCGGGTGAGATGCAACCCAAATGGACCATGCCAGGTCAGGTCAAGTATACACCAAATAAGTTATGGACTTATACACCTTATCCAACACTCTTCACTTCAAATTTCTTCAAACACTCTCCCTATCTAGCACAAGAAATTCCTTCCTTCACCCCTTCAAATTTTCGTGAGTTTGTGTGTGTTCAAGAAAATCACTTCAGGATTCACACTTGTGGTAAGATCGTATAAACTCAAGTTGCTTTATTCCATTTTGCGTTAAGGATTTACTCTTATAACTACCTTCTTTTCGTGTTCAAGCTTCACAGAACTCCCTAAGTTCGAAACTCTTCCCAAATAAACACTCCAACTCCGAAAACACCTTCATTCTCTTTCATTTCTTCATCAAAACCGATCCATCACCCAAGGTGAGCTTCATACCCCCTTGTTTTCGGTTTTACTTTGTTTTAGGGGAGAATACAAGTTGGTTTTGTGTTAAATCTAAGTGTTTATGCATGCTTGTGTGTATTTTCATGATATGTTGTGCAAATATATTATGAATATGTGTAAAACCCTCAAAAACTCTATATATCCTTCAAGACTTGAAAATGATAACAAAACAAGTTACTTTATGTAACTCGTTATGATTGTTGAAAGGATCAAACATGTTAAGGGATACTTGAAAACTAAATAAAACCTCACGAGGGGCCAAATATGACATTTAGGCAAAAAGTGAGCCTTGTTATGAGACTCATGGTTTTAAACGGGCCAAAAGAGTCATTTTTGGATAAAAAAAAGGATCTTTATGACATTCACGGTTTTAAATGTGCCAAAAGAGTCATTTTTGGATAAAAATGGATTTTTATGACATTCACGGTTTTGTAGGGGTCAAAAGAGGTATTTTGACAGAATGGGCTTCTTTTGGGCCTTCTCGGTTTTAATGGTATTTTTTAGAAATTCACGGTTTGATGGGCCAAAAATGTAATTTTTGGTCTTTATGGACTTAAATTGTCATTTTGAATAAAGATGGATCTAAAATGTAAATTCTCGATTTAATGGGCCGAAAATGTCATTTTTATCAAAATAGACCTCAAATACCTATTTACACGTTTACTGGGCCTTAAATACCTATTTACATGTTTATTGGGCCTCAGTTACCCATTTACATGCTTAATGGGCCTTGTATATTCAATTCATGTTTATTGGGCCTTAAACATCTATTTCCATGCTTATTGGGCCTTGTATGTTCATTTCATGTTTATTGGGCCTTAAACACCTATTTACATGCTTATTGGGCCTTACGACACATTTTATATTAATCGGGTTAATAACATTAAATACTTGACATTTTGATAAAAACAAATGGTATTTTATCACCAATGTTTTGAAATCAAACACATACTCGAAACATTATTTTAAAGCGGTAAATAATGTGATACACTGTTCGCGTAAATTTAGTTAAGGCTCCTATGATACGCGTTTTCACCTGTATCTACCTAGTGTACAACCTTAAGTCCTGTAGTTATAACCAGAGTCTCCTGGGGGGAGAGCGAGAGTTTGTGTATAGATCCATACAGGGTTGACAACCCTACACCTAAGTTATTTGGTGCAGCTAGACTAGGCCAGTCTAGGGTGACAAATATTTTACCTTAAACAAGCGATGCCTGAAGAACGTCATGACAAGTAGATCAATCATATCAAGCATGGTTGTAACGACTCACATAGAGATTAACAAACGCTGTAAATTTACGGAATACATATACTATACTTTGGATACACGTAAGAGCTATTCATTTCTATAACACTCGGGTCTTATGGTTTAAAGACTACAACTCTTTTACAGACATAAAATATCGGATTTTATGGGAATCAAACACTATACGTTACATTTTACTTACAACAGAAAATATAGGATTTTCTGGAACTCTCTTTATACATTTTGAAAATAAGAACACACATGCTATAATACAAGATTTGAAACAAAACTCTCAAACTATTTTTTAGGGAAAATATCAGATTTTATGTTGTTTACAAATGATACAAAACTTTTCTTACAAACATGATTATGAACTCACCAACATTATATATGTTGACGTTTTCAAAATAACTTGTATTCTCATAGAATCGTTAAGCAGGTTGGTCATCAAGAACACACGGATTTTTGTTGTATTTTTGTTATCATCATACATTTAACATTTGGAAGGTAATTTGTAAACCAACACACTTATGTAAACTATGATGGTTGTTATATTTCATGTGTGATGATGATGTTTTCTTTGATTCAATTATGTACACTGTGATGATATTACAAGATGAAGTCACCAGCCCTCGGACGTTTCCGTCGTCTGGTTCGGGGGTGTGACACATCCACTAGCTCCAATAACTCAACAATGACTTCCATGAGGAGATACATCTACCATAAGTCACCATTCGTTGTCCGTCGGGGAGGGAAAAAGAAAAATGGACAACATCCTCATCGAGAGAAAGCGTTTCGGTATGAATGTAGGCCAAACACTTTCTGAAAAACTTGATGATTATCTTCTTTTTTTAAATGTTGTATTATAATAAATAACAAATAAATATATAGATGATGTGTAGTAGTTGGTATTTTCAAAAACTATGGTATGTGAGTTGAAGGTTGCACATTTAAAGTGAATGCTAAGGATGAAAATGGGTCCAAACCTAGACCGGATGACCCGGACCAAGAAAACTCGAAACCGGTTAACAAGATTTTGTAGGACCGAAAATCGGACTGGTATATAGGAACCAGTTTTGGTTAGGTTCAAGGTATGGTACCAGGTAAAGTGGGTGTAGAACTGGAAACCCGTAAAACATCAAAGTAGATAGGGTCGAACCGGGTAAAGTGGGTTTAGAACTGGAAAACCCATAATTTTTTGTTAATTACTTGCTACTTAGTGGGTTGAAATTTGAAAATTTTCATATTGATATCTCGAATTCAGGGAACTGTAAGTTGTTGAATATGAATCCAAAGTTGATAAAATTATACTCTAAAATCATGTACAAACTCTAAACTAAACTATGGAAAAACCGTATATCCGTCTTTAAACGAATGAGATTTGCGTGTTTTAACATTTTTACAGAATACAAAGTACAAAAACAAATAGCTGAAAAGTTGAAAACTCTCAGCTTTGATATCTTGACTTCTAGGGACTGTAATTCATTGGATAGTAAACCAAAAATGACAAAATTATAGTCTAAAATCATCTACAAACTCCAAACTACAAGTTGGAAAAAACCATATATCAATCCGACTTTAAACATAGTAGATATACATGTTTTAAAATTTTCACAGAATACAAAAAAGATGAAAAACTAAAAACTTTCGGCTTTGATATCTCAAGTTTGGGGGACTGTAAGTCATTGAATATGAACCAAAAATTGACAAAATTATAGTCTAAAAGCATGTACAAACTCTAGACCAGACTCTAGAAACAACCACATGTCAATAAGACTTGAAACAAATGAGATATGCATGTTGTTACATTTTCACATAATACAAACTACAAAAACAAATAGCGGAAAAGTTGAAAATTTTCAGCTTTGATATCCCAGCTTCGGGGGACTGTAATTCATTAAATATTAAACTAAAAATGAAAAAATTATAGTCTAAACTCATTTACAAATTCTAAACTACAAGGTGCAAAACACCATATATCAATCTGACTTTAAATGAATTAGATATGCATGTTTTAAATTTTTTACGGAATACAGAAGAGATGAAAAACTAAAAATTTCTAGCTTTGATATCTTGATTTTGGGGGACTGTAAGTCAATGAATATAAAACTAAAAATGACAAATTTATAGTCTAAAATCATGTACAAACTCTAAACTGAGCGTAGGAAAAAACAGAATGTCAATCTGACTTGAAACGAATGAGATATACATGTTTTAAACTTTTCATAACAACCGGTTCCGACCCTTAAAAGTGGTTCCAATTGCTAACACTGGTTCCTGTTCTTAAACCGGGTTTACTCAAACCCGATAGACCCAAATCTGGATTACTCGGAGCCCGGATAAAACCATTCTTTAAACTCGGAACCGGAACCGGTTCTATATAATCTGGTTCTAACGGTTCCAGTTCCAGTCATATTTTCCGGTTTTAAATATCATCCCAAGTGAAGACATAATGAACCATACCCCATAGCTAGGTGAAAAGGTGAAATGAATTCAGAAAAATAACAATAAAAAGAAATCTCTAATTTTATTAATGGAATGAACAAAAAAGAAGATATTTCATAATTTATTTACTGACTTTCTTTTCAAAATAAGAGGATTTATACTACATTATATAGGGAGATTTTTCCTTTCGTTTGATTCATTTGAGACCCCTATAATCCTGTAATTTTCAAAATAATCTCCTATTCTAATAAACAATCCCATTTGTTTCCACACGGCATCTCCTTAATACCTCCTACTTTTTTCTCCCACATAAACTTTCAAAGTGAACAAACGAATATGCCCTCAGGCCTTTAAACATATCATTACACCGTTGAAGATATCTGCCTACAAGATCTAAGATTTCTAGAATTTGAAATTCACATATATATATATATATATATATATATATATATATATATATATATATATATATATTATCCCATTAAATCAACAAATTATTTATCTCATTAATTCAAATTGAAAATTTTTGGGCAATAAATTTGCACAATGAATCTTATAAAAAATAGAAGTTATTAGAAATTATTACATTATTCTATACCTTACATTCCTTGATTGGAACATTCTACTCCTTTCTCTTTCTTCATCGACACCACCATTTGCTTCTTTTATTCTTTTTAGCCTTCTTTTTTATCAACGTTTAAAGATTTTTGCCTACAAGGTAATTACTAAACACCCCTCGATGAAAGAAATCAGTAAAAAGGAGCGCGTTGGTTCATTCCATTCACTTCATCATACCTGTAAACAATTCACTTTTTTAGGAATTGGAATGAAACATTCCTTCTTTACTTATTTGTCAAACAAACACAGTAAAACACAAAACCAAAGTACATTGTTTTACTTTCATCTAAACAACAAATATCAATCTACTTTTTAAACCCAACAAACAATTTCCTTGGAATCAACTATTCCATTGGAATGAACCATTCACTTCTTCACTGGTTCCTTCATATAAACCAGTAAACATAAATAATATTGTACTTTTATGATAAATTCATGAAATAATAGTGTGCTTTTATGATAAATTTGTTTACAAAACAAATTTACCATAATACATTGTTATTTTTGTCTAAACAATAAATAGTTGCAAAGTTTAAAAAAAAGTTATGAATGTTTTTTTTTTGTATTTATTTGTTGTTTATATGGTGGAAAACCAAAGTACATTATTATTTGTGTCTAAAAACTAAATAGATTAAAATTTTAAAAATATATACATGATTTTTTTTTTGCATTTTTTTGTTTATTTTGATTATATGATGGAAAACCATAGTACATTGCTATTTATGTCTAAATAGCTCAAATCATTGCAAAATTAAATGTATTTTTTATGATGGAATTTGTGTACAAATCGACCAAACAATTCCCTTGCAAATAACTATTCCATTGTTCAATGATTCTTTCATATAAACCCTGTAAACATAAATAACAATCTACTTTTATGAGAAATAAATGAAATAACAATGTACTTTTATGATAAATACTCTAAATAGAAATTTAATTAGATATTTTTGTTGCGTCTATTCTCCTTTAACGTAAAACCAAATTGCATTCTTGTTTGTATCATTTATTTATATTTTGGTGATAACTGCACTTAATAGGAATTTACTTTCAATTTACCTACAACTCAAACTCATCATATTTATTTCTTTTTAACCAAACTTTAATTAATATAATTTCTGTTTACATGTTAATGTCGACAAAAAATATGACCTTTCTCAATGGCATTGACTTAAGATCCGAGTATCACCAGTTACGAGTTTTAGGGGAAGATGTCCCCAAAACAGCCTTTCGAACTCGTTATGGTCTTTACGAGTTTGAAGTGATGCCTTTCAGATTAACGAATGCGCCCGCAGTGTTCATGGACTTAATGAATAGGGTGTGTCGTCCATACTTGGATAAATTTGTGATTGTCTTCATAGATGATATCCTTATCTACTCACGAAGTGAGGAGGAGCATACCCAACATCTCCGACAAGTCTTGCAAACATTGAGAGCAGAGAAACTATATGCGAAGTTCTCAAAATGCGAATTTTGGATTAGGAAAGTAGATTTCCTAGGTCACGTGGTCAATGAAGAGGGAATACACGTGGACCCATCCAAAATAAAAGCAATCGAGAACTGGTCAGCACCCAAAACGCCTACAGAAATCCGTCAATTCTTAGGCCTTGCTGGCTACCATCGCAGATTCATTCATAATTCTCCTGAGTTGGTAAGTCATTTACCTAGGACTGTTCATTATTTGGATAAAGCCGAATTGTCCAATTGGACAAATTGGATTGGACTATTTGGTTCGGATATTCGGATTTTTGGATTGGTTTTCAACAAAACCGAATTACTATTTTGGATTTCGGATTGGTTTTGGTTTATAAAATATGACCTGAATAATCCAAAAAAACCGAATAACAATTTATTATTTATTTATTTTTAATATAACTATAACTATTTATTATGTTTATAATTTATTTTTTCAAATAACTTTAAAAAGTTTCTTCTAATAAAAACATTAATATGCATTTTCTCTTAAAAGTTCTTTACCTATTAAATATTAAACTATAATATACATTCTTAGTAGTTTATAAATTTTTAATCATAACTAAATATTTTTTTGTTTCTTCTATAAAAATTGGATAATATTATAATTATATGTCATTTTAAAATGTTTTAGTTTTTGAAAACCAAATTATAAAAACTGATCCAGCTGAATTTTAAGTGGATCAGATCGGATCGGATTTGAATTTAGTTTGGATTATTTGGATCCACATTTTGAAAACCGAAATCAATTTGGATTTACTTAATTGGATCGGATCAAACCGATCCATCCAAACAAACACCCCTACATTTACCACCCTGACACAGAAGGGTGTAACTTTTAACTGGGGAGGGAAACAAGAAAAAACGTTCCAAACGCTAAAGCGAGCCCTGTGCAGCGCACCTATTTTGCCTCTACCAGAAGGGAAAGAAGACTTCGTAGTATACTGCGATGCGTCTAACCAAGGGCTAGGTTGTGTTGCTATGCAACGAGGAAAGGTCATCCTATGCCTCAAGACAACTTAAGACACATGAGATCAATTACACAACACACGATCTTGAACTGGGAGCAGTTGTATTTGCTTTGAAGACATGGAGACATTACCTCTATGGGACGAAATGCACAATATTCACGGACCATAAAAGTGTTCAGCATATCTTTGACCAAAAAGATCTAAACATGAGACAACGACGTTGGGTGGAGCTACTAAATGATTACAAATGCGAAATTCATTATCATCCAAGTAAAGCCAATGTAGTAGCTGATTCCCTTAGCAGAAAAGAATACTCGGGACGTCGAGTAAAGTCGTTGACCATGACTATCCATTCACACCTGACCACACATATCAAAGAGGCTCAACATGAGGCCTTGAAACCCGAGAATGTGGCAGGTGAATCTTTAAGAGGAATGGACAAAAACTTAGAAATCAAAGGTGATGGAGCCCGATATCTCATGAACCGGATCTGGACACCAAAGTTCGGTGATTACAGAGAGGTTTTCATGAATGAAGCACACAAGACACGGTACTCCATTCACCCAGGGTCAGATAAGATGTATTTAGACCTTAAGAAACTTTATTGGTGGCCTCACATGAAGGCTGAGATTGCTACCTTTGTAGGCAAGTGTCTTACTTGTGCCAAAGTCAATGTAGAGTACCAACAGTCTTCAGGTCTACAACAACAACCAGAAATCCCCGAATGGAAGTGGGAGTGGATTACAATGGATTTCATAACTAGGTAATTACCCAAGACAACGGGTGGTTATGATACCATTTGGGTAATCGTCGATAGATTAACCAAATCTGCACACTTCATACCAATAAAGGAAACAGACAAGATGGAGAAGCTAACTAGAACATATATTAGAGAGACAGTTAGACTGCACGGTGTACCAATATCTATTATCTCTATCCGGGATAGTGGATTAACCTCACGATTCTGGCAGTCACTTCAGAAATCTCTGGGAACTAGGATGGACATGAGTACAGCCTACCATCCTCAAACAGATGGACAGAGTGAGAGAAAAATTCAAACATTAGAAGACATGCTGAGAGAATGTGTGATCGACTTTGGTAAAGCATGGGATACCCATTGACCACTAGTCGAGTTATCGTACAAAACCAGTTACCATACTAGCATTAAGGTTGCTCCTTTCGAATCCCTCTATGGTCGCAAGTGCATATCACCTCTGTGTTGGGCTGAAGTGGGTGAGACGCAACTGGCTAGAGGTCAAGTTCTAGACAGTACTCTCACTGGTCCAGAAATCATTCGAGAAACTACTGAGAAGATAGTACAGATCAAAGAATGACTTAAAGCTTCCAGAGACAGACAGAAAAGCTATGCTAACAAGAGAAGAAAACCCTTGGAATTCCAGGTTGGTGACTGTGTCATGTTGAAGATCTCACCCTGGAAGGGCATGATATGCTTCGGAAAGCATGGAAAACTAAATCCAAGGTACATCATACCGTTCAAGATTCTTGCTAGAATCAGTCCAGTAGCTTACAAACTCAAACTACCTCAAGAACTCAGTAACATACATCCTACCTTCCACGTATCTAACCTAAAGAAATGCTTATCTGACGAGACTCTAGTTATCCCACTTGACGAAATCAAGATAAACGAGAGCCTCAACTTCGTGGAAGAACCAGTAGAAATCCTAGACAGGGGAGTAAAGAGAACAAAGAAAAGTTGTATCCCGATAGTGAAGGTTCGCTGGAACGCAAAGTGGGGACCTGGATTCACTTGGGAGCGGGAGGATCAAATGAAACAAAAGTATCCGCATCTGTTTCCCTAGTCTTACTGTATCTCTATAGTCTAAATTTCGGGACGAAATTCCCTTGAACAGGGGGATAATGTAACAACCCGTTATTTTCTATCTTGTAAAAGTCAACAAAAGTCAAACATATCAAATTAGAGTCAAACTTATTGATTGGTTAATTTAATAAAATTAAATTAATGTTTTTTATACATATAAACACTTAGTAAAAGTGTTGTAGAATTTAGATGTAACATCCCAAAAATCGAGACCGAAATTTTTTGTTTTTAATTATAATACTTGTAAACTGTTTGAGTAAAACATTACTGATATCACTTCAAACCACAAAACCATAGTTACATGTTTCAAAAACCATAATGTCAAATAGTATAATGTCAGAGTACAATCCCAAGGTTCTCAAATGCGGAATCATGTGTGTGCGATGCGCTGCTACCCTGCCGGCTCCTTCCCCTTAGATGAAGAGGTACCTGAAACAAAAACTGAAAACCATAAGCACAAAGCTTAGTGAGTCCCCCATCAAACCACATACCATACAAACATACATACTGCCGGGCAGTTCTGGGGTGCCCGACCTACCCATGTCAAGCCATTATGGGGTGCTAACCTACCGATGTCAAACCATTCTGGGGTGCTGACCTACCCGTGTTAGGCCATTCTGGGGTGCCTGCCTACCCTCCGGTGTATGTCACCCGGTCATGGGGACTATCTCACCCATACTGTTATTCCATAATAATATATCATAATCATGCTGTAAGCCATATCTGGGGTGTCCGACCTACCCTTTGGTCCTAACGACCGAATCGGGGACTAATCCCCCTCCTACTACCACTAGCACATAAAACATATCATACTGGCACATAGAACACATCAAATAATAGAAAACCAGACAATTATCATATAGAAAATCATCTCCACTATAATAAACTAATAGTGGGTTAGCCTTGGTGCCTTAGACCCACTTCTACTGGAAGGTAACTCACCTTAATGTCGTGTAGTGTCTGCGTTGTCCTCGGTACGGAAATCAACTCTTCTCGACTCCCCGATCCCTACACAACATCCTTTCTAAGTTACCATTTCATACTCATAACCCCTACCAGGGTCAACTCAAGTCCAAGTCAAAGTCAAGGTCAAAACCTTGGTCAAGGTCAACTTTGGTCAAAGTCAACATCTGGTTGACTTGACTCGCCGAGTTGGTCCACCAACTCGTCGAGTCCCTACGTCCACCAATTGCCACAATCCCGTCCCTACTTGTCGAGTCTAGCAAGAGATCGACGAGTTCATCTTTAACAACATTGGGACCTTCTTCAACTGACTCGCCGATTTCTCCCTGAACTCGTCGAGTATGTCTTCATGTGGTTGGGACATTGCCTTGAACTTGCCAGTTAGCTCATCCACTCGACGAGTTCTATGATTTCCAGGTCCTTAAAGAGCTTAGACAACTGAGTGATCTTCAATCTTATCATCTGGTCCTTTAACAAAAAGGATTTGGTGGAAAATACGTCCCGACTCGCCGATTCCTATGAACGACTCGCCGAGTCCCTCTTTGTCCCAAACTATACAGTTGATTTTACTTAGTCTAAATGTATTCAGACCATAGATCTGACCTCCTAGGGTCCATATTATACGTAAAGCTACGAATTTGATGTCCATGCATGGGGTCTTTGGCTAAAAAAACCATAAAAAGGGGTTTATATGTTGCATGGGTCTCCCATGGCCATAAAGTTGGCACCTGTATGCCATGGGAACCCTCAATGGTTCCATATATGAAGTACAACTCCAAATATACACACAAATCCGAGTATAGCTTCTCTAAAGCTTAGAAAAGGTATAAAATAGCCCCAAATCAAGAACTAAGTAATGAATAGCTAAGGTATCAACTTTATACCTCAAATGAGCAGGAAATGTGCCAAGACTTCTGGATCTACTTGCTCTCTCTTGATCTACCAAGCTTCCTTCTCCTTTTCCAACTTCAAATACACACAAAAGGCACCAAAAAGCTCAAGAACACTCAAATAAGGCTTAGGGTTTCTAGTTAGGGCTTTCTCTGGGTTGGGAGGGATGATGCGGGCCGGTTGAGGTAGAATAAGTCGTTTAAATAGGGTAAAACCCCTGAATATTAGGGTTTCATCCAGACAGCTTTTACTCGTCGAGTCGGTCTCCCAACTCGTCTAGTAGATAATTAAACTTCCCGGTCAAAAATCGAGTCTACTCGACGAGTTGGGCCTCCAACTTGCCGAGTCCCAAAGCAAAACATATACTTACTTGAATTTAAATACGTACCAGGAACCAGGTGTTACAAATCTCCCCCACTTATTTTAGATTTCATCCTCGACGTCTGTTGCCGAATACGGAAAATGCTCGGAGTAGTGCTCCCTCATCTCGTCCTCCGGCTCCCAGGTCCATTCTGATCCCTTGCACCTTCACCAGCTCGGGGTAGTGCTCCCTCATCTCGTCCTCCAGCTACCATTGCACCTTCACCAGCTCCACCCTCTTGTTGCTCAGATCCTTCGACTCCCTGTCGAGGATAGCTACTGGCCACTCAATGTAGTTCAGGCTGTAATCCACCTGAATATCCTCCAAAGGCACCACTGCTAAATCGTCTACCAGGCACTTCCACAGCTGGGAGACGTGAAAGTTGCTATGAATCTGACTGAGTTCGGCTAGCAGATCTAGCCTATACGCCACCTTGCCAACCTGGGCTACAACCCTGAAGGGTCCAATGTACCTGGGGCCCAACTTTTCCCCGCTTCCTGAACCAAATGACACCTTTCCAAGGCGACACCTTCAAAAGCACCATATCCCCGACCTGGAACTCCAGGTCCGAACGACGCCTGTCGGTATAACTCTTCTTCTAACTCTGAGCAGTCTGAAGCCTTCTCCAAACATGCTGGATCATCTCTGTAGTCTTGAGTACCACTTTGGTACACCTCATGACCTTCTATCCAACCTCACCCCAGCATATCGGGGTCCTGCACTTCCTCCCGTACAACATATCGAAGGGAGGACGGTCGATACTCGCGTGATAGCTATTATTATAGAAAAACTCTGCCAAAGGAAGGTAAGTATGCCAACTACCTCCGAAGTCTAAAACGCATGCCCGAAGCATATCCTCCAAAGTCTGGATGGTCCACTCGCTCTGACTATCTGTCTGCGGGTGAAAAGCGGTACAAAAGTGCAAACGAATACCCAGCTCGTCGTGAAACTTCTTCCAGAATCTGGAAGTGAACCGTACGTCTCTGTCCGAGATCACCGAGACTGGTACCCCGTGCCAAGCGACTATCTCACGAATATAGATATCGGCCAACTTCTCGACCGAAATGATCTCCTAAATCGGAATGAAATGGATGCTCTTGGTCAATCGATCCATGATGACCTAAATCGAATCCACTCCCCGCGCGGTCCTGGGAAGCTTTGTGATGAAATCCATAGTGATATCTTCCTACTTCCACATCGGGATATCCAACAGCTGGGTCTTGTCGTGGGGCCTATGGTGCTCAGCCTTGACTTTCCTGTAGGTCAGGCATCTCTCAACATACCAAGCTACATCCCGCTTCATGCAGGGCCACCAATAATCAAGGCGAAGATCCCTGTACATCTTCGTTTCCCCGAGATGAATGGAAAACCTATATTTGTGCACCTCCTCCATCAATACCTGGCGCACACCTCCATGATATGGGACCCACACCCTACGGTGTAGTGTCAAAAGTCCACAGCTGTCATAATCGAAGGAGGAAACGCACAATACGCTCACTCTTGCGATGTTCCTCCATCATAGCCTCCTGTTGGGCCTCTTGAATCCGCTCCAACAGCGGGGTCACCATCGTCATCCTCAAACAAATATCTCTGATTGGTGCTGCCTTGCGGCTAAGCGCATCGACCATGACATTGGCCTTCCCTGGGTGGCAGAGGATCTCATAATTGTAATCCTTCACCATATCTAGCCATCAACACTACCTCATATTCAGATTTGGCTGATCCATGAGGTACCTTAAACTCTTATTGTCCATGTAAATAGTACAGCAGACCCCATAGAGGTAATGACGCCAAATCTTGAGGGTGAAAACAATTGCCCCCAACTCCAAGTCATGCGTCAGATAGTTCGCCTCATGATGCTTCAACCAACTCGAAGCGTAGGCGATAACATGCCCCCTCTGCATCAGTACCGCGCCCAAACCTGAGATGGATGCTTCGCATTACACCACAAAATCATCCACGCCCTTCGGCAGGGCTTAGATTGGCACCTCGCACAATCTTTGTCATAGCGTCTCAAATACGGCCTGCTGCTCAGGCCCCCAATGAAAGACCACGACTTTCCTTGTCAACCGGCTCAAAGGCATGACTATCTTGGAGAAGTCCTGAATGAATCTCCGATAGTATACTGCCAATCCCAGGAAGCTCCGAATCTCATATGGAGACCTTGGATCCTCCTACCTCATCACGGCCTCCACTTTGGCCGGGTCGACCAAAATCTCGTTCTGGCTGATAAGGTTCCCAAGAAACTGCACCTCGCACAACCAGAACTTGCACTTGGAGAAATTGGCATACAAGCTCTCCCTCCCCAAAGTATCCAACACCTCTCGAAAGTTCTCCTCATGCAGCTCCTGCGTCTTAGAATAAACCAAGATGTCATCAATGAAAACTATCACAGACCGATCCAACATCGGTCTGCACACGCGGTTTATGAGATCCATGAATGCGGCCGGAGCATTGGTGAGGCCGGACGGCATCACCACAAACTCATAGCGACCATATCACATCCAAAAAGTAGTCTTCTGCACATCCTCCTCTCTGACCCTCATCTAATGATAACCTGAACGCAGATCGATCTTGGAGAAGCAAGATGCTCCTTGAAGCTGGTCAAAGAGATCATCAATCCTCGGGAGTGGGTAACGGTTCTTCACTGTTACCTGATTCAGCTCCCGGTAATCTATACACATCTGATGTGACCCGTCCTTCTTCTTCACAAATAGAATCGGGCTCCCCAGGGTGAATTTCTTGGTCTGATGAAACCCTTGTCTAACATCTCCTGTAGCCGTGTAGACAACTCCTGCTTCTCAAGAGGAGCCAACCGATATGGTGCCTTGGCTATCGGAGCTGCACCAGGTACTAGGTCGATCCTGAACTATACCTGCGTTTCTGGAGGTATCCCAATCAGCTCCTAGGGAATACATCCGTGTGCTCTCGTACCACCGATACATCACTCACTGTCGCCTTACCCGCCTCTCGGGTATCCAAGACATAGGCGACATACCCTGCGCACCCCTGTTGGAGATAGAGCCTAGCTCTCGCTGCTGAACATAAGGCTGGTCCACGCTATGGCCTCTCGCTCTGAATCACCATCTCTCCCCCACTTGGGGTCCAGACCCGTACCAACTATTATGCACAGTCGATCGCTACCTCATTAGGGCTCAACCAATCCATGCCTATAATAACCTTGTTCCCCCGCAATGGTATGAGAATCAAGTCTACAAAGTAGCGCTCCTCGAACAACTTCAAAACACAATCCCTAAAAACCTCTGATGCTCGCACTGATCGGTCGTCCGCAATCTCGACCTCTAGAGGGAAATCTAACAAGCTTAAAGACTCAGGGAACCTCTTGCTAAGCGCAAGAGAGATAAATGATCTGGTAGCACCCGAATCAAATAACACCTAAACTGGGATACCGTTCACATAGAACGATCCTAAAAAATTATATAACATAACACATCAATATCACAAGCGACATATAGTAAAAGTTAGAGAGAAGAAACCATACCCGTCACCATATCAAGTGCGGCGCGTGCCTCCTCGACTGTCAACTGGAAAGCTCGGCTCTTCACCACTGGAGCCTCTGACTTGACCTTTCGGCCATCCATATCTTATGTAGTTGCTGGAGTTAGCACCACCACTGGCGCTGTTGCTGCTGCTGTCAACCCGGGGCAGTTGACCTTTTTATGGCCTCTAAGATTGCACCGAAAGCAAATCAGGTCTGACATATGAATAGTGGGGGTAGGTGCAGTACAATCCCTGCCAAAATGCCCCGTGTTGCCGCACTTGTAGCAGCCTGATGATCCCGCTCTACAAGCTCCCTGATGTGGCCTGCCGCATTTCCTGCAGCGGATCTGGCCCGACTAGCCCTTCGACCTAGTGTCTGATCCCTTGGGTTTCTTTCCCGAAACCCTAATAACCTGCTCTTCCTCTACTTTCCTCTTCCTGAGGTGCTCCAAATGAATCTCCCTCTCCCTAGAAATCATGGACTCCAGGGTCGGGCATGCTGAGTAGCTGACATGCTCTCGAATGTTAGCCCTCAACATATCATGACAGCGGGTCTTCCGCATCTCCTCATCCCCCGCATACTAAGGTACCAACAAAGCCCTCCCTTGGAATTTGGCGGTGATCTCCGCCATTGTCTCCGTAGTCTGTCTCATATCAAGAAACCCCCTGGAAGCTGCTGAAGCTCCACAGTTGGCGCAAACTCATCCCTGAACCTGGTCACAAAATCAGACCAAGTCATGGCCTCGATGGCTAGTGTAACGCCCGTAGATCCGGGCTAGTCAATTTAGAGATAATAGAGGTCGAAAACGAATTTTTGACAAAAGATATTTTTAGAATAAATAATCTTAACCATGTTGTATAATGTCTCAAGGGTTCCATACATATAAAGAACGCCGAAATCCGAGTTATAACGAAGAAGTTATGGCCTGTTGAAGTTTTTCGGCAAAACCGGCATGGCACCAAGAGACATAAAAAGTGAATTTATGATAGAAGACTTTTTAGCCTTAGTGATCTAAACCAAAGTTGTAGAGTATGTTAAACCAAGAAAATCCATAAAAAGAACGCCCAAATCTGACTTCGTATGAGAAAGTTATGATTTTTCGAAGTTTCAGCCTAGCAGTGTACAACCCGAAACTCGAATTTTAGTTCGAGCGGTTTTTGGCTTACGTGACCTAAATGAGAGTTGAAGATCTCATTAATAGGAACTCAGTGGTAAAACTAAAGACGAAAACGGAGTACGTATGAAGGAGTTACGAATTCTTCGCGGTCACTTAGCACTCTAATCTCCTCCTACTGTTAAATTTAAGATCGGTCGAGAATTAGCTGATGGAGTCTAAATGAAAGTTGTAGATCTTGTTTTTACCTACGCGTGGAAAAAAAGAACGTCAAAAACGGAGCTTGTATGCAAGAGTTATGATTTTTCTAAGTCGGGAGGCTGCTGTGCGAAATCGGGTGACGTGGCGCAATCCTGGCCGTTGCTTCCTCCCCAAGGCTAGCCACCAGATGGTGACACCTGGCTTGGAACTCGACAAGTTTGAGGCCAACTCGATGAGTTTTTGGCTTTTCCAGCCTATCAAAAGGGAGCCGGGGCACCCTCATTTCTCACACCTTTCCCCACTTCTTTCTCTCTCTAAACTCTCGCTCTAACCCCCCCAAACCCCCCTAAAAGCCTAGGTAAACCCCCTACCATCCAAAGAAGCCCCGAGGCTCCCGGAGTCCCAAGAAAAAGGGTCTTTCGGTTCAGAAACGCTGCTCCGTGTAAAGCCCGGTTTTCTTTAAAATCCGCTGTAAGTGAGCTACGCTTACGCAATTTTTAATATAGCTTTCAAATAATTATAGGAACGTTATTAGGTCCTTACAATAATTATTTGGGCTATTATTATGAGTTATATTGAGTGTTATTTAATGCTTATATAATAATAATAATAATTGTCAGACTATTAATTTGTCGCGGTTATCGTTAAACTAAACCCTAGTGGTATCGGTACTAGGTTTTATCGAAGGAAAATTGTTTTGAGAGTATCGAAGCGCTGTCCGAGTGCTGAGTCACCACCTTTCAGGTGAGTGCATAGTCCCTTTCATCTTACACATAGATATGAAGTATTTTTAATATAAATTACGTGCTATGTGTTCATATTGTCTGAATACTTGCTGTCTATGCTGGGTGAAAGATTTTTATACATGTTTTAAATGATTTAAACTGTATATGTATTTTATATCTACAAAATGTGTTGGGTAAAACATGGGTAGATGAAATAGTTGTTGGGTGACAACACGATGAAAGACATCAATGTTGACAGTGATCCAGTCATCTAGTGGAGTATAAATGACAACCATGGACGATACTAGACAGTCCAGTGGAACGCTAGCAGGCTCGTAACCTGTAGGTGTTTTTGAACTAGGTGCTCATTAGATATTTTTGAACTGAGTGTGTTCACTAGGCATTTTGAACTAAGTGTGTTCACTAGCTACTTTTGAACTAAGTGCTTACCAGATGTTTTGGACTACGTGTTCACCACTTATAATCTATGAGCCTTGGTAACGATGGACTTCGTGTCGATTCCTTAGGATGATCCTTAGGAATAAATAAACGTGGAATAGCTGATTCTTAGGGTAGATCCTTAAGACTAAAGAAGATAATGGGGATGGGTAATTAGGTTGATTGTTTGATTAATTAAACATAATAATTATATTATTGTGGGTTGAAAACCCTATGTACTCACCAGGTTTCCCAACCTGACCCACTCAGTTTATTTATATCACAGGTGTCGATATGAAGTGACATTACACTGAGAGATTAAAGAGATGTAGATCACTAGTGTAAATAAATGTAAGTTCTGTTTATGCTTATGTTTATGTATTGATGATGACATCCCAAATGTTTTAAAACAAATTAAAAATACTTTTCTTCGGAAATGATTTGATAACGTATTTATCATGTTTTACTGGGAACAAATTCCGCAACATTTTTATTAAAAGAAGTACTCTAATTTTTATAAAGCATAAACAAAACCGGTCTTTTCTAGCCGTGAAAAATTAGGATGTCACAGCTGGGGCTCCCAACGACTCACCAATCGACTCCCACCAATCCCTAGCTTTGTCTCTCAAACATCCCGCAGCAAGGCGGACCTTCGACCCCTTCGCGCAGAAGCTCGTCAACTGCGCAGACTCGATGTCTGCGATCCATTTCTTGGTAGCAATGGGGTCCTTCGCCCCATGAAAGTCTGGCGCACCACTCCTCTGAAGTCCTTGAAGGACAGTGTGCGTGTACCCGACTGGCTGGACGCCAAGTCACTCCTGAATGTCCGGAGGCGATCCTCCATCAGCTCAATAATCCCCTCCTTGATCGACTCGAAAATGACCGAGGTCGCCTCAAGGATACCTCTCATGATCTCAGACGCGATGAACTCGCATAGCCTGTCATCAACCTGCTCAGACCCGCACCCGAGCCTGATCTTGATCCTGATTCTAATTCTGATACTGATCCAGACCCTGAACCTCTTGCTTCATGTCGCGTAATCGCCATACCAAAATAAAACACATAAACGTAAGGGCCATACATACTCTCGAGAGGTCTCACACACTCTCCAAGTTCCCTAGTTCTTTCTTAGCCCTCCTTGATTCGAGTATGGATCCTCTGCTTCTAGTAGTACGGGCCCATACTACCTTCCACATCTATTCGTACTTTCCTCAGGGATGGCTTCGACTTCACCAAGTTCCTTATACGAATACTGATTTCCAAGATAATCTCATCCTAGGCTTGTCCTAGGGTACTCTCTGACGTACTCTCCGCCATCAGCTGCACAAGGAGTCCATACCACCCTTCCTTAAATAGCTTGTGGATACTATCACATATTTGCTTACTAGTTAGTTAAAGCAAGGAACATTCGGGCATTGAGTAACCATAACTAAGCATAACCTAATAAGGTTATCATACTGCTGACTAACCTGCCCTAGCATATAGCTCAATAAGCTCATATAATAGGCATATAAGGCATCCTTCCTAGATCCTTAGCCGTAATCTAGCATGCAATTCTCATAATCACATAACATGCATACAAGGCATCCTCCCTAGATCCTTAGACCTAGTCAAGCAAGCAGTTCTCATAATCATATCATATAACATAACATATCATGTATGGGTATCTTGGGGAAAAACTTACTTGAGCTCGCCCGGTCGCACGCATCACACACCTTGTTCTTTATCAAAACTCCTTATTTTTAAACTTTAGAAAACCATTTTTCTTGTAAAAATCCTTCAAGCCCTCGATTTGAGTCCAGACACCCCTAATGGTGTGCCCGAATCCCTCAAACCAAGGCTCTGCTACCAACTTGTAACATCGCAAAAATTGAGACCAAATTTTTTTGTTTTTAACTATAATACTTGTAAAACTGTTTGAGAAAAAACATTACTGATATCCCTTCAAAACCACAAAACCATAGTTACATGTTTCAAATACCATAATGTAGTATAATGCCAGAGTACAATTCGAGGGTTCTCAAATGCGGAATCATGTGTGTGTGATGAGCTGCTACTCGACTGACTCCTTCCTCTTAGATGAAGAGGTACCTGAAACCAAAACTGTAAACCGTAAGCACAAAGTTTAGTGAGTTCCCCCATCATACCACATACCATACAACCATACATACTGTCGGGCAATTTTGTGGTGCCCGACCTACCCATGTCAAGCCATTCTGGGGTTCTGACCTACCCATGTCAAGCTATTCTGGGGTGCTGACCTACCCGCGTCAGGCCATTCTGGGGTGCCTACCTACCCTCCGGTCTATCTCACCCGGTCATGGGGACTATTTCACCCCTACTGCTATTCCATAATAATATATCATAATCATGCTGTTAGACATATCTGGGGTGTCCGACCTACCCTTCGGTCCTAACGACCGAATCGGGGACTATTCCCCCTTCTACTACCACTACCACATAGAACATATCATAATGGCACATAGAAAACATCAAATAATAACAAACCAGACAATTATCACATAGACAATCATCTCCATTGTAATCAACTAATATTGGATCGGCCTTGGTGACTTAGACCCAATTCTACTGGAAGGTAACTCACCTCAATGTCGTGTAGTGTCTGCACTGTCCTCGATACAGAAATCAACTCTTCTCGAATCCTTGATCCCTACATAACATCCTTTCTAAGTTACCATTTCATACTCATAACCCCTACCAGGGTCAAATCAAGTCCAAGTCAAAGTCACGGTCAAAACCTTGGTCAAGGTCAGCTTTGGTCAAAGTCAACATCTGGTTGACTTGATTCGCCGAGTTGGTCCACCAACTCGCCGAGTCCCCATGTCCACCAACTGCTACAATCCCGTATGTAACACCCTATTTATTAAATAAATAAATAAATAAATTGATGAGCGTATAGTTGCCCTTAAATCAATAATTATATAGCAAGACATTTGTCTCAAGGGATAATTGTTACAATTTTAAAAGTCGAGGGTTAATAGTGTAAGTTCTGGATTTAATTTGAAGAGGATTTTAGAAGTCAGGGTGCGTTTGGTAATTAATGGACTTAAAATTGAAAAGATTTGAAGGCTGAGGGGGTTAATTGGTAACTTCGGGACTTAATATGGAAGGAATTATGGAAGCAATGGCTAAAGGATAAATTCTGGATTTAAATTGTAAAGATTTTTGGAAGCTCGGGGCTGAATGGTAAATTTTGGATTAAAGTTGAAAAAATTTCTGAGGGGAAGGGGCTGTTTGGTAATTTTTGGGCTTAGTTTGAAAAAAATATGGTGGTGAGGGACTGATCTTGTAAAATGGAAAGGATGTTTGAATAGGGACACAAGAATAAAACCGGATACCCTTCCCTCCCTCTTGTTGAATGAAACAACAAACCCTAAACCTAAAGGGAATCAACCGCCACCATCCTTGGAGGTCTCAGCCTCCGTTTACATCGCAGGTGCGACGCCGTTGCTGCAAGGCCGCCGAACCACCGTCAATGTGACACCTATTGCCGGAGACGTTGCAGGCAATCAGAAGGTTGCTGATGACCGAAGGAGGGCTGCATCATCTTCATAAGAGGGTCGTGAGTCGTCAGAACCGCAAGGTAGGTTACCCTCAACCAATCCTTTCTCTTTCCCTCTCGTTCTTTTGTTGGTTTGACACCGTGTATGGCGGTTGTGGTCGCCGGTGGTCCTTGAACCGCCGTTTCAGCTTGCTCCGACGATAGCAGCCTCCTAGACGACTGTTTGGAGCTTTGTCCTCGAGTATTTCGTGTATTTGTTACTGCCACGAGCTGAATGCATGGGTATGTGTGTTTGGCTAAAAAAACCACCGCCACCACCTCATGGTGGTGGCTGCTACTGTGTTTTGCCGCCCATTTCCTCCACCATCCACCATAGGAGGCGGATGTGTGTGTACATTATGTGTGAAGTGATATATGCTATTTTTGTGTCAAGATTTCAAGCCACCACCATTGATAATGGTCGTCGCCGCCAGGAGCCGCCGCCGGTCACCACCTCCCGAGGTGGCATTGGGTGGTGCCCGGCCTAGTAGGACCTGAATGGACCTAAAAGCCTAATGTTGGAATTGGTTGGTTCGTTATTGGGTTAAAAACCCTAATTAGGGTTTAGAAAACCCTAATTGTGAATTTGTTGGATTAAGCCTATTGGGACTCGCGTTTGGACGAGTGGACTGAAGTTATGACTAATGCTGATTCCATTGTATGATGACTTAGTGGAATAATGGACTTAATGGGTTAAGTGAGAACACTTAACCCTAATCATCATTTCATGTGAAAACCCTAATTTGTTGGGTTTGCAGTTGGGCCTAGATATTTTGGGCCTTGAAGATTATGATGTATTGGACTATTAGATTGCCAAGTGTTTGGATCAAAATAAATGGTTGGGCCTTTAAAGTAAGACCATGTGAAGGATTTAGGCCTAATTTAGAAAATTGGGCCATAGTTGTGCTTTAGTTGATTATCAGACTATTGGGCCTTTGGATTGGGCCTTAGAATTGAATCAAGCTAAGTTAGGGGAAAAGTAGTCTTTTACCCAAGCAAGGACTTATGGATATGTATTTGGGATCCAATTATTAATTGGGTTTATTTGGATGTTGACAGCTTGATGATCTGTCAGCCACCAGCCCGAGATTTACTCGCGAGACTTCAGCAGTGCAAGGTGAGTCCTCTTCCAGTAGGAATGGGTCTAAGGCACCAACGGCGACTCGTATATAAGATATGTTAGTAGCTGAGTGCGGGCGGGGTCCCGTATCTCATTATTACCAGAGTATAGATATTAGTCAGATTGTTGGATTGCTATACTTGTTGTCTGTGTGATACTTGTATGTTGTTATGTGAGTGTGGGAGGGGCCCGTATCTCATTATTATCCGAGTGTGGACGGGGCCCGTATCTCATCATTACCTGAGTATGGTTATTGCTATGTTGGTAGATTGTGTACTTGTTACCTGTGTGATGCTTGTATGTTCTGTTTATGTATGTGAGTGTGGGCAGGGCCCGTATCTCCTAGTCAGCAGAGTGTGGGCGGGGCCCGTATCTCCTAGTCAGCGAAGTGTGGGCGGGCCCCGTATCTCCTAGTCAGCGGAGTGTGGGTGGGGCCCGTATCTCCTAGTCAGCAGAGTGTGGGTGGGGCACGTATCTCCTAGTTACCGGAGTGTGGGCGGGGCCCGTATCTCTCAGTAGCTTGTTTATGTGTATGGTATGTGGTAGTTAGGGAGACTCACTAAGCTTCGTGCTTACGATTTTCAGTTTTGGTTTCAGGTACTTTGGTTTTCAAAAGAGGAGCTCGGAATGATTGTAGTGCACACACCATTTATTCAGCCTTAGATGTTTATACTCTGATATATAATATTTGACATACGTTATGCTATTCTTAAGATACATGATTTATGATTTTTATATGTTGAATGATAATTATGGTTTTATTATTAAATAAAAATGAAAATTTTTAGACTGTATTTTTGGGATGTTTCAAGTTGGTATCAGAGCCTTGGTTTGAGGGATTTGGGCACACTCTCGGGTGTGTCTGAACTCAAACTAAGGACATGGTATGAAAATTTTCAAAAGAAAATCATTTTACAAAAGAAACATAAAAGTGACAAAAGTACTTTGAAAAGAGAAAAGGGTGTGGTGCAGGCAATCAGTCGAGTTCAAGTAAGTACTCCCAAATTACCCATACAAGTTATGTTATGATACGATTATGAGAACTGCATGCTAGATTAGGACTAAGGATCTAGGAAGGATGCCTTATGTGCCTATTATATGTGTATCGACATTATGAGAACTGCATGCTAGATTAGGACTAAGGATCTAGGAAGGATTCCTTATGTTCCTGTTATACGATCTCAACTTTATGAACTGCATGCTAGTACCGATTACTCAGGGATGGCCTGAGAGATATATGTTTGATTACGTTTACTCGATGCTCAAATGTTGCTTGATTTGTGCTTTTAGGAGTTCTTGTTATCTTTTACTAACTAGTAAATGAATATGTTACGTTACATATTGCGAGGGTTAAATAATTTCAGAAGGTTAGGTCTAGCTCTATTGAGCGGCTCTTATTTGAGTCCAACCGTTGTAGGGTAGGATCTCTCATTTGAAGAATTATCTAGTCTTAGTGATATGTAATAGTATTCATGAGCTAGTTAGGGGGAGGTAGCAGGGACTTCTTATGTAGCTGATAGCAGAATGTGGGTTGGTGGTTACCCTAGGGCAAGCCTAGGAAGAGTTTAATATGAGATCAGCAGCAGTAGTAGAAGGGACTTGGTGGAGTCGAGGTAGTTCTTGAGGAAAGTACGGATAAATGTGGAAGGTAGTATGAGCCCGTACTACTAAAAGCAGAGGATCCGTATTCGAATCAAGGAAGGTTGAGATGAAATTAGGGAACTTGTAGTGTGTGAGGTCCCTTGAGTATGATGAGCCTTATAATGATCGGGATGGTATATCTCCGAGTATAGTGATGCTACATGGTAGACCAGATGGCAGTTCTGGTGCCGACAAGGGATCAGGCTCGGACTCTGGAGCCGAGCAGATTGATGGTCAGATGAAGGAGTTCATTCCGTATGAGAGTACGCGCAGTATCATTAACCAGACTCTTGTGATCCTCAGTAAGATCAAGGAGGGCATTTTACAGATTGTAATTAGAGGATGAGTGCATTCTGCACTGAGATAGTAGCCAAGATAAGGATGCATTCGATGACGATTCGGAAGTTCAGAGGTTGAGAAGCTCTAGACTATCATGTGGCTAGGGACCCCATGGCTAGCAGCAGGTGATTGGCAGATGTCGCCAATATTTTCGTACCAGCCGTGGTCCCGAAGAGGACATGGACCGACTTGCTTCCTCCTTCTGAAGGTCAGGGCACATGATTGATGGGAGGAGGTTGGTAGAAGGTTGAGTGATGATGCGGTTGATGCTATGTCATGAGATGACTTTTAGACCAGATTTCGGGCAGAGCGTGACCAAGCATTTGAGGCGCAGTAGTTGGCGCAAGGGTTGTTAGATTTCCGCCAGACTATGGACACTATGGCAAGGATCACAACCAAGTCTCAAGAGAGAGAGTTTAGTTGGTTTCACAGTATGCAGCAGATGAGGAAACGAAGAAGGTAAGGTATCATGACTTACTGTAGAATGATAATAGGGAGACCGTGAGTATCTCTGGGGTGTAAAATCCTTAATGATATGACTTCTAGAGCTCGAGAACGAGATATGGACCTGGAGTACATTGGGAAGAGGGGACCATATCAATTGCTTATATTGAAGGTCCCTAAGATTTCAGATCAGCTTTTGAGAGACCAGTCAAGTTGGATTCAGTACAGAACGTGCGGGAAACTGCACGATAGGGCCTTTCGTCCTAAGGGTTGAGTAGGTGTATCTCTGTGTTACCCTCTGGATGTGTTTGAATTAAATTTTCAAGAGAGTTCATATGCCAATTGCATACCGAGAATTATTAGTGGGTAGCGGAAGATCATTTCCTTAATTGTGAATTTGGGAAGTATTTATCTGGTTCTTATAAGTTGTGTAACCTTTTAGATGGGTTAGTGTTGAAACACTAGCAATGGTAAGCGTGGTTTCCAGTAGATTGGGTCATGGGATGGTAGGAAGGATTGAGAATCTCTCCAGTTTTGTATGCTGTAAGATGTAGTTGAATCAAAGTGGGGGAGAATCGTCCAAGGATTTAGAAGCAAGCGCAGTTCTGAAAATGGGTTAAGTTTCGCATCCTTGTCAGGAAGGATGACAGCCCAAGTGGCTGTATGGTTTGAGGGTAGTGTAAAAAGGAAGTTCGGAAAAAACTTGCCAATGATGAGATCGCGTTCTCGGAATGTTTTCTAGCAAGCCTTAAAGAATCAGGTTGGGGATTCCAGTCAGGATATGGGTTCAGTTTTGGGTGTTAGGCTGCGTGTATGCTCCACGTCGGAAGTGGTCGGATTAGTAATCAGTGTATGAGATAATGTGGAAAGTGTTGTAAGTCTGCGGGTGTAGCCGTAGAATTCACCAGCAGTCATATAGTGTTAGAAGTGTTAAAAGTCTGTGGGTGTATCCGTAGCGTTCAGAAGTTCATTCAGATGAGTTAGACCCGGGTGTGTCAGTTCGTAAGGTCGTGGGAAGGCCACAGAATAATCGGAATCAAGAAAGGTGTAGGTCGAGCACCCAGATATGCTCGACAGTGCTCGGTCGGGTTAGACCGAATGGGGCAGGTCGAGCACCCAGATATGCTCGACATTAGCTGGTGGAATCAGACCGAAGGGGAGGCCAACATCCAGTTATGCTTGGCAGTACTAGTGTCTTAGGATGTTATGCAACAATGATTTAGTTTGGGTGGGACCCGAGGGCGAGGCATGTATGATTACTGCTATGCAGGTGAGACCTGGAAGAGACCGTTGGGTCGTGGCATGGGATCGAGGATCCCAGGATTTATAGAGCGACAGTGATAAGATAACTAGTAGCAACTATTGACAGATAAGGATTGCGTTCGGAAGTCGCAAGGGACGACTGTATGGGAGCGTTTGGTTTAGTAACCAGGTAGAAATTTAGTATTTCAAATGAATGACGAATGAATTGAGACCAGGAAGGTTTCGATAGATTTTGGAAAGCAGCTATGTAGCAACATGTTGTTTCATGTAGTTCCAGTGTTAATATTTGCGTTATAGGTTGCAAGAATGGACAGAATAACAGATTGTTTGGATTATGCTAAGTGACCTACAGGGATACTTGGTTTAGTAATCCTGTTGGCAGTAGGAACCTCGAGTTATCAGAAGTTGAGTAGTCAGTTGACGGATGAGTGGACTGGGTTCAGTGGTATTGATTCAGTATGAACGGACTATCAGGGAGTCAGACCATCTCGGGACAACAGATTTCAAACAAAGTAGATGTGTTCATGTTGTGTGGAATTCGTTCACCCTTGGATTTTGGGGCTTTTTGAAGATTAGCCACAGCTACCCTAGTAAGGCTAGGGTGTGCCTTGGATGGTGACCATGTTACTAGAGTGATTGGGCATGTAAGGAATGGTAAGAGATGATTTCGAGGACAAAATCTAATTTAAGAGGGGGAGAGTTGTAAGACCCCATTTATTAAACAAATAAATTGATAAGTGTATAATTGCCTTTAAATCAATAATTATATAGCAAGGCGTTTTTCTCAAGGGTTAATTGTTACAATTTTAAAAGTTGGAGGTTAAAAGTGTAAGTTCTGGATTTAATTTGAAGAGGATTTAGGAAGTCAGGGTGTGTTTTGTAATTAATGGACTTAAAATTGAAAAGATTTGAAGGCTGAGGGGGTTAATTGGTAACTTCGGGACTTAATATGGAAGGAATTATGGAAGCAAGGGCTAAAGGATAAATTCTGGATTTAAATTGTAAAGATTTTTGGAAGCTGGGGGCTGAATGGTAAATTTTGGATTAAAGTTGAAAAGATTTCTGAGGGGCAGGGGCTGTTTGGTATTTTTTGGGCTTAGTTTGAAAAAAATATGGTGGTGAGGGACTAAACTTGTAAAATGGAAAGGATGTTTGAATAGGGACACGGGAATAAAACCCGATACCCTTCTCTCCCTCTCGTTCAATGAAACAGCAAACCCTAAACCTAAAGGTATTCAACCGCTACCATCCTTGGAGGTCTCAGCCTCCGTTTACATCGCAGGTACGATGCCGCTGCTGCAAGGCCGCCGAACCACCGTCAATGTGACACCTGTTGCTGGAGACGTCGCAGGCAATCGGAAGGCCGCTGATGACCGAAGGAGGGCTGCATCATCATCATGTGAGGGTTGTGAGTCGCCGTAACCACAAGGTAGGTCACCCTCAACCAATCCTTCCTCTTTCCCTCTCGTTCTTTTGTTGGTTTGACGACGTGTATGGCGATTGTGGTTGTTGATGGTCCTTGAACCGCCGTTTCAGCTTGCTCTAGTGATAGTAGCCTCCTAGTCAGCTATTTGGAGCTTTGTCATTGAGTCATTTCGTGTATATGTTGCTGCCACGAGCTGAATGCGTGGGTATGTGTGTTTGGCAAGAAAACCCACCGCCACCACCTCATGGTGGTAGCTACCATCGTGTTCTGACGCCCATTTCCGCGGCCAGCCACCATAGGAGGTGCCTGTATATATGTACATTATGTGTGAAGTGATATATGTTATTTTTTTGGTCAAGATTTCAAGCCACCACCATTGATAATGGTGGTCGCCGCCGTGAGCCGCCGCCGGTCACCACCTCCCGAGGTGGCAGTGGGTGGTGCCCGGCCTAGTAGGACCCTAATGGACCTAAAAGCCGAATTTTGGACTTGGTTGGTTCGTTATTTGGTTAAAAACCCTAATTAGGGTTTAGAAAACCCTAATTGTGAATTTGTTGGATTAGGCCTATTGGACCTGCGTTTGGACGAGTGGACTGAAGTTATGACTCATGCCGATTCCATTGTATGATGACTTAGTGGAATAATGGACTTAATGTGTTAAGTCCTTAATGGGTTAAGTGAGAACACTTAACCCTAATCATCATTTCATGTGAAAACCCTAATTTGTTGGGTTTGTTGTTGGGCCTCCTGTTGGGCATAGATGTTTTGGGCCTTGAAGATTATGAGGTATTGGAGTATTGGATTGCCAAGTGTTTGGATCAAAATAAACGGTTGGGCCTTTAAAGTAAGACCATGTGAGGGATTTGGGCCTAATTTAGAAAATTGGGCCATAGTTGGGCTTTAGTTGATTATAAGACTATTGGGCCTTTGGATTGGTCCTTGGGCTCGAATCAAGCTAAGTTAGGGGTAAAGTAGTCTTTTACCCAAGCAAGGACTTATGGATATGTATTTGGGATCCATTTATTAATGGGTTTATTTGGATGTTGACATCTTGATGATCTGTTAGCCACCAGCCCGGGATTTATTCGCGAGACTTCAGCAGTGCGAGGTGAGTCCTCTTCAAGTAGGAATGGGTTTAAGGCACTAAGGTCAGCCCGTATATGAGATATGTTAGTAGCTGAGTGTGGGCGGGGTCCGTATCTCATTATTACTAGAGTATAGATATCAGTCAAATTGTTGGCTTGCTATACTTGTTGTCTGTGTGATACTTGTATGTTGTTATTGATGGGTTTAGAGCACTACATCATTCCTATGATGTACATACAAACCCTAATGCTTGGATATAGGTTTCTCTATTGTACACACATTTATTCAAGACTTTAAATCCTAGATCTATCACAGTGTGAACCGAATTAAGGGTTTAGAAATTAGCTTTGATTGTTATGTAGTAATAACAATCTATTTCTCCTTGTAATTGGCTTTAGAAAACTTAGTGTCACAAATGTCAGACCTCTAATGGCTCACAAACACCAAGAGCAAGAGGATGAAGAAGGAGAAGAGGAGAGGCACCCAAAAACGTCTAGAAACCCTAAGGAACCAGTTAGCCACGTTTTTGGTGCCCTAGGGGTCCTTAAATAGTGAGGCTATTAGGGTTATCTAACAAGGAAACCCTAATTTAACTGCTTAGGCCCTAAGCAGCCCATGGACTCCCTCCTTAGAGGCCTTGGACGATTTCTAATGGGTTTCCCCATAGAATTCGTCCATTCCTCTAATATGGAGTCCATCAGCCCAATATCCAATTATCACACAATTGATAATTCTAGTCCCCTAAATTTAATCAATCTCTTTTTAGCCACAAAATTAATTCTTAATTAATTATTGACTAATATTAATTAAACAATATGATTTCTTCTTTAATATATTATTAATCTCGTAATATATTAATAAATCATAATTAATCCTATCTCTCCATAATTCATCCTATCAAGTTGCTTTGGTGAAGGCAACCCAAAATGACCATGCACCATCAGGTCAAGTACATACCAAAATAGTTATGGACTTAGACACTAATCCAACAATTATGTGAGTGTGGGCGGGGCCCACTTCTCATTATTATTCGAGTGTGGGCGGAGCCCGTATGTCATCATTACCTGAGTATGGTTATTGCTATGTTGGTATATTGTGTACTTGTTGCCTGTGTGATGCTTGCATGTTCTATTTATGTATGTGAGTGTGGGCGGGGCCCGTATCTCCTAATCAACGGAGTGTGGGCGCGACCCGTATCTCCTAGTCAGCGGAGTGTGGGCGGGGCCTGTATCATACACCATGCTCGCTTGCACTCACTCACTGAATCATTTTAACGCCCGCAGATCCGGACTAGTCAATTTAGAGACAATAGGGGTCGAAAACAACTTTTCGACAAATGATTTTTTAGAATAAATAATCTTAACCAAGGTGTAGAAAATTTCACAAGGTTTCCGTACATATAAAGAACGCCGAAATCCGAGTTATAATGAAGAAGTTATGACCTGTCGAAGTTTCGTGATGGAACCGTCATGGCACCGGGAAGCGTAAACAATGAATTTACGATAGAACAAGATTAGGCTTAGCGATCTAAACACAAGTCGTAGAATACGTTAAACCGAGAGCATCCATTAAAAGAACGCCCAAATCTGACTTCGTATGAGGAAGTTATGATTTTTCGAAGTTTCGGCTTAGTAGTGTACAACCCGAAATTTGAATATTAGATTGAATGGTTGTTAGCCGACTCAAATTAAACGAGAATCGAAGATCTCGTTAATAGTAGCGTAACGATAAAAAGACAGACGAAAACGGACGTCGGATGAAGAAGTTATGAATTTTTAACCGATCAATCGTGTCCCGGCCTGTTAAACAATATAACTTTTAAAATAAAGTCAAAATTAGCCGACTAAGTCTAAACGAAACTTGTAGAGTATGTTCCCGCCTTCGCGTAGATATAAAGAACATGAAAAACAGAGCTCGTACGCGAAACTTACGAATTTTTAAATTTGAGTGTGCAAATTGCGAAATCTGATGCGAGATGGATGACGTGGCCTCATCGCAGCCGTCCATCGCTGATCGCAGAGCACCCTTCAGATCATGCAACGTCGCCTCGCTTCTCCCTACGCCCCACGTCCGAAGTCAGTACGCCCCGCGTACCGTCGCCCATATCCATCCGACGTACGAAGACAACTGGATCTGAGCTGGTGGCCATATCCGAGGAGTACGCGCAGCGTACGCTCGGTACGCCCAGCGTAATCCGAGGTCCTCCGGCCTATAAATAGGGTGCGAGCCTTTCCGAGTTTTTCACACCAAAATTTATTCTCTCTCTAAGATCTTTCTCTCTGTAGAGTTCCACCCCCCTAAGCCCTAGGTAAAACCCCTAGCACCCGAGGGAAGCCCCAAGGCTCCCGGAGTCCCGAGAAAAAAGGGTCTTTTGGTTTCGAAACGCTGCTCCGAGCAAAGCCCGGTTTTCTTTAAAATCCGCTGTAAGTGAGCTACGCTTACACAATTTTTAATACAACTTTCAAATAATTATAGTAATGTTATTAGGTCCTTAAAATAATTATTTGGGCTATTATTATGAGTTATATAAGTATCGTTTAACGCTTATATAATAGTAATAATAGTTAGACTATTAACTTGTCGCGGTTATCGTTAGACTAAACCCTAATGGTATTGATATTAGGTTTTATCGAAGGAAAATTGTTTTGAAAGTATCAAAGCGCTGTCCGAGTGCTGAGTCACCACCTTTCAGGTGAGTGCATAGTCCCTTTCATCTTACACATAGATATGAAGTATTTTAATATAAATTACATGCTATGTGTGCATATTGTCTGAATACTTGCTGTCTATGCTGGTGAAAGATTTTTATACATGTTTTAAATGATGTAAAATGTATAAAGTATTTTATATCTACAAAATATGTTGGGTAAAACATGGGCAGATGAATGATGAGGGATAAAAGCTGAAATAGAGGAACATTAGTAGTATGGACCTAGTGCCCTATAGGTAAACATTGGCAGCAATGGACCTAGTACCCTATAGATGAGCATTGGCAGCTGTGCCACAACCCGTAGATGTTTTAGATCTACGGTAAACGTCCTAGAAGCTGCGCTCTAAGGAAAGTATCAGCAGTTGTGCCTAATAGGGAGCCTTATGACCATGACAATAGCGTTTAAAGGTCATTACCGGCAGAAGCACCTCATAGAAAATGTCCTAATTCTGGCAGCTATGCCTAAGTGATAATATTAGCAGTTGCGCTTGACCACTGTGTCATTGGCAACAATGGACCTCATGTTGTTTTCCTTAGGATGATCCTTAGGAATGAATGAACGAGAAATAGCTGATCCTTAGGGTAAATCCTTAAGAAGACAATGAGAATGGGTAATTGGGTTGATTGATTAATGTTTAAATATAATAATTATATTATTGTGGGTTGAAAACCCTATGTACTCACCAGGTTTCCCAACCTGACCCACTCCAGCTTATTTGCATCACAGGTGTTGATATGAAGTTACATTACACCGAGGGATATAAAGGAGATGTAGATTACTAGTGTAAATGAATGTAAGTTCTGTTTATGCTTATGTTTCTGTATTGATGATGACATCCCAAATGTTTTAAAAGTGAATAAAAATACATTTCTTTAGAAATGCTTTGATAACGCAATTATCATATTTTTTTTGGGAACAAATTCCACAACATTTTTATTAAAAGAGATACTCTGATTTTTATAAAGCATAAACAAAATCGGTCTTTTCTGGCCGTAAAAATGGGGATGTCACAATCATACACAACAATACGTTTTATAACACCAAGTTACTGGTGCGTTTACATATTATCAATGTGTGACCGACTCTCAAGATACAACTTACACATCTCGGTTTCAAGAATATAAGAGATTATCGTTTCACCAATCACTTGTGATAAAATCCATGAAGCGATCCAAGTGAGCGTGGGTTTATTCCGATACTCTAATCTTATAGCAGCACTCATGAACCCTGCATCAAACTGTTGCTATGTCTACAACACTTTAGACAATCTACAGCCAGATTCATGACAGTCTTCTTTCATTCCTACTTCCAAAGAACGAGCGACTGTGGAGGGTTTGAATAATCTTATTATTCGGGAAGTCAAAACATGCAAAGTGAAACACAATAATAATACTAATCCTATATGGCCTCAAACCTTTGGGTATAAATAGAACATTTTATTTAATCACCATATTGATTACTCATCATTTGTTGTTTTGGGTAATCAACTTCTTACTTGAATTATAACTACAATTGTCCCATGCTCTAAGCATGCACACTATGTTTACCTATGGTCCTTACTTTGTGAAATAGTATAATTGAATAACATTTTCAATCACACTCATTTCATAATTCCTAATCCATTAGTGTAAGAATACAAAATTCTCGCCACTACTAGAATATGTTAGATTCTAACATTTTATGCAACAGTTCTTTCGTAATGTCACGGCACAAAAGTCACCAAGACTCGGCTAATGAAATTACAAAATACTCTATTAGAGATTGTTACAAGACAATTCCATAGTCATGAAGTCTCATATTCAAAGTACATTCCTTTGAACATCCTTCTTGCATAAAAGTTTCTAATCTAGACATTTATTCTCGATATCTAACTCCCAATATGGAATCATTTCCATATTTTCCATATGACAACTCATTCTAAATAGAATCTTATCTATTCATAATAATGTCAATATTGTCCATCCATTACTATACTTTCAACTGTCCACAAGCGACCAATCCTTGGCGAACCTTAGATTGTCCTTGGCAGTTGTTTAATTATTTTAGTGAAAACCGATTCTATTTCCCTTTTCCCTCTAAACGTCCTAGGCATTTGGAAATTTTAGAACGGTAGAATATTAGAGAATATGCAATTGATCCTATACCCGAAGCGTATGGGATACAATTCATAATGAAAACGTGATACTTTACCAATTTCTTACTATAATATTGTCATAATATTTCTATTTGCCATGTTCTCAAAATTTGAACTATGAAGAGGGATGCCGTAATCATAATCAAACTTTGAGAATGAAAATAAATATACCCTTGACTAAATTCAATTAAAATTTCTCGATCTAAGCTTTTAGATTGGAAACGAAGTATAACATTCTCTCCCTTAATTATAGCAAAAACAACTTTTCAACCCCTGCAACTTTGTAAAGTGAAACTTTTGTTTTTCTATAATTAATATTGCCAACTTGGAATACTTAAATAATAATCATGCTCCCACTAACATGATGATTATATCCATTCCAGCATAACATTTATGCTCCTCCCAATAGCTTTGACACGTATTTAGAAACCAGCCAAACTTCTAGAAGACAATACTTATTGACTTCCAAAGTTCATTGTTTCTAATACGATATGTTTCGATAAGCCTTTATCTAAGCTTCTCAAAATCACACACCTTTCCTTAGACAGCTCACATGTGTGTCTAAACTAATTCAAAACTTATTTTACTAAGTCCCAAATGTTCAGAGTAATTGCCAAATCTCACAATTCGAACTATGAAAAGGAATGTCGTAATCATAATCGAATTTGAGAATGCAATTTACATAACTGCTATCTCCTTAAAATCTCTTTTTGTGAAAGCGTTTCCTCACAATCATTTTCATGAAGGAGAGAAACCTTATGACAATTAGATTTTATGGTGTATGTGTTCCTATCCATGTGAATTTGCCATAACCATAATCAAAAGATAATGTTTGTGACAAATTCAAACTCTTATGGACAAAACTTGTTCATTCTTAATTTCTTACCATCAAGGTCCCACCATTGCTTCCAAGTTATCTAGCAGCTCACCTATTCCAGTCAATGTACTTTCATTGAATAAGGTGCTTGCCTTATGCAGTCTATTGAGAACTCGTAGAACTCATATGCATAATCACTCAATAGGATTGGCACAGAAACAAAAATTTGTCAACACGATAGGTTACAAACCTCAAGTCGTGTGCTAGTGTTTAATAGGTTTACTCTTGATTAGTTCTTGAATCTTTTCAAGATCTTCAGACTCCCACTGACCTCTTGACATATTAGATTCTCTTATCAAGAAACATTTCTTGATAAACAAATATCCAAGAGTTAGTGTGTATCTATATGAAGACAAAACATTACACACATTTGGTCTTAGTTAGTTCTTGTCTTCTCCAAGACATCACAAATTACCAATTTCAAACGCGCAAGAGTAAGAAAAACAATTTTCTACTTCACATTTGATGAGTGTGTGTCACTCAATTCACAATCTTGGAGTACGATTCTAAGACTTGATTTTGGAACGAAGTATGACTCATCCTTTTGATTTAACCATTTCAACAATTTCTGATTCTTCTTCTTAGCCATACTAGTGCACTAAGATGTCCTTAGAGGATCAATTGTGATATGGTTCTTAATCAATAAGACGATCATAAAATCTGATACAAAAGTACTCTCCCTTCTTCTTAGATTGGAGAAACTTGTATCTTTCTGCCTAAATGATTCTTCTTATTTGTTCTGCCATTCATTGAAACTTTTCAATGATTCAGAATTACACTTAATCTTGTAAGTATAACTACATTTACCAGACTTTTGGTAAATTATGATGCATAGTCTCATTGTTATTTGTGGTGGACTTGACTAGTGCACAACATTGTGTTCTAGTCCTTTAGTCCTTCACTTGACTCACATACTTGTGTGATCTAGGAATTAGTCTTAATTTCCTAAGTACCAAGATTTCCATACATCACACAATACAAGTTGTATGATTCCAAGTTTCTGTCCAATTGAAACTTGGGTGATGGTAATCTTTCCTTACTTAGAAAATTTTTACACTACCATAAATAACATAACTAAGAATCACATCCAATTATAGAAATACCCAAACATCAATTTTTCACAATGATTTCATTGCAAGGATATATATATATATATATATATATATAAGACAAATCAAAATTTTATTTTATTCATAAAAGCAGCGGAAAACATGTCCTTACAATGCAAAATCAACTGAAAAACTATGTAATCAAATATTCCTAACAACTCTATCATAACTTTCTAAGCTCAAAATCTGATATTCGAATCCATGTCATCGTGATCCATTTCTTCGTGATCAGACTCATCTTGATTTTCCATCAAGCTTCCTATCTTTTCTCTGATCCTACAAAACATTCAAATGTAATCTTATCACATTATGTATTAAGAATCAATGAATAGGAACTTAATGGAGTTAGATAGTGGATTTTACCTGAAGTAGAGCCATACTTCTTGACTCTCCCATCTCTTAGATTCTTCAGGTCCTCTGGGCAGCTTCGTATCCAACACCCCTTCGCTTGGCAGCAGAAACAGGTGGCTTCTCCTGGAGCGACCACGGAAGCGTGGTTGGTTGAATTACCAGACAAATATGCTCCATTAGCTTGCCAAATTATTTCTGATTCAGCAGCAATAAGCATGTAAGTTAGGTCAATGAGGGTCGCATCAAGATCCATCATATAATACTCTCTTATGAACTTATCATATGATTTAGGGAGTGACTGAAGAACCCAGTCTACAACCATCCTCTTTGGAAAAGATGCACCTAGCATTGTCAACCTATCGATGTGTGATTTCACCCCTAGGACGTGAGCACACACTGATTTTCCATCTTCATGTTTCATTGCCAATAGGGCTTGGGTGATATTAAACTTTTCAATTCTTCAATCTTGTGGGTTTGGGAGAACAATAGGAGGAGGTGGAGGAAGTGAAACCAAGCTAATCCACAATTCGGGGATTGATCTTTCACCTTCATTGAGTAACATACTTTCACTTTGAGCAGGAAAACCTTTTCCATGGGATTCGGGAAGACCACGGTTAGATTCAGACATCTACAAAATGGGAGAAAAATCAAGTTAGTTGATTTATTGAGTCCTTAATAAATCACCCAAATGGGATATTAAGGCTAGGACCCAACATAATACTCTACAACTTGGGAGAGGGATGTCGTAACCCAAATTGCAGAACATTTGAAGGTAAGTGAATGATGATTCACTAATTTTCCACCATGAAAAACGAAAAAGAGATTAGGTTTTAAATGTATTGAAAAACTCCTAGATCCATTGAGATTCATTGAACTCTTCAATGGCATGTTTAAATCAAAATAAGCCCCTCGATTTGTGACTGGGATGCTGAGAATCACAAAACAGGGTGTGAATAACCATGCAAACTTACATGGTGCCCCCAATGTTACAGTCACCTATTCGTTGTGCCAGTTAACCAAACACGCTCCACCGAACTATGACAAACATTGAGTCACCCTTTGCAACCTTTTCTTAGAACCATTTAGTGTGCCGGTTAACCACACACGCTCCACTAACGTCTTCGCAAGTGTACAAAGTGTAATTTCATGGAATTGCATCAATTCACTTTTACCTAAAGTAACTAGGATTGAGAATTTTGTAGAAACATTTTGTTACTTTATAATTCATTATGCCTTTAATGGAAAGGGTTTGCCCTATCCTACCCGTTTGGCTAATGACCCTCCACTAATCAAGGAAGCGGTGGGTGAGAGTGGACACCCATTAAACGGCCATTTTATAGGCCATAACCTTATACCCCCTTATAGATCGGCTCCGTGAATGATGCCTACTAACGGTAAGACTAGCAATTTAAGTTATACATATATAATATTAGACCTTTAATGTTATATATTGTATAAAGGTGTATTTTACACTTTTAAAATACTAGGTGGTCTATTTTAATAAATTGTACTTTTAATTTAATTAAATGTAAACCATATCAATATGGATTTATTAACTCTCTTTTAATTATACACTTAATTAATTTAATAAAACCATAAGGTTACAATTTGAACTTTTTCAAAAATTAGGGTTTTAGAATTTAACATTTTAAAATGAAACTTTTTAATTAAAATTTAAATTCCAAAAGTTGAGGGAAAGTTTTGAAACATTTCAAATCATTAGGGTTTAGAATTTAAATATTTCAAAATTAAACTTTTTAATCAAAAAAATTTAAATTCTAAAACTTGAGGGCAAGTTTTGAAACCTTTCAAAACTATTAGATCAAAATACAAATCAGGCAATTAAACAATTAATTGGTGATTATCTAATTATGACCTAATTCAATTTCATGCAAGATAATGATCAAATAATCCAAAAAATTAACATTTACCATATAAGGAAGTAAACATTTGATTAATTTGAAATTATCTTTTTATTTTGGTAAGGATAATCATCCAGTATCAATAAAATTCGTAACTTATCCATAAAAAATGATTTGGCAGTTATCCAACAGCAAAATAGACATGAAATCCAGAGAATCCCTCTTTCTGACAGCATGACTCGCCGAGTTCCCATAGGAACTCGACGAGTTCATCCTACTCGACAAGTTCACTTTGGGACTCGACGAGTTTGTCAGTCAGAGGAGAAAAAAAATCGATTTTCTAAGCATGAATAAAACACAAAGCATCAATACAGTAGAAACCAATCAAGGCTCTAATACCACTGATGGGTTTTGAGCACTACATCATTCCTGTGGTGTACATGCAAACCCTAATGCTTAGATCTAGGTTTCTCTATTTTACACACATTCATCCAAGACTTTAAACCCTAGATCTATCACAGTGTGAATCGAATTAAGGGTTTAGAAACTACCTTTGATTGTTATGTAGTAATAACAATCTATTCCTCCTTGTAATTGGCTTTAGAAAACTTAGTGTCACAAATGTCACACCTCTATTGGCTCACAAACACCAAGAGAAAGAGGATGAAAAAGGAGAAGGGGAGAGGCACCCAAAAACGTCTAGAAACCCTAAGGAATCAGTTAGCCACGTTTTTGGTGCCCATAGGGGTCCTTAAATAGTGAGGCTATTAGGGTTATCTAACAAGGACACAATAATTTGACTGCTTAGGACCTAAGCAGCCCATGGACTCCCTCCTTAGAGGCCTTAGACAATTTCTAATGGGTTTCCCCATAGAATTCGTCCATTCCTCTAATATGGAGTCCGTCAGCCCAATATCCAATTATCACACAATTGATAATTCTAGTGCCCTAAATTTAATCAATCTCTTTTTAGCCACGAAATTAATTCTTAATTAGTTATTGACTAATATTAATTAAAAAATATGATTTCTTCTTTAATATATTATTCTCATAATATATTAATAAATCATAATTAATCCTCTCGCTCTCTCCATAATTCATCCTATCAAGTTGCTTTGGTGAAGGCAACCCAAAAGGACCATGCACCATCGGGTCAAGTACATACCAAAATAGTTATGGACTTAGACACTAATCCAACAATTATGTGAGTGTGGGCAGGGCCCATATCTCATTATTATTCGAGTGTGGGCGGGGCCCGTATCTCATCATTACCTGAGTATGGTTATTGCTATGTTGGTATATTGTGTACTTGTTGCCTGTGTGATGCTTGTATGTTCTGTTTATGTATGTGAGTGTGGGTGAGGCCTATATCTCCTAGTCAGCGGAGTGTGGGCGGGGCCCATATCTCCTAGTCAGCAGAGTGTGGGCAGGGCCCGTATCTCCTAGTCAGCAAAGTGTGGGTGGGGCTCTTATCTCCTAGTTACCGGAGTGTGGGCGGGGCTCGTATCTCTCAGTAACATGTTTATGTGTATGGTATGTGGTAGTTGGGGAGACTCACTAAGCTTCGTGCTTACAGTTTTCAGTTGTGGTTTCAGGTACTTCGGTTTTCAAAAGAGGAGCTCGGGATGATTGTAGTGCACACACCATTTATTCAGCCTGGGATGTTTATACTCTGATATATAATATTTGACATACGTTATGCTATTCTTAAGATACATGATTTATTATTTTTATACGTTGAATGATAATTATGGTTTTATTATTAAATAAGAATGAAAATTTTTAGACTGTATTTTTGGGATGTTTCACCGTCCCTACTCGCCGAGTCTAGCAAGAGCTCGACGAGTTCTCCTTTAACAACATTGGGACCTTCTTCAACTTACTCGCCAAGTGCGTCCTTGAAATCGTTGAGTTCATCTTCATCCGTGTGAGGGTATTTAGTCTATGACTCGCCGAGTTCTCCCTGAACTCGTCGAGACCGTCTTCATGTGGTTGGGACATTGCCTTGAACTCGTTGAGTTAGCTCATCCACTCACCGAGTTCTATGATTTCGAGGTCCCTAAAGAGCCTAGACAAATGAATGATCTTCAATGTTACCATCTGGTCATTTAATAGAAAGGATTTAGTGGAAAATACGTCTCGAATCGCCCAGTCCTATGAACGAATCGTCGAGTCCCTCTTTGCCTTAAACTACACAGTCGATTTTACTTGGTCTAAATGCATCCAGACCGTAGATCTGACCTCCTAGGGTCCATATTATACGTAAAGCTACGAACTTGATGTCCATGCATGGGGTATTTGGCTAAAAAAGCCATAAAAGGGGTTTATATGTTGCATGGGTCTCCCATGGCCATAAAGTTGGCACCTTTATGCCATGGGAACCCTCAATGGTTCCATATCTGAAGTACAACTCCAAATATACACACAAATCCGTGTATAGCTTCTCTAAATCTTAGAAAAGGTATAAGATAGCCCCAAATCAAGATCTAAGTAATAAATAGCCAAGGTATCACCTTTATACCTCAAATGTGCAGGAAATATGCCAAGACTTCTAGATCTACTTGCTCTCTCTTGATCTCCAAAGCTTGCTTCTCCTTTTCCAACTTCAAATACACACAAAAGGCACCAAAAAGCTCAAGAACACTCAAATAAGGCTTAGGGTTTCAAGTTAGGGTTTCTCTGGGTTGGGAGGGACGATGGGGGCTGGTTGAGGCAGATAAGTCGTTTAAACAGGGTGCAAACCCTGAATATTAGGGTTTCATCCAGACAGCTTCTACTCGTCGAGTCGGTCTCCTGACTCTCGAGTATAACATTAAACTTCCCGGTCAAAAATCAAGTCTACTCGATGAGTTGGGCCTCCAACTCGCCGAGTCCCAGAGAAAAATATATACTTACTTGAATTTAAATACATACCAGGAACCGGGTGTTACATTAGAAGTTGAAACCCATGAAAAATCGAGGATCCTCTCTTGGACCGTGAACCCTCACAACCTACTTCTTCTTTATTCTCTTCAGACCGCAATCCGAAGGACAGCAAACCAGTTATCAGCCGCAAACCGTTTGCAGTCGAGAACCTCGGACCGCAAATGCACCTCGGACCGAAAACCATGTGAGGCCGACATAATATTCACGGCTGAGAACCCTCGCAAGCTTATCGACCTCGGATATAGTTCCCAACCGAGAAATCTCACATGCTTATATTCTCGGTTAGAGTTCCCAACCGAGAACGTATCTCCTCGGTTTATGTTTACAGCCGAAAACCCACCCCTATATATATATATATATATATATATATATATATATATGTGTGTGTGTGTGTGTGTGTGTGTGTGTGTGTGACAACCCGAAATTTCGCATTGTAAAGTCAATCAATTTAATCCGAGGTCTAAATCGTTTCGGCTACCCTTTGGCCATAGTAAAGGACCGACTGAGTGCTTCTAACCTTAGTGCAATGTATGAATGGGTGTTAGAATGTGTTCACTCAAGGTTTGAGAGATTGAGTCGGTCCGCAAAACCATTCACAAGGTGTGTACGGCCGTACATAGGTCTATGGCCGTACACCACCCTCTCTCTCTCTCTCTATATATATATATATATATATATATATATATATATATATACATATATGGTGCTCATTTCCTTCTCATTTTCCCTCCTCCCAACCGTGATCACTCCCATTCTCTCTCAACTATCATCGGCCGTGAACACCCCAAGGCTCCAAAAACGTAAGTATTTCAACCTTAAACTTGTTATACTTGAAAGAACACTAGATCCAAGCCTGGATTCTTCATATTTCGGCATCACCTTCATGATCTTGAAGGGTGTAAGACCGTAAACCCTTCATAGGTTGGTCGTACACACCCTAAAAGGGGTATAAATCGAGTATTTTGTCGACCTTCTTATTGAACATTAGACCCACTAGTTTCTCTATGGATCAAATCACCCTTTTTACAAGTTTCTTCAATGGGTGTATGAACATACACTCGTTGGCCGTACACTCACTGGCCGCACACTCAGTGATCGTACACCCCTTGGCTGTATACTCTCTTATGTGACCGCAAACCCCTTTTAGTCAATCACATGTGATTGTATCACTTAGTTTCAAGTGTTTCCAAGTCCCTAAGGGTCTTTCCTTGCATGCTAGTGGTCCAGAACATTAATTACATGCCTATATGTGCCATTATATGTAATTTAGGACTTGTATGTGTCTCGGGAATTCATTCTTGGAACTTCTCATCCTTACGCGAACCTTCATTTGAAACGCTTACTACATGTGAGTTCATACCCCTATATTTTACCGATTTTTTAATGTTTTCAGCGGGAGGGGGGGTACAAGTAAAAGCACATGTAATCTTGTGTTTAAAAATATAATTTGGATTACTATATTTTCCTATCATTAGCATACATTGAACAAAGAACTTACAAAACATTATGAACATAGTTACTACTAGATTTACGGACAGCTTTATAAACATGTTAAGATATAAACGTTGCAAATATAGTTTTCAGAAAAAAGGAAACAAACTTATAAATTATAAAATAAAAGATACTATTTTATAAGGATTCATGTTAATAACAAAAAGGGTTTTCTTAGTATTATTCGTGGATTCGTTGAGAGAACTATAGTGTGAGATCCCTTGTAACCAGATTCTCTTGGAGGGAGAGCCTGAGTTTTTGTATAGATCTATACGGGACTGAAAATCCCGCACCATGACTATTATCTACATTCAACCGAGGGTGACAAACGTCTGTTCAGTTTTGATGTCCAAAGTATGTCGTTTTGGTATTTGTCCATCAGTATGGTTATAAGAATCCACAGGTGAAACAACGACTCGTTCACGTAATAATATACCTAACAAATAGTCAACAGGGTTAGTAACTATTTGATGACTTAGTATGTACATTAGGGTAATATGAAATTAACACCCGACTTGCAGTTGGATGTGTGATCTCCGCCTCATTTCCTGTTCCTTGTTTGGTTGTGGGCTTAGGGCAGAATCACCCAATCGACTGTTTGTCCGATCTAGATTTCTATAACTCGTATGTACTAATTGCTCACAGGAAGGTATTAACAACACTTTCAGGATACAAGACACTACGTTTTCAACTAGTTTTATTTATGTAGTAAGACTACTATACATTACTGGTGGTAGCCAGGGTTTTTAACAGATGAATGCTTAAACAACATAAGTGTGGTATATACTTGTACTCTACAATTTGGAATAGATAATTCAACAACTTACTCTTACGGAAAATATAGGATTTTCCAGGTTAAATTTCGGTACCTTACAAACAATTGGTTTATTATTCAACTAACGAATATTCATTATTACTTCTATAATTCCTTAATTTATGCATCCAAATTATGTATGAAGAATATCCGAGAGACTGTGGAATGCGTGGTTTCCGCCTCATTCCCCGTTCCTTGTTTGGTTATGTGTTTAGGGCAGATCCACACAATTAACTGTCTATCCGATATTGGTTTATATGTAACTAGTATGAACTAAGTAGTCATAGAAGGAATGGGTTAATCATGCTTTTCATAAGAAAATATTGGATTTTCTTGAGGAACAATATCAACATATATCAAAGGACCAATACAGTTAACTTTGTAAGTATCTAATGAATATTTAAGGATTATGTACATGAGGATCCGGCAACCGGTGGAATATGTGGCCTCCGCTTCATTCCATGTTCCTTGTTTCGTTGTGGGATTAGGGCAGAACCACACAATCGATTGTTTGTTCGATCTGGATTGTATATGATTTGTATACACTAAGTTCTCGCAGGAAGAACTAGTAAGAATCATTTTTACTTAACATTCATTACATTTGAAAATATAAGGTTTTCTAGAGAAACATAACGTACTTTTCAAAAGAACAAAGAACAGTTTTCCAAAACAAAATGCTTATGAACTCACCAGCTTTATGCGGATACTCTTTCAAAACATACTTGTATTCTCAGGACACTAGTAGACAGGTACACGCACCGGGTTCAAGAAGATAGAGCATAGTAGCTTCGAGTCTTTACTTGTTATTTACATATGGGGTCAATCGTGTATGATTCAATTACAATGTAAACATTATACTGTTAATACAATGGTTGTTGTTGCTTTGATTACTATGATTCAATTGTTATGATACTATACATGACGTCCACCACCCACAAACGTTTCCGCCGTCCCGGTTTGGAGGTGTGACAGATTGGTATCAAAGCATTGTTTATAGTGAACTTAGTATATCAACCAGTAAAAGGTATACAACTATAAATACAATGGGGCTGGAGTGCTCTGACTAAAAGTATACTTTTAAAATTTAAGTATTTAACGAGAAATACACTAATAAGCATACATACTAAGAACATGTATCACAATAAGAACAAATAAGAACAAAACAAACAAAAGTATTTAGATTTTGGACACTACAGTCAAACCTAAGTAGTTATGTAATCATATATGGAATAAATATAACTTGATCAAGTATATTTATTTGAGATATGACCAACATGTGTTTGGGAGTGATGGTGGTGTTACAACGAGTCTAAAACTTACCTAACTCCATATACAAAAGGTTCCTAGAACACAACATAAATATAAAATACTATAGGAGTACTTTAGGCACTATAACAAACTTATATGAGAACTACAAGACCTATACTGGCAGGTCTATAGTTGCGAAGTGCATGCTTCCAGGGTTAATAATTGTAATCTGATAGACTTAGAATTGGTGATCTATGCTCTACTACATGTTCCTTGTTTGGTTGTTGTTTTGGAGTAGGATCACCTATTCGAAGGTCTATTTGATCTTGGTTATATACAGCTTGCATGCACTGCTTGACTATAGGAGGACCTAGTTTAGATCATCAATAACTATAGAAGAAATGTTTTACTTAATCTCATAAGATTCTTTAGACATTCCCATTCTCACACGAACAACCCAGATAGAGATAGCCACTCCACTACAACCACCAATAGAGGAGTCAAGGAGGAACCAGGGAGGATTCATAAAGAGGATTCCTAGAAGGAACCATACGAGGATGCAAATCTTCCATCAGGAAGTGATGGAGGCTTGTGGTAAAAGGTCGAAGCATGATCTACACAAAATAGGAAAACCATAAGAGAGTCTGGAGACAACAAATTCCCACGGCTGAATTCAGAACCATCATATACGTCATAGTAATACATAACTAACTAATATGATCTAGTGAGTCAGTGATTACAGTGCTCACACTATGTGTTAGGCTTATCGCCTTTATCATATCAGCTAGTAACAGTAAACCAGATCCCATAACTTCATTAAGAGGGTAGTCACTATCAAATTCAAAAGTCTATGTTGCATAAACCTCTGTTATGAATTACTTAAAATGTCAAAACATGAAACACTCAGAACTAAGATAACTTTGATTCAGAATACACTTGATTTGTAACCACTAAGGACTTACCCTCGTTTCGTCTTTTAAACCTTATCGCAGAAAGATGCCACCGAAGAAGTCGAATAAAAAAAATAACGCACCACCGCCACCACCTCCTCGGTATGACCCAGTTGTCTTTCAGGCAGCAGTAACAGCCGCAGTGAAAGCTGTCATGACTCAAATCAATGCAAGTGGTACCGGTGGATCAGGAAGTGGTACCAACAACTTTAACCATGGACATACAAGGGAGTGCTCATACAAGGACTTTATGATTTATGGACCCAAATCCTTCGATAGAAATGGGGTAGTCATCGACCTAATGAGATGGTTCGAGAAGACATAATCGATTTTTGAGTTATGTGTGTGCCCAGAAGGGAGCAAAGTGAAGTTTGCTGCCTGCACCTTCTCTAACAGGGCACTTACATGGTGGAATAGCCATGTCAAGTCATTGACTCTTCCAATAGCAAACACAATGGGCTGGGAAAATCTAAAGGAGATGATGCTGGAAGATACTGCCTGAGGGGCTAAATACAAAAACTAGAGAATGAGCTGTGGAATCTTACCATGACAGGCTCAGACATAGAAGCTTACACCAACAGATTCAGCGATTTACCTGCATTATGCCCGAGGATGGTTACCCTGGAGAGCAAGAAGGTGGAAAGATACATTTGGGGACTACCTTTCTAATCCAAGGAAACGTATTAGCAGCGAAACCTCTTAAGTTTAACAGTGCCAAATGCCTGGCTCGAACATTAGTGGACTATGGGATCCGCCAAGGCATAATGGACCCGGTTCAGCATTCATCCAAAGGAGATGATGATAAACAAAGGTCTGAGAGCGGGAGGAAGAGACAACCAACACAAGAACCCTCCGAGGGACAATAGACGGGTGCATTCTATGCTGCCACAACACCAACCACCCCAGCACCCGGCAATCGCTACGCTGGAACCCTGCCCAAATGTAATAAGTGCAACTTCCATTATACCAGAAGGTGTCAAAAGTTGTATTGCAAGAACTGCCTCAGAAGGGGACACACCATCCCCTTCTGTATGGCACCGGCACGACCAATCTCTCAGGTCCCATTTGAGAAAGTGAGTCGGACCTGCTACGAATGTGGTGAAATGGGACACTACAGGAGAGATTGCCCATTGGCCAAAAACCCTGGTGACGAAGGAAGAGTGCTAATGATCACTGCAGGAAAGTATACCCTGGAACCACCTGAGAACAGCGGCACGTTTCTCAACTAAATCCTAAGTAAACTAATTTCTTCCTCGTCTAAACAAAGCACATAGTTATGTAGAAACTAAATACTCTTTTCCGGTAGGCTATAATGACTTGGTGTAAATAGTAGGGCCATATATAATTTAAGGACCAATAGACTTATAGTGCGTCATTCCGCCTTATTTCCTGTTCCTTGTCTGGTTGTGGATTTAGGGCAGAGTCACTCAGTCGACCGTCTTATTCATCTTAATTATATATGACTTGTAGACACCAAGCGATTATAGAGGAATCGGATAGGGATCATAATATCAAGTATCATTCACTAGAACAATTTCTCGGTTAGTACATTTAATACAGTACAAAACATTCGCAGTAGTAATAACAAGGTCAACACAAAAAGCACTAGAAACGTTCACACATAGATGCATTGATGCCATAACGAAACACTCCTTCCGAACTAACTTAACACACGATCCTACGATGTCATCCCGCTTAGTCTGACTGAATCTGTGTTATACAAACCCACATGTCACCGAGGAGACCCTTTGCCTTAAACCGACCGAATAACAAAACTCTCGTCACTCATAACAACAAACTAGATGCGAACCTTGAAATTTCATCTCGCTTCAAACCCCAAAAATACTCATGCAAGGAGTAGGGTATCCACTCGTAACCTTCCTTAAGCATTACCAGCAGACCATTTTGGAAACACCACTCGCGCAACAAGTCAAGTTCAAGCTCCGAGGCTAGGGACAAATACGGTTAGCCTATCAATGTTAAATGTACACGCGAGGGTGGTATATAATTAAGATTCTACGGACTTAGGATGTGTGTTTTCGCCTTATCTCCTATTCCTTCTTTGGTTGTGCACCTGGAGCAGAGCCGCCCATCCGACCGTCCTATCAATCTTAACTATATACGACTTGTGTACACGGGACAATGGTAGATGAACTAGGTATGAGTCCTACCATGAAATTTAGGATAAAGGCTGCTCAGAAATACGAAAGAACATTTTACCAGTGGGATGAACGTGGTCAGGCAAGTCAAACCTACACACCATTCACAGATCAGAAGAGTAGATACAACAGTGATAACCTGCTGAAACACCCAACGAGGGTCTGAATTCACTAAAGAACACGAGGATTTTGTGAAACCCAAGTACCCTACCGATGCTAAAAGAAGTGTATGTCCCATGAGACGCTTATGATACCCCTCGATGAGATTGAAATAGATGAGAGCTTACATTTCGTGGAAGAACCAATCAAAATCATTGATCGAGAAGTCAAGAAAACAAAACAAAGTCGCATACCGATAGTGAAGGTCCGCTGGAATGCCAAGCGAGGACCTGAATTCACTTGGGAACGTGAGGATTCAATGAAACAGAAGTATCCCCATCTCTTCCCGAGTCCATGATTTGTATTCTATGCTTGAAATTCAGGACAAAATTCTCTCTAATGGGTGGATGATGTGACAACCCGAAATTTCGCATTGTAAAGTCAATCAATTTAATCCGAGGTCCAACTCGTTTCAGCTACCTTTTGGCCATATTACAGGACCTACTGAGAGCTTCTAACCTTAGTGCAATGTATGAATAGGTATTAGAATGTGTTTACTCGAGGTTGGAGAGATTGACTCGGTCCGGAAATCCATTCACAAGGTGTGTACGGCCGTACACCACCCTCTCTCTCTCTCTCTCTCTCTCTCTCTCTATATATATATATATATATATATATATATATATATATATATAGTGCTCACTTCCTTCTCATTTTCCCTCCTCCCAACCGTGATCACTCCCATTCTCTCTCAACTATCATTGGTCGTGAACACCCCAAGGCTAAAAAAACATAAGTATTTCAACCTTAAACTTGTTATACTTGAAAGACCACTAGATCCAAGCCTCGATTCTTCATATTTTGGCATCACCTTCATGATCTTGAAGGGTGTACGGCCGTAAACCCTTCATAGGTTGGCCGTACACACCCTAAAAGGGGTCCAAATTGAGTATTTTTCCCACCTTCTTGTTGAAAATTAGACCCACTAGTTTCCCCATGGATCAAATCACCCTTTTTGCAAGTTTCTTCCGTGGATATACGACCGTACAATCATTGGCCGTACACTCAGTGACCGTACTCTCCTTGGCCGTACACTCTCTTGTGTGGCTGCAAACCCCTTTTAGTCAATCACATGTGATTGTAACACTTAGTTTCAAGTGTTTCCTAGTCCCTAAGGGTGTTTCCTTGCATGTTAGTGGTCCAAAATAGTAATTACATGCCTATATGTGCCATTATATGTCATTTAGGACTTGTTTGTGTCTCGGGAATTCATTCGTGGAACTTCTCATCCTTACGCAAACCTTCATTCGAAACGCTTACTATAGGTGAGTTCATACCCTTATATTTTTCCAAATTTTTAATGTTTTTAGGGGGGATACAAGTAAAAGCACATGTAATCTTGTGGTTAAAAATACAATTTGGTTTATTATATTTTCCTATCATTAGGATACATTGAACATAAAACTTACTAAACATGATGAACATAGTTACTACTAGATTTAAGGACAACTTTATAAACATGTTAAGATATAAACGTTGCAAATATAGTTTTCATAACAAAGGAAACAAACTTATGAATTATAAAATAAAAGATACTATTTTATAAGGATTCATGTTAATAACAAAAAGGGTTTTCTTAGTATTTTTCGTGGATTCGTTGAGAAAACTATAGTGCGAGATGCCTTGTAACCATAGTCTCCTGGAGGGAGAGCGTGAGTTTGTGTATAAATCTATACTGGACTGACAATCCCGTACCCCGACTATTAGCTACAGTCAACCGAGGGTGACAAACGTCAGTTCAGTTTCGATGTCCTAAGTACGTTGTTTTGGTATTCGTCCATCAGTATGGTTATAAGAATCCACAGGTGAAACAACGACTCATTCACGTAATAATATACCAAACAAACACTCAACATGGTAAGTAACTATGTGATGACTTAGTATGTACATTAGGGTAATATGAAATTAACATCCGACTTGCAGTGGGATGTGTGATCTCCGCCTCATTTCCTGTTCCTTGTTTGGTTGTGGGCTTAGGGCAGAATCACCCAATCGACTGTTTGTCCGATCTAGATTTCTATAACTCGTATATACTAAGTGATCACAGGAGGGTATTAACAATACTTTCAGGAAACAGGACACTACGTTTTCAACTAGTTTTATTTATGTAGTAAGACTATTATACATTACTGGTGGTAGCCAGGGTTTTTAACAGAACAATGCTTAAACAACATAAGTATGGTATATACTTGTACTCTACGATTTGGAACAGATATTCAACAACTTACACTTAGGGAAAATATAGGATTTTCCAGGTTAGACTTCAGTACCTTACAAAAAATTGGTTTATTATTCATGTAACGATTATTCATTATTACTTCTATAATTCCTTAATTTATGCATCCGGGTTACGTATGAAGAATATCCGAGAGACTGTGGAATGCGTGGTTTCCGCCTCATTCCCTGTTCCTTGTTTGGTTATTTGTTTAGGGCAGATCCACACAATTAACTGCCTGTCCGATATTGGTTTATACGTAACTAGTATGAACTAAGTAGTCATAGAAGGATGGGTTAATCATGCTTTTCGTAAGAAAATATTGGATTTTCTTGAGGAACAATATCAACATATATCAAAGGAACAATACAGTTAACTTTGTAAGTATCTAATGAATATTTCAGGATTATGTACATGAGGATCCGACAACCAGTGGAATATGTGGCCTCCCCTGCATTCCATGTTTCTTGTTTGGTTGTGGGATTTGGGCAGAACCACACAATCGATTGTTTGTTCGATATGGATTGTATATGATTTGTATAGACTAAGTACTCGCAGGAAGAACTAGTAAGAATCATTTTTACTTAACATTCATTACATCAGAAAATATAAGTTTTTCTGGAGAAACATAACGTACTTTTCGAATTTACCAACTTTATGCTGATACTCTTTCAAAACCTACTTGTATTCTCAGGACACTAGTAGACCGGTACACACACCGGGTTCAAGAAGATGGAGCATAGTAGCTTCGACTCTTTACTTGTTATTTACTTTTGTGGTCAATCGTGTATGATTCAATTACAATGTAAACATTATACTATTAATACAATGGTTGTTGTTGCTTTGATTACTATGATTTAATGGTTGTGATACCATACATGACGTCCTCCACTCCCGAATGTTTCCGTCGTCTCGGTTTGGGGGTGTGACAATATATATATATATATATATATATATATATATATATATATATATATATAAGTCCGAAATTATCCCTCATTCTTACACATTCAGCCGAAAACTCCAACATTTCTCTCAAGGAATCCAACCGAAAACACCCCTCTCCTCTTAGGAACATGCTAAGCCTCCCCTCTCCTCTCAAGAACATATAAAAATCACTTGATTCTGCTTAGAATCTTGCAAGTATCATTCATTGATCTTGTTTTCATTACAAAAACACCTTCCAATCTTCATATATTGGGCCGAAAACACCAAATCACACTAGTTTTCACAAAGAACACGAAGAACGTGATGAACACAAACCACAAAAAACAACCATACACTACTTTAAGGATTATTGTAAGTCTTTTTACAATAATTAAGTGTTGTTTAACACTCTAAACTTCATTAGATTATTTAATTTATACTTAATTTTATATTAATATAAATTAGGATTCGATCTAATCACGAGCTTTAACATGTGGATTTAGCTCTATTACACCGTATCTACAACCGGAAACACATAAAATGTGAGTTCATACCCCCGTGTTTTTATTATTTTTCACTGTTTTAAGGGGTGGGGGAATACAATTCTAACACAAGAATATTGTGTTTACAAATAAATGATTTTCTAAATATTTCTAAACAATTTTAAATGTTTTATAAACTCTTTTTAATTTATATTTTGCCAAAATCATATATATATATATATATATATATATATATATATATATATATATATAAAAGATTTAAAGGGCTTAGGACTAATAATTCACTCTATTTCCTTTTCCTTGTTTGGATGTGGGCTTAGAGTAGAATTATTTGTCCGAATGTCATTTATATTTTAATTATATATATATATATATATATATATATATATATATATATATATATATGAATATAAAAGTTATTTCAGTCATATACATATTCCCTTTGTAACATATTGAGCAAATGGGATACCATCATGAATATTACATATCAAATAGAACACGCGTATAAATTATAATAGGTATAATTTATGGAACTCTCATACTATTTTCACTAATCAGTTATACAAAGTCTAACAATATACTCTCGTACAAATACTTTACATTCATATATACTAGAAATGGAATCATACTATCAGTTCATTTATTTCAAAATGACTTTTCATCATTATTATTATATACGCAATCGTTAATATGGCTTTTGTGAGACAATGTTCAGAGTATTATTCATTTAGGCAATACTATTAAAGTCCTGATATTATTGATGGGTTATCAGCATAACATCAATCCTATGGTGTATATGCAAACCCTAAAGATATGGATCTAGTTTGTCTAATGAACATGAAATAATCATCCAAAGCTCATAAACCCTAGATGTAGCATACAATAACTGAACTAACATATGAATTAGGGTTTAGATCTTACAAACACCATGAGCAACAACATGACCTAGGAGTCACAAACACCATGAGCAACAACATGACCTAGGAGAAGGAGGATCAGCACGAAAAACGTCCAAGAACCCTTAGGGATTACTTCACCATGTTTTTTCGGCCTTAGGGGTTCTTTATGTAGGTAGGCTATTAGGGTTTTCAACTAGGAAACCCTAATTTGACTGCTTAGGCCCTAAGCAGCCCATAGACTCCCTCCTTAGAGGCCTTGGACGAATTCTTATGGGTTTTCCCCATAGATTTCTTCCATTCCAACTTCTATGGAGTCCATTACCCCATTTATGCAACTATATTATAATTACACAATTAGTTCCCTTTATTTAATTAATCTCTTTTAGCCACAAAATTAATTCTTATTAATTCTTGACTAATATTAATTAAACAATATGATTTCTCTTTTAATAAATTATTCTTATAATAAATTAATAAATCATAATTAATGCTCTTTCTCCTTAGTTCATTTTATCAGTTGCTATGGTGAAGGCAACCCAAAAGGACAATGCTCACAATCGGGTCAAATACATACCAAAATAGTTATGGGCTTAGACACCTAATCCAACAGTCTCCCACTTGGATAAGTCTAATGACTATATTGCGTATGACTTCGGAACCTGATCAGCAATCGTAGCTTTCAAAAGCCGCTATCGAACTATGATCTTATCAGAAATGTGTCCTTTAGATTAGGGATCATATATTCCTCCATTCTAGATATCGTATGAACTGAGACATTGATTTTAATCATACTCTCTGTTCATGTGCTGTTTCCCGATTTCCAATTTATGACGACTGATAACAGACTATAATTGAACACATCAAATCAGTCCTGGCTTGACCAAGCGCTTAGCGTGTCATCACTAAATCATCGAGGGGCCCACAAATATCGCTTTTAACCCACTTTGGGTAAAAGGAACGGATAAACTTTGACTCAATGCTCACTTGTACCTACTCATAAAATCACACACAATAATATATTTTATAACACTAAGTTACTGGTGCGTTTACATATTATCAATGTGCAATCGACTTGCAGAATACAACTCACACGTCTCGGTTTTAAGAATATAAGATATTATCGTCTCACCAATCCCTCATGATAAAATCCATGAAGCAATCCAAGTGAGCGTGGGTTTAATCCAATACTCTAATCTTATAGGAGCACTCATGAACCCTGCAACAAACTTTTGCTATTTCTAAAACACTTTAGACAATCTACAGTCAGATTCATGACAGTCTTCTTTCATACCTACTTCTAAAGTATGATCGACTATGGATGGTTTGAATAATCTTATTATTTTGGAAGTCAAAACATGCAAAGTGAAACACAAGAATAATACTAATCCCATATGACCCCAAACTTTTGAGTATAAATAAGACACATTTATTTAATCACCATATTGATTACCCATTATTCATTGTTTTGAGTAATCAACTTATTACTTAAATTATAACAACAATTGTCCCATTCACCAAGCATGCACACTATGTTTACCTATGGTCCTTACTTTGTGAAATAGATCAATTTAACACATTTCCAATGAAACTCATTTCACAACTCCTAATCCTAATCATTAGTGTAAGAATACAATATTCTTACCACTACTAGAATATGTTAGATTCTAACATTTTATGCAATGATCCTTTTGTAATCTTATTGCATAAAAGTCACCAAGACTTTGCCAATGAAATTACAAAGTTCTTTATTTGCGATTGTTACAAGACAATTCCATAGATGTAAAGTCTCACATTCGTTCATTCCTTTGAACATCCTTCTTGCATAAAAGTTTCTAATCTAGACATAGATTCTCGATATCCAAATCCCAATATGGAAACATTTCCATATTTTCCATACGACAGCTCATTATTAATAGAATCATATCTAATCATAATAATGCCATTATGGTCCATTCGTTGCTATACATCCAACTGACCACAAGTGACCAATCCTTGGCGAACCTTAGGTTGTACTTGAGAGTTGTTTAGTTATTTTAGTCAAATCCGGTTCTAGTCCCTTTTCCCTCTTAATGCCCTAGGCATTTGGAAAATTTTAGAACGGTCGAATATTATAGCATATGCAATCGATCCTATACTCGAAGCGTATGGGACACGATTCATAATGAAAAACGTGATACTTTACTAGTTCCTTGCTATGATATTTCCATATATAGAATCCTTTTAAGTTGAATCTTTTCAACATAACGTCCATATATGTCTTTTGACTAAATTTCATTAAAATTTATCGATCCAAGCTTTTAGATTTCGAAACGAAGTATAATATTCTCTCCCTTAATTATAGCAAAACAACTATTCAACCTTTGCAAATTGAAACTTTGTTTTCTATAATCAATATTGCTAACTTGCAATACATAAAATAATAATCATGCTCCCACTAACATGATAATTTTATCCATACCGGCGTAACATTTATACTCCCACTAGCTTTGACACGTATTCAGAAAACATTTGGACTTCTAGAAATCAATAGTTATTGACTTCCAAAGTTCATATTTCTAATACGATATGGTTCCATAAGCCTTCATCTAATCTTCTCAACCTCACACACCTTTCCTTAGAAAGCTTATATGTGTGTCTAAACAATTTCAACACTTATATGTGTGTCTAATCATAATCGAATTTGACAATGCAATTTACACAACAGCTAACACCTTAAAACCTTCCTAGTGAAAGCGTTGCCTCACAATCAATTTCATGAAAGGAGAGAAACCTTATGACACTTAGATTTTATGGTGTATGTGATTTTATCCATGTGAATTTGTCATAACCATAATCATAATATAATGTTTAAGACAAATTCAAACTCTTATGGACATAACTTGTCTATTCTTAATTTCTTGCTACCAAGGGTCCCACCATTGCTTCCAAGTTATATAGCAGCTCACCTATACTAGTCAACGTACTTTCATTGAACAAGGTGCTTGCCCTTATGCAGTCAATTGAGAACTCGTAGAACTCATATGTATAAGTAACTTTACTGGAATGACACATAAACAAGAACATGTCAACACGATAGGTTGCAAACCTCAAGTCGTGTGCTAGTGTTTAATAATAGATTTACTCTTGATTAGTTCTTGAACCTTTTCAAGATCATTTAGACTCCCACTGACCTCTTGACATATAAGATTCCCTTGTCAAGAAACATTTCATGACAAACAAATATTCAAGAGTTAGTTCAGATTCTTATCAAGACAAACCACTACACAGAATTGGTCTTAGTTGGTCTTTGTCTATATGCAAGACATCACAACTTACCTATTTCAAAGGTGCAAGAGTAAGAAAAACAATTTTCTACTTTACATTTGATGAGTGTGTTAGAACTTCTTAAGATGTGTCACCCAAGTCACAATCTTGGAGTATGACTCTAAAACTTGATTTTGAACGAAGTATGATTCACCTTATTGATTTACCCATTTCAACAATTTCCGATTCCTCTTCTTATCCATACCAGTGTACTAAGGTTTACCTAGAGGATCAATTGTGATATGGTTTCACAATCAATAAGACGATCATAAAACATGATACTAAAGTACTCTCCCATCTTTTCAGATTGGAGAAACTTTTATCTGTAACACCCGTGTTTCTAGGCTAGGCATTAATAATGATGTAATAGTCTAGATTAACCTTTGTAAACCGTTGTGAAATAATAAAATGTATTATTTTGAGTGTTATGTTTTTTATGCTTAATTGTATGACTTAAATGAATTAAGACTGAATAATCGTAATAATAAAATATTAGATAACCCGATATCTATACATGAATTTGTAGTGGTGGTTACGAGGATTCCAAAAATATAAAGAATGCCAAAATCCGAGTTATAACGAAGAAGTTATGACCTGTTGAAGTTTCGCGACAGAATCGATACGAGTTTACCATAGAGTGATATTTAGCCTTAGTGATCTAAACGAAAGTCGTAGAATAAGTTAAACAGAGAACGTGCATAAAAAGAATGTCTAAATCTGACTTCGTATGAGGAAGTTATGATTTTTTGAAGTTTCGACTTAGTGGTATGCAGCCCAAAGTTCGAATATGAGATCGAGTGATTTCTAGCCGAAACAATCTAAACGAGAATCGAAGATCTCGTCGATAGTAATGCAACGGTGAAAAGACAGATGAAAACGGACGTCAGATGAAGAAGTTATGAATTTCTATCGGAGTTTTCTTGTCCTGACCTACTAAAAATAATATAATAAAAGTTAAATTCAAAATTAGCCGACGGAGTCTAAACGAGAGTTGTAGAGCATAATCTCACCTATGCGTGGATATAAAGAACGTAGAAAACGAAGCTCGTATGCGAAAGATATGAATTTCTGAAGTTCGGGGCACGAACTTCCACCTGTGTCAGAGCTCATGACGTGAACATAGTGTTCACGACATGACCAGGTGATGGACGTCTTCCGGGGAAAGTGTCCTGATGACGAACACAATGACCTATCGAGCTCACGATGTGAGCACTTGTGGCTCACGACGTGAGCATAGAATTTCAGCCCTATAAATAGAAGTCGAAGGGCAGCCAGCCATGTTTGGTATTTCCCCATTCTCTCACTCCCTATACCCTCTCTAGCCGTCTTGAAGTACCCCCGAAGCCCCGATATCATTCCGAAACCCGAAGCAAGTCCCGAAGCACCGAAGAACCCGAGAAGAAAAGAGTTTCCGAGCCAAAGCTCTGGCCGCGAGAAGCCCGGTGTGTGAAGAGACCATAGTTTCACCGAAGAATACTGCTTTAAGAGCCGTAGTGTTGTCCGAGCATCGTCTTATCATGTGAGTGAATAGTCTCTTTCATAAACACGACTTAATACAAGTATTGTTGAATGTATTGAGTAAGTGTGTAGTTGCTTTCTTATAACACATAAATACGAAGTATTCTCCATAAAATACGTGCTATGTGTTTATATATTGTTTGTTAGTGAAATGAGTATTGATTGAATGTTTTATACATGTTTTAAATTGTATATATATACTTTTATCTACAAATATGTTGGGTAGAACATGGGTAGATAGTTGATGTGTGATGAAATAAAATGATGAGAGGCCTCAATGTTGTTATTGATCTAGTCATCTAGCGGAGTATGGATGACGAACACAGACTCTTTCTAGACTATCCAGTGGAACGCTGGCAGGTTCATAACATGTAGGTGTTGTGAATGATGTGTTCATTTACTCTATCCCCCTTATGGTTTCCTTTAGGACATCTATAGTTGAGGAAACCCATTTGCAGTAATGTCCATCCCGGTGAAAAATCCTAGACTACTTCCCTCGTGATAGTTGTTGTTTTAGGGACGTAAAGTGAGGATAATGGGAATGGGTAATTGAGTTATTGTTGGATGGTGAAAATTAAATATAATTATTTATTGTGGGTTGAAAACCCTATATGCTCACCAGGCTCCCAAGCGTCACCCACTCAGTTTCTTTGTATTACAGGTAGTGCCGCGAGAGCATAAGTTGGACAACTTGTGAAGATACTTTGTTTAGAGGCCAGTAGATGTATATAACTGTTGTAAGGCTTATAATGTGCCGTTTATGCTTTTGGTATGTATCAAAACATAACATCCCGAGTTTTGTTATATATGAAAATACTTTTCTTTAAGGAATGCTTTGATAAATTTAATTTATTATATTTTGTTTTGGGAACAAATTCCGCAACTCTTTTAAATCAAAGGATTACTCTGAAAATTATTTTAAAAGCATAAATTAAATTGGTATTTTTTTCCGTGATTTTGGGGATGTCACAGTTTGTATCAGAGCATTAGTTTAAGCGAACTAGGAATTTGTAGGATTTCTAGACTTAAACTTAGAATGCTAAGTGAAGACTGTGAGATAAGTGTCTGTTATATTTTAGACATGAGCACTAGTTTATTTTAGGAAAGATGCCTAAAATGCTTTTATGTGCTAAATGTTATATGTTTTCCATATATGATATTATTTGTTCAGATCTACGGTTTGTTGCCAACCGGATCTGGAGACCTTATGTGTTTAGGATTCTAAGCGTATGACTACGGTATTAGAACTAGCATGCGAACGTTTCAGAGTGTTATGGACGATTTATTTATCTATTGTGGATGAGGATCTAATTTCACCTTATTTAGTGTATAGATCAAAAATGCTAAGAACTAGAAGTGACGTTGGAAACACAGATGAAAACAGGAATCAACCACTAGTGATTGAGCAAGCACCTGTTGTAGCAGCAGCACCTGAGCCAATGACAATGGCTGGGGTACAAGCGATGATCCGAATGATGTTGGATCGTCAAATGGAAGAAACTAGACATCTGCTTTAGCAGAATCGTGAAGAACTTTCAATTCCAATTGAACAGCCCAAATTTAATGAAGGGCATTCGGAAGGAGGAAACTTCAGTGGAACTATTGCTCAAGCCAACCCACCGATTGTTAGGCAAATCAACCAGGATGGAGGAAATGATCGGCGTGGGTGCAAGTACAAGAATTTCATGGCATCCAAGCCACCATGTCTATCCGGAAGCCCAACGCCGGTGGAAGTCAAAAATTGGATCTCTGAAATGGAGACAACGTTCGAGAGTTGCGAATGTAGCAACATACAGAAGACCGCACTTGTGATCCCTCTGTTAAAATCTGGCGTTTTGAGTTGGTGGAAGTTGTTAGCTGACTCGATGCCCAAGGGAGAAGTGAGCAAGATGTCTTGGGAAGACTTTGTGGTGCAACTCAAATTGCAATACTGCTTCGAGCAGGACCTTCTGGAAATCAATAATGAGTTTAAGAATTTGAAGAAGGGAAAAATTAGCGTTACTGGATACGCTGCTAGTTTCACGGAAAAGATAAAGCTTATTCCATATTTAGTTCCAACTGAACTCTCTAAGGTCAACAAGTTTGCCCTCGGACTACCAGGGGACTTTGGTCCAATGGTGAAGCAAGCAACCACATTGAAAGCCGCCATCTGGGCTGCTAGAAATATTGAGACTCAGATCAGGGAGAAGGGTCTGGAGAGGTCAGAGGTTGGTGAGAAGAGGAAGTTCGACGGACCCTCGGGGTCCAGCAAAAAGGGTAAATTCTTGAAGTCTAGTTCGAGAGGAGGTGGAGCAGGCGAAGTGAAATGGTGCGACAAATGCAAGAAGAAGCATCATGGGAAATGTGGCGGGGAAGCCACATGCTTCAAATGTGGAAAGCCAGGGCACTACGCCAACGAATGCAGCCTTACCAAGAAAGTCTACTATGGGTGTGGTGAGGAGGGGAACATCTCGTGGGATTGTCCGAAAAAGAAGGAGGCAGCAAAGCCCAACATTCCACCAAAGCCGAAGGAGAGAGCCTTCCAGATGACACTTACAGCTGCGAAAGATGAAGCTGATGTTGTTTCAGGTACCTTTCTTGTAAACGAATTGCCTGCCCAAATTTTATTTGATTCTGGAGCCAACTACTTCTTTATTTCGCATAAATTTGGTAGAAAACTAGCTTTGCCTGTCGATAGACTAGATAATGCTTTATTAGTCGAAGTTGCTAGTGGCAAGTTTGTACCTGTTAGCCATATTATGAAAAACATCTTCATTGATTTGAATGGGAATAAGTTCCATGAGGAATTATTGCCTAATGAGTTAAATGGTTTCAACATCGTGCTGGGAATGGATTGGCTTAGCGCCAATGATGCCGAAATATTGTGCAGAAAGAAGATAGTAAAAGTAAACCCGTTAGGGAAAGAATCATTTATGGTATATGGGGACAAACGCAGAGTAAATTTTGGAATTATTTCCCTAATGAAAGCTAGAAGGTGTTTGGCCAAGGGATGTACATCGTATCTAGAATTCATGATCGATGCTAAGAAGGAGAAATAGGAGATGCAGAGCATTCCTGTCATGTGTGATTATCCGAAAGTATTTCCCGAAGATCTTCCGAGATTACCGCCTGATAGACAAGTGGAGTTCAGAATAGACTTGTTACCAGGGACGACGCCATTAACAAAAGTACCTTACCGATTAGCACTAATAGAGATGAAGGAGCTGATGATGCAACTTCAGGAGTTATTGCACAAAGGTTTCATTAGACCTATTTCATCACCCTGAGGAGCTTCGGTGTTATTCGTAAAGAAAAAGGACGGGAGTATGAGAATGTGCATTGATTACAGAGAGCTAAATAAGGGAACGATAAAGAATAGATATCCATTTCCAAGGATTGATGAGTTGTTCGATCAACTGCAAGGTTCAAGTTATTTTTCAAAGATCGACCTAAGGTCAGGATATCATCAGCTGAAAGTGAGGGAGCAGGATATCGAGAAGACTGCATTCAGGACACGATATGGACACTACGAGCTTTTGGTTATGTCGTTTGGACTAACCAATGCTCCAGCAGCATTTATGGATTTAATGAACAGGTTCTGTAAACCGTTCCTTGATAAATCTGTGATAGTGTTCATAGATGACATTCTGATTTACTCGAAAAGCCAGGAGGAGCATGGCACACACTTGCGAGAAGTGTTGGAAGTCTTGAAGAAGGAGAAGCAGTATGCCAAGTTGTCCAAATGTGATTTTTGGATTTGAGAAGTCCAATTCTTGGGTCACGTGGTCAACCAAGAAGGGATAATGGTTGATCCAGCAAAGATTAAAGTTGTGATGAAATGGGAACAACCGAAAAGTCCCACGGAGATCCGAAGGTTTTTGGGATTAGCCGGATATTACCGAAGGTTTATCCAAGGCTTTTCTTCGATCGCTACTCCATTGCCAGTAATTGGTCTTAGTTGGTCTTTGTCTTTATCCAAGACATCACAACTTACCAATTTAAAACATGCAAGAGTAAGAAAAATAATTTTCTGCTTCACATTTGATGAGTGTGTTAGAACCTCTTATGATGTGTCACTCAAGTCACAATCTTGGGGTATGAATCTAAGACTTGATTTTGGAACAAAGTATGATTCACCTATTGATTTAACCATTTCAACAATTTTCGATTCCTCTTCTTAGCCATACCAGTGCACTATGGTTAACCTAGAGGATCAATTGTGATATGGTTTCACAATCAATAAGACAATCATAGAACATGATACTAAAGTACCCTCCCATCTTTTCAGATTGGAGTAACTTTTATCTTTCTGCCTAATTGATCCTTTTATTCGTTCTGCTATTATTGAAACTTTTCAATAATTCAGAATTATACTTAATCTTGTAAGCATAACCATATTTACTAGACTTTTAGTAAATCATGCTGAATAGTCTTATTGTTATTTGTGGTGGGCTTGACCAGTGCACAACATTGTGTTCTAGTCCTTTAGTCCTTCACTTGATGCACATACTTGTGTGATCAAGGAATTAGTCTTAATTTCCTAAGTACCAAGATTTCCATACATCACATGATTCAAATCATATGATACCAAGCTTCTATCCAATTGAGACTTGGGCGATAGGAATCTTTCCTTACATAGAAAAATTATGACACTAACATAAATAACATAACTAAGAATCACACCCACTTAATATTGCTTACAATAGAAACACACAAGCATCAATTTTCATAAATAACATTGCAAGGATATATAAATAAGACAAAACTCAAAATTTATTTTATTTATAAAAAGGTGCAGAAAAACTTCTCCTTACAATGCAAATTCAAATGAAAACTATGCTATTACATATTCCTAAGCAATATATCATAACTCTAAGTAGCAGCTTAAAATCCAATCATCGAATCATGCGATCAAAATCCTTTTCTTCACGATCAGACTCAGCTCACTTCTTCCTTTAAGCTTCCTCTCTTCTCTTAGGTCCTACAAAACATCAAAATGTAATCTTATCACATCATGTATTAAGAATAAAAAAATAGAAAACTTACTAGAGTTAGATAGTGGATTTTACCTGAAGCAGAGTCATACATCTTGACTCTCCCATCTCTTAGATCTCTCAGGTAGTCAGGGCAGCTTCGTAACCAATGCCCCCTCTTTTGGCAATAGAAACATATGGATTCTTCTGGAATGGTACACGAGACTATCTTAGACTCAGCCTTTCTCTTGCATAGAGAAACCTTTTTTTGGAATTCCAATGTTGCCATTTCCCATAGAAGGTTGGGACATTGATTTACTAGACAAATTTGCTTGACCAGTGCGCCAAATCATTGTTGATTCAGTAGCAATAAGCAAATAAGTCAAATCAATGAGGGTTACGTCGTGTTCCATCATATAGTAATCTTTAACAAACTTACCATATGAATCGGGAAGTGAGTGAAGATCCAAGTGAACACCCAACTTCTCCGAGACATCGACGCCCAACATTCCCAATCTATCAATATGCAACTTCATATCCAAGACATGAGTGCATACCGACTTTCCATATTTGTGTCTTTTCGCCAACATGGCTTGAGTGACCTTGAACTTTTTAAGTCTTCGAACACGTGGGCCAGGGAGAATTATTGGAGGAGGTGGAGGAAGTGAAGAACGATTTCCATTTCCACAATCCAATCGTGGAACATCATCTTCATGAGGAAAACTTGTTCCAACGGATTCAGGAAGACCATACTTGTTAGACTTTGACATATACAAAATGGGAAAAAATTCAAGTTAGTTGATTAAGTCCTTAATAAAACACTCAAATGAGACATTAAGGCTAGGACCCAACACAATATTTGTTGGGCTTATAGTGTTGCGTCATGGGCTCAGTCCTTAGCCTAGTTTTGATTTTCGGTTTGGGCCTGTCCAACCATGCTTCTTTTATTCTAGGGTTTAGTATTTAAGCTGCATGCATCCAGTCTTTGTAGTTAACGCTTTAATTATTTTTCTCATTGAGTTTTGTAAACCCTAGCTCGCCTCTACAGTGGAAGTTCTTCATCGAGCTCTGCTGAGGCGTGACTAAATTTGAATCATAAGCACAATGTTGATTCTATTTTGTGTTCATCATATTATTGTGTTTGTTTTTGTTTGATCTTTATCTTTTACCTATGAAAGATCTAATCAATCTGAGTTTTAATCTCATCAATTGGTATCAGAGCAGGAGACTGTGTAATTCATACACATCTCTTTTGTCGAAGAAGTTATTAGGGTTTTTATTCCGCATTGATTGATATTAATTGAGCCGTCATTCCATATTGACGTATCTCATTAATTGTCGATCTAACTCTAACGATAAATTACAAGTCTGAACTTAAACAGGTAATCGATCAAACGTCATTACAATGTCCATAGATGATTCTCAAACCAATCCAATCAACATCTCCAACAACATTGGTTCTACGACAAGGATTCCAATCTTGTATACTCAAGATTATGAAGTTTGGACGCATCACTTTGAAGATTATGTGATTGGATCGGAGGATAATGGGTACTTGATCTAGGAAGCAATCACTGTTGGCCCATTCGCTCACTCAAGAACCTCAAAGATTGTCAAAACTCAGAAGGAGTACAATCAGCTTGTGAATGCAACATCAAGGCCTTGAGGATGATAAGGTTTGCTTTGCAGTCAAATACATTCCGTTTGGTGAGTTCTTGTGCTACTGCTAAAGAGATATGGGACAGGCTAAAAGAATTGTATTCTACTGATGAAGATCTAGAACATTCCATTCAAACTCTTTTGCTTTCTGAATTTGGTGATTTCAAACAGAATCCCGAAGAGAAACTGGTTCAGGCCTTTGATCGCTTTAATCATCTCTTAAGTAAGATGATAAAGCATGGAATCGAAAGGAAGGTTATTGAACAGAAGGTTACATTTATGAACTGTCTTAGATATGAATGGATGGTCGTTGTATCAATTGTCACAGCACATGGACAGTTTAAATCGTATTCTCTGGCGAAACTGGTGGGAATTTGAAATCCCATGAAAGTGCACTGTCTAATGAAACGAGTGTGGTTTCTAGTTTGGGTTCGTTAGCCCTTCTTTCTAAAGGAAAAAGCTCTGTTTAAGAAGAAGAGGAATTGGATATTGCCGATTACGATCTAACTGGTGAAGAGTATGCCCTGATGGTGTCTAATCCTAGAAAGTTCATTAAAAGAAAGTTCCCAGCCAATAAGAACCGAAACTGGCAGGGAAGTTACAGCACTGAAAAGCTTAAGTAGGAACCTAAGGTAGGGTCGAAATCAGAAGAGTCCTAGAAAGAAGTGAAAATTAGTGGAGATTCAGGATTTGATTGTCATTACTGTGGAGGCAAGAACCATTTTGCAAAAGACTGTATGCTGAAAAAGAAAGCGGATAAGATAGATGATGATGATGATGATGATGATGATGATGAGGAAGCGAGCCTCCTGAGACGACTGGAGGAAATCAAGAAAAGAAAGTCTGCTGCTAACAATATAACCATGAATGCTTTGATTGTACAGGCAATCGTGATGAATTTGGTGGTGTGGAAGTATGGTCCACGGACTTCGAAGATGAAGAAGTGAGAAAACCCACACATGGCAAGGCGATGTTGGTAAAAGAAGAAACTGCTGCAGGAAGATGTTTGATGGTGACCGAAGGTGTATCTCAGAAGAGAGGATATACAACCGATGGTGGGATAGAAGGCGGAAAGGAGTGAGAGGACAGGTGTTTTGCTGCTAAACCTGTTAGTGCACAGATCAACGAATGTGATGCGTTGATCAAGAAGGTACAAAATATTCTTGCTTCTCTAAATTTACCTGTTACTAACTATGAAAAGGAATTAAATAACTTAAAATCTAAATTTTCAAGCATAAGTAGCAGTCTTTCCCAAACCCGTGTCACAAACTCTAACCTGACTGATCAAATTAGTAGGATATCATCGAAGAGTGAGGAAAGGAGGATGTGGATTGAGCAGAAGGAGAAAGAGTTGATTAGGTCAAAGGATGAATTAATTTATTTACAACGAGACAATCTTAAACTTTTGAAACAATGAAATGTTTTTTGTTTGATTGCTAAAAGAGTTTATTTTAATATCACTCAGTTGTATCTCGATTGTGAAATAGGAAAGAAGATACATCACATGTTTGTACCTTTCCTTGAGTTAAAAGATGATGAAATCGATGTTGAAGCTTACAACTGTGAAAGCGTTGTTTCTTCTGATGAGATCTCACCTGCATCCAAAGACCATAAGGACATGCTCAAAAATCTGTTAGATGAGAATGATAGGTTGAAGTTAAGAACCAAAACTGTGCAGAAATTTGACTCGTTGAATGCCAAATTAAGTTTAGAAAATAAAATTGATGTTGAGAATGGATCTGAACTTAATGAGGATGATGATCTGAGTGAAGTCTCTGTAGAAGATTTGGTGGACTGTTTAGAATTTGTCAAGAGCGAACCTGAAACACGTAAAAATTTGATTTCTGAAAATTCTGTTGAGTTCGCTCGCTCGTCAACAGACAAGACCAAAACTCTCAAAGCAAAAGTTGGTGTGTATCAAAAGGTACAAACCACTCCAAATCAAGTCTACACGGTCCTAGGTGTCACTCCACAACAAACTGCAGAATTAACAATTATGGTTGAAGAAGATAATGCAGCCGGATGTGACGAATTCTTCTAGTCAGCATCAATAGACAACGCTGACGAGACAAAAGGTCTATCTCAGAAGACCTCATGGAGAGTGAAAGGTAGATATGTGCCAGAACCTCTAAATGATCCTACAAGATATGATGTGCCAAGCACAAGTGGCACCAAAACATCATTGGGCGAATCGGTGCAAACTACCAGTGAAACTTCTTCAACAAAGAGCGAAAACTGTGCTCGTGCTTCAAAGAAAAAGGCTAACATCCACAGAAATCCAAAACAGGTGGCTGATCGAAAACACCAACGAAATCTGAGATACAAGAAGAATCTCTCAGAAAGAAAACAGTTTTGGAGATCGCAAAATCCTCACTATGTAAGGAACGAAAGGAAGCATAAGTCTTAAGAGGAATCAAGAAACTGAAAGGGTAGTTTCGGTCCCATGCCTGAAAGGAACCGAAAGGAAAGTTTCGGTCCTCAGAACAACATCAACCGAAAGGGTAGTTTCGGTCCCTTAACCGAAAGAAACCGAAAGGAGAGTTTCGGTCCTTGGAACAACGTCAACCGAAAGAGCGGTTTCGGTTCTCCACCCAATAGCAACCGAAAGAGCGGTTTCGGTCCTTAACCCTACAAGTTCAATCAGACACATAGAAGATCCAATGCCACTTCTGAACCCAACGCTTCTCATGCTAATTCTCTTCCTTCAAAAGATTTAAAGGGAAAAGGAAAGCTCTTTCCAGAAGATAACAGACGTCCAAAAGAGATCCAAAAGAATGCTGACGTCAACACCTCAAATCCCAAGCCTATTGAATTTAAACCAACCAAAATTAAAGTTTTCACGATAAAAAGAAAAGATGAAACAACTTTAGTTAAACGTACTTACTTGGTTGATATCTCTCTTACTATTCCCTGTCCTGTAAAAGGCTCACAAGGACCCAAGAAACTTTGGGTTCCTAAATCTGCTTAATATTTTTGCAGGTTATACGTGACGAGCAATTTGACGAAGAATGGTATATTGATAGTGGCTGCTCACGTCACATGACAGGGAGGAAGGAAGAACTGAGGGAGTTTTGGTCTCTCAAGAATGGTGGTATTGTAAAGTACGACAAAAACTCATTTGGTACTATCAAAGGGTATAGAATGATTACCAATGGCGATTTCTCAATTAGAAAGGTAGCGTATGTTGAAGGGCTCCAACACAACCTAATCAGCGTATCACAGTTGGTAGTTGGCACTGGATTGAAGGTATCGTTTGATGATGAAGGCTCAGAAATAGTCGAGAAGAAGTCTAATAATGTTCTACTGAAATCTAAGCGAAAGGGGGAAATGTATCCTTTGAACCTCAACCCAATTCGAGGAAAACCAATAGTTTGCTTACTCACGAAGGCTCACTCAGATGAAAGCTGGTTATGGAATCAAAGACTCTCTCATCTGAATTCCAAGGATATCAACAAGCTGGTTTTAGGTGATCATGTTCGAGGTCTTCCAGTTCTCAAATTTGACAAAGAACATCTATGTGCAGCCTGTGAAATGAGAAAGCAAAGTAGACAAAGTCATCCTTCTATTATCAACACAAAGGTGATAGAACCGTTAGAGCTGTTACATATTGATCTGTGTGGTCCCTCTTCCACTGAAAGCATTGGTGGAAAAAAGTACATTCTGGTTATAGTGGACGATTTCTCTCGATTCACATGGGTGTTCTTCTTGAAGCAAAAATATGAGGCTACTCCGAAGCTCAAGCTCTTCATAAAACAGATAGAAAATCAACTGAGGAAAGTTGTTCGTAATGTAAGAAGCGACAACGGCTTGGAATTCAAGAACAAAGATTTTGAAGATTTTCTTGCTGAAAAGGGAACGACTCATAATTTCTCAGCCCCATACACTCCACAGCAGAATGGTATCGTTGAAAGGCGAAACCGATCTCTGTGTGAAGCAGGTCGAACGATGTTATGCTTCGCATCCTTGCCTTTATATTTCTGGGCTGATGCAATTGCTGCTGCTTGTTATACTCAGAATAGATCATATCTAAACAAACGATTCTGTATCACTCCTTACGAGATCTTGAACAATCGCAAACCGAATATAAAATTTTTCCATGTGTTCGGTTCAAGATGCTTCGTCTTCAACTCTAAAGAGAATCGAAACAAGTTTGATGCTAAGGCTGACGAAGGAATATTCTTAGGTTACTCCCTGAATTCTAAGGCATATAGAGTTCTAAATAAGCGCTCTAAGAAGATTGAAGAAACATACTATACTACTTTTGACGATAGCTATGTTAAGAAGATGAAGACAACCGAAGGTGCCATACAGTAAATCTTTCCAAAGATTTGTCAAGTTACAACCTCTATTTCAAATCTTTTCTAGCAATATATGCTTCTTTTTGATGAGCCGCAAACAACAATTGATTCTGAATCAATGACGAATGACAACAAGGTTGATAATCTAAAACAAATCATCGACGAAGCTGCTCAAAAGATGGCTGATGATCAACCCAAAGAAACAGAGAGGCCAGAAGCAAGAGAACCTTCGAATGACCGTCCTGATGTCCAGGGGGAGGGTCCATCTCTACAACACGATCAAGGTTCTTCATTCTAGGGGAAGAATATATCGTCGCAATCATAAAGCTCTTCTGATAGTCCAAACGAAGGCGAAAATAATAATCCAGATTCTGAACATGTGTCATCCTTCGAGGGGGAGAACACCAATGTCACTGATGATGACATGATATCAGAGTTAGAAGAAGAAATAAATGCAGAATTGGATCCCTCTTGTGATCCAAATTACCCACCGCTTATTAAATAGACAAAAGATCATCCTCAAAGTCAAATTATTGGGGAATCTTCTAAAAAGGTGTTAACTCGATCTCACATCAAAGCGAAACAAGCTGCACTCTTTTCTCAAGTGGAGTTTTGTATGTTCAACTCCTTTGTTTCCAAAGTTGAACCGAAGATTTTTAATTCGGCACTTGATCACTCTGACTGGGTGCAAGCCATGCAAGATGAGTTGAATGAATTTGAAAGAAATAAAGTATGGCGTCTTATTCCAACTCCAAAGAATGCTTCAGTGGTAGGTCTCAAATGGGTATTTAGAAACAAGATGGATAAGGAGGAGAATGTGATTCGTAACAAAGCTTAGTTGGTTGTGAAAGGCTACTGTCAGGAAGAAGGTATTGACTATGAAGAAACCTTCGCTCCTGTTGCAAGATTAGAGTCCGTTCGTATCTTTCTTGCCTACGTTGCACACAAAAACTTTGAAGTCTATCTGATGGATGTCAAGTGTGCCTTTCTCAACAGAGAACTTGAAGAAACTGTGTACGTTGAGCAACCGCCAGGCTTCGTGAATGAGAAGTATCCAGATCACTGCTACATACTTGATAACGCGGTATATCGCCTAAAACAGGCTCCTAGATCATGGTATCAAATTCTAACTCGGTTCTTAAAAATGTCTAAATTCAAACAAGGTTCGGTTGACCCAACCTTCTTTCGTAAGAGAGAAGGTAACCACCTTATGATAGTCCAAATTTATGTTGATGACATCATCTTCGGCTCCACGAATCCTAGCTTAACAGCTGAATTTAGGAAGTTGATGGAAACTAAATTTGAGATGAGCTCAATGGGTCCAATTAACTTTTTTCTTGGCTTAAACATTAGACAGGGACCCGAAGGCATTTTTATTAATTAGGAGGCATACACCAAGACATTATTGGCTAAATTTGGTATGACGGGGGACTCCAAAGTTAAAGTTCCAATGGCTTTTGTGACAAAGCTTACGCCCTCATTAGAGAAGCCGGCCGCTGATATGACGCTCTATTGTCAAATGATTGGGTCTCTAATGTATCTCATAGCCAGTCGACTTGACATCATGTTTTCAGTCTGTTACTATGCCAGATTTCAAGATAACCCACGAGAACCTCATTTGCAAGCCGTCAAAAACATCTTTCGCTATCTGAAGCGAACCTCCTCTCTCGGTCTATGGTATCCAGCCAACTCAGGAATTTTTGATCAAGCATTCTCAGACGCTGACCTAGGTGGCTGTGGATTACATTGTAAGAGCGCCACTGGAGGATGCCAATTTCGAGACGGTAAATTGGTTAGCTGGCAATCGAAGAAACAAACTTGTGTTTCTCTCTCTACTATAGAAGCTGAATACGTCGCCGCAGCATCGTGCACATCTCAAGTTGTATGGATACAAAGTCAACTAAGAGATTACGAGCTGAACATGAAGAAAATCCCACTATATTGCGACTCTGAAAGCGCAATTAGGATTTGTCACAATCCAGTGCAACACTCAAAGACTAAACATATAGCACTAAGGTATCACTTCATCAAAGATCACGTGGAAGATGGCAACGTGGAAATTCATTTCGTCAGGACAACTGATCAACTGGTAGATATATTCACTAAGGCTTTACCTAAAGCGAGCTTCAATAAGATTCTACAAGGCCTAGGAATGATGGAAGCAGAATCAGTACCAAAATCGCCTTCGCTTCAATAAAGTTAAGAAGCGAAATAGAGCGAACCGAAATGAACTGAACGTTCGGTCTATTTCGGGTGAAGATCGACCATCAACCGAAATGAACCGAACGTTCGGTCTATTTCGGGTTCGGTCCTTCTGAACTTAATCGCTTCTTTTTCTTATCAAGGCATTTTGATTGTATTCCTTTGTACACTCTTTTAAATACTTCTTTTTATATTCATAAAATCCAAAAATATTTTTTTTCTTTCGTTCAATTGAAAAACTCTCACAAAATACAAAAATGTTTTTTTTTAATTTTTTTAATTTTTTTTTATCTAATGTTTTTCTTTGTATAAGTGTTATTCTCGATGGTAAAGCTAAAGCAGGTATATTTATTATTAATTAGTTAGGTGTCCCTAGAAGCATGTTGTTGCATGTTGACTAAAGCCTCGAAAGATTTTGAGTGAAGCCTTAATAACATGATATATACAAATCATGTTTTCCCACGCTAGGCTGCAATATTCACTCTAATCATGAGCTACCTTACTCTACTCACATTGAGCTTAGAATTTTCTGCTTAGTCCTTCTTTTATAGCAGAGGTACATTTGTTTCTTATACCACCTCCATCATTTTTTCTCCATTATATTTCATCTCACCAATATAACTCTTGAGACTCTCAGCATTTACCACTGAGGTTTATGGTTGCACATAATCTGTGTTAATGATCTTAGTTTCGCACCACGTGCTGAGTGAAACCCAAAATTCAACACCAATAATGAATTGACGGTGAATTATCATATTCAAGATCTTACTTGTTACCAACTGAAATCTCTTTTTATTTTTGAGTGGTCTTTTATGAATTTGTTTAACACCAAGGCTTTTCTTCCCATAAAGATGCAGTTCCTTTTTGTTTTTGAGATTTCGATAACTTCTTTAGTCATTATAAAATATATTCTACCTACTTGTTCAACAGATCACATTGATCTCACAAGTACTTCGTTCATTTTCGGTCTTATATCAAGTATCGAAATCATGAATTGAAGCGAAAGCCATCCTTTATAAGCTTTAATTCAAAAGATGCCTTTCAATAGTTATTAACAAGTTATTGATCGTTATTTAATGGGAAACCAAACAAGTATTTTAATGTCTCTTGACTTTAAATGAAGCTATTCGTGCCCAGAATCAGTCGTTTTATGTCTTTTTAAGACATCACAAATTATCACAAAAAGTTTGCTTTATTTCTTTATCTTTTACACTCCTTGCACGAAAATTTTTAATTTTCCAAAATATGGTTCTATGAATGGTGATTTACTTGTTCCAGCTTCGTTTCATCAAGTATTTCAATGCACGATAAAGTTAAAAAGCGATGACGGTTCATGTGGAATACGGGGTGATGATTGGGATAAAGTGAAAGCTGACTCAGCAGTTATCCAATTAGTTTGACAATTTGAAAAAGCGATTTTTATGGAATGGCGTGCAAAAAGGAAACGTCCTTTCTCTTTCCTACGTCATCATCGGGTATGACAACTATACATCCGTCAAGTCAGGCGCTATTTTTGAAATACTCCAAGATATCAGCTGTATTTTTCTCTCTCCTCCTAGTACGTATAAAAGGGTCAGGCACGCTTCACTTTACCCTTTTATCACTCACAAAAATCTCTCAAAGAACAAAGGAGATTTCTCTCACAGTTCATCATCGTCGCCAAGCTTCAACAATGGCAGACTCTTCTTCAGTTCATGATACCTCTGTTCAGCAAACCCCTCTCACCATCAAACCTCAACAAAACCTGATCATCGATCTTACTCCCTTCATCTATGAACCCTACATGCTCTATGTCGTCAAGTGTATCAAATACTCGCCTCTCGTCAAATCACTGACGAAAGTTGAAGTCGTTCCCATGTTCTGCCTCTCACTCATCTACTCCACTGCCTTTTACGACAAAGCTGCTGAAAGGATTCACTTTGAAGTCCACAACGAGAAGACTTCTATCTCTAAACACCGCTTTTGTGCCCTAATTGGTCTCTCTCAAGACCCAAACTTGGTTAACCCTGACTCAATCACTACTGGTCAGCTCTTCTCAATGTTCTATCAAATGGGGTACACTGAAACCCTAACTAGCATAACCAAGTTCAAGAAGTCCTGCCTTCCTCCTCAATGGAATGGCCTTTTCACTTTTCTGTTCAAATGACTCTCTGAGCGAAGCGCCGGCTTAGATGGAGCAAGCAAGTCATTCATGACTGTGCTTTATGGTTTATATCACTGGATAGATTTGGATTATGGAACCATTATTTGGCAACAACTGGCTCAAAGCTTAGTTTCTTCATCCAAGCACTCAGAGATCTCTTCTGGGCGATACAGGTCAATCATCACCAAGTGGGCAATGGATCGTCTTCACATTCCAATCATGGAGGATTCTCTTCTCTCCTCTATCTGTACTTTTCACACTACCAAGATAATCTCCATGGATCCCACCAAGTACTCCTTTATTAGATCCATTCCTGACACCATGCTTGCCTGTGTGTCTGCAGCAAGCAATATCTTGCAGCAATACAAGAAGATTCCTTCTTCGGGTCTAAGGGAGCTTACACCAGCCATGGTTCGCTCCATTGACGAGGCTGATAAACCAGCAAAAAGGGGAAAGTAGACTGACACTCAGAAGGAGTCGAAGGTGACTAAACCAACCAAGGGGAAAACCCCTAAGAAGCGAAAGTCTGACAAGGCTGTTCCGTCCCAGCCTCAACCAAAGAAGCAGAAGAAGCCTGCACGGAGACTCATACTCTAGTCTTCAAGTGATTCAGACTCAGAGTATGTTCCTCCTAAACATAAATCTGCTCCTCCTTCAGAATCTGAAAGTGAAAGATCGGATGATGAGGCTTCGGGTCGTGGTGATACCCCGCCTCGCTCCCCTACCCCAGAACTTCCAGTTTGCTCCCAACATCCTTCTCCTCCACCTGGTACCATCCCAGCATCCATCCCTCCAATATTCCCTATCCCTACCACTCAACCATCCACCACTATTCCCATCCCTACTCCTATATTCACAGACACTACCACCACTACCACTACCACAGGGGCTCATTCTACAGCTCCCACTCCACCTGTTACAACCGAACCACCAGTTACAACAGAACCTCCTACCACTACCAAACCCTTATCACCTACACCTTCTACTAACACCACCCCAGTTCTAGGCGGTGACGACTTGGAATTTGATTCCACTTATTTCAGTCCTTACTATGTACAGAGTGATGAAGACGACGATGAACCGGTCACCAAGCGTCATCTCAAAGAAGTCAACGACAAACTCGATCAACTGCTTTCCTCTTCTTCATCTGGAGCCCATTCTGATGTTGCGTTAAAGGCTTTGTTCTCCTCTGTAGTTCAAGAACACAATGCCTCTCTTTCTGTTGCAGCTAAGGCTATAAATGCCTCTACTTCGCAATGCCAGAAAGCCTCCCTTGTTGTTGAGGCTTCAACAAAGGAGTGCAAAGAAGCGACCACAAAAGTCGATAAACTAATTTCTGAGGCTCACCTATTTTTAGACTCTTTGTAGGCGGCTGCTCAGAAGAATTCTCAAACTGTCAATGCTTTGGTGGATAACCTTCAACATTCTCTTCAAGCTGAACGGTCTAACCTTGAAGCTGCTCGTCAAGCAATCGAGGCATCCAATGCCACTCTGCACGACAATGTCAATGATCTATTGACTCAACTGGAGGCAGAGTTGGCTGTAGAGAATCGTATCATGGATGAACTAGACAAACGAACCTCTCAGCTGAAGATGCAAAATCTCAAACTTCACACTGCAACTGCCGAAGTCAATGACTTGAAGTCTGGGAGGGAGGTTATACGAAGCTCTACTGCTGATGTTCATTCCATATTACTTCACCTTCTTGAAGCCCATAATCCCATCATTACCATCACCATTCGTAGGCACTTGGCTGAAAAAGTCAGGCCAACATTGGACATCCTTAGTCGTATTGAGGGTGTTCCGATGACTGGTGTCCAGCCGAAACAAGGGGGAGAAAAGGCAGCAAAAACTCAACCTCCTCCTGAACCGAAATCAACTGCTAAACCGAAGGGTAATGAAGCTTTGGTCAGTAATAGAGATAAGAAGAAGAAGAAAATCAGTGAAGATGACACTGATAATGAAGATGATGTCTATAGTGAAAATCCCGAAAATCCTTTTCAGAGGACAAAACCTTCTGATAAAGAGCTTGAAGAAAGGTTCAAGAAACAAAAGGCTGAGCTGGAGCAGAAGCAAAAGGAAAAAGAGCTCCTCGAAAAGAAGAAGTCCATTTTTCCTAAATGCACTCTTGATTCCCTTCAAAGGTGTGCCATTGATGAGCCAAGCATACTTTGGCTTGAGCCTGTGATGTCATTCGGGCTTGATAACTCCAAGGATGTACAGTTTGACATGCCGATCACATGGAAGGCATTCATCTTTCATTGCTTCAACTCAACTGTTGCCATCCCGTCTCCAGACCCGAAGGTGGATAGGGATCTGTTGGAGTTCTACTTAGAGTTCGCTCAACCCCAGTACTTGACCTGGAGTTTGAAGAAAATTACAACCGTCAAGGTTCTGAAGCCCTACTCAGCAAGGAAGTTTGTTAATGTCAAATTCAAGGTGACACGAGGCTCTGAAGGCTCGGCTCACAACTTCACATTACTGATCTACCAAACCTCAATCCACACAAATGGATACTCCTCAACAATATCTTACTGTGAAATCCACAGGAGTATCATCCGATCATTGACCATGTCAAGCGAATGCTTGTGTGCTACATTCACGAGGTAGCGAAGATGGACCAGGAAATTGCCTCTGCAATTCACAAGCGAACCACGATCAAAACTATGGGCAGAGCAGGAAATGTTAATACAATGGTCAAGGGAAAGATTGATTCAAAGTACCACACGGTCATGTTCATCAGAGGCGAAGGACATAAATGCCTGTTCGCTCTTGTTGACAAACACCTCTTCTCAGCTGCTTGCTTGGAGCACATATTGGATATTATTCAGAGGTGTGATCAGAACACTGCAGCCGACAAGAAGATGTTTAATGATATGCTGAGATGGTACATTTAATTTCGGCAGACTCTTCTTGCTATTATCCCTCGGTTGTTCAAAGTGGTCAAGACTGTGAAACCAACTCAAAGAAAGTGATCTCTCGCCTCATTTGACGCAAAGGGGGAGATTGTTGGGCTTATAGTGTTGCGTCATGGGCTCGGTCCTTAGCCCAGTTTTGATTGCCGGTTTAGGCCTATCCAACCGTGCTTCTTTTATTCTAGGGTTTAGTATTTAAGCTGCATGCATGCAGTCTTTGTAGTTAACACTTTAATTATTTTTCTCATTGAGTTTTGTAAACCCTAGCTCGCCTCTACAGTGGAAGTTCTTCATCGAGCTCTACTAAGGCGTGACTACATTTGAATCATAAGCACAATGTTGATTCTATTCTGTGTTCATCATATTATTGTGTTTGTTTTTGTTTGATCTTTATCTTTTACCTGTGAAAGATCTAATCGATCTGATTTTTAATCTCATCAATATTCTACAATTTGGAAGAGGGATGCCGTAATCCAAATCACAAAATATTTGAAGGTAGGTAAATGACGATTTACTAATTTCCACCATGAAAAACGAAAATTGAAAATTAGGTTTTAAATGAATTGAAACTCCTAGAATTTTTGAGGTTCATTGAACTTTTCAATGGCATGTTTAAATCTCGAGTGTGCCTTCATTTGTGACTGGGATGTCGAGGATCACAAACAAGTCGTGGATAACCATGCAAATATGCATGGTACCCCCAATGTTACAGTCACCTAATCGACGTGCCAGTTAACCACACACGCTCCATCGATCTATGACAAACATCAAGTCACCCTTTGCCACTTTTTCTTAGAGCCGAATTAGTGTTCTGGTTAACCACACACGCTCCACTAACGTCTTAGCAAGGGTACAAAGTGTAATTTCATGGAATAACACCAACTCCACATTTTTTCTAAAGTAATTAAGATTTGGGAATTTATAAAAGTGTTTAGTTACTTCGTACTTCATTATAATTATAATGGAAGGTTGCGTCCTATCCTACCCATTCGGATAACAACCCCCCACAAGTTAAGAGTGCGGTGGGTAAGAATGGATACCCAATGGCAGTCATTTTACAGGCTGCTTCCTTAAACACCCCTTATAGATCAGCTTCATGAATGAGGCATACTAATGGTAAGAATGACTCTTTACTTATACATATATAATATATTAGACTTTTAATTTTATATAGTATAAGAGTGTATTTTATACTTTTAAAATACTATGTGGTCTGATTTAATAAAATTGTACTTTTAATTTAATTAAATCTAAACGATATCATTATGGATTTATTAACTCTCTTTTAGTTATACATTTAATTAACTTAATAAAACCATAAGGTGTAATTTGAACTTTTCAAACAACTAGGGTTTTAGAATTTAAAATTTTAAAAATTATACTTTTAATCAAAATTTTAAATTCCAAAACTTGAGGGCAAGTTTTGAAACTTTTCAAAACTATCTAGATCAAATTACAAATAATTAAGTTAATCAAATAATTTGGTGATTATCTAACTATGACCTAATTCAATTTCTTACAAGATAATCCATTAAAAAATTCAAATAAATCAAGTTTATCACATAAGGAAATGATTATCCACTTAATTTGACAATTATCTACTATTTTAGTAAGGATAATCACATAATATCAATAAAAATCGGATTTTATCAATAAAAAACGTTTTTGGTAATTATCCCAAGCCAAAACAGCTCAAAATCCTGAAAAATCTGGCATCTGACCCTCCGACTCGTCGAGCCAACATTGGACTTGTCGAGTTGCCAGTGAACTCGGCGAGTTCAACTATGGACTCGGCGAGTCAAGGCTCCACATCCAAGATTTTTCGATTTCCAGCTTTGAATAATCATGTAAAGCATCAAATACATCAACAAACAACATAGGCTCTGATACCACTGATGGGTTATGAGCATAACATCAATCTTATGGTGTACATGCAAACCCTAAAGCTTTGAATCTAGTTTGTCTAATGAATATGAAATAATCATCCAAAGCTCATAAAACCTAGATCTAGCATACAAAAATCGAATTAACATATGAATTAGGGTTTAGATCTTACCTTGATTGTTATTTAGCAATAACAATCTCAATTCCTTTTGATCTTCACCTTTGAAAGCTTAGTGCCTCAAGTGTTGCACCTCTAATGGAGTCACAAACACCATGAGCAACAACATGACCTAGGAGAAGGAGGATGAGCACCAAAAACGTCCAAGAACCCTTAGGGATTACTTCACCACGTTTTTGGGGCCTTAGGGGTTCCTTATATAGGTAGGCTATTAGCGTTTTCAACTAGGAAACCCTAATGTGACTGCTTAGGCACTAAGCAGTCCATGGACTCTCTCCTTAGAGGCATTGGACGAATTCTTATGGGTTTTCCGCATAGATTTCATCCACTCCAACTTCTATGGAGTCCATTAGCCCATTTATGCAACTATCTTATAATTACACAATCAATCCCCTTTATTTAATTAATCTCTTTTAACCACAAAATTAATTCTTAACTAATATTAATTAAACAATATGATTTCTCTTTTAATATATTATTCATATAATATATTAATAAATCATAATTAATCCTATTTCTCCTTAGTTCATCCTATCAGTTGCTATGGTGAAGGCAACCCAAAAGGACCATGCTCACAATCGGGTCAAGTACATACCAAAATAGTTATGTGCTTAGACACCTAATCCAACAATTATGACCAGAATCTCCCGACAGAGAGCGAGACAAATGTGGTGGACTTGACTAATAGTTTTATCACTCTTTTGTGGTGGACTTGACCAGTGCACCAGAATATGTACTCGATCCCTTAGTCCTTCACTTGACTCACACATCCATGTGAACAAGTAATTAGTCTTAATTTTTTCCAATACTTGAAAGTTCTCATTCATCATGCTATACAACTTGCATGATTCCAAGTTCCGGTCCAATTGAAACTTGGGTGATGAGAATCTTCCCTTATTTGGTAAATTTACACATTACCGCAAATGAAAGAATAAATTTCATATTTCCACTCTTGCTATTAATGGAATCTTATAAGCAACATAAATTTCCACAAATGCCATTGTAAGGATATTTTTAAAATAAATAAAATCAAAATTTTCCTTTTATTTTAAAACTTTGCGGAAAAACTATCCTTACAGTGAAAAAGCACATGAAAACTTTGTTGCTATCCATTCCTAAGCAATATATCATAACTCCTAAGAAGTAACTCAAGAATCTGATCTTCAAACCATGCGATAGAAATCCATCTACGCGATCAGATTCAACATATTCTTTCTTTAAGTTTCTTCACTTTTCTTTGATTCTTAAAACATCACCATGTGACCCAGTCACATCATGTATCAAGAATCTCAGAATAGAAACTTAGCAGAGTTAGATAGTGGACTTTACCTGAAGTAGAGTCAAACTTATTGACTTTAACATCCTTAGGTAAATTTGGCAGCTTCGCAACAAATGGCCCTTTCTTTGGCAATATAAACATATAGACCCTTTGATAATGGTGCACGGTACTATCACAGACTTAGCTTTTCTCTTTACCATTTGGTCAACCGAGTTGACTATGGCTGATCCCTTTCCATTGGGAAGAGAATGTTTTTCTGGATTTCCTGTGTCACTATTGTCAATGTCAGTCAAGTTTTAAGGAAGTTGATCTTAACAAATAGATAAGATCATTAAGAGTCTTGTCATAGTCTGTTTCATAGGTGTCCCAAAGGAACTCACTATGTGACTTAGAAAGTGATTGAACCACCAACTTTCTCAAGACTTTGACACCCAAATCTCCCGGCTTGTCAGTATGTGACTACATCTCCAAGATGTGACCACACCTAGACCTTGCCTTGTCAATAGGGCCTGAGTGACCTTAAACTTTTCAAGAACTTGTGGGTTAGGGAGAATAATTTGAAGAGGTGAAGAAGTATGATATCCATGGGACATCATCTTCATTAGGAAAGCTTGTTTCAAGTGATTTGGGAAGATCATAAATGTCTAAACCAGACATCTTTTGGGAGATATTCAAGATAGTTGATCTTAAGTCCTTAATATGACACCCAATATGAAATATTAAGGCTAGGACCCAACAAATTATTTTATAACTTAGAAGAGGTATGTCGTAATCCAAGCTATAAAATATTTGAAGGTAGGTGAATGACGATTCACCAATTTCCACCAAGATAAACGAAATGTATTATTAGGTTTTAATTGGTTTTGAAACTCCTAGATCTTTGAGATTCATTGAACTGTTCAATGGCATGTTTCAATCTCGAGTGTGCCCTTCAGGTTTTGTGACTGGGATGCCGAGGATCACAAAACAAGGTGTGAAGTAACCATGCAAATTACTTGGTACCCTTAAGTGTTTACCCCTCAATCGATGTGCTGGTTAACCACACACGCTCCATCGATACTATGATAAACATTAAGTTACCCTTTGCCTACCTTGTTAAAAACGATTTAGTGTGCTGGTTAACCACACACGCTCCATTAACCGACTTAAACAAAGTGCAAAGTGTAATTTCATGGATTAGCACCTTATTCATATTTTCCTAAGTAACTAAGATTGGGTATTATTAAGAGTTTAGTTACTTAGTATTTATCATTAATACTTTTAATGAAGGGAGAATTATAGTCCTGTCAAACCAGTTCGGCTAACGACCCTCCACCGGTCAAGCAAGCGGTGGGTGAGAGTGGACACCCATTAAGTTGCTATTTTATAGGCAACAACCTTATACCCACCTTATAGACCGGCTTCGTGAATGAGGCGTACTAGCGATAAGATTAACTTTACTGTTATACATATATATATTATTAACTTATAATATTATAAAGTATAAGGGTTGAATTTTAACTTTTAAAATTCTAAGGGCTAACTTGGAATTAAAGTATTCATAAGAGAAAACTTTACAAATTCCAAAACTTGAGGGCAAGTTTTGAAACTATTCAAAACTAATTAATTCCATAACTTATGTGTTTAAAGTAGTTTTAATCCAAAAACTCTTCAAGTTCCATAACTTGAGGACAAGTTATGGAAGACTTTAAACTAATAAAAGAATTAACTTTTCTTTATTTTATAACTTATGGAATTAATTAAGGTTACACTTTTTGTTTTTTTTATTTTCTTTTATTATTTAATGAAGAGACTCTTGGTCCTCCATAACTTGAGGACAAGTTATGGAGTCATAAACCCATTTAATTAGAACTAGACTCTTCATTTTTGTAACCTTTGACAACTTTTATGAGTTTTATGAAACTTAAATGTGAATTTTCATATAACTTGAGGACAAGTTACAAAAACACATTTTAGAATCAACTCTTAGATTAATTTGGATTGAAAACAACTATTTCACTCAACTTTTGTATTAATCTAAGCAACTCATAAGAACAAGATAATTCAAATCAAACTTTTTCATGTAATTAGTCTAAACCTTAAACTAATACAAAACATGAATCTCTTGACAATTATCTTTGAAATTGGATTAGCATGAACATTACCACATCAAAAACAAGTTTATAAGTTCAAAAACATCTTAGGGTAATGTTCCTAGTCCAATTCCAGCCAAAAATGTAACAACGCAATTTTCAAATAAATTTTTCATTTAAAATAAAGTGATTTTACTCAACCAATAACATTTATTCCATGTTTCACATCAAATACATATATAAAAATCCCCAAGATCTCAAATAGCAGCACTGTGTATGCATCATGCCGGCGCCTTCCCACGGTCCTCGCTAGTACCTCAAACACATACATAACAACTTGTAAGCATAAATGCTTAGTGAGTTCCCCAGTATACGACTTACACATATACGCCTTTCCAGGCCCTGACCTTCCGGTCCACAATACATTGCCTTCCGGCCCGTAACATAATCGCCTTCCGGCCCATAACATATTGCCTTCCGGCCCATAACATATTGCCTTCCGGCCCGTAACATATTGCCTTCCGGCCCATAACATATTGCCTTCCGGCCCATAACATTTACAACACATAATACATTTAATCTAGCACACATAGCACATATATCATACATCATACCTGACCTTTCTATCACATAACATATCGCCTTCCGGCCCGTATAAACATACATATCATGCATAGCAACTACCTTTCTATTTATAGCATAAATAACACATATCATATTCGACCTTCCGGTCTCACAGTCAAACCCTTCCGGGTGTAGTATAGTGAGAAGACTCACCTCGTGGTAATGAAAACTATCAACTCTTGAAACCACTCGCACTCGATCCGCCGATCTGCAGACTCCCTATAATACCATATACCCTTATTAATACCCTTATCATCCAAGACACTGACCCTAAGAAATTACATGCAGGTCAACTCTGGTCAACGGTCAACTTGACCGGACTCGTCGAGTGCAAGGGCGACTCGACGAGTCTAGACGTCCTCCCCAACTTTCCCTGTTGTTCCCTTTCTACTCGTCGAGTATCCCCCTTGACTCGACGAGATCCACGTGGAAGAATCGCGGGGCCACCCCGACTCCACTCGCCGAGTCTGAAGAACAACTCGACGTGTCCCAGTCAATCTTCAAGCCACTCGCCGAGTCTGAAGAACAACTCGGCGAGTCCCAGTCAATCTTCAAGCCACTCGCCGAGTCTGTTCATTGGACTCGGCGAGTCCATGCCATGCAGTCGATCAAACTGCTTCCTGAAATACGTATGGTCCCGAAATGCACAATCATGGGACCTTCTGGACCTCTAAACATCCTATCACTGGGTTACAAACGTTTGGATAACAATATAATAATCCATCTAATCACCAAATGGGTTTCATAAACCCTAAATTCGTGCACACATCAATATAGTAGAAATGATCCGAAATATTACCTGAATAACACCCTCTCTGTGTCCCCAAACCTCAGAACTCGATCCCCTTGATATTCCTTTGGCCAAAACTCTTCTTCTTCTTGCCTAACAAATTCTTCAAGGTCCCAATAGCCTTCACTCCTGCTCTAGAAGTCCACAGACGCTTAGGGTTCTTCTCAATCGGCCAAAAGACGGACAATGACGGCATATGGGACGTTATATACGATCCAAAACCAAACGGCTAGGGTTTCTGCTGAACAGCGTAGACTCGCCGAGTCCAGTCGCGAACCCGCGACCAAGTCTGGGGCCCTACTCGGCGAGTCTGGCTCCAATTCGCCGAGTCCCTTCCTAAAATGCCCCAAAATAATATTAAAGCAATACCTGAAATTCTGGGCTGTTACAACTCTCCCCCACTAGAACTAGACTTCGCCCTCGAAGTCTCACTCTGCGAATAACTCCGGATGTTGCTCCCGCATCTCATGCTCCGACTCCCAAGTCATCTCTGATCCTTTCCGGTGTTGCCACTGAACCAACACCAGAGGTACCTCCTTGTTCCGCAGAACCTTGATCTTCCGATCCCTGATAGCTACTGGTCTCTCGGCGTAATTCAGGCTCGTATCCACCTGAATATCCTCTAACGGAACCACTGCCGATTCATCGGCTATACACTTCCTCAACTGTGATACGTGAAAGGTATTGTGCATCTGTCCCAACTCTGCTGGCAACTCTAACCGATAAGCTACCCGACCTACCCTTGCAATCACACGGAATGGACCTATGAACCGGGGCCCCAACTTGCCCCTCTTTCTGAACCGGATCACTCCTTTCCAAGGAGAAACCTTCAGGAGAACGAAGTCGCCAACCTGGAATTCAAGCTCGGACCGGCGCCTGTCCACATAACTCTTCTGTCGGCTCTGGGCGGTCAATAACCTCTGCCTAACCTGCTGAATCTGCTCGGTCGTCTGAAGTACGATCTCTGTACTGCCCATCACTCTCTGTCCCACCTCTCCCCAGCAAATGGGAGTCCGACACCTCCTACCATACAACAACTCAAAAGGTGGCATACCAATGCTCGAATGATGGCTGTTGTTGTAGGAGAACTCAGCCAAGGGTAAATGCGCATCCCAGCTACCCCCGAAGTCTAACACACACGCTCTAAGCATGTCTTCCAATGTCTGAATCGTCCGCTCGCTCTGACCGTCTGTCTGGGGATGGTATGCGATACTAAAATGTAGTTTAGTACCCAGCTCCTCATGGAATTTCTTCTAGAATCTGGAAGTGAAACGTACATCACGGTCTGAGACAATCGAGATCGGCACTCCATGCCAAGATATTACCTCTCTCACGTATAACTCTGCCAACTTCTCCGCTGATGAACTCTCGCTAATGGCAAGGAAGTGTGCACTCTTCGTCAACCTATCCACAATCACCCAAATTGCATCGACTCCCCTGGCGGTTCTCGGCAATTTGGTGATGAAATCCATAGTAATCTGTTCCCACTTCCACTCGGGAATCTCCAAGGGCTGCAACTTACCATGCGGTCTCTGGTGCTCGGCCTTAACCCTACGGCAGGTCAAACACCTCTCAACGAACAATGCGACGTCTCTCTTCATACAAGGCCACCAATATTCCTTCCTCAAGTCCAAATACATCTTCGTAGCACCGGGATGGATCGAGAATTTCGATCTATGAGCCTCCTCCATCAAAGTAGTACGCGTACCGCCCACGAATGGTACCCAAATCCGACCTTGAAACGTCAGAAGTCCTCGTCCATCCTTAACGAACTCCGAAATTAACCCAACGACCCGTTCTTTTTTCTGCATCTCGGATCTCACAACCTCGGCCTGCGCCCCACGAATAGCATCCAATACCGGAGTCATCACCGTCAGTCTCAGACATACATCTCGCAATGGAGTGCTCTCCGCCCTACGACTCAATGCATCGGCTACCACATTAGCCTTGCCTGGGTGGTATAGGATCTCACAGTCATAATCCTTAACCACGTCCAACCATCTCCTCTGACGCATATTTAGGTTGGGTTGATCCATCAAATACTTCAAACTCTTATGGTCCGTGTATATAGTACAACGAACCCCATACAGGTAGTGACGCCAAACCTTGAGAGCGAACACCACTGCCCCCAACTCCAAGTCATGCATGGGATATCTCGCCTCGTGAGGCTTTAATTGCCTCGATGCATAAGCTATCACATGGCCCCTCTGCATCAACACTGCACCCAGTCCCGAAATCGATGCGTCGCAATATACAACAAAATCTTCCATCCCTTCCGGGAGGGCTAATACCGGGGCTTCACACAGTCTCTGGCGTAGTGTCTCGAAGGAAGTCTGTTGCTCGGGTCCCCATGAGAATGTAACACCCTTCCGGGTCAATCTGGTGAGCGGTACTGCGATCTTGGAGAAGTCCCTAATAAACCTCCGATAGTACCCCGCCAACCCAAGGAAACTCCTGATCTCGGAAGGTGACTTCGGTGCTTCCCAACTCATCACTGCTTCCACCTTGGCCGGATCGACCAATATCCTTGACTGATTAACAACATGTCCAAGAAATTGGACCTCCCGCAACCAGAAGTCACATTTGGAGAATTTTGCATATAGCTTCTCCGACCTCAGTACCTCGAGGACCTCTCTCAAATGTCCCTCATGCTGCTCTCTAGTTCGCGAATACACTAGGATGTCGTCGATAAATACAATCACAGACCGATCCAGCATCGGCCTGCATACCCTGTTCATGAGGTCCATGAACACTGCCGGGGCATTGGTGAGCCCGAAAGGCATCACCACGAACTCATAATGCCCATACCGCGTCCTGAATGCTGTCTTCTGAACGTCCTCATCCTGTACTCTTACCTGATGGTACCCTGATCTCAAATTGATCTTGGAAAACCAAGATGCCCCTTGCAACTGATCGAATAGATCGTCGATCCTCGGTAACGGATAGCGGTTCTTGACCGTCACCTTGTTCAACTCCCGGTAATCAATACACATCCGGTGTGAACCATCCTTCTTCTTGACGAACAGAATCGGTGCTCCCCACGGCGAGCTACTCGGCCGAATAAATCCCTTCCCCAGCAACTCCTGGAGTTGCGAGGACAACTCCTGCATCTCTGGAGGTGCAAGACGATAAGGCACCTTCGCAATAGGCGCAGCCCCCGGAATCAGATCGATACCAAACTCCACTTGCCTCGCAGGAGGTACTCCCGGCAACTCCTCGGGAAAAACATCTGGAAACTCACGCACCACTGGAACCTCCTCCACTATCCTCGGTCTCTCGGAAGCCTCCCGCGTATCCATCACATACGCCACAAAACCTTTACATCCCTGCTGTAGGCATTGCCTCGCCCTAGCGGCCGAACAAAAAGCTGATCCTGAACGGGTACCCTTGCCGTATACCGTAAGAACTCCCCCACTAGGGTCTCGTATAGTCACCAGCTGGCGCTCACAGTCGATGACAGCGCTGAATCGGCTCAACCAGTCCATGCCCACGATGACACAAACATCCCCCATCGCAATAGGAATTAGGTCAATCGGAAACGCAACCCCGAAAATCTCTAGTACGCATCCCCGAAGAACCTCCGTGGCACAAACCACCCTCTCGGCCGCTATAGAAACGCTCAGAGGCCGACTTAACGGCTCACGACTAATGCTGATATGCTGACTAAAAGCTAAAGATACAAAGGATCTACTCGCACCCGAATCAAATAACACTAGGGCAGGCATAGAGTTCACAAGAAAAGTACCTACACATACATTAACATAAGCATAACATTTCGACTTTAAAGTAAATACGTGAATTACAGCATACCTGCCACAACATCGGGCGCAGCGTGGACCTCCTCCGCAGTCAGCTGAAAGGCTCTCCTGCGAGCCCTCAGGGCCTCGACCTTCGCCGATCGGGTCTCAGTAGTCCTGGTAGTCGGTGTAGATCCCTGACGAAGCTGCGGGCACTCGGCCTTCCGATGGCCTGTCTGGTTGCAGTGAAAGCAAACCATAAACCCCTTAGGGCAATCCCTGGCAATGTGTCCCTCCTTACCACACTTGTAACAACCACCAGCTCGACACGCCCCTTCATGACTCTTGCCACACTTTCCGCAAGTGCGGCCCTTCAGACCTCCCATCCTCGAATCAGCGGACTTGATCCGCTTGGCTGCCGGCTGAGACTGAGCCGGCCGCCGTTCCACCTGCCGAGACTCGGCCTCCTCCCTAGCCTGGGTCTCCAACTCGATCTCGCGCTTCCTGGAGTTCGCCTGAAGCTCAGTGAAAGTACGATAGGTGGAGTTTGACACAAACTCCCGGATATCCCTCCTCAGAACGCCTAAATACCGGCTCATCCGTGACTGCTCCGAAGACACCAGCTCTGGGCAGAACATCGCCCTCTCATGAAACTTCCGTGTGACCACCGCAACGGAATCAGTACCCTGCTTAAGGGTCAAGAACTCCTGAATCAACCGTTCCCTCTCCACTGGGGGAACATACTCGTCCCTGAACATCTCAGTAAACCTCTCCCATGTCACCGCTGTAATCTCCGCCAGAGTGAAGTTCGCCGTCACGAACTTCCACCAATCCTTCGCTCCCAGACGGAGCTGGTTCAAGGCGAACCGTACCCTCAGATGCTCCGGGCATGAGCAAGTGTAGAAGCACCCCTCAATGTCTGTGATCCACCTCATCGCAGCAATCGGGTCCTGCGTCCCATCGAACTCAGGGGGTTTCGTGTTGCTGAATTCCCGGAACAACAACGAATTGCCCCCCTGCGGCCTGGCAGCGGCCACAGCTGCGGTAGCGGCAGCGGCTGCAGCATCAGTCAGTGCGGCGTACCGCTCCTCGAACGTCTCCATCAATGTGGTCTTAATAGACCCAAACATCTCCGGGATCTCGGCCCGGATCGCTGCAGCTACCTCCTCCTGGATCATCTGACGAATATCCTCGTCACTCACGGTGCTCGAACTCGCCCAATGACGTGTAATAACCATGATGTCTCTGAAATACAACATAAAATTATCAGAGACTCCATCAAGTACTATTGTACTCGATAACGCAACCCTACTCAGTCTCCGATATCCAGGGATTCTTACTTGGGTCTTCCACCGACCCGGTGCCTTCGGTAGTACGGGCCCAATACTACCGACCACACCGTATCAGTATTCGTCCCAAATCTTCTTCCCTAAACCCCGAATAATGAGTACTCTACTTCTAGTATGCACTATCTACTTGCACGCTGCCGAATATCTCATATAAGTAATCTCCCTAGACTAAGGCATCACAAAACAGGCCATTCTAGTCCTATCATGTATACCTAGTCTTCTAGCATGCATAACAATTCATAATTCAGTGCATAACATAACATTGTAAGGTATTCTGGGGATCTTTACCGTTCGGGCGCTGGCTGATCGTACACACTGCTCCGTTCTTGTTTACCACTTTACCATTTATAAAAATTTATTTCTTTATTATTTTTAAAAGATTTTTCCTCAAATCCTCGGTTTGAGTTCAGTTACACCCGAAGGTACACCCGAATCCCTCAAACCAAGGCTCTGATACCAATTGTAACAACGCAATTTTCAAATAAATTTTTCATTTAAAATAAAGTGATTTTACTCAACCAATAACATTTATTCCATGTTTCACATCAAATACATATATAAAAATCCCCAAGATCTCAAATAGCAGCAGTGTGTATGCATCGTGCCGGCGCCTTCCCACGGTCCTCGCTAGTACCTGAAACACATACATAACAACTTGTAAGCATAAATGCTTAGTGAGTTCCCCAGTATACGACTTACACATATACGCCTTTCCAGGCCCTGACCTTCCGGTCCACAATACATTGCCTTCCGGCCCGTAACATAATCGCCTTCCGGCCCATAACATATTGCCTTCCGGCCCGTAACATATTGCCTTCCGGCCCATAACATATTGCCTTCCGGCCCATAACATTTACGACACATAATACATTTAATCTAGCACACATAGCACATATATCATACATCATACCTGACCTTTCTATCACATAACATATCGCCTTCCGACCCGTATAAACATACATATCATGGATAGAAACTACCTTTCTATTTATAGCATAAATAACACATATCATATTCGACCTTCCGGTCTCACAGTCAAACCCTTCCGGGTGTAGTATAGTGAGAAGACTCACCTCGTGGTAATGAAAACTATAAACTCTTGAAACCACTCGCACTCGATCCGCCGATCCGCAGACTCCCTATAATACCATATACCCTTATTAATACCCTTATCATCCAAGACACTGACCCTAAGAAATTACATGCAGGTCAACTCTGGTCAACGGTCAACTTGACCGGACTCGTCGAGTGCAAGGGCGACTCGACGAGTCTAGACGTCCTCCCCAACTTTCCCTGTTGTTCCCTTTCTACTCGTCGAGTATCCCCCTTGACTCGACGAGATCCACGTGGAAGAATCGCGGGGCCACCCCGACTCCACTCGCCGAGTCTGAAGAACAACTCGACGTGTCCCAGTCAATCTTCAAGCCACTCGCCGAGTCTGAAGAACAACTCGGCGAGTCCCAGTCAATCTTCAAGCCACTCGCCGAGTCTGTTCATTGGACTCAGCGAGTCCATGCCATGCAGTCGATCAAACTGCTTCCTGAAATACGTATGGTCCCGAAATGCATAATCATGGGACCTTCTGTACCTCTAAACATCCTATTACTGGGTTACAAACGTTTGGATAACAATATAATAATCCATCTAATCACCAAATGGGTTTCATAAACCCTAAATTCGTGCACACATCAATATAGTAGAAATGATCCGAAATATTACCTGAATAACACTCTCTCTGTGTCCCCAAACCTCAGAACTCGATCCCCTTGATATTCATTTGGCCAAAACTCTTCTTCTTCTTGCCTAAAAAATTCTTCAAGGTCCCAATAGCCTTCACTCCTGCTCTAGAAGTCCACAGACGCTTAGGGTTCTTCTCAATCGGCCAAAAGACGGACAATGACGGCATATGGGACGTTATATACGATCCAAAACCAAACGGCTAGGGTTTCTGCTGAACAGCGTAGACTCGCCGAGTCCATATCTGGACTCGCCGAGTCCAGTCGCGAACCCGCGACCAAGTCTGGGGCCCTACTCGGCGAGTCTGGCTCCAACTCGCCGAGTCCCTTCCTAAAATGCCCCAAAATAATATTAAAGCAATACCTGAAATTCCGGGCTGTTACAAAAAAAGTTGAATTTATGCTGTCTGGGGGTCCAACTCGTCGAGTGCATGAACCAACTCGGCGAGTTGGATCGATTTGATCACTTTTTAGGCATGGACTCGCCGAGTCTCCTGATGGACTCGCCGAGTCTGATGATCAGACAGCAACAATTTCGATTTTTAGGTAGTTTTGCAAGTATAACAAAAAAACAAGCCTAGTCTCTGATACCACTATTGGGTTATGAGCATTCTAACATTCCTAAGTGTACATGTAACCCTAAATACCTTGGATCTATGTTTTCTCTATTATACATGCAAATAAGAACTTCCAAGGTATTATCCTAATCTAGCATACAAAACAATAAGTGTAACAAGATAGAATACATACCTCTTTGATGTAGAAAGTCTTCATGAAGCTTGAGTGCCTAGTGCCCCAAGTGAGACACCTCAAATGGTTCACAGAACACCAAATACACTTGTAATAACTTGAGAGAATTCTACACTTCATGAGAATCAGCTAGCCCTCTCTATATGATACTAGTCTCATACTAGTAGCCGATTTTGTCAAGAATAAGATCTTTATATAGTGTTACAATTAGGGTAAACCCTAATTGTCATGACTTTCCATTTCCTTGGATCCATGGGTTCAAGTACACCATGGAGCATCCATGGACCATCCTATGAGTTTTAGCCCAACTTGATTATCCATGGAGCATTAGCCCACTATACAAGTATGGATGATTTACACAATCAACCCATATATTTAATTAGTCTTCTTTTGATCACTTAATTAATCCTAGATTAATTCTTGATCAATACTAATTAAATAATCGTATTATTCTTATTATTAATATACTAGAACTTATAATATATTAATAACCATAAGTGTCTTATTTCTCTCATTATAGTCTATCCAAGTGCATGATGCCATGCAACCCAAATGGACCATGCCGCGTCGGGTCAAGTCTTACCAATTATAGTTATGGACTTAGACATTAATCCAACACGAAGTTGGCAGACAAAGATCGTTGTAGTCTGTTGATTGTTGTTTGGAGAACGGAGATTGCGGACTCATAAGTAGTGTGAGTCTCATCAATCAACTTCTCAGAATGTTAGGCTTGATCCGCAATGGCTACTTGGAGATCGGTTTTGATTGTAGTAACCTCAGAGATGAGGCGTTCCGCAGCAGCCATAAATTCTCTGTGATCAACTTGACGATTATTGTCAAGTGATCGGATCCCCATTTCAACCTTCAGAGAGATACACTCCGCAGCCATTCTCTCTCTTGTTTCCAGCCTTTCATTTATGTCAATAAGGGACTGCGGTCCCGGAGTATCTTCAGGTTGCGGTTGATTTGGCTTGACCGCAACTAAGATTTGATCAACCTTGGCCTGTAGACTGAGAAATTCCTTCCTTGTCACCGCATTTTTCTTCTTCTTCTTCTTTTCCTAGGGCTTAGATGTTGAGTGATGAGAACCACTCGATTCTTCGTCTTCATCAAACATCATGAGATCATCATCCGAAGGAGAGGGTTTGTTTACCTATTGAGGTTCATCATCGAAACCAAAGATGGGAGCAGAGCTCACTTCGATTTCCGGTTCGTCATCTTGTGATCTGACAGCAGTGGGAGAGGGGGGAGCTTGAGAGACATGCTGATCAACAACGGCTTCCTGAGTTTTTTGAGTTGTTTCGGCCATTGCAGACATTCAGTCTTGAACCTTGAGGATGGTGGCAACAGTATTGGCATTGTTAATGACATCTGCCCAATACTTGGCCACAGTTTGTATCTCTTGTTCCTTGAGATGTTGCTGTTTGATTTGCTTATCCTTGCGAGCATGGAATGCCCTACGAAAAGAGGCATATTTCTTGGCTTCAGCCTCGTTATATGGTTGATACTTGCTCCAAGAATCACTTGAGTCTTCACCGTCAATTCCTGTAAATCGCACCAAGGTGTCCCTTGGGTTCACGGATCCTTGCACATTTGTGCTCAGCGTGCCTAAACCACCTGTTTGTAATGAAAGTAGAGTAGTATTTCCTAAGCTTCCTTGGTCTCCTTGACCCGCGGTCAAGTTTGGTCATGGCTCAGTTCTGGCATGGGCGGAAGAAGTGCCCTGCGGATGGGAATGTGTTTGTCGTGTTTGGGTAACGTTCAATAGGATGGAGTTCAACTCCTCGGGTGAAAAGATATGCAGTCGGGAAGCCCTGGAGACTTTAGGGCGAGAACCAGTATTATCCCTTTGGGAATGTACTAAGGGGGAGTCTCCTATTTGCTGTGATTCAGACTCACTTTCTGAGTCTGAAAGGAAAAAGGTGGTGGTGTCGAATGGATGTGCAGGCATCCCAAGGACTACCGGAGCCTGTTAAGAGGCTAAGGTATCGGTTCGGTCATGCATTTGGCTAGTAGGATCAAGTTTTCGTTTCTTGAGGATAGAAATGGGTTGGTTATCCTCTTCAAAATCACTACTGGAGTCATGGAGACTTGGTTCAGCAGTTGTGATTGCGGGTGGTGTTTTTCTTTTCTTTGAGGTTTTGGTGGGTTTGGGGGCATCCTTTTTAGGAGTTCCAGATTTCTTTGTGTTGCGGGGACCATGGAGAGAAGAAACCTTGTGTTTGCGTCTTTGAGAGACATTAGAAAGAGTTGTAGGGGAAGGGACTGCGGTACCTTCAGGGTTTAAGGCTGCGGATGGAAGAGGCGGGGTAGGAAGGTATGGGTCAATACCTTCCGTAGCCTCAATGTGGTCTGAGACATCAGCAGTCTCGAGACCAAGGGCAGAAAGAATATGTGAAGGGAGTTTGCGGATTGGACCAAAATTTTTTTGGACAGAGGAAGAGTTGTACCTTTTTAGATCTTTGGTGACGAAGAAGTTGATGTCATCACCCATGTCAATCTTTGCGTCCGCATGCAAATCAGATATGTAGAGAGACCAAAACCTAGCAAAAGTAAGCTCGGATGGGTTCTGCCTTGGGCTCTCCTTGGGAATGTATTGCAGAAAGTCATCCCAAAGGATATGACCGTAGTTCACATCTGCAGCAGAACTCCTAATGACCTCCCTTTCTGACTTGAGGTCATTAATCTCAGCATTAGCAGTACGTAGCTTGTGTGTTTGCAATTTAAGTTGTGCAATACGTCTGTCCAGCTCATCCATAATGCGATTCTCTTCAGCTAACTTCGCCTCCAGTTGAGTTAAGCGGTCATTGACATTAGCATGGAGAGTTTCGTTGGCTTCTTCAATGGCTTGGTGTGCCGCTTCAAGGTTTGAGCGTTCAGATTGAAGAGACCTTTGAAGGTTCTCTACTAAAGCGTTGACAGTTTGAGCGTTTTTAGCAGCAGCAGCCTACAAGGAATCTAAAAACAAATGAGCTTCAGAGACTAGTTTATCGACTTTTGTGGTCGCTTCCTTGCACTCCTTAGTAGAGGCATCAACAGCAAGAGAGGCTTGTTGACATTGGGAAGTAGAGGCTTCGATTGCTTTGGCTGCAACAGATAAAGTGGCACTGTGTTCGATAACAACAGAGGAAAACAAGGCCTTCAATGCAGCTTCAGAATAGGCACCAGAGGAAGAGGATGAAAGCAGTTGATCAAGCTTCTCATTTACTGCCTTGAGATGACGCTTTGTAACAGGCTCATCGTCATCCTCATCGCTCTGCACTCGGTAAGGACTGAAATACATGGAATCAATTTCCAAGTCCTCACCGCCTAGAATAGGGGTTGTTTTAGTGGATTGTGTAGGAGATAAGGGTTTTGAAGTTGGTGGAGGTTCGGTTGTGACAAGTGGTTCGGTTACAGGTGGATTAGGAACAGTAACGTGAGGTTTTGTGGTAGTAGTGGTAGTAGTGGTATCTGTGAAAATGGGAGTGGGGATAGGAATTGTAGTGAATGGTTGAGTGGTGGTAATGGGAGATAGAGGAGGGATGGATACTGGGATGGTTACAGGTGGAGGTGAAGGAGGATTAGAGCGAACTGGAATTTCTGGGGTAGGGAAGTGAGGCGGAGTATCACCGTGGCCCGAAGCCTCTTCATCAGAGCTTTCGCTCTCAGATTCTGAAAGAGGAGCGTTCTTGTGCTTAGGAGGGACATATTCTGAATCCGAATCACTTGAGGATTAAAGAATAAGCCTCCTAGCAGGCTTCTTCTGCTTCTTTGGTTGAGCCTGAGAAGTTGTAGCCTTATCAGAATTTCTCTTCTTGGGGGTTTGCCCCTTAGTTGGTTTAATGACTGGGCCTTCCTTCTGTGTTTTAGGCTTCTTACCCCTTTTTGATGGCTTGTCAGCCTCTTCAATAGAGCGAATCATAGCTGGCGTAAGCTCTCTTGGGCCAACCGATGGATGCTTCATGTACTGTTGGAGAACGTTACTCGACGCAGAGATACGACCAAGCATTGCTTCAGGAATGGATCCAATAAAAGAAAACTTGGTTGGATCAGTGACAATGATTTTTGTCATATGAAAGGTAGCAATGGATGAGAGCAAAGAATCCGCCATTATTGGAACACGAAGGCGGTCCATTGCCCAGTTGGTGATCAGAGACCAGAAACGCCCACATGAGATCTCAGAATGCCTGGCTGAAGAGACCAAGCTTTGAACCAACTGCTGCCAGATAATAGACCCATAATCTAGGTCAATCCCATGGTACAGCCCATACAACACCGTCATGAAGGACTTGGTTGCACCATCTAAGCCAGCGCTTCGCTCAAAAAGTCCCTTGAACAACAACGTAAAAAGGCCATTCCATTGAGGAGGAAGGCAGGACTTCTTGAACTTTGTAATGGTGGTTAGGGTTTCGATATACCCCATCAGATAGAACATTGAAAATAATTGACCAGTTGTAATGGAGTTAGGGTTTACCAAAGATGGATCTTGAGAAAGACCAATTAGGGCACAAAATCGATGCTTAGAGATAGAAGTCTTCTCATCATGGAGTTCAAAGTGAATTCGTTCATTAATCTTGTCGTAGAAGGCAGTAGAGTAGACAAGAGACAAGCACGACATTGGAACAACTTCGACTTTAGTCAGCGCGTCGACGAGCGGTGAGTATTTGAGACACTCAACTACATACAGCATGGAGGGCTCATAGATAAACGGGGTGAGATCGATGATCAGGTTCTGTTGGGGTTTGATGGTGAGAAGAAGTTAACGAACTAAAGTATCGTGAACTGATGACGAGTCTGCCATTGTAGTATCTTGGAGAAGATGATGAACAGTTGCAGAAAATCGCTGGTGTTCATTGAGAGAGTTTGGTAAGTGATAAAGGTTGAGAGAGTACCGTTCCAATTCCTTTTATACGTACAAGGAAGAGAGAGAAAAATCCGGCTGAAATCTTGGATTATCTCAAAAATAGCGCCTGACTTGATGGGTGAACAGTTGGCATGTTGAAGATGACGCAGGAAAGAGAAAGGATGTTTCCTTTTTACACGCCATTCCATAAAATGCACTTTTTCAAATCGCCAAACCGTTTGGATAGCCGCTGAGTCAGCTTCCACTTTATCCCAAGCGTTTCTTCATAATGCGTTTGAATCTCCGTTGCCTTTAACACTTTATTGATCAATCTGAACAGAACTAGAGTTTGGAAAATTAAAAATTTTCATGCATAGGGTGTAAAAGATAAAGAAATAAAGCAAAATTTAAGGGATAATCTGTGATGTCGTAAGTAGACATAAGACAATTGATTCTGGGCAAAAATCACTTCCTTCAAAGTCAAAAGAGACATTAAAGTGCTTGCATGGTTTCCCATTGAATAACGATCAATAACTTGTTGAGAAGTATTGAAAGACATCTTTTGAAGGTTAAAAAGGGTGGCTTTAGCTTCAATTCAAAATTTTGATACTTGACATAAGACCGAAACTAAATGAAGTACTTGTGACATCATTGTGATCTGTTGAACAAGTAGGTAGGATAAACTTTATAGTGACTAAGGAAGTAAGGAAATCTCAAAAAAAAATTAAACTGGATCTTTGAGGGTTAGAGAAGCCTTGGTAAAAGGAAAGCTCATAAAGATCACTCAAAAGAAAAAAAAAAAAAAAAAAAAAAAAAAAAAAAAAAAAAAAAAAAGAGATTTCATTAGGTAACAAGTAAGAGCTTGAATATTTGAATTCACCGTCAATTCATTAGTGGTGTTGAACTTTGGGTTTCACTTAGTACATAGTGGCATGAAACTAAGATCATGAACACAGTTTTGGTATAACCATAAACCTCAGTGGTTAATACTAAGAGTCTCAGGGGTTATATTGATGAAACGAATTATAATGGAGAAAGATGATGGAGATGGTATAAGAAGCGAATGTACCTCTGCTTTAAAGAAGAGAAGGACCAAGCAGAAAACTCTAAATTCAATTTGAGTAGAGTAAGGTAGCTCATGATTAGAGTGAATTTGATAGCCTGGATTGGGAAAACATGATTGGTATATATCATGTTATTAAGGCTTCACTCAAAATCTTTCGAGGCTTTCGTCAACATACAGCAGCATGCTTCTAGGGACTCCTAACTAAGAAAACCATTTACCAGCCTTAATTTCGCCATTGAGAATCACACTTATACAAAACAAAAGAAAACATTAGATAAAAAGAATATATATATATATATATATATATATATATATATATATTTGTATTTTGTGAGAATTGACCAATTGAACGAAAGAGAAAAATATTTTTGGATTTTATAAATATAAAAGAAGTATTTAAAAAGTGCACAGAGGAATACAGTCAAAATGCCTTGTAAAAAAAACAAATGAGTTCCGAAGGACCGAACCCGAAATAGACCGAACGCTCGGTTCATTTCGGTTCATGGTCAAACTTCACCCGAAATAGACCGAACGTTCGGTTCACTCTATTTCGCTTGTTACCTTTAAGGATGCGAAGACGATTTTGGTATAGATTCGGCTTGCATCATTCCTAGGCCTTGTAGAATCTTATTGAAGCTTGCTTTAGGCAAGGCCTTCATGAATATGTCTACTAATTGATTAGTCGTTCTGACGAAGTGAATTTCTAAGTTACCATCTTCGACGTGATCCTTGATGAAATGGTACCACAGTGCAATATGCTTGGTCTTCGAATGTTGCACTGGGTTGTGACAAATCCTAATTGCGCTTTAAGAGTCACAATATAGTGGGATTTTCTTCATGTTTAGCCCGTAATCCCTGAGTTGACTTTGTATCCATACGACTTGAAATGTGCAGGATGCTGCAACAATATATTCAGCTTCTGTAGTGGATAGCGAAACACAGGTTTGTTTCTTTGATTGCCAACTGACTAATTTACCATGTAGAAATTGACATCCTCCAGTGGTGCTTTTACGATCTAATCCACATCCACCTAAATCAGCATCTGAAAATGCTTGAACAAAGAATCCTGAGTTGGCTGGATACCACAAACCGAGAGAGGAGCTTCGCTTCAGATAGCGAAAGATGTTTTTCACAGCTTGAAGATGAGGTTCGCATGGGTTGGCTTGAAATTGTGCACAATAACAGACGGAGAACATGATATCAGGTCTACTGGCTATAAGATACATCAGAGACCCAATGATTTGTCGATAAAGCATCATATCAGCTACTGGTTTCTCCAATGAGGGTGTAAGTTTAGTTCCAAAGGCCATAGGCACTTTTGATGGGTTTTAGCCATGTGAATATTCCTATGTGCACATACAAACCCTAATGCTTGGATCTAGGTTTCTCTAATTAAACATGCATTGAATCAAAGACTTCTAATGACAATTCTAGTATAACAACATAAGAAATCAGATTTGGAAGATTACCTTGAATCACTTGCTTGAGTCTTCTTGTCCTTGGAGCTTTAGAGTCACAATTGTCACTCCTCAAATGGCTTACAAACACCAACTAGCAAGAGGATGATTAAAGAGAGAGGAGAGAGAGCTAGAAATCGGCCAGGGTTCTTCCAAAGCCAAGAGTACCGATTTCCTTGACCCCTTAGGTCTATTTATACTTGTAAGGCTCCTAGGGTTTCACCCTTAAAACCCTAATTGGATAACTTAGGCCCTAAGCAATCCAATACCCTAATGATAAGCCTTGGACGATTTTAAGGTCTATCCAAAGCCCCAAAACCGTTCCCCCTTATCCTTAAGGGATTATAGCCCAAAGTACAACTATCATACAATTGACAGTTTATGCCCTTCTATTTAATTAATCTCCTTAAGTCACCAAATTAATTCCTAATTAATTTATGACTTATATTAATCAAATAATAATATTATTATTCCTTATATTATTCTCATAATATATTAATAATATTTCCTCTCTCATTATAAATCATCCTGTCAAGTTGCTATGGTGAAGGCCACCCAAAAGGACCATGCACAACCGGGTCAAATACTTGCTTAATATAGTTGCAGCCTTAGACACTATTCCAACAGTCTCCCACTTGGATAAGTCTAGTAACTATATATACAAGTATAATCCGATTAGCAATCGTAGCTCTCAAACACACTGTCAAACTCTGATCTAATCAATCTTGTCCTTTAGATAAGGGATCATATAGTCCTCTATTTAGATATCATGCAGACATTTACATGGAACCAATTGTCTAGCATTTGGTTTCTCGATGTCAGATTTATTTGACATAGAAATTAATCGAACACATCAATTCAATTCTGACCGGGCCTGGCACATAAGTCAAATCAAATCATCGAGCGGCCGAGATATCGCTTTTACCCTCTTAGGGTAAAAGTAACAGATAAACTTCAACTTATATGCATTTACTTATTCATTAATCAACTATACACAACAATGCGTTTTATAACATCAAGTTACTGATGCGGTTTTGCATTATCAATGAACAACCAATTAACAAATAACAAATCATATATCTAGGTTTTAAGACCATATGATATTATCGTCTTGTGATCACCCTTTTTATCACATTCCATAAGGTGATTCCAGCAAGCGCGGGTTTGTTCCAATGCTCAAAACTAGTTCATAAGCACTCATGAACGTTGCAGCAAACTTTTGCTATGTCTAATACCATTTAGACAGTCTACATACCAATTCATGATAATATTCATTCATACCTACTTCCAACATATGAACGATTGTGGATAATTTGAATAATTCGATTATTCTTAATAAACTCAATTATTCTGGAAGTCAAAACATGCAAAGTGAAACAATAGTTAAACAATTAACATAAGATAGTAACATTACTCATAAATAATACTCTTTTATTTAATCATCAAATGTTAATTACATTTATCTATTACACGTTTCCAATACTATCTAATCTATATTAATATCATCCTTCAGCCCAATACTCCTAGCATGTTGCAAGTGCTTAACCCTGCTCAGTCCCTTCGTAAGCGGATCTGCTGGGTTATCTTCTGATGATATCCTCTTCACCACGAGTTGTCCTTCTTCTACTCGATATCTAATAAAGTGATATTTTTTGTCGATATGTCTAGATCTACCATGATCCCTCGGTTCCTTGGTCAAGGCAACCGCTCCTTCATTATCACAGAAAATCTCCATGGGCTCCTTTATGGCAGGTACAACTCCAAGATCACCGATGAAGTTCTTCAACCATATTGCCTCTTTCGACGCTTCGCTCGCTGCAATGTACTCTGATTCGCACGTTGAATCAGCTACGGTTTCCTGCTTGGAATTTTTCCAAGTTACTACTCCTCTATTCAGGGTAAAGACCCAGCCCAACTGCGAACGGTAGTTGTCCCTGTCGGTCTGAAAGCTGGCGTCACTATACCCTCGCACCTTCAAGTAATCACTCCCTCCAAGGACTAAAAACCATTCTTCGTCCTCCGAAGGTACTTAAGGATATTCTTGACCGCAATCCAATGGGCTCTGCCAGGGTTCCCTTGATATCAGCTAACCATGCTCAAAGCAAAGGCTGCATCAGGGTGAGTACAAGTCATAGCATACATGATTGAGCCAACTACGGAAGCGTATGGTACTCGGCTCATTTCTGCGATTTCAGCTTCGATACTTGAACTTTGAGTCTTACTCAACTTGGCATTACTTTGTATCGGTAATTCTCCCTTCTTCGAGTTTTCCATACTAAAACGTTTTAGTACTTTATCTAAGTAAGTGTTCTGACTAAGTCATATAAGTCTCTTACTTCGTTCTCTCACTATCCTTATTCCCAGAATATAGGAAGCCTCTCCGAGGTCCTTCATAGCGAAACACTTCCCGAGCCAGGACTTAACCTCCTACAGAGTCGGGACGTCGTTTCTTGTGAGTAGTATGTCATCGACATACAGAACGAGGAAGCTTACTATACTCCCACTGGCTTTGACATATACACATGATTCATCTTCGCTTCGTACAAATCCAAACTCTTTGACTTTCTCATCGAAGCAAAGATTCCATCTGCGAGATGCTTGCATAAGTCCATAAATGGACTTCTCAAGCTTACACACTCTATTCGGATGCTTCAGATCAACAAAACCCTCTGGCTGAGCCATGTAAACATCCTCAGCCAACTTCCCATTAAGGAAAGCAGTCTTGGCATCCATTTGCCAAATCTCATAATCATGAAATGCGGCAATTGCTAGCATCACTCTAATAGATTTTATCTTCGCAACTGGTGAGAAGGTCTCATCATAGTCAACTTCGGGAGTTTGAGTAAAGCCCTTCGCAACCAATCGCGCCTTATATGTGTGTACATTTCCATCCACGTCGGTCTTCTTCTTGAAGATCCACTTTCACCCAACGGTCTTACATCCGGGCACATTATCAACCAAATTCCAAACTTGGTTGTCATACATGGACTGGATCTCGCTGTCCATTGCCTCTTTCCATTTTGTAGACCTGCCATGGCTTCCTTATAGCTATTAGGTTCATCTAAATTTATTAGTGTACCATCACTAATATACGTGTCCCCTTCGGTAGTAATATGAAAACCATAAAACTGGGGTTGAACTCTAACTCTTCCGGAACGTCTAAGAGGTAAGGACTCGTCAATCGGTTCAACTGGAGTTTCCTCCTCGGGTTGAGTGCCAGTGGTAGAGGTTCCTTCATCTATCGACTCTTGAATCTCTTCAAGCTCGATTTGCCTCCCACTGTCTCCTTGGCTTATGAGTTCTCGCTCTCGGAAAACTCCTCTCCTCGCAACAAAGACAACATTGTCCTTCGGTCTATAGAAGAGATATCCAAATGACTTATGCGGGTAGCCGATGAAAATACATCACTCACTACGAGGTTCGAGCTTGTCGTGAGTATCTCATCTTACGAAAGCCTCACAACCCCAAACCTTGATATGTGCTAATGAGGGAGCTTTCCCTGTCCACATCTCGTGAGGTGTTTTGGCAACCTTCTTAGTAGGTACTCGGTTAAGGATATGGGCGGCAGTCTCCAAGGCATACCCCCAGAATGAGATAGGTAGTGAAGCACGACTCATCATAGAGCGGACCATGTCTAACAAGTTTCGATTACGCCTTTCTGCCACGCCATTCAATTGCGGTGTCCTAGGTGGCGTCAATTGTGAAACTATTCCACACTCCTTGAGATAGTCGTGGAATTCAAGACTTAGGTACTCTCCTCCTTGATTGGATCGAAGCATCTTGATTTTCCTGCCCAATTGATTCTCCGCATCAGTTTTGAACTCTTTGAACTTTTCAAATGTTTCTGACTTTTGCTTGATTAAGTAGATATACCCATATCTACTATAGTCATCGGTAAAAGTCACATAGAAGCGGTTTCCATCCTTCGTGGTTGATCTAAACGGTCCACATACATCGGTATGTATGAGGTCCAATAGACCCTCACCCCTTTCACATGTACTAGTGAAGGGTGACTTGGTCATCTTTCCAAGCAGACAAGACTCGCATGTGTCATCTTCCCTAAGGTCGAATGACTCCAACACTCCATCCTTTCGGAGTTGGGCTATGTGCTTCTTGTTGACATGTCCAAGACGACAATGCCACAAGGATGCTTTATTCATACCATTGGAAGAATCCATGCATAAAACATCATTTCCTAGGTTATCTACAATCATAACAGTTTCATAAATTCCATTACATGGTATTGCTTCAAAATATAAGACACCATTTAGATAAGCACAAATAGAACCATTCTCATTTTTAAAAGAAAATCTAAATCCTTGTCTAAACAAACCATGAAATGAAATGATGTTTCTTGCCATTTCTGGTGAATAGCTACAATTGTTCAAATCTAAACATAAACCATTCCTAAGCACTAGAGAATACACTCCAATCTTGGTCACAGGCGACGATCTTCTGTTCCCCATGATTAGATTTATTCTTCCATGCTCCACATCCCTATTTCTTTTTAGTCCCTGCAATTCAGACCAAATGTGGTAACCACACCCGGTACCTAGGACCCAAGAAATAGAATGAGATGAATCATTAGATTTAATTGTATATATACCTGCGAAAGACGGCTTGATCTTTCCTTCGCTTATGGCTTGCAGGTAGTCTGGGCAGCTTCTCTTCCAATGCCCTATTTTATCGCAGTGGTGGCACTCTGCCTCCTTTGGGTTAGGGTTTGGCTTAGTGGGATCAACTTTGGTCCCACTAGAAGAGGAACCATCTCGGGACTTTCCCTTGCGGTGGCTCTTAGACGGAGCCTTCCTCTTCTTGCCTCTTCCTTGCCCAATGGCCAAAAAAGGAGCAGTGGGTGCAACAGACTTGTCCTTGATGTTTCTCTCAGCAACCCTAAGGAGACCTTGGAGCTTACTTAGGGTGACCTCTTCCTTGTTCATGTGGTAGGTCATCCTAAATTGATTGTAACACGGAGGCAAGGAGTGAAGCACCATGTCGATCGCCAAGTCTTCTCCAAAGACAACATTTAACTTGCGAAGACGATCGACATACCTTTGCATCTTTTGCAGGTGCACGGTTAGAGATTCTCCATGACCCATTTTGGCGGAGATCATGTTAGTGAAAATCTCATAACGTTCCTGCCTCGTGTTTTGATGGTATCTCTCCAACAAGTCTTGGTACATTTCGTACGGATACATGTCCTCATAGGACTTTTGGAATTCAGCGTTCATTGTGGCTATCATGATGCAATGAACCTTCGTTGCATCACGTTCATGAGTCTCAAAAGCAGTCATTTCAGCCAGACTCGAGCTTCTCATCGAGGATATATTCCTTGTCCTCGTAGCGAGCAATCGTGCGAATGTATCTTATCCATTCGCTAAAGTTTGTCACATCGAAAGTCACCTTTTGGCAAAGGCTCATCAATGTGAACGAGCTAGCAGCAGCGTTGTTCGCGTTTAACATCTACAAATAGAAAGGACAAAGATTTATTAGAATTTGAATCCCTAATTATCACCCAATAAGAAAAATTAGGGCTAGGATCCAACAACAATATTTACATATTAGAAAAGGGATGTCGTAATCTAACATGCAAACAATTTGAAGGTAAGTGAATGACGATTCACTAATTCTCCACCATGAAAACCTAACTTTAAGTTCTAAATGTATTGAGAATTCCTAGGTTTTGATGAGATTCATTGAACTTTTCAATGGCATGTTTAAATCTCGATATGCCCCTCTCGTTTGTGATTGGGATACCGAGGATCACAAAGTGGGTGTGAATTACCATGCAAATTCACACGGTGCCTTCATTGTAACCATCACCTATTCGATGTGCCGGTAAACCACACACGCTCCATCGAACTATGATAAACAATGAATCACCCTTTGCCACCTTTGCTTAGAACCAATTAGTGTGCCGGTAAACCACACACGCTCCAATAACTTCTTAGCAAGGGTGCAAAGTGTAATTTCATATGATTGCATCAATTCACTTTTCCTAAAGTAACTAGGATTGAGAATTTTTGTGAAAAAACATGTAGTTACTTTGTATTTCATATTATACTTTTAATGAGGAGATGAGGTTGCCCTATCCTACCCGTTCGGCTAACGACCCTCCACCGATCAAGCAAGCGGTGGGTGTGAGTGTACACCCATTAAGCGTCATTTTATAGGCAGCAACCTTGTACCCACCTTATAGACCGGCTTCGTGAATAAGGCCTACTAATGGTAAGACTAGCATTTTTAATTATACATATATATATATATATATATATATATATATATATATATATATATATCTTGTAATATTATATTAGTATAGGGTTGAATTTTAAACTTGTAAAATTCTAGGGTTTGAAATTTATATTGTCTAAATTAAACTTTTAATCACAAAACATAAATTTCAAAACTTGAGGGCAAGTTTTAAACCTTTTAAAACATAGGGGAACAAATAACAAATAATCCAAATTAACATTTAATCACATAATTATCCATATTTGATTTATTTAATTATTTCTTGCAAAACAATTTACCAATTTAATTAAATAATTAATCAATTATCATATAAGGAAATTAATATTCAATTAACTGATTAATATCTTCAATTTGGTCAAGAATATACTCAAATATATCATAAAATCAGATTTATATTGACCTATTAAGATTATGGTAAGTATCCAAAAGATAAACCGCAATAAATCCCGAAATTAGCTCTTTCTGACGCTCGAACTCGCCGAGTACCACAATGGACTCGCCGAGTTGAGCCTACTCGCCGAGTCCACTATGAGACTCGCCGAGTTCATCAGGCAGAAACACAAAATTCGAATTTTGAGAGCAACAAACAAGCAACCAATGCATCAATTCAATAGAAACCAATCTAGGCTCTGATACCACTGATGGGTTTTAGCCATATGAACATTCATATGTGCACATACAAACCCTAATGCTTGGATCTAGGTTTCTCTAATTAAACATGCATTGAATCCAAGACTTCTAATGACAATTCTAGTATAATAACATAAGAAATCAGATTTGGAAGATTACCTTGAATCACTTGCTTGAATCTTCTTGTCCTTAGAGCTTTAGAGTCACAATTGTCACTCCTAAAATGGCTTACAAACACCAACTAGCAAGAGGATGATTAGAGAGAGAGAGGAGAGAGCTAGAAATCGGCCAGGGTTCTTCCAAAGGCAAGAGTATCGATTTCCTTGACCCCTTGGGTCTATTTATACTTGTAAGGCTCCTAGGGTTTCACCCTTAAAACCCTAATTGGATAACTTAGGCCCTAAGAAATCCAATACCCTAATGATAAGCCTTGGAAGATTTCAAGGTCTATCCAAAGCCCCAAAACCGTTCCCCCTTATCGTTAAGGGATTATAGCCCAAACTACAACTATCATACAATTGACAGTTTATGCCCTTCTATTTAATTAATCTCCTTAAGTCACCAAATTAATTCCTAATTAATTTATGACTTATATTAATCAAATAATAATATTATTATTCCTTATATTATTCTCATAATATATTAATAATATTTCCTCTCTTATTATAAATCATCCTATCAAGTTGCTATGGTGAAGGCAACCCAAAAGGACTATGCACAACAGGGTCAAATACTTGTCTAATATAGTTGCAGCCTTAGACACTATTCAACAACTTTCACTTTGGAGTCTCCCATCATCCCAAATTTGGTTAATAAAGTCTTGGTATATGCTTCCTGATTAATAAAAATGCCTTCGGGTCCCTGTCTAATGTTCAATCCACGAAAGAAGTTAATTGGACCCATTGAGCTCATCTCAAATTTAGTTTCCATCAACTTTCTGAATTCAGTTTTTAAGCTAGGATTCGTGGAGCCAAAGATGATGTCATCAACATAAATTCGGACTATCATAAGGTGGTTACCTTCTCGCTTACGAAAGAAGGTTAGGTCAACCGAACCTTGTTTGAATTTAGACATTTTAAGAAACGAGTGAGAGTTTCATACCATGCTCTGGGAGCCTGTTTGAGGCCATATGCAGCTTTGTCAAGGATATAACAATGATCGGGATACTTATCGTTCACGAAGCCTGGCGGTTGCTCAACATATACGATTTCTTCAAGTTCACCATTGAGGAAGGCACATTTGACGTCCATTTGATAGACTTCATAGTTCTTGTGAGCGGCGTATGCAATAAAGATACGAACAGACTCTAATCTTGCAACAGGAGTGAAGGTTTCTTCATAATCGATTCCCTCTTCCTGACAATATCCTTTGACCACCAGCCTCGCTTTGTTACGAATGACATTCCCTTCTTTGTCCATCTTGTTTCTGAATACCCATTTGAGACCGAAAACCGAAGCATCCTTTGGAGTTGCAATAAGACGCCATACCTTGTTTCTTTCAAACTCATTTAATTCATCCTGCATGGCTTGAACCCAGTCGGAATGATCAAGAGCTAAGTTAACAGTCTTCAGTTCAACTTTGGAAATTAAGGAATTGAACATACAAAACTCGACTTTTGAAAAGAGTGCAGCCTGTTTCACTTTGATTTGAGAGCGAGTTAACATTGTTTCTAAAGATTCCCCGATAATTTGACTTTAAGGGTGATCTTTGGTCCATTTGATAAGTGGATGAAAATTTGGATCATAGATAGGATCCAATTCAGCATTGATTTCTTCCACTAGTTCAGACAGAATGTCATCATCACCGACATTGGTGTTCTCCCCCTCGAAGAATGACTCCTGTTCAGGACCAACATTTGTATCCCCTTAATTGGTTGGAATTTCAGTAGAGCTTGATGTATTTGGCGATGAGTTCTCCCCCTGGAATGAAGATCCTTGATCATGATGAGGAGTTGGACCCTCCCCCTGGACATTAGGACAGTCACCTGAAGGTTTGCTTGCGTCTACTCTTTCGGTTTCTTTGGATTAATCATCAACCATCTTTTTAGCAGCGTCGTCGATAACTTGTTTCAGATTATCAACTTTGTTGTCTTTTGTAGTTGATTCAGAGTCAATCGCCTTTTGAGGCTCATCAAACAGGAGCACGAATTGGTCGAAAAGATTCGAGATAGAGATAGTAACTTGACCATTCTTTGGAAAGATCTCTTGCGATGCATCTTCTGTTGATTTCATTTTCTTAACATAACTATCGTCAATGGTGACATAGTATGTTTCTTCAATTTTCTTTGAGCGTTTATTGAGAACTCTATACGCCTTGGAGTTCAGAGAGTAGCCTAAGAAAATTCCTTCATCAGCCTTAGCATCGAACTTATTTTGATTCTCTCTAGAGTTGAAAATGAAACATCTTGAACCAAACACATGAAAGAATTTCACATTTGGTTTTCGATTGTTCAGAATCTCGTAAGGGGTAATGGAGAACCGCTTATTCAAATATGATCTATTTTGAGTATAACATGCAGCAGCAATTGCATCAGCCCAGAAATACAAAGGTAAGGAAGCGAAGCATAGCATAGTTCGAGCAGCTTCACACAGAGATCAGTTTATCCTTTCAACAATGCCATTTTGTTGTGGAGTATAAGGGGCTGAGAAATTGTGAGTCGTCCCCTTTTCAGCAAGAAAATCTTCAAAGTCTTTGTTCTTGAATTCCAGGCCATTGTCGCTCCTCACATTACGAACTATCTTTCTTAGTTATGTTTCTATCTGTTTAATAAAGAGCTTAAGCTTTGGAGTGGCTTCAGACTTGTAACGACCCAAATTTCACGTCCAGAAATTTCATTTTAAAAACATTACTTTAGAGAAACATTAATTGTTAAAAAAACATTGATTGATCAAACCATAACAAAACGTAAGCCATGTCTAAAAATCAAATCATACAATCATCATAATATCAGAGTATAAATCCCAGAGAATCTCGTAAGTGTGGAAATTCGTGTGTGTGCATGATGTGCCGCTACCGCGCCGGCTCCTTCCCCTTCGACGAAGAGGTACCTGAAACCAAAACCATAAACTGTACGCACAAAGCTTAGTGAGTTCCCCCATCATACCACATATCATACAAATGATTAACACGCATACTGCCAGGCTATTCCGGGGCGCCTGATTACCCGGTACGGTTGTTTCGGGGTGCCGTCCTACCCGTGTCAAGCCATTCTGGGGTGCTGACTACCCATGTCAAGCCATTCTGGGGTGCTGACTACCCGTGTCAAGCCATTCTGGGGTGGTGACTACCTGTGTCAAGCCATTATGGGGTGCTGACTACCCGTGTCAAGCCGTTCTGGGGTGCTGACTACCTGTGTCAAGCCATTCTGGGGTGCTGACTACCCGTCGGTCCTAACAACCGAACACAGGGGCTGGTCCCCTCATACTACCCCTATCGCGTATAACATAACAAGCCAGCATGCAAACATATCATCACATACTGTCAGACGTATCTGGGGTGTCTGACTACCCTTCGGTCCTATCAACCGAACTCGACTACTATCACATACAACATATCATGCTAGCATATAACATATCAGGTAGTAACAACCTAGATGATATCACAAAGACAATCATCTATCATACGTCTCCTACTGGTGGGTCGGCATGGTGGCCTTAGACCCACCGCTATTGGAAGGTAACTCACCTCGAATAGGCTGCTGGTCTATGTGGGAACTGGCTGTCTACTGCTGCTGCTGCTAACGTCCCTTGAATTTAATTCCCACAAAACGATCAGTCAAACACGCTAGATGTTCTTAGGGTAAAATGACCCTTTTACCCCTCACCAAGTCAAAGACCAGGTCAAAGTCAACTTCCAGTTGACTGGACTCGCCGAGTCCAGAGAGCAACTCGCCGAGTCCATCTCTCGGTGATCCGGTCCCACTCACTAGGTCCCTCTTTCACTCACTGAGTCACCCCTGACTCGCTATCCCGGACTTTGGGGCCGACTCGAGTACCAACTCGCCGAGTCCTGCGAGCAACTCGCCGAGTTCCTCGAGCAGGTCCTCTGCTTGCTTCCAATCCACATCAAAACACCCCATTCGAGGGTTTGGGGGTTTCGGGACTACGTTATACGATTAATTCCGTGCACAGGTACGAAGGGTTGAGCCTTTGACGCTTAAACCCCTCGTGTTCTGTTGATGTTCATATTACTCGCCGAGTTTGAAGAACTACTCGGCGAGTTCCAGGAAATCTTCATAGGACTCGCCGAGTTTGTTCATCCAACTCGCCGAGTCGATGACCATCTTCATAGAACTCGTCGAGTTCCACCTTGGGACTCGCCGAGTCCTTCGACCCACTTCCTGAGTAGGCCAGATCTAGGACATGCAACACTTCCAGACCACAGATCCATGGTCCTAGGGTTCATTTACCACGTAAAGTTGTAAACTTTACGTGCATGCATGGCCCTATGAGCTCAAACATGCACTTCCAAGCTATACAAGAGGTCCTATGTTCATTGGGGACTTCCACTACCTCAACCACAGAGACTTTATGCTACTAAGAAGTCCAAAAGGTCCACATCCGAAGTTCTTGCAGAACATTAGCCATAAACACATAGAGATTTAGGTTTTTAGGGCTTAAAACCTCTTTTCTTAGGGACAAAAAGGGGACTAACGAGCTAAAGATCAAGTTAGGGTCTTTTCTACCTAAATGGAGGCCTTTCACAGAGTAGATTCCGGATCTCCTTCCCTTCTTGCACTCTGCAATCTTCTACTTCTTCTCCCAAGCCCCAAAACACCTTCAAAATGTTAACAATCACCCACAAGGACACAAAGGAGGCTAGGGTTTCGTTCTACAGGTCTTTGGGAGTGCTAAGGGAAGTGGAGGTTGGGTTAGATCGATTAAATAAGGTGCAAACACCCGGGTTAGGGTTTAAGTCCAAATAGGGTCTACTCGTCGAGTCCATCGGACCTACTCGCCGAGTAGACCGAGTAAATCCCGCGTCTAGTCCCGCTTCTACTCGGCGAGTCAGTCCCTCAACTCGCCGAGTCCAAGGCTAATTGTGCAAAATAAAGAGATTTAATAATCACGAATACATACCAGGAATTAGGTGCTACAAATCTCCCCCACTTATTTTAGACTTCGTCCTCGAAGTCTGTTGCTCGATCCTGAAACAGCTCGGGATAGTGCTCCATCATCTCGTCTACCGGCTCCCAAGTCCACTCCGAACCCTTGCGGTGCTGCCATTGCACCTTCACTAGCTCCACCCTCTTGTTCCTTAAATCCTTCGACTTCCTGTCGAGGATTGCGACTGGGCGCTCGATGTAATTCAAGCTGTCATCAACCTGAATATCCTCCAACGGCACTATCGCTGAATCGTCCACTAAGCACTTTCGCAGCTGAGAGACATGGAAGGTGCTGTGGATCTGGCTGAGCTTGGCTGGCAGATCCAACCTATACGCCACCTTTCCCACCCAGGTTACAACCCTGAACGGTCCGATGAACCTCGGGCGCAACTTGCCCCGCTTCCTGAATCGGATGACGCCTTTCCAAGGCGACACCTTCAGGAGAACCATATCCCCGACTCAAAACTCCAAGTCGGATCGACGCTTGTCGGCGTAACTTTTCTGCCGACTCTGAGCAGTCTGAAGCCTGCTCTGAACCTGTTGGATCCTCTCGGTCGTCTTGAGCACCACTTCGGTGCTCCCCATGACCCTCTGGCCAACTTCACCCCAGCATATCGGGGTCCTGCACCTCCGTCCGTACAACATCTCGAAGGGAGGGCGGTCGATACTCGCGTGATAGCTGTTGTTGTAGGAGAACTCGACCAGGGGAAGATAGGTATCCCAGCTACCACCGAAGTCTAGCACGCACGCCCGCAGCATATCCTCCAGAGTCTGGATGGTCCGCTCGCTCTGACCATCCGTCTGCGGGTGAAAGGCAGTGATAAAATGCAGACGAGTGCCCAACTCATCATGGAATCTCTTCCAAAATCTGGAAGTAAAACGCACATCCCTGTCCGAGATCATCGATACTGGCACCCCATGCCGTGCCACAATCTCCCTGATATAGATGTCGGCCAATTTCTCGGCCGATATGCTCTCCTAAATCGGAATAAAATGAGCACTCTTGGTCAATCTATCCACGATGACCCAAATCGAATCTACTCCACGTGTGGTTCTGGGAAGCTTCGTGATAAAATCCATCGTGATATCTTCCCATTTCCACAGTGGAATATCCAACGGCTGCATCTTGCCATGCGGTCTCTGATTTTCGGCCTTGACCTTCCTGCAGGTCAAACACCGTTCGACGTACCATGCCACATCCCGATTCATGCAGGGCCACCAGTAATCCAGACGAAGATCCCTATACATCTTCGTCGCCCCGGGATGAATAGAGAATCGAGACTTGTGCGCCTCCTCCATCAAAGTCTGGCGCACACCCCCGTGATACGGCACCCATACCCTACGGTGCAAAGTCAATAATCCTCGGCTATCATAGTCAAAGGAGGAAACCTGACCCACCACACACTCGCTCTTCCGATGTTCCTCCTTGATAGCCTCCTGCTGAGCCTCCCGAATTTGCTCCAACAGGGGAGTCACCACGGTCATCCTCAAGCAGACGTCCCTGATTGGCGCCGCCTTGCGGCTGAGCGCATCGGCCACCACGTTGGCCTTCCCCGGGTGGTAAAGGATCTCGCAATCATAATCCTTCACCACATCCAACCACCGACGCTGCCTCATGTTCAGATTTGGCTGATCCATGAGGTACTCAAACTCTTGTGGTCCGTGTCGATGGTACATCGAACCCCGTAGAGGTAATGTCGCCAAATCTTGAGGGCAAAAACCACCGCCCCCAACTCCAAATCATGCGTCGGGTAGTTCGCCTCGTGAGGCTTGAGCTGCCTCGAAGCGTAGGCAATAACATGCCCCCTCTGCATCAGTACCGCGCCCAAACCAGAAATGGATGCATCATAATAAACCACAAAATCCTCCACGCCCACTGGCAGGGCTAAGATTGGCGCCTCGCACAATCTCTGCCTCAGCGTCTCAAATGCAGCCTGCTGCTTGGGCCCCCACCGAAAGACCACGGCCTTCTTCGTCATCCGCGTCAGGGGCACGACTATCTTGGAGAAATCCTGAATAAATCTCCGATAGTAGCCTGCCAATCCCAGGAAACTCCGAATCTCAGATGGAGACTTCGGAACCTCCCATCTCATCACGGCCTCGACCTTGGCCAGATCGACCAGAATCCCGTTCTGGTTGACGAGGTGTCCAAGAAATTGCACCTCGCGCAACCAAAACTCACACTTGGAGAACTTGGCATACAAGCTCTCCCTCCTCAGGGTCTCTAACACCTCTCTCAGATGCTCCTCATGTTCCTCCCGAGTCTTGGAATAAACCAAGATATCATCGATAAAGACTATCATAGACCGGTCCAGCATCGGTCTGCATACGCGGTTCATGAGGTCCATGAACGCGGCAGGAGCATTGGTGAGCCCAAACGGCATCACCACGAACTCATAATGGCCATAGCGCGTCCGAAACGCAGTCTTCTGCATATCCTCCTCCCTGACCCTCATCTGATGATAACCCGAACGCAAATCAATCTTGGAGAACCAAGATGCTCCCTGAAGCTGGTGAAAGAGGTCATCAATCCTCGGAAGCGGGTAACGGTTCTTCACCGTTACCTTGTTCAACTCCCGATAATCTATACACATCCAATGCGACCCATCCTTCTTCTTCACAAACAGAATCGGGGCTCCCCAGGGCGAACTACTCGGACGAATAAATCTCTTGTCTAGCATCTCCTGCAGCTGCGTAGACAACTCCTGCATCTCGGGAGGAGCCAAACGATACGGTGCCTTGGCTATCGGAGCCGCACCAGGAACAAGGTCAATCCTGAACTCCACCTGTCGCTCCGGAGGTATCCCAAGAAGCTCCTCTGGGAAAACATCTACAAAGTCTCGGACCACCGGAACCTCGCTCACTGTCGCTTTACCCGCCTCCCGGGTATCCATCACATACGCGACATATCCTGCGCATCCCTGCTGAAGGTAGCGCCTAGCCCTCGCTGCTGAACATACAGCGGGTCCATACTGGGGCCTCTCACCATGAATCACTAACTCTCCCCCGCTTGGGGTCCTGACCCGCACTAGCTGCTGCGCGTAATCTATCACAGCCCCATTAGGGCTCAGCCAATCCATGCCTATAATCACCTTGTTCCCACGCAACGGTATGGGAACCAAATCTACCAAGTAGCGCTCCTCAAACAAACGCAGCACGAAGTCTCAAAATACCATCGATGCCCGCACCGATCGATCATCAGCAATCTCCACCTCCAAAGGGCAACCTAACTCGCCTGATGGCTCATGAAACTTCTTGCTAAGCGCAAGAGAAACGAATGATCGGGATGCACCCGAATCAAATAACACCTGAACTGGGAGGCCGTTCACATGGAACAATCCCGTCACCACATCGGGTGCGGCGCGTGCCTCCTCGGTAGTCAGCTGAAATGCTCGGCTCCTCACCACTGGAGCCTCTGACTTGCCCTGCCGGCCATCCGTGATCCGCAGGGTCGCTGGAGCTGGCGCCTTCACCGGCGCTGAAACTATCAACTGGGGCCAATTGGCCTTCTTGTGGCCCATCTAGTTGCAGTGAAAACACAGTAACTTTGATGTCTGAATAACTGATGCCGGAGCAGTGCAATCCCTGCTGAAGTGCCCAGACTTGCCACACTTGTAGCAGCCTGATGATCCCATCCTGCACGCCCCCTCGTGCGGCCTGCCGCATTTCCTGCAGCGGCTCGGTCCTGACTGGCCTTTCGGCCTGCCATCTGATCCCTTGGGCTTCTTCCCCGAAGCCCCTCCTGCCTGTCCCTCCTCCAATTTCTGTTTCCGGATGTGCTCCAAATCTATCTCCCTCTCCCTCACCCTAGCAATCATAGAGTCCAAGGTAGGGCAAGCAGAAAAGCTAACATGCTCCCGGATGTCAGCTCGTAGCATATCATGGTAACGAGTCCTCCTCATGTCCTCATCACCGGCATACTGGGGCACCAACAAAGCCCTCTCCCGGAACTTGGCGGTGATCTCCGCCACAGTCTCCGTCGTCTGTCTCATGTCAAGAAACTTCCTGGCCAGCTGCTGAAGCTCGACAGCCGGCGCAAACTCTGCCCTGAACCTGGTCATGAAGTCCGACCAGGTCATCGCCTCGATAGCTGAGGCTCCCAACGAGTCACCCACTGACTCCCACCAATCCCAGGCTCGGTCCCGTAAACATCCTGCTGCATACCTCACCTTCGACCCTTAGGGGCAGAAGCTAGTCAACTAGACAGACTCGATGTCTGCAATCCATCGCCTGGCAGCAATGGGGTCTTTCACCCCATGGAAATCCGGCGCACCGCTGCCCCTGAAGTCCTTGAAGGACAGCGTGCGAGATCCTAACTGGCTAGATGCCATATCACTCCTGAATGCCCGAAGGCGATCTTCCATCAACTCCATGATCCCTTCCTTGATCGACCCAAAGAGAATGGGGGTCGACTCAAGGATGCCTCTGGTAATCTCTGACGTGATGAACTCGCGTAGTCCCTCATCAACCGGCTCGGAACCTGATCCCGAACCTGACCCCTCTCCTGCACCGCCATCTACCGGCCTCGATCGAAGTACCACCATTCTGCAATACATCACAGCAATCATTAGTGATACTGATACTCCCTGAGGGAGCACAACTACTTACAAGTTCCCTGGTCTTATCTTGGCCTTCCTTGGTTCGGGTACGGATCCTCTGCTTTCAGTAGTACGGGCCCATACTACCTTCCACATCTATCCGTACCTTCTTCAAGGAATGCCTCGACTCCACCAGATCCCTTTCACTACTGCTGATCACTGCTATATTCATCCTAGGCTTGCCCTAGGGAAATCTCTAATTCCACTCTAACCAGTCCTCAGCTGCTGCAGGCCTCCTTGTAATGCCAATTAGCCATTACCCGAATACCATCACATGTGACGAGGCTAAAATAATCCTTCGAGTACCCGACTCGTCTCTACGACGGTTGGACTCAAACAAGAGCTGCGCAGTAGGATCAAATCCGGCACTCTAAGATTATTCAACCCTGATCACATGTGACTTGACGCATTCGCCTAATGGCTAACTCCCATTATTCAGAGTCCCACGTAGCACGAAGCAAGCAGCATTCAGATAAGGGTAACAATCTCAATTAACTCTATCTACTCTCAGGAACTGAGCTAGCATAAAGTGCTAAGCTCATACTACCAGGCATAACCTAAGCAGGCTATCCTACTTACTGTTTACTCAACAACTAGCATGCAAGTTCTCATACAACTGGAACACATAAAGCAGGCACATAAGGCATCACTCCTAGGTCCTTAGTCCTATTCTAGCATGCTGTTCTACAAAAGCTGATAAACATAACATAAACTTGTATGGGTACTTTGGGGAATACTTACTTGAGCTCGGCCGGTCGCGCACATCACACACTTCGTTCGTTCTCAATTCTAGAGATCATTTTCTTTTAGAAAATCTTTTAATCCCTCGATTTGAGTTCAGACACTCCCGAAGGCGTGTCCGAATCCCTCAAACCAGGGCTCTGATACCAACTTGTAACGACCCAAATTTCACGTCCAAAAATTTCATTTTAAAAACATTACTTTAGAGAAACATTAATTGTTAAAAAAACATTGATTGATCAAACCATAACAAAACTTAAGCCATGTCTAAAAATCAAATCATACAATCATCATAATATCAGAGTATAAATCCCAGAGAATCTCGTAAGTTCGGAAATCCGTGTGTGTGCATGATGTGCCGCTACCGCGCCGGCTCCTTCCCCTTCGACGAAGAGGTACCTGAAACCAAAACCATAAACTGTAAGTACAAAGCATAGTGAGTTCCCCCATCGTACCACATATCATACAAATGATTAACACGCATACTACCAGGCTATTCTGGGGCGCCTGACTACCCGGTACGGCCGTTCTGGGGTGCCGTCCTACCCGTGTCAAGCTGTGACATCCCCAAAATCACGGCCAGAAAAGACCGGTTTGTTTATGCTTTGTTTAAAAATCAGAGTTACATTTTAAATGAAAGTGTTGCGGAATTTGTCCCAAAACAAAAATATGATAAAGATTTATCAAAAGCATTTCCATAGAAATGTATTTCATTAAAAGACTCGGGATGTCATGTTCGTACAGATCAAAAGCATAAACAGTACAATATAAGCCTTACTACATTATTTCATATCTACAGGCCTATATCCGTAATCCCTCGTCCAAAACATCACACCTATGCTCATGCGCCACTACATGTAATACATAAAACTGAGTGGGTCAGGCTTGGGAGCCTGGTGAGCACATAGGGTTTTCAACCCACAAGAAATAAGTTTATTAATTTCATCGATCAACAATAACCCGATTACCCGTTCCCGTTATCCTCACTTTACGTCCCTAAACACCTACCATAAGGGACCTAGCCTAAGGATCATCATCGGGACGGACACTACTGCTAAGGGGATTCCTCAGCAATAAATGTCCTAAAGGCAACCATGTGGGGGATGGAGTACACCGGTGAACATATCGTTCACAAACACCTACAGGTTGCGAGCCTGCTAGTGTTCCACTGGACTGTCTAGAAGAGTCCGTGGTCGTCATCCATACTCCGCTAGATGACAGAATCAACAACATCAACATCGAGGCCTCTCATCATTTTATCACACATCACCTATTGCATCTACCCATGTTTTACCCCAACATTTTCGTAGATATAAAATACATATACAGTTTAAATCATTGAAAACATGTATAACAACGTTCATCTAGCATAGATAGCAAGTATTCAGATAATATGCACACATAGCACGTAATTTATATAAAATACTTCATATCTATGTGTAAGTTGAAAGTAACTATGCACTCACTTGTTAAGGTGATGATTCCAAAATCGGGCAGCGCTTGCTTCTAACGATTCTATTTTCCTTCGACGAAACCTAGCATTATTATCGCTAAATTTTAGTCTAATATTTACCGTGACCAACTATTAGTCTTAGTATTATTATTATTATTATATAAGCGTTAAACAATATTTTCCAACCACTATGTACAGACAGGGGCCAGACATAAAACACCGGAGGGCAGGACCATTTTGGCATATAGCACTTCTGAAATCCAACAACCCTATGCGGCCCTTTAAACCAGATTCCCCGTACCGCGAGTAGTTAAAAAAAAATATTATAACGACACTTATATAAGTTATAATAATAGCTCAAATATTTATTATAAGTTCATAATAACAATACTAATTTTAAATATAAGTTATATTAAAATAAGGTAAGCATAACTTACTTACAAGGGGGTTTTAGCTAGGAGTCGGGCTCTGCGGGGGCAGAACTTCGTCGCTGAATCTTTCTAAGAAAGATTCGTGCAGCGCTTCAGCGCTCACCTTACTATACTAAGCTACAGAAAGAGAAGTCGAATCACGAGGGACCGAAATGCTCGGGGGATAAGGAGAGAAAGACTCTTGAATCAAGAGAATGGTGCAACAAATATGAGAGCCCAAGGCTCTTATTTATACTAATTGAATTTTCAAAAACTACCCTCCATAATTACTTAATGACCTTTTAGTTATATAAACAACTAAACACCCCTCTATAATACTATTATAAATGGATTTAATGATATTTGTACTAAACTAATGTCGAAAGAACTCAACATTAGTCTTATAATGACCGCATCGTCGATACCTTTCTAATGATATATACATATGTATATATATGTGTACGTATACATGATTTATACTTTATTTTAATACATAAATATGCTATTATAATTTGTAAATCGTTCATACGAACTCCGTTTTTGACGTTCTTTATATCCACGCGTAGGTGAAGACGTACTCTACAACTTTCGTTTCGACTCCGTCGGCTAATTTTGACTTTATTTTTAAAGTTATATTTTTAACAAGCCGGGACAGGATTGGTCTGTTTAAAATCTCATAACTTCTTCATACGAAGTCAGATTTGGGCGTTCTTTTTATCGATGTTCTTAGTTTAACATATTCTACGACTTTCGTTTAGATCACTAAGGCTAAATCTCGCTCTATTGTAAATTCACTATTCACGCTTCCCGGTATCGTGCCGGTTCTGTCATGAAACTTCGACGGGTCATAACTTCTTCGTTATAACTCGGATTTCGGCGTTCCTTATATACACGGAAACCTTGAGACATATTCTACAACTTTATGTAGAGATATCGGGATTATCTCACACTTTAATTTTGACGCTCATTTTTATTCTTTATTAATTATACATTTATAATTAAATAATAAACACATATAATTCACATAATACTCAAATATTTCATCTTTATTACTTCAAAAAGAGTTACAAGAGTTGACCTAGACTATTAAATTGACAAAAATGCTTAGCCCTAAAACCCGGGCGTTACACAAGCCATTCTGGGGTGCTGACTACCCATGTCAAGCCATTCTGGGGTGCTGACTACCCGTGTCAAGCCATTCTGGGGTGCTGACTACCCGTGTCAAGCCATTATGGGGTGCTGACTACCCGTGTCAAGCCGTTCTGGGGTGCTGACTACCCGTGTCAAGCCATTCTGGGGTGCTGACTACCCGTCGGTCCTAACACCCGAACACAGGGGCTGGTCCCCTCATACTACCCCTATCGCGTATAACATAACAAGCCAGCATGCAAACATATCATCACATACTGTCAGACGTATCTGGGGTGTCTGACTACCCTTCGGTCCTATCAACCGAACTCGACTACTATCACATACAACATATCATGCTAGCATATAACATATCAGGTAGTAACAACCTAGATGATATCACAAAGACAATCATCTATCATACGTCTCCTACTGGTGGGTCGGCATTGTGGCCTTAGACCCACCGCTACTGGAAGGTAACTCACCTCGAATAGGCTACTGGTCTGTGTGGGAACTGGCTGTCTACTGCTGCTGCTGCTAACGTCCCTCGACTGTAATTCCCACAAAACGATCAGTCAAACACGCTAGATATTCTTAGGGTAAAATGACCCTTTTACCCCTCACCAAGTCAAAGACCAGGTCAAAGTCAACTTCCAGTTGACTGGACTCGCCGAGTCCAGAGAGCAACTCGCCGAGTCCATCTCTCGCAGATCCGGTCCCACTCACCAGGTCCCTCTTTCACTCACTGAGTCACCCCTGACTCGCTATCCGGGACTTTGGGGCCGACTCGAGTACCAACTCGCCGAGTCCTACGAGCAACTCGCCGAGTTCCTCGAGCAGGTCCTCTGCTTGCTTCCAATCCACATCAAAACACCCCATTCGAGGGTTTGGGGGTTTCGGGACTACGTTATACGGTTAATTCCGTGCACAGGTACGAAGGGTTGAGCCTTTGACGCTTAAACCCCTCGTGTTCTGTGGATGTTCATATTACTCGCCGAGTTTGAAGAACTACTCGGCGAGTTCCAGGCAATCTTCATAGGACTCGCCGAGTTTGTTCATCCAACTCGCCGAGTCGATGACCATCTTCATAGAACTCGCCGAGTTCCACCTTGGGACTCGTCGATTCCTTCGACCCACTTCCTGAGTAGGCCAGATCTAGGACATGCAACACTTCCAGACCACAGATCCATGGTCCTAGGGTTCATTTACCACGTAAAGTTGTAAACTTTACGTGCATGCATGGCCCTATGAGCTCAAATATGCACTTCCAAGCTATACAAGAGGTCCTATGCTCATTGGGGACTTCCACTACCTCAACCACAGAGACTTTATGCTACTAAGAAGTCCAAAAGGTCCACATCCGAAGTTCTTGCAGAACATTAGCCATAAACACATAGAGATTTAGGTTTTTAAGGCTTAAAACCTCTTTTCTTAGGGACAAAAAGGGGACTAACGAGCTAAAGATCAAGTTAGGGTCTTTTCTACCTGAATGGAGGCCTTTCACAGAGTAGATTCCGGATCTCCTTCCCTTCTTGCACTCTTCAATCTTCTACTTCTTCTCCCAAGCCCCAAAAGCCCTTCAAAATGCTAACAATCACCCACAAGGACACAAAGGAGGCTAGGGTTTCGTTCTACAGGTCTTTGGGAGTGCTAAGGGAAGTGGAGGCTGGGTTAGATCGATTAAATAGGGTGCAAACACCTGGGTTAGGGTTTAAGTCCAAACAGGGTCTACTCGCCGAGTCCATCGGACCTACTCGCCGAGTAGACCGAGTAAATCCCGCGTCTAGTCCCGCTTCTACTCGGCGAGTCAGTCCCTCAACTCGCCGAGTCCAAGGCTAATTGTGCAAAATAAAGAGATTTAATAATCACGAATACATACCAGGAATCAGGTGCTACAAGACTTTTGCTTGAGGAAGAAACCCCATGTAAATCTTGAGAGATCGTCTACAATAACCAGAATGTATTTGTTTCCCCCAATGCTTTCGATGGACGATGGACCACATAGATCGATATGCAATAACTCCAATGGTTCTATCTGTTGGATTAATGTCTAAGTCCATAACTATAATTGCTAAGACTTGACCCGACCCGGCATGGTCCATTTGGGTTGCATGGCATCATGCACTTGGATAGACTAAAATGAGAGAAATAAGACACTTATGGTTATTAATATATTATAAGTTCTAGTATGTAAATAATAAGAATAATAAGATTATTTAATTAGTATTGATTAAGAATTAATCTAGGATTAATTAAGTGATCAAAAGAAGACTAATTAAATATATGGGTTGATTGTGTAAATCATCCATACTTGTATAGTGGGCTAATGCTCCATGGATAATCAACTTGGGCTAAAACCCATAGGATGGTCCATGGATGCTCCAAGGTGTATTTGAACCCATGGATCCAAGGAAATGGAAAGTCATGACAATTAGGGTTTACCCTAATTGTAACACTATATAAAGATCTTATTCTTGACAAAATCGGCCACTAGCATCACACTAGTGTGAGTAATAGAAGGGCTAGCCGATTTCATGAAGTGTAGATTTCTCTCAAGTTATTCCAAGTGTATTTGGTGTTGTGTGAACCATTTGAGGTGTCACACTTGGGGCACTAGGCACTCAAGCTTCGTGAAGACTTTCTACATCAAAGAGGTATGTATTCTATCTTGTTACACTCATTGTTTTGTATGCTAGATTAGGATAATACCTTGGAAGTTCTTATTTGCATGTATAATAGAGAAAATATAGATCCAAGGTGTTTAGGGTTGCATGTACACTTAGGAGTGTTAGAATGCTCATAACCCTACAGTGGTATCAGAGACTAGGCTTGTTTTCTTGTTATACTTGCAAAAGAAGCTGGAAAATCGAGTTTTGATGTTGTCTGCCCAGCAGACTCGCCGAGTCCATGAATGGACTCGCCGAGTCCAAGGCAAAAAGCATCCAACTCGCCGAGTTGGTTCGTGCACTTGACGAGTTGGACCCCCAGATAACATAAATTCGACTTTTTTGGCTGGAATTGGACTAGGAACATTACCCTAAGATGTTTTTGAACTTATAGACTTGTTTTTGATGTGGTAATGTTCATGCTAATCCAATTTCAAAGATAATTGTCAATAGATTCATGTTTTGTATTAGTTAAAGGTTTAGACTAATTACATGAAAAAGTTTGATTTGAATTATCTTGTTCTTATGAGTTGCTTAGATTAATAGAAAGTTGAGTGAAATAGTTGTTTTCAATCCAAATTAATCTAAGAGTTGATTCTAAAATGTGTTTTTGTAACTTGTCCTCAAGTTATATGAAAAGTCACATTTAAGTTTCATAAAACTCATAAAAGTTGGCAATGGTTACAAAGATGAAGAGTCTTGTCCTTAAGTTACGGAGGTTCAAGAGTCACTTCATTAAGTAATAAAATATGTAACCTTAATTAATTCCATTAGTTATAAAATAAAGAAAAGTTAATTCTTTTATTAGTTTAAAGTCTTCCATAACTTGTCCTCAAGTTATGGAACTTGAAGAGTTTTTGGATTAAAATTACTTTAAACATATAAGTTATGGAATTAATTAGTTTTGAATAGTTTCAAAACTTGCCCTCGAGTTTTGGAATTTGAAAAGTTTTCACTTATGAATACTTTAATTCCAAGTTAGCCCTTAGAATTTTAAAGAGTTAAAATTCAACCCTTATACTTTATAATATTATAAGTTAATAATATATATATGTATAAGAGTAAAGTCAGTCTTACCGCTAGTACGCCTCATTCACGAAGCCGGTCTATAAGGTGGGTTTAAGGTTGTTGCCTATAAAATGGAAACTTAATGGGTGTCCACTCTCACCCACCGCTTGCTTGACTGGTGGAGGGTCGTTAGCTGAACGGGTTTGACAGGACTATAATTCTCCCTTCATTAAAAGTATTAATGATAAATACTAAGTAACTAAACTCTTAATAATACCCAATCTTAGTTACTTAGGAAAATGTGAATAAGGTGCTAATCCATGAAATTACACTTTGGACTTTGTTTAAGTCGGTTAGTGGAGCGTGTGTGGTTAACCGGCACACTAACTCGTATTTAACAAGGTAGGTAAAGGGTACCTTAATGTTTATCATAGTATCGATGGAGCGTGTGTGGTTAACCGGCACATCGATTGAGGGGTAAACACTTAAGGGTTCTAAGTAATTTGCATGGTTACTTCACACCTTGTTTTGTGATCCTCGGCATCCCAGTCACAAAACCTGAAGGGCACACTCGAGATTGAAACATGCCATTGAACAGTTCAATGAATCTCAAAGATATAGGAGTTTCAAAACCAATTAAAACCTAATAATACATTTCGTTTATCTTGGTGGAAATTGGTGAATCGTCATTCACCTACCTTCAAATATTTTATAGCTTGGATTACGGCATACCTCTTCTAAGTTATAAAATAGTTTGTTGGGTCCTAGCCTTAATATTTCATATTTGGTGTCATATTAAGGACTTAAGATCAACTATCTTGAATATCTCCCAAAAGATGTCTGGTTTAGACATTTATGATCATCCCAAATCTCTTGAAACAAGATTTCCTAAATGAAGATGATGTCCCTTGGAAATCATACTTCTTTCACCTCCTCTAATTATTCTCCCTAACCCACAAGTTCTTGAAAAGTTTAAGGTCACTCAAGCCCTATTGGCAAGGCAAGGTCTAGGTGTGGTCACATCTTGGAGATGTAGTCACATATTGTGTTGGGGTACAAAGTTCTTCATTCATGACTTTGTAAATGTTTGACTTTTGTAAAACCCACTTGCATGTGGTGCTTTAGCCTTTAGACCAATTTGTTAGTGAGAGTGAGAGAGAGACATGTAAACACCTCTATATAAGGTAGGTTTGTCCACTTGTAGAGGTGTGCTTGAGAGATGTAGAAGTGAGTGTGTAAGTGTGTGTTAATTATGTAGTCTAGATCTAGATCTTTTTTGGAACACCATATACATTCAATATATCTCTTAAACACCCAAATCACCATGTTCAATTGTGCAAGCTTTAATTATGCATGCCAAACCATGTTCTTTGTCACTACAATTGGTATCAGAGCGGGTCTTCAAGATCAAGGTGATATTTGAAGAACGATTCTCGGTTTGGCAATTTTTGTCGCAATTTGATCAATTTTGGTGAGTCTCTCTCTATGATATCTCTTAATTTCGTTGAAATCATGCGTTGTGTTTTTGAATTTTGATCGATTTGATTCATCGGATCTAATTCGTTTCAAACCCCATTGATGATCTGATAAATTTTTGTTTAGATCAAGCATAAAACCAAATCTTGTTACTGTTCTTCAAATCCAAAATTCAGGCCCAAATCTTTTGTTTTTAATTGAATAATTCGATTCATGATTGATCCCAATCAAAATATTATGTTACTGTTCGTTCTTATGCTTTCAAAGCCCAAGATGTCAAATGATATTATTCATATACAAAATTAATTGAGTCCAAACAGTTTCGATTCAGATCTATAATCATTTACTGTTCATTCATTGAGTTCAATTTAGGCCCAAATTGGTAACTCATTACTGTCCATATATCAAGCTCAATTTTACGATATCTTCAGTTCTTATTCAGTTTTAAAAGTGTCGACATCGAATCGAAATTGTTGATTTCGATTCATACGAATTTGAATTCAGAATCGAAATTAGTTTTCATTACTGATTCTTGAAGTTGTATTTGATTCAACGTTGTTTTGAATGATTTCAATTTTGTCCAGATCTTGAGTTCGTAGGTTGAAATCGATTTTTGATGATATTCTTCAATTTTGATTTTAGATTGTTTGAATCTATGAAGGATTTAACGATGTTTATTGGAGTCAAACTAATTTTGACCAAAATTTGTGTTCATGGGGTTCTTAGAATCGAAGTGGGTGTTGCAGTTTATGTCTAGAACTAAAAAGTCCGTTCTTGGAATTGTTCACATCAAACTCAACAGAAACTAGGTTGAGATGTCAACTAGTTTTATTTGGAGATTCGATTTGGGATGAATCGATGGTTCCTTATGTTGGTTCGATTTCAAATGGTTTGAAGAGTTGTAAATCAGTATGCTTGATAAAAAGTGTTTGATTTGTAAGCCGATTTTGAATGGATTGTTTGAGAATCGAACAGAAAATGAATCGGGGTTGAACAATCGAAGTACTGTGCTTGATAGTTGGAACGACTTGAGAATTAATATTCGATAGTCTGATGTCGTTTTTTTATTGAATGAAAATGAAGGATATTGGATTTTAGTGTTTATTAACTGGAATGGAGATTTAATGAAATTCGATTTTGATGTTTTGAAAGTTATATTCGAAGATTTGGATTGGAATCATGTGTTGATGGTTATCAGTTCTTACGAAGACTGGGAAGTTTTTGGAATACAATTCGAAGGGGGGTTTTTGATTGGAACGAAGGCATGTTTGTTTTTGATGAATATACGAAGGGTATTGAGGGTGATCAGATAATCAATTTTCGAAGGGATGTGGATTAACGAAGGATGAATGCTCAATGTGTTATAGATGAAGGGAATGGATTGATACGAAGGGGATAAAAAGTTTTTAATTCGAAGGGGCATCATGGAAACATACGAAGGGGTGTTTAGAAGTTGAATATCCGAAGGGTATATTCTGAATTTTCGAAGGGGGTATTTTGGAAATTTATACGAAGACTTTTACTGTTCATTAACGATGCTTCGAATGAATTGAGCAAATGAGAATGTTTCGAAAACGACCCCTAAACCTTCGAATTTTTGACATTTTGAAAATTAAAGCAAGTTTCGAATTTTTGACACTTTTCACCCAACTTCGAAAATTGTTTGAGGCTTCGCATTTTTGGAACAACTCTTAGAATGAATGGGACAAGTCTTCGTATGTATGGCATGAAAAAGCAAAAGTTTCAAAAATAGCCCCTGATCCTTCGAATGTTTGGCACTTCGAAAATTAACACAAGTTTCGAATGTTTGACACTTTTCACCCAAATTCGAAATTTTTTGGAAGCTTCGAATTTTGTGGGCGTGCTTCGTATGTTTGAACACAAAGAGCAGAATTTTCGAAGATGGTCCCTGAAACTTCGAATTTTTAGCTGTTTTCACCCAAATTCGAAAAATGACTATTTTTGCTGAAAATTGAAGAAAGTACATTTTAGGCCCCTGCAGTTTATGCAAATTTATGCTTTCTACCCAGCTTTGGAAAAGGGGAGAGTTTTGCATATTTTGCTATTTTCGGTGCAACGGATCACTGCAGAATTTTGAAATTGACAATTTCTACCCATTTTTGAGAAATTTTGTCAAAGGCGATCCGTGAACGACAATAAAAGTTGAATATTTTTTGGGTTTTCCGGATTGAAGCACAAAGTTTATGCCACATGTTAAGGGAGAGTTTTGACACGAAAAAAATCCGAATAGAGCACGTTCTTTTTCCTTGGAGTTTTATAATCAAATTTCGATTATAAAAAGGGGGAGAAGTTTTATATGGAAATTCGAACTTGAATTTTTCATATTACGTGGATTTGAAGACCGAATTGATCTTGAAGTTTTGAAGCCACGAGATGATGCAATTGGATTTTCGAAAGTGATGTATTCGAAATGGGTTTGGAACTATTGAAGATTTTTGGGGTGTGTTTTTATGCGCAACTTTTGGGTGATTATTTGGAGTTTGAAATACTCTTAATCATTCGTTGTTGATCGGTTTGTAAGGTCTCATATCCTAAAGCCCAAATTAAAGAGTCATGGAAGAATTGAAGATTGAAGTTCGTTTCGACATGTGTCACCTTTGAGGCTCGAACCGCGTAGTGCTTGATTTTGGAAGATTTGAAGTGGGTCATTCATTCCTAACTTTGAGGGGGAGAATGTTGGGGTACAAAGTTCTTCATTCATGACTTTGTAAATGTTTGACTTTTGTAAAACCCACTTGCATGTGGTGCTTTAGCCTTTAGACCAATTTGTTAGTGAGAGTGAGAGAGAGACATGTAAACACCTCTATATAAGGTGGGTTTGTCCACTTGTAGAGGTGTGCTTGAGAGATGTAGAAGTGAGTGTGTAAGTGTGTGTTAATTATGTAGTCTAGATCTAGATCTTTTTTGGAACACCATATACATTCAATATATCTCTTAAACACCCAAATCACCATGTTCAATTGTGCAAGCTTTAATTCTGCATGCCAAACCATGTTCTTTGTCACTACATATTGACAAGTCGGGAGAGTTGGGTGTCAAAGTCTTGAGAAAGTTGGTGGTTCAATCACTTTCTAAGTCACATAGTGAGTTCCTTTTGGACACCTATGAAACAGACTATGACAAGACCCTTAATGATCTTATCTATTTGTTAAGATCAACTTCCTTAAAACTTGATGGACATTGACAATAGTGACACAGGAAATCTAGAAAAGCTCTCTCTTCCCAGTGGAAAGGGATCGGCCATAGTCAACTGGGTTGACCAAATGGTAAAGAGAAAATCTAAGTCTATGATAGTCCCGTGTACAATTATCAAAGGGTCCATATGTTTATATTGCCAAAGAAAGGGACATTGGTTACGAATCTGCCAAATTTACCTAAGCATGTTGAAGTCAATAAGTTTGACTCTACTTCAGGTAAAGTCCACTATCTAACTCTGTTAAGTTCTATTCTGAGATTCCTGATACATGATGTGACTGGGTCACATGGTGATGTTTTAAGAATCAAAGAAAAAGTGAAGAAACTTAAAGAAAGAATATGTTGAATCTGATCGCGTAGATGGATTTCTATCGCATGGTTTGAAGATCGGATTCTTGAGCTACTTCTTACGAGTTATGATATATTGCTTAGGAATGGATAGCAACAAAGTTTTCATGTGCTTTTGCACTGTAAGGATAGCTTTTCTGCAAAGTTTTAAAATAAAAGGAAAATTTTGATTTTATTTATTTTAAAAATATCCTTACAATGGCATCTGTGGAAAAATTGTTGCTTATATGATTCCATTAATAGCAAGAGTGGAAATATGAAATTGATTCTTTCATTTGTGGTAATGTCTAAATTTACCAAATAAGGAAAGATTCTCATCACCCAAGTTGCAATTGGACCGGAACTTGGAATCATGCAAGTTGTATAGCATGATGAATGAGAACTTTCAAGTATTGGAAAAATTAAGACTAATTACTCGGTCACATGGATGTGTGAGTCAAGTGAAGGACTAAGGGATCGAGTACACATTCTTGTGCACTGATTAAGTCCATCACAAAATTCGTCATAGTTTACTAAAGCTCAGTAAACATGATTATACTTACAAGCTTAAGTGTAACTCTGAGACATTGGAAAAGGTTCCAATGTATAGCAGAGAGAATAAGAAGAATCAAATTAGGCAGAAGGATAAAAGTTTCTCAAATCTGAAAAGATGGGAGAGTACTTTAGTATCAGTTTTGTGATCATCTTAATGATTAAGAAACCATAGCACAATTAGTTCTCTAAGGAAATCTTAGTGCATTCTTATGACTAAGAAGAGGGATCTTGAATATTGAAATGGTTAAATCAAGAAGGTGAGTCATACTTCGTTCCAATACAAGTCTTAGAGTCATACTCCAAGATTGTAACTTGAGTGGCATGTCTTAAAGAAGGTTTAAAACACTTGTCAAATGTAAGAGTAAAAGTTTTCTACTCTTGTACATTTGAAATTGGTAAGTTGTGATGTTTTGGATAAAACAAAGACCAACTTAGGCCAATAGTGTGAAGTGTTTGTCTTGATTAGAATCCACACTATCTCTTGAATATCTGACAAAAAAGTCTTATATGTCAAGAGGACAGTGGGAGTGTTAAAGGTCTTGAAAGTCTCAAGAACTAATCAAGAATAAAAACCTGAAGTTCTTCACTAGCACACGACTTGAGGTTTATAACCTATCGTGTTGACATATTCTATGCCCATTCCAGTTAAAGTTGGCTTTACATATGAGTTCTTAGAGTTCTCAGTTTGTTGCACATCAACTTGGAAGCAATGGCAGGCTCTTGAGCTGCCAGGTGGCAAGAAATTAAGATTGAGTTCAGTCCATATGAGTTTGGACTTGTCATTATCCTTGTCTTGTGACTATGGTTTTGACAATTCACATGGATAAGAACACATACACCATTAAATCTAAGTGTCATAAGGTTTCTCTCCGATTCATGAAAATGATGGTGAGGAAACACTTTCACTACGTAGATTTTAGCTAGATAGCAATTATGATATTTGCATTCTCAAAGTCGTTAGTGGAGCGTGTGTGGTTTACCGGCACACTAACCTGGACTTGTGAGAAGTGGCAAAAAGGTCTAACCATTATGATTACGGCATCCCTTTTCATAAATGTTTAGACACACAAGTGTGCTATCTAAGGGAAGGTGTATGATTTTGATAAAGTCTTATCAAAATAATCTAGTATCAGAAATCGCAACTTTGGTAAGAAAGTCAGCTGATTTCTAAGTACATATCAAAGCTAGTGGGAGCATAAGTGTTATGCTAATAATCATCATGTTAGTGGGAGCATGATAATTATGATAAGTATTGCAAGTTAGCAATGTTAATTATAGAAAACAAGAGGTTTCAATTGGGAAAAAGTTGTTTTGCTATAATTAAGGGAGAGAAAATTATACTTCATCTCAACTCTAAAAGCTTAGATTGAGGTTTTAATCATTTAGTCAAGGATATATATATATATATATATATATATATATATATATATATATATATATGAATTTCATGTTGGAATGGCTCAATATAAGGAAATTCTATATATGGGTTCATTATTTGCGTTCTAAAATTCGATTATGATTACGGCATCCCTTTTCATAATCTGAATTATGAGAACTTGGCAAATATAAGTGGAAATATTATAGCAAAAGACTGGTTGAGTCTTTATCTGACACATCATTAATCGTGTCCCATATGCTTCGGATATAGGATCGATTACATGTGCTATATTCATCCTTTCTAAAATCTTCCAAATGCCTGGGGCATTAAGAAGGGAAAAGGTTTAGAACTGGATATGACTAAAAGGATTAAACAATTGTCGAGGACAATCTAAGGTTTACCAAAGATTGGTTGCTCAAGGAAAGTTGGAAGTATAGTGATAATTCTGGAAGGACCATATTGACATAATCTGGAAGGAGGCAACTCTTGTTTAGAAGTGATAGTCAAAATGGAATCTGGAAATGTTTCAAAGTTAGAATTTTCAATCTGTTTAAGATTAGGAAACTTAATGCAAGAAGGATGTTTCCAAGGAGCTAATCTCCTTTGGAATACTCTGTAATGATTATTGTCAAGTCTTTCTGACTTTGTGCATAATCATTACAAGAGGATCAATGCATATAAGTTTAGAATCTAACAGATTTCAGTAAATGGCATGAATTTGGAATTCTTGCATTTGCAGTAACGATTTGGGAGTGTGAAAAGAGAATCATTGAAGTTATGTTCAATGGATCTAGTTCCCAAAGTAAAGATCATAGACAAACATAGTATGCATACTTGGTGTATGGCATGACTAGTGTTTAGAAAACATAGTGTACATGCTTGGAGCATGGGACAACTATTGTTTTAAATTCAACAATAAAGTTGATAGCTGAAACAGTATACAATCAATAGTGTGTAATCATATGGTGATAAATAAAAGGTGTTTTATTTATGTTCATAGGTTTTGATACCATATTGGATTCAATTATTATTGTGTTTCACTTTGCATGTTTTGACTTCCCGAATAAACTGGGTTATTCTTCCGGAATGACTAAGTTATTCAAACTATCCACATCCGGTCATATGTTGGAAGTAGATATGAATTAAGACTGTCATGGGTTGGCTTGTAGAGGTCTAAGGTGTTGGACAAAGGGCTACAACACTCATGAGTGCTCATAAGTTCTGAATATTGGATTCAACCCGCGCTCATTGGAATCACTTCATGCATTTTATCACGAGTGATCATGAGACGACAATATCTTATATTCTTCAAACCTAGAGATATGAGTTGTTACTATGACTTGGTTGTACATTGATTGCATGAAAACGCATTTGGTAACTTGGTGCTATAAAACATGTCTTTGTGTATGATTCAACAAGTAATAGAACAAGCCATATGAGTCGAAGTTTATCCATTCCTTTTACCTTCGGGATAAAAGCGATATCTGTGAGCCCCTCGATGATTTGATGATGACAAATGGAAGTGCTCGGCCGGGCCAGGACTGATTTGATTTGTTCAATTAGTCAGTCATCATAAATCGGAAATCAGGAAACAACAAATGGACTGAGAGATCTCAGTCCATATGATATCTAGAATGGAGGAATATATGATCCCTTATCTAATGGAAAAGTCATTGACAAAGGTCAGAGTTCATCGACAAGGTCAGAGTTCGACAGAAGCTTTTGAGAGCTACGATTGCCAGTTGGTTCCTGAAGTCATACGCAATAATAGTTTTAGACTTATCCAAGTGGGAGACTGTTGGATTAATGTCTAAGTCCATAACTATAATTGGTAAGACTTGACCCGAACCGTCATGGTCCATTTGGGTTGCATGGCATCATGCACTTGGATAGACTATAATGAGAGAAATAAGACACTTATGGTTATTAATATATTATAAGTTCTAGTATATTAATAATAAAAATAATAAGATTATTTAATTAGTATTGATCAAGAATTAATCTAGGATTAATTAAGTGATCAAAAGAAGACTAATTAAATATATGGGTTGATTGTGTAAATCATCTATACTTGTATAGTGGGCTAATGCTCCATGGATAATCAAGTTGGGCTAAAACCCATAGGATGGTCCATGGATGCTCCATGGTGTATTTGAACCCATGGATCCAAGGAAATGGAAAGTCATGACAATTAGGGTTTACCCTAATTGTAACACTATATAAAGATCTTATTCTTGACAAAATCGGCCACTAGCATCACACTAGTGTGAGTAATAAAAGGGCTAGCCGATTTCATGAAGTGTAGATTTCTCTCAAGTTATTCCAAGTGTATTTGGTGTTGTGTGAACCATTTGAGGTGTCACACTTGGGGCACTAGGAACTCAAGCTTCATGAAGACTTTCTACATCAAAGAGGTATGTATTCTATCTTGTTACACTCATTGTTTTGTATGCTAGATTAGGATAATACCTTGGAAGTTCTTATTTGCATGTATAATAGAGAAAACATAGATCCAAGGTATTTAGGGTTGCATGTACACTTAGGAGTGTTAGAATGCTCATAACCCTACACTATCACCTTAGTATTGATAATAGAAGGATGACTCTGCCTACTCTACTTTCCCATTTCACACGCTGCGCAAAGATGTTCTTTATCAAATTTTAGAACTGGAAGACCTCGAACATGATCACCCAAGACCAACTTGTTGATATCCTTGAAGTTCAGATGAGATAGTCTTCTATGCCATAACCAGCTTTCATCAGAGTGAGCCTTTGTGAGTAAGCACACAGCTGATTTACCTCAAATTGGGTTGAGGTTCAAAGGATACATTTCCCCCTTTCGCTTTGACTTCAGCAGAATGTTGTTTGATCTATTCTCGACAATTTCTAAGCCTTCATCGTCGAATGATACTTTCAATCCAGTGCCAACCACCAGCTGTGATACACTGATGAGATTGTGTTGAAGTCCTTCAACATAAGCTACTTTCCTTATAGAGAACTCGCCATTAGTGATCATTCCATAGCCTTTGATAGTTCCAAATGAGTTGTTGTCGTACTTTACAATGCCACCATCTTTGAGAGAACGAAACTCCCTCAGTTCCTCCTTCCTTCCTGTCATGTGACATGAGCAAGCACTATCGATGTACCATTCTTCGTCAAACTGCTCGTCACGAATAACCTGCAAAATATTAAGCAAATTTAGGAACCCAAAGTTTCTTGGGTCCTTGTGAGCCTTTTACAGGACAGGGAATAGTAAGAGAAATATCAACCATGTATGTGCGTTTAACTAAAGTTGTTTCGTCTTTTCTTTTAATGGTGAAAACTTTAATTTTAGCTGATTTAATAGGACTGGAGTTTGTGGTGTTGACATTAGTATTCTTTTGATTCTCTTTTGGAAGATTGTTATCTTCAGGGTAGAGTTTTCCTTTTCCCTTTGAAGTAATTGAAGGACAAGAATTTGAATGGGAAGAGTTGAATTTACAAGTGACTTTGGAATCCCTGTTTTTCTGATTGGACTTGTATGGATGGGGACCGAAACCACTATTTCGGTTGCTATGGGATGAAGGACCGAAACCGTTCTTTCGGTTGTTGTTGGGTGAAGGACCAAAACTCTCCTTTCGGTTGTTATTAGGTGAAGGACTGAAACTCTCCTTTCGGTTGTTATTGGGTGAAGGACCGAAACTTTCCTTTCGGTTGTTTTCAGTCGAGGGACCGAAACCACCCTTTCGGCTCCTATTGGTCGAAGGACCGAAACCATCTTTTCGGTTGATATTGTGGTGAGGACCGAAACTGCTCTTTTGGTTTATTCCCGACGTGGGACCGAAACTTCCCTTCTGGTTCCTTGAGTCTTCTTGTGAATTGTGCTTCCTTTCTATCCTTATAAAGTCAGGATTTTGGGAATTCCAAAACTGTTTTCTTTCTGAGAGATTCTTCTTTTATCTCATATTTCTTTGATGCTTTCTATCAGCCACCTGTTTTGGATTATTGTGATGTCACACCCCAAAACCAAGAACGGCGGAAACGTTCTGGGGCGGAGGACGTCATGTATAGTATCACAACACAGTAAATGTAAATAAGCAAACAACATCATCCTTTGCATTAAATATATAATTTTAATACAAGTGTGTTCTGTACAGTTATAGACACCAAAAATAATGTAACACAAAATAATATGAGATGAGTCTTGAATGCACTCCATCTTCTCAAAAGCTGGCATCGGTACCTGTCTACTGATGACCTGAGAATACAAGTTATTTTGAAAGAGTTTATCAACATTAAGCTGGTGAGTTCATAAGTATTTTAGTGTCAATGTTTCTTGTAAAAACGTTTGAACCTGTCTCAATGTATAAGTTTGTGAAAATGTAAGTAAATGTTTGAAAGTATTTGTGAAAGTTTGAATCTCTCAGAAAAACCTATATTTTCTATTAAAGTAACCTTCTACCAAGGCTAAACTGTTTTGTAAACTTGTCTATTGTAAAAGTGTGTAATTTCCCAAGTATAACTATCATTTGTTAAAAATATAGTTTGTACATTAATGCTTAAGTGAGGTTATCACTAAAATATGTAATGGGTAAATCATTGTAGTACTGTAGCTTTGTATAATAAGACTACTATTGTACTAAATACTACTACCTTAAACCGGATTTATATTAAGGTATAATGTGATAAATTGCACCATGCTATCGACTGGTAACAACGACATAATGATTGGTCGTAATAAAAGAAATGACGTTTGGCACCCGCAGACCTGCAGGTCCGGCTGTAGCTAGCAGCAAGGTGTAGGATAGTCAATCCAGTATAGATCTATACGCAAACTCACGCTCTCCCTCCAAGAGAATTCTGGCTACAACTCGGGCCATGACATTTAAGGCATGCTCCGACACAGTGGATCACGATTATCAACGTATTTATGTATATGTATTGTTTCTCGTTCTAGTATGACTGTATATGTACTTGTTTCTAGTATAGTTGTATATGTACTTGTTTCTAGTATATCTGTATATGTACTTGTTTCTAGTATATCTGTATATGTATTGTTTCTATTATATCTGTATATGCATTGTTTCTAGTATATCTGTATATGTATTGTTTCTAGTATATCTGTATATGTATTGTTTCTAGTATATATGTATATGTATTGTTTCTAGTATATCTGTATATGTATTGTTTCTAGTATATCTGTATATGTATTGTTTCTAGTATATCTGTATATGTATTGATCCTGTGTTACCCAGACGGTAACTAACTAATGATGTACTGATGAGTATGAATATGGAAGTACTTTTATGTCTATATATGTATATATGATATATAAGTAATATTGAAACGACCTTCGGATGGTCACCCGAGATCCCACCAGACCACATCTCAAGGCGCGAAAAGGAAATAGGGCGGATGGCTTTCCTAAGTCCTTTAAACATTATTTATACATCTATACATATATGGGCATGCAATTGAATATATAAAAGCATAAATAAGTTTTCATAAAACATTTGAAGCATAAATATAATTTCCAGAGGAGATCCACTTGATGTCGATCTATAAAACAATTTGAAGGCATAAGTTGATAAAACCATTTAAGTATAAGAAGCATTTGTTTGAATCACAGTCTATAAGTAAGTTTGGATAGTAAAACAGTTTGTAAAACATTTCAAAGTAAAGCAGTTTGATAAACAGTTTGAACAGTGGTAAAAATCGTTGTTTTCCTAGTTATTAATCACATGTGATTAAATGAAATCACATGTGATTGAAACAATAACTATAAGTATTTGACTTGTATTCCCCCCCCCCCATAAAGTGTTTAAAACATTTAAAATCATCTCAAAGGTTGATTCAAGGGGTATGAACTCACTTGTGGTGAGTCGTTTGAATTGCAGTGTCGAGTACCGTGCTAAGTGGCAAACGGAGACTGGTTTACACGCACGAGCCTAGTTATCATATAATAAGCATATATATAACTAATTAGACAAATAATAACTTAAATAGATAAGTTAAGACACTTAAAAAACATGTAAACACTTTTATGAGTGTTTAAGGTTCAAATGGTTGCATCTAAGTTGCTACGGGACAAGGCAAAAGGGTTTGAACATCAAATGGCCTTGTATAGGAGTTCACCATCCAACAAACCCCACACCTTGGATTTTACGGCCATAAACTCATGGGTTTATGGCCGTGAACTCCTCAAATGGTGGTTTTGAGTGTTTTGTGGTGCTATCTTGATTCTAGAACACTCCTAGCTTTGTTGGAATAACACATGAAGTAGTTTAAGGCTCTAGAATACTCCATAGGGGAGTTTACGGCCTAAAGTCCATTCACCATAGATTTTACGGCCGTAAACTCCTATGGGGTGATGGCTTTTAATTGTTTTGAGGCTCTTAAACATCAAGGATGGCTTCCATGAATTTATCTAAGGCTAATGGGGACAAGAGGCACACTTTTGTGCCTTCACTTGGAGTTTACGGCCCAAGATATGTTCCTTGGCCATAAACTCCTTTCAAGGAGTGATTTTTATGTGTTCTACTCTCCATTCTAGTCCCAAGTATTCAAGGTAAATTGTCTTAAGGCCTAAGGTGTGCTTGGAATGATTTTTACCCTATAAAAAGGGGTTTACGGCCCAAGAGGGGTTCTTGGCCGTAAACTCCTACAAATTTATGATTTTGAAGGGTTTAGATGTCTTAAATAAGCATAAGCCTTTGAGGGTTAAAGTCTTTAAGCATAAGAGGAAGTTTAGGGCACATTAAGCCCTTGAAAAGGGGTTTACGGCCCAAGGAAGTTCCTTGGCCGTAAACTCCTATAACTTGTGCTTCTTGGATGATTTCTAGTCTACAAAGATCATACACTAAGTCCTTGATAAGTTGTCTGACATGGGGATGGGTCTAGAAAGCATTAAAGTTCCATTTTGGAGTTTACTCCCCAAGAACGTTCTTGGGCGGTAAACTCCCGGATCTTGTAATCTAAACATGTTATTGATGTTAATAAGCATCTAACAAGTATTGAAACACATTTAGTAAAGTAGACTCACAATATGGGATGAAAACCCGAAGATCCGTCAGAGAGAATATGGCTTTTCTCTATTTGGAATTGTGAATAATGAATTAATTAAATTTAGAAAACTATTTATAGTCCTGGAATATTTTGGCAGAAAATCTTTTTATTCCTGATATTGGACTGTAACATTATGAAACTTGAAATGCCCAAGTCTCACAAAACCAGGAGTATCCACTCTCCTGATATCGTCTAAAACATAAACCCTAATGTACACAGACTTGTTTGGAAAAGTATGAAAATCACTGAAACTGAACTAGCTTCTACTGAATAGATGATGTTCGTACAATTGGAAATTTCGGGTTGTCACATGTGAATGTTGGCCTTTCTTTTCGAAGTATGAGAACAACATTCACTTTTTGCCAAAGAGGTATCACTAGTGGTTTGCATCGGTTCGTCCAATGGGGGTTTAGTGCCACTTGTGCTCGGCACATCATACTTTGTAGGCTCATTTAGTGGTTCAGGTATGTATCTACCTTTCACTCTCCATGAAGTTTTCTGAGAAAGAACCTTCGTCTCATCAGCGTTGTCTATTGGGGCCGACCAGAAAAATTCGTCACATCCTCCAGCATTGTCTTCTTCTACCATAGTTTTTAACTCTACAATTTGTTGTGGAGTGACACCCGGTACTGTGTAGACTTGGTTTGGAGTAGTTTGTACCTTTTGGTATACAACAACTTTGGCTTTGAGAACTTTGGTTTTGTCGGTAGACAAACGAGCAAACTCAACGGAGTTTTCAGAAATTAGGTTCTTGTGTGACTTAGGTTCGCTTTTGGCAAATTCAGAACAGTCCACAAATCCTCTACAAAGATTTCACTCAGATCATCATCCTCATTAAGTTCAGATGCTTTTTCAACATCAATTTTATTTTCTAAACTTAACTTGGCATTCAAAGAGTCAAATTTTTGTACAGTTTTGATTCTCAATTTCAATCTATCATTTTCGTCTAACAGATTTTTGAGCATGCCCTTGTGGTCTTTGGACTTTATGTAGGTTTCAACTTTGTCTAGACCTATTTTATACGCTGGAGAAACTTCGTCAGAAGATACAACGCTTTCACAGTTGTAGGCTTCAGCATCGATTTCATCCTCCTTTAATTCAAGGAAGGGTAAAATCATGCGATGTATCTTCTTTCCTATTTCACAATCAAGATGCAACTGAGTGATGTTAAAATAGAGTCTCTTAGCAATTAAACAAAACACATTTCGCTGTTTAAGAAGTTTAAGATTGTCTCTTTGCAAATAAATAGAATCATCCTTAGATCTAATTAACTCCTTTTTCCTTTTTCTCGATCCACATCCTTTGTTCCTCACTCTTTGATGAAATCCTGCTGATTTGATCAATTAGGTTAGAATTTGTGACATGAGTTTGGGTGAGACTGCTACTTATGCTCGAGAATTTTGACTTTAAGTTATTAAATTCCTTTTCATAATTAGTAACAGGAATTTTTAGAGAAGTAAGAATATTTTGTACCTTTTTGATCAACTCATCACATTCGTTGATCTGTGCACTGACAGGCTTGGCAGCAAAACACCTATCCTCTCGCTCCCTTTCATCTTCAACTCCCCCATCGGTTGTGTATCCTCTCATTTGGTACACACCCTCGGTCACCACAAAGCATCTTCCTGTTGCATGTTCTTCTTTTGCCAGCATAGCCTTTCCATGAGTGGGCTTCCTGACTTCATCATCCTCAAAATTTGTGGGCCAGACCTCCACACCACCAAATTCATCACTGTTGTTTGTATCCTGCACAATTAAAGCATTCATGGTAGTATTATTAGCAGTAGACTTTCTTTTCTTTATTTCCTCCAGTCTTCTCAGGAGGCTCGCTTCCTCATCTTCTTCATTTGTCTTCTTTTCTTTCTTTCTCAGCATACAGTCTTTAGCAAAATGATTCTTGCCTCCACAGTAATGGCAGTCGAATCCTGAGTCTCCTCCAACTTTTGCTTCCTTCTTTGACTCTTCAGACTTTGACCCCATCTTCGGTTCCTCCTTGATCCTTTCGGTGCTATAACTACCCTGCCAGTTTCGGTTCTTGTTGGCTGGGAATTTCTTCTTAATGAATTTTCTGGATTGGATATCATCATGGCGTATTCTTCACCGGTTAGATCATAATTTGCAAGATCCAATTCCTCTTCTTCTTCAAACAAACTTTTTCCTTTAAAGACAAGAGCTAAAGAACCCAGACTGGAAACCACATTCGTTTCCTTAGATAGAGCACTCTCATGGGATTTCAAAATACCCACTAGTTTTGCCAGAGAATAAGACTTGAACTGTTCATGAGCTTTAACTGTTGACACAACAGCCATCCATTCGGGTCTGAGGCCATTCATGAAAGTAACCTTTTGTTTGATAATTTTCCTTTTAATCCCATGCTTTATCATCTTACTTAAAAGATGATTGAAGCGATCAAAAGTTTGAACAAGTTTCTATTCAGGCTTCTGCTTAAAGTCACCAAATTCAGACAGCAAGAGAGTTTGGATTGAATGTTCCAAATCTTCGTCAGTGGAATATAATTCTTTCAATCTATCCCAGATCTCTTTAGCTGTAGCACAAGAACTCACTAAACGAAACGTATCCGACTGCAATGCAAACCTTATCATCCTCAGGGCCTTGATGTTGCATTGAAACTTCTCCTTCTCATCTTGAGGAATATCTTTGACATCATTGACAAGCTGATTGTACTCTTTCTTTGTTTTAACAATCTTAGATGTGCTTGAGTGAGCGAATGGGCCTGCAGTAATCGCTTCCCAGATTAAGTATCCATTATCCTCCAATCCAATCACGTAATCTTCAAAGTGATGCGTCCAAACTTCATAGTCTTGTGTATACAAGATTGGTATTCTTGTTGTAGACCCTATGCTGTTGGAGATATTGATCGGATTGGTTTGTGAATCATCCATGGACATTGTAAAGACTTTTGATCGATAACCTGTAAAAGATCAGACTTGTAATATATCGTTAGGGTTAGATCAACAATTAATGAAATATGTCAATATAGAGTGACGGCTCAATAAATATCAATCAATGCGAAATTAAAAACCCTAATAACTTCTTCAACAGAAGAGATGTGTATGAATTACACAGTCTCCTGCTCTGATACCAATTGATGAGAATAAAACTCTAGATCGATTAGATCTTTCACAGGTATGAATATTGAAATCAAACAAGTCAAGAACAGTAAAAGAACGAACACTGAATAGCATCAAATGTATGCTTACGATTCAAAATAAAGTCACGCCTCAGCAAAGCTCGATGAAGAACTTCTGCTGTAGAGGTGAGCTAGGGTTTACAAAACTTTAGAGAAAATAAACAATGAAAGCGATAACCTCTAAGTCTGCATGCATGCAACTTATATACTAAACCCTAGTACAAAAATATGCACGGTTGGACAGGCCCAATACCGGCAATCAAACTGGGCTAAGGACCAAGCCCATGACGCAATCTAATAGACCCAACAGGAGTGTAGTGTGTTTTTGTAAAGTTACGAGGTTTCTGATTTTTGCAACTATACTGACAAATACAGGTTGAGATTTTGTCTTTAGTTTTGACACCTTGTTTGGTCGGCGATCTAAAGGAAGAGTTGTTAGGTTTCTGACTAGACCGAGGTTGAAAAGATCTGACATGAGTGTTGTCATTTTTCTGAAAAGTTTGTTTTGAAATAGGTTTAGCACGTGTAGATCTTTGTGTCCTTTTTGTTGGATTTGGTAAAATACCCTTCCATTTGTGAAAATTTTGACGTGACTTCAAATTTGTTGGAGTGGGTAAAATACCTTTCCATTTCGGATCATCTGAGGAATAGATTTGAAAAACACCATTTTGAAAAGACTTTGAACCCTTTTTAGTCGTGTCAGATGATTTAGGAATCACTGTTGAAACTATACATTCCTTTTTGGATGTTTTTTTGGTGGTAGGATCTTTTGAAAAATAGTGTGAGAAAACAATTTTTTCTGGACTTTTGGACTTTTGAGATCTGACATGCCTTTTGTTTTTTGAAAATATTTGTCTATTTGTGCCTCGAGAGCGAAGTTCTTCTTTGAAAGCCTTTTTAGCTAAGGATTTTGGTGAGCCGTAGTCTTTGTTATTCAACTACGGTTTCCTGGAATCCTTGGAAATTTTGTGAAAACGTGGTCTTGAATCATCAGAACTTGAGGATTCTGGGATTTGGGAACATTGACCTACTTCCAAATTTTCTATGGGTAATTCATGAAAAATTGTTTGAAGAGTGGTAGAAATTTTGTTTGAAGACTGTGGTGAGGATGATTTGACTACCGCAAAGTATGTCTTAGTTGGGACTTCAGTGGGACATATGTGAGACTTTTGACTACAGTGAGGAACACTGCAGTCTGAGGACACAGATGGAAAATCTTTAGAGATTTCGGTGTCCTCAATGACAATTTCTTCATCAACTACGGATGAGTTTTGAGAACTTAGGAAAGTAGTGCTTTTGATAGGAGTTTGATCACATGTGTGATCAGAAACCTCAGGCACAATTTCCTCAATGACACAATTGTTGCTTAGATTGTGCAGTCTACCGAAGTGAGTTTTGATATCTTCGGGAAAAGTCTTGTCATTGACTAGGAAATGAAATTCACGGTCTAGAGGGACATAAAGTCTGTCTTTGTTGAACCGGGGTGAGGAATCCATTGCGGTAGGATATCCAGTGGACCAACCCCAATTGTATGTATTGTCCATGGTTCCATTATTTACCAAATTTTCAATAGCTTCACTTTGATTGAACAATTTTTCGATTAAAAGATTTAAACGTACAATTTCAGTTTGAGCTAAATCTCTCTGATTCAAAGCTATCTCTAATTGGGTTTCACTCAACATTCTTGCATCTTTTTCTAACTCTAAATCTTTTTCTAACATAGCCATTTTGAGTCTTTTGTTATCCAGTCGTCCTCTCACATGGAAAATCTCCTGGGATGCAATGTTCTTCTCATATAAGGCTTTGTTATAGTATGTAAGGACGGCAACACAAGTGTCATTAAGATTATCTATGTAAGGTTGACAATCATGCATGCTATAATTTAGAGTTTGGATCATGAGTTTTACCTGTTCAACGATGCTTAGAGTTCCATCCTTTCCCATGTAGCAGTAGTTTTTGTTCATGTTTGTAGATCCATCATCATCCGAAGTTGCCATCATGCAGATTTTCCCTTTGCCATTAATACTGCTGATAGCTTCATCTTCATCTCTGGATGACCAGACTTGATGGTCTCTTTTGACATGGGCTACGTATGCCCTTGCTTTCTCCTTTTCTTCCAGCTCTTGAGCCATTCTAAGGTAGAATGCTCTGTCTTTAACTACATTAACCTTACAATCTCTTGCGAAGTGATTCTCTTTGTTGCATTTGTGACAAACAAAAACATCAGTCTTGTCTTCTGAGGGAGTACCGGAGTCAGAGGTTTGAGTAGGTTGCGGTGCTTCCTTAGGTTGAGTATTGTGAGCTTGCGGTGGTGGATGAGAATTTTTTGGATAATGTGAGTGATTTGTTTGTGGGTTGAAGTTACGATTGAAGGGTGGTTTGTTGAATTGTTGGTTTTTGCGAAAGGAGTGAGGTGGTAGTCGATTGAATTGTTTGCTGACAAGAGCGATTGCTTTTTGAAATTCTTCTTCATCGTCATACTCCGTATCAGCTTCATATGACTGCAGTGAAGTATAATACGAGGGAGTATAAGATTGGTTTTGTGGGGTTTGTGCTATGAGAGCCAGAGGTCCTCCGAAGTCAGCATAGTCTTTGAGTACCGTGGATTCCTGTGCTTGGAGTTCCCCATAGAGTTTGTAGAGTGATAGGTAATGAATCTTTCTATCACCTTGGACTATCATTTTGGCCGTAGTCCAATGTCTTCCCAAGCCATTAAGGAGCTGAAGGTTTGTTTCATGGTTACTGCGGATGGTGCCCGCATTGGATAACTTGGTGACAATCAGGTTGAATCTTTTGAAGGAGACTTCCAAGCTTTCGCCAGGGTGAGCTTTGAAGTTGTTGAACTCATTGAGTGCAGTTGTGAGCTTCTTGTCTTGAGCTTGCTCTAAGCCTTCGTACAGATTCTTGAGAACATCCCAGATCTATTTTGCTGATTTGCAATTTATGATAATATCAAAGTTTTCAGGAGCAACTCCACAAGAGATTTCATAAAAAGCAACAACATCATTTTCCATTTTATCTAGATCATCCTTTGTGGGACGACTCATAGTTGGTTGACGTCCTCCAAGTCTTGTTGTAGCTCTGTCAGTTTGGACTGGTGTAAGGACTGGAACATGTGGTCCTTCTTCTATGGATCGCCATACATCTCTACCAAGTATTCTTAAGTATCTTTCCATTCTTTGTGACCAGTGATGATATTCATTTGCAACCAGTATTGGGGCTCGATTTGAACCACCAACACTGTTGGAAACATTCAGAGATAACGATTGTGCCATGTTTTGAAGTTTTTTTTGTTTCTTGTTTTTTTTTTATTATTATTTTTTAGAAATGAGCTTCAGTGGTATAGAAGGCTCTTCGAAAAATCAGAGTTTCGATTTTCAAAAAGCAACCACTATGGCTCTGATACCAAATGCTGAGAGAAAAACTTTAAGACACACTTGAACAAACGTTAGAACAAGTATATAGCGGAATAGTTAATCTCGAAGGATCTAAAAGCTCCACAATAATATTAAGAGTTAGAAGTTAGTGAGTTAGTTGCGGAAAAGTAAAGAAATGTAAATGACAACAGTTGTTATTTCAAGTAAAGACATAAGCTGATTCATAACGAGGAGTGCATTCAAACCAAGTTAATAAGTGAGATCAAACTTAGTGATTAAGTCACAAGAGACTTTCTCCGAAGAGAGATGGTGATTGATTATGAGAGTAAGAAGATTGAATAAGTAAGATAGAATGAGAACTTCTGAGATATGTATTAGAATTAGATGAGAGATTCACACTTTTGTTTACAAGAGAATGAGTTCTATTTATAGAGACTCATAAAGATAACATGTTTACAACTCTAGGAGTAGCCATGCAAGGCATACTGGACAATAGAGTGTTTTACAATAAAGACAAAGTAATGTAGACAATATATAGAGACTGCGGTACAGAAGACTTCGATTGATGATTGTTGATGAAGCTTGCTTGACTGCAGTAGCTTGGAGGTTGCGGTAGCTGAAGTTCAAGAGGGTCATTTTTTTGCTTCAACACCTTCCACAACTAAGAATAATTGGTGCTGGAATAAAATGATTCTTAGGAAGGTTAATATCCTTTAAAGATCTATGAGATTCATTGAATGTGTTATGTAATCTCTCTTCCAACTCCTTGCTGATTTTTTATGTTTGAAGATCTACGTATTTGAGGAACATTATTGTGCTTGTAAATTTAGGTACAATCTAATTTTAGATATGATTGCTTCTTGTTTAGAAAGTTAAAGTGGTAATCTATTTTCCGTCTTACAGATCTATTCAACAACATTTAATCAACACTTATTCATACTTTTTAATGGTTCAATACTTAATAATTTAGGTTCTATCAAACAACCTCTTCTACATAAATAAACTTTACGAACACAATTGCGAATTGACATTGAAATAACGTTTTTTTCTGGAAAAACTACTTCAATAATTTATGAGTTATTTTTCATTAAACAAATGAATAATTTTTATAAAATGTATACATTGATTTTCGGACACTTTAGTGAAGGAACACTAATTTAAAAATTGGTGTATCTCCCTTAAACCGAATTTCATATCTTACATACTTATAAAGCTTGCATTTTCCCTTGATATATTGTCATGCATTTGAAACCCCCACGATAATTTGCTAAAACCTCATGCATTTGAAACTCCCAAACCGTTTCACCTTCTTAATAATTAATCACACATAATCAATGGTAATTCATATGAGATAATAATTTGCTAAAACTTCATGCATTTGTATGGTATTAGAACATGTTTGAGTTTTTGGGTTTTAGACTTTAGTAATGGGTAATCCGTTTGATACGTTGGATTTGAAGCTATCTTATTCCAATTACCCAAAACAAGAGATAAATTAATAATATATGCTCATGCATGTTTTGTACAAGCCCCAATCAAAATACAATATATCATGATCATATAATTAAGTGTCTTTTATTCCATTTTTGGCTTTATAACAAAAGTTTGTTTACGTGGTGAAGAAAGAAAATTTGAAGATGAATATTTAGGTTGGATGTTTATATAATATTTGTTTTAAATATATAATATAGATATAAATACACAAATGTGTGTCAAATACACCCGATCACAAATTTAATGTTATAAACTACAATATGAGTCAAAGTGGTTTTCCAAATATAATGTTTATACTATAGTATAATATATTAGAAGAATATCATATAGTAGACGAATCTCACATGTTGTGCAGAAATTTAGTTGCATATATAATATATTATAATTATATTTCATTTAAAGTATGTTAGGGTCATTTGGTTATGACATTGTTGTATTAGGCACTATAGTCTCATATATTTTGAATGACTCTTACAAAAATGATGTCTGTAATTTGAATATAACGTAATATCTTATGATGTTTATTGAATGATATTATCTTCGATTGAGCACTTTTTAATTGGAATCAACTTTATTATAGTTAAAAATTTTGGCTCCGTTTTTTCTTTTCATTAGTTTTAGAATATGATTTTTTATATTAACTTAAAATATGTCACTATCTTAAAATAGATTGAGAATGAGATTTTTTATATTTACTTAAAATACGGCACCATTTTCTATTCAATAGTAAAACTAACAAAAGTCGTTAAATATGTATTTATATGAGGTTCAACATAAATAGACGACCACAAATGAGAATACATATCTAATCAATCATCAACTAATTACATTAGACACTAATGTGTACATAAAAATTACATTTTAAATTTTAAACTAATAGTAAAAAAATTCATTATTGATTATGATAAAAAAAATCTATAAATCAAAAAATATACATGCTATTTAATCGCATACAAGTTTTATGTATGGCTTAATTCACAATACATTAAACCATATATAACCATACTAAACTACATAATTATCCCATTGCGCAACGCGCTGGCATTCGCCTAGTTTTATTATATAAATGCAACGTTTTAATATACACGTAGGGATGACCTTCTTAATATAAACGACTGAGAACATCATTGCCATCAACGTAATACCCGCAAAATACAAAGGGCACTTGAGACATATCACCGATCTTTCCGTAAGTCGACGCCTTACAAGGGTGACATATAGTAGCAATCACTAGACAAGACAGACCAACAATATCATGACACGTGTATTTCCACACCCACACGTGTCACAAAGCGATGACGTTACTTAACAGCTTCGTGATGCACTCAAACGTAACCCAATGGCCGACCCGACCTCTCTTCGTACGCAAAAGACATCCGAAATGGCGTAAGTGCCAAACGCAACACGTGATCCGACGGCTGTCAATGAACTTTAAGCCCCTCCACCGATTAGATCCTAGCCGTCCACTTTAACATTTGTAGTAAAGAAAAATCATACTAAGCCCCTCTACTATGGTGAAATATCAAATTTATCGGTTAAATGTTTATATTTTGGATCACATTAGTCCTTAAACTCTCATTTTTTAGTTCAAAGGTGCTTTGCATTTTCCTTTTACTCCCCGTTACAATGTGAATCCACTTAGTTTTAAGTAGTAATGTAGTTTTGTTGTAATGTCATCTTTAGCAACTCCTATTCGTGTCAATACAATGTCAGTTTAATGATTGAAAAATGAAATCTTAAAAATGAGATATTGGGATCAATTCAGACCTACTTTTATGAAAATTTGTTTTTGACATTATACTTCTCATGTTATGATCACAATTCAGGAGTCCTATGAGATAGCCATGGGTATGAATTACAAACTTTTTTCAAACTTTTATTTATTGCATTGTTAGATATCAATTTTGGACCCGCCATTGATGTTAATGGCGATATTTAAAATTTATTTGGGATAACCTAAAGATGTTAGATCCAAGTCATACTTGTGATGTGTCGGTGAGTAAGGTTTTCACAGGGTATTTTTCGAATCATGTAGATTGTCACATTTTTCAAGTTAAGACTTAACATTCAATAGTCGATTTCAAAACTATATATGACCATGACAACCAAAACCTTCAACAAGTATTCAATATTTCATATGCTTTTAGTCTTTTTATGTACGAACCATACATCAACAATATCCCACATAACAATAAGTACAAAATGAATTTATTTTTGGACCCAAAGAAATGAAACTTCTTAATCATTAATAAATATCAAGTACTACATACTAGAAAGCTCTAACAAACGTGATATGTATATTGTTGTTGAAATTCCTTATTGTTGACAATAACAAAGTTTAAAGATGAGAGATAAATTAAAAACAAACTTTAACTTGTTTTGAAGGATGACATTTTTTTTATTTTTTTTTTGGAAAATTATAGAAGGACGACGAGAGTCCACACATGTTGGTTGTTTTAAATGCATCACTAGTTATAGAGTCATAAATACAAAAAAACAATATTACAGGGACTAATATTGTCATTTAGGTATAATAGTAGGACCAGAAAGTTATATATTCCTTTTTAACAATGCTTGCTTTTGTCCATTAGCTCAGGCGTTGTTATGTTGATGAATTCTAAGCTCAAAATTGTTTTCACCTCCTCTCTTTCTTCCTTTCTCTCTCTACAAACTTTTTCTCTCTCAAGAATCTCTCTGCAAATTCTTCTGATCGGCGAAGAAACTCCATCAACAACAAGTTCTGGAGTTCAATTTCCATCTTTGCACATTTGTTCGAATTCGCAATGGTAAATGTGCAGCGTTTGTATGTACAATTGATCAATTCAGAAACATCCATGTGTGCGTGTGTGTGTTTTACTATGTGTTTCTGGTATGTGTTCTTGGTGTCGATGAATTGATTTTAACATTTGGCGAATGCAGCAGCAACTGGTGCCGCCATGGCTAGAGAAGCTTCTCGGAACGGCATTCTTCTCGGTTTGCCGGACGCACGGCGCCGCCGCGAGAAGTGAATGTAATATGTATTGTTTGGATTGCAATGGCGACGCATTCTGCTTCTATTGCCGATCTTCTCGCCATAAAGAACATCAAGTCATTCAGGTTCGTGTTTGTGTGTGTGTGTGATTTTTCCTTCACATTTATAACAGACAATCTCACGCTCTGATCGGTTGTACTTACAATGTTGTAATGTACAACTCCATTGATTTCATGAAGACCTTGAAATTCACATCAACATTATCAAAATTCGATTGCTTCTTTTCTTCACATTTTCTTTCAATTTTGTTGAAATTAAACATTAATTACGTTTACATTATAAAAAATGAGATGAGATATATCACATTGTTTTCATTTTCAACATTATATTCACCTCAACAATTTTGTTTTTATGCAATTTAAAAATCTTTTTTCGAAACTTTTTATAACACCAACACTATTCTCAACTACCTTCACATTGTCAATTCTGTAAACCTTTCCACAACTTTTTGATGAAAATGCAGATCAGAAGATCATCATATCATGATGTTGTGAGGGTTTCTGAGATCGAAAAAGTTTTGAACATCAATGGAGTTCAAACATACGTTATAAACAGTGCAAGAGTTCTATTTCTAAACGAAAGGCCACAACCTAAATCAGGAAAAGCAGTTTCACACATTTGTGAAATTTGTGGAAGAAGCTTATTGGATGCACTTCGATTTTGTTCACTAGGCTGTAAGGTTAGCATAATCTCCTTCATTAATTAATTACTCTCATTTAATATTTTAATACCTAATTTTTTGCTTTAATTGTTGCCTTTGGTTTGCTTCACAATGTTGACAATACAACTCACCCCCCATATGAATTGGCAATCGCATGTACCATATGATCATGACCTCATCATGCACATCATTTACATGTTAAAGAAAATTAAAATAATAATAATAATAAAGCAACCCATTATACAGCAATAATAACATAAATATTTTTATTAGTATATATGGATATAATGTGATATATAAATATTACAGTAAAACAAGAGTAAAAGTTTTTGCTTTTTTTGGACATGCTTTCTTGGGTGTTTCTAGAATATTTCAACAATAGAACCCTTTTTGATATAATAAATGTAATACGGTTAATTTAGGTGAGATTTATAGGTAAAATTTATTCAAAAGTAAATCAAATGCATCATCATGGATTTCAAATAACTAACTTGATTATCTATAGTAACAATTACTATTCAAATGTTGAATGCTATATGTAAAATGTAATATCTTTTTTAGACCATGCCAATTTTGTTTTTGAATGTTAAAAAAAGTTATATAATACAAATATTTATGACATTCTTCATTTATTATTGATATTATTTGTCAAATAAATCCAACAAAAAAGAAACTTATAATTTGTTGGTTTTAGGTAGTGTTTGGTATTTAATAAATCTAATAGAGAATATAATTAAAGTACATCATCGATAATAATAAAAAAATTATGATTCTTTGTCACAAGGAATGGAATCGAGCAATCATAAGATAATTTGATTCGTTCACATTGACTGATTTTTATTATAAAATTTCCAATGACACTATTTTTTAAATTTGTAAACATTAGTTATATTATATTTTTTTTTTAATTTGTATTTAATTTTCGTTTCGTTTAACATTTTTTTCTAAAGTGATACGTAAAGTTTATATTTCAAACAACAAAAATAATTATATATGTAATTAATTTATCAATATATATATTTTTTTTCTTAAACCAACATTTTCTTTCGTCTACCCTATAATCACAACCTACATCAATGCTAACATGATGGCAATCAATCACTATCACATTCTAAAATCCAAATAAAATCTCACATTATTTTGTAACTACACTTTATTTATTTATTTAATCAAATTTTTTACATAAAGGTTGTAGGAATAAAAAGAAATGGAAACACAAGCTTTATGTTAGAGGACATATCATCATCATCAACAAGAATGATATCATCATCATCAACAAGAAGAGAAGAAGAAGAATTGCGTGAAGGCTCACAACAAGACATTTACCCGCCCACACCTCCCCCACCTCTTTCTTCAACTTCCTCCACTAGGAGAAGAAAAGGCATTCCTCATAGGGCTCCTTTTGGTTCCTAATATATAAATACATATATATTTATATATATAACATATATAATATATAATATATATCATACTCGATCGATTGAAAAAGGTAAATTACTAAATTACCCTTGAAAAAGCAAACAAAACAAATGCCCCTTAAATTCCTCCTACTTTATACAACCCATCAACATTGACAATTTGTTTCACCAAATACATACCCATCTATGGCATGCCTTCCCCAAGCCTTTCTAGGCTATCATTTATATGTTTCTAGTTCGAGAATGTAGTATATGAGGTGTGTCGTATCATAAAGGTCGTTTAAAACAGTACACTCAGTAAAAAAAAAGTAAAAAACTGTAAATCTATTCTAAATGGTTATGTTTTGTTAAAGACGAGTGATTCTCGGAAGTGAAGTTTACTGAATGATCATAATGAAGGTATAAAAGTCAAAACATGTTTTTTTACTTGATTGTTTAAATTAAAGAATCAAATCAGGATTTGACGTGAATTGTTGAATGATTTATTTTTAAATTAAAGACAGAGTGATTTTAGGATCTGGGGTTTAGTGAATGATCATAATAAAGGTATAAAAGTCAAAAACATATTTTTTTTTTACTAGATGGTTTAAATTAAAAAATCAAATCAGGATTTGACGTGTATTGTTGGATGGTTTATTACGTCATTACATGATAAATATTATTTTAATCAAAGATTGATGTGGAAATATGAACTACAAGAGAGTTGGTAGTAAAATTAGCTATAGGGATGGGGGAGGGGTCCCAAAGTACAAAACAAAAACTCTTGTTGGGAGGGAGCCATAAGCCAATAATTCATAATTGTTATTTATAGTTGAAAGGTATAGATTTAATTAAGAAACTAAAGCAATATGTATATATATATATATATATATTTTTGTGGAGTCCATTTTATAAGTTTTATTGGCCCCCCAACTCACATGGGCCGTTTACAAAAAGGAAAGCTTTAGTTAATTGAATATTTATTTAATTCCATATAATATACTCAAAGGAAAAAGTTGGGTAAAAGTCATGTTTCTTTGATGGAACCTAGTTTGGTTGGCTCAATGAATTGGAATCAATTTCTTAATTTATGGTTGTCTTTCTTTACATTATTGTTATAATCAAAAGTAGCTTTGATTTCTTTTATAATGCAAACGAGTTAGTTTCATGTTTTATTGTTAAATTATTAAAAAATAATCAATTATAAGAGAAAAAACTTGTTATATCATTTTTATGAAATAAACATGGTCGGGCCGTTACTAAGTCCTTCTTGATTGAACATTTGATTTGGAGACTTTTAACTTGGAATTGACATGTGTACTTCTTTTTGCCAATCTTAACTACTTTTTTATTTAATTATTGAAAATAAATCATTATTTAAGTAAAAGAAAAAGATTCATAATCTACAAAAGTAAATGTCATTCGGTTCGTTGGTTTTTAAGTAACGGTGATTTGGTAGTCTCTTAATTTTTTATATTTCAAAGTGTTTGGATAGTGTTTTTAGTAGAAGTTTCTTAATTGTTTGGTTATTTTTTTAATTTTTAAGAAAATAAGTTGTATTTGAATAAAAAAAAATAAACATATTTTTAAAATACCTTATTTTTTCAGCGAACTTTTTTCCACATTTTTTTCTCTCACTATTCTATCCGACCTCTTAATAATTCAGATATTAAAAATTGAAAGCATATTAAAATTTTAAGATTCCTAAAATTTAATAATTCAGATATTAAAAAGTTAAATCATATTAAAATTTTAAGATTCCTAAAAATTCATATCTTAAAAGTTCAAATATTGTAAAATAGCCTGATGTTTGTGGATGGTGATATATTTTTTTTAAATGTATGCTATTTAATTATTTATCATGCATGTCACAAATTTATAATAAACTATATATACTAGTATTCAAGCGAAAATATATCAAATTAATATCAGTGATTAACTTTAGCCTTACTTTATGCAACATATCATCGATTAGCTTTACCCTTACTTTATCTAACAAGTAACTTATTCGGTTGGAAAACCCTCTTCAAGAATGTCTTCGCATCCATTTCTTGTCTTTAGTTGAAATTTATTCCATCATGATAGCTACGGGTTTTTGTCAATTTAGTCTTGAAAAATATACCATTCATTAATTGAAAACATTAATGAATAGAGAAATTGGAAAAGTTAGGTATTTGTTCATTATTTGAATTGAAGTCAAAACTTGTAATTTTTCAAATTACACAAGCAAGGAATTTAAGTATCCTAAGAATCCAAGAATCCAAGCAATAGAGGAATCTAAGTCTTCAATAATACCCAAAATATGAAAATAATGTTTTACCACTAAATAACGTAACCATAATAAATTACTTTCAGACTGTATTTTTTTGGAATTACAAACACACCCACACTCCCTACACTACTTATATACTATTCATTTTGTCTCTACCGAATCTTTTCATCTGCATCTGATACTGATAAGCTACATTTGAGACCGATCGTTTAAAAACTTGGCATTTTACCTATCAATATTAAACAATTTATATTTAGTTATGAACAAGACTCTTGAGTTTGTGGTTGCTTCTTTAATGGAGGAATATTTATCAATTTTTCGGTTCTTTGCTTTCTTAATTGAGATGGGGACCTATAAATACAAAAAATTCCTTATCAAACAGCTAATATCGGGTCATGCCTAGATCTAGACCCGACCACACAAGACCAAACTATTAGGAATTTTCGATCATTCTATAAAATGGGAAGACCATATCAAAATGCATGTAGAAACGGCAATAGACTTTTATATATTGTTTCCCTTTTTTCTTTGTGGTCTATATCAAAATGTGCCGGCTATTCTAAGTAGGAATTGGGAGGACGACCAATTATAGAACATCGTATTTAAAAGGGCACACTTTTGCAAGCTCTACTCCTAGGGTAGGGTTTATGTATATATATTTATATAGAAGTATACATGCATATAATATCGTAAATCATTATAAATAGGGTATGCATATACATGCATATATTATCGTAAATCTTCTTATATGGGTATGTGTGTACATGCATAGATAACTAAATGTCCGTCTCTAACAAATTATTTTGACAAAACTTCAAAAATGATCCCTATGGTTTTCGAAAATATCAAGTTTAATCCCTAAGCTCAAAAAACCTCACGGATCGTCCATGTGGTTTCAAAACTTTTAACAAATGGTCCTTTTCGTTAACTCCGTTAGCTTTTGGCCGTTAAGTGAAGAACATTTTGGTCATTTCACTACTACATTGACCATTTATGAAGTTTTGCCTCATTTAAATATATATATATATATATATATATATATATATATATATATATATATATATATATATATTTATAATTATTTAATATAAAGGGGGCCCACCCACCTATCTCTCTCTCTCTCTCTCTCTCTCTCTCTCTCTCTCTCCACAACAACCCCACCATTATTCCCTTCTTCCCCACTCCACTCCACCCCTTTGTCTTTGTTTTCTCTCTTACATTCACAGGAAGAGCACTTGCAACCCAAAATAAAAAGGGAAAATTCAATCCCTGTTATCATATAACTTCACCTCCATCACATTCGTCTGTAATTTATGATCATCATTATTGCATCATCGTAACCATATTTGTTTGAAGTTTGTTGCTCTGTAACGATTCCACAATACAGTTGCTCCGACTATCACTGCATCATATAATACCCATCGACTCTGACGACACCACCTCCTAAAACTCTAGCGCCGTCGATTTCGATTACATCTCCCAACCACTATCAGCTGCTTGTTGTGGTCATCATTTTGTAGACGCGATAATCACCGCCCTTCCCCATATGTGTGTGCGTGGTTTTTATTGTTTCGTCCTGTGTTTGTGTCTTAGACTGGAAACCACAAGTTAATAGTGAGTAGTTGACCTACGTTCCAAATTACATTGTTGAAATCGTTGTCAACAATCGTGAGTAGAGACCGCAACTACAACACTAGTGGTGGAGCACCATCACAGCCACGTCAGAGAAGTAGAGCTAGAAGATTCAGGCCCATGTTTCTTATCTTTCCTATAAACCTCGTATTATGTTTTCTTCAAAATCTTGTTCTTATTACAGAGAGGATGAAGGCTCTGTAAGAACTCATCTCAAACGCCAACAAGATAAAGGAATTTGGCAGTTACCAGATCGAGATGCTGCTAGATAGATTGGGGCGTTTTGAGTCAATTGAGAGATTAGTGGGTTCCTGTAATGCAACTCAATTTGATTTTACTCAAGAAAACCAAGATTCTACGAATTTTTTCTGGGTTTTGATGTTTATCCCATGGGATTTCGGGTTTGCAATTATGGATCGTCCGTGGTAGTGCTTCTTCACGGGCCGAGACCGGATTCTGAAGATGTGATTCGGTGGACAAATCTGGAGTTTCCGATTTTAGGTTTTCTTTATTTGTGGGTGTGTATGGGGAAGACAATGAGCAGAAAAAGTTGAAACCCAGATGTTGTGAATTGGAGAGTTGTGAGTTGGAGATTTCATTAAGAACCATAGAAGGTAGTTGGGTGTGAGATTTATGGAGCGATTCAAGGGATTTGGGGGATTTGAATGAGTGAGATTTGGTAACACAGCTGTTGCAACTTCCATTGTTGTAGCTTTTTTTAAGATTCCTCCATTGTAAAATGGAGAGAGAGAGAGAGAGATGAGTGGGACCCCTTTAAATTTATTTATTTTTTCTTTTTTTTCCAAAAAAAAAATAGAAAACCTCATAAATGGTCCATGGGTGTTGAAATGACGAAAATACCCCTCACTTAACGGTAGAAGGCTGACAGAGTTAGAAGGAAGGACCAAATGTTAAAAATTTTGAAAACCATAGGGACGACCTGTGAGATTTTTTGAACTTAGGGATTAAACTTGATATATTCGAAAACCACATGGACTATTTTTGAAGTTTTGTCAATTATTTTTTGTTGGCACTGAATCAGTTTATCACAATACATTCTCCAAACCAAAATGTTTGTCTTTTTAGGAATAAATTTATTCAATCTAGTTGGTTCATCACCCACAACATACGTAAAATCTACTATAATAAATGAAGATAATTTTGCCACATGTCAATCTCTAATAAATTTTGACACTTATCATTTTATGATATGTAACAACTCAAATTTTTCAACAAATTTTTTTCATTTTTAAAAACATAAATGTTTCTATTTTAAACAAGGCATAAATAGTTTAATTATTCTGTCAAATACAATTATTCAAAATCCCAAGATCATAAAGACAATCTTCAGTGTGTATCGATCATGCCGGCGCCTTCCCACGGTCCTCGCTAGTACCTGAAATACATGCACAACAACTGTAAGCATAAATGCTTAGTGAGTTCCCCAATATACAACTTACGCACATACGCCTTTCCAGGCCCGACCTTTCGGTCCATGTGTCTCAGGGGACTTCCGTCCCTGCTGGGTAAACCTTCCGGCCTTACCCACGCCGACCTTCCGGTCCATCACACATCATATCGCCTTCCGGCCCATAATATAATCGCCTTCCGGCCCATAACATACATAGCACACATAACAAATAACTTACCACATATAGCATACATATCACATATCATATCCGACCTTCCGGTCACACAGTCAAACCTTTCCGGGTACAATATAGTGAGAAGACTCACCTCGTAGAAGCTGAACGCTAGCAATTCCCGAAATGACTCGTGCACAACCGACGAGCTACAATTTCCCTATAGCATTTCATATCATTAATACTTATATCTTCTAAGTGTGACTATCCCTAAGAAGTCAGACTTAGGTCAACTCTGGTCAACGGTCAACTGTCAACTCGACCGGACTCGGTGAGTACCATGACGACTCGGCGAGTCTGGACGTCTTCCAACTTTCTGAGATTCCTTATCTACTCGTCGAGTACCCTCCTCGACCCGACGAGTTACTCCTGGAAGAATCGCGGGGCCACCCCGACTCCACTCGCCGAGTCTGAAGAACAACTCGGCGAGTCCCAGTAAATCTTCAAGCTACTCGCCGAGTCTGAAGAACAACTCGGCGAGTCCATGCCATGCAGACGAGTAACTGCTTCCTGAGATAGGTCTCGTCCCGAATTTCACACGCATGGGACCTGCTGGACCTCTAAAGGTCCTACTACAAGATTATAGTCGTGGGTAACAGGGCACTACTTCATCTAATCACTAAATGGGTTCTATAAACCCTAATTTCATAAATACATCAATATAGCAGAGCACACACGAATTCTTACCTGGATGATGTATTCTCTGTATTCCCAATCCTCAGAATGTGACCCCTTGCTGCTCCTTTAGCCAATCCTTTCTCTTCCTTGCACAACCACTCTTCTATAACCAACAATGGCCTAAGATCCTTGCTCCAGCTGCACCCAATCGATCTAGGGTTCTTCTCAGAAGGCTAAAATGAACAATGACGGCCAATGAGTCCCTTTTATACGTCCCAAACCTGAACGGTTAGGGTTTCCGCTAAACAGCGTCGACTCGCCGAGTCCATACCTGGACTCGTCGAGTCCAGTCGCGATCCCGCGACCAAGTCTGCGATCCTACGCGGCGAGTCTAGGCCCCAACTCGCCGAGTCCCCTCTTAAATCACCCAAAAACATAATTTAAACAATACCTGAGATTTCGGGCTGTTACATGATATTTTTTAAATAAATAATATTCACATGTCAATTTATGGTTTTTTTAATTTTTAAAATAAGAAAGCCACATAATACTTATACTTGTATATGTAAAGTAAAAAAAATATAATAAATATTATACTAAATTGCAATTAATATGTTTCTTCATTTCTTATTTTAAAATTTTATTTTAAAAAATACTTATTATTTATATTTTAATATTTCATTTTTTTAATCAACTCGTGTAATACACGAGTTTTACAACTAATTATTAATATAGTTACTGATAGAAGACATTGTAACGAGGACTAATGTGGTGTTTGTTTTGGAAGAGATAAAATCTTTTCAGTCTTTTTTCATATTTACGGAATAAGATGTAGATCAAAAGTATTTTTTTCCCATATATTTACTCTTCATAAAAAAATATTGTTTGTTTTTAAAGTCTTCATAAAAAATCAATGTTTTAAAAAGCTCGTCACAGCTCTGCCATGGCACGCCATGACTCCAAGGCTTGTACTTGCCGCCAAACTTTGACAAAATACCGCCTTAAGTCACATATGTATATAAAAATGAATAATAGTAGAATATATATATATATATATATATATATATATATATATATATACAAAATTGTCGTCTTAAGTCACGCTTTACAAATAACGTGGCTCGCCACGACTAAAAAAACTTGAGGCTTGACATTGTCGCCAAGTGACGCCTTATGTTATTTAGAACCTTGTAAAAAAATATGAGTAGTATTGGTGTCAGTGTTGGTGTTAGTTCTTGTTGGAAATCTAATTTTATTAATTTCCAAAAATGGTTTTCTCCATTTTTGAGCACAAATTTTGGAATCTAAATATAATAAAAAAAAAACTATAGATTATATATTCTTATTCTCCTTCGTGATATCTTCGTTTGGATATACCACACGTCCAAAATGGTTAAAATTGAATGAGAAATTACTTTGTCAAAAAAGGGCAATTGGAAAAAAAATAAAGGAGTTAAGTGGGTTTTAAACTCATCTTACATTGGTGGCAGAAAAGGAAATTGGTCTATAACTACAAAGACTAGCTACATTTATAAGACTTATTAGAACCAAGACTCTCTCTTGCACGTGCATGCAGGGGGGTGCAAATGCGAGCCAAATTTGGCTTCGGACCACTAACCTTGTGTGCGGGCATAAATGCACCACCGGTCGACCGAAAAAGTTCAAGGACCTTTTTCAATTATTTCCTTTTGGTTAACTATTACAAAAACGAATTAAAAGCTATTAATCATAGATTTCAGTTTTAATTTCTTGATTAACTGTCTTATTTAATTGTGACAGGTACGATTTTGTTTTGATTACACCAGTTACATTGGGTAGTATAAATATCACGCCTATGTGATTGATTAGATACACCGAATGAAACTAAATACTCTTCCTCTCTTACACTTCCGCTTCATCTTCTCTCTTTTGCTGCAACCAAAATATAATTCGGACCAAGTAAGGGTTCGGATAATCTAGGAGAATTGTTTTTTGTTGTTGTATCATGGGAACAAACACTCATATAGGACGAATTTGTTTTAAGAAAACTGTGTTAAACACAGGCCTTAGTCAACAATTTTAGGGTTTTATTATTTCGTACAATTTTTGGGTTATATTTTCCTAACAGTTCTAGTGGTGACGGAAGTGATGGTGAAAGTGGTGGTAACGAAGGTGAGGGTGGGGTTGGTGGTGGTAGCAAATGTGAGGGTGGGGCTAGTGTTAGCGAAGATGGGGGTGGGGTGGTGGTTGCAAAGGCGGAGGAGGCGGAGGGGATGGTGGTGTTGTCAGTGACAGTGGCGGTTGCGGTGGAGGTGGTGGTGGTGGAAAAAGAATTATTACATTAGAATTAGAACATAGAAAATGTTTTTCAAAAATAAAAGCTATTTTTTTTGTCTTTTAGAAAAGACGTTTTTCATGAGAAAAACAAAATCTTTTCCTAGAATGTCTTTTCTTAAGTTCATAATGCGTAAAAAAAACATTTTTGCTAAAAAAACTCACCTTAACCAAGACAAATTTACCCGTCTATGAGAAAAAAACCAAACGATGCTATAAGTTATACTAAGGCCACAAAATATTCATCTTCATTCACCCTCTAAGATCTTGACATTATGCCCGACAATAATTATTATTTAAGAATTGATTCGTAATAAAACAATTTATGTCGATTTCCAACAAATAAAGTCTAAGGCTGTGTTTGGCGCGTCACAGCTAGCTGATAAGCTAGCTTATTTTTCGAGCTTTTTTATGTTGTCGTGTTTGGTAAGCCAAAAAATAGCTTATAAGCTAGCTTTTTGAAAAACTACTTAGACTAGCTTTTTAGGAGCTTTTTCAAAAATTTTCAAATACACCCCTTAATTAATTATAGAAACACATACTATTGCATGTCATTTTATGTAATTTTATATATTTCAGCTAGCTTTTCAGCTAGTTTTACCAAACGCTATTTTTTATCAGCTAGCTTTTCAGCTATCAGCTAGTTTTTTATTTAACAGCTAGCTTTTCAGCTATCAGCTAGCTTTTCAGCCAACAGATAGCTTTTCAGCTAGTACGCCAAACATAGCCTAAGAAATCTCTTTTGAAGCTGAGTTTTTTCCAACCCCAACATTTGACAAATCTAGTGGCCGAATCATTGCCAACTTTTTTTTTTTGGAAGAAAAGAACTTAAGACAATCTGGTCTCATGCAACTGATAATATGAAATTCTAGACCAAGTGCTTGCAACTTATCCCCTATATCAAAATTCAAAAGGATCAAACCCATGATATGAAAAGAACAAATGATTTTAATCCACAATGAACTAGAATCTTTAAAAGAAATCAACACCGCCAATTTTGAATCAATGCACAATTAAAAGCATACAAACTTACTATACTAAAATCCATATTTATCTTTAGGAGCGAACACTTTTTCCCACTTGATAACTAATCTTCTTTTTGTTTGCTTACCCATCAAAGAAAATTTTACGTCTCTTTGATCACCTTTTGTATGACTTTAGAAGTGGCATAAAATATAACAATGCTACCAATAAAAGACTTCAACAAAGTAGTACGACCTCCAATAGAAAAAGTTTATACCTTCTAATGCGACAACTATTATTATTAGATTCCAACCTTCCACACACAAAATATTTTTTTCCAACCGACAGTATAAGGGTAGCCAAATCTTGACTTTTGCATAAGACATTCTGTCTAAGTCTGATTTTTGTAAATTAATATTCAAACCATAATCCAAGTTGATCTAGTTCAACACCGTAACAATATTTGGAACATTTTTCGACTATTTGTCAAGAAAAAGAACATCACCAAGTAAGTATAAATGAAAATTCGTAAATTCTTTTAACTAACCCGAGCAGGTCGATACAAACTATTTACCACTGCATCTTTAATAGTAACATGAAAACTCTCCATAGCTAAAAATGAAAAGGAAATATGATACGATCTTATTGCCTTAATACTCTTCCCACTTAAAACTCACTACTAGGATACCATTAACCAAAATCAAATAACTTTAGCAAAACTAAAAAAATCCCCATAATGTGGTACATGTATCCCCAACTTAAAAAAATATTTTTTTTTCTTATATGTAAAAAATGATGAATTTAATCTTCTAGTTTTTGTACCAATCAATGACCTCATTAAAAGGTTGTTTGATAGTTGTTTACTATGAAAGATTTGAGTAAGTCAAAGCCTGAGAGTTTGATCGGGTCAAAAGTTTTTAGTGCAATTGTTTCTGACCGAAACCATGTTATTTTATTATGCATCTGACTAACTATGTTGAATGCTTAAAATGATAATTTTAACCTTCCTATTTGTTTTGTGCTGAATAAACTTTATTAGTTTGAGAAAAAAATAAACTATCAACTATCTTGTGTACATTTATAATAAGGGATAATGACTTGAAAGGGTAACGAACTTTCGACTTTTTTCACATTTAGTCACTAAACTTTTTTTCGTTATCTATTTGCCATTGAACTATTGAAACTGTTCACATTTTACCCTTATGACCGGCTGTAACCGGTCATAAGGGTAAAATGTGAACAATTTCAATAGTTTAGTGGCAAATAGATAACGAAAAAAAGTTTAGTGACTAAATGTGAACAAAATTGAAAGTTCGTTTCCTTCTAGAAAGTTCGATGGCTAAATGTGAACAAACTTCCTATTGTATTATATTTTAGCAAATTATTCATTTTTGTTTAATTGTAGCAACATTTGTTGATGAAGAAATCTATAAAATAAAAAAACAAAATGTAACATCCGGATTTCCAGGTATCATAATTTAAGTATTTTTCTTTTGAGTTAAGAAGAGAGTCTCGATGAGTTGACGCCTCAACTCGTCAAGTAAGGTCGCGACTGATGACTCGGATTAATGAATGGACTCGACGAGTCGGTGAGGCGACTCGACGAGTCTGCGCTGTTGGCAGAAACCCTAAATCTTTGGGCCCGAGCTATATTTAAAGGCACTTATGGCCTTCAATTGCGACTACCTTTCCCATAAGTGAGAACCCTAGCGAGCTTGAGTGTGTAGAGTGAGAGGAAGAGCTATCTTGAGCTTTTTGGTGTGATTTTGCAAGAAAGGAGAAGAGTTCCAGCAAGAGGGACCAAGGAAGGTTATTGTTCTGAGTTATTCAAGCAAGGAGCTTCATTCTGAGGTACAAAAATGAACCCCTTTCCTTCCCTATTGTGTAGATTCCATTTTGGGGTTAGGGCTTGAATCACTTCAAACCCCTCTTGCAAGTTTGTGTTATAGATCTGGACCCTTCTAGGTCCAGAGAGCCGAGAATATGAAGCTTTAGTAGAGTAAACCTTGGGGTTTGAAGTTAGGAAACATTTATGGGATTTTTATGGTATATATAGTTACTTTCATCTTACACATAGATATGAAGTATTTTATATAAATTACGTGCTATGTGTGCATATTATTTGAATACTTGTTGTCTATGCTGGATGAACGATTTTATACATGTTTTAAAAATTTTAATGGTATATTTATTTTATATCTACAAATATGTTGCGGATGAAACATGGGTAGATGAAATAGTTGGTGTGTGATGAAATAAAATGATGAGAGATAGGTGATGATAGAAAGGTGATAATAATTAGGTAAATAGATGATGATGAATAGGTGATGTAGGATGAAAGGAGATACCATAACCTTAACCGACAATGTGGCGATGTAGTCATCTACCAGAGTATAGATGGCGACCACGGACTTTTCTAGACAACCCATGAAAACACCAGCAGGCCCATAACCTGTACGTGATGAATTACGAGTTCAGACGATGTTGTAACTACGTATTCATGCGATGATACTCTAACCCCTTACTATGAATTATGAGTTCAGACGATGTTGTAACTACATATTCATGGGATGTCACAAATTCTGCATGCCAAACCAATGATCATAATTCACATTAGTGAGAATGGTTCATTTTTTTGTAAAACCAAAATCATATTGGAAATTTTGATTTTTTATTTTGGAAGTCAAACCATTGGTTTTTTATTTCGGTTTCGGTTTTTTGTTTTTTTTTAAATATATTTTAAGGGTTTTGTTTTTCTTTATTTCATAGATTTCTTCATCAACAAATGTTGCTACAATTTAACAAAAATAATAATTTGCTAAAACATAATACAAGAGGAAGTTTTTTCACATTTAGTCATTTAACTTTTTAGAGGGAAACGAACTTTCGATTTTGTTCATATTTAGTCACTAAACTTTTTTTCGTTATCTATTTGCCACTAAACTATTGAAACTGTTCACATTTTACCCTTATGACCGGTAACAACCGGTCATAAGGGTAAAATGTGAGCAATTTCAATAGTTCAATGGCAAATAGATAACGAAAAAAAGTTTAGTGACTAAATGTGAAAAAAGTCGAAAGTTCGTTACCCTTTCAAGTCATTATCCCTTATAATAATTGAACAAACAAAAGCATCAAAAGTCTCATCAACTTATTTAAAGTATAATGTCGTATAAGAATAAAAGCAAATAGAAGGTTATAACAAGCAAATAAAAGAAAGTACGTATCTATTTCTAGTAAACACATTCGCCCTAAAGAATGTAATTGCTTCACAATTCAATCCTCATCGATATAGGTAGAGTGATACACATGAGAAGGAAACAAATATTCAGTTTCTATGATCAAGAAATGTAAATCATACAATGTAATGAGATTAGAAAAATAATAAGAGGGTAGTATGGTAAAAACTTGAGGCAGCTATGCAACACAACATTTAATTATGTTAAGAAATCAAGACCACATTAAAACAATCTCTTTCAAAAGAAAGGCCACATTAAAAAACACCATCATCTCATTATATTAAGAAGGATATAGGAAAAAAAGAACGAAGGAAAAGAAAAAATGAAAATAAAGAAAATGTGAGAGGCTAGACCTTGAGTCGAGATGATTTTGGAAATGGAGCAGTTAAAGGTTAGGAGTTCTCACCTGAAAAAAATAAAATAATAACATAATTTAAATCAGACGGAGGTTAGGATTTTGTGGTTATGTGACTGAAATAGAGGGTTGCAAAGGAAGTTATCACCAAAGGAAGACGAAGACGCGACATAGTAGTAGGTACTGGCGAAAGAAGGAGATGACGATGGAAACAGAAACGATGGAGGCAAAAGCAATGGAATGATGTATCGTGTCTGGTAAAAATGGGATAACATTCCAAATTAAGCAGTTAACATTTTTTGTTGGACTCGGTAAGACGATAGTGGACCACGTAAGAGGCTAACATGTTGATATTAAAGGCTCATGACCGAATAAGAGGTAACCTGTTACTATACCCAGTAAGAGGTAAATCAAACATGCCCTAACCAACAAAGGGATATCCAAAAAAAATTCGACCTTTAACAAACACTAAGTGTTCATTTCTCACCACACTACCTGCCAATTTCACAAATCTATTAGCTAAAATCCTAGTTATGTCTTTATTTTGGACCCTAATAAAATTTTGTGTCTATAATCCTTTATAAATAACAGGTTTGGCATTTTCAAAATAAGTGTAATAAATGAAAATTTACACCTACCCAAAATATAAATTAGTGTCATGAAATTTCATTACAAATTTGACAATTTCTTTTGTAAAATATTCCAAAACTGTTTCATAACTTTGAAGGAAAAGTCATAAAGTCCTCGCCTTTTCAATGCCACAAGACCAAACTGCACTCTTAATTTCTTTAATCGTGAACCTAGAATCACGCATTTGACTTTGGTACACCGATAGAGGACTTGAATCGATAACTATTATGGCCTGGCCTCAACCACCTTAAATTCAACAAATTTCTCCTTAAAAAAGTACAAGATGTAACTTTCACATGAGACGAGTTTTTAATATACATACCATCCACCAAAAACACCATGAACATTTATTTGATGACGTCTTTGTTGAAGTATGTTGTGTAATAACTTATAATTTTGTCGCATTATTTATCTAATTTAATTTTTTTAATTTTCTCTAAATTGATCACTTCCAAGTACCAATCTCACCAATTTGTTACAATAATATGATGGATTTTTCAATCTCTATCTTTGTAGCAATACGTGTCTCAGTTATTAAATCAACTAGATTAATATACGTGTGTTGCACAAAATATTTTAATATAATTAATATATGTTATTAAAAATAGTTGTGTAGGTATCATTGATTTTGAAATATTTTTTTTACATTGTAGTTACTTTAAATATAGAATATGATAGATATATATTTAAACTAACTCATCTTAAGAGTGTTTATTTTTGGATAATATAAACTTTCATTAACTTTTGATTTTTTGTATTATTACTATTATGATAATTAACCAATTTTGTATATCTATCTTTTAGAATTGTATTATCTTAATAATATATATATATATGTCACACCCCCAAACCTGAACGGCGGAAACGTTCGGGGGCGGATGACTTCATGTGGTAACGTAACAAATGAATACATAGTAAAGAAAGCAATACAACCATCATATATATAATTGAAAGTTTACATTTGTCAAAAGTTACATGTTCAAAACTCAATTACAATATGATGTCAAAATACGAGATTAAACTGGCGCCGCAGCATCCCTTTATCAAAAGCGAAATGAATACCTGAAATTACTGATTCCCTGGGACATACAAGTAATTTTGAAAGAGTAGATCAGCATTTAAGCTGGTGAATTTCATAAGTATTTAAGTGACAATGTTTGAATGAACTGAAATGTTTTATCTTTGTTTGTTTGTGGTTAGAAAATCCAATATTTTCTACTAGTATAAAAGTAGCCTTCACTCAAGACCAATGTTTGTTTCTAAAATGTATGTAAATGTAAAAGAACCAATGAATTTGAAAACCTTGTAAATCAATGCATTTTAATACCCCTTGTGAGTTTTATAACCATACTATTGACTCTGAATGCCTATACACAACGTTCTTCAGGCGTTGGAATGTTATGACGTTTGTCACCCCAAACGGTGGACTGCAGCTAACAGTCAGGGCGCGGGTTTGTCAAGCCCGTATAGATCTATACACAAACACCATGCTCCCCCTCCAAGGGATTCTGGTATATAATACAGGACTTGAAATGTGTACTCGAACGTACATGAAGTTAGTGTCTCACAAATCCGTGGTATAAAAACAGATCTACTTGTTAAAATGTTACGTTTGTTCTTGTACACGAAAGTGAACTTCTTGAAATATGTGATTCTACTACATAAGAGTTAGAAATTTGTTTCGTAAAACCATACCTATTATAGTTTCCAAAAAGCGTGTCTTGTTTGTTTAGAAACATTGAGAAAAGGAATCGCTTGTTTATGAAAGTATAGATTTTTGGGTGTAGAGTCTAGGATAGACAAGAAAAATCTCAGAACAGATTAGTTTATACATGCATTACAACAACATTATATTTTTAAAAGGGAAAATGCTATTGTGACATATGTTATATATATACATATATACATATATACATAAGTTCCTTTAAATGTTTATAAATCGCATGTGATTTGAATATATAACAGTATATAAAAGAATTTCTTTATGTAACGCACGATAATACTCGTGTGTTTTACTTGTAATCCCCCCCTTTGAAAGCATATAAAAGTATTAGACTAATTAAAAGGTTGATTTAGGGGTATGAAACTCACTTGAAAGTTTGAAGATAGCGAGATGGAAAACCGGGCAGAGTTTCGTCTCGGGAAACGGATTTTCCTCGGGGTTCTCGGGAATCTCGGGAGTAAAATCGACCTTCGGGACTTGAGCCAAAAAGACCAGAGCTTCGGGTTTGAACGGACACGGAAAACGAGGCAAAGTTGGGAGAGAGAGAAGAGAAATGAACCCTTTCTTTGGAAACCCTCGCATTCTATTTATAGGAAGGCTGGTCTGCCTCGGTACGCGGGGCGTACGCTCGTACGCGCTGCGTACGCGTACGTCATGCATGACCGAAGCCTCGACTGCCTCGGTTCGGATGGGACGGGTTGTTGGGTTCTCGGGTCGGATGGGACGGGTTGCTGGGGAGGTGGGTCGGATGGGACGCCGGGTCGGATGGGACGTCGGGTCGGACGGGTCGGGCGGGTCGGATGGATCGGATTCCTCGGATATGGCGACGTGGACGATCCGAGGCCAATCCTCTCGGTTACGCGGGGCGTACAGGAGTACGCAACGCGTACTTCGGAGGAGGATGCTGACTCCCCTTCGGATAATATCCGAATTTTGAATTAAATAAATAATTAATTTATTTAATAAACTTCAAAAATCCATATCTTCTTCATACGAACTCTGTTTTCGATGGTCTTTATATCCTCGCGTAGGTGAGACTACGCTCTACAACTTTCGTTTAGACTCCGTCGGCAAATTCCAAAATTATATTTTTATTATTTATTAAAAATCCATCGTGTTTAAGGAATTTCTTAGAAAATTCATAACTTCTTTATCTGATGTCGGTTTTTGCCAGACTTTTTACCGCTGGAATACCATTGTCGAGACCTTCGATTCTCGTTTAGGTCATTCCGGCCAAAAGTCGCTCGATCTCCGATTCGAGTTTTTAGCTGTCTGTCGCTAAGCCGAACTTGGAAAAAATCACATCTTCGCTATATGAAGTCGGATTTGGGCGATCTTTTCACGTACGATTATGTTTCAAAGACATTTAATCATAGAAGGAAATTAAGTAGAACTTATTTATACATGTTATTATGAAGGTAACTTATTATTATTCAGAAGTGGTTACAATACTTGACTCATTTTGGTCGTTACAAAGAGTTGAAATATCGGGTTGTCACATCATCCCCCCGTTAGAGAGAATTTCGTCCCGAAATTTAAAGTAGCAAAGATGCTAGTGAACCTGAAAGAGATGAGGGTACTTTTGTTTCATCTGATCTTCGCGTTCCCATGTGAATTCAGGTCCCCGCTTGGCGTTCCAGCGAACCTTCACGATGGGTATGCGACTTTGTTTTGTTTGTTTGACCTCTCGGTCCATGACTTCTACTGGTTCTTCCACAAAGTTGAGGCTCTCGTTGATCTCGATCTCGTCGAGTGGAATAACAAGAGTCTCGTCGGACAGACACTTTTTCAAGTTTGAGACGTGGAAGGTTGGATGGATGTTACTAAGTTCGTGCGGTAGGTTAAGCTTGTAAGCCACAGGGCCGATTCTGGCAAGAATCTCGAAAGGCCCTATGTATCTTGGATTTAGTTTCCCATGCTTTCCAAATCGTATTAAACCCTTCCACGGTGAGACCTTTAATAAGACGTGGTCTCCTACCTGGAATTCTAAAGGTTTCCTCCTTTGGTCAGCGTAGCTTTTCTGTCGGTCTCTTGAGGCCTTCAATCGTTCACGAATCTGAACGATCTTCTCTGTTGTTTCACGTATGATCTCCGGACCTGTGAGAGTGCTTTCAGGAACTCTTCCTCTAGCTAACTGGGTATCGCCAACTTCAGTCCAGCACAGAGGGGATCTGCACTTTCGACCATAGAGGGCTTCAAACGGAGCAGCCTTTATGCTTGTATGATAACTATTGTTGTATGAAAATTCGACAAGGGGTAAATGAATATCCCATGCCTTACCAAAGTCAATCACGCAGGCCCTCAGCATGTCTTCTAAAGTTTGTATTGTTCTCTCACTTTGTCCGTCTGTCTGTGGGTGGTAGGCTGTACTCATGTCTAGCCTAGTTCCCAGGGAACTTTGTAGTGACTGCCAGAATCTTGAAGTGAATCTACTATCTCGATCGGAGATAATGGATATTGGAACACCATGCAGTCGCACTACTTCCCTTAAGTAAGTTCTTGTAAGCTTCTCCATTTTGTCAGTCTCTTTGATGGGTAGGAAATGTGCGGATTTGGTCAATCTGTCGACAATGACCCATATGGTATCGAGTCCACTTGTCGTCTTGGGTAACTTGGTTATGAAGTCCATAGTAATCCGCTCCCATTTCCATTCCGGTATCTCGGGTTGTTGTAGTAGTCCTGACGGTTTCTGATACTCGACCTTAACCTTAGCGCAAGTAAGACATTTACTCACGAAGGTAGCAATTTCTGCTTTCATGTTAGGCCACCAGTACAGTTTCTTAAGATCCAGATACATTTTATCTGAACCCGGGTGAACGGAATATCTTGAATTGTGAGCCTCGGTCATGACTACGTATCTGAAACCACCATGATTTGGGGTCCAGATTCGGTCCATGAGATAGTAGGCTCCGCCACCCTTGACTTCTAAATTCTTCTCCATTCCTCGCAGGGATTCACCCGCCACATTTTCAGGTTGCAAAGCTTCCATTTGTGCTTCTTTAATTTGTGTGGATAGGTGGGAATGGATAGTCATGGTCAGAGATTTGACCCTCCGACCAGTGTATTCCTTTCGACTGAGGGCGTCGGCTACTACGTTGGCCTTGCCAGGATGATAACGAATTTCGCATTCGTAGTCATTCAGTAACTCAACCCATCGTCGTTGTCGCATGTTGAGTTCCTTCTGATCGAAAATGTGTTGAAGGCTCTTGTGATCGGTGAATATAGTACTCTTTGTTCCGTATAAGTAGTGCCTCCAGATCTTCAGAGCAAATACCACTGCTCCTAACTCGAGGTCGTGTGTCGTATAGTTCACTTCGTGTGTCTTAAGCTGTCGGGAGGCATAAGCGATAACCTTCCCTCTTTGCATAAGAACACAACCAAGTCCTTGATTTGAAGCATCGCAATACACTACGAAGTCTTCTATCCCTTCGGGGAGGGATAGTATCGGTGCGGTGCACAAGGCCTGTTTTAGTGTCTGGAATGCCTTCTCTTGTTTCGCTTCCCAGTCAAAGGCCACTCCTTTCTGGGTTAATGAAGTAAGAGGTTTCGCAATGCTCGAAAAGTTCTTTATGAATCTGCGATAGTAGCCAGCTAGACCTAGAAATTGACGAATTTCTGTAGGTGTCTTTGGTGCCGACCAGTTCTCAATAGCCTTAATTTTGGAAGGGTCCACGTGTATACCTTTCTCGCTAACAACGTGACCTAAAAATTCGACTCTTCGAATCCAAAATTCGCATTTAGAGAACTTCGCATATAGTTTCTCCGTTCGCAGTGTTTCTAGGACTTTTCGTAGGTGTTGACTATGCTCTTCCTCACTTCGAGAGTAGATAAGTATATCATCGATAAAGACGATGACGAACTGATCCAAGTAAGGGCGGCATACCCTATTCATTAGGTCCATAAATACTGCTGGTGCATTGGTTAATCCGAACGGCATCACCACGAATTCGTAGTGTCCATAACGAGTTCGGAAGGCTGTCTTTGGAATGTCCCCCTCTAGAACTCGTAATTGGTGATATCCGGATCGCAGGTCTATTTTGGAGAAGTAGTTCGCCCCTTGAAGTTGATCGAATAGGTCGTCGATACGGGGTAGAGGATAGCGGTTCTTGACAGTAAGTTTGTTCAGCTCTCTGTAGTCGATGCACATACGGAACGATCCGTCTTTCTTCTTTACAAACAAGACCGGTGCTCCCCAAGGTGAGAAACTTGGTCTTATGAATCCTTTATGAAGGAGTTCATTAAGTTGGCTGGAAAGTTCCTGCATCTCTGCTGGTGCAAGACGATAAGGCGACTTCGCTACAGGGGTAGCTCCTGGAATTAAGTCGATTCTAAACTCGACTTGGCGTTGCGGTGGTAATCCTGGCAGTTCTTCTGGAAAGATATCGGGAAAGTCGCGTACTACCGAGATGCTCTTGATGTCCTTCAGTTCTTGACTTGTATCGACGATGTGCGCTAGGAATGCTCGACAATCCTTCCGCAAGCACTTTCGAGCTTGGATACACGAAATGATGCGAAGGTTTGCACTAGATTTGTCGCCGTAGATAACTAATGTTTCGTTGTTTGGGAGGTTAAGACGGACTGCTTTCTCAAAGCACATGATGTTGGCGCGAAGAAGGCTCAACCAATCCATGCCGACTATGACGTCGAAACTTTTAATTTGAACCGGCATGAGATTGATTGGGAAAGAATGGCCGTCTAATGTTAACGTACAGCCCATGTATATGCAATTTGTGTTTTCGGTTTTTCCATTGGCCATCTCTATAGTGAATGATTTTTCTAACTTGCTAGGTTTAGGTTTAAGTAAATGAATAAAGTTTTGACTCACGAAACTTCTCTCCGCTCCACTATCGAATAATATGCATGCGTATGAATTATCGAGAAGGAACGTACCAGCAACAATAGTTGGGTCAGCTACAGCTTCGTTATGGCCTATTGCCAAAACTCGTCTCACACCTCCGGTGCCTGCTGCCTTAGGACAGTTTCTCTGGTAGTGGCCCACCTCGCCACAACCGTAGCAAGCCTGCCCTACACCCGCACCGGGAATTTGAGTGATCGGCTTTGCGGGTTCCTTGCAGAAACGGGCTGTGTGCCCTTTCTGGCTGCAGTTGGCGCACTGCATAGCTCGACAAAGTCCATGGTGGTGGTAATTGCATTTGGTGCATTTTGGGAGGTTGCCTATATAAGGCTTTGTTGGGTAGGTATTTGTAGGGGCTGTAGCAGGTACAGTGGCAGCATTTACTGACACCAGCTGTTTCTTTGCGGATTCTTGGGAAGATCCACCCTTCCCTTTAATCCATGCCCTCTTCCTGCCATTGTTATTGTTGTAGTTGTTGTAGTTGTTGTTTGCTTTCTGTGGGGCTGGTGCAGAAGTGGTTGAGTTCTGATGACCTCCGTAGTCGATCAGAGATTGTGCCAGTTCCTTAGCACTTTCAAAGGTGTCAGGTTTAGAAGCTAACACGCTTGATCGCATTTGGGGCGTCAGTCCCCAGATGTACCTTTCTATCTTCTTGCTCTCGGGAGCAATCATATCTGGACAAAGGATTGCCAGCTCGCAGAATCTGTTGGTATAAGTAGCGATGTCGGTACCAACCATTCTGAGAGTCCATAGCTCGTGTTCAAGCTTTTGAATCTCTCCCCGTGGGCAGTATTCTCTCATCATCATGGCCTTCAAGTTCTCCCAGCTTATGGAGTTTGCCACGATTAGGGTGAGTACTTTAACGTGGCCATTCCACCAAGTTAAAGCTTTATCGAGAAGGGTGAAAGTTGCAAATTTGACCTTGCTGTGCTCGGGGCAGGAGCATATTTCAAAGACTGCCTCCGTCCTTTCGATCCACTGCCTCAGGGCCATCACACCACCAGTACCATAAAACATCCGGGGCTTGGCATTAGTGAAGTCCTTATAGGTGCATTCTCGAGGTGGTCCATGACTCTCGCCATGGTTGGATAGGTGTGTGCCAGATCCCGAGCCATTAGTACTCGAGTTATTGATCTGTGACATGGCAGCTGCCACTGCCGCGGTGACTGCTGCTTGAAACATAACAACATCAAATTGAGGTGGTGGAGGTGGTGGTGGTATAGGTGCTTCCTCACCATTGTTTCGCCTTGGATTCCTACGCGGAGGCATCCTTCAACTATAGATTGAAAAGACAAGGATAAGAATTTCATAGGATGGAAAAAAATGTATGTGTCTCATGAACTAAATCGCTATAGTTCAACAACAGATGAAAGTATAAGTCTTAAAATAGAAAAATGAAAGTTATTTGTAAGACTGAAGGTATGAAACGAGTGTTTGGGTTCACAAAGACCATTCAATGTTCGAACGAAATACTCTACATAGTAGTAATAGTGCCACTTATATTAATATAAAAGTTGTTACAACGATCATGAAAATTTGACCCCCATAAGGGTCTCCGATTACAAAGTTCGAGAAATTTAAAGACTTTTAGCCGAGGTCCTAAGCTATAACAAAATTTGAGTCCTAGACAAGCACTACTTGCGTCGAAGGTTGCGCTTGGAGCTTGACTCCGTATCTGATTGCTTTGACTCCATTAGACGCCTATCGAAAGCGGCTTGTTGTTCCCTTAGTTCGGCGAGGGCTGCAATCATTTGCGCTTGAAACGATTCAGCTTGGAATTGGGCGTTGTCTTGCATCTTGTCCAGCCTACGGATGTCAGAAGTGTGAACCTGCACTTCCACGTTGATATCCCGGAGTCGACTAGCTTGTACTCCAAACTGATAGGACTGATTGACTAACTTACCCACCATTACCGGGAGTGCTCGATCAGCCGAACCTCCGCCGCGGACATCATAGAAGTCCCGGCACATGCCGTAGGGAGGGCGTAGGTTTTGCTGTTGGCTCCAATGGTGGAGGTGACTTCCCCAGACGGGAGTCGGTCCTTGAAAGTTCCTTACGAAGACGAGAGGTTGAATGGGTGGTGGATCGATAACTTCCGGCTCTGAGTCGGTACCGGAGTCATCACCCACTTCTATGGGTTCCTCGTCCTCTTCGGGATCATCTTCGATCCATCCTCCGTTGCCTTGGTTGGGAAAGTAGGGGTCGCCAGGGTGGTGAAATCCAGCCATTTGACTGTACGAGAAAAAAGGGGTTATAAGAATTGAGTAAAGCCGGAACATGTAAAACATGTAAGTTAAACTAGTTTAGATAGCAAATACTCCTATAGTAATTAAGTGCTTGTGTTTGATTCTTGTAATGGTTTGGTAAGTTTTGACTTGTTGCTTACTACGATCATTCCTCGATATACGTTGGTCCAATCTTGGGCAAATATAGTTGATCACGCTATATTTGTCCAAAATCTGATTACATATATCGAGTCCCAATCGTAGTGTCAACTTGTCTAAATACTTGTATAGTTGTATAACATGAAAATAGTTCGTGGTATGCATGTATTTGTACTTAAATGAACTACCAATTTAAGTTGAACGAAATGCTGCTTAAGTGTAAAAAGAAAATTTGTTTTGTCAGAGAGTATTAGTCCCTTAAGCATTTATAGTTTGTATATCTTATGTGGTTCGATATACTTAGTTCACTATAAACATTGCTCTGATACCAATCTGTCACACCCCCAAACCTGAACGGCGGAAACGTTCGGGGGCGGATGACTTCATGTGGTAACGTAACAAATGAATACATAGTAAAGAAAGCAATACAACCATCATATATATAATTGAAAGTTTACATTTGTCAAAAGTTACATGTTCAAAACTCAATTACAATATGATGTCAAAATACGAGATTAAACTGGCGCCGCAGCATCCCTTTATCAAAAGCGAAATGAATACCTGAAATTACTGATTCCCTGGGACATACAAGTAATTTTGAAAGAGTAGATCAGCATTTAAGCTGGTGAATTTCATAAGTATTTAAGTGACAATGTTTGAATGAACTGAAATGTTTTATCTTTGTTTGTTTGTGGTTAGAAAATCCAATATTTTCTACTAGTATAAAAGTAGCCTTCACTCAAGACCAATGTTTGTTTCTAAAATGTATGTAAATGTAAAAGAACCAATGAATTTGAAAACCTTGTAAATCAATGCATTTTAATACCCCTTGTGAGTTTTATAACCATACTATTGACTCTGAATGCCTATACACAACGTTCTTCAGGCGTTGGAATGTTATGACGTTTGTCACCCCAAACGGTGGACTGCAGCTAACAGTCAGGGCGCGGGTTTGTCAAGCCCGTATAGATCTATACACAAACACCATGCTCCCCCTCCAAGGGATTCTGGTATATAATACAGGACTTGAAATGTGTACTCGAACGTACATGAAGTTAGTGTCTCACAAATCCGTGGTATAAAAACATATCTACTTGTTAAAATGTTACGTTTGTTCTTGTACACGAAAGTGAACTTCTTGAAATATGTGATTCTACTACATAAGAGTTAGAAATTTATTTCGTAAAACCATACCTATTATAGTTTCCAAAAAGCGTGTCTTGTTTGTTTAGAAACATTGAGAAAAGGAATCGCTTGTTTATGAAAGTATAGATTTTTGGGTGTAGAGTCTAGGATAGACAAGAAAAATCTCAGAACAGATTAGTTTATACATGCATTACAACAACATTATATTTTTAAAAGGGAAAATGCTATTGTGACATATGTTATATATATACATATATACATGTATACATAAGTTCCTTTAAATGTTTATAAATCGCATGTGATTTGAATATATAACAGTATATAAAAGAATTTCTTTATGTAACGCACGATAATACTCGTGTGTTTTACTTGTAATCCCCCCCTTTGAAAGCATATAAAAGTATTAGACTAATTAAAAGGTTGATTTAGGGGTATGAAACTCACTTGAAAGTTTGAAGATAGCGAGATGGAAAACCGGGCAGAGTTTCGTCTCGGGAAACGGATTTTCCTCGGGGTTCTCGGGAATCTCGGGAGTAAAATCGACCTTCGGGACTTGAGCCAAAAAGACCAGAGCTTCGGGTTTGAACGGACACGGAAAACGAGGCAAAGTTGGGAGAGAGAGAGAAGAGAAATGAACCCTTTCTTTGGAAACCCTCGCATTCTATTTATAGGAAGGCTGGTCTGCCTCGGTACGCGGGGCGTACGCTCGTACGCGCTGCGTACGCGTACGTCATGCATGACCGAAGCCTCGACTGCCTCGGTTCGGATGGGACGGGTTGTTGGGTTCTCGGGTCGGATGGGACGGGTTGCTGGGGAGGTGGGTCGGATGGGACGCCGGGTCGGATGGGACGTCGGGTCGGACGGGTCGGGCGGGTCGGATGGATCGGATTCCTCGGATATGGCGACGTGGACGATCCGAGGCCAATCCTCTCGGTTACGCGGGGCGTACAGGAGTACGCAGCGCGTACTTCGGAGGAGGATGCTGACTCCCCTTCGGATAATATCCGAATTTTGAATTAAATAAATAATTAATTTATTTAATAAACTTCAAAAATCCATATCTTCTTCATACGAACTCCGTTTTCGATGGTCTTTATATCCTCGCGTAGGTGAGACTACGCTCTACAACTTTCGTTTAGACTCCGTCGGCAAATTCCAAAATTATATTTTTATTATTTATTAAAAATCCATCGTGTTTAAGGAATTTCTTAGAAAATTCATAACTTCTTTATCTGATGTCGGTTTTTGCCAGACTTTTTACCGCTGGAATACCATTGTCGAGACCTTCGATTCTCGTTTAGGTCATTCCGGCCAAAAGTCGCTCGATCTCCGATTCGAGTTTTTAGCTGTCTGTCGCTAAGCCGAACTTGGAAAAAATCACATCTTCGCTATATGAAGTCGGATTTGGGCGATCTTTTCACGTACGATTATGTTTCAAAGACATTTAATCATAGAAGGAAATTAAGTAGAACTTATTTATACATGTTATTATGAAGGTAACTTTTTATTATTCAGAAGTGGTTACAATACTTGACTCATTTTGGTCGTTACAAAGAGTTGAAATATCGGGTTGTCACAATATATATATATATATATATATATATATATATATATATATATATATATATATATATATATAGGGAGTGGTTCAAATGAGAACCAAAAAAGGTTAAGAACCGTAAGAACCTCTAACTTTAGATGTTTATAAAGGGTTTAGGGTTAAGAACCTTAAACCCTAAACCCCCTAAACCCCAAACCCTAAACCCTAAACCCTAAACCCTTTATAAACTTCTAAAATTAGAGGTTTTTACGGTTCTTAGCCTTTTTTGGTTCTCATTTGAACCTTTACCTATATATATATATATATATATATATATATATATATATATATATATATATATATATATATATATATATATCCAAACATGCTTTTGTTCTCTAACAATAGTAGTTTGATATATTATTTTTTTCCTCGTAAAATATATTAGTAAATACTTTTTTCCATTCACCTACACAAATAAAAATTTACAATATATAATATCTGTTAACTTTGAAAAAAAATACCTAATTACACGTTTACATAGAGACAAATGTGAGTAATGAAGTCATTTTACCTAGAGAATATCACACCATCGAATATACTTCATGTCGGTATGATTGACATGTGGATAAGTCAGATTTCAGGTTATCTGTTTGATGTTTATCACTTAACCGAATCGTATTACTTATGTTAATCCGTTTTTTGGTTATTTGGTCCAGTTTGAACAAATTCGTTTTCGTTACTCGAATAACTTACTAAATCCAAATTGTTGCATTCGTCTTCCCTTAATCTCATCAACTTGTTTAATATCATCTTCGTTATTATATTTTGCCGGCCATTAACTTGGTCAACCTTTGTATTCGCGTACATCAAGTCATGTGAATATATCATATATCATATATTAATATTGAGATATACTATATAGAGTAAAACGTATGTAAATACTTATTTGAGTAAAATTAAATCACCCAAGTCATGTGCTTTAATTAATTAATTAAACATTATACTATAACTTTTTCTAATTAAAAGTAATTATATAAATAATCATCACATTTTAAAATTATAACGAATTTACTCAAGTGAAAAAAAAAATTAAGCACACAGGCTTAATAAAAAATGCTCTAAGAATGAGCAATCTTGTCATTCTACTCAATTGGAAGAATTAATAATTAGAATCCTAATTATTATTAGAAAGTAAAAAAAAAAATCTTGTAGGTATAGGAATATATGGTTGAGATGTATTATGACTTTAGATTTTGGTTTCACTGGAGATGTGAGAAACAACCCATGAAAACACACAAATAAAATACAAAAAATTTATCAAAAGTTAGAAAAATATTAATAAGAAGAATAAAAAGAATACATGTATGAAATCAATAACAAACCTTATAACAAAAGAATCCAAAATTTTTAGCGACAATACATCCATTGGTATTCTCTACAAGGAAATGACATTATGCATACATATAGGTAAAGATATTATGAGGAATCCTTTAGACTGCAATGGTCATGAAATGCCATTAAGTATATATAAGGTAAAAAACGAACATGATTTAATCAATTTGTTTCATAAAATACCATTAACTATATATAAATTACAAAACTTCTGAATGATTGTCATTAATTATGTGAAAAATGAAAAGTTTTGGAGGTTTCAAATGCATATGATGCAAGAGAAAATGTCTCCTTTATAAGTATACTAGGTGAATACCCGCGCGTTGCGCAAAATACAACAATATATTTGAAATCTTTACAAATATATGGTTTTTTTTTAATATTTCAATGAAGTTGTTGTTAGCTTTTTTATAATACATTTTATACTAAGTTGGTATAAACATTGTTCGTTTTGAGTTATATGATAATCTAAACATCTTTTAAAATTCTATAATCTTAATTGTCTCAATGACCTCTACCTGCAGGTTACTCATAAATATAATTAAATATAATAGATGATTTAACGATACTTTTAGTTGCTATTATGATTAGTTAGTTTTAAAAAGTTTATTTTGTTTAAGATTTTAATTTCTATCATTGTAATTTATGTAAATATTAAACATTCTTTTTGTTTTTAAAGGTAACAGTAAAATTTATATATATAATGTTACTTTTAACAATTATAGTTGTAAGTTATTTAAAATAACGTATTTGGAAACTCTTAATTATTTTAATTTGGTTTCAAAATTTTAATTTTTTTAAAATTTATATGATGAATATTGTTAGTTTCATTTATTGTATTTATTTAAAACAACAAACATTGTTTTTTATTTTTAAAGATAACATTATAATTTTTTATATAATATTACTTTTAACGGTTCTTATTATAAGTTATTTTTAAGCTATTTATTTGAAAATTCTTAATCATTATAAAATATAGTTTCATGGTTTTTTTTGTTAATTTAGGATTATAATTTAGGTTTAACACTATAACTTATAACTTTTAACTATTTATAAAATAGTCTCTTGATCTTTTTTTTCAAGTTTAACTGAAACTTTGATTTAAGTTAACCAATTAACATTATATTGGAATTAATAATTTAACTATTTTGCATAAAATCATAAATTATACAAAAGTTGTGACTTTAAAAATGACAATTATTCACATACGACAACATATCTAAACTAATAAGTTAACTATAATAGGTTAAAAAATTAAAGTTCTAATTTTATAAATAGAAGTAAAATATGATATTTTAATATTGTACTTAAGTTATGATTAGCATTTAGTTTTTACATTAATTTAAGATTATTAGCCAATTTATAATAATTATTGGAAAGAAATTGAAAAGTCATGAAGGTTTCAAATGCATGTAGTGTAAGTAACAATGCCTCTTTTATAAGTATACTAGGCGAATGTCCATACGTTGCGCAGAAACACTTATATATATATATATATATATATATATATATATATATATATATATATAATATAACAGTAACATTGCTGTTAAATTTGATATAATAATTCGTATACTAAATTGATATAATATATTGATTATTTTGATTTATAAGATAATATATACATCTATTATAACTGCATAATCTCAACCGTTTAAATGACTTCCACCTGCGAGTTACTTATGAATAAATTAAATATAATATATGGTTTAATATTATTTATAGTTGTTCTTGTTAATTAATTTTTCAAAAATTTATTTGCTTAACGTTTTAATTTCTATTAGTATAGTTATTTAAAATATCAAACATTGTTTTTTGATTTTAAAGGTAACAATATAATCATTTATATAGAGTTATTTTTAACTATTGTTATTGTAAATTATTTTAAGCTACTTATTTGAAAACTTTTAACGATAATATAAATATATTTAGGAAATGTTTTAGTTAAATTGAGATTATAATTCAGTTTTTTTATTTAGCACTATAATTTATCACTTTTAACTATTTGCAAAATATTCGTTGGGTTTTTTTAAGCGGAACTGACATTTATATTTAAGTTGACACTGTAATGTTATACTTAAATTAACAATTTAAGTATTTTGTCCAAACTATTCAAAAGTTGTTGTTGTAAACTGATAATGGTTTACAAACAAAAACATATTAAATCTAATAAATTAAGTATAATTTGTTAAAAGTTAAAGACATAACTTTAAAAGTAGAAGTAAAGATGTTATTTTAATATTTAAATTTAGTTTATTTATAATTACACTTTAGGTTTAATATTTATTTAACCTTATTAACCAATTTATAATCATTTTTAGAAAGACACTACAATTTATTACTTTTAACTATTTAAAAAATATTAGTTGGTTTGTTTAAGTTAAACAAAACTTTATATTTAAGTTGATCATATAATGTTATATTTAAATTTATAATTGAAGTATTTATACAAATTGTTCAAAAGTTGTAGCTTTAAAATGATAATGGTTTACACACAACAATATATTAAAACTAAGAAATTAAGTATAACATGTTAAAAGTTAAAAAAACATAACTTTATAAGTAGAATTAAAGATATTCCTTTTATATTGAAATTTAGTTTATATATGATTACACTTTAGGTTTCATATTTATTTAATCTTATTAACCAACTTATAATCATTATTAGAAATAAATTGAAAAGTCATGGGAGTTTTAAAAGAATGTGGTGAAAAGAAAAATGCATTAAAGTTTTAAATGAATGTGGTGAAAGGAAAAATACTTCCTTTATATATATATATATATATATATATATATATATATATATATATATATATATATATATATATATATATATATATATATATATATATAATATGACATTGATTTTCTTCAAAAACTCATATTTCAAACCATGTTTTTTCGAAAATGAATTTTAGACCTTTATATTGGTTTTTAAACCTATAAATTTATTCTTAACTACAATCACATTGTTGCCCACCATTTTCGACAATTTTTTTCCTAAGTAGAATTAACAAGTTCTTCAAATCCTTCCACTTGCATCCAAAGAATGAAACAACATAAAATGAATATACCCATAATTTAACATCTCACTTTCAAGGATAATCGAATTATGATATGGTAATTTTTTGACATATTAAAAAGATTTTTTGAGATGATAAATTGATCTAGTTTACTCACCTGTGTACCATTTTTATTAATACAATTATAGTCTCTCCCACCTATATGAACATGTATCCAAGTTGCATGTTGAATAAAATTATTAAAGAAATTAGCAGATCTTTGAAAAAAATGTGATTTAAACCTTTAGGATTGATCACGAGCTTTATTAAAATCATTGAATATGTACTACCTTTTCCTTTGATTGATAAAAAAAATAATAGTAGGCCATAAACCTCTTTTACTACCCTTGTCTTAAGGAGAATGCACATTGATAATCTAGATCGTAACATTACAGTTAATCAATTTCACTTCCACTATCACACAATCATCCATACATGTAACAACAGTTTCAGTAAAAGTAAATGGATCACAAACTAGAATAATGTCTTCCAAATGTCCTCATGTTCTAGTGCATGCAAAATCAAACTTGAAACTTACCTACATCATCTTCAATTAAAACATGCCAATCCTTTTGATTATATTTTCTTGAACACCCAAAATTTAACCTCATGTACAACACACAAGTTGTTTGTTCAACCCCTTGTCTTTCTACCTCTCACCCACAAATGTTTATAGACACAATAATAATCTATATCATGCAACCATGGTTGAAATTCATATTCAAAACAAACAAACCCCTCCCACTGACCTTTTATATATAAAATATATCATGCAACCCTGGTTGAAATTTGGTAGCCATGTTCTTTTATTTAAAATTTTCTTCTTCATTGGAATCTTTAACAATATATACATCCACTTTTTCAATATATGCAAGAAGAAATTATCATAGAACGTCATACCATGATCCAGGTGTTTGCTTTAGACCATATATTTCATTGTCTGGAATGTATTAGAGGATTGGAATTTTGGTATGTTCGTATCAAGGAGGTTGTTTGATACATACCTTTTCTTTTAGTACTCTAATCAAGAAAGCACACTTAAATTTTATTTGCTATACTTTAAATTGCATTGTTGTATCATATGCAAAAAACATTATAATATATTTAATTATTTCCATAAGAGAAAAATTCAACTCATAATGTATGATCTCTTGTTGATAACTACTTGCAAGGTTTGATAACTACAATATATCACATCCCACTCAAACTATACAATTAAAATGCATAAAACAAGTTGGATATGAGGTTAAGAATTAACACGTCTAAATACACACCATTACAAGGAAAAGTTTTGAAATTTTGAGTAAAGAACTTAATAACGAGATTGTAACATCCATAAAAATCATGATAAATTTAAACTTTTTAAAACGAAACAAACTTATAAATTGTTTACAATCATAGTTTTCAAAACAAGTTCAACATCAGAGTCTCCAAAACTCATAAGTCAAAACATGAGGATGTGTACGGTTACGCATTCGCATTCGCACAATCATCTGAAATGTCTGAAACATAACCCAAAACTGTAAGCCATCACTTAGTGAGATTCCCTAAAGTACCAACACATAACATAAGCATAATACAAACAACATGCATACAGAGCCTTTAGCCTGACTGGAATGCCCCACTTGCCTACAGTTTATTGGGTACGCTCACAGAACCTTCAGCATGACATGTAAGCCTCACCGGGGCTTCAGCATATCTTGAACATTCTCCGGTCCTTCGGCCTGACTAGTACGCCTCTCGGGCCTACAGTTTATCCGGGATGCCCTGGGTCTCTTGGCCTTCAGTCTACAATGGTCTGCCTCAATCCAACCACACATAAGCCATGTCGACATATACATAATAGTTAAGCATACATATAACCAGTCAAGAGACAATTAGACAGATCTTACAGATCACTAAGCATAGCATCATCCTATATACAAGGATACATATCTAACAGATCACTACAAAATATCAATGTGTAATAAACTAGGATAACAATCCAATGGGCCGACTTTCGTGCTTTCGACCCAAAACTATAGTGAGGAAAAGTCACCCCGCAAACTGAACAGAAGCTGATGAGGTCTTGACTCTGAATCTAAACTCTCTAACTGACACCTATTCCCACCAAATGACCAATTTCAATCAAAATCCCAAAATACCCTCAAATTCAAACTTGGTCAAAGTTAACTGGTCAAACCGACTAGGTCAATTGAGTCAACCCAACCGAGTTAACTCGACCGAGTCTACTCAGGGCATGTATGCGGGGTGTATAATCGAGGTACATTAGGCATATGCAACTTCACATGATGACCACCATCGGGGTGGTTGACCTCGTACGTGGTGCGTACTCCAAGTACGCGGGACATACCCTCGCAAGTCCCAAAACTCCATTAAGTGCTTAATGGCTTAAGCTCTAACATCCATAATTCAGATCCATGGCTAAAATCCTCCTAAGATTCATAAAGTCTCCAACTTTATGACCTAGCATCTCCAATAAGTGCTTAACACAAGGTCTTATTCCATTAAGATATTCTACAAGATACATGAAGCAAAACTAACCATTTGGAACCCATTTTTATGACTTAAGACTCCTCATAGGGTCTGAATGGACAACTCAAAGGTCAAGAACATGCTATATTCAAGATCTAACATTTTGGGACCTAAAAACCTCCATAAAACAACCAAAACTAGATCTATGAGATAGAGGGATCAGGTTGCAAGCTTTTTACCTTAGAATGGTTGCAAATGAAGTACAAATCCCAGATCAAAGGTGCTTCACTCCTCCAGGATGAGCATGGATTTCTTCCTTCTTCTTCTAAAAACACAAATATACACTTTTAGGCTAGAATGGCTTCTTAAGGTGAGTTAGGGTTGCAAAACGTCTCAAGAGGGATGGAGGCTGATGAGGTGAGGGGAAATGAGGTTATAAGGATGCTCATATATGAGCTAAACCCTAAAAACTAGGGTTTCCATATCTAGCAAGTATGTCCTGTGTATGCTGATGTACGCCTAGCGTACTAGGGCGTGCCCTAGTACCCTAAGCTTACGCACGTATACATGAAGTACTCATATTCCTCTCAAATTACAAAAAATGCTACTAGGGCTTCCAATGAACATTTTCTTCTACTTAGCGACTAAAATGCAACATAATTAAAATATAGGGTTGAAATTAGAAGTACCTCACCATTGGGAGGTTACAATTATAATATATTGCGGAAACATAAGTTAATCTCAAATGATCTTTGTTATCTCAACAATAAAAGTTAGATTGCGAAAAAGTAAGGAATGTAAATAGCAACAAGTTATATCAATAAGCATAAACAGGTAGACACTTATTTGAATTGTAACATGGTTTCCATTCAAATACAAGTTAGTAAATGATGAACAACTTAACTGAAAAGGGACTCAGATAAATTATCAATCAGATAACTTTAGATAGTATAGAGATGAAGATATCTTGTATTGATAAGATCTGGATTGGTACATAAACATGAAGAGGATCACTCTATTTATAGAGGTCCAAAAGTTATGAAGAAATAATAAACTATTACAAAGCTACTGACTCCGGTGACTCTAAAAGGTACACCAGATAATACAATGTTTACACGCATAGTCAGTTAAACTAACTTGTTTCAGTCTTCATGTTCAAAAGATATATGTGGGTCTTTTCTTCTTGTCTTCAGGTTCTACTGATGGTTAAAAGTCTTCGACATTCTCCTCTTTGCTTCACAAAAGCATTCGCTCTTCGGGTCCTTCTTAGACGATGAGGGTCACTTTCTTGTGTCAACAGAAAATACATGCACCATTTTTAGAAACTAAATTGCACCATTGTTATTATCAAAACCATAGTGAGAACATTGTCTAAATAAAGAATGTAATGAAATTATGTTCCTTTTCATTTATGACGAATAACAACAATTGCTTAAATCAACACTAACCATAACTAGACTATGAAGCTTCAATATGATCTTTCCAACCAATGTAAGAAATGACCCTTCTCCAGTTGTATGAGTGGTTCGATCTATTCAAGCTTAAGATTTCATTCTGTTGTTCCTGTAATACCGAGCACAAGTGATCATAACATCATGTATCAAGAAAAATAAATATAGTAGTATGAAATGTTTTAGTGAATACATGAATCAAATTCGATGAGAGGAAACATTTCATCTTCAAGTCCATTCAGGTATCTAGGACAACTTCTTTTCCAATAGCCTTTATCTTGACAACAAGGGAAATCGTCTTTAATTTAATCGTGGTTTGGAGCAATTTTTGTATTGATTTTTCTCTTTAATCCTTGATTGAACACTTCAGTCACTTATAAATGCCATTTAATGGTGTACCAGGCCGATAGTCTGAGAGACTACATCACTGGCCTGATACTTAGCAATTCGGTAATGAAAATACCACAACCTCTCACGAACGAATCTAAATTCGAATAAACTGTACACAAGTCTTGGAACCGTATCCCAGGAAACATGAAAAGAGATGGTACGAAAAAATAAAATAATAAGAAAGGGACAAGAGGCATGGTTGCCTACAGACCGGATAATAGATGAAGGAATACACTTATAAGATTAAAACAATAAGATCGATAGATTCAAAATAGGTAGAAGAATCAAACACAAGGAATAGAGATCAAAGTTGTGCTGAATGATTGAAAAGCACTGACTTAGAAGAGCTCGATAAAGAACTACTACTGTAAAGGCAATGTAGAGTTACAAGATCATTAAAAGAAACACGGTGCATGCAAAAACTATTTATACTCTAACCCTAGCATAATAAAGAATCGGGTGGAGAGGCCCAGTCCATTACAAAAGATAAAACAATACAATAATTGACACAACAATTTATAATCCCAAAAATCTCGCCCTTTGTGTCAATAAGGAAGGCAATCTTCATTTTTGTTGCCGCTTTTGAACTTTAAATAGCCTCGGCATAATCCCCAGCAGAGTCTTGCAAACCAAGACATACCAATTGATCATGTCCGCAAAACACTTCTTGTCCACAACACTGCTTGCTTTATTCTGACTCACAAAATCCACAATATATACGAGATCAGAGGAGAAGTATAGATGTTTGTCTGGCAAATAGAAGTAGACTCTGTGAAAGTTTACATTTGGTTTTTCTCTTATCTGAAAAGCGACATTCCAATCCTTCTTTCGTATCCTCCCCAACTTCATCATATCAAGATCCTTCGGAGGCTCCTTGGGAAGAACTGTAGGTTTCTTATGTAGAACAGTGGCAATTTCCACATCTATCTTTCCAATCTATTGGATGTGACATACCAACATTCATTTCAGATGTGCAATGATAGGCTCGAATTTCTGTTCATCCTTCAGTAGTAGACGTAACAAAGAAATCCAACCGAATGGGTTGAGGAAGGGCAGATCTGTGAGAGTAAATTCATGCGTTGAACTCACAGCCGCACGATCAACCTTGAAACATGCATTAATGAAGCTCTCAGTTTCAATTGGTCCGACCACCTTAATAGTTGTGATCTTCTTTGAGTTCTACGTTTCATATGGTGGCCTCATGTGGTTTAGATAAAACGAAAAGAGCACCTGATCAACACCTTTTTCAGCAGGAGAAACATTCGTATTCTTGTCAAAGCTGTGAAATAGAAAATCCTTCAGTGTAATAGGCATATCAAGCTGCAAATCTGAAGAGTTCTCCAAATCAAATGATCCAACGGGCTCTATCCAGTAAACGTTTAGATTGTCGACGGCTTCTTTCAGAATTCGTTCCAGTGTCCACAAAGGAAAGATGGTTTTGTGAGCTTTCAAGGTTTCCTCTGCTTAACAAGCAAGCTTTTCTTTCTCTTCAGCTTGCCTGACAATGCGATGATTTTCATCTATTTTAGCTCGACTAATCTTCCTTTGCAATTTCTCGTTCTTATCTTCTTGTTCCATATCATTGTCATCAATCAGTTTCTCTTTGCCTCTCGAACTCGAAGCTGCATTAACCTTCAGTTCGTTTATCTTGGGCTTTTGTTCTTGATCATCACCACTACCAGGTAATTTCTTAAGATCTTTAGTTGTCACTTTCTTTGCTTCTTTATTTGCTTCCCCCTTGTTTTGGAATAGAAGACTCTGAAACACCTTGGGTTTTGTCTAACATGGAGAAGATAGGCTGTAATTTCTCTGCAATATGTTGACGAACTAAGACTGTTTGAAGAGAATTGCAAATTTCAATCAGACTGTGCAACTCAGCATTCACATCAGCAACGCGGCTTCGGATGATAACATTCTCAGACTTCAGATCAGCAATCTGGAAGTTCGCATGTGTTAACTTGACTGATAGAACTTTCACCCTATCAGTTTTAATAGCAAGCTCATCCATTATCTTGTTTTCATGAGCCAAATAAACCTGAAGTTTGTCGATTTTGGAAGAGATGGAAGTGTGAAACTCTACATTATTTGATTGAATGCCTATATGAACTTTATCAAGAGCATCTTTCTTAGTGTGAACATAAATTCCAAGACTGGAAATCACCTCATTTGCTTTGGCAGTGTTTGATTCAAAATATGTCTGGAAATTACCCATAAAGGTTTGAGCATCAGAAATTAGTTTTGCGACTTTTTCGGTCGTTTCCTTGCAGGTCTGTGAAGAATCTGCAAATGCTTTGTTGGTGAGAGTGAAATTAGAAGCATGCTCCTTGGTAAGAGTTTCCAAGAAGGCTTTGACAGAGGCCTGAGCGTATTCATTACTAGAAGAGTCTTTGGAGGACTCAATTAAAGAATCCAGCTTGGAATTTAGTTCCTTGGACTGCTTTGCGGTCATGGGAGCATCATCTTCATCACTCTCTGGTTGGATATTAAAATGAATATAATGAAAATCCTCAATAGTGTCCCTATCATCACCAAATACAGTATCTGGATCATCTTGTCGAAGTGGTGAGATGGGAGGGGACTCTGTACCAATAGAAAAACCAAAAGTCCTTGCTCCCGTATCAGATATGTTGGTAATGACTGGTGGTTGTTGTTGTGGTTGACGTTGAGTCTGTGAAGAGCGGAGTAGATAATGGAATTGAAGCTTGAGGTTGCGAAACACCAACATAAATGTTTGGACAAGGAGTAATCGAGATCAGTTTTGTTGTATCAAGGGTGAAGGTGGAGTAAAATCTTGAAAGAAATCATCCGAAATTGGAACTGAAGTTGGCATAGAAAAGGTTACCTCATGATTCGTAGTTATAGGCTCCAAAAGTGTAGGATGCGAAGTCGCAACTGTATAGTCATGTTCGTGATGGACTCGCTCTACACTGCGCACAACCGAGGTGGTGTTGGACTCCGAATCATCCTTAGCACCTAGAGTTGGATTTCTTTGCCTGCGAGTGGCTCGCTTCTTTTTCTTCGGAGTCTGTGTAGGTTCGGAAGGTCTAGCCTTCGCTTTTCTTTTTCCTCCTTTATTTGGATTATCAGCCTCCGCAAGAACTTCATGCATTGCTGCTGTCATTGGACGAGTACCTGAAGCCGGTTGGCTGCGATAGGCTTGAATTAATTCACTATCAGCTGGTACATTCCGAAGCACCGATTTAGGAATTGAGCCAATAAAAGAGAATCTTGAACTATCAGCCATGATAAAGTTTGAGGTGTGAAAAATGGGAATATCGACAACACTCGAACCTTCGAGCTCTGTAATATGAAGGCGATTTATGGCCCTGTGAACAACAATGGACCAAAATCGAGCACAGAAAATCTCCATGTGCCTTGTGACAGAAAGTGTACTCTGGGCAAGCTGAGTCCAAAGAACTGATCCATAGTCCAGATTAACCCCTGAATAAACACCTTACATAATGGTAAAAAAAAGTTTACTAGAACTGTCAGACCCAATTACTCTCTCTGAAAAGCTCTTAAAGAGCAAAGTAAATAAACCATTCCACATAGGAGGAATGTTAGCTAGGTATTCACGATATCCCATACTATAGAACATCTCCAAAAGAGTAGAGTTGGAGATGGTTTCAGGATCAACCAAATCGTGACCTTGAGAAAACCCTAGCAAGTGATAGAACTTGGTTTTGGTAATGTTGGTCTTCTGGTTGTCAATTTCATAAGTGATAATAGCTTCCCCTTCTTGATAGCTAGCAGTATAATATGCCTTGGATAGATGAACCAAGGGAACAACCTCAAACATGGTAAGTGTCTGTCCTAGTGGTGAATGACGAAGACATTCGATGAGAGGTTGAAGAAACGCATCATACTTCGATGGATCAAGATCAAGAATTAGGTTTGGGTTGACCTTGATACCCAACAAACTTGACGAAGTAGTCTGACCGGCAGCAGAGGGAGTTTCAGATGAAGTTGCCGTTGAATTGGTTGGAGAAGACGATGAACTGTACTTGAGAGAGAAAAGGGGTTTTCTTGCACCGGAAGTATAATTACTTTGAAAGCGATGAGTAAAAGTGAAGCATTGAATTTCTTTATATATGGTACAATTGGTGAGAGAAAATCAATGTTTGGCGCTCCAAAATACCGATAAGGTAGCCTTGAAAAGTGTGACAGACTAGCATGCGACATGCATGTGTCAGGCGGCGTGATGTTAGCGCCAATTTTAAATTTCCACGCACCATGATCACAATCTTATCCATTAAATATCGCCATTTCAGTTGCTCACTTTCGCAGTTGCTGACTTTCGCAATTGATCACCATTTCCTATACTCTAAATCTGAAAGTAACCGTTAGGACAATGAACTATATTTTTGAAAATCACAAGGATCTTCGTCTAAGAGTGTGCCGAAGATAAAGAAATAAAATAAGTTCTCTATGGGATTCTAGTGATCTCACTAAAGACATAAAGCATATAGATCCCAGGAAATGATCTCTTCCTTCACAGTCAAGAGAGACTTTGAAGTTTTTGTGTGGTGTTCCATTGAATTATGATCATTTGTTTGTTGAGAAACAGTGAAAGGCATCTTTTTAATAAGGCGAAAGGGGTGGCTTCCTCTTCAACTAAGTCAGAAACTTAATATAAGTCCGAACGTTCGTATGAAGTACTTGTCTGACTAGTGTAGCCATAAGAATAAGTATGATTTGAAAATTTTTGAGCGGTTGGAGAATTTAGAAATCCTAAGAAAAATAAAAACTGGATCTTATGGGAAGAAAAGTCTTAGGTCTAGAACATTTCATTAAAATCTCTCAAAAATAAAAAGAGATTTCAAGGTACGAACCACAAAAGTGGAGTTTCGTCAATTCCATGGTGATTAATCTATAGCATTTAAATTGTTCACTGTCTGTGTTGGATTTTGGGTTTCACTCAATTCGTGGTGATAACGAATTTAAGATCATAAACATAGAAGTTGTGTAACCGTAAACCTCAATGGTAATTTTTGAGAGTCTCAAGGGTTACGAGTGTGGAAACGAGTGTGATGGAGAAATATTAGGAGATGGTTCCGAAGAGAAATGTACCTCTGCTATATGAAAGTGCCCAAGCAGTCAACTCTTAACTCAATGTGAGAAGAGTAAGGTAGCTTAATTACTTATGTGAATATTAGCCTAATTGGGAAGAAATGATTGGTATTATCAATTCACTAAGGCTTCAAACATAGAGTCTCAAAGGCTTCAGACTACATGCAACAACATGCTTCTAGGGACACTTAACTAGTGTAAAGATTAGAAATTCAATACCTACCCCATCATTCGTTATTGAGAGTACCATAGTATGCCCTGTTAGTCCTGCTCAATTATCTATTATTTTGATGTTATAATAGAAAAATAAAAACATAAAATATTTTTGGATTTTTGAATTTTCTGAAAAAAAAATAAAAACATTAACAAATAAAATATTTTTGGATCTTGAACTTTCTAAAAAAGAAAATAAAACAAAAATAAAATAAAATATTTTTGGATTTTGAATTTTCCGAAAAAGAAATAAAAACAGAAAAATTAAATAAGTAGAAATAAAAAAATATATAAAGGTATACAAAAAGCTCTGAACCTCCGAATGAACAATGGACTACGAGTCGCTCAAAGCGTTCGGACCAAATCGCAGTTGAACAGTAGACTGTGAACCACTACAAGCGTTCGCACCCATTCGTAGTTAAACAGATGACTACAAATTACTACGAGTGTTCGCACATATTCACAGTTCAATCAAAACTTTCCTAATGCGAAGGTGGTTTCGGAACCAATTCAGCTTCTATCATTCCTAAGCCTTGAAGAATGTGATTAAAGATTTGTTCTGGTACGACTTTAGTAAATATGTCATCCAGTTGATCAGCAGATCTAACAAAGTAGATCTCTACATTTCCATCTTCCACGTGATCTTTAATAAAGTGATACCTCAGTGCAATGTGTTTGGTCTTGGAGTGTTGCACTGGGTTGTGACAGATGTGAATGGCACTTTCAGAACCGTAGTATAAGGGTATTATTTTCATGTTAATTCTATAGTCCCTTAACTGACTTTGAATCCATATCACATGCGAGGTACAGGAGGTAGCTACAATATATTCAACTTCGGCAGTCGATAGTGTCATACCCCCAAACCGGAACGGAGAAAACGTTTGGAGGCGGAGGACGTCATGTACAATATCACAACAATTGCATAATAGTAATCAACGCAAACACAACCATTACATTAATAGAATATTGTATTTACATCTGTTCATAATATAGTTTGTATGACATCAAAAGGTATACCAAAACTATAAAAGACGCGACTCTAAAATCCCTGTCTTCTCAAAACCCTGTGGGTGTACCTGTCTACTGGTTTCCTGAGAATACAAGTGATTTTGAAAGTGTATCAACATTTAAGTTGGTGAGTTCATAAGTATGTTTTAGTGATAGGAAACTTGTCTTTGTACTTCGAATATGCTAGTATGTTGTCACACCCCCGAACCAGACGGCGGAAATGTCCAAGGGCGCGCGTGACATTAATCGAATATCATCACAATGAATATACATGAATCATAACATAAACGTCACCATGCATCAATATATTACAACTGGAATTGTTCACATCAAGTACATTGTTTTAATATTACACATTCATAACCTAAATTGTTTGAGTGCTTTTAACAACATAACATCTAACATTGCTTCATATTACTCTTCTGCTTACCTATTACCTGAGAATACAAGTTATTTTGGAAAAACGTCAACATATGAAATGTTGGTGAGTTCATAAGCAATGTTGTGATAAAATGATTTGTGTAGTTTTTAAAACCCAGAAAATCCGATATTTTCTAAAAAGACTTTTGTTTATCAAAGTGTGAAGATCCCTAAGTTGATGCATGAATGATTTTAAAAACATATATATATATATATATATATATATATATATATATATATATATATATATGAAGGATATTTGTATTATAGTTATAAAATTTCGAACGAGTAGTATTGAATTCCCCGGAAAACCCGATGTTTTCCGATGTTGAAATGTATTTGTGATTACTGATTTTTGTATTATCTTAACAAATGAATATTGATTAATCCACATTGTATATCGTCCTAATTTTGTCTACTTAGATTTCTCGTAAGCCTTAGCGAACGAAGAGAAGGGGATTATTATGTCCCACTACTATCGTGAGTACCTTAGGCTGTCGCGGATGCGAAAGACACGATGGTCCAACTCGCACTTGATTACTGTGACCTTACTAGCTTTTCGAACGGGACACTTTGGCCCACTAGCGTATAAAAGCTATTGAAAGTCTTTTTATAAAATATTGGGTTATTGAAGGCCCAATAACATATAAGCGTTATCCATTTGGGCCCAAAGATCATGTTGGTGGGCTTGCAAGGCCCAAATGGCATGATTTGAAACTCATAAGCCCAAAGTTTGCAGATTTACTCATTGTAGTCATCACGTATCTATTGAAGTGTTTTGATTGAACGATTGTTGTTTTGTATTAATTCGAGACCAAATCAATTCGTTTATAACGATATTTGGTATTGAATGTGTATTTGTTTTTTGTTTTGTCGGTAGTTGTGGATCTTGTATTTTGTCTTAATGAATTAATTTGTTTAGAAGTATGATTTTGACTATTTCACTATCTTTCTTTTATAAAAATAACACCTTTAGTCCTTTATATAAAAAAATTTCATTTTTAGTCCTTAAAACATATTCTTGACACTTTTGTATCATAAACTTGTTGAAAAGACAGTTTTAACCCAAAATTTATTTTGTTAACAGCTTTAGCCCTTCTAGAATGGTATTTCTCGGTTAAAATCCCATTTTTTGCAACTTTTACAGTTTTGCCCCAAAATCTAAAAAGTTTACATTTTTGATCCTTTTTGGAATTGAAAAGCATTTTTGACCTTTGAAATAGTTTTATTTCACTTCTTATCCCCTGTTTTGCAAAATGTTACAATTCAACCCCTTAAAACTTCAAAATTTCGCAATTATGGGCGTATTGGGCCGAAAAGCCCATATTTAGCCTATTAAGCTAAATTTTTGCATTTCAAGTCCTTTGAAAATTCTAATATTCAGAAAAATGATTATATAAACTATTTTGACTCTTTTGAACCTCAAGAAACTGTGAATTGACAGTTTTTAACCCATGTTTTGTATTTTTGACAATTTAAGCCCTAAAATGGGTTTTATGTTAGAATATGTTCCTCATAACCTTATAATCTATTTTTCTTGACTTGTTTAGTGTAAAATAACTTAGATTATGTTTGTTTCCTTTCTCATGTCTTAGATCTCAAATTAACATCCCTTTTGGTTACATATTTGTAACAAAAACACATAAAATCACACACATACATGCATAAAATCACACATAGCATACATATACACATAGATCTACACATTTTCTTGTATTATCCCCCATAAAACCTATGAAAATCGAAAAGAGAGGGGTATGAAGCTTACCTTGAGTTGTAGTTTCGGTTTTGAAGAGAGAAAATAAGGAAGTTTCGATCCTAGTAAGCTTCCTTGGAGGATCTCGAACTTAGATGCTTCTAAGGTGCAAGATCACAAGTTGGAATAGATTTAGAAGATATTTTTGATGAAATGAAGTAGCTAGATCATGGATTTAACATCAACTTACCTTAGATGATCTATTTCTTGATGAAAATCCTTAGACTTCAAGCCAAATTTTCAAGATTTATGGATAAAGAGGAGTAGATGATTCTTGAGTGATTTAGAGAGAATTTTGTTGTGAAGTGTGTGTGTTTGGGAGACTCTCAGCTGAAAGGAAAAAGAAGAGGGAGAAGAAGAGAGAGAAGTGAGGTTGCATGGAAATATGAGTGTAACATGGATGCTTGAAGTATAATACCTAGTTATCCCACAAATAAAAATGATGTGGCAAGCAAAGTCAACCCTTCTTCTTGGGTTTGTAGTTTGGGCCAAGAGAGAGGAGAAAAGAGAATAAATGTTTGGGCTTTTTGCCCTTAAGCCCACATTATAGATAATTTAGATGATGCTTGGCCCAATTAAATCAAGGTGTAATTTTTATGACCTAATAGGGCTAAATTAAGTTGGTTGTGACCCATTAAGGCCCGAAATATTATGTTTCATGTATATGGGTCCATTTAGGTCCCATTAGAGGGTTCTAGATTCAAGATGGATAAGTTGGAAGTTTTTTAGTCCATTAGGCCCAATAAAGAAATCCTATTCCAAAATGGACTTAAATTGGGATTTCAAAGGTTTCCAATTCTTTGTTGACCTTTTGTAGTGTTAGAATGAAGTATTTGATGAAGTTTTGTTGTTATAGAATAAGCATCATGCATGCTTTCATGTTATTGATTCATAGTTGTTATAAGTGTTGTGGTTACAAGGTACCAAAATTTCTAGTTGTGACATCATCCCCCCGTTAGAGGGAATTTCGTCCCAAAATTCTTTTGAAAGCTAGATTTGAGAATGCGAGAATAGATGAGGGTACTTCTGATTCATTTGATCTTCGCGTTTCGATGTGAATTCTGGTCCGTGTCTCGCGTTCCATCGAACTTTCACAATTGGAATGTGGCTTTGCTTGGTATGCTTTACCTCTCCTCGATGAACAGAAGGTTCTCATTGATTTTAATCTCCTCTAAAGGAATGACGAGAGTCTCGTGGGATAAGCACTTTTTCAAGTTGGAAACGTGGAACACAGGGTGTACACTTCTGAGCTCGGCGGGTAGTTGCAGTCTATAAGCCACTGGACCGATTCGGGCAAGAATTTCGAAGGGTCCAATGTATCGAGGGTTCTGTTTTCCCCGCTTCCCTAAACGAATCACTCCTTTCCAAGGAGAGACTTTTAGTAACACCCTATCTTCGACTTCGAATTCCAAGGGCTTTCGTCGTTTATCGGCATAACTCTTTTGTGTGTCTCGTGACGATTGCAGTCGTGCTCTGATCTGAATTATCTTCTCGGTCGTCTCGTGTATGATTTCCGGTCCCGTTAAGGCATTGTTTGGCGTTTGCCCTCTCGCTAACTGGGTGTCTCCTACCTCAGCCCATCACAATGGTGATCTACATTTATGCCCGTATAATGCTTCTAAAGGAGCAACTTTGATACTCGAGTGATAACTATTGTTGTACGAGAACTCGATCAAAGGCAAGTGGGTATCCCATGATTTTCCAAAGTCTATTACGCACGCGCGAAGCATATCTTCTAGCGTTTGGATGGTTCGCTCGCTTTGGCCATCCGTTTGTGGGTGGTAGGCAGTGCTCATGTCAAGTTGTGTTCCCATAGTTTTTTGAAGCGATTGCCAAAAGCGTGAAGTAAATCTACTATCCCTATCTGAGATGATAGATACCAATACACCATGGAGTATCAAGATTTCTTTGATGTAGATTCTTGTCAGGCGCTCCATCTTGTATGATTCTTTTATTGGTAGGAAATGGGCGGATTTCGTTAGTCTATCAACTATTACCCAGATCGTGTCCAAACCGTCCGTCGACTTGGGTAGTTTGGTCACAAAATCTAAGGTAATCCTTTCCCATTTCCACTCAGGAATTTCTGGCTGCTGTAGTAATCCAGAGGGTTTCTGATATTCCACCTTTACTTTAGCACAAGTGAGGAACTTGCTCACGTAAGTGGCAATCGCTGCCTTTATATTTGGCCACCAATAATGTTTCTTAACATCCAAGTACATTTTGTCTAAACCCGGATGGATGGAGTATCGCGTCTTGTAAACTTCGTTCATGAATACCTCTATGAATCCCCAAGTTTAGGGACCCATATGCGGTTCATGAAGTAATATGCTCGATCTTCCTTCACCTCCAAGTTCTTCTCCATTCCACGCAATGCTTCACTTGTTTTGTTTTCCGCCTTCATGGCATCTGACTGGGCCGTTCTGATTTGCGAGGTCAGGTGGGATTGGATGGTTATCGAGAGAGTTTTCACACGACGATTTGAGTATTCTTTTCGATTCAAGGCATCGGCTACCACGTTAGCCTTGCCTGGATGGTACTTGATTTCACACTCGTAGTCGTTTAGCAGTTCGACCCATCTTCGTTGCCTCATGTTTAGCTCTTTTTGATTCAAGATGTGCTGGAGACTCTTGTGGTCGGTGAAGATAATGCACTTGGTACTGTAAAGGTAGTGTCTCCAAATCTTCAGGGTGAAGACCACTGCTCCTAGCTCTAGATCGTGGATCGTGTAATTCACTTCGTGCGTTTTTAGTTTCCAGGACGCGTAAGCTATCACCTTTCCACGCTGCATGAGTACACAACCTAATCCCTGATTTGACGCATCGCAGTAAACTATAAAGTCATCCGTTCCTTCGGGTAGCGATAACACCGGCGCACTGCAGAGTGCTTGCTTCAGAGATCGAAATGCGGCTTCCTGCTTGTCCATCCATACGAAAGGTACGCCCTTTTGTGTAAGTATGGTAAGCGGTTTAGCCGTCTTAGAGAAGTTCTGGATGAATCTCCTGTAATAGCCGGCGAGACCCAGAAACTGGCGAATTTCTGTGGGTGTTGTTGGGATTGCCCATCCTTTGATAGCTTGGATTTTAGAAGGATCCACATGAATTCCTTCCTGACTAACAACATGTCCCAGAAAGTTCACGCTTCGGAGCTAAAACTCGCACTCGGAGAGTTTTGCGTACAACTTTTCGGTTCGTAGGGTTTCCATGATTTGTCGAAGATGTTGGCCGTGTTTTTCTTTGCTTCGGGAATATACTAGGATATCATCGATGAAAACGATTACGAAATTATCAAGAAAAGGTCGGCATATTCGATTCATTAGGTCCATGAATGTGGCAGGAGCATTCGTTAGACTGAAGGGCATTACAACAAATTCATAATGTCCGTAACGAGTTCGAAAGGCGGTTTTTGGAATATCCTCCTCCCAGACCTTGAGTTATTGGTATCCAAATCGTAGATCTATCTTTGAGAAGTGACTAGCTCCTTGGAGCTGGTCAAATAGGTCGTCGATTCGTGGAAGTGGATATCGGTTTTTGACAGTAAGCTTGTTAAGTTCTCTATAGTCGATACACATCCTGAATGTACCATCTTTCTTCTTGACAAAGAGAACTGGAGCTCCCTAAGGTGAGAAATTGGGTCAGATGAATCCTTTATCCAAAAGCTCACTGAGTTGACTGGACAACTCTTGCATCTCCGCAGGAGCCAATCTGTAGGGCGCTTTGGCGATGGGGGTAGCTCCTGGTACAAGGTCAATTCAAAACTTGAGTTGTCTTTCTGGGGGTATTCCCAGAAGTTCATCAGGAAAGACATCTGGGAATTCACAAGCTACGAGAATGTCTTGAATGTTGACCTCTTTCTTGGATTTGTCTACTATGTGAGCTAGGAACGTCAAGTCCTTCTTTCGTAGGTACTTCTACGCTTTAATGCAGGAGATAAGACGAAGGTTCGTTCTGGGTTTGTCCCCGTAAACAACTTGGGTTTCGTGATTTGGGAGATGAAGGCGAACGGCCTTCTCGTGACACATAATTTCAGCATGATGGGGGCTTAACCAATCCATGCCGATAATCACATCAAAACTCCTAATGGAAACAAGCATTAAGTTGATTTGAAAGATGTGATGATTTAAGGCTAGGGTACATCCGATATAGATTTCCCCAGTGGATTCTGTCTTCCCATTAACCATTTCCACCGTGAAGGTTTCATTAAGCTTCTAGGGTTGTTGATTTAACAAGTATTTGAATTTATTTCTCACAAAACTCTGTTCTGCTCCGATATCAAATAGGACGCATGGATAAGTGTGGTTTAGGAGAAACGTACTAGTAACAACAGTGGGATCCTGAAACGCTTCTCCCTGACCCATAGCTAGAACCCTTCCTGTTCTTGCATTCCCAGGGTTGTTGGTGTTGGGGCAATTCCGAAGGATATGCCTTGTCCTTCCACATCCGTAGCAAGTGGGGCTTGATCCCGTGTTATTGTTGTTGTTGTTGGTGTTGTTGTGGTTGTTGTTGCGGTTGCGGTTGTTGTTGTTGTTGTTGTTGTTGTTGTTGTTTCCTTGGGGATGATTCTGGGGAGGATAGGTCCTGCAATACTTTGCAGTGTGACCCTTCTGATTGCAACTGGTGCAATGCATTTCCCTACATTCACCATTATGGTGGTAGTTGCACCTATTGCACCTTGGGAGATTCCCAGAATACTGCCTAGGAGCACTTGGATTAGCTGAGGCTGGAGCATGTGGTGTGAAGGGTACTTGAGTGGTTGCAGCATTGACCATCACCGTTTGTTGCTTCTTTGCCGATTCTGCGCCTTGTAATCCTTTTCTCTTGTTGTTCTTTCCTTTCTTGTTGTCATTCTCTTTCTTGCCCTCGATTTCCGCTGGCTTCTCGCCCTTTTTGTTGTTGTGGTCGTACAGCTTCTTCGCCAATCTCTTGGCACTGTCGAATGTTTCAGGTTTTGCAGCGATCACATTTCCTTGGATTGGGGAGGTAAGTCCCCAGATGAATCGTTCGATTTTCTTTCCTTCAGACGTAATCATGCCAGGGCACAATAATGACAGCTAGCTAAACTTTGATATGTATGCATCTATATCAGAGTTTCGGACGATGAGATCCCACAGCTCTTGCTCCATCTTCTGAATTTCGCCACGAGGGCAGTACTCAACCATCAGCATTTCCTTCAGCTCTGTCCATGGCATCGAGTTGGCTATAGGGAGAGTCATGGCCTCTATATGTCCATTCCACCAGGTGAGAGCCTGGTCGACAAAGGTGCACGCAGCAAACTTCACTTTCAATTCCTTGGGGCATTCACATATTTCGAACACTGATTCGACCTTCTCAATCCACCTTTTCAGGGCTATCACACCACCCGTGCCATTAAAGGTTCGCGGCTTGGAATTGTTGAAATCCTTGTAGGAGCATGTTTTGGTCGGTCCTTGATTGATCCCGTTGTTCGAACTTCCTGCCCCTTGTCCGTTGACTCCTCCATTGTTCCCTTGGTGAATCTGTGCCATTGTGGCGGTGACTGCAGCAAACACAGCTGCTTGGAATGTAGCTGAGTCAACTTCTGGAGGGGTTGGTCCAGGGTTACCGCGAGTTGGTCGTCGAGGCATCTTTTTGTCATGGAACGGAAAGATATTGAGTGCCTATGGTTTCGTGAGATGGTGATCCTATAAACTAGGTGTGTGGCACGAACTTAAGAAATTTCACAATTTAGCATACAATCATGGATATATATAACACATAGCAGATTACAACATCACAGTAGAAAACATAAAACCTTTCATTAATATTATCCGCATTTTTGGATACATGAAAATTTTGCTCAAAAGAGCAATACATAAGTAGTGTAATTTCGGCAGCATAACGGCTCTCTGAGTAGTGTAATCACTTAAACATAGAGTCGGGGTACATAGCATAGATCCTAGTGACATAGTACTAAAGACGGGTATGACTAGTCGCTCATACGGTGAGACCTATATAGCAGGTAATAGAGCAGGTCCTATTAGTAAGGATGACGACGACGCTCAATCGTCGAGGTGACGCACCAGAAGTTCAGCAAGTTAGATTATAAGCTATTTTTCTTGACGTACCAGAAGTTCAGCCAGTTAGATTATTAGTAATACGTTCCTCATAACCTTATAAGCTATTTTTCTTGACTTGTTTAGTGTAAAATAACTTAGATTATGTTTGTTTCCTTTCTCATGTCATAGTTCTCAAATTAACATCCCTTTTGGTTACATATTTGTCACAAAAACACATAAAATCACACACATACATGCAAAAAATCACACATAGCATACATATACACATAGATCTACACATTTTCTTGTATTATCCCCCATAAAACCTATGAAAACCGAAAAGAGAGGGGTATGAAGCTCACCTTGAGTTGTAGTTTCGGTTTTGAAGAGAGAAAATGAGGAAGTTTCGATCCTAGTAAGCTTCCTTGGAGGATCTCGAACTTAGATGCTTCTAAGGTGCAAGATCACAAGTTGGAATAGATTTAGAAGAGATTTTTGATGAAATGAAGTAGCTAGATCATGGATTTAACATCAACTTACCTTAGATGATGTGTTTCTTGATGAAAATCCTTAGACTTCAAGCCAAATTTTCGAGATTTTTTGGATAAAGAGGAGTGTATGATTCTTGAGTGATTTAGAGAGAATTTTGTTGTGAAGTGTGTGTGTTTGGGAGACTCTCAGCCGAAAGGAAAAAGAAGAGGGAGAAGAAGAGAGAGAAGTGAGGTTGCATGGAAATATGAGTGTAGCATGGATGTTTGAAGTATAATACATAGTTATCCCACAAATAAAAATGATGTGGCCAGCAAAGTCAACCCTTCTTCTTGGGTTTGTAGTTTGGGCCAAGAGAGAGGAGAAAAGAGAAGAAAATTTTGGGCTTTTTGCCCTTAAGGCCACATTATAGATAATTTAGATGATGCTTGGCCCAATTAAATCAAGGTGTAATTTTTATGACCTAATAGGGCTAAATTAAGTTGGTTGTGACCCATTAAGGCCCAAAATATTATGTTTCATATATATGGGTCCATTTAGTGCCCATTAGAGGGTTCTAGATTCAAGATGGATAAGTTGGAAGTTTATTAGTCCATTAGGCCCAATAAAGAAATCCTATTCAAAAATGGACTTAAATTGGGATTTCAAAGGTTTCCAATTCTTTGTTGACCTTTTGTTGTGTCAGAATGAAGTATTTGATGAAGTTTTGTTGTTATAGAATAAGCATCATGCATGCTTTCATGTTATTGATTCATAGTTGTCATAAGTGTTGTGGTTACAAGGTACCAAAATTTCTAGTTGTGACATATGTTTCTCTAGAAAAATCCAATATTTTCTATAGTGAATGTAATGTAGTATTGTAAATAGATAAACTATTTCATATGTGTTCCTTATAATTGTATATTGTATTATAGTACCCTGTACTAGAAAATAGTGTATTGTATCTGTATTTGTATGAAAACCTTTGTATGTATGCCTGGATACCACCAGTTGTAGTGTAAAGTAACGTACTGTAGTTTTATTAAATACAATAAAACCATTGAAGTAGTGTTAATCTCGTAAACATATGTTTTAGTTATACTATTGTGAATTTCATATAACCATGCTTGATATGACCTAGTGACCGCTACAAAGTTTTTCAGGCGTCTAAAAGTTATGACATTTGTCACCCCAGGCCTGCCGGCCTAGCTGTTGAAAGCAGCTTAGGTGAGGGATTGTCAGTCCCGTATAGATATATACACAAATCTCATGCTCTCCCTCTAGGAGACTCTGGTTATACTGTATAGGATTTAGTTTCGTACCCAGAGGGGTAGAACTGAAGTAGTGCCTCACAACCCTGTATTAACTAGTTTACGTGTAGTGCTGTAGTGCTCTCTTGTACTAGAAACTGTATTTATTGCATTGTAAATAATGTACTTGTAATGTAAAATAATTATACTTAAATAATTATTTAATAGTGAATACTTGTATCAGTGATTTAGAGTAGTGTTGCCCAAACTATACCTACTATAGTTTGAATAAATGTTCTTGTTCTGTGTATTGTACTTAGTAAAATAGTGTACTTATTTCCAACTATACCAATTATAGTTTAACTGTAATGTTCTGTAGTGTTCTGAAAACGTTTTCAATTTAACTGTGTGAAAGTATAACACCCTGTGACAACCCGAAATTTTTTTGCTTTAAAGATATAGTCAATTAACTCAACTGAGTGTCAAACCCATTAGTTCGGAGTTCTAGCCCGGCTAAAGATCATTCTAAGGAGTTTTGAACCTAATACACTTAAGGAATAAGTGTTAGAAAGTATCTGCTAAAGCCACAGTACCAAATACACGCCCTAAACTTCATAAGATGGAGTTTACGACCGTAAACTCATGTTGGCCGCAAACTCTCACCCATATGTATGGCATTTGGTCATTTCTTCTCATTTCTTCACTCCTTGGCCGGATTTTCTTCATTCTCTCTCAAGTATCATCTAACCTTCTTCCATAGATCTTCAAAAGAGTAAGTATCCTATCCTTTGATTAGTTGATACATCTTATTAACTAGCTACATACATTGATTTCATCCATGGAAATCATGTTTGTTTAGATCTTCAAGTTTCACCAAGAACACCAAGAACACACACTAGTGTTCTTGGCCAATATCAACCATTTCAAGCTTCTAGATCGTAAGTGCTCTTACCTATACTTCATATCTAGTTAGGACTCATGAGTAGACACTTAAAAACATCAAGAACACAAGATGAAATGGAGTTTACAGCCAGGCCATCTCCAAAGGCCGTAAACCCCTTTTAGGTGGCCATTTGGACCATAAACCCTATTGGATGCAAGGAAAGTGACCCAGAACCCTTCCTTGACGATTGAAGGACCTTAAACTTCACTCAAATCCATCATGACAATGAGTTTACGGCCGTAAACCCCCTTGGGGCCGTAAACTCATCAAAAGCCTCATTTGAGGTGGTCTTTCTCATACAAGTATAGAACAAAAGTCCCTAAAGCATCCCTAGCCTCAAAACTCACTCTTAGCCATGTTTGACCATGAGTTTATAGCCGTAATATCCCTTGGGCCGTAAACCCATGGTAGTAAACTCATGTTGGTGTCATCTACCTTCCTTTGTCGAATCACATGTGATTCCAACACTTGGCCAAAGTGTTTCCTAGTCCCGGAAGGTGTTTCCTTTCATATAATTGCTTATAAAGACTATATTCACACCAATATGTGTCATTATATATCATTTAGGACTTGTTGTGTCTCAGGATTTCATTTGTGGAACTTCTCATCCTTACACGCATAACCGTTTGAATCACCCATATCATGTGAGTTCATACCCCGTAATGAATCTTTTAACTATTTTAAATGCTTTTAAGAGGGGGGGGGGGGAATACAAGTTGAACACAATGATAATTGTGTAATTATTTGTTATAAACATCGTTCAAAAGGTTGCTTATGTCTTCTATAAGTAGTCAAAACATTTCAAAAACTATTTTACAGTTATGTTGTTTTATAGTTTAGCAAAACTCCATTTTTAAAGTATAAACATAAGTTGGTTGTAAAATGAGTATTTTCAATAATAGTTCAAGTAGAATACTAGTAAACTATAATGGGTACAGTTGGAGAGTCAGTTCATACTAGATACAATACACGATAACATAAGAGAACACATAATAAAGAGAAACAGGGAGGAAGATACAATACACGATAACATAACAAACATAATAAGGTGCTATAGCATGGAACAATTACAGGATCTTACTATACCAATGAATCACGAACGCATTGTTCTAAACAAAAGGTGATAGTTATATTGGGTATCCATGATCATATAATCATAATGTGGATGTTCACGGCTTGCAATCATTGCAGGGGTCGCGTTTGGTTCCCAGAATCTTTTGACAGGGAAAGCGTTTAGTATGAGATCTAGCCATCACATTATACCTTAATACTCAATTTCAGGCAATTAGTACAATAGTAGTCACTTTATACAACACTACATTACTTATATTTTACAAACGACAAACAGAACAGTCGGGTCTAGTACATTCAGTAGAAAGGGACCATAATCCTAATCTTATGATTCGTTAATGTATACGTTAAGGGATATATATAAATGGTATCCGACAGATAATATGATGTGTGCCTTCTACTTTATTTCCTGTTCCTCGTTGGGTTGTGGGCTTAGAACAGATTCATCCAACCTATTATCTATTCGATTTTAGTTCTATGTATGTTCTGTACACATTAAGTCATCATAAGGGGTACCAGGTATGGGTCAGGTCATAGGACACAAATTTAATGCATAGTTTTCTAGTACAAAGCATACTTTTCAAATCATATATTTCAGTACACAAAACTAGAAACTTCCTAGTAAAGGGTTTAATCCATTTTATTAAACCAGTGTAGACTTAAAGGACTTTAGGTGATTGACTCTATAATACCTTGGTTTATGCGTCATGGTTATACATCATTAATACCCAATAGGTCGTTGGATGTGTGCCTTCCGCCTTATTTCCTGTTCCTCGTTGGGTTGTGGGCTTAGGGCAGATACACCCAATTAACTATCTATTCGATATTAAATTATGTATAGCCAGTATAAACTAAGTGATTATGGAAGTAATCACTGTGGTCACTATTTTACTATAAGAAATAAGGGTTTTCTTAAAGAATATTTTCATAAATTATAAAGGAATTATTACAATTAACTCCATGAGTAACAAACGAATACACCGGGGTTATATACATCAAAGACCTAACAAACAATGGGATGTGTGCCTTCCTCTTTCTTTCCTGTTCCTCGTTGGGTTGTGGATTTAAGGCAGATGCACACAATCGATTTTTTGTTTACTCTGAGTTGTATATAACTTGTATTCATTTAGTTCTCATAGAAAGGATTGTAGAATCATTTTTATATATCTTTCATCTAAATAGGAAATATAAGATTTTCTAGAGGAACAAGCGAAATTTTCTAAAAACAGAACTTATAACTTACTTCATTTTCTACTACATTTTTCAACAACTTTCTACAACTTGCATACATCACTAAAATCTTATGAACTCACCAGCTTAATTGCTGACAAACTCTTTTAAATAACTTGTATTCTCAGGAAACTAGTAGACATGTACTCATGTTGGGAATTCAGAAGATGGAGCAGTATAGCGTCAAGTCTTGTTTTGTTATTTGTTTATGTACTCTATGTTTTGTGAACACACATTGTAAACACTTTCTTCCTAATGAAATGGTTGTTCATTACTTGCTTACTATGATCCATGTCTTGTGATACTAAACATGACGTCCTCCACACCCGAACGTTTCCGCTGATCCGGTTTTGGGGTGTGACGCACCCTTATGCTCGACATGTTACAAAAGGTTTAAAATATAAGAGTATTTTTCATGAAATGCAGTGAATACTCGATTTGAATCGATTGAAAAGGTTTTAAAACTGTTAAAAAGGTTTGTATAAACACGAAGTCCTTGCGTTTTTCGTGTATTCTCCCCCTAAAAACATTAAAAACGTTGAAAATGTAGGGGTATGAACTCACCTCTAGTATGTGTTTGTGTAAGTATAGCGGTGTTGTAGAGATGATCCTCGAGTTGACGTACGTAAGATTTATGGTATCCTAATAATAGTTAAACACGTAATTATATTTAAATTAGCGAAACTATTAATTAAAGTGTTAGAAAACACTTGTTTTGTGTTAGGAATAATTACCGAGTATTGTATAAGTGTTGAAGAGAGTTTTTGATTCCCAGGGGGCCCACTACAAGAAAAATGTGCATCTGTGACTAAAAATTTAGAGACTGATTAATCTGTCTCAGATACCATTTATTTAGGACTGATTAATCAGCCCTTGACACTATTGGGGACTGATTTCAATGTGTGAATCATTAGAGACTGAACAAACCTACTAGAGACTAAAATTTAGCCCCTTATATATTTGCACCGAATTACATTTGGAGGGTATTTTATTAGGGACCGAATTTCAGTCTTTGATATGCATATTCAATTTTTTTTTTTACTTTGGAGAGAAACTTCTTAGGAACTGAATTTTAGTCCTTGATAGACTTGCGGTGGTTTTCATTTTTAAAGAAACTTATTAGAGACCGAGTTTCAGTTTCCGATAGATTTGCACCAATTATGATTTTAGTAGGATACTTATTAGAGACTAAATTTCACTCTATAATAGATATGTATTACTTTACATTTAAATGGACGCTTATCATGGACTAAAGTTTTTTCATTTGAGCCTAATTAACAAGTCATGAATACCACGTATCAATGGTTGGTGAAATAATCACAAATACTAGTTAGAAGGATATTTATTGGGGATTGAATTTCAGTCTCTGATCGATATGCCTCAATTTAGATTTATAGGAACACTTATCAATGACTGGATTGGAGTATTTGATAATGATCAATGAGTTCTTGATACCAAAAATCAGAGTGATGAATATTTCCTGAATAATATTTGGAAAGACACTTATCATCCTAAATTTTAAAATTTTTCATTACATATAATTATTTTTTTATGTTTAAATAATTGGAAAGATATCTTTATTACATTTATTACATATTTTCATTTTTTTTATTTCCCTCCTCATTTCCCCCAAAACTTTTATTTCAAGAGACTTTTATTTTTTTAATTCCCACCTATTATCCCACTCCCCTCTCACCTATTTCCCTCCTCGGTTTGTAGTAATTAGTTATATTTTCACAACACCCGTAGATGGCAGTCATGCCTAACCAAACAACCCTATAAGCCCTAACGACTACAAACCCTCTGTTCATCACTGCCGCACCCTCGATCCACGACACCGTCGTAGATCCTCACTCTCCATGTTGCAGTTTCCCTCAATGACATGCGCTCTATGTTGCCACCACCACTTCTTTGATCTAGGTTGGCACCTTTATTCACAACTGTCTCTTCTTCTCGTCACAGACCAGTTGTTGCTCACATTACCAGTTAACCAAAGATATCGATTAGAGCTTAGAAGTAGGTGGAGTTCCAGTCGAAGGTCATATCTAGCTGTTGTATCTTACACTCAATCGCAGGTCGTCTCTTATAGTCGGTTATCTCTGTTCAATCGTTTACCATCCCAGCTAACTCCACTCTGCAAGTACAAGTCTAAAACCGAGAACTCTACAAGTCTTTATCATGTCAACTTCATAATCTTGATTTTTGTAAATATGTGAAATTTAATTCTGAAAATTATAATTTTTGTGAATATGTGAAGTTTATTGTTGTAAATATGTGAATGGCAATCCTGAGGATATCGCAAAAGAGAAAGCTCGTTTGGCCGCTAACCAGGTACACAATCGTAATTTGTAATCTCCATTGATGTTCTTCGAGAGTTACATTTTGCGGATTCAGAATGTGTGTATGTGAGTAGGTGAAAGGACCGGTGCTAGTTGAAGACATTTGCCTATGTTTCACGCTCTGAAAGGCCTCCCTGGTTAGTATAAGATTATCGATCAAGATGAGAACTTCACTTAACTTGAAGTCATTATCTTCAAACCTTCTTCAAGAACACTTGAGATTGTCTAAATCAAAAATTCACCATTTTTGATTGTAGGACCTTACATGTAAGTCTCCTTTGCTGCACTTCCTTATTCATTACATAAACTGATAAAAGAAATTAACTTTCTCTTACATCAATGGATTCATAGCAAGTGGTTTCTCCAAAAGCTTGGTCATGAAGGTACTTAAATCAATTCTATTCAAAATATGACCTTAATCTGAACAACTATGTGCTAGTTCTTATTCTATTTTTTGTGTTTAAATATCAGTCACAATGCTTCCTTAATACATCTAGAGTTGTTTTTTGTTTTTTGTTTTTTTTTTTCAGGTGAATGAATTTGCTACATGTGTAGTTTGTTCCCCTCTAACTGAAGCTGGTGAAGGAGCTACCAATCTTCATGTAGACCATGGAGTTGGTGACCAAGACCTTTCAATGGCCATGAACTCAGAGTCCATGTCACTAACTTTGAAGCATGGTGTGGAATTATTGGAGCCTTTGGTAGATGTACCCATTATTTGGTGTCCATTGATTTGTTGATAGTCTTATTGAAGAAAGACTTTGTGAGGAACCCTTTAATGAGTTTGTTCAGAGTTTTGATATTGTTGCCTTCAACAAGATCTATAAGTTCATTATTTTAATCAAATCGTTTTTGTTTTCTTCCCGAAGTTATATGATTGATTAGTGTGCTAATGTGACTGGTTTTGTGATTGCAGAGTTCGATAATGCTGCTGTTCCAGTTTTGCTATTTCACTATTGCTGTTTCATGCTGTTTTGCTATTACTTTTTTCACTCTTTTGAGACTGTTTATGTTTAGTTGTTTTGTAGTTTGTTACAGAGATGTTAAATTCAATTTGTTGCACTTTTGCTGTTTTGAGATCAAGTTTTTTTAATTGTGTTAGTTGATATCTTGAATTCCTATTCCTTATAAAAGTTAATTTTAATGGCATGTATAAAATAAAAAAAATATAATATTCAAAAGAACGGGTACCTGGAACTGTTCCTGTCTTGGCGGTGTGGTTCCAAATTTCTAGGAACCGGTGTAAGTGGTTCTGGTTCCAATACCAATAATTTCATAACCGCCGCTTTTGGGTGCGGTTCTGGTTCAGCTAAAATAGGCGGGTATCCGGTTATGCTCATCCCTAGCTTGGAAGACTGATATTTAGTCCTAAAATGATAGTTTTAAGGAAAGTTGTTCGAGACTAAACATGATAGTATCACAGACTAATATGACATATAATAGAGATGTCAATGAAACTTTAGAGGCTGAATAAGATATTATTAAGAGTTGATATTCTAATAGATAATATCAAGGACTGATATGACATCAAATTGAGGATTTGATGAAAAAAATTTAGAGACTGAATGAGATATTATCAGAGACTAATTTTCTGTCCTTGATAGTTTGATGTATTAGGGATTGATTTTCAGTCCCAAATACATAAAAAATCGACTATTTAAGACGAGGTCTCGAGGACTAGCTGGGGACTAGCTAAATCAGTCTCCGATTCTCATCAAACACTGATTATTGACAATCAGAGACTGATTACGTCAGTCTCTGATACCCTTTTTTTCTTGTGGTGGGGTCTCAGCCGAAAACAGTTCTCGCCCGAATACAGGTTCTCATTCATGGGTGTTTTCGGTCACTTGAAGATTTGAAGAATGTTTTTGGTGTTCTTGGTGAAATTATGAAGATTTTAAGGTTTTCTCTTGAAGGTTTGAATGTTCTTGGATGATCCTTGGGAGAAAAATGAGAGTGTTTGCGAGTGTAAAAGGTGAGAAATGACTAAGTTTTCGAAGGAAGAACTTATATACGGTTGGGTTTTCAGCTGGAAAAGAGATTTCGGCCGAAATTAGTTTTCGGTCAGAAGGTTTTCGGCCGAAAAGTGTTTTGGTGCTAGGGTTTTTGGTTCTGACTACATGCTGATTTTCGAGTGTTTTTTTATTCTGAAAACTTATATAAATATTATTTATATAATATAAATTATTTTCCAACCCTTACGAACTTAATGAAATAAAATAAAACTCAAAATTTTATTTATCGGATTTGACTTTTGTTGACTTGAAAGTATCGGGTATAACATCAGTATGCGACTTTGTTTCGTTCGTTTGACTTCCTTATCCATAATTTCTACGGGTTCTTTCACAAAGTTAAGACTCACGTTTACCTCGATCTCGTCGAGTGGAATCACAAGAGTTTCGTCGGATAGATACTTCTTTAAATTTGACACCTGGAAGACAGGGTGTACGTCGTTAACTTCTTGGGGTAGACAGAGTCTGTAAGCTATTGGGCCGATTCTAACGGGGATTTCTAGTGGTCCTACATACCTTGGATTTAACTTTTCGCTCTTACCGAAGTGTATCATGTTCTTCCAAGGTGAGACCTTTAACAAAACACGATCACCCACCTGGAATTCCAAGGGTTTTCTCCTCTTGTCTGCGTAGCTCTTTTTTCAGTCTCTAGAGGCTTTTAGTCGTTCTCGGATTTGTACGATCTTTTCTGTGGTTTCCCGAATGATCTTTGGGCCAGTGAGAGTGTTGTTTGGAACTTGGCCTCTAGTTAATTACGTGTCTCCTACTTCAGCCTAGCGTAGAGGGGATCTGCACTTGCAACCATATAGGGCTTCGAATGGGGCAACCTTGATGCTAGAGTGGTAGCTATTGTTGTATGAAAACTCGACTAGTGGAAAATGGGTATCCCATGCTTTACCAAAGTCAATCACACATGCTCTCAGCATGTCTTCTAGGTTCTGTATAGTTCTCTCACTCTGCCCCTCAGTTTGTGGATGGTAGGCTGTACTCATGTCCAACTTAGTACCCAGAGATTTCTGTAGCGACTGCCAAAATCTTGAAGTGAATCTATTGTCTCTATCGGAGATAATGGAGATTAGCACACCATGCAGTCATACAATCTCTTTGATGTATGTTCTGGTCAGTTTCTTCATCTTGTATGTTTCTTTAATTGGTAGGAAGTGAGCGGACTTGGTTAATCTATTGACAATTACCCAAATGGAGTCATGACCACCTGGGGTCTTGGGTAACTTAGTTATGAAATCCATTGTAATATGCTCCCACTTCCACTCAGGTATCTCTGGCTGCTGCAATAAACCTGAAGGCTTTTGATATTCTACCTTGACCTTGGCGCACGTTTGGCACTTGCCCAGAAAGGTAGCAATCTTGGCTTTCTTGTTTGGCCACCAATAGAGTTTCTTGAGATCCATATACATTTTATCTGATCCTGGATGTATGGAGTATCGTGTCTTGTAAGCTTCATTCATGACAACCTCTCGGAATCCACCAGACTTCGGTGTGCAGATCCGATTCATGAAGTAATGAACACCATCATCCTTGATTTGTAAGTTCTTGTCCATTCCTCTTAAGGCTTCACCTGCCGCATTATCAGGCTTTAAGGCTTCTAATTGAGCCTTTTTGATTTGTGTGGACAAATGCGAATGAATGGTCATGGTTAGTGCCTTCACTCTATGACTTGAGTACTCCTTTCGACTAAGGGAATTAGCTACTACATTGGATTTACCGGGATGACAACGAATTTCGCATTCATAATCATTGAGTAGCTCTACCCATCGTCATTGTCTCATTTTGTGTTCTTTCTGATCAAAGATGTGTTGAAGGCTTTTTTGGTCGGTGAAGATAGTGCACTTGGTACCGTATAGGTAATGCCTCCAGATCTTCAGAGCAAAAATACTACTCCTAACTCAAGATCATGAGTTGTGTAATTGACTTTGTGCACTTTAAACTGTCTTGAGGCATAAGCAATAACTTTTCCTCGTTGCATGAGGACACAACCTAGCCCTTGATTGGATGCATCACAATACACCACGAAATCTTCTATACCTTCAGGTAGAGACAAAATAAGTGCACTGCACTGGGCTTGCTTCATATTTTGGAATGCAGTGTTTTGTTTCTCCTCCCAACTAAAAGTTGCGCCCTTCTGAGTCAGGGCGGTAAGCAGTTTAGCAATTCTGGAGAAGATTTGTATGAACCTGCGGTAGTAGCCAGCAAGTCCTAGAAATTGATGGATCTCTGAAGGCGTTCTGGGTGCTGACTAATTCTCAATTGCCTTTATTTTAGAAGGGTCCACATGTATTCCTTCTTCGCTGACCACGTGACCAAGGAAGTTTACCTTCCTAATCCAAAATTCACACATGGAGAATTTCGCGTAAAGCTTTTCCGCCCTTAATGCTACTAAGACTTGTCTCAGGTGCTGGTTATGATCTTCCTTACTCCGCGAGTAGATAAGTATATCATCTATGAATACTATCACGAATTTGTCCAAGAAGGGGCGACACACCTGATTCATTAACTCCATGACTACTGCGGGTGCATTCGTTAGACCGAAGGGCATCACTTCAAAATCGTACTGACCATATCGAGTCCGAAAAGTTGTTTTGGGAATATCATTCTCATGGACGTGCAATTGGTGATATCGGTTCTTGAAGTTGATCAAAGACATTGTCTATTTGTGGGAGATGGTATCGGTTTGTAATAGTGAGCTTGTTCAGTTCACGGTAGTCTATGCACATGCGAAACGATCCGTCTTTCTTTTTCACAAACAAGATTGATGCTCCCCAGGGTGAAGAGATTTGCCTGATGAATCCCTTACTGAGCAGTTCATTTAGTTGGCTGGATAATTCTTGCATTTCTTCTGGCACTAGGTGATATGGGGATTTGGCTATGGGGGTAGCTCTAGGAATTAAGTTGATTCGGAACTCAACTTGACGTTCAGGAGGAACTCCTGGAAGATCTTCGGGGAAGATGTCAGGAAAATTACACACTTCGAGGATGCTCACAAGGTCTTTTACTTCTTGTTTTTCGTTAACTACATGGGCTAGGAATGCATGACCCTCTTTTCATAGGTATTTTTGGGATTTAATACAAGAAATGATGTGAAAGTTCGTACTGGGTTTGTAGCCATAAATTACGAGTGCTTCGCCATTTGGCAGATTGAGGCGAATGGCTTTTTCATAGCAAAGGATGTCAACATGATAAGGAATCAACCATTCCATGCCAATAATGACGACTAAACTTTTTATGGAGACCGACATAAGGCCGATTGGGAAAGAATGGTCGCTTAAAGCTAGGGTACAACTTATGAATACATTGTTAGCGCTCTCTTTCTTCCCGTTAGCCATTTCGACAATGAATGTTTCATGTAGTGGTTGTGGTTTGTGTTTGATTAAGTGTTTAAACTTGTGGCTAACAAAGCTCCTCTCCGCACCACTATCAAATATTATGCATGCATAAGAGTTATCGAGAAGGAACGTACCGGTAACTACTGTGGCGTCCCGTAACTACTTGTAGTGCCCAGTTTCACCACACCCATAACAAGCTTGACTTATTCCTCCACTAGGGGCCTGATTGGTTTGTTGTATTGGCGTCTTAAAGTATCGGGCTGTGTGCCCCTTTTTGATGCAGTTAGCACATTGTAACTCTCGACAGGGTCCATTATGGTGGAAATTACATTTGTTGTATTTCGGGAGGTTCCCAACATATCGACTGGGATGGGCTTGAGTAGTGGGAACAGCAGCAGGAGTGGTAGCAGCATGAATTGCCACCGTTTTGCGTTTCTTGGAGGGCTTCTGCGAAGATTGGCTCTTTCGGTTGTTCCAAAATTTCTTCTTTCCACCACCTTATTTAGGTGGTTCGGGAGCGACTGACACAGATTCTTGGCGATCTCTGTTATCTATTAATGTTTGTGCTAAATATTTCGTACTATCAAACGTGAGGGGATTGGTAGCTAGGACATTTCCTTGCATCATGGGAGTTATCCCCCATATGAATCTTTCCACTTTCTTGCTCTCTTGGGTGAATATCCCGGGACAAAAAAGAGCCAGGTCACTGAATCAAGCAGTATAAGAGGCAATGTCAGAGCCCTTCATCTTCAGGTTCCAGAGCTCCTTCTCTTATTTTTGCATCTCCCCCCGCGAGCAATATTCTGCTAATATGAGTTCTTTGAAATTGTCCCAACTCATAGCATTAGCTATCGGAAGAGTCAAATACTTGACTTGGCTATTCCACCAAGTGAGGGCACGATCTATGAAAGTGCACGCTGTAAATTTCACCTTGCTCGTTTCGGGACATGCACATATTTCAAATATTGATTCGGTCTTCTTGAACCAACGGGTTAATGCAATGACACCTCAATGCCATCATAAGATTGAGGTTTTACGTTGGAGAAGTACTTGTAAGAGCACTCCCTTGGGTGCCCGTGACTATCTTCTTGATTGGAAGGATTGGCACCATTACCCGCCTCGCTAGTACCACTTGCGTGGATTTGCAACATAGCGGCAGCCACGGTGGCTGTCACTGCTGCTTGGAAAACAGTGGGGTCATACTGAGGTGGTGGCGGCGGTGGATTTGTTAGAGGGTTGTTTTCCTTTCTGTTGGACTTCTTCAGAGGCATCTTTTTCTAAAAAGATTCAAGAGGAAATGATGATAAGTCCTCTATAGTGGGCGTGAGTCAGGTGATATTGAACAAGATATATCTTAGTCCTAAACGCATTATAACCTGATTTTATAGTGTACTATCAGCAATTTAAAATAAGGATTTACTAACATAAGCAAGTAATCGTAGATTTTCAATTGTGAGAATTAGTAATACTTGTAACGAATCTGTATAGTGTGATACTGCCATAAAATACTCCTATAGTATTTTAACTTTATGTTTGGTTCTAGAGCTTCTCTTTGTATATAGCGTTGGTAAGTTTTAGACTTGTCGCAACACCACAGTCACTCCCAAACACATGTTGGTCATATCTCGGATAAATATAGTTGATCAGGTTATATTTATCCCAGATATGATTAGACAACTGTGACAACCCGAACCTTTTTTTCCATATTTCAATAATCTATTAATAAAATTTGAATTTTATTAAGTTACCGACAAACTTCTTGGTTTAGAAAATCATCTGGTTTTATATAATTAAAATTTTATATATGCGAGTCGGAACCAAATCACACAAAAACCCGAAGTCCTTGAAAAACAAACCAATTTTCGGCCTGACTGAGTTTACGGTCGTAAACCCGTGTACAGCCGTACACTCGTTTACGGTCAGCGTCGGGTGGACCCCACCACCGACCACGAAAACCCCTATAAATACGAGACCCTACCCCTCATTTACATTTTTCTTTCGGACACTCTCTCCTTCTCTCTCTAAAACTCTTGACCGACACCTCTAAAACACCCTTATTTCTTCCGGAAAACATCGAGAACCACCATTGGGGGTCATTTCGGAGCATCTAGAGCACGTTTTCACCAAAATCCAACATCCTTGTTCTTTAGTGTATGGTCATACACCCTTCAAATCTGCAAATCTTCGTTGACCGTAAACCAGTTCACGGTCGTACACACTTCAAACCTTCAAAGGCCGCAAACAGTTCATGGTCGTAAATAGTTCACGATCGTAAACCCCCCCTTCACGGCCGTAAACCCTCCTTAGGTGGTGAACTTGGCTGAAAACCCACTTCCCCCGATTCAAGCGACTCCCGGTAATATTCCTAAACCAATAACAAGTGTTTTTCCAACACTATAATAAATGGTTTCGCTAATAAAATACATATATGTAATAAGTGTTATTAAGTCATAAACGTATCATCAGAAATTCATTCAAGAATAGCCACTTCAAATCCAAAAGTTTATTTCATATAGAATTCCTTTATGGATGGTTGTCAGGACACTATAGAAGTCGGATCATGATATTCTTAACCAGTATAACTTAGCTTAAATAACACTCGTGCAATACCGACTTCCATAGAATACACCTCAGGAATGTTATCAGAACCATTCGGGGGTAGTCCTCCAAGGCGTGAATTTTATAAGCATATATAAATTCGTGAAATACAACTACCGATGACTGTCATTACTCACAAGATTGTTTCTCGTCCTGTCACAGAACCATGTCTTCACAAGGAGGTAACTAACCAACTGGTGAGACACCAATTCTGCATATAGACTTCACTACATTTCAGGTCACGGTCACAACCGCTGTGATAACTTTCATGGTGCAGTTCAATGCCAACAACCCAAACAAGAACGGAAATAGTTACAACAATTCCAACCATTGTAAAACACAAAGAAACCAATAAGGGCCTAGCCATGATGATACTCCGGCTCAGAAACCTAAGAATAATAAATGAAAATTCTGGAACAAAAAGGAGCGCAAGTTATCTCAAAAACTTGTCTTCGTACTTTGAAAATGGTAGTATGTTTCTCTAGAAAAATCCAATAATTTCTATAGTCAATCTAATATAGTATTATAAATATATAAACTATTTCATATGTGTTCCTTATAATTGTATGCTGTATTATAGTACCCTGTACTAGAAAATAATGTATTGTATCTGTATTTGTATGAAAACCTTTGTATGTATTCCTGGATACCACCAACTGTAGTGTAAAGTAATGTATTGTAGTTTTATTAAATACAATAAAACCATTGAAGTAGTGTTAATCCTGTAAACACATGTTTTAGTTATACTATTGTGAGTTTCATATAACCATGCTTGATATAACCTAGTGACCTCTACGACGTTCTTTAAGCATCTGAAAGTTATGACATTTGTCACCCCAGGCCTGCCGGCCTAGCTGTTGCAAGCGGCTTAGGTGCGAGATTGTCAGTCCCGTATAGATCTATACACAAATCTCATGCTCTCCCTCCAGGAGACTCTGGTTATACTATATAGGATTTAATTCCGTACCCCGAGGGGTACAATTGATGTAGTTCCTCACAAGGAGGACCCACGACGTTTCCAATGAGGGCCCATGACGTGGTGATGTCCTATATGTCGACTGTTTTGTCTGAACATGCCCACGGTGTGGCCAAAAGGTCTCTACACCGTGGTTATCATTGACTCGCTTGACCATTAACTTTTGTTGACCGTTGACTGTCGACTTTTGACCAGTTTGACTTGGGGTCAAACTTGGAGGATTTTTATTGTTGATTGAGGATTTATATCTTTTTGTGTTTGTCGGTTCGTGGGATTGAGTTGTACAAGGTGTAAGAGTGTTGTGTGCTTCTCCGGTTCTTCATTTCTAGTGAGGTTCTTACTACATCACATATCCCATTGTATATCATTAGCATGATAGAATATCGGTACTACTAGAGTAAAAGTATGCTAGTTGGGTAGGATAACTCGTTGTTATGCATGTGTAGTTTAGACACTTAATGTCTTGGTATGCTAGACTGGTAGGGTCTTGCATGTTGATCATATGATACTATGAGAAGTTATGCTTGGTTAGGGTAAATAGGGTAGGTAAGTTATCAGGATTATATATGATTGACCAATAAAGGACTTAATTCAGAAGTGGTCAATGGCAAGGTGACTAGAGGAGCTGTTTCTAAGGGTATGGATATGCTAGTATCTGTTATGAGTTTATGTTACATGATTATGTGGTAGTGATAGTTTAGGTTGTATGTAGTTTAAGTTGGATAGTCTGAGAACTCTTATTACGATGTTCTTATCTGATTGTTTGCTCTCGAGTGGATCATCTGTTCGATTGTATATCTGATTCCTAACTACATATGACTTTATGAATTGTATGAAAGACCAGGTTCTGGCCCTTGGCAATTGTAAGGAAGACCATGATGTAGCTCCTGGCGGTGAAGTCTGGGTTCGGCCCGTTTACTCTTTGGGAGGGGACCGTTATGTATGGTTGGGCATGCCACCTATATATTTTTGGATGGGGCCTATTATGTAAGTTGGATTGGGCGTGTTACATATGATATATATGTATGTGGATATGAGTTTTGGTTAATCGACGCTAGAGTTGAGGATTGTAGGTGGATGCATTGTATATATGGTGGAATATGTGGTATACTAGGGAAGTCACTAAGCTTTACACTAATAGTTTTGGATTAAACATATTTTAGGTCGTTCAAGAAAAGAGCTTGGTGGGACTGTACACGCGCATCAAAGATATTCTGTTCCGCGATTTTGTGAACTTAACTCTGATAATGTGTGGTTTCCAATCAATAAAATGTTATTCGACAGTTTTTGAAACAAAGGTTTATTTGTTAGTCTTTTTTAAAATGAATCATCTCTTTGCAATTTTTTTGGACGTTACACTCATAAGAATATAAAGGATTGAGGGTTTCTCAACAGGAAATTCAGGTGAAAGAGCATGAAGAAGGTGCGAGTTGGAGGCAGAACGAAGATCACCATTTCCATACATCTTTAAATAAGATATAAGATTTTACTTAGTTTTTTATCCTTATATAAATAATTTAATATTCAAGGCTAGGACCCAAAAATACAATTCGAAATTAAGAAGAGAGATGTCGTAATATAATCGTGAATTTATTTAAGGTTGGGTAAGTATTTTACTAGTTTCAATCTATTACGAAATTCCTAGATCTTTCAAGATTCATTAAAAATTTCAATGACATGTTTAATCTCAAATTATGTTCTTTGATTCGTGTCTGGGATGTCGATGATCACAAACAAGATGTGAATAACCATGCAAAGCCATGTGGAAACCTCATTCCCATGTATGATCTCGCATTGATGTGTTGGTTAACCACACAATGCTCCATCAAAAACACATAAAATCGAGTTGTTCAATTGTTCAACTTTGTAGTCATCAATTAGTGTTCCGGTTAACCACACACGTTCTACTAACGACTCACAAAGAACCAATGTACGTTTTCATGGATTAGCATACAATTTCACATTTTTATCCTAAGTAACTAGAGTGGGATTTTGGATGGTTCTAGTACTTTATATATTATACTATTAATATGATTATGTGATATCAAACCCGTTCGGCTAATGACTCTCCACCACACAAAGAAGCAATGGGTGAAAAGTACAACCATTCAATGATTATTTTATAGGTTGTTTCCTTACCTCTCTTATAGTGTGGCTTCACGAATGAGACCGAATATTAATTTGATTGACTTTTAGTTGTACATATAGTATTACTAATCTCATATATATATATATATATATATATATATATATATATATATATATATATATATATATATATATGGTGTATTTTATACCTTTTGAAAATACAAGGTTTAAATTTAATTATCTTTACTAACAATTAATTTATTAATCTTTTAAACCATCTTGATTTAACATTTTTATTTTAATTAAATTAATTAAATCATTTAATAATTAAATAATTGTCTTTAATTAAACCTTTAATTAAGTAATTCTATTTAATCCTAATCCTTCCTAATTTTTGAAAATTAGGGTTAGGTTATCCAGTTTTTGTTGTTCAAATTTTAAGAAATTAAATTAAAATAACAAATAACGAAACTAGAATTCCCTACCAAAACCCTAGCAATTTTTTAAAAATATGGAAAGATGGCAAGGAAATTTAGAAAAAACCCTAAAGGGCTAGGATTTTTGATTTTCTTAGTTTTATTTAGGGTTTCCCAAATATGAAAATTATAGGACAAGCCTTAGGATCTAATACCGCTGATGGGTTTTCTAGATTTCTTCAATGTACTTGTGGAATTTCACATAACAAACTAATGGACACATGGAATCTTAGAAAATTCTATGGATTTTCTCATAGTAGCAACATACTTTGAAACTTCTAAATAACCTAGCTAAAATTGAAATCAGCTACAAAGTTTACTTGTGATTGTGATTTTATTGCTGATCTCGGTTCATATTTGATGTCATATATGCTTAGCTTCACAGACCACATTCTAAATGGGGCAATTAGTTCTTACATTTATAGTATGTGTTTCAAAATAGTGTCTTAATTTTGTGGAAGTAGTCACTAATGCAAGTATTAGTTTTTCAATACAGGAGTACATGGTCTAAAGATCCAAGAGACTTTTACTTACATAGTAGATGGGATGTTGGTCTTCGTTGAGATCCTTGGCCAAAACAATATTAACATCGTTACAGAATACTAAAATATATAGGAGGTGTGGTTTACCGTCTAGTGGTTTCACCAACAAGGGTGTAGAGCTTAAATAATTTTTATGTTCCCGAAAAGCATCTTCGTGTTCTTTAATCCATTCAAACCTTTTGTTCTTCTTAAAGATGTCATAGAAAGGTTTTCACCTTTCTGAGGATCTTGAAATGAACCTGTTTAGTGCTGATACTCTTCATGTTAGTCTCTGAATATCCTTTGTCGAGGATGGGGTTCGTAAATCGATGATGACCTTTATTCACTCTGGACTTGCATCTATTCCTCTTTTAGTCACCATGTATCCACTGAACTTTCCTGATCTCATTCCAAAATGGCAATTGGAGTGATTCAGCTTCATGTTGTATTCATCTAGTATGTTGAGAACATTTTCGTCTGCTTTCTTTGATTTTACAACCATGTCATCAATGTAGACTTCGATGGTGTCCCCTAGTTTATCCTTGACCATCCGATTAACTAGCCTTTGGAATGTTGCACCTGCATTTTTATTACCAAAGGGCATATTAGTATAGAGGAATATACATGTTGGGGTTATGAATGCGGCATCCTCCTGGTCAGATGGTTCCATTTGAATTTGTTGGAACCCTACTGATGCATCCATGAACGTTAGTAATCCATGGTCAGTTGTAACATCTATCATGGAATCTATGTGTGGCAGGGGGAAAGGATCCTTAGGGCAAGCCTTGTTTAGATCCTTATAATCCACACATACTCTCTATTTTCCATTCTTTTTCTGGACGAAGACCATGTTGGCTAGCCACCTTGGGAACTTGACCTCCTTGATCATCCCTATTTTAAGAATTTTCTCTACTTCTTCTTGGATTATCTGATTTCTTTCAAGTGCAAACTTTCTCCTTTTTTGGTGTATTAGTCATAAAGAAGGATCAGTGTTAAGTTTATGAGTTATAATATTTTTGTCTATACTTGTCATATCCTCATTCTTCTCAGAGAATGTTTTGCTTCTGTCTTTTAGTAACTTTATTACTTCTTGCTCGATTTGTTATGCTATTGAGGATCTTGTGAGGACTTTGGCTTTAGGATCCTCGAGGTTTAGAGGCACTTCCATCACATCCTGATCTTTTGTTTCTAGCACACCTCATGTTCCTGCCTTAATAACTATGCTTGTCGTGGTATTGTTGAAGATTTCATTGAGGTCTTATAGCACTCCTTTGGTTCTTGTTGATCACCTGTGATTTTTACTATCCCTCATATAGTGGGAATATTAACACACTGATGGTATGTTGAGGGGACAACCTTCATATCGTGGATCCAAGGTCTACCTAGTATAACATTATAGGAGGATAATGTATCAATTACACAAAAGTGTTGCATAGAGTTTACCCCCTCTATGTATATAGGTAGCTTTATCTCGCCGGTTGTATGCTTTGTTTCGCCACTGAATCCTATTAGCATTGAGGATCTTTTTACTATTTCAGCTTCAGAGATGTTCATCCTTTTTAAATCATCCAGGAGTATAATGTTGACTGAGGATCCTTCGTAGACAAGGATCCTTCTAAAAAATGGTTGGCAATGTAAAGAGTGATCACTAGTCCATCATGTGGGGATCATGGACGTCCATTTTATCTGTTTCATTGAAGGTAATCTCCTTCTCGTTCGTGATCGATGTATTCTTCTGAGGCCTTTCTTTTTTCTCCATTTTCGAGACTTTGGCATCTCTTTTCCTGTAGAATAAGAGGTGCCACAAATGTCAAATCCTCCAAAGATCACATTGATTACTTTGGCAACCATAGGAGGGGATCCTGGTTTCTCTAGGATCTTATGAGGATCCTGATCCTTTTCTTTGGATGTTTCCTTTTTTCTTGCGAGGATCTCCTTGAGGTATCCCTTGATAAATAGGTAACTAATCTCCTTTATGAGGGCTATGCAATCTTCCGTAATGTGAATAAACTCCTCATGGTATGCACACCATTTGGACTTATCTCTCCTGGTGGTGAAATTTTCTCCTTTTCTTGGCTACCTTGCTTTGTCGCCAAGATCCTACATTGCAATCAAACCTAAAACATCCATAGGAAAACAACAGGTAGTGATCTTAGTAAATTCTTCATCATCCCCTTCATCTTCAAGGTCATTAACCATATGATGATTAGTTATGGAATAAGGTTTGGATTTATAGGATCTTTGGACCGAGGAGTTGGCCTTCCTATTGGGGTTGTCATATGAGTTTGGTGGTTTGCTCCTCTTTTGGATCTCCATGTCTTATTCAAGCCTTATGAACCTTAGTGCTTTGTTGCTTACTTCATCCATTCTTTTGCATGGATTCTTTACAAGGTCTTCGTAGAAAGGAGAGTCTTTCTTTAAGCCTATTTTGAAGGCTTCAATGCCAGTTTCCATGTCAATGTTGGAGATACTCAGAGCTTCCCTTCCAAACTTGTTAACAAATTCCCTGAGGGATTCGTTAATATTCCTGAACCACCCGATAGAGATCACTAGTGATCTTTCCGAATGTTCTGCTATAAGAAAATTGGTTGTTAAAAATATTAACTAAATCTACAAACACAATACTAGAGTAGGGGGGGACAATTAGCATTCATTTCAAGGCTGATTATGTGAGGGTCGAACCAAAACCCTTGCATAGTCAAGCTTCTTTCAAATGTGTGGGAATGGGGATGATCTCCATTATTTCCCTGTATTGTGCCACATGTTCTTTAGGATCCGTAGTCCCATCGTAAGGCTTCATGTTGGGAGTTTGGAAGCTCTTCGGTTCTTCAGTGTCAGCAATGCACGAGCGAATTTTGAGATCATGTGGCTTGTAGGGGAGACTTCTAGTATAGGTTGGACTACTTTGGGCACACTTATGATCATCTGTCATAATTGTTTAAGTTCTTTGGCCCTGAACATGCTCATTCATTCATCAACATCCATAGAGTTAATAGTAAAAGTATTATTACTCACGAAGTTACCAAGATCCTTGATATTAAGAGTGACGAGGTTTCGTCGAGATCTTGGATCATAGGGTTTGTGGATCTCCTCCCTCATTCTCTCCATTTCCCGTAGTACCATCTTGTTGTCCTATTGTTGCTGAGTCACTCTTCATGCACGACCACCAGTAACTCAGTCTCAGATCTTGGTACATCTTGGTGGCCCTCAGGTGAATAGAGAAGCGAAACTTATGAGCCTCCTCCAGTACAATCTGTTTGACCCCACCAGACATCGGAACCCATACCTGACCATAACAGGTCAACAATCCTCGACTATCCTGTACGAATCGGGTGATCTCACCCTTGATTCTCTCAAGCTTCTAGTTCTCCTACCGCACACCCTCAGCCCGAGCTTCCCTAATCAAGCTCACGAGTGCAGGATCCATAGATATCCTCATACATTTCGTTGGTACAGAGGATCCAACCGACTAGTGGCTCAGGGCGTCCACCATAACATTCGCTTTACCCGGATAGTAAAGGATCTCGCAGTCGTAATCCTTGACTACATCCAGCCACCTATGCTGTCATTCAGGTTCGGCTGATCCATGATGTGTCTCAAACTCTTGTGGTCCGTGCATATGGTACAACGGACCCCGTAGAGATAATGTCTCCAATCTTGAGAGCGAATACCACCACTCCAAACTCTAGATCGTGTGTGGGATAACTCGTCTCATGCGACTTCAGTTTCCGTGATGCATAGGCTATCACTTGTCCTCTCTGCATAAGGAATGCTCCCAATCCGGTTATCGATGCATCACAGAACACCATGAAATCCTCAACTCCCTCAGGGAGTGTCAAAATTGGCGCCTTGCAGAGTCGTTGTCGCAGAGTCTAAAATCATGTATGAATCTCCGGTAGTACCATGCTAATCCTAAGAAGCTCCTGATATCTGAGGGAGATTTCGGAACCTCCCACTGCATAACCGCCTCGATCTTGGCCGACTCAACCAAAATTCACTCCTGGTTAACGAGGTGTCCAAGGAACTGAACCTCTCACAACCAAAACTCACATGTCGAGAACTTAGCATAAAGCCGCTCTCGCCTCAAAACTCCAAATAACTCACGAAGATGCTCCTCATGCTGCTCTCTGGTCTTAGAATACACCAAGACGTTATCTATAAACACAATGACCGAGGGATCGAGCATCGGCTTGTAGACCCGATTCATCAGGTCTATAAATATCTTCTGTGTGTTGGTGATCCCAAATGGCGTCACCATGAACTTGTAATGTCCATAACGAGTCTGGAACACAGCCTTCTCCCTGTCCTCCTCCCTCACCCTGACCTGATGGTATCCGGACCTCAGGTCTATCTTGGAGAACCAAGATGCTCCTTGTAACTAATTGAAAAGATCATCTCTCCTCGAGAGTGGATAACTGTTCTTCACGTTAACTTGTTTAGCTCCCGGTAATCTATGCACATCTGGTGTAAACCATCCTTCTTCCTGACGAAGAGAATCGGCGCTCCCCACAGATTAACTGCTTGCCTAATAGTTCCTGCAACATAGATGGCGACTCTTGCATCTCTGTTGGTGCCAATCGGTATTGCGCCTTGGCGATAAGGGCTGCACTTAGCACTAAGTCGATCAAGAACTCGACTTGCCTCTCCGTAGGAACTACGGGTAACTCCTCCGGAAACACATCAATGAACTCTCTGACAACCAGAACATCTGAAACCGAAACAGGATCCCTGACCCGCTTATCCACCACATATGCCAAATAACCCGCACACTCGTGCTGAATTTACTGCTGAGCCTTAGCAGCTGAGCAAAACCTTGCACCCAATTCGGTGCCCTCGTCGTAGATAATCAGTTCTCCCCCAATTGGGGTTCGAACTACCACCCGCTGATCCTCGCAATTGATCATAGCCCTGAAACGACTCGGCCAGTCCATACCCAAAATCACACATACATTCCCCATGGGAAACAAAATCAAGTTTATTGGGAAGGACACCCCGAAGATCTCCAGAATGCAACCCCGATAGAATGAAGAAGCAGAAATCCCATGTTTTTTGGTGATAAAGACTCGCAACGGGCACTCTAGCTCTCCTACAGGCAAATCGAACTCCCTACAGAACAATCGAGAGACAAATGACCGACTCGCTCCGGAGTTAACTAATACCAATGTAGGTAACGAGTTCACTAAGAACGTACGTAACATAGGTACAAACACATAAGCATAAAACATATATAATTAATAAGATAAAGGATAGAAACATACCAGCCACCACATCCGGTGTTGTCTTGGCCTCCTCGGCTATAAGCTGGAAGGCGCGTCCCCGAGCCCTCGGGGGCTTTTCCCTACCTTGGCCACCGCTAGTAATCCTCAGTGTAGCTGACGTTGGAGCCTGCCCTAGAAGCAAGAGCCTGCTGCCTACAATACCTAGCAATGAGGCCCTACTTGCCACACTTATGGCACCTTGAAGAAGATCGACAAACCCCATAGTGCGCCTTGCTGCACTTCCTATAAGTACGACCCTTTTCACTCCCCTGCTTGGAGTCAGCGACTCTAAATCATTTCGGTGCAGGCTGTGACTGTTTCGGGGCCTGTCTCTACTCTCTCAACTGCATCTCAAGGTAACGCCACCTAGCAGCCTCCTATAACTCCAGTAAAGTATCGCAACGCTGAGTAGCAACGAACTGTCTGATTTCAGTCTTGAGCATGCTCAGATAATGAGTCATCTGAGCCTGCTCAGACGCAAACTCCGGGCAAAACATCACCCTCTTAGTGAACATGCAGGTAATCTCTGTCACCAACTCCGTACCCTGTCTCATCTCCAACAACTCTCGTGATGTCTGCTCTCGCTCAACCCATGGAACATAGCAAGCGTGGAACATCTCCCTGAACTGATCCCAAGTAACTGCAACTCTTTTCTTATCAGAATATGATCCTGTCATCCATCTCCGCCAGTCCTTTGCACCGGACCTCAGCAGGTTCAGAGCACACCTGACCTTTTGGTCAGTAGGACATGAGCTTGTGAAGAAGCATCCCTCCATGTCAGATAGCCACCTCATGGCTATGATCGGGTCCTGAACCCCATAGAAGGTCGGGGGCTTCGTGATATTGAAGTCCTGGTACTGAAAAGCCCAACCTGTCCTTGTATGTGCAGCCGCCACAACTACGGCGGCTGCATCAGCAGCAGTCTTAGCAATGGCTGTGTATCTGTCATCAAAATACTTCGTCATGGTGGTCTTAATAGACCCAAACATCTTCGGAATCTGGCCCCGTACAATCTCAACCAACTCCTCTCGGGTGATTTCCCTGACGTGGTCCTCTTTGAATGTTGGCCTATCTTGGCTGCCAGCTCCCGATCCTGATCCAGACCCGATCTCAAACCGCCTCGTAGTCACCATTCTGAAAATATACCATAAAGATATAAGATACTCCATATAATCACGGAGAACCAACTACCAACTAAGCCCTAAGGGTTGTGACTTCCTTGCTATGCGTACGAGTCCTGTGCTTTCAGTAGTACGGGCCCATACTACCTTCCACGCCTACCCATATTTGTCTCAAGTATCATCACAACGCCCTAAAAATATACATAAGCATAGGCGAATGCTCAATCCTCACTCCTAGAGGAAAGCTACATATCTCATAACTGTCCGACTTACCCCGCATAACTCATCCATGAAGCTTCCACCAACCCCGCAACACTAGTGTATGCTAGTCATACATAACGATGGACCCTATAGACGTTCGAATATCCAATCCTACCCTAATCCCTTCATCAAACAAGAACAGGAAATAAGGCCAAACCAAACATTCTCAGGCTATAAGATCTTAATTATGTACAATCGTGATGCATACACTAAGCAGGTACAATAATGATGTCAATTTTATATAAGGAAAACATTAGTCTATCAGCATCATATAATCAGACAATTCTATCATGCAATTCCTGAAGATCCCTAGCCTATCACTAGCCTGTTGTTCTAAAATATCACAATATCAAATATCACAATTCCTGAAGATCCCTAGCCTATCACTAGTCCTTTAAATGGGGTTTGACCCTATTTAAAGGACTTTATGTCCTTCTCCCAGTTTTCGCGGATCTACTCGTCGAGTCCCTTTCCTAAATTTACACTTTTGGCCCTTCATGGAACATTTAAAATTTGGGGTGTTACAGGAGGACCCCAACTCGACGAGTTTTTAATTTTTGTGAATTTTATTGATGTTACAAGTTGCTATCAAAGCCTTAGTTTGAGTGAATTGGAGGAACACTAGTGTGAATCCAGTCTCAAACTAAGGAAAAGATTTTCAAATGGTTTTCAAAATACCAAAGGAGGATGCAGAGTGTATGATCAGCCAGAGCCAGTAAGTAGACCCCAAAATACCATACGATGTTTGATATTGTGATATTTTAGAACAATAGGCTAGTGATAGGCTAGGGATCTTAAGGAATTGCATGATAGAATTGTCTGATTATATGATGATGATAGCCTAGTGTTTTCCTTATATGAAATTGACATGATTATTGTACCTGCTTAGTGTATGCATCACGATTTTACATAATTAAGATCTTATAGCCTTAGAATGTTTGATTTTGCCTTATGTTATGTTCTTGTATGATTGGGAGCTTAGGGTAGGATTGGATATTCGAAAGTCTATAGGGTCCAGCGTTAGGGTGTTGTGGTGATACTTGATACTAATATGGGTAGGTGTGGAAGGTAGTATGGGCCCGTACTACTGAAAGCACAGGACCCATACGCGTATCAAGGAAGTCACAACACCTAGGGTTTTGTTGGTAGCTAGTTCTCGGGTTTATTATGAGGAATGCCTAATATCTTGTGGCGTGTTTTCAGTATGGCGATTACGAGACGTCTCGGGGCAGGATCCGGTTCGGGATCGGGATTAGGAGAGGGTGATCAGGATGGGTCAGTATCACTCGAGGTCATTGGTCAGATGAGTATGGATGAGTTGGATGCCAAGATTCGTGAGGTTCTGCAGGATGAGGTTGCTGCTATGTTTCGGGCTGAGTTGTTGGAGATGTTTGGGTCGATCAAGACCGCCATGGTTGAGTACTTTGATAAGCGCTTTGCAGCTCTGACGGAGGCGGCTACCGTGGCAGCTACAGCGGCTGTAACGGCGGCAGGGGGAGGAACCAGTCGAGGTTTTCAGTATTGGGACTTTGATAATACGAAGCCCCCTACTTTCGATAGAGTACAGGATCTGATCGTTGCTATGAGATGGTTGTCAGACGTGGAGGGTTGTTTCTTCACGTGTTCATGCCCTGCTAATCAGAGGGTGAGGTGTGCTTTGAACCTTAGGAGACTCGGGGCAAAGGATTGGTGGAGGTTGACTACGAGATCTTATTTTGATGCGCAGCGGGCTGCGGTTTCTTGGGATCAGTTCCGGGAGATGTTCAACACTCGTTATGTTCAACGGGTTGAGAGAGAGAGAGAGAGGTTGGCTCAGGAGTTCCTGGAGCTGAAGCAGGATTCTGAGTCGGTGACAGAGATCACCAGGATGTTCACTGAGAGGGCGATGTTTTGCCTGAAGTTTGCTTCGGAGCAGGCTCAGATGTCCCGATATCTGAGTATTCTCAAGAGGGATATCAAGCAGTTTGTGTCCACGCAGAGCTGAGATACCTTGTTAGAGTTACAGGAGGCCTCCAGGCGGTGGGAGTTAGAGATGGACTTGTAGTTTCGAGAACAGAGACAGGCCCCGGTGCAGTCGCAGCCGGTGCAAAAATGGTCCTAAACCTTTGACGCTAGGGTTGGAGGTCAGAGCAGCTGCACTTGTGAGAAGTGTGGGAAGGGTCATGCCGGAGTTTGTAGGTCTGGTGGTGTGTGTCGCAAGTGTGGGGAAAGAAGGACATTATGCGAGGGATTACCATCAATCGGTCCCAACTCAGGATATGAGGATCTGTTATCATTGTCATCAAGTTGGACACTTGAGGGTCAACTGTCCACAACTTGCTGCAAGACCGGTGAAGGCTCCATCACCGGCCACTTTGAGGATTACGGGTGGAGGTCAGGGTGGAGCGAAGCCTCCAAGGGCTTAGGGTCACGCTTTCCAGCTTACAGAAGAAGAGGTCAGGGTAGAGCTGGATGTAGCTGCGGGTATGTTTCCTTTTTGATATCTTGTTATCTTGTTGATTATGTGGTATTGTAAATCTGTTAGCCTTTTTCGCACGATTTGTAGTATGATCGGGGATCTTAGTAGTTAGGAGTTGTAGTTGCTTAGCATTCAGAGGGATTCTTGGTCGAATGATAAGGTATATGATCTCGTTGCTTGGAATAGCAACGACGTTGCGAGAAGTGTTTAGTTGAGATTCGAATTTCCTTGGAGTTCGGGATGTGCGATATCAGGAGAGTGACCTGTGAAGGTTGCTCACTCTGGAGGGAGTTAGTCCAGGAGAAGAGGGGGAAACTTTATTAAGTAAGGTTGATCGAGTTATGCCGATTTGTCAGCGAAAGTTAGGAAAATTGGAAAATTCTTCGGTAAGACAGCATGTATTCAAGGTTGGTTAGTTATTTAGATTTATCAGTGTTGTTAGCCGAGAGTGTGGCATGATTGGAGCAAGTGATAGACAAATGGGGCAGGGAACAAACCATGGATTCAGGAAAGATAGTTGGTCGATGTGAGGCCTGGGTTTAGGCCATGGAAAGGATTCCGGGAACGGGACTGGAGTTCGGAACCCTAAGAGGGCTAGAATAGACAACATGGGAGAGATTCCCAAAAAGGATGGTTCAGGGTGACGTACGGCAATTTTGAGCTGTCCGGATAGACTTAAGGCCGGAAGGTGTACCAGTCAGACCGAAGGCTTAGGGAACGGTCCAGACAGGCTGAAGGCCCAAGAGGGCGGTCCAGACATGCTGAAGGTTCTGAGAGTGGTCCAGATAGGCTAAAGGCCTGGAAAGGCGGTCCAGACATGCTGAAGGTTCTGAGAGTGGTCCAGATATGTTGCCATGCAATGGTAATCGATATGGCCTGGCCCCAAGTATTGATCATGACGATGGAGTTGGTTGAGAGGTCGTGTGTGGGCCTAGTAGTTATGTGATCGGATTCGGAGTATATTGGAGTTCGAGAATAGTGGCTGCTCTACATGGATAGTGTAGAGTGGAGTTTAGCTCAGTGGCACTTATAGGTACGGTAAGGGTTGTGAGTAGACTTCCTGGAAAGGAAGGGTATGTAGTTTTGGAAGGAGTGTGGGTCCTCTGAAAGGGAGGCAGCAAAGTAAATGGATGATCGAAAGTACTTCAGCTATTGGAAGTAAACACTGGGGTTGTACCAGATATATGGAAACACATACGGGTTGGATGCCCGTTGAGGTTGTGGCAGTGTTGAATGATGCGCAGGCATGTATTCAGTCTTCTTAGATGAGGAGGAGGATAATGGTCCCGGATTGGAGATGGGGACCGAGGAAGGTGAGACAACAGGTTAACAAACTTGGGAGTAGTCTGGACCGGTGTTGAGGACTGTATAAGGATATTACAGTCAGGAGTCAAGGACCTAGAGATCGTGATAGGGAGGCGTAAGTGGGTTACACTCCGTTGTGTCGAACCGAAGGGTTCGAGAGTGATGCAGGGACAAGGTCCTTGGTTCCGAGTATGGTTGTAGGATTGAGTTATGTATGTGGGGGTACTCCAATCTGGGGTATTCCATCATGAGGATGACCAGACCCTATGATTGATTGGGCCTGGTGTGTTTGGTATTCCAGCCCGAGACTGTTTGGGATAGGGTGAGTGGTTACGCAATATGTTTGGTTGATGGGTTATGGGAGCTGAGGGATGCAGTATCATGTTAGAGCGTAATGGATAGAACTAGAGGGTGGAACAAGATTCATTCCAGGTTGCAAGTTATCAGGGTTATCGCCAATTTTGGGCGAAGGAAGACGGATTAGTGTCTTGGCAGAGCTCAGTGGGTGTTTGTGGAATCTAGCGTTGCAGGGCGCGGAAGCATGTCCCTGATATGAAGGGTTAGTATTACTGGGAGATTCGTGGTTAATTCGTGGTGCTATTGAGTTGAAGGGCCGATGATCGGCTTGGAGTAGTGGCAAGGATGCCACGTGAGAATAAACCATTTTAAGAGAGGTGCAAAAGTGGGGTTTGTAAGAGCATGAGTTGATTGAGAAGTCGGAGTCTGCAGTGAAAGGGGTTTGTTCTTCGGCGTATACTGCAGTAGGCTTCGAGGACGAACCTAATTTAAGTGAGGGAGAATTGTAACACCCCAAATTTTAAATGTTCCATGAAGGGCCAAAAGTGTAAATTTAGGAAAGGGAGTCGACGAGTAGGTCCGCTTACTCGCCGAGTCGGAGCGGGATTCTGTCGTGGTTTAAGTGGCCAACTCGACGAGTTGGTGCTGAAGAGAGAAAACCCTAATCCTGAGGGTTTGGCCCTATTTAAAGGACTTTATGTCCTTCTCCTAGCCTCCTAATCCCCCTGAGAGTTCGTAAAACCCTAATTTTCATGGGAGACTCCATTGTTGAGGAGATTGAAGTTTAGAAGAGGAATTTGGTGGAAGGAGCTTGAGAAATTAGAGGCTAACATCAAGGGGCTTGTGTAGATCTGGGATCTAATTCAGTTTGGGCACATCTTGGAGGTAATAAGTTGTTACCTTCCCTCTTTTTCATCTAGATCTATTATCATTTGAGATTTGGGGGACTTTTGGTATGATTGAGAGCTATTTCGAGTTAGAGGCTTAGATATTAGGTTGCTACTTCAGATCTAGACTTGTGATGGTCCAAAATGGCATAAAGTTTCAGTCATTGAGTTGTTGGTGAAGCCCCTTTGTCTAAAACCCAAGCCCTAGTGTGTTTTGAGCTTATATCTCCTTGGTTTCACGTAAAGTTTGCAACTTTATGTGAGGGTTAGGCTGTAGAAGAGTGGATCTATGGATTTGAGCCCCTGCATGGCCCGAAAAGCTTCTGTATAGATTGAGAACTGGAGAGACTTGGTGAGTCACATTGGTGTACTCGACGATTCGTATGAACATGTGTTTGGACTCGATGAGTTGGAAGAACAGCCCGGCGAGTCTGTTGAAGATTGCCTTGGACTCGGTGAGTCTGGTCGCAGAACCCAATCTCTTTTGGGTTAAAGCTTTGGATTAGTGAGTCGGTTGGCGACTCAGTAAGTTGGACAGGATGGGACTCAGAGATCGTTGGACCCGGTGAGTCTTGGGGCGACTCGGCGAGTTAAGTTGTGATATGAGGGCTTTCTGGGTTTGGGAACTCGGCGAGTCGATGGGTTGACTCGGCGAGTAGAAGTCAACCAGGAAGGTTGACTTTGTCTAAGGACTTTGACTTTGACCAAGAGTTGACCAGTTTGACTTCCAAGGGTATTTTGGTAATTCTGGTATTTATGGAATTGGTTCTTTGGTAGTGTTCTGAGGTGAAGTTCGTGTCGGTGGTCGGAGCAGCTTGGTTTTATCTCTTCAGTCGGCAATTGCAAGTGAGTTATCCTCACTATATCGACAGGGTCTACGGCACCAAGATCGGCCCTTTATCAAATGAAAATCCGGCTATTGTTTGTTATGTTATTACTTTGCTAGATCTGCATCCTGGTATTTAGGATGGTGTTATGTTAGTGACCTGGTTAAGGTCGGTACCCGATATATAGGGTAATGTTATGCTAGTGACCGGTTAGGTCGGAATCCTGGTTAGGATATTGCTATGTTATGGATATGCTAGATACATCATGGTTTAGGATGGTTGCTATGCTACTGATATGCTAGATACATCCTGGTTTAGGATGGTTGCTATGTTACTGATATGCTAGATTTCATCCTGGTTTAGGATGGCTGCTATGTTACTGATATGCTAGATTTCATCCTGGTTTAGGATGGTTGCTATGTTATTGATATGCTAGATACATCCTGGTTTAGGATGGTTGCTATGTTACTGATATGCTAGATTTCATCTTGGTTTAGGATGGTTGCTATGCTACTGATATGCTAGATACATCCTGGTTTAGGATGGTTGCTATGTTACTGATATGCTATGTGATTTGTTAGACTGTTTGTCTAGTTAAGGATTGTTATGCGATTAATTGTTTTATGTGCATATGGTTGTTTGATGTGGGTTGGGCTATGGCGGGTCCTACTTTGTGCTGTAGGCCAACATACCCAGGGCGGACCGGATATTCCGAAGGCCCAATGAGCGGTCCGGATAGGCTGAAGGCCCCAAGAGGGCGGACCAGACGTGCCGAGGCTCGGAGAGTGGACCAGGCCGATTAAAGGCCCGGTGTGGGCGGACCAGTCATACTGTAAACTCAGAGATTGGATTAGGTGGACTGAAGGCCTGGTACAGGCGGACCAATCACACTGTAGACCCGATGTACATGGTTATTCTATTTGTGATATGTTATGAGTATGTTTATGTGTGGTTGGTATTTTGGAGGTAAATCACTAAGCTTTCGGGCTTACAATTCAATGTAATTTTTCAGGTACTTCAGGAGATCGTGGCAAGGCAAAGGCGTGATCGTACCGCTCCTCATGTTTTATGATTTATGATATGGTTCTGGGAGATACTCTGATGTTTAAACTATTTTGAAAACAAGATGTATGAACTTAATGGTTTTTGAATGAAATCAAATGTTTTAAATTGGCTCAAATTTTATGGGTGTTATACCTCCAACTCGTCGAGTAGGTTCCATAAACCACGCAGCCTGATCAGTTTCTACACGACGAGTTGGGGCCTCCAACTCGTCGAGTAGATCTTAAATGATGTATAAAAATTCTTGAAATTCATACCTAGGATTCAGGATGTTACAATTTAATATGTGAAATCACCAACTTTTTTTACAGTTGACGCTCGTTTTACATGTTTTTTCATGAATCACCTAGTATGAGGCATGTAGAGACACAACACTTGTAGGAGCATTTGAATGTGTTTTCTTTCAAATACATTATAATTTATTTTGAAAAGCTGTTCAAAGTCATTGTAAATGTAATATACTATGGTTGATGTTGTCTTTTAGCTTTTGCTATGAGACCCTTTATATTGTCTTGTCTCGTGTTTCTGCTTTAGCGGGGTGTGACACATACCATGTTCACCCTGAATGCTATGTGGATTCATCTAGCAAACATATGATATGAAATTACTTAATGATTTTTTATGGATCCTCGTTTCCGAGGCCTCGTTATGTAGGAAGGAAGTGTATTAACCTAGATTTTAGCTTGAAATTTTGGCGGCCGAAAAAGTGATTTAAAGAGGCTATTGAGTAACCACTTGGGTAGCCCACTATCTGAGAGTCATTTCTTTGGTGTCTCCTATGGTTATGGTAGACGACTTGGAATCAGAGTCAAAAGAGTATGTGGTTTCGGATTGTGCAGAAGGACGTGGGTAAGGTTTCTTTGCACTGTGAGTATGTGATGGTGGTGGTCCGTTTAGGTAGGAGGAAAAAGTGGGTTCAAGTTCCACAAGGGACTTCCTTGCGGTGCGGTGATTTCAGGCAGTGAGGATGGATTTGAGGAACTCGATTGTTGCTTTTAAAGTTTTCTTGCTTCTTCAGCTTTCTCTAGGTTGTCTCAATTTTAGGTTCGAAGACTAAGGTAAGTACACGTAAACATCTAGGGATATAAATTATTAGCAATATCATGTCCCTGACAACGTTACCAATTTTTTAAATTTGTCATTTATGCTTAAGCGAATAAAATCACAACTCATAATGCACTAAAGGATAACACAAGGAAGGACGGTCGAATCCACATGGATACATCCTAAAAGTCAATACCTTTTTCTGCAAGGCACATACTAGTCAAGTACAAAATATATATATATATATATATATATATATATATATATATATATATATATATATATATAAAGGGGGATTTTGTTTATTAATTAAAACTAATAATTACAGTGACTAAATTGCATAAAAATAAAATTAATAAAATTTAGTAATAAAAAGCATTTGAGTTCTGATGCAACTATCCTTATTAGGTAGTTAATCTAGATCTAGTTATGTGAAATGTGTTCTATCTAGATGCAACTCTCCTAATTAGGTAGTTAATCTAGATCTAGTTATTTGAAATGTGTTCTATCTAAACTAGTACTAAAAACTACTAATAAGCTTTACCCGTTTCTCTTTTACCAAATTAATTAACCACGACAAGTTTTTTAGTTAATCCTAACTTTTTACTAGCTTAATTAAATAAGCTCTTAATCAAATAGAAAAACAGCAATATGAACAATGTAAAATTTCCAACAATATTCAATTCTTCTCAAAAGCTTGGAAGCTTAAAAATATGTGATTTTTAGTTTACACCAACATTAAATCCCAACAAACAACTAATTTTGTTAGAACAAAGTTCAATAAGGATAGATAGATTCTAAGCAAGCAAATAATTAAGAACGTAATAAAGAACACAAGTATGGCTTTGAATAAGTCGTATGATTAATACTTCAACACCTCAGAAGAGCTCGACTAAGAACTTCAACTGTAGAGGTGTTCTAGGGTTACAAAATATAGAACGTGATAATCGACTTTATATAATGCATACATGCATGCATATATATAACAAACCTACTAACTAATCTAGAAAATCACGGATGGACAGGCCCGATCTGGATACAAAACATAAGAACCAAGACGCAACACAAAACGGACTCAACAATCTCCCCCTTTGCATCTTTGGAGCCAAATCCTCAATTCTATTTAGCAACAAAAGACTTATTCACAGTCTGAAACACCCTCGGTATGATGGCCAAAAGATGATACCGAAAAGTAATGTACCACCGAAGCATGTCTGTAAAATTCTTCTTGTCAGCCTCTAAATACTGCTTGCACCGATGTATTATGTTGATGATGTGCTCCAAGCAATCAGTAGAGAATAAGTGCTTATCTACTAGAGCAAACAAGAATCTGTGACCTTTTCCTTTAGTAAACATCATAGTAAGATGTGTTGAATCAATGTGACCTAACTTCATTCTATTCACATCCCCTGGCTTCGGTGTAGGCTTGACTGTTGGCTTCTTGTTCATAACCTTTGCTATCTCCTGATCCATAGTCGCAACTTCATAAATCTAGGAGGCCAACATTCGCTTTACATGTTCAAGAACCGGCTCATATTCCGTCGGATTAGTGAGCAGAATGTTGTATAGCAAAATCCAATCATGAGGATTGAGATTAGGAAGATCTGCAAGAGAGATAGTCGACACTGTGTTTGCTGCTCCACAAGTGATCTTGAAATTGACATTTGTAAATCTCCCAGCAGGTGAAGGCTTGAGAACCTTGACTGTAATGATCTTCTGTGCACTCCAAGTCAGGTACTGCGGTTGGCCAAACTTGAGATAGAAATCAATCAGCTCTCGGTCTACCTTCGGATGAGGAAAAAGAACCTCCACGGTTGAATCAAAACAATTGAACGTGAATGTCTTCCTTGTAATTGGCATGTCAAACAAAGTGAGAGGTTCCAACCAATAGACAGATGGAAACTCTATAGCTTGATTAACAAGTATCTCCTTCGTCCACAAGGGAAACAAGGACTTTTTACAATTCAAGGCGTCTTCTTCTTCCTTGTTTCTCCTTTCCCTCTCCTCTGCTTCTTTTAGCTCTCGTTCCCTCTTCTTCCTTTGAAGAGCTTCAGCAATAGTTTCACCAACATCACTATCACTATCATCAGCAGTCTCCTTTTCCTTTTCATGAACACCAGAACCTGAAGCTACATTATCCATCAGTTCGGTTGGGTGAATAGTCTCTGTTACAATTTTCATAGATACTTTCGGTTGATCACTTTTTGTTTTTACAACCACTTTCGTCTGACCAACACGAACACCTTCTCCCCCTTGTTTCGGAGGTACGAGCCTCTCAGAAACACCCTTCATTTCATGGAGCATGGCAAGGGCAGGAATCAGTTTGGTAGTCAGATGATTTCTGATAGTGAGAGTCAGGATGGGATCATGAGCACCAAGGAGATTGAGCAACATGTCCTTCACATCGCCGACACAACTTTGAAATACAGCCCGTTCTGTCTTTAACAAAGAAATTTCTTTCTCTGCTTGGGATAACTGCAACTTCTTCAATGGTAGAGGCTTGTTTAGCAAGATCTGCCTTCCGAGCACTTTCACTTGCCAAGTCAGCTTGAAGAGAGGCAAACCGAGAATTCACTGAGCTTAAAAATGAAGTGTTCTCGGTTTGAAGAGATGATCTCATAGCTTCAAACTTGGTGCTTTCTTCCTGAAGGGACTTCGAAAATAAATCCACAGAGGCTTGTATCTTCGTTGCACTTGTATCGGCATGATTTTTCAAAGACTCTAGAAAAATCTGAGTTGTATGAACAATCTCAGTAACATCAGTAAGTGCCTTTTTACAAGAAGAAGTAGTCGCATCAATAGCAGTAGTGGATTTTTCAATTGATGAGGTGTATTGTTCAATAGCAGTCTCTAGAAAAGCCTTAAGAACCACACCACTATAAGCCTTGCTATCTTCAAGCAAACGATCCAGCTTGTCATGAATGCCCTGTAAATGATGAATGCTGACAGGAGCATCATGATCTTCATCAGAAGGAAACCGATATGGACTGAAGTATGTAGAGTCATACTCATCATTTTCTCCACCGAGAGTGGCACCGGAATCGGTTGATTTGGTAGGTGAAAGAGGTTTAGTGAAGACTGGAGTTTCGGTTGCAGTAGTGGCCCCCGTATCAGATACGTTGACTTCCACTGTTGGGTCAGGAATAGTAGCGGTGGTTGATTGTGAAATTATAGGAGGTGGTAATGGTGAAGTGGAAATGGGAATGGTAGTAACTGGTGGAGATTGTGGTGAAGAAATCGTCGGTTGTGAAGTAGTGGGTGGAGGATCAATGGAAACCAAAACTGCAATTGTATGTTTTGGGGATGGAGGTGGGGTTGGAATTTTGGTATGGATGGTTTCGGTATGAGTTAGGGATCCGGGAGGTGTATTGCCTCTCGGTGATTCATGATGATCCTCTCCTTCTTTATCATCCTTGTCATTTTCTGATTCAGGAGGAGTGGGACTCTTGGATCTTCGCGCCATTTTCTTAAGCTTTTTGGGCTTGGAAGAATCTCCTTTATCAGATTTGCATTTACAAGACTTAGAGGCTTTAGTCTTATCCGCTTCTGTGGACTCCTTCTTTGTAGAAGTACGTTTCCCTCGGTTCCCAGGCTTGTCTACTGCATCCAGGGCAGCCTGTTGTTCAGGAGTAAGGACTCTTGGTTCTTTAGGAGGAAGTTTTCTGTAATCCGCCATAACCTTACTTTCAGCTGAGACACAACGAAACATGGATTCCGTAATGGAGCCATTGTGAGGGAACTTTGTTGGATCAGAGATGATAATTTTCTTCGTGTGAAATGTAGAAATGGAAGCAACTAGGGCATCCTTCATCACAAGAATGTCCAAAGTATTGATCGCCCTCTTGTGATAATCGTCAAGAAGCACCCACATGATATCTCTGAATGCCTTGTGGAAGTATTGAGGCTCTGCACCACTTGAGACCAGACAATCGTCCCATAGTCAAGGTTAAGACCATTGTAAAGACCATATAAGAGGGTAAGAAAACCCTTGCTGGTGCCATCTGATCCACCACTCCGTTCTGCTAAAGTCTTGATGAGAAGAGTTAAAAGCCATTCCACTGAGAAGGGAAGCACGACTTCTTAACTTTTGTGACCGTGGTGAGAACATCTGTATATCCCATCTCGTAAAGCATGGAGAACAGATGTGTAGTTGTGATAAAGTCTGGTGAGATTACTGAGGAATCAACAGCAAGATTCATCAATGAGCAAAACCTCCGTTTTGAAATCGAAGCCTTCTTGTTATGGATTTGAAAGAAAATGCGTTCTTTGTTCTTGTCATATGAGGTCGTGGAGTATACCTGCGATAAGAGTAACATTGGAACGACTTCAACTTGAGTTAGGGTAACCACCAGTGGGGAATACTGATCAAGCACTCGACACCTTGAAGCATATACAAATCATATAAGAACGGGTTAAGTTCGATGATCATATTCTGATTAGGCTTTATCGTAAGCAATGTAGATGATGCAGTCTGTTCTTGAACAGAGGCAGAAGTCGCCATTGTTGATAAAAGAAGGGAGATAAACAGTCGATACTTGCGTTGTAATCTTGAGAGAATTTGTTGGTGGTAAAAGACAAATAAAGGAAAATCTCTTTATATACCGTTGCTAGGAGAGAGAGAATGTAGAGTATGATAATGACGTGATCACTCAAACGTCGCCTGGAAAAGCGCGATGTGACAGGTTGGGTACCCCCAGGTAAGCGTCAGCACGCGTGGGTATAGGGACTGTACAAATTCACGCGCCCAAATCCTTATCCTCAAACATCGTTTGAAATTCAGTGCGACTTCAAGAAACATAAGTGCCCCTGTTTAAAAAAAAACTTTGAACGAACAGCAACGAGAGTTGTGAAAATAAAATCTTCGTGCAAAAGAGTGACAATCGATAAAGAAATAAAGCAAATGCATATGGGATGCGAGTGATGTCTCATTATAAGACCGAAAGCAGATGATCCCGGGCAAGAATCGCTTCCTTCAGAGTCAAGAGAGGCTTCATTTAATTGTTAGGCTTTGGGAAGCTTATCTTTAACCGAACTTCGAATCTTAACATAAGACTGAACGTTGGTAGAAGTACTTGTGAGACCGATGTAGTCTGTTGAACAAGTAGGTGAGATAGAAGTTGGAGTGACAGATGAAGTAACAGAAATCTCAAAAAAAAAACTGGATCTTTTTGGGAAGAAATGCCTTGGTTTTAGACAATTTCATAAAGACCACTCAAAAATAAAATAAAAGAGATTTCATTAGGTAACCAGTAAGTTCTTGAATTTGACAATTCACCATCAATTCATTATAGGAGTTGGATTATGGGTTTCACTCATCACGTGGTATTCGTATCTAAGATCACGAACACAGACTTTGTGCAACCTTAAACCTCAGTGGTAAGAACCGAGAGTCTTAAGGGTTACATTGGTGAACCAAAAGTAAATGGAGAACATAAGAAAGGGGTTAAAGAACCAAAAGTACCTTCTGCTATAAAAACGTGACTGAGCAGACAAACTCTTAACTCATAGGAGAAAAGTAAGGTAGCTCTAGACTAAGATAAAGTTAACTGCCTAATTGGAAAGAAACGATTGGTATAGATCGAATCATTAAGGCTTGCTTCAAGTCATAGAGGCTTTGGTCAACATGCAACAACATGCTTCTAGGGACCCTTAACTAGTTCTTATGGAAATAATTGTACCTGTCATAACTCCAAATTCTGTTGTACTGGTAGTCTTGTGACCTAATTGAAGTAAGAACAAAAAACACACCAACCACACAAACAGAACAAGAACAAGAACAAAAAATATATTTTTGAATTTTTTATTTTTCTGAAAAATAATAAAAATAGAAATTGAAATTATGTTTGGAATTTTGAAGTTTTCTGAAAAAGAATAAAACCAGAAAGTGAATAAATTAAAGAAGCATAAACCATATTAGAGAGAAGAGAAGAAATTTACACAATATACAACCGAAACCTTATCTCAATTGTGTGAAGCAAAATAGACCGAGCGCTTGGTTCATTTCGGTTCTTAAAAATTTCAGAGCTGAAATAGACCGAACGTTCGGTTCATTTCGGTTCCCAAAAATTTTAGACCCGTAATAGACTGAGCATTCGGTTCATTTCGGTTCCCAAAAATTGAGGAGCCGAAATAAACCGAGCGTTCGCTCCATTTCACTTGTCTAATTTTAGTGAGAGATTTTAGGTTTCGGTACCGACTCTGCTTCCATCATACCCAAGCCTTGTAAGATTTTGTTAAAGAGTGCTTCAGGTAATGCCTTAGTGAATATGTCGGCCAGTTGATCAGTAGATCGAAAAAAATGTACTTCCACATTCCCATCTTCTACATGATCCTTGATGAAGTGATATCTAAGTGCAATGTGCTTAGTTTTTGAGTGTTGCACTGGATTGTGACAAATCCTTATTGCACTTTCTGAGTCACAATATAGAGGAATCTTCTTCATGTTGGATTAATGTCTAAGTCCATAACTATAATTGGTAAGACTTGACCCGACCCGACATGGTCCATTTGGGTTGCATGGCATTATGCACTTGGATAGACTAAAATGAAAGAAATAACACTTAAGGTTTATTAATATATTATAAGTTCTAATATATTAATAGAGATTATTTAATTAGTATTGATCAAGAATTAATCTAGAATTAATTAAGTGATCAAAAGAAGACTAATTAAATATATGGGTTGATTGTGTAAATCATCCATAACTTATATAGTGGGCTAATGCTCCATGGATTATCAAGTTGGGCTAAAATCCATAGGATGCTCCATGGTGTATTTGAACCCATGGATCCAAGGAAATGGAAAGCCATGACAATTAGGGTTTACCCTAATTGTAACAACTATATAAGAATCTTATTGATGTGAGAAATCGGCCACTAGGTGTGTGGAGGGCAAACTGATTCATGAAGTGTTCTACTTTCTCTCATGGTTATTCCAAGTGCACTTGATGTTTTGTGAACCATTTGAGGTGTCACATTTGGAGCACTAGGCTCTCGGGCTACATGGAATCAAGCACCAACATGGAGGTATGTAATTCTACTAGATTTTATATTATATGTACTTTATATTAAGCTAGTTAGAACAATACCTTGGAAATTGATATTTTCATGTATAATAGAGAAAACATAGATCCAAGTTATTTAGGGTTGCATGTACACCATAGGAGTGTTAGAATGCTCAAAACCCAACAGTGGTATTAGAGACTAGGCTTGTTTTCACTTATACTTGATGCAAATTGCTTAAAATCGAAGTTTTTTTGCTACTGGGACAGTGGACTCGCCGAGTGCACTGATGGACTCGCCGAGTGCACTGATGGACTCGACGAGTCCAAGACAAAATGCATCCAACTCACCGAGTTGGTTCATGTACTCGACGAGTTGGAACCCCAAACAGCATATCTTCGAGTTTTGGTGCTGGAATTGGTCTATAATCATTACCTTTGACTGTTTTGGTCTTAAAAAACCTGTTTTTAATGTGGTAATGATTATGTTAAACCAATTTCAATGCTATAATCAAGGTTTCAAGTTTATATGTGTTTATGTAATTCTTGAAAAATGTTAATTATGAATGTTCATGCTTATGAGTTTTGGTAGATCATAGGAATTATGTGCAAATTGTTTGTTGTTATTCTTTGATCTCAATGGATGGACTCCATAATTTGTCCTCAAGTTATGGATTACCAAAAGTTTTTTATGTTTCCTTGATTTATGATTTAGTTTAGATTGATGAAAAAGATTATGTTTTGTTGATTTCAATCCATATTAATCTAAAAGAAGTTCATAAAATATGTTTTTGTAACTTGTCTTCAAGTTATGTGAAAAGTCATATTTATGAATCTTAAAGATCATAAAAGTGTTGTAGGTTACATAAAAATGAAGATTTTTTCCATTAAATTGCTTAATGACTCCATAACTTGTCTTCAAGTTATGGATGTTGAAAAGTCACTTCATTAAAAATGTTATTAAAGAATAAGGGGTTACATTAAAATGAAGAGTCTTCTTTTTAATGAACCATTAAACTCATAAGTTATGAAATGAAAGGTTTTGAATAGTTTCAAAACTTGCCCTCAAGTTTTGAAATTTGTAAAGTCTTACACTCTAATACTTTAATTCCAAATTGAACCTTAGAATTTTAAAAGCTAAAATTCAAACTTTATGGACTTCATTAAATTAATTAAAGTGTTTAATTAAAAGAGTTAATAATTCCATAAAGACATGGTTTAAGTTTAATTAAATTAAGAGTATAGTTTAATTGATGGATTAAACCACCAAGTATTTAAATGTTTAAAATACACCCTTATACTATTATTATAATTTTAATTATATAGAGATGTATAAGATAAAGTCAATCTTACCATTAGTAGGCCTCATTCACGAAGCCGGTCTATAAGGGGGGGTATAAGGTTACTGCCTATAAAATGGCAGTTTAATGGGTGTCCACTCTCACCCACCGCTTCCTTGACTGGTGGAGGGTCGTTAGCCGAACAGGTAGGAAAGGACTATAATTCTCCCTTCATTAAAAGTATAATGAAAAATACTAAGTAACTAAACACTTATAAATTCCCAATCTTAGTTACTTAGGAAAATGTGAAAAGGGGCTAGCCCATGAAATTACACTTTATACCTTACCAAGTCGTTAGTAGAGCATGTGTGGTTAACAGGCATGCTAACAAGGGCTGGTAAGAGTGGCAAAGAGTAACTTGACTTTATTATAGATCAGTGGAGCGTGTGTAGTTAACCGGCACATCGATTAGGTGATAAAGTTAAGGGTACCAAGTCAATTTGCATGGTTCACACCTTGTTTGTGATCCTCGGCATCCCAGTCACAAACTTGAGAAGGCACAATCGAGATTCAAACATGCCATTGAAAGTTCAATGTATCTCAAAAGATCTAGGAGTTTCAAATCCAATTAAAACTTAATTATTTTTCGTTTTTCATGGTGGAAATTGGTAAATCGTCATTTACCTACCTTCAACTATTTTATAACTCGGATTACGACATCCCTCTTTCGGTTATAAATAGGATGTTGGGTCCTAGCCTTAATATTTCATATTGGGTGTTATATTAAGGACTTTAAATCAACTAACTTGAATTTCTCCCTTATAGATGTCTAGTTTAGACAACTATGGTCTTCCCAAATCTTTAGGAACAAGCTTCCTAATGAAGATGACATCCCAAAAGGCAATCAAGGTGAAAGACTAATCCCTTTATTGAGCACTAATGGGACTGGAACTCATACTTTATTTCCTCCACCTCTTTCAATAAATCTCCCTATCCCACAAGTTTCAAGACTTGATAAGTTCTAAGTCACTCAATCCCTATTGTCAAACAAAGCCTATATGTGCTTAGGTCTTGGAGATTAAGTAACATATTGACAAGCCGAGAGAGTCGGGTGTCAAAGTCTCGAGGTAGCTGGTTGTTGACTGGGTTCTTCAGTTACTCCCTGATGACGGATCACGACATGACCCTTAATGATCTTACCTATTTGCTTGATGATGTTGAATCAGCAATGATTTAGAGCATTGGTAAAGCAAATTAGATTGGAAGATCTACTTCCCAAACATATTTGGACATTGAAAATGGTAACATTAGAAGTCCAGAAAAACTTTCTCTTCCCAATTGAAAGGGATCGTCCATGGTCATGTCGTTTGACCCAATGGTAAAGAGAAAGGATAAGTCTGTGATAGTCTCATATACCATTTCCAAAGAGTCAATATGTTTCTTTTGCCAAAAGAAGGGGCATTGGTTGCGAAGCTGCCGAATTTACCTGAAACCTCATGAGGATAGTAAAGTCAAAAGTTTGACTTTACTTCAGGTAAAGTCCATTATCTAACTCTCTTAAGTCTCTTTTGGATATTCTTAATACATGATGTAATGTAATTACATTTTGATGTTTTGAAGAATTAAATGAAGCTTAAAAGGAAGTGTGCTGATTCTGATCGCATGGTTCGATGACCAGAATTTTGAGCCACTGCATAAGAGTTATGAGATATTGCTTAGGAATAGATAACAACAAAGTTTTCATATGAATTTGCATTGTAAGGATAAGTTTTTTCGCAAAGTTTTAAAATAAAAGAAAATTTTTTGATTTTATTTATTTTAAGCATCCTTACAAAGGCATTTGTGAAAAATTGTTGTTTATATGTTTCCATTGATAAGCAATATTGGAGAAAGGGATTTGATTCTTTCGTTTGTGGTAGTGTCATAATTTATCAAATAAGGAAAGATTCTCATCACCCAAGTTTCAGTTGAATAGAAACTTGGAATCATGCAAGATGTATTGTGTGATGAATGAGGTTTTTCATCTTTGGTGAATTAAGACTAATTCCTTGTTCACATTCGCATGTGAGTCAAGCGAAGGACTAAAGGATCGGGTACATTAGGTTGTGCACTGGTCAGGTCCACCACAAAAAGGTTGATAAGATTATTCGTTATGATTTACTAAAAGTTTAGTAAATATGATTATGCTTACAAGGTTAAGTGTAATTCTGAAACATTGGAAAAGTTTCAATGATTGGCAGAATGAATAAGAAGAATCAAATAAGGCAGAAAGATAAAAGTTTCTCCAATTTGAAGAGATGGGAGAGTGCTTGTGTATCTTGTTTTATGACTATCTTAGTGATTATGGAACCATATCACAATTGATCCTCTAAGGACACCTTAGTGCTTTTGTTGGCTAAGTAGAGGAATCATGAATTGTTGAAATGGTTAAATCAAAAGATAAATCATACTTCGTTCCAAAATCAAATCTTAGAGTCATACTCCAAGATTGAGCCTTGAGTGACATAATCTTAAGAAAGGTTTAAAACACTTGACATATGTAGACTAAAATGTTTTCTTACTCTTGTACATTTGAAATTGGTAAGTTGTGATGTTTTGGATAAAACAAAGACCAACTAAGGCCAATTGTGTGAAGTGTTTGTAAAAGAATCTGCACTATCTCTTGAATATTTGGCAAGAGAGTCTTATATGTCAAGAGGTTAGTGGGAGTCTAAAAGATCTTAAGATAGGTTCAAGAACTAATCAAGATGTTTGTTAATCACTAGCCCACGACTTGAGGTTTGTAACCTATCGTGTTGACATATTCTTATTTTTGTGTCTATTCCAAAAAAAATTTGACTATGCTTGTGAGTTCTCAATTGTTTGCATAACAACCTGGAAGCAATGGTAGGCCCTTGTGCTGCCGGGTGGCAAGAAATTAAGATTGAACAAGTTCAGTCCATATGTGTTTGGATTTGCCACTAACCTCTTCTTGTGATTATGGTTATGACAAATTCACATGGATAGGAACACTTACACCACAAAATCTAAGTGTCATAAGGTTTCTCTCCGATTCATGAAAATGATGGTGAGGAAACTCTTTCATTAAGTAGATTTTAAGTAAATAGCAATTGTGAGAATGACAAAAGGTCTAAACATTATGATTACGACATCCCTCTTCATAATTGTTTAGACACACAAGTGAACTATCTAAGGAAAGGTGTATGATTTTGATAAAGTCTTATCAAAGCATCTTGTATCAGAAATCTGAACTTTGGTAAGAAAGTCAATAAAGTATTGTTTTTCAAGAAGTCCAGTTGATTTCTGAGTACATGTCAAAGATAGTGGGAGCATAAGTGTTATGCTAGTAAGATAATAATCATTACGCTAGTGGGAGCATGATGATTATGTTGCAAGTTAGCAATGTTAATTATAGAAAACAAAAGTTTCAATTCGCTTTGAAAAGTTGTTTCCCTATAATTAAGGGAGAAGATTTTATACTTCATTCCAATTCTACAAGCTTAGATTGAGATTTTAATCTACTTTAGTCAAGGATATATAAGAATGTTATGTTGGAATGGTTCAACATAAGGAAATTCTATATAAGTTGCATTCTCAAAATTCGATTATGATTACGGCACACCTCTTCATAGTTCGAATTGTGAGAATATGGCAAATAAAAATTTTATAGCATGAATCGTGTCCCATATACTTTGGGTATAGGATCGATTACATGAGCTATAATAGTTATCCTTTCTAAATTTTCCTAATGCTTAGGGCATTAAGAGAGGAAAAGGGATTAGAACTGGATATGACAAATGATTAAGCAATTGTCGAGGACAATTTGAGGTTTACCAAAGATTGGTTACTCATGGACAATTGGAAGTATAAAGTAAGGACCATATTGACATATTTTGAAAAGAGGAAACTCTTGCTCAAAAGTGATGGTCAAAATTGGAATATGGAATTGTTTACATAGGTGGAAGTTATTCTTTGAATAAGTGTAAGATTAAAGAACTTAATGCAAGAAGGATGTTCAAAGGAATGTACTTTGAATTTATGACTTCATTTCCGTGGAATTGCTTTCCATTGGAACACCTTGTAATGTCTGTTGCCAAGTCTTTGTGACTTGTGTGTATATTCATTACAAGAGGATCATTGCATATAAGTTTAGAATCTAACAAGATTACGGTAAATGACAAGAATTTGGTGTTCTTACATTTACAAAAGGGATTGGGATTGTGAAATTAGCATCATTGGAGTCATGTTCAATTGATCTATTTCACAAAAGAAAGGACCATAAGTAAACATAGTGTGCATGCTTGGAGCATGGCATGACTATTGTTTCAATTCAAGTATTAAGTTGATTAATCGAAACATGAATAATCAGTAATCAATATGGTGCTTAGATAAAAGATGTTTTATTTACACTCAAAGTGTAGGGGCCATATAGGATTAGCATTATTTTGTGTTTCACTTTGCATGTTTTGACTTCCAGAATAACTAGGTCATTCTTCCTGAATGACTAAGTTATTCAAACCATCCACATCCAGTCATATGTTGGAAGTAGATATGAATCAAGACTGTCATGAATTTGGCTTATATGATTTGTCTAATGTGCATTAGACATAGCAAGAGTTGCTACAACATTCATGAATGCTCATAAGTTCTGAGTATTGGATTCAACCCACGCTCATTTGAATCACTTCATGGATTTTATCACGAGTGAATCATGAGACGATAATATCTTATATTCTTCAAACCTACATATATGAGTTGTTGACTATGAGTTGGTTATACATTGATTGCACGTAAACGAATTGGTAACTCGATGTTATAAAACGTGCCTTTGTGTATGATTCAACAAGTAGTTAGTACAAGCATATGAGTCGAAGTTTATCCATTCCTTTTACCTTCGGGATAAAAGCGATATCTGTGGGCCCCTCGATGATTTAGTGATGACAAAACGTAAGTGCTCGGCCGGGCTTGGACTGATTTGATTTGTTCAATTAGTCAGTCGTCATAAATCGGAAATCGGGAAACAACAAGTGGACAGAGAGGATGATTATAATCCATGTCTCAGTCCATATGATATCTAGAATGGAGGAATATATGATCACTTATCTAATGGACGTATCATTGATTTGTATAGAGTTCGACATCGGCTTTTGAGAGCTACGATTTGTACAGAGTTGGACTAATGTCTAAGTCCATAACTATAATTGGTAAGACTTGACCCAACCCGACATGGTCCATTTGGGTTGCATGGCATCATGCACTTGGATAGACTAAAATGAGAGAAATAACACTTAAGGTTTATTAATATATTATAAGTTCTAATATATTAATAGAGATTATTTAATTAGTATTGATCAAGAATTAATCTAGAATTAATTAAGTGATCAAAAAAAGACTAATTAAATATATGGGTTGATTGTGTAAATCATCCATAACTTATATAGTGGGCTAATGCTCCATGGATTATCAAGTTGGGCTAAAACCCATAGGATGCTCCATGGTGTATTTGAACCCATGGATCCAAGGAAATGGAAAGCCATGACAATTAGGGTTTACCCTAATTGTAACAACTATATAAGAATCTTATTGATGTGAGAAATCGGCCACTAGGTGTGTGGAGGGCAAACCGATTCATGAAGTGTTCTACTTTCTCTCATGGTTATTCCAAGTGCACTTGATGTTGTGTGAACCATTTGAGGTGTCACATTTGGGGCACTAAGCTCTCGAGCTACATGGAATCAAGCACCAACATGGAGGTATGTAATTCTACTAGATTTTATATTATATGTACTTTATATTATGCTAGTTAGAACAATACCTTGGAAATTGATATTTGCATGTATAATAGAGAAACACATAGATCCAAGGTATTTAGGGTTGCCTGTACACCATAGGAGTGTTAGAATGCTCAAAACCCAACACTTCATACTTAGCCTGTATCTCTTAGCTGACTTTGAATCCATATTACTTGTGAAGTGCAAGACGCTGCAGCTATATATTCAGCTTCGGCTGTGGATAGTGATACACAGGTTTGCTTCTTGGACTGCCAGCTAACAAGTTTTCCATCAAGAAATTGGCATCCACCGGTAGTGCTCTTTCTGTCCAGTCCACATCCTCCTAAATAAGCATCAGAAAAAGATTGAATGAAGAATCCAGATCTTGCAGGATACCAGAGACCAAGAGATGAGGTTCGCTTCAGGTAACGGAATATATTCTTCACTGCCACCATGTGAGGTTCTCTTGGATTAGCTTGAAATCTAGCACAATAACAAACAAAAAACATAATATCCGGTCTACTAGTTGTTAGATACATAAGGGACCCTATCATTTGACGATATAGTGTTATGTCGACAACAGGTTTTTCCAGAGATGGTGTTAACTTAGTGCCAAATGCCATTGGAACCTTCACTTTTGAGTCGCCCGTCATACCGAATTTTGTCAGTAAGTTCTTTGTATAAGCCTCCTGGTTGATAAATATACCTTCTGTTCCCTGTCTAGTATTTAAACCAAGGAAAAATTTAATTGGACTCATTGCGCTCATTTCAAATTTAGTCTCCATCAACTTTATGAATTCAGCTGTTAGGCTAGGATTCGTAGAGCCAAAGATGATATCATCAACATAAATCTAAACAATCATAAGATGTTCACCTTCTTTCTTTTGGAAGAAGGTTGGGTCAACCGAACCTTGTTTAAATTTTGACATTTTTAAGAAACAAGTTAAAGTTTCATACTAGGCTCTCGGTGCTTGCTTTAATCCATAAGCTGCTTTGTACAACACATAGCAATGATCAGGGAATTTCTTGCTCAGAAACCCTAGTGGTTGCTCGACATAGACAGTTTCTTCTAATTCTCCATTCAAAAAGGCACATTTGACGTCCATTTGGAAAACTTCGAAGTTTTTATGAGCAGCGTACACCAAGAAGATTCTAACACATTCCAACCTAGCTACTGGAGCGAAGTTTGCCTCATAATCTATACCTTCCTCTTGAGAATATCCTTTCACCACCAACTGAGCCTTGTTGCGAATGACATCCCCTCTTTGTCTAACTTGTTTCTGAAGACCCATTTCAAGCCTACCACGGATGCATCCTTTGGTGCAGGAATCAGCCTCCAAACTCGGTTATGTTCAAACTCATGAAGCTCATCTTGCATTGCTTGGACCCAATCAGAATGATCATGTGCAAATTTTACAGTTTTTGGTTCAATCTTGGAAACAAACGAATTAAACATACAAAATTAAACTTTAGAGAATAATGCAGTTTGTTTCGCTTTTAATTGAGAACGAGTAAGAACTTTTTCTGAACTTTCACCAATAATCTGTGCTTTGGGATGGTCTTTGGTACATTTCACTAATGGAGGATAACTTGAGTCATATGTTGGATCCAATTCAACATTCACTTCTATTTCAACTTCTGATAGATCACCCTCGCCTTCGTTAGTTGTACTTTCACTTTCTTTCTCCCCCTCAACTGGCGAAGTGTAATCTGTGGCAGTATCAGAGTTTGCACCCTTTATGGGAGGTATATTCTCCCCCTCGATCGAGCTATTACTTAGTGGTTTTGGATCAGTACTCTCCCCTTCACCAGAGCCTTTATTAGATGGGGACGGAATGGGATTCTCCCCCTCGAAAGATGCTCTGTTTGATGTTGATGCGGTTGAACTTTCCCCTTGAAATGGTGGATTACTCTTAGAAGGTTCACTTTCCATTTTGTTTGGCAGCTTCATCTATAATTTTCTTGAGACTATCAATTTTGTTGTCTGCGGCCTTTGCTTCTGAGTGTGCTGCTTTCTATGGTTCATCAAACAAGCGCATGTATTCTTCAAACAGGTTGGCTATTGGAACCGAGACTTGTCCAGATTCTAGAAAAATTTCTCCTAAGTTACTTTCAATCCTCTGAACTTTCTTCATGTAGTTATTGTCGAAGGTGACATAATAGGTTTCTTCAATTCGTTTTGAGCGTTTATTCAACACTCTGTATGCTTTCGACGTTAGTGAATAACCCAGAAAAATTCCTTCATTTGCTTTGACATCAAACTTATTACGGCTCTCTTTAGAATTGAAAATAAAACACCTCGAACCGAATATGTGGAAAAATTTGACATTTGGCTTTCGGTTGTTTAAGATCTCATATGGAGTAATAAAGAATCTCTTATTTAGTAAGGACCGATTTTTAGTATAGCATGTTGTTGCAACAACATCAGCCCAAAAGTATAACGGAAGTGAAGCAAAACTGAGCATCGTTCTGGCTGCCTCACATAAAGAACGGTGTCGTCTTTCAACAATCCGATTCTGTTGTGGTGTATAAGGGGCCGAAAAATTATGAGTTATCCCCTTGTCAGCCAAAAAGCTCTCAAAATCATTATTCTTGAATTCTAGACCATTGTCACTTCTGATATTCCTTACCGTTTTCCTCAGCTGCACTTCCACTTGCTTTATGAATGTCTTCAACTTGGGAGTTGCATCTGATTTCTTTTTAAGAAAGATAACCCAGGTGAAGCGTGAAAAGTCATCTACAATTACGAGAATGTACTTACTTCCTCCGAAGCTTTCAATAGCAGAAGGTCCACATAAGTCGATGTGTAAGAGTTCAAGAGCTTCAACTATCTTTGTATTGATTCTTGTAGGGTGGCTCTTTCTGCTTTGTTTGCCCATTTCACATGCTGCACACAGATGTTCCTTGTCGAACTTGAGAAGAGGAAGTCCTCGAACGTGATCACCAAGCACCAACTTATTAATGTCTTTGAAGCTCAGGTGCGATAGTCGTCGATGCCACAACCAGCTTTCATTTGTATTTGCCCTTGACAGCAAACATATTGCTGGTTTTCCTCATATAGGGTTGAGATTTAGAGGATACATCTCTCCCTTACGTTCAAATTTCAGTAGAACCTTCTTGGTTTGCTACTCAATTATCTCAGAGCCCTCATCATCAAATGATACTTTTAGACCTGTGCCCACAACTAATTGTGACACACTAATGAGGTTATGCTGCAATCCTTCCACATATGCCACTTTTCGTATCGAGAAATCTCCATTTGTTATCATACCTTATCCCTTGCTTGTTCCATAGGAGTTATTTCCATATTTCACACACCCACCATCTTTCAGGGACCGAAACTCCCTTTGCTCTTCCTTCCTTCCTGTCATGTGACGCAAGCAGCCACTGTCTATATACCATTCCTCATCGAACTGCTCGTTACTGATTACCTGCAAATTCAAGCAGATTTAGGAACCCAAAGTCGCTTGGGTCCTTGTGAGTTTTTCACAGAAAACAGAATTGCAGTGGAAATGTCAACCAAGTATGTTCTTTTTACTAGAGTAGTTTGATCTTTTCGTTTAATTGTATACACTTTAATTTTAGTTTTATCTTGTTTAAACTTAAGTGCATTGGTTGGTTTGTTAGATGGTATTGGCTTTTGATTTTTCTTTTGAGATCTAGGGTTAGCTGATGACTCCTTATTGTGGAACTTAGAATATGAATTTAACTCTCTCTTTCCTTTGATGTCCTTCAAAGAATTTTCCTTGCTCTGGGACTTGGATGGACCGAAACTAGGTTTGGGACCGAAACAGGGCGATGGACCGAATGTTGACTTTCAGTTCTGAGATTTGGAATAGTAGGAACTTGGACTGAAATTTTCCTTTCCTTTATCCGAGGATGCTCTTTTAGAGGGAACATGATTTGGATTTTGAGATTTTCAATAACTTTTTCGCTCATTTAGATTCTTTGCATATCTTTGATTTCTTAGGCGTTTCTGTTCAGCTAGTTCCTTTTGTGATTTGTGGATGTTGAAGCTGACCTTTGGTTTCTCCTTATGAGTTTTGGTTGTTTTGACCAGAACTTTCTGTTCTTGCTTTGGTTGTTTTGGGATTTCTTTGGTTCCACTTGTGCTTGGTTTGTCAAACCTCGAAGGTTTATTTATGGGTTCAGCAACATATCTTCCTTTAACTCTCCAAGAAGTCTGCTCAGACAAACCTACCGTTTCGTCTGCATTGTCAATAGGAGCTGACCAGAAGTAGTCATCACATCCTTTACCATTATCATTTTCGACCATGATTCTTAATTCTGACGTCTGCTTAGGAGTGACCCCTGTAACTGCATAAACCTGATTTGGCACAGTCTAAACCTTTTGATACACCATAGCCTTTTCTTTAAGTTTCTTCTCCTTATCTTTTGCCAGTCGAGCAAATTCAACTGAATTTTCTAAGAGTAATGATTTCTCATTTTCAGTTTCGCTCTTCATAAACTCAGAGCAATCAACTACATCTTCTACAGATATCTCACTCATCTCACTTTCATCATCAAATTCAGACGTATTTTCTAAGTCTATTTTATTATCAGAAGCCACTTTGGCATTGGATTGATCAATTGAGTGAATTGTATCTGACTTAATTTTCAACCTATCATTTTCATCTAGAATACCTTTTAGTATGAATTTGTGTTCCTTTGAATCAATGAAGGTTTCTATTTTGTCCAGTCCAATTTTGTAGGACATGGATGTCTCTTCAGATGATACTTCTGATTCACATTCGACTATGATTTCGTCTTCCTTAAATTCAAGAAATGGCAAAATCATCTTATGAATTTTCTTTCCTATCTCGCAACTTACATGCAATTGAGCTGTATTGGTATACAAACGTTTAGCAATTAAACAAAAAACATTCCTTTGTTTTAAAAACTTTAGATCTTCTCTTTGTAAATAAATACTTTCATCTCTAGCCCTAACTAACTCCTGCTCCTTCAGCTCTATCCACATTCTTCTCTCCGCACTCTACGTTGTCACCCTGCTGATTTGGTCAGTTAGGTTAGAATTTGTTAACCAAGTTTGCATGAGACTACTGCTTAGATTAGAAAATTTAAGTTTTAATTCATTTAATTCTTCTTCATATTCTGTCATTGGAACATTAAGAGAACCTAGGATAGATTGTACCTTTTTGATCAAACGACCGCAGTCGTTGATCTGCTCACTAACTGGCTTTGCTGCAAAACATTTGTTTTCAGTCAGGTTCAGTTCCTCACTTGTACTTGCAGTTGATGAACTAGATGTGACAATCAAGCACTTTCCATTCGAACCTACTTCCTTTGCCACACAAGCCTTTCCATGAGTAGGCTTTCTCACCTCTTCGTCTTCAGAGTCGGTTGACCAAACTTCGACGCCACCAAACTCGTCTTCATCTGTGTTCTCCTGTATAATCGAATCATTCATAGAACTGTTAGTTGCTTTCTTTTTCTTGATCTCTTCCAACTTGCGCATATAGTATGCCTCATCATCTTCTTCGTCTCTTTTCTCAGCCATTTTCCTTAACATGCAATCTTTGGCAAAGTGGTTTTCGCCGTGGCAGTAATTGCAGTCGTATCCTGAGTCTCCTACAAGCTTGCTCTACTTCTTTTCTTCATCCTTTTGAGAGGTGATCTTTGCTTCATCCTTCACTTTCTCAGAGCTATAACTTCCCTGCCAGTTTCGGTTCTTGTTGACAGGAAATTTTCTCCTTGCGAACTTCTTTGGATTGGTGACCATCATAGCATATTCCTCGCTTGTGAGATCACATTCCGACATATCAGCTTCTTCTTCTTCTTCTTCTGCAATACCTTTTCCTTTAGAGACAAGAGCCAGCGATCCTACACCAGATTGAACCGATCGAAAGTCTGTTTGAGCTTTTCGTCAGGTTTCTATTCAAATACTCCAAAGTAAGGTTTGAATTGATTGTTCTAGATCTTCATCGGTCGAATAGAGTTCTTTCAACCTATCCCAGATTTCTTTAGCCTTCGTGCATGAACCAACCAACCGAAAGGTGTCAGATTGTAAGGCGAATCTGATCATCCTCATGGCCTTCACATTACATAGCAATTTGTCTTTCTCGTCTTGTGGCATCTTGTCTACATCCGCTACCAGCTTGTTATATTCCTTTTGGGATTTGACGGTAGTGCTTGTTCCTGAGTGAACAAACGGCCCAAGTGTGATAGCTTCCCAGATAAGATAACCATTATCTTCAGATCCAACCACGTAGTCTTCGAAGTGATGTGCCCATACTTCGTAGTCTTGAGTGTAGAGAATGGATATCCTGGTTATAGATCCAATGTTGTTGGAGATGTTGATTGGGTTTGTTTGTGAATCATCGTGAGACATGGTGAGCTGCTAGAATCAAACTTGTAAACTCGAGATTAGGGTTTTATCTAAAACTGAGTTGCCATCGAAATAAAGAAGACGACTTCTTATTTATACGATAAAAGCGGAAACCCTACGGAATTCTGAATACAGAAGGAATGTGTATTGATCACACAGTCTCCTGTTCTGATACTAATTGTTAGAACAAAGTGTTGGGTTTTAGCCATAAGAACTTTCCTATGTGCGCATGCAAAACCCTAATGCTTGGATCTAGGCTTTCTAATAAACATGCTTTGAATCCAAGACTTCTAATTACTAATTAGGTTAAACAAGAACATTAAAACAGATCTAGAATCATACCTTTGAGTTCCTTGTTGATCTTGAGGTCTTGGAGCTTCTAGAGTCACAAATGTCACTCCTCTAATGGCTTACAAACACCAAAGCAAGGAGGATGATTTGGGAGAGAGGAGAGGGGAGGAATTTCGACCAGAGGTTCCTTACTTTAGGTCAAGTGTCGAATTCCATCAGCCATGGGGTCTATTTATACTTGTAGACTCCTTAAGGATTACAGATAAGTCCCTATCAGATAATCTTCTCTTAAGGCTATCCAAATCCATTCCTTAGATAAGTATATGGACGATTTAAGCTTTCCTAAAGCTCTTAGAATCCGTCCAAACCATATCCAAATGGATTTACAGTTCAAAGCTTAACTATCAAACAATTGACAGTTTATACCCCTTTATTTAATTAATCTCTTTAAGTCATCAAATCAATTCTAATTAATTCTATGACTTATATCAACATATATTATTCATTATATTATTCACATAATATATTAATAATATTTACTCTCTCTTAATAAATCATCCTATCAAGTTGCTATGGTGAAGGCAACCCAAAAGGACCATGCACAACCGAATATAGTTACAGCCTTAGACACTATTCCAACAGTCTCCCACTTGGATAAGTCTAGTAACTATACAAGTACAGTTTGGTTTGCAATCGTAGCTCTCAAAGACGCTGTCAACTCTGATCTAATCAATCTTGTCCTTTAGATAAGGGAACGTACAGTCCTCTGTTAGATATCATGCTGACAATCCTATGGAATGGTTAGTCAAGCATTTAGGTTTCTCGATCTCTGATTTATTCGACATAGAACTTAATCGAACACATCAATTCAGTTCTGACCGGGCCCGGCACATAAGTCAAATCAAATCATCGAGCGGCCGAGATATCGCTTTTACCTTCTTAGATAAAAGTTACAGATAAACTTCGACTTATATGCATTTACTTATTCATTTACCAACTATACACAACAATACGTTTTATAACATCAAGTTACTGATGCGTTTTCGTATCATCAATGTACAATTAATTAACAAATAATAAACCATATATCTAGGTTTTAAGACTATATGATATTATCGTCTTGCGATCACCTTTTATATCTTATTCCATAAGGTGATTCCAGCAAGCGTGGGTTTATTCCAATGCTCAAAACTAGTTCATAAGCACTCATGAACGTTGCAGCAATCCTTTGCTATGTCTAACATCATTTAGACATTCTACACACCAATTCACGACAATCTTCTTTCATATCTACTTCCAACATATGAACGATTGTGGACCATTTGAATAATTCGATTATTCCTAATAACCTCAATTATTCTGGAAGTCAAAACATGCAAAGTGAAACAATAGCTAAACAATTAACATAAGATAGTAACATTACTCATAAATAAAACTCCTTTATTTAATCATCAAATGTCAATTACATTTATCTATTACACGTTTCTAATACTATCTAATCTATGCTAACATCATCCTTCAGCCCAATACTCCTAGCATGCTGCAAGTGCTTAACCCTACTCAGTCCCTTCGTAAGCGGATCTGCTGGGTTATCTTCTGATGATATCCTCTTAACTACGAGTTGTCCTTCTTCTACACGATGTCTAATGAAGTGATACTTTCTGTCGATATGTCTTGATCTACCATGATCCCTCGGTTCCTTGGTTAAGGCAACCGCACCTTCGTTATCACAGAAAATCTCCATTGGCTCCTTTATGGCAGGTACGACTCCAAGATCACCGATGAAGTTCTTTAGCCATATTGCCTCCTTCGACGCTTCGCTCGCTGCAATGTACTCTGATTCGCACGTTGAATCAGCTACGGTTTCCTGCTTGGAACTTTTCCATGTCACTGCTCCTCCATTTAGGGTAAAGACCCAGCCTGACTGCGAACGGTAGTTGTCCCTGTCGGTCTGAAAACTGGCGTCACTATACCCTCGCACCTTCAAGTCATCACTCCCTCCGAGGACTAAGAACCATTCCTTTGTCCTCCGAAGGTACTTAAGGATATTCTTCACCGCAATCCAATGTGCTTTGCCAGGATTCCCTTGATATCTGCTAACCATGCTCAAGGCGAAGGCTACATCAGGGCGAGTACAAGTCATAGCGTACATGATAGAGCCAACTGCGGAAGCGTATGGTACTCGGCTCATTTCTGCTATCTCAGCTTTGGTACTCGGACTTTGAGTCTTACTCAATTTGGCATTACTTTGTATCGGTAGTTCTCCCTTCTTTGAGTTTTTCCATACTAAAACGTTTTAGTACCTTCTCTAAGTAAGTATTCTGACTAAGTCCAATTAGTCTCTTACTTCTTTCTCTTATTATCCTTATTCCCAAAATGTAAGAAGCCTCTCCGAGGTCCTTCATAGCGAAACACTTCCCGAGCCAGGACTTTACCTCCTGCAGAGTCGGGATGTCATTTCCTATGAGTAATATGTCATCGACATATAGAACGAGAAAGCTTACTACACTCCCACTGGCTTTGACATATACACAAGACTCGTCTTCGCTTCGTACAAATCCAAACTCTTTGACTTTCTCATCGAAGCAAAGATTCCATCTGCGAGATGCTTGTTTAAGTCCATAAATGGACTTCTCAAGCTTACACACTCTATTCGGATGCTTCGGATCCACAAACCCTTCGGGCTGAGCCATGTACACATCCTCAGCCAGCTTCCCATTAAGGAAAGCGGTCTTGACATCCATTTGCCAAATCTCATAATCATGAAATGCGGCAATAGCTAGCATTACTCTAATAGATTTAATCTTCGCAACTGGTGAGAAGGTCTCATCATAGTCAACTCCAGGAGTTTGAGTAAAGCCCTTCGCAACCAATCGCGCTTTATATGTGTGTACGTTTCCATCCACGTCGGTCTTCTTCTTGAAGATCCATTTGCACCCAACGGTCTTCCGTCCGGGTACATAATCAACCAAATTCCAAACTTGGTTATCATACATGGATTGGATCTCGCTATCCATTGCCTCTTTCCATTTTGCAGACTCCGGGCCTGCCATGGCTTCCTTATAGCTATTAGGTTCATCGAGATTTACTAGTGTACCATCACTAATATACGTGTCCCCTTCGGTAGTAATATGAAAACCATAAAACTGGGGATGAACTCTAACTCTATCGGAACGTCTAAGAGGTAAGGATTCGTCAATTGGTTCAACCGGAGTTTCCTCCTCGGGTTGAGTGCCAGCGGTAGAGGTTCCTTCATCCATCGACTCTTGAATCTCTTCAAGTTCGATCTGCCTCCCACTGTCTCCTTGGCTTATGAGTTCTCGCTCTCGGAAAACTCCTCTCCTCGCAACGAAGACAACATTGTCCTTCGGTCTATAGAAGAGATATCCAAAGGATGTCTGCGGGTAGCCGATGAAAATACATCGCTCACTTCGAGGTTCAAGCTTGTCGTGAGTATCTCGTCTTACGAAAGCCTCGCAACCCCAAACCTTGATATGTGCCAACGAGGGAGCTTTCCCTGTCCACATCTCGTGAGGTGTTTTGGCAACCTTCTTAGTAGGGACTCGGTTAAGGATATGGGCGGCAGTCTCCAAGGCATACCCCCAAAAAGAGATTGGTAGTGAAGCACGACTCATCATAGAGCGAACCATATCCAATAAGGTTCGATTACGCCTTTCTGCCACACCATTTAACTGCGGTGTCCTAGGAGGCGTCAATTGCGAAACTATTCCACACTCCTTGAGATAATCGTGGAATTCAAGACTTAGGTACTCTCCTCCTCGATCGGATCGAAGCATCTTGATTTTCCTGCCCAATTGATTCTCCACTTCATTCTTGAACTCTTTGAACTTTTCAAAGGTGTCTGACTTTTGCTTTATTAAGTAGATATACCCATATCTACTATAGTCATCGGTAAAAGTCACATAGAAGCGGTTCCCATCCTTCGTGGTTGATCTAAAAGGTCCACATACATCGGTATGTATTAGGTCCAATAGACCCTCGCCCCTTTCACAAGTACTTGTGAAGGGTGACTTAGTCATCTTTCCAAGCAAACAAGACTCGCATGTGTCATCTTCCCTAAGGTCGAATGACTCCAACACTCCATTCTTTTGGAGTTGGGCTATGCGTTTCTTGTTGACATGTGCAAGACGACAATGCCACAAGGATGCTTTATCCATACTAGTGGAAGAATCAACATTCAAAACATCATTTCCTAAGTTATCAACAATCATAACGGTTTCATATATTCCATTACATGGTATAGCTTCAAAGTAAAAGACACCATTTAGATAAGCCAAAATAGAACCATTCTCATTATTAAAAGAAAATCTAAATCCTTGTCTATATAAACCATGAAATGAAATGATGTTTCTTGCCATTTCTGGCGAATAGCAACAATTGTTCAAATCTAAAACTAAACTATTCCTAAGCACTAAGGAGTACACTCCAATCTTGGTCACAGGCGACGATCTTCTGTTCCCCATGATTAGATTGATCCTTCCTTGCTCCACATCCCTACTTCTTCTTAGTCCCTGCACATTAGAACAAATGTGATAACCACAACCGGTATCAAGAACCCAAGAAATAGCATGATTAGAATCGTTAGATTTGATTGTATATATACCTGCGAAAGATGGCTTGATCTTTCCTTCTTTGATAGCTTGCAGGTAATCCGGGCAGCTTCTCTTCCAATGTCCTATCTTGTGGCAGTGGTGGCACTCTGCCTCCTTCGGGTTAGAGCAGGGCTTGGCGGGATCAACTTTGGTCCCACTAGAAGAGGCACCATCTCGGGCTTTCACCTTGCGATGGTTCTTCGACGAAGCTTTCCTCTTCTTCCCTTGTCCAATAGCCAAGACAGGAGCAGCGGGCGGATTGGGAGTGGGTGCAACAGACTTGTCCTTGAAGTTGCTCTCAGCAACCCTCAAGAGACCTTGGAGCTTGCTTAGGGTGACCTCTTCTTTGTTCATGTGGTAGGTCATCCTAAATTGGTTGTACATCGGAGGCAAAGAGTGAAGCACCATGTCGATCGCCAAATCCTCACCGAAGTCAACATTTAACTTGCGAAGGCGGTCGACATACCTTTGCATCTTTTGCAAGTGCACGGTAAGAGATTCTCCATGACCCATCTTCGCGGAAATCATGTTAGTGAAAATCTCGTACCTCTCTTGTCTCGCGTTTTGGTGATACCTCTCCAATAGGTCTTGATGCATCTCGTACGGGTACATGTCCTCGTAGGACTTTTGGAATTCGGAGTTCATGGTGGCGATCATGATGCAATGTACCTTTGTTGCATCTCGCTCATGAGTTTCAAAGGCGGTGATTTCGGCGGGAGTAGCAATTTCGGGGTTGATTTTCTCGAGCTTCTCATCGAGGACATACTCCTTATCCTCATAGCGAGCAATGGTGCGAATGTATCTTATCCATTCGCTAAAGTTCGTTCCATCGAAGGTGACCTTTTGGCAAAGGCTCATCAACGTGAAAGAACTAGCAGCAGCGTTGTTTGCGTTCGACATCTACAATTAGAAAAGGACAAAGATATATTAGAATAAGAATCCCTAATTATCACCCAATAAGAAAATTAGGGCTAGGATCCAACAATAACATTTACATACTAGAAAAGGGATGCCGTAATCTAACATGCAAATAAATTGAAGGTAAGTGAATGACGATTCACTAATTCTCCATCACAAAAACCTATACTATTAGTCCTAATTGTTTTTGAGAATTCCTAGGTTCGGATGAGATTCATTGAAACTATTCAATGGCATGTTTAAATCTCGATATGCCCCTCTCGTTTGTGACTGGGATGCCGAGGATCACAAAGTGGGTGTGAATTACCATGCAAATTCACATGGTGCCTTCATTGTAACAATCACCTATTCGATGTGCCGGTAAACCACACACGCTCCATCGAACTATGATAAACAATGAATCACCCTTTGCCACCTTCGCTTAGAATCAATTAGTGTGCCGGTAAACCACACACGCTCCACTAACATCTTAGCAAGGTGCAAAGTGTAATTTCATGGGATTGCATCAATTCACTTTTCCTAAAGTAACTAGGATTGGGAAATTTTAAAAATATATGTAGTTACTTGTATTTCTTATTATACTTTTAATGAGAGGATGAGGTTGCCCTATCCTACCCGTTCGGCTAACGACCCTCCACCAATCAAGCAAGCGGTGGGTGTGAGTGTACACCCATTAAGCGCCATTTTATAGGCCGCAACCTTATACCCACCTTATAGATCGGCTTCGTGAATGAGGCCTACTAACGGTAAGACTAGCATTTAGTTATACATATATATATTATTCTAGTAATATCATATTAGTATAGGGTTGTATTTTAAAACTTTTAAAATCTAGGGTTTGAAATTTAAGTTGTCTAAATTAAAACTTTTAATCACAAAAGTAAATTTCAAAACATGAGGGTAGGTTTTAAACATTTAAAACATGGAGGATCAAATAACAAATAATTCCAATTAACAATTAATATTCTAATTATCTATATTTGATTTATTCAAGATTTCTTTTAAGATAATTACCAAAATAATTAAAATATTTAATTAATTATCATATAAGGAAATTAAGTATTTAATTAGTTGATAATTACCCTTAACTAGATCAAGATAATAGTTATATTTATCAGAAAAACGAATTAATGTTGATCTAATTAGTTTATGGTAAGTTAAGATAAGATAAACACAAAGAAATCCCGAATCTGGCCATTCCTGACGCCTGGACTCGCCGAGTGCACAAATGGACTCGCCGAGTCAGGCCTACTCGCCGAGTCCACTTTGAGACTCGCCGAGTCCATGACTCAGAAACCAAAAAATCGAATTTTGCAGGTTTGTTTCAGTTAATCAAGCAACAATTTACAGAAAACCAAGCAAGGCTCTGATACCACTTTTGGGTTTTAGCCATAAGAACTTTCCTATGTGCGCATGCAAAACCCTAATGCTTGGATCTAGGCTTTCTAATAAACATGCTTTGAATCCAAGACTTCTAATTACTAATTAGGTTAAACAAGAACATTAAAACAGATCTAGAATCATACCTTTGAGTTCCTTGTTGATCTTGAGGTCTTGGAGCTTCTAGAGTCACAAATGTCACTCCTCTAATGGCTTACAAACACCAAAGCAAGGAGGATGATTTGGGAGAGAGGAGAGGGGAGGAATTTCGACCAGAGGTTCCTTACTTTAGGTCAAGTGTCGAATTCCATCAGCCATGGGGTCTATTTATACTTGTAGACTCCTTAAGGATTACAGATAAGTCCCTATCAGATAATCTTCTCTTAAGGCTATCCAAATCCATTCCTTAGATAAGTATATGGACGATTTAAGCTTTCCTAAAGCTCTTAGAATCCGTCCAAACCATATCCAAATGGATTTACAGTTCAAAGCTTAACTATCAAACAATTGACAGTTTATACCCCTTTATTTAATTAATCTCTTTAAGTCATCAAATCAATTCTAATTAATTCTATGACTTATATCAACATATATTATTCATTATATTATTCACATAATATATTAATAATATTTACTCTCTCTTAATAAATCATCCTATCAAGTTGCTATGGTGAAGGCAACCCAAAAGGACCATGCACAACCGAATATAGTTACAGCCTTAGACACTATTCCAACACAAAGTTCTATCAGGATCGATAGATTCTAAGCAAGCTAATAATTAATAACGTAATAAAGAACACAAGTATGGCTTTGAATAAGTCGTATGATTAATACTTCAACACCTCAGAAGAGCTCGACTAAGAACTTCAACTGTAGAGGTGTTCTAGGGTTACAAAATATAGAACGTGATAATCGACTCTATATAATGCATACATGCATGCATATATATAACAACCCTACTAACTAATCTAGAAAATCACGGATGGACAAGCCCAATCCGGATACGAAACATAAGGCCCAAGACGCAACACAAACGGATTCACAAATTTGATGGTTGTTACTTGTTATCATTTGATTAACATAATTATGGATTTTAACAGTTGATTAATTATACCGATTTATAATCCTAAATTAGGTGATCATTCTAAAATAATTAAAAATCAAACATTTATGAAGAACAGTACTAAAACAAGTGTATAGAACACACAAATTAAAAACCCAATCTTAGATTAACAACATAAAAGGTCAAACTCTTTTGCAAAAGCGAAAACTATGGTTTTTAGTCAGACATGTCTGAAAGCATATCTAAAAAAATAAAATAAGAATGTAAAGTAAAAACATTGAAAACTAAACTAACTGGTTGAGTCGCAATCTTTAGATCTTCGTAAATGATCGGAAAACGTTAGATTCACCGGAAATTGCATAGCATGGATCTGTAACAATCTGACTTGATCAGGAAGTCAGGAATGGTATTTATAGGCAACATACAGAGTCATATAAGGATTATGGGGATGATTGGGACGTATTTTCGTAAAACGTAAAAAATACTAAAAATTCAGAAAATGCTCTGAATTGACTTTTAATGATGTAAAATACCTTTTTGAGATTTCTGTCCCAAAAATATGATCATGTAATGGGTGAATGCAATTATGTTTCCCTTACATGCATCAAAAATCGACTTTTGGCATTGGAAAAACCTTTGGACTAAAACACGATTAGAAACACTAACATGTTTTGGCTTAGTATGATCGTGTATTGTACTCAAAGCTCCCAAATGAAGATTTAAATGGCTAGAAAAACTCTCAAAGAAAAAACATGATTTTTAAAATCCACGTGTCATTTAAGTAGCAAAAAAATGAAATTTCTTTAGCTTCGTTCTAGCTCCAGCTTTATCATATGTTTTAGCTCCATTATGCTCCAAAAATGCAGCCAAACTGCTTCTAGAATACTGATTCATTTGAAATAGTTGAAAACGACATAAAAGTATGAACAATACGAGAATTCTTGTGAAAATCATGAGTTGGCCATTATTTTCACTAACATGAACATAAAAGCATAAAATATGGTACATAACACTAGTTAAAGCTAATATAAAAGATGCATAAAATGACATCTAATATAGTCAAAATTGATAGATTTCATGGCTTTTTGGCAGGTTAAAACTTGTAGTTACAATTGATATTGATGCTTCGTGATGCATCTTTATGATTCTTTATTGTTTAGGTTTCGTCAACAATGGTGACCTATACATTTTTTATGCTTTGTAAGGAAAATTTGGTGAAAGAAATATTTTGGCAGTAAAGCATGCTTACGAGTGCTCAATTGACGATATTGTTCACAAAATATATACCGAAGTACAATCTATTTCATGTGGTCCATAATGAGAGGCTTCAAAAATATCTTGTACCTCATGCCTTTGGAGTCTACCACTTTGTACTCAATTCAGACTCATCATTTTTGGATTAAAAAAGTTTTTTTTAACGAGTTTGGAGCCATACACATCTTTGGATTAATGGTTCTTTTTACGATGCAACAAAGCTTCGAGACTTATTATTAGAATTTTCAAATCAAGTACAATTGAACTATGTATTTTTCTTAGATCTGAAACACATTTCGTGAAGTTTCAATATTATTTTTGGGCTGAAGATTTTAGATTCAGATTAAAAATTTCTTCAACATTTCAAATGAACATTGCACTTTCAAATCCCAAATCAAGTCAATGGATTATTTGAAAAGTCAAAATCGGTACATTTCATATTTGTTTTTGGATTTGAACTTATTGTTATACTCCACATGTCAAGGACAATTTTGTATTGTACCAATTCGAGCTCATTCTCATGCCAATTTGACAGTTTTATGATCTTATTTCGATCATAAAATGTGGAGAATTTGGTATGCTCATTCGAAAGAAGAGTGTAGTATTTCAAAGTTGAGGTTTTTGGTGAATCTTGGGAAAGAATTATTGGAGTTGGGTATATATATTAGGCACTCTGTTGAGCAAATTAAGGTTCTTGCTCTGATGGTCATGGTATTTTGATTAATGTGACTTTGATTCTTCTTGATCGAGTTTGATTGAGAATCGAGATTTTATCTTGTTACATTTCGTATCTACGTATTTATGGCATTAACGAATGTTCTTCATGGATTGTTTAAACACATATGTGACATTGAGGGGGATTTCTTCGTATTATGAGATGATTTGAGTTTTTTTCATTCCGAAGTGGATTTTTATGGAATATTGGATTCTTGTTTATCTTTTGGATTACTTTCAAAGCTCAAGGATGATGTTGCCTTTTGGAGCACGTTTTGTATTGTTATATATATATATATATATATATATATATATATATATATATATATATATATATATATATAACCAGGTTTGAAGACTAACGAAGCATCAGGATTTCTGTATCACTTTGATATTGTTTGTCATGATTGGACTTCATATTTGTTAGACACTTTTTCGGATTTTAGAGCCTCATCATGCATTCCATGCTTTAAGTTAGGGATGAGTAGTTTGTCCCGAAACCTGATCCTGTACCGATATTGTACCGGAACCGGTATCGAACCGTACCAAAATTAAAAATATGGGACGGTACTCAGTACTCCAAATACATGAAATTCGGGATTCGGTACCGAGTACCTATACTAGTATCGACAACCGTTATAATTCCCGGTACCGATACTGATGATGTTAGTTTGGTTCAGTACTCAGGATTGACTTTCGATCAAATTCTGTTTTCGAGAAATTGAGAATGGTATGGGTCGGTACCGTTTCCGTCCCACGCTCATCCCTACTTTGAGTGGAAAAATATTGGATGCAAAACTTTCCATGAGAAATAACAAGAGAAGATTCCAACAAAACTCTCTTTCATCCATCTTTATGAGATAATTCTTTAAAAAAAGGACAAAACTGCAAAAAATGGTCCTTATGGAATGTCCAAAATTCTAACTTTAATCTAAAAAGGTTTGGAGTAGCACCACCGGTCCAAAATTTTGATTTTTTTTCTAGTTTGGTCCAATTTATTTTGAAATTTTTTAAAATGAAGATTTTGCCCTTTAAATTTTGTTTTCCATATTCTTTTTATTACAAAAATTAAAATATAATAAAATACCATCTCTCTCTCTCTCTCTCTCTCTCTCTCCACAAACACATCTTCTTATATCTGGTTTTCACCGCCACCGCCGCCAGATGTTATGAACACTGCCACTACCGTCAAATGTTATGAACATCGCCACCATCGCTAGTATAACCATAATTACCGATCAATACCACCACTACTTGCCAACGTCGCTGCCGCTAGTCCACAACGCCGCCACCATTTGATGAACTCAAACATAATTCCTCCATTGAATAACAAAAAACTCAGATGATTCCAAATTTGCAATTTCAAACTGAAACTCAAGAACTACCACCACCATGTGATGAATTCAAACATAATTTTTTCCAAATCTAAAGAAAAAAACATTCCATTTAACATAATAATACATTACTAGATTTGTAAACCACAAGAACTATTAGATTTGTAAAAGCACAAGAACTATCAGATTCATAAATTCTATCCTTCTAAAAACAATTTTCAAAAAATCAGACACTGATATGAATATCTTCTCATCTATAAAACCCTTACCAAATTCACAAGAAGATGAAGTTAGTCAAGATCAAGTACATAAAAATCGTTCAAACCCTAACCAGACCAGAACCTCTCTCTATCTTAGGCAAGTTCGATTTTGAATTTGAAAAGGAGAAAGGCAGTCTGAGCTCTAGAAACAAATAAATATGTAGCTTCGACAATGAAGAAATTGTTCGAGCCTTCTACACCGTAAAACCCTTCATATGAGCCACGCGTCATAACAAACCTTTCATTATAACAAACCCCAACATCGCCACCATCTTTAAATCTGGAAAGACGCAACTTTTGTCAAACCCACAAAACGATATCTTCGTCACAGCAAACCATCATGTTGTTGCCATCTTCAGGTATGAATACCCACAAGCGTCGGGTGATGACTCTTTTTAAAGTGATGACTCGTGATGATACCTAAAAAAAATCTAAAAAAAATAAAAATCATAAAATCGAGCATAGTACTATATCGGAGAGAAAAATTTTGAAATTTTTTTTTCGATCATCAAAATTGAAGCATGGATTATTTTTATGATCCACGATTCAATTTTAATAATGCAAAATTTTTTGAAATTTTTTTTCTCCCGAATATAATATTATGCTCGATTTTTTAATTTGTATTTTAAAAAAAAAAATCAATCTTTTTAAAGTGTCCTCACGAATCCTCATTTTAAAAAGAGTCATCACCGGACCGGACCGGACTCTCTCTCTCTCTCTCTCTCTCTCTTTATATATATATATATATATATATATATATATATATATATATATATATATATATATATATAACGATGACGTGTCATGTTTTGTTCTTGTTTAAGATTCGACACAACATTCACATGATATTAACATGCATTTTTTATGTTTTTCTACAAGATTAATTTTGAACTAAATAAACTACAAGTTTATTTTATTTTATCTTTTCATGTTTGTCGAATTGGTTGTTTTATCGTGTTTTAATTATCGTGTCAACTAAAAGTAGGATACTACTTTGATTTGCTACCCATACATGTGATGAGATATTAACGGTTGAGATGGAAAATTGCCTAAAAAACGTTTAATTTTGAGAGATTACACATCTATTTATTGCTAGCCTTATGCACCCTCTAATGTGATTGACTCTTAGGACCGGTTGGGACATATATACATATATAATATTTTTTACAATATATAATAGTACAACTTGCCTTTTTTACCATATATAATAATTTTTTTTACTACATCAAACCTTTATAAAATCAAATGATAGCTAAAAAAACCCAATACTCCGAGAACAAGAAATATTACATTTATAATCCTTTCAAGCATTTGTCTTAATCGAAAAATTACAAATCCTTTCAATCATTTGTTGGTTTTTTTAACAAATTAATTCCACATGTCATTTTGTGATTATTTTGTATTAAACAAGATTAATTAATTAATTAGTGTATTTATTCTATTGATTGCGTCACCCCAAATTTTAAGCTAATCGTATATATACTTTCCAAAATAATATTATGTTTCTTATATGGTATTACAATTTACCATATAATTACCAAACTTACACAAATTTCTTGACATATTGATCGGCTGTTTCAAAGTCAAACTTTAACTTAAATCATAGAAGTCAACTTATATGAATCAAAAGTCATTTGAAGTTTAAGTGCAACCTCTTAAATAGGATGATAGAAAAAATACATTACAATCCAAAACAAAATGAAAGTGACTCTATAATTGATAAATTCAGTGTCATTCATTATAATCTGATTTTGATTTAATACCATTTTTTGTTTTTTTAGCAATTAAATTTTTATTTTGATCAATCCGTGTAAAACACGGGTCTCACACCTAGTTGTTGAATAAAGTAAATAGAAACGTTTATCTGGGTGAGAAAATATTTAGGATAGATAATATAGATATATAGGTTAGGACTTAGGACAATTCAAAAGATAATATTCAAGTTGAATTTGCTATGATGGAAAACATTAATTTGGTGTGTAATGAAGATGACGATTATTATCATTGTTGTTTGGGGATAGTTAAGATTGGATTTCAAAAGATGATGATGAAGATCAAAATGGTGAAAAGAATGCATTATTAGTTAAGGGTAATTTCCAACTCTTAATCCTAAGTTTCAAATTTGTGAAAATTCACATGTCAACGAAGGGAAAACGTGGTTGAAAGGAAGTTAATTGTAATCAAGAGGAAACAATTATGCTATTTCCAAAAGTGACACCTCTATAACATAGTCATAACACCATAAACATCATTTCTCTATTGGTGTTATGACATATCTCGTTTTTTCATAACCGGTGAATAAGTCAATGAAATCATTTTTTTTTCCTCTTTTTCTCTTTCTCTTACTATTTCTTAACATGTTATAACGTAATGAACATTATTTTCGTGGTGTTATGGTTTAGGTGACATATGATTGAATGTTATAAGATGATCCATACCAAAATTCATTAATTGATTCGTGATGTTCAGATTATTTGGTTCCCAAAAGTCTCATAGCTCGTTCGAAGGGCATGTTTGGCTTAGCTTTTAAAAGCTTAAAAGATCTTTTCCAAAAAGTTACAAAAAGTCAGGATTTCCTGACTTTTCCAAAAAAAATGCTTTTCCTTGTATTAAAACTCTAAAAGTTCCTAGTTTGCCAAACATCTTTTTGTTTTTTTTTCTTTACAAAAAGGACTTTTGGCTTTAAAAAGCTAAACCAAACACCCCGAAATAATGAATACATGATCAATTCACAATTAGATCACCTGCTATTTACATTCTAAATTCCAAATGATGATAGTAGGCTATTAGCTCAAGCTCATTATCACCAAGCCCAATGCTATTGTAGCGAATAAGATTTAAGGGCTTTTCAAATTTAAATATGCATCTTTTGGATGGTTTTTTAGTAACAATCAAATGACTGTCATAATATATCCAAACATACAATTGTTTCATGAAACATATGCTTTTTTTTTTTTGGTATGAAAGTGTTCCCTAGACAGATCACCAAAGATCATTAAATTTTTTTTAAAGAATGATTTTTCTAATTTTTTTTTATTTCTTTTCTTTACAAAGACTATCTTATTAAAAGGGAAGAGTAATATTTATTAGAAAAATAAAAAATACATGAAAAATGCATAAAATAAATTTCTCTATAGAATAAGACTAATATTGGTATACTTTTATTATTTAAAAAATAATAATAATAAAATTGAATTGTGTTGGATTGCTAATGCATGTAAAAAATTGGGTTTAATTGGATTGTGTAGGTGGAAAAGAGAAACTATTTTTTTATCACATATTTGGATTTGGTTGGGTTGTTAATAAGGATAAAATAATAAACAAGTATGGATTAAATATATCTTATTATATCTATAAAATTGGACAAATTGCAAGAAAGTCACTATATCACCATAAAATTTCGATATTGACACCAAGGTTTTTTTATTTTTTTTCAATTATGCCACTATATTTATAGTTTTTTTGCAATATCAACCAAATGACTGGTTTTCCTTATTTTCCCGGTAACCATTTTTCCCGAATTGGAATAAAGTCACTATATTACCATAAAATTTCGATTTTTTTTTTCAATTATTAATGTTGCTCCAAGCAGGGCTGGCCCATGGGCCTGGGCAAGCTGGGCGACCGCCCAGGGCCCCCATTTTATACTTGTTATAGTGTTTATATGGTAATAGCCCAATAGTTTTAGGTATGTTGGACTTGTTCTTAAAGCCCATTACTCTTATTACAGTCGATCCAAAAAGAAAGCGGGAGAAAGTGATACGCATGCGATTGATTCCTACTTCCAATGCGCAATAACTCTTCAGATTTCTATGGAAAATCCAAACGACGTTTCTCCTCATTCAAGAAACAATGGTAATTGATTTCTTCTATTTCTAATTTCTTATTCCAGGTTTCAAGTGTTTCTTCTCCATTTGATTTTCTTATATTTCGGATTTTCTGAGTTTGTCCATAACAACCACCGATCCCATAGGAACGACAGGTAGTGAATCGAGTCTGACTGTTTCTCTTTCTCACGATTCCAGAAAACTGAAACCGATTCTTGCCCTTCTTCTTTTCGATTTTCAGTTTATTTTACTGAAATAACACAAGTGAATTTGAATGTGAATCTCGATTCTTGCTCTTCTTATTTTCGATTTCCAGTTTCTTTTTCTTGAAAATAAGACGAAATTGAGAGTAGACTCTGTGTATGAGAGTATCCGACCTTCTCATTGTGAATATCTGTAAGTTATACTTTCTTGCATTCTTCAAATTTCTGATTATTTGATCAATTCGTTTTTTAGTAAAATATATCCTTTTTAACTTCATTATTTTATTGTGTGTAGAATCATAATATTCGAGTATATACTTTCTGAATCCGATTATGAATCACTACCTTCTGATTGTGATTTGTGAATTGTAAGTGAGTCTTCTCCAATACTTTGGAGATGATTTCTTATCTGTCTTTTGTTTAATTTCTTGGAAATTGGAATTGGTATCTTTTTATTGTTAGCCTTTTATTACTGAACAATCTAATTAAATTCAAAGATGATATATGCATAACTTTTTAAAGTAAACTAATGAGCAAGAATATTGGGACTGATAACTATACATTTTCTTTTTTTACAGGTATAAAACTAAATTAGCTTATATAAAGATTGGCTATGGATTGATAAGACATGAAGATATTTCTAGACCGTTATGCTTTTACTGTTGGTTAATACACAGATGAGGTTGAGATCATATTGTGTGTTGTTGTTGTTCAAAGATGTTGTGGATTTTGAAAGCATATTTTTCTTTTAGAATCTAAACTTCTTATTGGTTTTAAGACAGATTTACCCTGTTGGCATTTTTCAATACTGAAAATGTTCTTTATTATATGTATAATAAGGACCTTTTATTGGCTTTATGACATATTTACCCTTGTTATTAGCAAAATTGATATATTTTTTTTAATTTACATGGACCACATCTGTAAGTTTGTGTATTAATTTTGTCTAAATATATTACTTAAAACAGTTATTAAAATGAAAGTTTGTTGTTATGATACACACAAACTTTAAACTAAATCACTTTTTATCCGATTAGCACAATAAAGGAAAAAACACAAAATATAGCAATGTCCTTTTGTTTGTTTCTCAAATTAGCGTCTTACTTTACCTATATCTTTTAATAACATTTTTCGTATTTAAAATGGTTTCTTTTTATAGCAATGTACTTTCAACAATGTTTTTATTTTTCAACCGTTGTTTCCAAATGGGCCAATTTTTTTGTTTTGCCCCGGGCCTCAAATTGTCTAGGAACGGCCCTGGCTCCAAGCGACAGATTGCCATCAAAGTTACCAAATAAATGACATCAAAGTGACAATTAAGAATAAAAAACTCGATGTCAAAAAATCAATTTTTTTTTTTTTGATAATTTAGTGACTTTATTACAATTCCGGAAAAGTGGTTATCGAGAGAACAAAAAGAACCGGTCATTTGGTTATATTGTAACAAAATTATAAATATAATGATATAATTGAAAAAAAAATTGATGTCAGAATCAAAATTTTATAGTAATATAGTGTCTTACAATTTTCTCTAAAATAGTTTATTCATATATTTCTACAATAATAATAAAAAGGTCATCTATGATCGCGATTTTTTTTTTAAATAAAATGATATTTAAATCTTTACCGAACCTCAATTTTTAGATAGCGATCGAAAATGGTTCATTAAAGAAAATAAATAGGTGGAAGATCAAAAACTTGTCGGAGAAAGAAATAAAATAAATTTTTATTGGTGTCCTTGACTTATCATGTGATTTGTTAACTAAAATAAATTTCAACAACTGATTTTCTACATATATAAATATCATTATTAACTAATGCAATTATTACTAATATTAAATATTATTGTATAGATCATAGGACATTTGATCGTTATAAAATACATTTTTTTATTACGATCGCTTATAGATCTATCATCTAGTTATTGTATATTTGATTAGAAATAAGTCTCGACAACATACTCATTTTATTATTATCAATTTGCAAAAGTTGAGTAGTAATTTTATTATTATTTTATCTATTATATATTTTATTACAAATAAATCTCGACAACATACTCATGTTATTATTATCATTTTGCAATGAGTGAATAATAATGTTATTATTATTTTAATAAGGCTTAGCTAACATTTATAAGAATTCAATTGTGATTTTAAATTCACATCCATCGTAGCGATTAAGGTGTCTTGTTTATATTGTTCCATTTCTCTATGATTCTTCCTTTCTCTTTTCTTGAACGTGGGTCAGAAAACCTGGATCTGGGTTAACCCACACAGTTCCTGGCCCAAGTCCACTCCATCCAATTCCATTTCATTTTTTAAACTTTTACCCCAATTGTTTCTTTTTCTTTTTATGAACCAAGTTTTTTCCACAAATTTTTCTTAATTTTATTCTTATATGTTTTTCTAAAACTTAGTTTTTTTTTTCTTTTAAAAATACTTTTATTTAAACTTCTTCTATATTTTTACAACTTTGTTTTTATACGAATTAAAATTACTTTTTAAAACTTTTTATATCTTTCTTTGTGTGCATGTTTATTTTAAGATTCTCCATTTTTACAAATTTATTTTTCATTTTTTTCTACATACCCTTTTTCATGCATGCAATTTTGTACAAACATGTAAAACGAGTTTTTCTCATGTATTCGTTTTCAGAACATAGAAATCAAAAAATACACATTTATGCATAATTTAACTTAATCATACGTAAAGTATAGCTTAAATATTGTACAGATACATATTTTCCGCAACATTACATGGAAGTATTACTTTAGTTTCACCTAAATTGCTTTGTATTATATTATTAACATATAGTATTATTTATTTGATAGCATTACATTTTGTGTTTGGTCGATTTTTTTACTTATACTTTCATGAAAAAAGGTTAAAATAATAAAATTTAATCAATAGAAGTCCAGATGCCAAAAAAATTTGTACTCGATAGGAATCCCGATATCTCAATAGGATCTCACTCGACAATACCCTAGTTAACTATAAATATAGAATCTTGAACTAAAAACCATGGAAGGGTTATAGATGGGGTAACTCGGTTCCACAAACCTGATATATGTTAAATATATAAAAATAAATATAAACTATGGATAATGACTTGAGAGGGTAACATACTATTGTCTTTTGTCATATTTGGTCACTAAATTTTTTTTCGTGATCTAATATCTCTTTAACTTGGTGATTCGTGTAGATTTTCCCCTTATGATCGATTTTAGCCGGTTTCAACGGTCGAATCGATCATAGGTGTATTTTTTTTATCCTACGTGGCCAATTAGGTCGCATGTAGTCCCCGATTTTGTCTCCCCTCCTAATTAAAGTTAAGACTGAAGTCTCATTTGGTCCTTAAAGTCGATTAGGGCACGAAGTCTCATTAACCTCCTTTAATCTCCTTCAATCTTCAATCGGTCTATATAATGGCTTCATCACAAAGTCATGTTGAGTATTTGAGATATTGAAACTGATTTGATATGTTTGGTTATTTAGGGAAGCCTTTTTAGGGTTAATCGTTTTATGAATCCCTACGCTGCTTTTACAGTAGAAGTTCTTAATCGAGCTCTTCTAAGACATTGGTTTTATATTTATGGTATATGTTTTATGTTCCTTATAAATAATCATTAGATTAGATTTTGATAGAAGACTTTCACCAGATTAGATTTTTCTCTGTACGTTCATATCATAATCAACATACACAAAAACCTTTATCAGATTACTTGTATATGATGATGATTGATTCTTGATTGTTCTTGATATTGAACATTCGTCATCTCGGATTTATTCCCAACAAGTGGTATTAGAGTGAGCTCTTGTATATCTCAGCGATTATTGCCATAATCGATCTTGTTTATGGCGATATTTTATCATGAATCTCATCTTGTTCTTCAAGTTTTGTAAGGTTTCTAAAAAGAAAAAGTCTATACCTCGTTTTATTGAAAAATCTTGTTCAGATCCATTATCTTCAACTCATTATTTCATCTGATTTGTTCTTGAATCGTGTTCTGGAAGAGAATTAGAATAAAATTTTCGTGTTTATTCGAATTTTTGTGTTCAGATCTACTTTATCTCTCTAAAAAACATCCCAGAACTGTTTTCTCTCTTTAGAAACCCTTTCAGATCCGTTTTCTCTCTCTAGAATTCTTATCAGATCCACTTTCTCTCTCTCTCTCTCTTCAACTTTTCTTTCTTGTTGAAGATTAAATGACGGATTATAAGGTGTTAAAAGACATTAAAAGACTATGATTAAAAGTTACAGATCCAAAGTTTCGTCTTAGAAAAGGATATTTGTGATGGGATGTTCCTGAGCAATCAATGTTGGAGAATGCCATTGAGACGTTTAATCTCTATGTTGATGAGAAAATTGGTGATTTCACACAGATTTCTTATGGTGGATTTAAAAGTAATCATTTAGGTGAAGATAAAGATTTGTTAAAGCAATTTTTCATCATCAAAGAATATTTACTTCTGAAGAAAATACAATAGAATTTAGAGAAAGAAAGAAAAGAAAAAGAAGATGTTATTGGTGTTCTTGGAGAAGTTCATGATGTTCTTCAAGTTTCTGAAGAAAAAGTGTAACGACCTAAATTTCAACCAAAATTTTCATTTTCAAACAATAAAAAACATGTCACATTTTCTCAAAAAAATCTCAAGAATCAAATTTCAACATATAATTCAAAATTGTTTATCATAAATCCTGGATCCTCAAAAATAACATGTCTCCAATGCGGGTGTGTGTACAATCAAGTCGGTGCCTTCCTGAGATCCTAAGAAGTACCTGAAACATATAACTCAAAACACAGTAATCACGAAGCTTAGTGAGTTCTCCAAAATACCACACACATCACATTAGCCACTTGAGGAAAAATCAATATGACCCTTCGATTATTGTGTTTCAGTAAAGACCCTCCAGTCCCACAACTCGGGAGGACCCTCCGGTCCTAACTCAATAAGCTCATAATGATAATAATAATAATCAGCATAAACCACAAATACAAAATGCAGAATATCATAATACACAGATAATCACATAAGACATCTCGGTCACACAAAGATACCACTCATGGTAAGTATCGTGAGAAGACTCACCTTGCAAGAAATCGGCTAATCTCGAACTCAAATCACCAGTCTAGACTCCGCCTAACACATACGACAATTATCCCTAATTAATCATGACTCTCCATTAGCTAAACTAATCCTTCTACTAAATCACAGAAGGGTAAAAGACCATTTTACCCCTCAATTGCCTTAATAGTCCACAAATTGACCAAACCCTAAAAGTCAACCAAAAGTCAACGACGGAGAGTACGCTGCGCATACCAGCTCTCTATGTTGGGCGTACTCTGTTGGCATGCATGCATCGGGGATGCTTGACCCCTATGTTGCGTGTATTGGGATTACGCCCCGCGTATGCCCCAGTTTCACTCTTCTCACTCATTTGGTCTTAATCAGTTAAGACCTTGGCTCATATCACAGATCTGGACTCCCTAATAGCTCTTACTTCATGATGTCGGTGACTTTAAGCCTTTGCATGGATGGAATGGTCACAAACATACAAAACACTCACTCTCTTATCTCAAAAAGTCCATATCTCATGCATGGCTTGATTCCAACGTCCAAGATTGGATTTTTATGACACTACACCACTAATTATACTAAAAGGGGTTGATCATAGTCTTTGGAGCTCAATATCTCATAAAGTATCCAACTTTTGGGACAAAACCCTAAAATACACTACTATGATGTACAAATCAAAAGAGTGAGAAAGCTTTGAGCTTTATACCTCAAAATAAAGCTCCACACTCAGATAAGCTCAAATCCAAAGCCAAGAATCCCATTCCTTCTTCAAGGCTCCTTCTTCACTCCAAAGAACACAAGAATACTCTCAAGGCTCTCAAATGCACTCAAAGGCTCTAAGAATGAAAACTAGTGTAACATCCCGAAAATTCAGGTTCAACCATTTAACCCTTCTTCTTTTCCAAGTTTTCATATTAGGTCCCTTTGTGATAAGTGCTAAGCTTGTGAGTACGTTGCGCGTACTCGGGCGCTTATTTTGTGCGCGGATTCATCTGGGTACGCTGGGCGTACCTAAGGTTACACCGGGCGTAACCGACCCAGATTCTAATCCCTAATATGACTTGAGGACTATAAAAGGAATGAGATGGTCTTGTCCCTCAGACACCATCTTACAGAAAGAAACCCTAAGAGAGTATTCCCTTCGTTTTTAGCTTGGGTGTGAGTGTTCTAAGCTTCAAAGTACCATTTCAAGGTGGTGAAAGAGAAGAGGAGGCCATTGTGGAAGCTAGAAGTTGGTAGGCAAGTGTAGATCTGAGGACTACAAGGGTTGGAGCTTCTTCCTGAGGTAAAAAGTTCAGATCTTGCCTTGTTGTTTGTGTGGTGTCCCTCTTGGACCAATTTCTAGGGTTTTTGGTCCCAAGATGGAGACTTATGAGCAAATAGTCTCCATTGGCCTAGATCTATCATATTCCAGGACTATATGAGTTGTATGTTCATAAAAATGCAATCTTGGACGTGAATGTTGAGCCATGCATGAGATCTAGACTTTTGGAGGAGAAAGGAAAGGTGTTAGAAGGTGTGGGGAACCTTTATAGCCATGCAAAGGCTTAAACGTTTCGACTTTATGGATTAAGAGGCATTAGAATGGCCAGATCTGGAATGTGGGATTATGTCTTAACTGTTTAAGACATTAAACTGAGGAAATAAGAAACTGTGATTTATGCTGGGCGTAATCCCAGTACGCGCCGCGTAGAGGATCGCATTCCCCGTTTCTGGAGTGCAAGGGTACGCCCCACGTACAGGAGCTGGTACGCCCCGCGTACTGCTTGCTGTTGACTTTTGTTGACTTTTAGGGTTTTGGTCAACATGTGGACTTTTGGCCCAAGGAGGGGTAAAATGGTCTTTTACCCTTCTGTAGGATTGAAGAAAGGGGTGTAGCATAGCCTTGAGAGACGTTAATGATTTGGAATGATTAATTGTTGTGATTAGGCGAGGCTAGGTTGTCCTTTCGAGATTCAGAGATATCGAGCACGTGAGATTCTAGACATCATACGAGGTGAGTCTTCTCACTATACTATACCTGGAAGGGTACCTATGTGTGACCGGAAGGTCTGGTATGCTATGAGATATATGCATTGTATGTTATGAGTTGCATGTTTTGTATGCACTATGTATGTGATATGTATGCTATGCTTGATATGGGCCGAAAGGCATTATGATATGGGTCGGAAGGCATTATGATGTGGACCGGAAGGTCAGGGAGTTATGGACCGGAAGGTCGACACGGGTAGGACCAGAAGGTTTACCGGGTTGGGACGGAAGTCCCCTGAGACACATGGATCGGAAGGTCGTGTGGAGTATGGCCTGGAAAAGCGTATGCGTGTAAGTGGTATATTGGGGAACTCACTAAGCTTTTTGCTTACAATGTTTATGTGTAATGTGTTTCAGGTACTAGTGAGGACTGTGGGAAGGCACTGACATGACTCATACACACGCACAGGCGGATTTGGATATGTTTGATCTTGGGATTGATATGTTTTGTATTGTAACCATGTCACATTGGATTTTATGGTTTGTCTTGAATGAAATTATGTTTTAAAGAAATGAAAAATTGTTTTGAAAATTTACGTTGTTACAAGTTGGTATCAGAGCCTTCGTTTGAGGGATTCGGATGCACCTTCGGGCGTAACTGAACTCAAACTGAGGATTTGAGAAAATTTTCAAACGATAAAAACTAATTTTTCTAAAAAGCAAGAGATTTTGAGACAACCAGAGCGGAGCAGTGTGTACGGTCAGCCAGCGCCCGAACGGTGAACCCCCAAAATGCCCTTATGTTATGTGTTATGAGATATGATATGTTATATCATGCACGCTAGAGCTGGCTAGGTATTCATATTAGGACTAGAGTGGCCTGATTTTGTGATGCCTTAGCCTAGGAAGGATTGTGCTGCTATGTGATGCTTGAGAGCGAGTAGGTAGCAGTGAGGGGCTGATAAGAGGTTTACCGAAGGGTAGCCTATGCCAATGAGACATAGAGTACTTATGATCTGGGATCCAAGGAGGAGGACTTAGGGTGAATACTGATGCGGTGTAGGCGGTAGTATAAGGGCCCGTACTACCGAAGACACCGGAGCAGTGCACACTCTAAGTAAGAATCCTTTGGGTACTAATGAACAAGTAGGGTCGAGTTATCGAGTGCGAGCATGCTCGAATGAGTCTTTAATATTATTATGTTAGATTTCAGAGACATCATGGTTGGGACACGCCACAGACCTGAGGCGAGCGGTGTGAGTGACGAGGAGCTTCGTCAGATGATCCACGATGAGGTGGCTGCGACAATCAGGGCCGAGATTCCGGAGATGTTTGGGTCTATCAAGACCACACCGATTGAGACTTTCAATGAGCGGTACACCGCGGTGACTGAGGCTGCAGCCGCTGCAGCTACAACAGCTGTGGCTGCTGCCAGGCCTCAGGGAAGTGACTCGTTGTTGTTTCGGGAGTTCAACAACACGAAGCCACCTGAGTTTGATGGGACACAGAATCCGATCGCTGCGATGAGATGGATTGCTGATATTGAGGGATGCTTCTATACGTGTTCATGTCCAGAGCATCTAAGGGTACGATTCACTTTGAACCAGCTTCGCTTGGGAGCGAAGGATTGGTGGAAGTTCGTGATGGCGAGCTTCACTCTTGCAGAGATTTCAGCGGTCACCTGGGAGAGGTTCACCACCATGTTCAGAGACGAGTATGTTCCCCCGGTGGAGAGGGAACGGTTGGTTCAGGAGTTCTTGACCCTCAAGCAGGGTAATGATTCAGTTACTGTGGTCACCCAAAAGTTTCATGAGAGGGTGATGTTCTGCCTTGAGCATGTGTCTATTGAGTAGGTACGGATGAGCCGGTATTTGGGCATTCTGAGGAGGGACATTTGGGAGTTCGTGTCGAACTCGACGTACCGGACATTTGCTGAGCTCCAGGAAAATGCCCGGAAGAGGGAGATTGAGTTGGAGACTCATGCCAGGGAGGAGGCCGAGTCTCAGAGGATGGATCAGCGGCCGGCTCAGTCTCAGCCGGCAGCCAAGCGGACCAAGTCCGCTGATTCGAGGACTGGAGGCCAGAAGGGTCGCACTTGCGGGAAGTGCGGCAAGGGTCATGAGGGGGCCTGTCGATCAGTTGCTTGCTACAAATGTGGCAAGGAGGGGCATATAGCCAAGGATTGCCCCAAGGGATTTATGGTTTGCTTTCATTGCAACCAGACTGGCCATCGGAAGGCCGAGTGTCCACAGTTGCATCAGGGGTCAACCCAGGGATCTGCACCTGCTGCTAGGGTTACTGAGGTTCGATGAGTGAAGGCTGAGGCTCCTAAGGCTCGTGGGAGAGCTTTCCAGTTGACTGCGGAGGAGGTCCACGCAGCTCCCGATGTTGTGGCTGGTATGTATTATGTATTTATCTTTTTGTTGAGATATTGTGCTTATATGATGATATGTGTAGGTACTTTCCTGTGAGTTCTGTACCTGCTTTGGTGTTATTTGACTTGGGTGCAAGTCGGTCATTTGTTTCCTTGGCATTTTGTCAGCACATTAGTATCCGTCGAGAGGCGTTGAGTCGACCTCTGCGAGTTTCCATAGCTGATGAGCGAGTAGTGTATGCTACAGATGTGATTCGAGGATGTATCCTTGAGATCTTCGGTGTGGAGTTCCCGATAGATCTGGTCCCGATTGCGATGGGGGACGTGTGTGTTATAGTGGGCATGGATTGGTTGAGCCGATTTGGAGCTGTTATAGACTGCAAGCGTCAGTTGGTGATGATACGAGACCCCAGTGGGGGAGTGCTTACGGTGTATGGCGAGGGAACCCGATGTGGGTCAGCGTTTTGCTCGGCTGCCAGGGCGAGGCAGAGTTTGCAGCAGGGCTGTAGTGGATTCGTAGCCTATGTGTTGGACACGCGAATGGCCGCTGGGAGGCCAGGTTCGATTGACGAGGTTCCGATAGTGTGCGAGTTCCCGGATGTTTTTCCCGAGGAATTGACGGGTGTGCCTCCCGAGAGGCAAGTGGAGTTCTGTATCGATTTGGTTCCGGGAGCAGCACCTATCGCCAAGGCGCCTTATCGCCTCTCGTCGCCAGAGATGCAAGAGTTATCCTCGCAGCTTCAGGAGCTGCTAGGGAAGGGGTTTATTTGACTGAGTAGCTCGCCTTGGGGAGCACCGATCCATTTTGTCAAGAAAAAGGATGGTTCACACCGGATGTGCATTGATTACCGGGAGTTGAACAAGTTGATGGTCAAGAACCGTTATCCGTTGCCGAGGATCGATGATCTGTTCGATCAGTTGCAGGGGGCGTCTTGGTTCTCCAAGATAGACTTGAGGTCGGGTTATCATCAGATGAGGGTTCGGGATGAAGATATCCAGAAGACAGCGTTCAGAACTCGTTATGGGTATTACGAGTTCGTGGTGATGCCTTTTGGGCTCACCAATGCACTAGCTGCGTTCATGGATCTCATGAACAGGGTGTACAGGCCGATGCTGGATCGGTCGGTGATCGTATTCATTAATGATATTTTGGTGTATTCGAGGCAGCTGAAGCCTCATGAGTCGAGGTATCCCACCCACGACCTGGAGCTGGGGGCTGTGGTGTTCGCCCTTAAGATTGTGAGATCCTGTACCACCCCGGCAAGGCTAATGTTGTAGTCGATGCTTTGAGTCGTAGGGAGGAGAGCGCCCCGATACGAGACGTTTGTATGAGGTTGATAGTGATGAGTCCGGTGTTGGACACCATTCGAGGGGCCCAAGCGGAGGCCGTGAGACCGGTGAACCGCAAAAGGGAGCGAGTGATCGGCCAGGTATCGGAGTTTGTTACCGATAGTCGAGGACTTATGACTTTTCAAGGCCGGATTTGGGTACCGTTTGTGGGCGGAGCGCGTACCATCTTGATGGAAGAGGCCCATAGGTCGAGGTTCTCGATCCATCCCGGGGCCACCAAGATGTATTTGGACCTGAAAAGGGAGTATTGGTGGCCCAGTATAAAGAGAGATGTCGCATGGTTCGTGGAGAGGAGCTTGACCTGTCACAGGGTTAAGGCCGAGCACCAGTGTCCACATCGTAAGTTTCAGCCATTAGAGATTCCCGAGTGGAAGTGGGAGCAGGTTACCATGGATTTTATCACCAAATTGCCAAGGACCGCTCGAGGTGTCGATGCAATTTGGGTGATTGTGGACAGGTTGACGAAGAGCGCTCACTTTCTTGCTATCAGTGAGAGCTCTTTTGCTGAGAGGATGGCAGAGTTGCATGTGAGGGAGGTGGTATCGTGGCATGGAGTTCCGATCTCGATTGTTTCAAATCGAGATGTACGATTTACTTCCATATTTTGGAAGAAGTTTCACGAGGAGTTGGGCACGAGGCTGCATTTTAGTACCGCATACCACCCACAGACGGACGAACAGAGTGAGCGGATGATTCAGAAGCTCGAGGATATGCCTCGGGCATGTGTATTGGATTTCGGAGGGAGTTAGGACACATATTTTCCCTTGGCTAATTTTTCCTATAACAACAGCCATCACTCGAGCATTGGTATGCCACCCTCTGAGCTGATGTATGGGAGGAGGTGTCAGACCCCCATTTGCTGGGGTGAAGTAGGGAAAAGTGTTATGGGTAGTACGGAGATAGTGCTTCGAATGACAGAGCAGATACAACAGGTCAGACAGTGGTTGTTGACCGCTCAAAGTCGCCATAAAAGTTATGCAGATAGGCGACGATCCGAGCTCGAGTTTCAGATTGGGGATTTTGTACTCCTGAAGGTGTCTCCTTGGAAAGGAGTGATTCGATTCAGGAGGAGGAGCAAGTTGGGGCCCCAGTATATTGGGTCGTTTAGAGTGATTGTGAGGGTAGGCAGAGTGGCATATTGATTGGAGCTACCTACGGAGTTGAGCCAGATTCATGATACCTTCCACGTGTCTCAGTTGAGGAAGTGTATAGCCGACGAGTCGGCGGTAGTGCCAATGGAGGATATTCAGGTGGATGCGGGCCTGAATTATGCCAAGAGACCAATTACGATTCAGGATCGGAAGATCAAGGTTCTGAGGAACAAGGAGGTGCCATTGGTGCAGGTTCAGTGGCAGCATCGGAAGGGGTCCGAGCTGACGTGGGAGTTAGAGTCAGAGATGCGGGAGCAGCATCCGAAGTTGTTTTCGGTATAAGACTTCGAGGGTGAAGTCTGGTTCTAGTGGGGGAGAATTATAACATCCCGAAAATTCAGGTTCAACCATTTAACCCTTCTTCTTTTCCAAGTTTTCATATTAGGTCCCTTTGTGATAAGTGCTAAGTTTGTGAGTACACTGGGCGTACTAAGGAGTACGCTGCGCGTACTCGCGTGCTTATTTTGTGCGCGGATTCATCCGGGTATGCTGGGCGTACCTAAGGTTACGCCGGGCGTAACCGACCTAGATTCTAATCCCTAATATGACTTGAGGACTATAAAAGGAATGAGATGGTCTTGTCCCTCAGCCACCATCTTACAGAAAGAAACCCTAAGAGAGTATTCCCTTCAGTTTTAGCTTGGGTGTGAGTGTTCTAAGCTTCAAAGTGCCATTTCAAGGTGGTGAAAGAGAAGAAGAGGCCATTTTGGAAGCTACAAGTTGGTAGGCAAGTGTAGATCTGAGGACTACAAAGGTTGGAGCTTCTTCCTGAGGTAAAAAGTTCAGATCTTGCCTTGTTGTTTGTGTGGTGTGCTTCTTGGACCAATTTCTAGGGTTTTTGGTCTCAAGATGGAGACTTATGAGCAAGTAGTCTCCATTGGCCTAGATCTATCATATTCCAGGACTATATGAGTTGTATGTTCATAAAAATGGAATCTTGGACGTGAATGTTGAGCCATGCATGAGATCTAGACTTTTGGAGGAGAAAGGAAAGGTGTTAGAAGGTGTGGGGAACCTTTATAGCCATGCAAAAGCTTAAAGGTTTCGACTTTATAGATTAAGAGGCATTAGAATGGCCAGATCTGGAATGTGGGATTATGTCTTAACTGTTTAAGACATTAAACTGAGGAAATAAGAAACTGGGATTTACGCTGGGCGTAATCCCAGTACGCGCCGTGTAGAGGGTCGCGTTCCCCGTTTCTGGAGTGCAAGGGTACGCCCCGCGTACATGAGCTGGTACGCTCCGCGTACTGCATGCTGTTGACTTTTGTTGACTTTTAGGGTTTTGGTCAACATGTGGACTTTTGGGCTAGGGAGGGGTAAAATGGTCTTTTACCCTTCTGTGGGATTGTAGAAAGGGGTGTAGTATAGCCTTGAGAGACATTAATGATTTGGAATGATTAATTGTTGTGATTAGGTGAGGCTAGGTTGTCCTTTCGAGATTCAGAGATATCGAGCACGTGAGATTCTAGACATCATACGAGGTGAGTCTTCTCACTATACTATACCTGGAAGGGTACCTATGTGTGACCGGAAGGTCTGGTATGCTATGAGATATATGCATTGTATGCTATGAGTTGCCTGTTTCGTATGCGCTATGTATGTGATATGTATGCTATGCTTGATATGGGCCGGAAGGCATTATGATATGGGCCGGAAGGCATTATGATGTGGACCGGAAGGTCAGGGAGTTATGGACCGGAAGGTCGACACGGGTAGGACCAGAAGGTTTACCGGGTTGGGACGGAAGTCCCCTGAGACACATGGACCAGAAGGTCGTGTGGAGTATGGCCTGGAAAGGCGTATGCGTGTAAGTGGTGTATTGGGGAGCTCACTAAGCTTTTTGCTTACAGTGTTTATGTGTAATGTGTTTCAGGTACTAGTGAGGACCGTGGGAAGGTGCCGACATGACTCGTACACACGCACAGGTGGATTTGGATATGTTTGATCTTGGGATTGATATGTTTTGTATTTTGATCATGTTACATTGGATTTTATGGTTTGTCTTCAATGAAATTATGTTTTAACGAAATGAAAAATTGTTTTGAAAATTTACGTTGTTACAACTAGGTTTTAGGTGGGTTGTTGTCTGAGAATGGTGGCCAAGAATGAGGCCATCATATCCTTTAAATAGGGGTCTCACTCTTAATTAGGCTTTTCACTCTAGGCCTAGTACCCCTAGCGTACCCTCTGTTACGGCCAACATACTAGGTAGCTTCCACGTGAAATGCACGCATATGAGTATGCTGAGCGTACATTTACGTACGCCCTGCATACTCATTGACCACCTTTTCTCATAAAGGGACTAAATGTCACAACTAGCCTTTTTACTAAGGAAATTTCGTCCTCGAGTAAGCAAGGACTATTATGAGACTTGTGCTAACACACCTAAGTGTTCAATATGAGTTCCGAAGGAGCCATATAGTGTTAGAATGCAAATCTATCCAAGTATATCGAATCTCTACCAAATCTCTCCAAGTATAGTGAATCTCTCCCAAATCTTCCAAGTATAGTGAATCTCTCCCAAATCTCTCCAAGCATTTGAAATCTCTCCCAAATCTCTCTAAGTATGCGAAATATCTCCAAGTATAATGAATCTCTCCCAAATCACTCTAAGTATGCGAAATCTCTCCAAGAATAGTGAATCTCTCCCAAATCTCTCCAAGTAGGTGAAATCTCTCCAAGTATAGTGAATCTCTCCCAAATCTCTCCAAGCATGTGAAATCTCTCCAAAATCTCTCCAAGTATGTGAAATCTCTTCCAAATCTCTCCATGTATGTCAAATCTCTCTCAAATCTCCCTAAGTACCTACCTCAGTCGAAAATAGCTCAAAACCGGAAGAGGAAACCCCAAAAGGACTCTCTTGGTCCGGAACCCTCTTGGTCTGGAATCCTCTTGGTCCTGAACCTTTTAGTCCGGAACCCTCTTGGACCTAAACCTTCTTAGTCCGGAGTGCCCCCTAAGGAGCCAAGAGAAACCACATATTCGGAACCTTCCCCCTTACTTTGGACCTCGCAGCTTCGGAAATTGATAGGATGGCTCCGGAAGTGAGAAGCTTCGGAATAAGCCTCCTATCCGGACGATTTTGCATGAGCCCGGAAGTTCTTACCTCGCTTCGGTTCGGAAGCACCTGGTTGGTCCAGACCGCTGACCCGCTCCTGACTTTGGAATCCGAGAAAGTGCTCCGGAAGTGTGGACCTGACTCCGAAATCCTCCCTAAGTAATCCGGAACTTCCCTCAGACCTTCGGACCCTCGTTGGAACCAACCCCCACTCCGGATGTTGGTTATTTTTAGACTTTTTCACCATTTTAAGGCATTTTGACGCCGGAAATCACACAAAACTCGTATTTTTCCTATCCTAAACCCCTAAAACCCCTATTTTATGCTAAAATTAATTATTTTAAACATATTTTTCATAAAAATAAATGTTTGGTATTTAGGAAAACCTTATCCTAAATCAAGAAAAGGACAAGGAAGTTGACTTTGTGATTTGATGAAATCCTGATTTCCCATGCAAATCACAGTATCCCATGCCTTACCCACCAAATATCCATGCATGGACCAGCAGATTCCCAAGCACCAAAGATTTCCTCCCTTCTCTTATACTCAAAAGCAACGACAGTGAAGGAGTTTAGACACCACCTTCTCTCTCACTTTTCTCATTTCCCTCAAAACTCATCTTCAAGGCAAGAACAATGATCTTGCTGGAAGGGAAAATATTCTCAATTTCTCCCTGGAGTTGAAAGGTAAATTCCTCCACTCACCTAATATTCTATTATGTTTCAAGATGAATCCATATTATTTTATTCATAATAATATGTGATGATCATCCTTAGGAAAGCATGCTTCCCAGGGAAGTTCCTCATCTCAGCCAAGAGTTTAAGCTTGAGATCTTCACTCCATAACTCTAGACAACTCCTCAACTAACTCAAGGTGAGCTTCATACCGCACCTTTTTCAATGTTTTAATGTTTTTGGGGGGAGAGTACAAGTAAAATCTTGCCTAAATTCTTCAATGATTGCATATATACGTATGTTTGTATGTGTGTGTGTGAAATATTATTAAATTAATATTTTAGTAACATACTCATGAACATAGGAATTCTCAATTTCATAAAGAACAGAAGATACTTTGCACAAAAGAGCCTCCCAACTATTGGGTGTGTCCAGCTTAATCCCTTTATCTATGCTTTCATGTCTATAGATAAAAGTTATAACAGGGATCTTGATAAGTGGACACCATTTCTAATAATTTTCAAAAATGGAAACTTTGTGAACAATATGCAAACTATCAGGGGGTATTTTATAAATATTCGATACAAAAGTTTGCATCAATAAAATATACGAATAGAGCCTTTATGACAGAAATATTTGCATGTCATAAGTTGTTGTCATAAAACCTCCAAGAACATAAGTAATGTTCTATATATCATAAAACAGAAAATGCGTCTCATAACCGGCATTTATAAATTTATATAAATTATAACTTGAAACTTTTTCTCTTGACTCAAATGACTCATTTATCAATAAACGAAAAGGAACGAACACGAGCACCCAGTGAACGAGCACAATCAACGATATGGAACGAGAACGATGTTTCTATTCAAAGAGTACGAATTTCATTATTTATCTAACAAATAATAGATCTCTAACGATTGCTCAAAAGGTTTTTAATATTCTAGTCAAACAAATCTCAAAAGTACCTAAATATGAAAATATTAGTGTACGTCTAAGTCCTGTAGGGAGTTATAGCCAGAGTCTCCTGGAGGGAGAGCGGAAATTTTTGTATAGATCTATACGGGGTTGACACCCCGCACCTTCGCTGTTCGCTACAACCAGACATGCCAGTCTAGGGTGACAAATGTCTTTTCCAAACCGAGGGCGCCTGAGAAACGCCAAAACAGACACTCCGTCAGATTAGTATGGTTATAACGACTCACTAGAATATGTTATATTAACTATAAATTTATGTAAGGAAAACCTCATAAATAAAATTGGCACGTTGTGTTCACTGTCCTATACGTGATAGGTGATGGTCCGCATTTGTTGCATTGACTGTCCTTTCTTTTAACCGTGTAGAATGTCCACAATTTCCATGATTCTTTCTCCTAACGAGTATAGAGTTGAAATACTGCTATTTTACAAATTAAAAAGCGTAGGACTTTATGGAAAACAATTTTCTACCATTTCGATAACAATAAACTAGAACCTATGAATATTTTATAGCAGAAAATATAGGATTTTCTAGAGAAAACGATTTTTCTAGGATTTCGATAACGATAAACTAGAATGCACACTCAATTTTACTCCATAAGAGGAACATGATTTTCAACCATATTTTTTTTGAAAATAAGGGATTTTTCTTGAAATGGTTGACGTATCAATAAAATGGAAAGCGCTGCCGCTAGTCAACTAGCATGGTAAGTAGGTCCATGCAGCTGAATTACTATTCAAAAGAACTATTCTCATACACAGCTTGATTTTACAAATTATAATACTTTTCAAAGATCACTCCTTATAAGGATGAATAAAAGTAATGACATGCACACGTATAACCATGATTTTCAGTGTCACCCATCACTCGCTGCCCTACCTCTCCCCAACAAATGGGAGTCCGACACCTCCTCCCATAAAGAAGCTCAAAGGAAGGCATACCAATACTCGAATGATGGTTGTTGTTGTAAGAAAACTCATCCAAGGGCCGATAAGTATCCTAAATTCCTCCGAAGTCCGTAACACATGCACACAACATGTCTTAAAGCGTCTGAATCATCTTCTCGCTCTGCCTGTCTGTCTGTAGATGGTATGCGGTACTGAAATGCAACCGGGTACCCAACTCCTCATGAAATTTCTTCCAGAACCTGGAAGTAAAGCGCACGTCTCGGTCTGACACTATCGGGGTCAGCACTCCATCCCGAGCTACCACCTATCTCACATAAATCTCGGCCACTCTCGCCGCAGAAGAACTCTCACTGATAGCGAGGAAGTGAGCGCTCTTCGTCAGCCGGTCTACAATCACCCAAATCGCGTCAATTCCACACGCAGTCCTCGTTAACTTGGGGATAAAGTCCATAGAAATATGTTCCCACTTCCATTGGAGAATCTCCAGAGGCTGCAATGGACCATGAGGTTGATGGGTTTTAGCCATAAGAACTTTCCTATGTGCGCATGCAAAACCCTAATGCTTGGATCTAGGCTTTCTAATCAAACATGCTTTGAATCCAAGACTTCTAATGACTGTTTAGATGTAATAACAATATTGAAACAGATCTTGAATCATACCTTTGAATTCCTTGTTGATCTTGTTGTCTTGGAGCTTCTAGATTCACAATTTTCACTCCTCTAATGGCTTACAAACACCAAATAGCAAGGAGGATGAATTGGGAGAGAGGAGAAGGGAGGAAATCGGCCTGGGTTCTCTTACTTTAGAGGAAGTGCTGATTTCCTTATGCCATAGGGTCTATTTATACTTGTAGACTCCTTAAGGGTTACAACCTAAACCGTAATTGGATAATCTTCTCTTAAGGCTATCCAAATCCATTCCTTAGATAACCCCTTGGACGATTTGAAGCTATCCTTAGCTTCTAGAATCCGTCCAATGCATATCTATATGGATTTACAGTCTAAAGTTTAACTATGAAACAATTGACAGTTTATACCCTCTTATTTAATTAATCTCTTTAAGTCACCAAATTAATTCCAATTAATTTTATGACTTATATTAATCAAATAACAATATATTATTCTTTATATTATTCTCATAATATACTAATAATATTTACCCTCTCTTAATAAATCATCCTATCAAGTTGCTATGGTGAAGGCAACCCAAAAGGACCATGCACAACCGGGTCAAATACTTGCCTAATATAGTTGCAGCCTTAGACACTATTCCAACAGTCTCCCACTTGGATAAGTCTAGTAACTATATGCACAAGCACAATTCGGTTTGCAATCGTAGCTCTCAAAGACGCTGTCAAACTCTGATTTAATCAATCTTGTCCTTTAGATAAGGGATCGTACAGTCCTTTGTTAGATATCATGCTGACAATCCTATGGAATGGTTAGTCAAGCATTTAGGTTTCTCGATCTATGATTTATTCGACATAGAACTTAATCGAACACATCAATTCAGTTCTGACCGGGCCCGACACATAAGTCAAATCAAATCATCGAGCGGCCGAGATATCGCTTTTACCTTCTTAGATAAAAGTTACAGATAAACTTCGACTTATATGCATTTACTTATTCAATAATCAACTATACACAACAATGCGTTTTATAACATTGAGTTACCAATGCGTTTTCGCATTATCAATGTACAATCAATTAGCAAATAATAAACCATATATCTAGGTTTCAAGACTATATGATATTATCGTCTTGCGATCACCCTTTTATATCATATTCCATAAGGTGATTCCAGCAAGCGCGGTTTGTTCCAATGCTCAAAACCAGTTCATAAGCACTCATGAATGTCGCATCAACCCTTTGCTATGTCTAATACCATTTAGACAATCTACGCACCGATTCATGACAATCTTTATTCATGTCTACTTCCAACATATGAACGATTGTGGACAATTTGAACAATTCGATTATTCCTAATAAACTCAATTATTCTGGAAGTCAAAACATGCATAGTGAAACAATAGCTAAACAATTAAGATAAGATAGTAACATTACTCATAAATAAAACTCCTTTATTTAATCATCAAATGTTAATTACATTTATCTATTACACATTTCTAATACTATCTAATCTATGCTAATATCATCCTTCAGCCCAATACTCCTAGCATGCTGCAAGTGCTTAACCCTACTCAGTCCCTTCGTAAGCGGATCTGTTGGGTTATCTTCTGATGATATCCTCTTCACTACGAGTTGTCCTTCTTCAACACGATGTCTAATGAAGTGATATTTTCTGTCGATATGTCGTGATCTACCATGATCCCTCGGTTCCTTGGTCAAGGCAACCACTCCTTCGTTATCACAGAAAATCTCCATGGGCTCCTTTATGGCAGGTACAACTCCAAGATCACTGATGAAGTTCTTTAGCCATATTGCCTCCTTCGATGCTTCGCTCGCTGCAATGTACTCTGATTCACACGTTGAATCAGCTATGATTTCCTGCTTGGAACTTTTTCATGTCACTGCTCCTCCATTTAGGGTAAAGACCCAGCCCGACTGCGAACGGTAGTTGTCCCTGTCGGTTTGAAAGCTGGCATCACTATACCCTCGCACCTTCAAGTCATCACTCCCTCCGAGGACTAAGAACCATTCCTTTGTCCTCCGAAGGTACTTAGGGATATTCTTCACCGCAATCCAATGTGCTCTGCCAGGATTCCCTTGATATCTGCTAAGCATGCTCAAAGCGAAGGCTACATCAGGGCGAGTACAAGTCATAGCGTACATGATTGAGCCAACTGCGGAAGCGTATGGAACTCGGCTCATTTATGCTATCTCAGCTTCGGTACTCGGACTTTGAGTCTTACTCAACTTGGCATTACTTTGTATCGGTAATTCTCCCTTCTTCGAGTTTTCCATACTAAAACGTTTTAGTACCTTCTCCAAGTAAGTGTTCCGACTAAGCCCAATTAGTCTCTTACTTCTTTCTCTTACTATCCTTATTCCCAAAATATAAGAAGCCTCTCCGAGGTCCTTCATAGTGAAGCACTTCCCGAGCCAGGACTTAACCTCCTGCAGAGTCAGGATATCGTTTCCTATGAGTAATATGTCATCGACATATAGAACGAGGAAACTTACTATACTCCCACTGGCTTTGACATATACACAAGACTCATCTTCGCTTCGTACAAATCCAAACTCTTTGACTTTCTCATCGAAGCAAAGATTCCATCTGCGAGACGCTTGCTTAAGTCCATAAATGGACTTCTCAAGCTTACACACTCTATTCGGATGCTTCGGATACACAAACCCCTCTGGCTGAGCCATGTAAACATCCTCAGCCAACTTTCCATTAAGGAAAGCGGTCTTGACATCCATTTGCCAAATCTCATAATCATGAAATGCGGCAATCGCTAGCATCACTCTAATAGATTTTATCTTCGCAACTGGTGAGAAGGTCTCATCATAGTCAACTCCGGGAGTTTGAGTAAAGCCCTTCGCAACCAATCGCGCTTTATATGTGTGTACGTTTCCATCCACGTCGGTCTTCTTCTTGAAGATCCATTTGCACCCAACGGTCTTACGTCCGGGCACATAATCAACCAAATTCCAAACTTGGTTATCATACATGGATTGGATCTCGCTATCCATTGCCTCTTTCCATTTCGCAGACTCCAGGCCTGCCATGGCTTCCTTATAGCTATTAGGTTCATCAAGATTTATTAGTGTACCATCACTAATATACGTGTCCCCTTCGGTAGTAATAGGAAAACCATAAAACTGGGGTATAACTCTAACTCTATCAGAACGTCTAATAGGTAAGGATTCGTCAATTGGTTCAACCGGAGTTTCCTCCTCGGGTTGAGTGCCAGCGGTAGAGGTTCCTTCATCTATCGACTCTTGAATCTCTTCAAGCTCGATTTGCCTCCCACTGTCTCCTTGTCCTGTGAGTTCTTGCTCTTGGAAAACTCCTCTCCTCGCAACAAAGACAACATTGTCCTTCGGTCTACAGAAGAGATATCCAAAGGATGTCTGCGGGTAGCCGATGAAAATACATCGCTCACTTTGGGGGTCGAGCTTGTCGTGAGTATCTTGTCTTACGAAAGCCTCGCAACCCCAAACCTTGATATGTGCCAACGAGGGAGCTTTCCCTGTCCACATCTCGTGAGGTGTTTTGGCAACCTTCTTAGTAGGGACTCGGTTAAGGATATGGGAGGCAGTCTCTAAGGCATACCCCCAAAAAGAGATAGGTAGTGAAGCATGACTAATCATAGAGCGAACCATATCCAATAAGGTTCGATTACGCCTTTCTGCCACACCATTCAATTGCGGTGTCCTAGGAGGCGTCAATTGTGAAACTATTCCACACTCCTTGAGATAATCGTGGAATTCAAGACTTAGTGTGACAACCCGATATTTCAACTCTTTGTAACGACCAAAATGGGTCAAGTATTGTAACCACTTCTGAATAATAAAAAGTTACTTTCATAATAAAATGTATAAATAAGTTCTACTTAAATTCCTTCTATGATTAAATGTCTTTGAACCATGATCGTACGTGAAAAGAACGCCCAAATCCGACTTCATATAGCGAAGTTATGATTTTTCCAAGTTCGGCTTAGCAACAGACAGCTAAAAACTCGAATCGGAAATCGAGCGACTTTTGGCCGGAATGACCTAAACGAGAATCGAAGGTCTCGACAATGGTATTCCAGCGGTAAAAAGTCTGGCAAAAACCGACATCAGATAAAGAAGTTATGAATTTTCTAAGAAATTCCTTAAACACGATGGATTTTTAATAAATAATAAAAATAAAAAAATTTTGGAATTTGCCGACGGAGTCTAAACGAAAGTTGTAGAGTGTAGTCTCACCTACGCGAGGATATAAAGACCATCGAAAACGGAGTTCGTATGAAGAAGATATGAATTTTTGAAGTTTATTAAATAAATTAATTATTTATTTAATTCAAAATTCGGATATTATCCGAAGGGGAGTCAGCATCCTCCTCCGAGGTACGCGCTGCGTACCCCTGTACGCCCCGCGTAACCGAGAGGATTGGCCTCTGATCGTCCACGTCTCGCTATCCGAAGAAACCGACCCATCCGACACGTCCGAAGCCCCGACCCGTCCGACCCGACGTCCCATCCGACCCGGCATCCCATCCGACCCGCGTACCCAGCAACCCGTCCCATCCGAACCGAGGCAGTCGAGGCTTCGGTCATGCATGACGTACGTGTACGCGCTGCGTACGAGCGTACGCCCCGCGTACCGAGGAAGACCAGCCTTACTATAAATAGGATGCGAGGGTTTCCAAAGAAAGGGTTCATTTCTCTTCTCTCTCTCTCAACTTTGCCTCGTTTTCCGTGTCCGTTCAAACCCGAAGCTCTGGTCTTTTTGGCTCAAGTCCCGAAGGTCGATTTTACTCCCAAGATTCCCGAGAATCCCGAGGAAAATCCGTTTCCCGAGACGAAACTCTGCCCGGTTTTCCATCTCGCTATCTCCAAAACTTTCAAGTGAGTTTCATACCCCTTAATCAACCTTTTTAATTATTCTAAATACTTTTAAATGCTTTCAAGGGGGGGATTACAAGTAAAACACACGAGTATTATCGTGTGTTACATAAAGAAACTCTTTTATATACTGTTATATATTCAAATCACATGCGATTTATAAACATTTAAAGGAACTTTTATATATATATATATATATATATATATATATATATATATATATATATATATATATAACATATGTCACAATAGCATTTTACCTTTTAAAATATAATGTTGTTGTAATGCATGTATAAACTAAATTGTTCTTAGATTTTTCTTTTCTATCCTAGACTCTACACCAAAAATCTATACTTTCATAAACAAGTGATTCCTTTTCTCAATATTTCTAAACAAACAAAACACACTTTTTGGAAACTATAATAGGTATAGTTTTACGAACAGATTTCTAACTCTTATGTACTAGAAACACATATTTCAAGAAGTTTACTTTCGTATACAAGAACAAACGTAACATTTTAACAAGTAGATCTGTTTTTATACCACGGATTTGTGAGACACTAACTTCATGTACGTTCGAGTACACATTTCAAGTCCTGTATTATATACCAGAATCCCTTGGAGGGGGAGCATGGTGTTTGTGTATAGATCTATACGGGCTTGACAACCCGCGCCCTGACTGTTAGCTGCAGTCCACCGTTTGGGGTGACAAACGTCATAACATTCCAACGCCTGAAGAACGTTGTGTATAGGCATTCAGAGTCAATAGTATGGTTGTAAAACTCACAAGGGGTATCAAAAATGCATTGATTTACAAGGTTTTCAAACTCATTGGTTATTTTACATTTACATACGTTTTGGAAACAAACATTTGTCTTGAGTGAAGGCTACTTTTATACTAGTAGAAAATATAGGATTTTCTAAACACAAACAAACAAAGATAAAACATTTCATTTCATTCAAACATTGTCACTTAAATACTTATGGAATTCACCAGCATAAATGCTGATCTACTCTTTCAAAATTTCTTGTATGTCCCAGGAAATCAGTAATTTCAGGTATTCATTTCGCTTTTGATGAAGGGATGCTGCGGCGCCAGTTTAATCTCGTATTTTTGACATCATATTGTAATTGAGTTTTGAACATGTAACTTTTGACAAATGTAAACTTTCAATTATATATATGATGGTTGTATTGCTTTCTTTACTATGTATTCATTTGTTACGCTACCACATGAAGTCATCCGCCCCCGAACGTTTCCGCCGTTCAGGTTTGGGGGTGTGACAGATTGGTATCAGAGCAATGTTTATAGTGAACTAAGTATATCGAACCACATAAGATATACAAACTATAAATGCTTAAGGGACTAATACTCTCTGACAAAACAAATTTTCTTATTACACTTAAGCAGCATTTCGTTCAACTTAATTTGATAATTCATTTAAGTACAATTACATGCATACCACAAACTATTTTCATGTTATACAACTATACAAGTATTTAGACAAGTTGACACTACGATTGAGACTCGATATATGTAATCAGATTTTGGACAAATATAGCATGATCAACTATATTTGCCCAAGATTGGACCAACGTATATCGAGGAATGATCGTAGTAAGCAACAAGTCAAAACTTACCAAACCATTACAAGAATCAAACACAAGAATTTAAATACTATAGGAGTATTTGCTACCTAAACTAGTTTAACTTACATGTTTTACATGTTCCGACTTTATTCAATTCTTATAACCCTATTTCTCGTACAGTCAAATGGCTGGATTTCACCACCCTGGCGACCCCTACTTTCCCAACCAAGGCAACGGAGGATGGATCGAAGATGATCCCGAAGAGGACGAGGAACCCATAGAAGTGGGTGATGACTCCGGTACCGACTCAGAGCCGGAAGTTATCGATCCACCACCCATTCAACCTCCCGTCTTCGTAAGGAACTTTCAAGGACCGACTCCCGTCTGGGGAAGTCACCTCCACCATTGAAGCCAACAGCAAAACCTACGCCCTCTCTACGGCAGGTGCCGGGACTTCTATGATGTCCGCGGCGGAGGTTCGGCTGATCGAGCACTCCCGGTAATGGTGGGTAAGTTAGCCAATCAGTCCTATCAGTCTGGAGTACAAGCTAGTCGACTCCGGGATATCAACGTGGAAGTGCAGGTTCACACTTCTGACATCCGTAGGCTGGACAAGATGCAAGACAACGCCCAATTCCAAGCTGAAGCGTTTCAAGCGCAAATGATTGCAGCCCTCGTCGATCTAAGGGAACAACAAGCCGCTTTCGATAGGCGTCTAATGGAGTCAAAGCAATCAGATACGGAGTCAAGCTCCAAGCGCAACCTTCGACGCAAGTAGTGCTTGTCTAGGACTCAAATTTTGTTATAGCTTAGGACCTCGGCTAAAAGTCTTTAAATTTCTCGAACTTTGTAATCGGAGACCCTTATAGGGGTCAAATTTTCATGATCGTTGTAACAACTTTTATATTAATATAAGTGGCACTATTACTACTATGTTGAGTATTTCGAACCTTGAATGGTCTTTGTGAACCCAAATACTTGTTTCATACCTTCAGTCTTACAAATAACTTTCATTCTTCTATTTTAAGACTCATACTATCATCTGTTGTTGAACTATAGCGATATAGTTCATGAGACACATACATTTTTCATTCTATGAAATTCTTATCCTTGTCTTTTCAATCTATAGTTGAAGGATGCCTCCGCGTAGGAATCCGAGGCGAAACAACGGTGAGGAAGCACCTATACCACCACCACCTCCACCACCCCAATTTGATGCTGTAATGTTTCAAGCAGCAGTCACCGCAGCGGTGGCAGCTGCCATGTCACAGATCAATAACTCAAGTGCTAATGGCTTGGGATCTGGCACACACCCATCCAACCATGGCGAGAGTCATGGACCACCTCGAGAATGCACCTATAAGGACTTCACTAATGCCAAGCCCCGGATGTTTTATGGTACTGGTGGTGTGATGGCCCTGAGGCAGTGGATTGAAAGGACGGAGGTAGTCTTTGAAATCTGCTCCTGCCCCGAGCACAGCAAGGTCAAATTTGCAACTTTCACCCTTCTCGATAAAGCTTTAACTTGGTGGAATGGCCACGTTAAAGTACTCACCCTAATCGTGGCAAACTCCATAAGCTGGGAGAACTTGAAGGCCATGATGATGAGAGAATACTGCCCACGGGGAGAGATTCAAAAGCTTGAACACGAGCTATGGACTCTCGGAATGGTGGGTACCGACATCGCTACTTATACCAACAGATTCTGCGAACTGGCAATCCTTTGTCCAGATATGATTGCTCCCGAGAACAAGAAGATAGAAAGGTACATCTGGGGACTGACGCCCCAAATGCGGTCAAGCGTGTTAGCTTCTAAACCTAACACCTTTGAAAGTGCTAAGGAACTAGCACAATCTCTGATCGACTACGGAGGTCATCAGAACTCAACCACTTCTGCACCAACACCACAGAAAGGAAACAACAACAACAACAACTACAACAACAACAACAACAACAACAACAATGGCAGGAAGAGAGCGTGGATTAAAGGGAAGGGTGGGTCTTCCCAAGAATCCGCAAAGAAACAACTGGTGTCAGTAAATGCTGCCATTGTACCTGCTACAGCCCCTATAAATACCTACCCAACAAAGCCTTATATAGGCAACCTCCCAAAATGCACCAAATGCAATTACCACCACCATGGACCTTGTCGAGATATGCAGTGCGCCAACTGCAGTAGGAAAGGACACATAGCCCGTTTCTGCAAGGAACCCGCAAAGCCGATCACTCAAGTTCCCGGTGCGGGTGTAGGGCAGGCTTGCTACGGTTGTGGCGAGGTGGGCCACTACAAGAGAAACTGTCCTAAGGCAGCAGGCACTGGAGGTGTAGGACGAGTTTTGGCAATAGGCCACGACGAAGCTGTAGCTGACCCAACTATAGTTGCTGGTACGTTCCTTCTCGATAATTCATACGCATGCATATTATTCGATAGTGGAGCGGAGAGAAGCTTCGTGAGTCAAAACTTTATTCATTTACTTAAACCTAAACCTAGCAAGTTAGAAAAATCATTCACTGTAGAGATGGCCAATGGAAAAACCGAAAACACAAATTGCATATACATGGGCTGTACGTTATCAGTAGACGGCCATTCTTTCCCAATCAATCTCATGCCGGTTCAAATTAAAAGTTTCGACGTCATAGTCGGCATGGATTGGTTGAGTCTTCTTCGCGCCGACATCATGTGCTTTGAGAAAGCAGTCCGTCTTAACCTCCCTAACAACGAAACATTAGTTATCTATGGCGACAAATCTAGTGCAAACCTTCGCATCATTTCGTGCATCCAAGCTCGAAAGTGCTTGCGGAAGGATTGTCGAGCATTCCTAGCGCACATCGTCGATACAAGTCAAGAACTGAAGGACATCAAGAGCATCTCGGTAGTACGCGACTTTCCCGATATCTTTCCAGAAGAACTACCAGGATTACCACCGCAACGCCAAGTCGAGTTTAGAATCGACTTAATTCCAGGAGCTACCCCAGTAGCGAAGTCGCCTTATCGTCTTGCACCAGCAGAGATGCAGGAACTTTCCAGTCAACTTAATGAACTCCTTCACAAAGGATTCATAAGACCAAGTTTCTCACCTTGGGGAGCACCGGTCTTGTTTGTAAAGAAGAAAGACGGATCGTTCCGTATGTGCATCGACTACAGAGAGCTGAACAAACTTACTGTCAAGAACCGCTATCCTCTACCCCGTATTGACGACCTATTCGATCAACTTCAAGGGGCGAACTACTTCTCCAAAATAGACCTGCGATCCGGATATCACCAATTACGAGTTCTAGAGGGGGACATTCCAAAGACAGCCTTCCGAACTCGTTATGGACACTATGAATTCGTGGTGATGCCATTCGGATTAACCAATGCACCAGCAGTATTTATGGACCTAATGAATAGGGTATGCCGCCCTTACTTGGATCAGTTCATCATCGTCTTTATCGATGATATACTTATCTACTCTCGAAGTGAGGAAGAGCATAGTCAACACCTACGAAAAGTCCTAGAAACACTGCGAACGGAGAAACTCTATGCGAAGTTCTCTAAATGCGAATTTTGGATTCGAAGAGTCGAATTTTTAGGTCACGTTGTTAGCGAGGAAGGTATACACGTTGACCCCTCCAAAATTAAGGCTATTGAGAATTGGTCGGCACCAAAGACACCTATAGAAATTCGTCAATTTCTAGGTCTAGCTGGCTACTATCGCAGATTCATAAAGAACTTTTCGAGCATTGCGAAACCTCTTACTTCATTAACCCAGAAAGGTGTGGCCTTTGACTGGGAAGCGAAACAAGAGAAGGCATTCCAGACACTAAAGCAGGCCTTGTGCACCGCACCGATACTATCCCTCCCCGAAGGGATAGAAGACTTCGTAGTGTATTGCGATGCTTCAAAGCAAGGACTTGGTTGTGTTCTTATGCAGAGAGGGAAGGTTATCGCTTATGCCTCCCGACAGCTTAAGACACATGAAGTGAACTATACGACACACGATCTCGAATTAGGAGCAGTGGTATTTGCTCTGAAGATCTGGAGGCACTACTTATACGGAACAAAGAGTACTATTTTCACCGATCATAAGAGCCTTCAACACATTTTCGATCAGAAGGAACTCAACATGCGCCAACGACGATGGGTCGAATTACTAAATGACTACGAATGCAAAATTCGTTATCATCCTGGCAAGGCCAACGTAGTAGCCGACGCCCTCAGTCGAAAGGAATACACTGGTCGGAGGGTCAAATCTCTGACCATGACTATCCATTCCCACTTATCCACACAAATTAAGGAAGCACAAATGGAAGCTTTGCAACCTGAAAATGTGGCGGGTGAATCCCTGCGAGGAATGGAGAAGAATTTAGAAGTCAAGGGTGGCGGAGCCTACTATCTCATGGACCGAATCTGGACCCCAAATCATGGTGGTTTCAGAAACGTAGTCATGACCGAGGCTCACAACTCAAGATATTCCGTTCACCCGGGTTCAGATAAAATGTATCTGGATCTTAAGAATCTGTACTGGTGGCCTAACATGAAAGCAGAAATTGCTACCTTCGTGAGTAAATGTCTTACTTGCGCTAAGGTTAAGGTCGAGTATCAGAAACCGTCAGGACTACTACAACAACCAGAGATACCGGAATGGAAATGGGAGCGGATTACTATGGACTTCATAACCAAGTTACCCAAGACGACAAGTGGACTCGATACCATATGGGTCATTGTCGACAGATTGACCAAATCCGCACATTTCCTACCCATCAAGGAGACTGACAAAATGGAGAAGCTTACAAGAACTTACTTAAGAGAAGTAGTGCGACTGCATGGTGTTCCGATATCCATTATCTCCGATCGAGATAGTAGATTCACTTCAAGGTTCTGGCAGTCACTACAAAGTTCCCTAGGAACTAGGCTGGACATGAGTACAGCCTACCACCCACAGACAGACGGACAAAGTGAGAGAACAATACAAACTTTAGAAGACATGCTGAGAGCCTGCGTGATTGACTTTGGAAAGGCATGGGATATTCATTTACCCCTTGTCGAATTTTCATACAACAATAGTTATCATACAAGCATAAAGGCTGCTCCGTTTGAAGCCCTCTATGGTCGAAAGTGCAGATCCCCTCTGTGCTGGACTGAAGTTGGCGATACCCAGTTAGCTAGAGGAAGAGTTCCTGAAAGCACTCTCACCGGTCCGGAGATCATACGTGAAACAACAGAGAAGATCGTTCAGATTCGTGAACGATTGAAAGCCTCAAGAGACCGATAGAAAAGCTACGCTGACCAAAGGAGGAAACCTTTGGAATTCCAGGTAGGAGACCACGTCTTATTAAAGGTCTCACCGTGGAAGGGTTTAATACGATTTGGAAAGCGTGGGAAACTAAATCCAAGATACATAGGGCCTTTCGAGATTCTTGCCAGAATCGGCCCTGTGGCTTACAAGCTTAACCTACCGCGCAAACTTAGTAACATCCATCCAACCTTCCACGTCTCAAACTTGAAAAAGTGTCTGTCCGACGAGACTCTTGTTATTCCACTCGACGAGATCGAGATCAACGAGAGCCTCAACTTTGTGGAAGAACCAGTAGAAATCATGGACCGAGAGGTCAAACAAACAAAAGAAAGTCGCATACCCATCATGAAGGTTCGCTGGAACGCCAAGCGGGGACCCGAATTCACATGGGAACGCGAAGATCAGATGAAACAAAAGTACCCTCATCTCTTTCATGTTCACTAGTATCTTTACTACTTTAAATTTCGGGACGAAATTCTCTCTAACGGGGGGATGATGTGACAACCCGATATTTCAACTCTTTGTAATGACCAAAATGGGTCAAGTATTGTAACCACTTCTGAATAATAAAAAGTTACTTTCATAATAAAATGTATAAATAAGTTCTACTTAAATTCCTTCTATGATTAAATGTCTTTGAACCATGATCGTACGTGAAAAGAACGCCCAAATCCGACTTCATATAGCGAAGTTATGATTTTTCCAAGTTCGGCTTAGCAACAGACAGCTAAAAACTCGAATCGGAAATCGAGCGACTTTTGGCCGGAATGACCTAAACGAGAATCGAAGGTCTCGACAATGGTATTCCAGCGGTAAAAAGTCTGGCAAAAACCGACATCAGATAAAGAAGTTATGAATTTTCTAAGAAATTCCTTAAACACGATGGATTTTTAATAAATAATAAAAATAAAAAAATTTTGGAATTTGCCGACGGAGTCTAAACGAAAGTTGTAGAGTGTAGTCTCACCTACACGAGGATATAAAGACCATCGAAAACGGAGTTCGTATGAAGAAGATATGAATTTTTGAAGTTTATTAAATAAATTAATTATTTATTTAATTCAAAATTCGGATATTATCCGAAGGGGAGTCAGCATCCTCCTCCGAGGTACGCGCTGCGTACCCTTGTACGCCCCGCGTAACCGAGAGGATTGGCCTCTGATCGTCCACGCCTCGCTATCCGAAGAAACCGACCCATCCGACCCGTCCGAAGCCCCGACCCGTCCGACCCGACGTCCCATCCGACCTGGCGTCCCATCCGACCCGCGTACCCAGCAACCCGTCCCATCCGAACCGAGGCAGTCGAGGCTTCGGTCATGCATGACGTATGCGTACGCGCTGCGTACGAGCGTACGCCCCGCGTACCGAGGAAGACCAGCCTTACTATAAATAGGATGCGAGGGTTTCCAAAGAAAGGGTTCATTTCTCTTCTCTCTCTCTCAACTTTGCCTCGTTTTCCATGTCCGTTCAAACCCGAAGCTCTGGTCTTTTTGGCTCAAGTCCCGAAGGTCGATTTTACTCCCGAGATTCCCGAGAATCCCGAGGAAAATCCGTTTCCCGAGACGAAACTCTGCCCGGTTTTCCATCTCGCTATCTCCAAAACTTTCAAGTGAGTTTCATACCCCTTAATCAACCTTTTTAATTATTCTAAATACTTTTATATGCTTTCAAGGGGGGGATTACAAGTAAAACACACGAGTATTATCGTGTGTTACATAAAGAAACTCTTTTATATACTGTTATATATTCAAATCACATGCGATTTATAAACATTTAAAGGAACTTTATATATATATATATATATATATATATATATATATATATATATATATATATATATAACATATGTCACAATAGCATTTTACCTTTTAAAATATAATGTTGTTGTAATGCATGTATAAACTAAATTGTTCCTAGATTTTTCTTGTCTATCCTAGACTCTACACCAAAAATCTATACTTTCATAAACAAGTGATTCCTTTTCTCAATATTTCTAAACAAACAAAACACGCTTTTTGGAAACTATAATAGGTATAGTTTTACGAACAGATTTCTAACACTTATGTACTAGAAACACATATTTCAAGAAGTTTACTTTCGTATACAAGAACAAACGTAACATTTTAACAAGTAGATCTGTTTTTATACCACGGATTTGTGAGACACTAACTTCATGTACGTTCGAGTACACATTTCAAGTCCTGTATTATATACCAGAATCCCTTGGAGGGGGAGCATGGTGTTTGTGTATAGATCTATACGGGCTTGACAACCCGCGCCCTGACTGTTAGCTGCAGTCCACCATTTGGGGTGACAAACGTCATAACATTCCAACGCCTGAAGAACGTTTTGTATAGGCATTCAGAGTCAATAGTATGGTTATAAAACTCACAAGGGGTATCAAAAATGCATTGATTTACAAGGTTTTCAAACTCATTGGTTATTTTACATTTACATACGTTTTGGAAACAAACATTTGTCTTGAGTGAAGGCTACTTTTATACTAGTAGAAAATATAGGATTTTCTAAACACAAACAAACAAAGATAAAACATTTCATTTCATTCAAACATTGTCACTTAAATACTTATGGAATTCACCAGCATAAATGCTGATCTACTCTTTCAAAATTTATTGTATGTCCCAGGAAATCAGTAATTTCAGGTATTCATTTCGCTTTTGATGAAGGGATGCTGCGGCGCCAGTTTAATCTCGTATTTTTGACATCATATTGTAATTGAGTTTTGAACATGTAACTTTTGACAAATGTAAACTTTCAATTATATATATGATGGTTGTATTGCTTTCTTTACTATGTATTCATTTGTTACGCTACCACATGAAGTCATCCGCCCCCGAACGTTTCCGCCGTACAGGTTTGGGGGTGTGACACTTAGGTACTCTCCTCCTCGATCGGATCGAAGCATCTTGATTTTCTTGCCCAATTGATTCTCCACTTCATTCTTGAACTCTTTGAACTTTTCAAAGGTTTCTGACTTTTGCTTGATTAAATAGATATACCCATATCTACTATAATCATCGGTAAAAGTCACGTAGAAGCGGTTCCTATCCTTCGTGGTTGATCTAAACGGTCCACATACATCGGTATGTATTAAGTCCAATAGACCCTCACCCCTTTCACACGTACTCGTGAAGGGTGACTTAGTCATCTTTCCAAGTAAACAAGACTCGCATGTGTCATCTTCCCTAAGGTCGAATGACTCCAACACTCCATCCTTTTGGAGTTGGGCTATGCGTTTCTTGTTGACATATCCAAGACGACAATGCCACAAGGATGCTTTATCCATACTAGTGGAAGAATCTATATTCAAAACATCATTTCCTAAGTTATCAACAATCATAACAGTTTCATAAATTCCATTACATGGTATAGCTTCAAAGTAAAAGACACCATTAAGATAAGCCAAAATAGAACCATTCTCATTATTAAAAGAAAATCTAATACCTTGTCTATATAAACCATGAAATGAAATGATGTTTCTAGCCATTTCTAGCGAATAGCAACAATTGTTCAAATCTAAACATAAATTATTCCTAAGCACTAAAGAATACACTCCAATCTTGGTCACAGACGACGATCTTCTGTTCCCCATGATTAGATTGATTCTTCCTTGCTCCACATCCCTACTTCTTCTTAGTCCCTGCACATTAGAACAAATGTGATAACCACAACCGGTATCAAGAACCCAAGAAATAGCATGATTAGAATCGTTAGATTTGATTGTATATATACCTGCGAAAGATGGCTTGATTTTTCCTTCCTTGATGGCTTGCAGGTATTCTGGGAAGCTTCTCTTCCAATGTCCTCTCTTGTGGCAGTGGTGGCACTCTGCCTCCTTCGGGTTAGGGCAGGGCTTAGCGGGATCAACTTTGGTCCCACTAGAAGAGGCACCATATCGGGCTTTAACCTTGCGATAGTTCTTAGACGAAGCCTTCCTCTTCTTTCCCTTTCCTTGACCAATAGCCAAGACAGGAGCAGCGGGTGGATTGGGAGTTGGTGCAACAGACTTGTCTTTGAAGTTGCTCTCAACGACCCTCAAGAGACCTTGGAGTTTGCTTAGGGTGACCTCCTCCTTGCTCATATGGTAGGTCATCCTAAATTGATTGTACATTGGAGGCAAAGAGTGAAGCACCATGTCGATCGCCAAGTCTTCCCCAAAGTCAACATTTAACTTGCGAAGGCGGTCGACATACCTTTGCATCTTTTGCAGGTGCACGGTAAGAGATTCTCCATGACCCATCTTAGCGGAAATCATGTTAGTGAAAATCTCATAACGCTCTTGTCTCGCGTTTTGGTGGTATCTCTCCAATAAGTCATGATGCATCTCGTACGGGTACATGTCCTCATAGGACTTTTGGAATTCGAAGTTCATGGTGGCTATCATGATGCAATGTACCTTCGTTGCATCTCGCTCATGAGTTTCAAAAGCGGTAATTTCAGCCGGAGTAGCAATTTCAGGGTTGATTTTCTCGAGCTTCTCATCGAGGACATACTCCTTATCCTCATAGCGAGCAATGGTGCGGATGTATCTTATCCATTCGCTAAAGTTCGTTCCATCGAAGGTGACCTTTTGGCAAAGGCTCATCAACGTGAAAGAACTAGCAGCAGCGTTGTTGGCGTTCGACATCTACAAATAGAAAGGACAAAGATAGATTAGAATATGAATCCCTAATTATCACCCAATAAGAAAAATTAGGGCTAGGATCCAACAACAACATTTACATATTAGAAAAGGGGTGCCGTAATCTAACATGCAAATAAATTGAAGGTAAGTGAATGACAATTCACTAATTCTCCACCATAAAACCTAACTATTAGTCCTAAATGTATTGAGAATTCCTAGGATCGGATGTGATTCATTGAAACTATTCAATGGCATGTTTAAATCTCGATATGCCCCTCTAGTTTGTGACTGGGATACCGAGGATCACAAAGCGGGTGTGAATTACCATGCAAATTCACATGGTGCCTTCATTGTAACGATCACCTATTCGATGTGCCGGTAAACCACACACGCTCCATCGAACTATGATAAACAATGAATCACCCTTTGCCACCTTTGTTTAGAACCAATTAGTGTGCTGGTAAACCACACACGCTCCACTAACTTCTTAGCAAGGGTGCAAAGTGTAATTTCATGGGATTGCATCAATTCACTTTTCCTAAAGTAACTAAGATTGGGAAATTTTAAAATATGTGTAGTTACTTTGTATTTCCTATTATACTTTTAATGAGAGGATGAGGTTGCCCTATCCTACCCATTCGGCTAACGACCATCCACCGATCAAGCAAGCGGTGGGTGTGAGTGTACACCCATTAAGTGCCATTTTATAGGCCGCAACCTCATACCCACCTTATAGATCGACTTCGTGAATGAGGCCTACTAACGGTAAGACTAGCATTTTAGTTATATATATATATATATATATATATATATATATATTAATCTTGTAATATTATATTAGTATAGGGTTGTATTTTAAACAATTTAAAATCTAAGGTTTGAAATTTAAATTGTCTAAATTAAAACTTTTAATTACAAAATATAAATTTCAAAACTTGAGAACAAGTTTTAAACATTTAAAACATGGAGGATCAAATAACAAATAATTTCAATTAACAATTAATTTCCTAATTATCTATATTTGATTTATTCAAGATTTCTTGCAAGATAATTACCAAAATAATCAAAATAATTAATTATTTATCATATAAGGAAATTAAATATTTTATTATATGATAAATATCTTTAATTAGATCAAGATAATAGTCATATATATCAAAAAATCGGATTAGGTTGATCTAATATGATTAAGGTAAGTTTCCATAAGATAATCATGAAGAAATCCCGAATCTGGCCATTCCTGACGCTTGGACTCGCCGAGTGCACCAAGTGACTCGCCAAGTCAGGCCAACTCGCCGAGTCCACTATGGAACTCGCCGAGTCCATGACTCAGAAACACAAAAATCAAATTTTGTTGTTTAGTTTCAGACAATTAAGCAACAATTTAATGAAAACCAAGCTAGGCTCTGATACCACTGATGGGTTTTAGCCATAAGAACTTTCCTATGTGCGCATGCAAAACCCTAATGCTTGGATCTAGGCTTTCTAATCAAACATGCTTTGAATCCAAGACTTCTAATGACTATTTAGATGTAATAACAATATTGAAACAGATCTAGAATCATACCTTTGAATTCCTTGTTGATCTTATTGTCTTGGAGCTTCTAGAGTCACAATTGTCACTCCTCTAATGGCTTACAAACACCAAATAGCAAGGAGGATGAATTGGGAGAGAGGAGAAGGGAGGAAATCAGCCTGGGTTCTCTTACTTTAGATAAAGTGCTGATTTCCTTATGCCATAGGGTCTATTTATACTTGTAGACTCCTTAAGGGTTACAACCTAAACCCTAATTGGATAATCTTCTCTTAAGGCTATCCAAATCCATTCCTTAGATAACCCCTTGGACGATTTGAAGCTATCCTTAGCTTCTAGAATCCGTCCAATGCATATCTATATGGATTTACAGTCTAAAGTTTAACTATGAAACAATTGACAGTTTATACCCTCTTATTTAATTAATCTCTTTAAGTCACCAAATTAATTCCAATTAATTTTATGACTTATATTAATCAAATAACAATATATTATTCTTTATATTATTCTCATAATATACTAATAATATTTACCCTCTCTTAATAAATCATCCTATCAAGTTGCTATGGTGAAGGCAACCCAAAAGGACCATGCACAACCGGGTCAAATACTTGCCTAATATAGTTGCAGCCTTAGACACTATTCCAACAAATGAGGCTGCAATTGACCATGAGGTCGCTTGTGCTCCGCCTTAACCTGGCGACAGGTCAAACACCTCTCTACCACCCATGCCATGTGCCTCTTCATACACGACCACCAACAATCTCTTTAGGTCCAAATACATCATAGTGGCCCCTGGGTGGATCGAGAATATCAATCTATGTGCCTCCTCCAACAATAAACGGTGAGCTCCACCTGTGTAGGGAACCCAAATCCGCCAATGGAAGGTCATAAGCCCACGACTGTCTGTCACAAACTCGGAAACCTTCCCAATCATATGCTCTCTCTTGTAGTTCATAGCCTCCCCCTGAGCCTCTCGGATGGTATCTAAGACCAGAGTCATCACGTCATCCTCATACACATATCCCGGTTCAGAGCACTCTCGGCTCTGCGACTCAAGGCATCGGCTACCACATTAGCCTTGCCTGGGTGATATAAGATCTTATAGTCGTAATCCTTCACTACATCTAACCATCTCCTCTATCTCATATTCAGGTTGGGCTGATCCATCAGGTACTTCAGGCTCTTATGGTCTGTGTATATGGTACACCAGACACCATAGAGATAGGGGCGCCAAATCTTGAGGGCGAACACCACTGCCCCTAACTCCAAATCATGGGTGGGATACCTCGTCTCATGAGGCTTTAGCTGCCTCGACATATATGCTATCACATGACCCCTCTGCATCAACACTGCACCCATCCCTAAAATAGACGCATCACAATAGACTATGAAGTCATCCACTCCCTCTGGAAGGGCTAACACCGGAGCTTTGCACAATCTCTGGCAAAGAGTCTCGAATGATGCCTGCTGCTCAGGCCCCCAATCAAAAGTAACGCCCTTCCGAGTCAATCTGGTGAGAGGAACTATAATCTTGGAAAAATCCTTGATAAATCTCCGATAGTAGCCGGCCAATCCCAGAAAACTCCTGATCTCGGATGGGGATCTCGGCACCTCCCATCGCATAACTGCCTCAATCTTGGCCGGTTCAACCAATATCCCATTCTGAGTAACAAGATGTCCCAGGAACTAGACCTCTCGTAACCAGAAATCACACTTGGAGAATTTGGCATACAACCTCTCCGACCTCAATACCTCAAGAACCTCTCGTAGATTCTCCTCATGCTGCTCTATGGACCTCGAATACACTAAGATGTCATCGATGAACATGATCACTAATCATTCCAATATAGGCCTACACACCCGGTTCATGAGATCCATGAATGTTGCCGGTGTGTTGGTGAGCCCGAAAGGCATCACCACAAACTCGTAATGCCCATAACGAGTTCTAAAGGCCGCATTCTGAATATCCTCCTTTCATACTCTCATATGATGATATCCAGATATCAAATCAATCTTGGAAAACCAAGATGTCCCCTGCAACTTATCGAACAAATCGTCGATCCTCGGAAGTGGATAATGGTTCTTGACCGTCAGCTTGTTCAACTCCTGGTAATCAATACACATCTAGTGTGAACCATCCTTTTTCTTGACAAAAAGGATCGATGCTCCCCACGGCGAGCTCCTCGGTCTGATAAATCCCTTCCCTAGTAGCTCCTGGAGTTGTGAGGATAGCTCATGCATCTCTGGTGGCGAAAGACGATAAGGTGCCTTGGCAATAGGCACCGTGCCTGAAACTAAGTCAGTCCGGAACTCCACCTGCCTATCGGGAGGCACATATGGTAACTCCTCTGGAAAAACATCTGGGAACTCACACACTATCGGAGCCTCGGAGATAGAACTCAGCCTCTCCAAAACAATCTGCATATCTATCACGTACGCCAAGAAGCCCATACAACCCTGCTGTAAACTCTGCCTCGCGCTGGAAGTAGAGCAGAAGGCTAACCCAGATCTGGTACCCTCGCCATACACTGTAAGCACTCCCCCACTGGGGTCTCGTATAGTCACCAACTGACTCTCGCAGTCGATCACGTCTCCAAAACAGCTCAACCAATCCATGCCCACGATGACACATACATCCCCCATCGCAATCGGTACCAGATCAATCAGAAACTTGACACCAAAAATCTCCAGCACACATCCTCAAAACACATCAGTAGCAAAAAACCACATGTCCGTCGGCTATAGAAACCCTCAAAAGTCAACTCAATGTCTCACGACAGATACTGATGTGATGACTAAAGCTAAAGACACGAAGGATCGACTCGCACCCAAGTCAAATAACACTAAAGCAGGTATAGAACTCACAAGAAATGTACCTAAAATAGCACATAATAAGCACAATAAATCTCAAAATAAATAAATAAATAAATAAATAAATAAATAAATAAATAAATAAATAAGGAAATACATATCAGCCACGACATCAGGTGCTGCGCTGACCTCCTCCGCTATCAGCTAAAAGCTCTACCACTAGCCCTCGGAACCTCAGCCTCCACCGGCCGAATATCAGCAGCATGCAAAGCAGTAGGTGCAGATCCTTGTGCTGATCCCTGACGAAGCTGGGGGCACTCGGCCTTTCGATGGCCGGTCTTGTTGCAGTGGAAGCAAACTGCAAACCCCTTGGGGCAATCCTTCGCCATATAGCCCTCCTTGCCACATTTGTAGAAAATCCCCCCTCGGCACGACCCCTCGTGACTCTTGTCGCACTTTCCACAAGTGTGGATCTTCTGGCCCCCATTCCTCGAATCAGCGGGATTAACTCACTTTGCTGTCGACTGCGACTACGCCAACCTCCGATCTCTCCCCTGAGACTCAGCATCCTCCCTGGCCTGAGTCTCCAGCTCGATCTCCCTCCTCCTAGCATTTTCCTAAAGCTCAGCAAATGTCTGATAAGACGAGTTTGCCATGAACTCTCGAACATCCCTCCTCAGAATGCTCAAATACCGGCTCATGCGCGCGTGCTCAGTCAATACATGCTCAAGGCAAAATAGTTCCCTCTCGTGAAACATCTGTGTAATCTCAGTCCTCGACTATGTCTTCTGCTTGAGAGACAGAAACTCATGGGCCAACCATTCCCTCTCCACCGAGGGAACATACTTATCTCAAAACATCACAGTAAACCTCTCCTAAGTCACTACAGTGTGCTCTGCAGGAGTAAAACTGGCCATCAAAAACTTCCACCAGTCCTTCGCTCCCAAGTGAAGCTGGTTCAGCGCAAACTGTACCCTCAAATACTCTAGGCATGAAGAAGTGTAGAAACACCCCTCAATATCAGAGATCCATTTCATCGCAACAATCAGATCTGAGTCCCATCAAACTCTGCTGGCTTCGTGTTGCTGATATCCCGATACAACAACGAGTCACCTCCCTGTGGCCTGGCAGTAACGATAGCTGCAGTGGCTGCAACAGCTGCGGTGGCTGCAACAACATCCGCCTCAGAAACTGCAACATATCGCTCATCAAACGTCTCGATCAATGTGGTCTTAATAGACCCAAATATCTCCAAAATAGCCTCTCGGATGGCTATGGCTACCTCGTCGTGAATCATCCTGCGAATCTCATCATCACTAACTCCACTGTTCTCTGGGGTGTGGCGTGTACCCACCATGATGTATATGAAACATAACACAAAATCATCATAAACTCGCTCGAGCATACTCACACTCGACTACTCATCCCTACTTTCTCCTTAGCATCCTAAGGATTCTTATTTGGATTGCATATAGACCGGGTGCTTCCAGTAGTACGGGCCCAATACTACCTTCCACACCCTACCTGTAGTCACCCCAAGTCCTCCTCCTAGGGTTCTAATTCACAAATACTCTATATGTCACGAATCACAGACTACTCTCTCAGTAGAACCCTCTTAAGCTCATCTAAGTATCTCTTCCTAGATTATCTCTCGACTCAGAACTCAGCATATATTCAAGCAAATAACAGATAACAATGATCAAAAGCGTCTCCTAGGCTAAGGTATCACAAATTAGGCAAATCTAGCCCTAGAATATGAAATACTTAGCCTATTCTCTAGCATGCAATTCTAATAAAAATATATCATAAATATCTCATAACACAAAGGTAAGGGTATTTTGGGAAATCACCGTCCGGGAAGGCACCGACTGATTGTACACACCGCTCCAACTCATTTTCTCTTAAAACTCTTTCTTGTTTTAGAAAAATCATTTCTTTTGAAATTTTTTCTCAAATCCTCAGTTTGAGTCCAAACATACCCGGAGGTGCATCCGAATCCCTCAAACCAAGGCTTTGATACCAACTTGTAATGACGTAAATTTTCAACCAAATTTTTCATTTTCAAACAATAAAACACATGTCACATTTTCTCAAAAAATATCAAGAATCAAATTTCAACATACAATTCAAAATTGTTTATCACAAATCTAGGATCCTCCAAAGAAAACATGTCTCCAATGCGGGTGTGTGTACAATCAAGCCAGTGCCTTCCCGCGATCCTGAGAAGTACCGGAAACACATAACACAAAACACGGTAAGCACGAAACTTAGTGAGTTCCCCAAAATACCACACACATCACAGTAACCACTCGAGGCTAACTCAATACGACCCTTCGGTCAATGTGTTCCAGAGGAGACCTTCCGGTCCCACAACTCGGGTGGACCCTCCTATCCTAACTCAATAAGCTCATAATGATAATTATAATAACCAGCATAAACCACAAATACAAAATGCAGAATATCACAATACAACTATAATCACATAAGATATCTCGGTCACACAAAGATACCACTCATGGTAAGTATAGTGAGAAGACTCACCTCGCAAGAAATCGGCTAATCTCGAACTCAAATCATTGGTCTAGCCTGTGCCTAACACATATGAAAATTATCCCTAATTAATCATGACTCTCCATAAGATAAACTAACCCTTCTACAAACCCAGAGAAGGGTAAAAGACCATGTTACCCCTCAATGGCCTTAATAGTCCACAAATTGACCAAACCCTAAAAGTCAACCAAAAGTCAAGGACGGAGAGTACGCTGCGCATACTAGCTCTCTAAGTTGGGCGTACACTGCTGTCATGCATGCATCGGGGATGCTCGACCCCTATGTTGCGTGTACTGGGATTACGCCTAGCGTATGCCCCGGTTTCACTCTTCTCACTCATTTGGTCTTAATCAGTTAAGACCTTGGCTCATATCACAGATCTGGACTCCCTAATAGCTCTTACTTCATAAAGTCAGTGACTTTAAGCCTTTACATGGCTGGAATAGTCACAAACACACAAAACACTTACTCTCTTATCTCAAAAAGCCCATATCTCATGCATGGCTTGATTCCAACGTCCAAGATTGGATTTTTATGACACTACACCACTAATTCTACTCAAAGGGGGTTGATCATAGTCTCTGGAGCTCAATATCTCATAAAGTCTCCAACTTTTGGGACAAAACCCTAAAATACACAACTATGATGTACAAATCAAAAGAACGAGAAAGCTTTGAGCTTTATACCTCAAAATAAAGCTCTACACTCAGATAAGCTCAAATCCAAAGCCTGGAATCCCACTCCTTCTCTTCAAGGCTCCTTCTTCACTCCTAAGAAACACAAGAATACTCTCAAGGCTCTCAAATGCACTCACAAGCTCTGAGAATGAAAACTAGGGTTTAGGAGGGTTGTTGTCTGAGAATGGTGGCCATGATTGAGGCCATCATATCCTTTAAATAGGGGTCTCACTCTTAATTAGGGTTTTCACTCTACGCCTAGTACGCCCAACTTACCCTCTGGTATGCCCAGCGTACTAGGTGGCTTCCGTGTCAAATGCATGCATATGGGTACGTTGAGCGTATACTTGCATACTCATTCACCACCTTTTCTCATAAAGGGACCAAAATGGAAAATTACTCAAAAGACCAAGTGTTACAAGGTATAGCTGGACTTGGGATGTTACAAAAAGTGACTCCAAATGTTCTTGTTGAGGGGGAGTCAAGTGTTTCAAATTTTTCAGAAGCTTCACAATCCGAATCTAGTAGTTCTGAAGACGAATCTAAATGCAAAAATCCAGAAATCGTGAAAGTGAAGGTGTTTTGTTATATTGGAACAACAAATGATTTTTTGTGTTCAGAGGATCTTATTGAAGGATTGGTTCCTTACAGAAAGCCAATAATTCAAGATGTTTAGATTCATTAAACTCCTAAAGATTGTGTTCAAAAGTCTTCAGATGTTCACATTCAGAAAGATGAAAAAGCTGTTTAGATCCGAAATTCGTTTCTGAAGCCTAGAAATTAGAAAATAAAGAAGAAAAACAAGAGTAAAATTAAGAAAGTTTGGATGCCCAAGTATAAGTACCTAATGCATGTGATAAGATTCAGAAAGTTGAAGTCAAGAGTGTTCATAGGAAATTCCATTCACATTTTACTTCAGATGAATATGTTAAAACTTGGAGAAAAGAGAAAAGAGAATCTGGCTGGTTTAATGAATTCTATGGAAATTTTTGTTATCTAACTAAAAAGTGGGTATTACATTCAGAAGATGATAGATTTTCTTCAAATAAATGGGTGTGCAAGAAACCAACTTCAGTGTTGACTCTTAAATGGGTAACAAAAGTCTCATAAAAAGTTTTGTAAAAAAAAATCGAAAAAGGGACAAAATCTAGTGAAATCGGGTGAAAATTCAGTCAAAGATATAAAATTGTATTGAAGAAATCAATTTTTATTGATTTTTAATTGTTGGAAATGAATAAAATGTGAAAAGTTGAAAAAGTGGGTGAAAAAGGACATTTTTCTACAAAAAGAGGGCTGCAATCTGACATTACAGCAAAAAGTGCTAAAATTGTCAGTGTACTGCAAACACAAATAGAGGGTAAGATTCGGAATTATTGACAAAGTTTTGTTACTTTCGGAATTTTGGGTAAAAACTGTGAATTCAGTAAAACATTAAGGGTCAAATTCAGAATTACAATAAAAAATGAAGTTTGATCGATATATTGGGTTGCATTCGATTCTTCACTATTCTTTAGGGATAAAAACGTAACTGTGATGATTTCCTTAATTTGCAGCTGATAACGAACGTACAATCGGTTCATTGACGACGAAGGTTTGGACTTTAGAAAATCGACAATTGAAAACTACATTCGGAACGAAAGTGATTGAAATAAATTTTCTCACTGCAAAGGGTTCGGATTTCACTGTTCATTTCCGAACGTTTGGAGATATTCGCTGTTCTAGGTTCGTAAGTTGCGATCGTTCGTAGTGTATGCATTCGGAGTTTATACGTTCGGAGCTTGCAAGCTTTCGCAGTTTTAGCATTCGGAATGAATCAAATTCGCACTCGACACATTCGTTCGGAGTTATGTAATTGGAATCAGAAATCAGTCACACGAATCAGAATCGATGTTCAGACGTTCGTGTTCTAGGCTCGATGTGTAATCGTTAGATTCGCAGTTCTTGGTCTCGGAATTAGAATCAATTCGCAGGTTTGGTGTTTGGAGAATATCCGTCGTTCGCATCATTCTTAGGGTTCGGGATCGGAGATTCGTTGTTGATAATCTGATTTTGACTTTCAAAAGTCAAAGTTACATCATTCTTCAGATTAAACGCGGAATATGATAGAACTTTCAGTTCCAGCCCCCAGTGTTTATGCATATTGACAGATTTAACCCCAGATCCCATTTTTCACAATTTCTTGGGTTTTTGCCACCTTTTTCCCCTCTTACCAAAAATATTTTCAATTCTAATCCTTTTCTTTTGGTCTTATTCTTTTTAATCCCTTCTAAATAATTGCTTCTTTTTCTATTTTTTGTCTAATATTTATAAATCGAAAAAATACAAAATTAATTTTTGTTATTTTTTCGGTTTTAATTTTTGAGAATTGGGTATATTCTAAAAGGGATTTATTTATCTAATCTGACAAGTTTTGAAGATTGTTGGTGATTCTTCTTAATTTTCCGGATTCTCTCCATGGTATTTGTTGAAAATTCAAGGGGGAGTGATGATTATTCAAGGGAGAGTTCGTATTTTGAAGATAATTTTTATTTCTCTCGCTTTGAAGACCCCATGTGCTGATGAGTCTCACAATTTAGGAGGAGAAATGCCAAGAAGATCGAAAATCATGATCTTCATCAGTTTCAACATACAGGGGGAGATTGTTGAGTATTTGAGATATTGAAACTGATTTGGCATGTTTAGTTATTTAGGGAAGCCTTTTTAGGGTTAATCGTTTTATGATTCCCTACGGTGCCTTTACAGTAGAAGTTATTAATCGAGCTCTTCTAAGGCATTGGTTTTATATTAAGGAATTGGTTTTATATTTATGGTGTATATTTTATGTTCCTTATAAATAATCATTAGGTTAGATTTTGAAACAGGGCTTTTACCAGATTAGGTTTTTCTCTGTACGTTCATATTATAATCTATATACACAAAAACCTTTATCAGATTACTTGCATATGATGATGATTGATTCTTGATTGTTCTTGATATTCTGCATTCATCATTGCAGATTTATTCCCAACAAGTCCCACTGATCGGAACTTCATTGTAGTGGATTTTCACTACAATGTAATGTTTGCACCCAACCCATTAGTATACTTAGATCCCAAGAGAACATCAGTGCGAGATGTTGACTTCAGCGCTTTTGAGTACGAGCAGCTTATGAAATTCATTCAGAAGGTCACCAGAACGACAAGCAAAGACATCTACTTTTGGCTTCCACAAGAGTCTTTAAGTTAGTGAATTCATACACTAGTGAACAAGGGTGATTGCAAAGAATTTTTGGATTTGACTTATGCAAATGAGAGGAGAATGAATGTGTATGTGGACCACCAGAATGAACCAATCTTCGAATAGATTGAGGAAGAGGAAATTGAAGATGAATACTACAGCTGTAAACAAGATGAAGATTTAATATTTTTGGACACTTATTCTTTTGACCATGAAGAATATGATGTTGAATATCCATTCCTAGCCAACACAACCATGGCTGAAAGGTTCTTAAACAAACTTTGTCCACATACAGTAAATGTAGATGAAGGTGTTGAATATGTTGAACCTCAATACCTTGTACATGATGATAGAAAATAATGGGATCAGTTGAAACCACTGTTATGTATACGATTTTCTAACTCTGCTGAGTACGCCCAACGTACTCAGCAGATGGGCTTCAGAAGTTTGGGCTTCTCGGCTTGGGCTATGTTTGGAATCTAGATGATTAGGGCCTTGTTGGGTCATCAAGTCTATTTTGGGCTGATGCTTTTATTTTGTGTTCACTTGGTTGAAGGCCCATGAAGGGACTTGGGACAAATTTGGAAAATTGGACCATATTTGGGCTTTGGGTCATTATTTTCGAATTTGGGACTTTTGGACAGTTGGATTGGGCCTTGGCCTTAGGCCAAGTTGGGTAAAGGGTAAAAAGGTTTGTTACCCTAATTTGGACTGTTAGTGTGAGTTGGGATCCAATTATTAATTGAATGTTATTTTGTGAATGATAGCACAAGGATTTTTAGTGGGCTAGCAGCCATAGATTTATCTATGAGATTCAACAGTCTGAGGTGAGTTTCCTCACTGGGTTAGTGGGTGGAAGGCACCAATGCCGGCCCATGATTATTATGTTAGGATGCTAGATGTCTACGTGACTCTTGCATGTGTTATGTGCTGGTATGTATACCGAGCGTGGCTTGATGTCGAGCGAGGACCGATAATTGTATTGTATGCCATTGCCTTTGTGATTATCGTATATGGTAGCATGATTATATGCTTAAGTGTTTATATATGTACTGGGTAGGGCCCGATGTCAGGTGAGGCCTAAAGAATGACAAATTCGTAACCCGAGCAGCGCTCGATGTCAGGTAGGGCCCAAGGCCGAGTTTATTTATGTATGGTATGTGGTATTTTGGGGAACTTACTAAGCTTTATGCTTACGATTTTCAGTTTATGTTTAAGGTACTTCAAGATCGAAAGGGAAGAGCTCGGGATGATTGCAGAGCACACACCACCTTTTTCCGCATTTTGAGATTTACTCTGATATGATATGATGTAGTGACATACTTTGGTCTATTTGGATTGTAGGAAAACGTTTTGAAGTATCGTTTGATTTAAATAAAAAATAAATTTTTTGGGTCTTATTTTTTGGGACGTTACAAGTTGGTATCAGAGCCTTGGTTTGAGGGATTCGGACATACTCTCGGGTGTGTATGAACTCAAAATGAGGGTTTGATAATGTTTTTAAAAAAGAAATGTTTTTAAAGAAAATGGTTTTCTAATACCAGAAAGGGTGTAGTAAATCTCAAGTAAGTTTTCCCAAGATACCCATACATGTTATCTGATGTAATTTGATTTGTGAATTTGTGAATCATATGCTAGCTAGGGCTAAGGTTCTGCTCAATATTTGCATGATAGAATGATAGAAGAGATGCCTTTGTATGCCTATTGTATGAGCTTATAGACTTATATGCTAGTTTTGATCAGTCAGTGATAGGATTGTCTGTTTAGGTTATGCTTGGTTCTGATTACTTGATGCTTGAACGCTGCTTGCTTTGTGCTTTTTAGGAGTTCTCACTAGTTTCACCTAAGTAGTAAGTGAATATGTTAAGTTACATATTACTGAGAGAAAATAATTTTAGATGGTTAGGTTTTAACTATATTGTGCAGTTTTTGTTTGAGTCCAACCGTTGTAGTGTGAGACCTCTCATTTGAAGAATTATCTGGTTTTGGTGATATGTTATTGTATTCGCGAGCTAGTTAGAGGAAGTTAGTGGGAGTCCTTTCTACAGCGGGTGGCAGAGAGTGGTGTGGAATTTTCCCTAGGAAAACTTAGGAAGAGATCTAGTGTTGGGAGCCTTATCTTAATCAGGGTTAATTGTATGGATATAAAGTGACTTGGAGGATTCAAGGCAATCCTTGAGGAAAGTACGGATAGATGTGGAAGGTAGTATGGGCCCGTACCACTAGAAGTAGAGGATCCGTAGTGGAGACAAGGAGAGCTGCGTTGAAAACAGGAAGCTTGTAGAGTTTGTGATCCCTTATATATTTTGATGCATATTTTGATCGTTTATATGCTCTATTTTTAGTATGGTGACTCTGCGAAACAGACCGGTTGGTAGCTCTGGTGTGGGTGAGAGCTCGAGCTCAGGTTCTGGAGTCGAGCATTTGGATGATCAAACAAGGGAGTTCATTTCGTCTGAGATTATGCGTTGCATTCTTGATCAGACTCGTGTGATCTTTGGTACGGTCAAGGAGGGCATTATAGAGATTTTGGAAGATCGGTTGAGCTTATTTCTTTATGAGATGGTGGCCTTGGTAGGGGCGTGTTCTTTGACCTTCAGGGAGTTATGAGGATGTGGCGCTCTAGACTACTTCGGGGAGAAGGACCCGATAGCAATCAGATGATGGTTAGTAGATGTTGCTAATGTTTTTTGCACCAGTAGTTGCCCCGAAGGGGAAATGGTCAAACTTGCTTCCTTTCTTCTGAAGGACATGGCACAAGATTGGTGGGAGGAGGTTGGGCGCTCCGTTGGTGATGAGGATGTTGATTCCATGTCATGGGATGATTTTGTGACCAGGTTTAGGGCTGAGTTTGCACCAGTGATTGAAGTACAGCAGTTGGCATAGGACTTTTAGGATCTATGCCAGACTATTGAGACGGTGGCTAAGATCACCACAATGTTTCGGGAGAGGGAGCTTTTTGTTCTGCAGTATGTGGCGGGCGAGGATATAAAGAAGGCAAGGTATCACGAGATGTTGAGGAGCGATATTTGGCAGTTTGCAAGACACTAGAGGATATTATTTCGAGAGCCTGAGAGAGAGAGAGAGAGAGAGAGAGAGATTGATATTGAGACGGAGAGAAAGAGGAAGTAGGATCAGAATCAGGTTTCAAGGGGATCAGGCAAGAGGCCCACGGTTTAGGATTCGAGATCAAAAATCCAGTAGGCTCGGAGCCGTTGTGGGAAGTGTAGCAGGACGCACGAGGGACCGTGCAAGGTGGGTGGTTTTGGGTGCTTCATGTGCGGCCAGATGGGTCATTATATCCGGGATTTTACTGCTACCACCACCACCCCAGGATCAGATCTAATTTGCTTTCATTGCAATCAGAGGGGCCAGAAGAGGGCCTAATGTTTATGTTTGGCTGCAGTAGAGCCGGTGTCAACACCCGCTCTTACGACTCTTCAGATCATTGACGACCACGAGGGAAAGGCGGATGCACCTGTGGTGAAGAGCAGGGCTTTCTAGTTGACAGTCGAGGAGGCTCGCGTGACACCTGATGTGGTGATGGATATGTATATTCTTTTTATCTCTTTATTTATGTTGAATTGCTTGCTTATACTTTTGTGTTTTATTTTAGGATCATTCCTCATGAACAATATTTCTGCTTTGCTATTGCTTGATTCAGGGGCTACCCGATCTTTTGTGTTGCTTGCGCTTAGCAAGAGGTTGGAGCTCCGGGGGAGCTGGATTGTCCTTTAGATGCCGAGATTGTAGATGATTGATCTGTCTGGGCAACAAGGGCTTATCGGGGTTGTATTCTTCAGATGTTCAATGAGCATTATCCAATTGATTTGGTTCCTACCCCTTTGCTTGGAAACAAGGTTATTGTGGGTATGGATTGGCTGAGCCTCAATAGGGTAGTGATCGATTTTGAGTAGCAGTTACTTCAGGGTTGAACCACAAGTGGGGTCGAGTTATTGGTTTAGGGAGAGAGAGCTCAGAGTGGGCCGCATTTGTGTTCAGTAGTGAAGGTCAGACGTTATATTCAGCAGGGTTGTTCCGCATTTGTCACCTATATTATGGATACCCAAGATAAGGGTAAGGAGACTGTGGATGATGTGCCGATTGTGCGGGATTATCCCGATGTTTTTTCAGAGGATTTTCCTAGGGTGCCTCTAGAGAGGCAGGTTGAGTTCAAGATTGATCTGATTCTAGGTGCAACTCCGATAGCCAAAGCACCATATCGGTTGGCTCCTCCCAAGATGTAGGAGTTGTCTACACAACTGTCAGAGCTGGTAGACAAGGGATTCATTTGACTGAGCAGTTTGTCATGGGAGCCCCGATCTTGTTTGTAAAGAAGAAGGATGGGTCTCATTGTATGTGTATTGACTACCTGGAGCTGAATAAGGTAACAGTGAAGAACCATTATCCATTCTGGAGGATAGATGATCTATTTGACCAACTTCACGGTGCATCTTGGTTTTCCAAGATTGATGTGCGGTCGGGTTATCATCAGATGAGGATTAGAGATGAGGATGTGCAAAAGACAGCTGTCTGGACTCTTTATGGTAATTACTGGTTCGTAGTGATGCGTTTTGGGCTCACCAATGCTCCAATCGTATTCATGGATCTCATGAACCGCAGGTGTAGGCTGATGCTGGATCGGTATGTGATTGTATTTATTGAGGAAATGTTGTTCTATTCCATGACCCAAGAGCAGCATGAGGAGCACTTGAGGGAAGTTCTGGAGACATTAAGGAGGGAGAGACTTTTTGCAAATTTCTACAAGTGTGAGTTCTAGTTGCACGAGGTGCTATTTATGGGGCACCATGTCAACCATAATGTTTTTTTGGTCAGTCCGGCCAAGGTCGAGGGCGTGATCTGGTGGGAGATTCTGAGGTCTCCATCTAATATTCAGAGTTTCCTTGGTGTAGCATGTTATTATCGAAGGTTTATCCTGGATTTCTCAAAGATAGTTGTTCCTTTGACTCGTGTAACATTGCAATAATTTCAACAAATTTTAAACATTTCAAAACAACCCATTTACTAATAAAAGTGTTTACAAAAACATTGTCTACAAAACATGATTTAAAATTAGAGTCTCCCAAGATCAGATCCATTATAAAACCAAGGATGTGTACAGTAACGCCTTCGCCTTGCCATGAATCATCTGAAGAACCTGAAACCATAAAAAAACTGTAAGCACTAAGTTTAGTGAGTTCTCCCAAAGTACCAACACACAAACAAATATCACATATACAACACCAGCATGTATTGGGTCCACAACTAAAAGACTGGATTATCCATGAGCCCATTGTATGAGTCTGGCTTGCCTATCAGGCCCACAAATCACATTTGGCCTGCTTTTGAGCCCACAACATAAGTCTGTCTTGCCCTCGAGCCCACATCTTATGTATGGCTTGCTCTTGAGCCCATAACATAAGTCTGGCTTGCCCTCGGGCCAACAGCTTATGTATGGCTTGCTCCCTAACCCAAACAGTCATCAGACCGTAATACCAATGTTCAGCCCTCAATACGAGTCTAGCATACCAATCGGTCCTCAGCTCATATTAGGAATGCTACTGAGCCCTCAGTATGAGTCTAACATGCCCTACCCGACCATCAACTCATATCTAGATTGCTCTAATAGCCCCAAGTCCCCAGTACGAGGCTAGCATACCACCGGGTCCTCAAGTCGTTTCTGGAATGCACCTGAGCCCTCATCTCATCTCATTTCTGGAATGCTCCAGGGTTTTTTTGCTACAACATGAATCAATACAACCTCAACCAACACAAAATGCCGACAGATAACAAACAGATAAACATAAAAATGCAGACATAATCATAGGTAGTCCTACTGGTCTACCAGTCTAGCATATCGACAACTAGCATATAATCATGCAGATGAATTCCATACTCGACATATTAGTGAATACCAGGATATCAAACCAATGAGTCGGCCTTGGTGCGTTCGACCCATAACTAAAGTGAGGAAAACTCACCTCGCACTGCCAAAACATACAAACGATCCCTGGCTGTTGGACGATAGATCCCCGGACTGTCAATATCAAGACCACACCCCACCAACTATTAATCCCACGAATAATCTCCAACTACACGTCGGCTAAAATCCACGCTCTATCAAATACTACAATGACAACCCATCAACATCTAGCCCCTGACTCAGATCATGATTCCAAATTAAGGTAAAATACTATTTTACCCTTCCTCAAGCGTGGCATAACTAGATGACCAAAGGCCTAAAATCCAAAACAAGCATATAAGGTCCAAGTATGGTCCAATTTTCCAAGTTGGGCCCGATTCCATTCGTAGGCCTTCACCCAAGAAGGTCCAACAAGTCACAATAGCCCTAACCATAAAAATCCAGATGGCCTAAAATGGAATGATGGTTCAACAAAAGTATTTTAGCACATTTACTAATATTTAGTAATACAAACTCCCCATATACATTTGATATTTCTAACCATAAGAGTGATGTTATACGTTTTGAAAATTAAACTGGGCAAATCTAATCTATCATGGGATATTTTCTTTTAAATATGTCAAATAAATAAAATAAAATAAACAAGTCAAACCATATGAAAATAATCTAATAAAATAATGAAATACTTACAAGTTTCAAAATCGTTTTATTACAAAAACGTATCCTAAATTATTTTATTAAAAAGTTAGTTTAAACTTCAACATTGCCCAAAATATAATGTGTTTTATGTATTTTCCCTAATAATAATTGTGTTTAAAATTAATAAAAATCAATAAATTTATTCAACTTTTATTACCGAATTCCAATTTATTTTAGCAATTTAGAATATACCCATTGAATCATGATTTTTTCTGATTTGGCTTTGTATTCTTTTTGAAGTTCTTAATGTTTTCCTTTTCCAGGTTGATTAATAGGTAAATTTTAATTCCAATGGAATGCCCTTATAAAGTTAAAAGCAAATGTGCTGATTATTTATCTATACATGTGTATTTTTGCAGATTCAAACCCAAATCAGTTTGCACTTTTCACCCTTATTTGAGGTTTTCTTACACTTTCATTGTGTTCTATTTTTTAATTTAACTTTTTATTAAAAACTTAATGTAAATAAATAACAAACTATTTTTATTTCTTGTTTTACCAATACTAATGTACTTTCATTTTTGTTGTCAAATATAACGTCATACTTTCATTTTATATTTTGTCGAATATAGAAAAATGAAAGTAGAGTGCTATATATCGGTATATACTCAAAACTGCGAACCGCCGCACCTCATTTATAATATCCAAAGTACATTGGTATTTTTTATTTGTTTGTTGTTTGTGTGTTGTGTGTTGTGTGATGTATGTGTGTGCTAACTGATGTGTTCTTCGATCTTGCAACTGAAGTACTAAATGTTCCCTTATTTGGGTGTGCACAAATGACTAAGGACAATATCATCAAAAAAAACTCCTTCAAGAACGAGGTTCAAACAATAACACCCTCTTTAACTTAATTTTGTGTTCAAAGTATAAACAAATAGTTCACGAAAGAATATCTACTCTGAATAAACCAGAGATAAACCGAACAAAAATCTCCCATCCGACCCGCAACGCGGGGTTACTCACCTAGTTTGAATCAATGGAGAAAAAACTCCATTAATTTAAACGTATTCAAAAATTTATCTACATTAAACAACCATTAAAAATCTCTATATCATTTCAACCAACCAAAAAGATTTAAAACCTAACATAAAACCATTACCCATGTAGCTCTGTAAAAACCATCATATTTCATATTTAATATTTTAGTTGTCATTTCCACATAACAAAAGTATATGTTTTACAAACTCTTTTTTATCAGATTTAAAAACTATTTTTCTCATGAAAATCAAAAAACCCTCCTATAGTTTAATACATTTCAACAAATATTGGTGAGACAATATTCAACGTAGACCAAGTTCTCGGATACATATATGAAAAACATTTTTGAAAGCTTTTTGAATTCATATTGAGAACTCTCCTTTCTCATCCATATCTAAAAACTCTTGTCAACCAGATTCTAGAACTCGTTTCATAGGAAGATAAACAAACAAATAAGATTTTTTACATACACACATCTGATGCATCGTACACAGATTTATAAAAATGATGATTTCATAATATATGTACAAAATAGATGCACATATCTCATAGATTTTAAACAACGATACACATGCACATCTATAACCTAAAATAAGAAAAACACAAAAACAAACACACAAAATGTTTAACAGCGAAAAAAGGTAGAAATGCATCAAATTTCTACACAAACATAAATTTATACATAAACTAATGTTTCTAGGTACAGAAAGTGATCGATATAACATTTATAATCATATCTACAATATACACACAAATCCAACAAATACTATTGAAATGATGATTAATGGTGGTGATGAGGGAATGAAGAGTGAAATAGAACGTTGGAGAAGATTTTTGTTGAGAATGTTTAATGGCGGCGATGGCAGACGGACATCATTTTTTACATAGAAGGAGCACCAGAAGCGTCAGTGAATGTAAGTGGCTAAGTTTTCCAGCAGAGGTACACGGCGGAGGAATGTCAGTGGCTAGCGTTAACAACGACGGTACACAACGTCGGAATGGCAGTGGCAAGGGTTTCAGCGAAGAGGATGTGGCCCGTCTTTATACAGTCGAGATGGTGTGGGATTGCTACGTCGTGGGGATTTTAGTGGTAGTGGTTGGATTTGGCGGTGGCGGGTTGTAGTTCCGACGATAGATGGTGTTGTTCTTACACCCCGCTCCCGAGTTGAAATAAAGAAAAGAAGATAAGATAAAAGAAAGTAAGGAGAGAAAAGAAGAGCAAAGAAAGGAAAACAACTTTGTCTTTTGTGCTCCCGTGTTGGAGAGAAATGGAAGGAAAGTTAAACATTTTATTCTTTCTTTTCAAGTCCTCCTAAATTGGAAGGAAAGTTAGGAGGGAATGTGATCCTTCCATTTCCTTCCACTTCTTTCCTTTAATGAAACTCGGGAACATCAATCTCTCTTACTTTCCTCTCATTTCCATCCATTTCCTTTCTTTTCTCTCCTTAAGTTGAACTCGGGAGCGAGGTGTTAGGGTTAGGGATTTTTAGGGTGTGGGTTTGTATGGAGAGTGTAACGATCCATAAATGCAGGAAAAAAATTTCATTTTAAATACGTTATTATAAAACCATCAATATAATAAAACATCCATAATATCATGTCATGTCAAAACCAAAGTAGAAATAATCAAAACATGTTATCATAAAACAATATCAGAGTGTAATCCCAAAGATCTCATGTGCGGAAAACCATAGTGTGATGCGATGCGATCGAGCCAACTCCTTTCCTTTGAAAACGAAGTACCTGAAACCAAAACTGAAAACTGTAAGCACGAAGCTTAGTGAGTTCCCCCATCATACCACATACAATACAATCACAAAGCATACATACTGTCAGGCAATTCTGGGTGCCTGAACTACCCAGTCCGTCCATTCTGGGGTGCCGACCTACCCGTGTCAAACCATTTTGGGGTGCTGACTTACCCGTGTCAAACCATTCTGGGGTGCTGACTTAACCTTCGGTCCTAACAACCGAAATTCGGAGACTATTTCACACTCTACTACTACCACCACACATATCATAACATAATCGTATTGTTAGACATATATGGGGTGCCCGACCTACCCTTCGGTCCTAACAACCGCACTTGGGGGCTATTCCCCTCCTACTACCACTATCACATATAACATATCCTGCTAATACATAAACATACTAGGTAGTAGCCAACCAAACATTTATCACAAAGACAATCATCTCAACTATAATCAATTATTAGTGGGCCGGCCTTGGTGCCTTAAACCCACTTCTACTGGAAGGTAACTCACCTCACACTACTGAACTCCTGCATAACCAACACCAGCTGCTGGATGACAGGTTCCCGACCTGTCAGCATCAAAACAACACCCAATTAATAATTGGGCTCCAATACATAACCATAAGTCCATGCTTTAGGTAAAAGACTACTTTACCCCAATCTTAGCTTGATCCAAGCCTAAGGCCCAGAAGTCAACTATGGGTTAAAGCCCAACACATAGCCTAATTTTCGAAATTAGGTCCAAACCTTTATAAGGTCTTACCATAAGGCCCAACCATTTAGTCCAGTCCAACATTCAACATTCTAATGGCCCAATATCACATAATCATAAAGGCTCAAACAGTGGCCCATCTATGGCCCAATTTTCCAAATTGGGCCGAACTCCTCATATGGGCCTTACCTTAAAGCCCATTAATAACCCAATCATCATGGCCCAATAGAAAGGCCCAACAATAAACCCAAGTGAAATTAGGGTTTCACATAAAATGACGATTAGGGTTAAGTGTTTCTCACTTAACCCATTAAGGACTTAATCCATTAATTCCATCACTCTTCCAAATAAATCATATGGTGTGATTAGGCTTAATACACAATTCCATTCCAATGGCCCAAATGTGGGTCCCGATAAGTCCAATCCCATAAATCCAATATTAGGGTTTCCAACCTCATCTTAGCCCAATAGGCCCAATAGCTAAGTCTTTTGATCAATTAGGGTTCATTAGGCCCCTTAGTTACATGTTTGGCCTTTTAGGTCCATTAGAGATTTATTGGGCCCGTTAGGGTTTTAGTCCCTTTGTTCAAACATTCCAAACGAGTCACAATCCAAACATAGCACACCGCCACCCAACACGGCAGCGGGTGGCGGCAGCCACCTCCTCATGGTGGTGGTTTTGACTTTCTTTCCATTATTCCATTTTTGTTACAATTTACAATGCCTATCTCCAAAATAAAAACACACACTAATGCTAAATACACACACACACACACATAACCACCTTGTGGTGGCTGGCGGCGACAGATGGTGGCAGCCATCACCTCACGGTGGTCGCGGCGGCCTTTCCGTGAACTCTGGCTAAACAAAACACCCAACACAAACTTCAAAAAATAACACACACCCTAGCCACCCACCTGGTGGCTCACGGCGGTGACAACTGCAGATTTGGGATGGCAGCCACCACCTCACGGTGGTGGCTGTGGGGTTTTCTTCATATTTCTGGCCAAAAGATGCTCCTGCAGCCTCATACCATCACAACACATGAACCCACACACCACAAAACGCCCACAACCACCTTTCACGGTGGCTAGTGGCGGCAGAATGGGGTAGCACGAAGACAACATCAACACTATCGACAACCGGTGTGGCCAAAGGTGGTAACAGCAACGGCGACTGGTGGTTTGGGGCATAACACTAATTAAACAACGATGAGACAAGAGGAGAAGAGGTTGCGACAGAGGGACAAACAGCCGTTGTGGTGTTCTTCGTTACTGACAAAGGGAACTGCGACAACGCCGGGTGGCGGAATACAAGATGACATGGTCGTCGGATGATGACGATGGCTGACCGGTGCTTCGACAGGTTGGAAAAGAAGAAGGTCAGGTGGTCGCTTGAAGCTGAAAACTAGTCGGAAAACGGGCATCCCAGCGTCACCGGCGATGGAAGACATAAGGGTGGGGCAGTGGCAGCTGTTGGAAGAGTTAGGGTGATGGTTTAGTGGCTGGTAGTGTTAGGGTTATATATCCCGATCCTTGAAAGTTATGGCCATAATGACAAGAATGGTCCCTATGCCTCGTTTTTCATTCAAAGTAGATCCACAATTTACCCTTTTTACCCCATCCATCCAAAATCCCATCAAACTAAGTCCGAAATTTACCCTTTATCCCTCAACATTCTAAATTCTTTCCATTTTAAGTCCAATGATCAAACTTCAGCCATGTTAACACTTTTGGTCCTTCCTCCTCTCATTCCTTTCAACTAAAGTTCCAATAATTACCATGGAGCCACTGACTTCATAAATATTTACAACCTGTATCTGGATTTTACACTTTTAACCCCCACTACTCCAAGCATTATAACATTTAGCTCCTAAAACCAACATGTCACAGAATATTATTGATTTTAGGGCTACTACTCTTTCATAAATTTTATCTATTTATTTATTAAATAAACATGGCGTTACAACTCTCCACCACTTAAATTAGATTTCGTCCTCGAAATCATTCCTTACCATTCCTTACACGCCTAACCACTCTAGTGACATGGTCACCATCCTGGGCACACCCTAACCTTCCTAGGGTAGCCGTGACCAATCTTCGTAAAGCCCCAAAAATCCGCAGGTGAGCGAATTCCTTGCAACAAAATCATATGTACTCTGTTCGAAATCTATTGTCTCAAGATGGTCTAAATCCATGACAAACCACTCATACTGAATCATTATCGTTGAACCCAGTCCGTTTATCCCTCAATTGACTACTCAACTTCTAATAGCTCGAGGTTCTCACTATAAAACAGGATCACATGCCTAATTATCCCTGTAGATCACTTATACTTGGCCAAGGCTAAGCTGATCCCGCTGTGAGTGACTTGTCTCTTCCCAATCAACCAGCTATTCCGTCCGTAGTTGCAACCTAAAACACAATTACTCATACTGTCCAAATGCTAAAACTGCCCGAGCACTGAACTGCCTGAAGCGGTATGTTGCCACATGGCTGCTTTCTAAAATCTACCGAGACCTTCCTGGTCCTAATTCATGTGTTAGTCCTCGGAAATACCGGGTTCCAGCCTGGCTGCAAAGCCAAAGGGTTCCCACTTAGTCATCTCACACGACTTATAAACAAAATCCTTCTCTGAAACTAGTTGCCACTAGTTATCATGCCACTGTGACTCTTCAACTTTCTGATCTACCTGATCGGGTCCATGCGTCAAATCCTTTCATCATAAAATCCAAGACTAAAAGTGATTGCTACCTGACCAATGGTAGCCTAGTATCCCAAATGACCTTAAGCAGTCCACTACTTCCTTGATCTCATAACTATAGTGGCGTTCTTACAATCTTATCACTAGCTCAAACAAGTCTAACCTATCTGGGTAATTCTGAAATCCAATCCGTGGATTTCCATATCCTCACTGCTACACCCGACTGGTGGGTACTATTGTTCCTTATGCATCTTAAAAACACACTCATGCTATCTACCAACCTAGTTAATGCTACGGCTACACCCGTAGACTTACAACACTATATCACTATGTGGCTGCTAGTGAATGCTATGGCTACACCCGCAGACTTAAAACACTCTAATACTGTCTGACTTCTAGTGAATGCTACAACTACACCCGCAGACTTACAACACTCTAACACTATCTGGCTGCTAGTGAATGGTATGGCTACACCCGCAGACTTACAACATTCTAACACTATTCGGCTGCTAGTGAATGCTACGGCTACACTCGTAGACTTACAACACTCTAACACTATATGAATGTTAGTGAATGCTACGGCTACACCCGTAGACTTAGAACACCTTCCATGCTGGGTCGAACACGCACTCAACCTAACACACAACTGAACTTGAATTCTAACTGGAGCACTACCCTGGTTCCCGAAACCTACTGTCTAAGAGTCTCAAAGGTTGTCTACTGCTCAGGGCCCCAACGAAAGGCCACCGACTTCTTGGTCAGTCGAGTCAAAGGAACTGCAATCTCGGAGAAGTCCCATATAAATCTCCGATAATAACCTGCTAGACCCAGGAAACTCCGAATCTCAGTTGGAGACCTCAGAATCTCCCACTGCATCTCGGCCTCTATCTTGGCCGGATCGACCAGAATACTCTTCTGGTTGACAAGGTGCCCAAGGGATTGCATCTCACGCAACTAGAACTCACATTTGGAGAAGTTTACAAAAAGTCTCTCCCCCACTTAGATTCGACTAAGTCTTCACAGTACGTGAGAATTGAAGGATTCCCAATCCTTCTTACTTCCTGATAGTCCACTGTTGACAATCTGAGCTTACCATTGCTAGCGATCAAATACCGATCAAACCATAAGATCAGCCCATCCTCTGAAATCTCAAAGAGTACTCTTGAAATTTGGTCCAGTCTGACACCTTAGTCCATCTACCATGCTGTTAACTGAAGGCCTTAATCTTCACTCTGGCTGACTAATCCTCATTCCCACTTCCAACCTTGCAGCACCTATGATCTCTAACAGAACACAACCCATGCGGAAATACAATTCTCTTGAACATCCAATGACCAACCGCTTATGCATCTAACACCCGTAACTTACATTACCATATTCATGCTACCGTTCCTTTCCTAGCAACAGTAGTGCCTTGAACTCCAAAGTTCATCCATAGAAAATTGTCAACCACACCCAAACCATGATAGAGCCACTGAACGTTGACTTCACTGGAGAACTATTGCTATAACCTTGACTGAGTATCCTCTACATATTACTTCTGCACCGATCCCGACAAAGATCCGAAATGATAACGGTACACATAGATCCCACTCTGTATGATGTGTCCCTCTGTGGGTTCATCAAGGACTTTTTTGCATGCAGGATGGCATATATGATCCTTGATAACCCAACCACTAGCATAAAACTGACTCGATATCTGACTTATCTAAACTTACTCACAATTCCAAAGTGATACATATTCCCATCATCCATCTATTAGTAGTAGAAGATGACATACCCGCAACATCTGGAGGAATATTGATCACCTTCTCTAGAGATACTTAGACAATCCTGAGAACATGGTACAAAACTCTCTCCGAACCTGATGACAGGAACTAACAATAGGTTCCTCCTTCCTGAAGGATTCTAAGAATCCACAGACCTTGGGTTTTAGATGAACCCCTAACTATCCCGCGACGAATATGGCCTGAAAGACTCTGAGACGACGGTCAAAAGCACCCAAATCCCTTCCTTGGCTGAACGAAATATCACCAAGGTCTATTCCCAAACTCCACAAGTAATCTCCGTTGAAATGAATTTCCGCGATCGCACATCGACTGGTTCAGGCTCTGCTCCTGTGCCGGAACCAGAATTTGAGTTTCATCCTTGGGTGCTTAACACCATACCGAGCTAACATTCCAAAGATTCGAATATACCCAAGAATCCTTATCACCTTTTGATGACATGACCAATCCTGCTAACTTGTAGCAGCCTAAACCCTTGGAGCGACAAACTCCCATGTGCATTTTCTCGTACGTGCTGCACTGACTCCGACCTCACTGGCCTTTCACCCGATTATCAGAAGTCATGGGTCTCTTCCCGGGACCCTCTACTATACGCACCTGGCACGATCCTCTCTTACAGGGCGATCAAACCAATATCGCATCTACGACTCCTGGATGTCATATCCTTCAGGGTCTGACACCCTGTCACACTCACTAGCTCACTTGCCCATGGCTAAGCTACAACAAACGAAACAACCTTTGTCCCCAAACCGGGTCACAAACTCCTTCCTGAAGCTTCTCACATTCTCCAAGAGTCTCATCGATTTGAGTATGGATCCAATGCTTTCAATAGTACGGGCCCAATACCACTTTCCACACCTATCCATACTTTCCTCAACAATCCTCCTGAATCCTTCAAGTCACTGTTGGGTTTTGAGCATTCTAACACTCCTATGGTGTACATGCAACCCTATAAACCTTGGATCTATGTTTTCTCTATTATACATGCAAGTAAGAACTTTCCAAGGCTTTAATCCTAACTAGCATATTATGATGTTCTTAATCTACAAAGTACTAGTTAGAAGACATACCTTTTGATGTAGCTTGATGTCTTCAAGCTTTAAGAGCTTAGCCCCAATAGTGTGGAAGCCTCAAGTGGAATCACAAATCACCAAGACACCTTGGAAGACTTTAGAGAATATGAATACTTGGTTCTCTCTTAGTGAAATTGGCTAGCCCTCTTAGTGTATCACACTAGTGCCAATTTCACCAACCAAAGACATCTTTATATAGTATGGAGGATTAGGGTTAAACCCTAATACCCATGACCTTTCAGTTCCTAGGATCCATGGGTTAAACACTCCATGAACTATCCATGAAAGCTTAGCCCAACCTAAATGAACTTGGCCCATTCCATATATATAAGAGTCCATATTTAATTAGTTCCTTTTGATCAATTAATTAATTATAAATTAATTCTTGATCAATACTAATTAAATAATATGATTCCATATTAATATATTAGAACTTATAATATATTAATATTAATCATAAAGATACTATTCTCAAAAGATTATCCATATAAATTGTGTCAGTGAAGTGCAACCCAAATGGACCATGTCGGGTCGGGTCAAGTACATACCAAATATAGTTATGGACTTAGACATTAATCCAATAGTCTCCCACTTGGATAAGTATAAAACTATTATTGCGTATGACTTCAAACCTAACTGGCAATCGTAGCTCTTAAATCTGCTGTCGAAATCTGATCTTGTCAACGAACTTGTCCATTATATAAGGGATCATATATTCCTCCATTCTAGATATCATATGGACTGAGACATGGATTATAATCATTCTCTCTGTCCATTTGTTGTTTCCCGATTTCCGATTTATGACGACTGACTAATTGAACAAATCAAATCAGTCCTGGCCCGGCCGAGCACTTCCACTTGTCATCATCAAATCATCGAGGGGCCCACAGATATCGCTTTTATCCCGAAGGTAAAAGGAATGGATAAACTTCGACTCATATGGCTTGTTCTACTACTTGTTGAATCATACACAAAGGCATGTTTTATAGCACCGAGTTACCAAATGCGTTTTCGTGCAATCAATGTACAACCAACTCATAGTAACAACTCATATCTCTAGGTTTGAAGAATATAAGATATTATCGTCTCATGATCACTCGTGATAAAATCCATGAAGTGATTCCAATGAGCGCGGGTTGAATCCAATACTCAGAACTTATGAACACTTATTAGTGTTGTAGCCCTTTGTCCAACACCTTAGACCTCTACAAGCCAACCCATGACAGTCTTAATTCATATCTACTTCCAACATATGACTGACTGTGGATGGTTTGAATAACTTAGTCATTCCGGAAGAATAACCCAGTTTATTCGGGAAGTCAAAACATGCAAAGTGAAACACAATAATAATTGAATCCAATATGGTATCAAAACCTATGAACATAAATAAAACACCTTTTATTTATCACCATATGATTGCACATTATTCATTGTATACTGTTTCAGCTATCAACTTTATTCTTGAATTTAAAACAATAGTTGTCCCATGCTCCAAGCATGTACACTATGTTTTTCTAAACACTAGTCATGCCACACACCAAGTATGCATACTATGTTTGTCTATGATCTTTACTTTGTGAACTAGATCAATTGAACATAACTTCAATGATTCTCTTTTCACACTCCCAAATCCTTACTGCAAATGCAAGAATTCCAAATTCATGCCATTTACTGAAGTCTGTTAGATTCTAAAGTTATATGCATTGAACCTCTTGTAATGATTATGCACAAAGTCAGAAGGACTTGACAACAACCATTACAGACCATTCCAAAGGAGATCAGCTCCTTGGGAACATCCTTCTTGCATTAAGTTTCCTAATCTTAAACAGATTGATAAATTCTAACTTTGAAGCATTTCCAGATTCCATTTTGACTATCACTTCTGAACAAGATTTGCCTCCTTACAGATTATGTCAATATGGTCCTTCCAGAATTATCACTATACTTCCAACTGTCCTTGAGCAACCAATCTTTGGTAAACCTTAGATTGTCCTCGACAATTGTTTAATCATTTTAGTCATATCCAGTTCTAAACCTTTTCCCTTCTTAATGCCCCAGGCATTTGGAAAATTTTAGAAAGGATGAATATAGCACATGTAATTGATCCTATATCCGAAGTATATGGGAATCGATTCATGATGTCTCACATAAAGACTAAACCAGTCTTTTGCTATAACATTTCCATTTCAATTTGCCAAGTTCTCATAATTCAGATTATGAAAAGGGATGCCGTAATCATAATTGAATTTTAGAACGCAAATAATGGACTCATATACAAAATTTCCTTATGTTGAGCCATTCCAACATGAAATTCATATATATCCTTGACTAAATGATTAAAACCTCACGATCTAAGCTTATATATTTGAGATGAAGTATAATTTTCTCTCCCTTAATTATAGCAAAACAACTTTTTCCCAATTGAAACTTTTGTTTTCTGTAATTAACATTGCTAACTTGCAATACTTATCATAATTATCATGCTCCCACTAACATGATGATTATTATCATAACACTTATGCTCCTACTAGCTTTGACATGTACTCAGAAATCAGCTGACTTTCTTACCGAAGTTCATATTTCTGATACTAGATTGTTTTGATAAAACTTAATCAAAAGCATACACCTTCCCTTAGATATCACACTTGTGTGTCTAAACAATTATGAAGAGGGATGCCGTAATCATAATGGTTAGACCTTTTTGCTACTTCTCACAAGTCCAGGTTAGTGTGCCGGTAAACCACACACACTCCACTAACGACTTTGAGAATGCAAATATCACAATTGCTATCTAGCTAACATCTACTTAGTGAAAGTGTTTCCTCACCATCATTTTCATGAATCGGAGAGAAACCTTATGACACTTAGATTTAATGGTGTATGTGTTCTTATTTATGTGAATTGTCTAAACCATAGACACAAGACAAGGATAATGACAAATACAAACTCATATGGACTGAAGTCAATCTTAATTTCTTGCCACCTGGCAGCTCAAGGGCCTGCCATTGCTTCCAAGAAGTTGTGCAACAAATTGAGAACTCTAAGAACTCATATGCAAAGCCAACTTTAACTGGAATGGGCACAGAATATGTCAACACAATAGGTTATAAACCTCAAGTCGTGTGCTAGTGAAGAACTTCAGGTTTATTCTTGATTAGTTCTTAAGACTTTCAAGACCTTTAAGACTCCCACTGTCCTCTTGACATATAAGACTCCCTTGTCAAACATCCAAGAGATAGTGCGGATTCTAATCAAGACAAACACTTCACACAATTGGCCTTAGTTGGTCTTTGTTTTATCCAAAACATCACAACTTACCAATTTCAAATGTACAAGAGTTTTAAACCTTCTTTAAGACATGTCACTCAAGTTACAATCTTAGAGTATAACTCTAAGAATTGTTTTTGGAACGAAGTATGAATCATCTTCTTTATTTAACCACTTCAACAATTCAAGTTCCTCTTCTTAGCTATAAGAAGGCTCTTAGAGGATGAATTGTGATAAGGTCTCTAAATCATTAAGATGATCACAAAACTGATACGAAAGTACTCTCCCATCTTTTCAGTTTTGAGAAATTTTTATCCTTCTGCCTAATTTGATTCTTCTTATTCGCTCTGTCATACATTGGAACCTTTTTCCAATGTCTCAGAGTTAAACTTAAGCTTGTAAGTATAATCATATTTACTGAGCTTTTGTAAATTATGACGAATAATCTTATCGATCTTTTGTGGTGGACCTGACCAGTGCACAAGACTATGTACTCGATCCCTTAGTCCATTACTTGACTCACACATCCATGTGAATAAGTAATTAGTCTTAATTTTCCAATACTTGAAAGTTCTCATTCATCATGCTATACAACTTCCATGATTCCAAGTTCCGGTCCACTTGAAACTTGGGTGATGAGAATCTTTCCTTATTTGGTAAATTTAGACATTACCACAAATGAAAGAATCAATTTCATATCTCCACTCTTGCTATTAATGGAATCATATAAGCAACAATTTTTCCTCAAATGGCATTGTAAGGATATTTTAAAATAAATAAAATCAAAAAATTTTCTTTTATTTTAAAACTTTGCGGAAAAACTTATCCTTACAATCCATATGAAAGCTTGTTGTTATCTATTCCTAAGCAATATCTCATAACTCCTAAGAAGTAGCTCAAGAATCCGATCTTCAAACTATGCGATAGAAATCCATCTACGCGATCAGATTCAACATATTCTTTCTTTAAGTTCCTTTACTTTTCTTTGATTCTTAAAACATCACCATGTGACCTAGTCACATCATGTATCAAGAATCTCAGAATAGAAACTTAACAAAGTTAGATAGTGGACTCTACCTGAAGTAAAGTCAAACTTATTGACTTTAACAGCCTAAGGTAAATTTGGCAGCTTCGCAACCAATGCCCCTTCCTTTGGCAATATAAACATATGGACCCTTTGATAATGGTACAAGGGACTATCACAGACTTAGCTTTTCTCTTTACCATTTGGTCAACCGAGTTGACTATGGCCGATCCCTTTACCATTGGGAAGAGAATGCTTTTCTGGATTTCCTGTGTCACTATTGTCAATGTCCATCAAGTTTTAAGGAAGTTGATATTAACAAATAGATAAGATCATTAAGGGTCTTGTCATAGTCTGTTTCATAGGTGTCCCAAAGGAACTCACTATGTGACTTAGAAAGTGATTGAACCACCAACTTTCTCAAGACTTTGACACCCAACTCTCCCGGCTTGTCAATATGTGACTACATCTCCAAGATGTGATCACACCTAGACCTTGCCTTGCCAATAGGGCTTGACTGACCTTGAACTTGTGGGTTAGGGAGAATAATTGGAGGAGGTGAAAGAAGTATGATTTCCATGGGACATCATCTTCATTTAGGAAAGCCTGTTTCAAGAGATTTAGGAAGATCATAAATGTCTAAACCAGACATCTTTTGGGAGATATTCAAGATAGTTGATCTTAAGTCCTTAATATAACACCCAATATGAAATATTAAGGCTAGGACCCAACAAACTATTTTATAACTTAAAAGAGGGATGCCGTAATCCAAGCTATAAAATATTTGAAGGTAGGTGAATGACGATTCACCAATTTCCACCAAGATAAACGAAATGTATTATTAGGTTTTAATTGGTTTTGAAACTCCTAGATCTATTGAGATTCATTGAACTGTTCAATGGCATGTTTGAATCTCGAGTGTGCCCTTCAGGTTTTGTGACTGGGATGCCGAGGATCACAAAACAAGGTGTGAAGTAACCATGCAAATTACTTGGTACCCTTAAGTGTTTACCCCTCAATCGATGTGCCGGTTAACCACACACGCTCCACCGATACTATGATAAACATTAAGTTACCCTTTGCCTACCTTGTTAAATACGAGTTAGTGTGCCGGTTAACCACACACGCTCCACTAACCGACTTAAACAAAGTGCAAAGTGTAATTTCATGGATTAGAACCTTATTCACATTTTCCTAAGTAACTAAGATTGGGTATTTATAAGTGTTTAGTTACTTAGTATTTATCATTAATACTTTTAATGAAGGGAGCATTATAGTCCTGTCAAACCCGTTCGGCTAACGACCCTCCACAAGTCAAGCAAGCGGTGGGTGAGAGTGGACACCCATTAAGTTGCCATTTTATAGGCAACAACCTTATACCCACCTTATAGACCGGCTTCGTGAATGAGGCGTACTAGCGGTAAGACTAACTTTACTCTTATACATATATATATTATTAACTTATAATATTATAAAGTATAACGGTTGAATTTTAACTTTTAAAATTCTAAGGGCTAACTTGGAATTAAAGTATTCATAAGAGAAAACTTTACAAATTCCAAAACTTGAGGGCAAGTTTTGAAACTATTCAAAACTAATTAATTCCATAACTTATGTGTTTAAAGTAGTTTTAATCCAAAAACTCTTCAAGTTCCATAACTTGAGGACAAGTTATGGAAGACTTTAAACTAATAAAAGAATTAACTTTTCTTTATTTTATAACTTATGGAATTAATTAAGGTTACACCTTTTTTTTATTTTATTTTATTTTATTAAATGAAGAGACTCTTGGTCCTCATTTTTATGAGTTTTATGATTCTTAAATGTGACTTTTCATATAACTTGAGGACAAGTTACAAAAACACATTTTAGAATCAATTCTTAGATTAATTTGGATTAAAACCAACTATACCATAATTTTATTCATTAATCTAAATTCACTCATAAAACAAGGTAACACAAAAAACTTTTGGTGATCCATAACTTATTCTTAAGTTATGGAATCCTTTAAAACATTAACACCAAATTTTGTAACTCCATAAAAACTTTGAATCAATTTTTTTTAAAACCTTTTCATATCCATAACTTATGGAGGTTTCAAAAAATAAAACTCTTTAGATCAAACTTTTAAAACTAATAAAATAATCATATCATTTTATCTTTTATTAAATTTGACCTAATTCAACTCATAAAGCAAATTATTCAAATTTTACAAATAATTAGTTTTTCACAAGAACAAGTAATTATCTTAAAATTTGACAAACTTCATGTTTTTTTTTCTTTTTTTCTTTTCAACTTTGAAAATAAAATGTTTGCATCAATATAACAGAAAACAACCTGTGGCTCTGATACCACTGTTGGGTTTTGAGCATTCTAACACTCCTATGGTGTACATGCAACCCTATAAACTTTGGAACTATGTTTTCTCTATTATACATGCAAATAAGAACTTTCCAAGGCTTTAATCCTAACTAGCATATTATGATGTTCTTAATCTACAAAGTACTAGTTAGAAGACATACCTTTTGATGTAGCTTGATGTCTTCAAGCTTTAAGAGCTTAGCCCCAATAGTGTGGAAGCCTCAAGTGGAATCACAAATCACCAAGACACCTTGGAAGACTTTAGAGAATATGAATACTTGGTTCTCTCTTAGTGAAATCGGCTAGCCCTCTTAGTGTATCACACTAGTGCCAATTTCGCCAACCAAAGACATCTTTATATAGTATGGAGGATTAGGGTTAAACCCTAATACCCATGACCTTTCATTTCCTAGGATCCATGGGTTAAACACTCCATGGACTATCCATGAAAGCTTAGCCCAACCTAAATGAACTTGGCCCATTCCATATATATAAGAGTCCATATTTAATTAGTTCCTTTTGATCACTTAATTAATTATAAATTAATTCTTGATCAATACTAATTAAATAATATGATTCCATATTAATATATTAGAACTTATAATATATTAATATTAATCATAAAGATACTATTCTCAAAAGATTATCCATATAAATTGTGTCGGTGAAGTGCAACCCAAATGGACCATGCCGGGTCGGGTCAAGTACATACCAAATATAGTTATGGACTTAGACATTAATCCAACAATCACTTCCTCAAATTGGTACCCTGAATGCTCACTAACAATGCAAGTGCGCAACCAAATACACTAAAGCATGATCTAGGCTTTCCTAGGTTCCCGTACCCACCCAGTCCTCAGCTGCTGAAAGATTCCTAGCAATGTCAACTAGCTACCATAAGAATATAGCCACATGCAACAGAAATCAGATAATCCTTCGAGTAAAAGACCCATCCCTAGAATGGTTGGACTTAGAGAAGAGCTGCGCAATAGGGTTAAGTCCATCACTCTGATATTATCCGGCATGTGTCCCATGTGACTTAGCATATTCACTTAGTAGCTAACTCTTATCACTAAGAGTCCCACAAAGCACAAAGCAAACAACATTCAGACAATGGAAAGTCTAACCATCATATTCCAATCAAACCTTTCTATGCTCTAATTAGGAATCTGTACATGCAATTCAAAGGCTCATATAATCAGGCATAACCTATACAGGATATCCTATCACTAACTGATCAGTACTATCATGCAGATCATCAAGCACATACAGTAGGCATATAAGGCATCTTCTTAGATCCTTAGCCCTAATCTAGCATGTAGTTCTTATACACATATAATGGGCATATAAGGCATCCTTCCTAGATCCTTAGCCCTAAGCTAGCATGCAGGTCTCATAATCATATCCTATCATAACATAACATGTATGGGTATCTTGGGGAAAACTTACTTGAGCTCGGCTGATTGCACGAATCAAACACTTTGTTCTTTTCACAAATCTGTTCTCTTCTCAATTTCTTTTCAAACTTCTTTTTATAAAATGATTTTACTTTTGAAAATTTTCATACCAAGTACTTAGTTTGAGTTCAGACACACCTGGGAGTGTGCCCGAATCCCTCAAACCAAGGCTCTGATACCAACTTGTAACATCCCAAAAATACACGCCAAACATTTCATTTTTAAATATGTTATTATAAAACCATCAATATAATAAAACATCCATAATATCATGTCATGCCAAAAACAAAGTAGAAATAATCAAAACATATTATCATAAAACAATATCCGAGTGCAATCCCAAAGATCTCATGTGCGAAAAACCATAGTGTGATGCGCTGCGATCGAGCCGACTCCTTTCCTTTGAAAACGAAGTACCTGAAACCAAAACTGAAAACCGTAAGCACGAAGCTTAGTGAGTTCTCCCAACATACCACATACCATACAATCACATAGGATACATACTGCCGGACAATTCTTAGGTGCCCGACCTACCCGATCCAACCATTCTTAGGTGGCGACCAACCCGTTTCAAGCCATTCTGGGGTGCTGACCCACCCTTCGGTCCTAACAACTGAACTCCAGGGACTATTTCACCCCTATAACTACTACCACACATATAGTAACATAATCATATTGTCAGGCATATCTGGGGTGTCCGACCTACCCTTCGGTCCTAACAACCGAACTTGGGGGTTATTCCCCTTCTACTACCACTATCACATATAACATATCATGCTAATAAATAACCATACCAGGTAGTAGCAAACCATACAATTATCACAAAGACAATCATCTCAACTATAATCAACTAATAGTGGTCTGGCCTTGGTGCCTTAGACCCACTTCTACTGGAAGGTAACTCACCTCACACTGCTGAACTCCTGCAGACCCAACCCCAGCTGCTGGATGACGGGTTCCTAAACTGTCAACATCAAAAAACACCCAATTAATAATTAGGTTCCAATACATAACCGTAAGTCCATGCTTTGGGTAAAAGACTTCTCTACCCCAATCTTAGCTTGATCCAAGACTAAGGCTCAATCCAAAGGCCCAGAAGTCAACTATGGGTTAAAGCCCAACATGGAAAATTGGGCCCAAACCTTTATAAGGTCTTACCATAAGGCCCAACCATTTAGTCCGGTCCAACATTCAACATTCTAATGGCCCAATATCACATAATCATAAAGGCTCAAACAGTGGCCCATCTATGGCCCAATTTTCCAAATTAGGCCCAACTCCTCATATGGGCCTTACCTCAAAGCCCATTAATAACCCAATCATCAAGGCCTAATAGAAAGGCCCAACAATAAACCCAAGTGAAATTAGGGTTTCACATAAAATAACGATTAGGGTTAAGTGTTTCTCACTTAATCCATTAAGGACTTAATCCATTAAGTCATCACTTTTCTAAATAAATCATATGGTATGATTGGGCTTAATACATAATTCCATTCCAATGGTCCAAATGTGGGTCCTGATAAGTCCAAGCCCATAAATCTAATATTAGGGTTGTCTAAACCCTAATTTGGGGTTCCAACCCCATCTTAGCCCAATAGGCCCAATAGCTAAGTCTTTTGATAAATTAGGGTTCATTAGGCCCCTTAGTTACATCTTTGGGTTTTGAAGTCCATTAGGGCTTTATTGGGCCCATTAAGGTTTTAGTAACTTTGTCCAAACATTCCAAATGAGTAACAATCCAAACAAGGCACACCGCCACCCAAGACGGCGGCCGGTGGCGGCAGCCACCACCTCACGGTGACGGTTTTGACTTTCTTTCCATTATTGCATTTTTGTTACAATTTACAATGCCAATCTCTAAAATAAACATACACACTAAAGCTAAATACATACACACATAACCACCTTATGGTGGACGGCGGCGGCAGATGGTGGCAGTGGCTTTTCCGTGAACTCCTGCTAAACACAACGCCCAACAAACACTTCAAAAAAATAGCACACACCCTAGCCACCCACCTAGTGCATCACGGTGGTGACAACTGCGGATTTGGGATGGCAGCCACCACCTCACGGTGGTGGGAGTAGGGTAGTCTTCATGTTTTTGGCCAAAAGATGCTCCTACAGCCTCATACCATCACAACACACGAACCCACACACCACAACACGCCCACAGCCACCTTTCACGGTGGCTAGTGGCGACAGAATAGGGTAGCACGACGACAACAACATCACTATCGACAACCGGGGTGGCTAAAGGTGGTAACAGTAGTGGCGATCGGCGGCTTAGGGCGTAGCACTAAAGAAACGACGAGGACACAGGAAGAGAGGAGGTTGCGACGGAGGGACGGACACCCGTTGAGGTCTTCGTTGTTATAGGTAAAGGGAACCGCAACAGCGTCGGGTGGCGGCATACAAGACGACATGGTCATCGGCTGATGAAAATGGCTGACTGGTGCTTCGATAGGTTGGAAAATAAGAAGGTCAGGTGGTTACTTGAAGCCGCAAACTAGTCAGAAAACAGGCATGGCGGAGTCACCGACGATGGAAGACATAAGGGTGGCAGAGTGGTAGTTGTTTGAAGAGTTAGGGTTAGGGTTTAGTGGCCGGTGGTGTTAGGGTTATATACCCCGATCCTTGAAACTTATGGCCATAATGACAATAATGGTCCTTGTGCATCATTTTTCATTCAAAGTAGATCCACAATTTACCCTTTTTACCTAATCCATCCAAAATCCCATCAAACTAAGTCCGAAATTTACCCTTTAGGCCTCAGCATTCTAAATTCTTTCCAACTTAAGTCCAATGATCAAACTTCAGCCATCTTAACACTTTTAGTCCCTCCTCCTCTCATTCCTTTCAACTAAAGTTCCAATAATTACCATGGAGCCCCTGACTTCATAAATATTTACAACCTGAATCCGGATTTTACACTTTTAACCCCCAATACTCCAAGGATTATAACATTTAGCTCCCAAAACCAACATCTAACTGAATATTATGGATTTTAGGGCTACTACTCTTTCATAAATTTTATCTATTTATTTATTAAATAAATAGGGCGTTAGAGAGAGAGAGAGAGAGAGAGAGAGAGAGAGTGAGAGAGAGAGAGAATGAAAGAGTATATGAAAAGAGAGGGATATAAAATTTTAGAAAGAAAAAAGAGTTTACACATATAGATGTAAACTTCTGTCGATTCTTTGTATTTTATAGTTGGAATGTTTGTTTTTAATTTCTTAAATCTATCGACATGGATCACAGTCATAAGATAATCCATACCATTTAATTAAATCTAAGGGTCCATATGTTACCTCCTAGTTTTTAAGACTTTGGTCTTAATAACTTTTGGTATTCTATTATGTATATATTATAAAGTAGTAAGATATATTGCCACACATAATATAGTGAGAAAACTCACCCAAAACACGAGCTGAAAGATCAGCACTCAACGAATCCCCAAAATAGCTACACGGGCCTCCTAACATGTTAGAGGTCAAACATCAGTCTATGACTCAAAACCCTTAGTTTGACCAAAAGCCAACTTGGTCAACAGTCAACAGTTGACAAAAGTCAATAATCTGCAGAAATCATGTGGTGACCAGCAAATGGTCACGCCGTGAGTCACTAGGTAACAAAATAGTCATGAAAAACCAAAAAAATCACGTCGCGAAAACCTAGTAATTCCACCGTGAATCTTGAATTAACAGCCTAACTTATACAGACCTTAATCCTTAAGTTCAAGAGTCCCAATCTTTAGATCTGATTCTCTCAGGGGACTTAATGGATAAATTTTCCAACTTTGTCTATTTATACATATTAATAATCGAAGATCTACAACTCTAATTACAAAATCCACTAAAAAGGTTATCCCCAAGTGCATGGACTCAAGGAATGCACATGCAAGATCTTTTTTTCGACAATAAGAGTCCAAAAACTCAATAATGCACCAAGAGGTTCTTGAGTTCACCAAACTTCAAGAACACAAAGGTTTTATGACCAAAATGACGAAAAATTCATTTATAATCTAGATCCAAATAGAATAAGAATAAATGTGGATACTTTATACCTTTATAGGGTCCAAAGATGAAATTGATGGAGAAGCTTGGCTGGAAAACATCACCTTCTTGCACCAAAGAGCAACACCTTCTTCAAAATCACATGAAAAATACGAAATAAACTCTCAGAGCACCAAATGGGATTATGGTTAGGGCAAAGGTTGATTTCAGGTAATGGAGGTTGTCAAACAAGGCAAACCCTAGGAGTTAGAGCCTTTAAATATGACCTATAGGCTGAGAATAAGGGTTTCACTCATCATCTAAGGCGTATCAGGAATATCAAATGTCATGCCGTGAATTTCATTAAACCATTCAAGATGTGACTACCACACAGTCAAGCTGTGAAAGTTGAATATTCATAAAAACAACATAAATGAAACATGTACCAGGAATCGGGGAAATAAATTTTACAAATAGCATTTAATTTCTTCCTCGGAAACATCATTAAGTTGTGGCGTTCTTGGAGGAGAAAATTATGAAAATATTGATCTCCTAGCCAAATTGATTCTCTACTTCATTTTGAAAATTTCTAAATACTTCAAAGCTTTCTGACTTACGTTTGATTAAATAGATATAATCATATCTACTAAAATCATAAGTGAAAGTCAGGAAGTATCTTTCATCATGGTTTGTGACGAATCTGAACTGTCCACACACATCTGTGTGTATAAGGTGCAACAAATATTTGCTTCTTTCATAGCTACCTGTGAATGGCGCCTTTGTCGTTTTGTGAAGTAAGCAAGGCTCACATGCATCTTCTGACTCTAAGTCAAAGAATCCATCCTTTTGGAGCTTGGTGATGCGTTTATTATTTATATAACCAATACAATAATGCTACAAACATGATTTATCTAATACTCCTTTGGAGGAATCAATCTTTAATGATATATTACTATATTTTCTAACACAAACAACACATTCATATATACCATAACAAGGAGTAGCTTTGAAAATAAATCAATCATTTTTATAAACTAGAATGTCACCATTATTATTATCAAAAGAAAAGAAAAACCCATCCTTATACAATGCATTTTGAAATAATGTTTTGATTTATATCAAGAGAATAACACAAATTTAATAAGCTAACTGAAACACCACTACTTAGCATAAGATTATAATCCTTGATCCTTGTAATAGTTACGGTGCGTTTGTTTCCCATAATCAAGTTGAGTTCTCCATATTTTAGCTTCCTACTTTTCTTTAGTCCATGCATATCAAAGAAAATGTGAGTACCACATCTAGTATCAAGAAGCCAATAACTACTATGGAGTTCAATCAAAAAAATACCTAAAGTGCCTCAATCTTTGCCTATTTGGCCTTGTTCTCATTAAACTCTTCCAAAAACTTTATGTATCTACGCTTCTAATGTCCATTCTCTTGGCAGTAAAGCCTTATGGCCTCTTTGGGATCAGTGGTCGGTGCTATTTCAGAATCGACCTTTCTTTTAAGATTTTTGTTGGACATTCCTTCATTGTCCTTTGCCTTTCCTTTGGGATGAGAAAACTTCTTCTTCTTCTTCTTCTTAGTAGGATGACCATGGCTAATAGCCAAGACGAGAGTAATGGATATGGAGCTTATAGTCATAAGCATACTTGCTTCGACAATTTTCAACCACTACTAGAAAAATACCCTTTAATGACACGCATTGCGTGCCATAAAAAGGGTACAGATGACACGCAAATGCATGTCAAGGAAAGCGCTATTATAAAGGGAGACATCATGCTTAAACGTTTCGTAAACATATGAAGCGCACTTACGCCATTTATTGCGTGTCAAAGAAGGCTTTGTCATAAAGGAAGACGACATGTATTTGTGTGGCGTAACCTTATGACATACGTTTAGGATGCACATTGCATATCATTAAAGCTCATGTCATAAATGAAGTTGACACGCATTTGCATGTCATAAACTTCACCAACCATTTATGATATGCATATACAACGTGCCTTTAAAATACTCATTTTCGCATAATAGAATAATACATAAACAAATATATACCAAAACAATCAATTTCATCCAATAACATCATGTCAAAACTTGTAATGCATTGGTAATAAAGGGATCTAATTGTACATTGTTATTAAGAGGTTTCCCTTAACTATTTAACCTAGTACTACATTGCTATTAAGGGGCACCTTCTTGTTTCAGATTTCATGTCAAAAAATCATCCATATCATTGGTTTGCCATCGGTTCCTTTCGTGAATATATAGATGGAGTGACTACACCTTTTCAGTAGCACATACTGGTTACTTTGGTGAATCCACTTGGGTTGATCAAGTCGGCGTGCAAAATGGCTCTAACAATCCTCTAGTTCACTCTCCACATTTCTTCACCAACATCATCATCTTCAGCAATCCCTAGCTGCAATTCTCTCTCAGCTTAACAAAAATATATATTTAATATTTTTTTAATATTGTAATAAGAAGAAATGTTAGGATGTAGAGTCTAGATATTGTAAAAGTCGAAGTGTTTGTTTTCTTTAGTTTCGAATGTTAGTTATTTTACTAAGTCTTCATTTGTGCGAAGCGCATAGTTCAGGACTTAGTATATTTTTTGTACACTCATGTTTCCTATAAATAGGGACTGAGGTTAGAAGTAGAGAGTAGAATGATTCAAGGAGTGATTCTATAGTCATTCGCATTTTTCTCTGCTTAGTTTGTAATCTGTTTCTTAATCAATACAAGATCTGATTAATATTTACTCCTTGTGTTCTTACTTTTCATTCATATAATCATGATTGCTTTCTAAATCTCGATTACAATTCTCTTCAATTGGTATCAGAGCAGGTTTCAAACTGCATTGATCGAATTTTCGTTTTAGAATCATTTGCTTTTTGAGTAGTGATTTTACTCAAAAAATTTCCGTGCATTTTGGTTCTGAAAATCTCTCTTGATCTTCATATTTGAATCGATTCTACATTTGAATTGTTTAGTCGAGTGATCGATTAGCAATCAGTGATCAATTCATTTGATCAATTCACAGATTCTTCTAGTTTTTCTGAAAAATTCTCGTGTTCATCAATGGCGAAATTAAACATGAATACCATGAATTTTTTCTCTCACTTGCTTGGTTCTTCAACCAAAATTCCAATGTTAATCCCTGAGTACTATGATCAGTGGGCTGATAGGATGGAGGATTACTTAAATGGAATTGATGAAGAGCTCTGGAATTGTATCGGTGGAAAAGTTCTACCTCCTGAAAATGTTCAAACAATTGGTCAATATGCTTCTTCAACTGAAGTTACTGAACAACAGAATCGCATGAAGAAAAATGAGAAAAGATGTATGAGGGAGCTAAGAGGTGCTCTGCCTCCTGTGGTTTACAATTACATTCGTAGTTGTAAAACAGCCAAGGATATTTGGATTACACTGAAAGAGAAATATCAAGGAAGTGAGAAGACAAAGATCAATTTCGTTAAGCAATGTCTTGTTGAACTTAAGGAATTCAGACAAAAGGATACTGAAACTCTTGAAAACTACTATGATCGTCTGAATGAGCTTGTTTATTGTTGCACCAGGTATGGAATCACAAGATCTCTCATGGAATTCAATCTAAATTCATCATGGGTCTTCGCAAAGAATGGCGTAGTGTGAGTATGATGATAAAGAACCAACAAAGTTTTGATACAACCACCTTGAATGATCTCTACAACCAGCTGAAAAAACATGAAAGCGAAGTTACAGAAATGCTTGAAGAATTGAAACAGAGTCTAGGAGGTCCATTGGCTTTAGTTTCAAAGGTTACTGAAATTGATGCTGGTGAGAAAGAAGAATCAGACAATGAAGGTTTCTTAATGAATTCTGATGATGAAGCAGTTGCATTTTATTCGAATAACAGAGTTAAGAAATTTTTCAAAAAACCTTTTAATCCAAAAGGGAAGCAAACTGATGCGAAGAGTGGATTCATAAAAGCTGGAGGTGAGGAAAAGAAGAAATTTGAGAAGGTTGAAGAAAAGCAGAAAGATACGAAGGAAGAGAAGTAACTAAAAGTGATTCTGGAATTGATTGTCATTACTGCAATGGTGCAAATCACTTCGCAACTGATTGCATGCTGAGAAAGAAAGAGGAGAAGAAAAGCAAAATCAAAGATGAAGCCTACTACTCAGAGAAGCTTGAGGAGGTGCGTGCAAAGGCAAAAGGATTGTCTTTGGTTGCAAAAGGAGAGTCTGATGAAGAAGAAAATGGAACTTATCAGATCTGGTCTTCAGGATCTGATGATGAAGAAATGAGGCACCCAACTCATGGTGCAATGTTCGCAAGTTATGAAGATAATTGCGAAAAGAATGTTTCTGGACGATGCTTTGTGTCCAAGTCCACTGATAAATCTCCAATGACCACTAAGGTATGTGCTATTCTTGAACCCTTTAATATTCCTTTATCTGCTTATGATGTTGAAATAACTTCATTTGATGATATTGTTGCTTACTTTGATTTTGTTATTGTGTCTACTAGTACTGAAGCACGAAATCTAAATTCGCAACTAGTTGAGACAAGAAGACAATTAGAAATAAACCGAAGCAGATTAGATAAACTTGAATTACAAATGGAAAATGTAAATTGTGATAGGGACAAACTTGATAACGAAGTTAGGTTGTTACTAGCACAAAGAAACATTTATTGTAACTCTGCTAAACGTTTATATGCAAAGTTAACTACTTTACATCATTCATCTGAGATAAGCAAAGAACAACATAGGAAACTATTACTTTTCTTGAATTTGAATGTGAAAAAGTTGATGTTGTTTCTTATGACTATGAGAATACTATTGCTCAGTTTGACAAAATACCTGATGATAGGTTCGCATATGGTATTGTCAAAATTGATGAATTTTTTAATGCGAATGAATTGGTTAATATTGTCAATGAAAGCTTGACAAGGAATGAACAATTGAAAATATTAAAGAAAACTGAAACTTCAACTCTTGATTCTCAACACAATTATGCTGATGTCGATGACAAATCAGATAATGTGAGTGAAATCAGTGAGATCGAAGAGGAAGAAGAGGTTGATTTTTCTCAACTGTCTATCATTAATATCACATCTAAGGTCAAAGGTAAAGAAATTATAGTTGATTCGATAGTAAATGATGAAAATGATAAACCCTCTACTTCGCAAACTTGTGACTTTAACAATGTGGAAGCTGAAAGCTGTAAGTCAGATGACACTGATGAAGACGAAGAAGAAGTGAAAGATTCGCATGATTCACCTCAACGTGTTGTTGTTAATCAAGTGTTTGGTGATACAAAATAATTTGACAAAGTTCTTAATGATAAAGGTGCACATTATTTGGAAACCAACACTGTGGTCTATCCGAATTTTACATGCACTGATAACACAATTTTTTCAAACCAAGTCTTCGTCACAACTGGAAATGTTGAGAAAATCAAGCATGAATTCAACCAAATGGTTGAAAATGACAACAAAAGGTCAACTACCGAAGGTTTCTTTGCAAATCAAAATACGATAGAAAACAGTTTAACTCAAAACTCTTATGTTTTTCAACACCAAAAATCATCACAAAAATGGGTGGTTAAAAGTGAAAAAGAAAACAAAGTTTTTGAAAAAGATGAAAAACCAAAGATGGAAGTGAAATTGAATTCTCATGAATTCAAGTTGATGGTTGGAAAGTATTCAAAAGAAAATAATGTTTCAAAAAGAAAAGCAAGAAAAACAGTCTTTTGGCAAGTTGCGTCTAATGATAAACCAAAAGTTGCGAAAGCACAAATTCTGAGAACAAAACCATCAAAATTTCAGAGAACAAATAAACAAAAGGATACAAGTTTTCACAAACCAGTATATTATGTTGACAAAATTTCAATGAAAAATAAAGATGAATCTGTTCAAAAATTTGACAACATTAGAAAATTTGAGACTTCGCAAAATTTTGTGAATGATCATAAGTTTCAAAATGTTAGAAAATTAACGAATAATTCACCAACTTTGAATGTCAAAACTCAAGCAAAACCAAAATTTTCACCCAAACAACCAAATTTTCCAAATCCTTCGAACACAAAACCGACCAAAGTTTAATATACAAAAGGAAAATCTGATGTATACACGATCAACCATTGGCTTGAAGGACAAGGAAAACAATACCAAAATGGAAAGTTTTCACAGCAACAGATTAAGACTGCATTTGACAAGTTTGTGAATGAGTCTTCTACTGGTAGTTTATCGTCTCATGATTCGCAAGTTCCAGTACAAAAGTGGAAACCAGTTGTGAAAGTTGTGAAGGTTGTGAAGGATGAGATGAAAGTCAATGGAAATCCAAAACTATCGAACAACTATATTTCAATATCTAAATCTGATGATGTTGATTTAATTGATAGTGTCACAGACAAAGTGAAAACATGGTTTTTAAACTCAAAGAATTTGTTCAATACTACTAATGAAGGACCCAATAAGTCTTGGGTTCCTAAATTCTTTCAATAAATGCAGGTGATATGTGACGAGCAATATGATGCGAAATGGTATATTGATAGTGGTTGCTCTCATCACATGACTGGAAGAAAGAAAAACTTGCTAGATTATAGAAGCTTGGAAAATGTTGGAGTAGTCAAATTTGGAAATAATCACAAGCGTCAAGCGAAATGGTATATTGATAGGGGTTGCTTATGTCGAAGGTCTTCAACATAACTTGATTAGTGTTTCGCAACTTGTTGTGGGTACTGGAAATCAGGTTGTGTTCAATGAAGAAGGAAGTATCATTTCAAAAGTAGAGACAAATGAAGTACTTCTCAAATACAAAAGATATGGAGACATGTTCACACTAGACATCAAACCGATTGTGGGAAAACCTGCAGTGTGTCTATTGTCGAAGGCTTCTAATGATGTTAGCTGGCTTTGGCATAAAAGATTGTCTCATTTGAACTTTCGCAATATTAACAAGCTTGTCACTGAAGATTTAGTTCGAGGTTTACCTATACTAAAATTTGACAATAATACTTTGTGTGCAGCTTGCGAACAAGGAAAACAACATAGAAAAGGTCATCCAATTGTGATAGATTCAAAAATCATGGAACCATTGGAACTACTTCACATTGACTTATGTGGAACGTCGAATGTTGTTACAATCAATAAAAAGTGGTACATTTTAGTTATTGTTGATGATTTTTCTCGATTTACATGGGTATTCTTTCTCAGTTTAAAATCTGAAGTTGCTCAGTCGATGATTGATTTTATCAAAATGATTGAGATGAGTCTTAAAAAGAATGTTCACAGAATTAAAAGTGACAATGGTTCTGAGTTTAAAAATCAAACGCTGGATTCATTTCTCACAGCCTAAGGCATTTCGCATAATTTCTCATCCCCATACACTCCACAACAAAATGGTCTTGTTGAAAGAAGAAATAGGTCTCTATGCAAAGCAGCAAGGACCATGCTAACATATGCGAACTTACCTCAATATCTTTGGGCTAAAGCTGTGTCAACTGCATGTTTTACTCAGAATCGTTCTTTCATTCATCGAAGATTCAATATTACTCCATATGAAATACTCAACAATCGAAAACCTAATGTAAAATTTTTCCATGTTTTTGGTTGCAGGTGTTTTATAATGAATCTAAAAGATAAATTGACCAAATTCCAAGATAAAGCTGATGAAGGCATATTCTTAGGATATACGCAAAATTCAGTTGCATACAGGGTGTTAAACAAGCGAACAAGAAAAGTTGAAGAAACTTTCAACTTAACCTTCGATGATTACTATCTTATACAAACAGATAGTAAATTTGAAAATAAATCAATTCTTGTTGATTCAGATACTCAAATTGAAAATTCAGATATCAATGATTTTGATTATGACTTAATTTTCGGAATTCCTGACAGGGCAATTGATGTGGAAGTTCATGCTCCTAATAATCAAACATCAGAATCTTCAAAACATACTGATGATTCAACAATTATTACAAAGTCAATATCTTGCGAAAGTGTGCCTGAAGTTCGTATGGAGGGGGAGCATATGATTACAACTGTACAGGGAAAGCAAACTTTCGAAGGGGAGAATGACACTATGAATCATCAAGTTGAGGGGGAGTATTCGCAATTTCAACAAGAATATTATTTTGAGGGGGAGCATCAAGATGAACATCATGTTGAGGGGGAGCATGATGAAACAGATACAATTAATCTCGATGAAAATGATGAATTTCATGAATTAAATGATAATTTTTCTGTTGCAGGATCTGAAAATGAAGATATGTACGAAGATGCTGTTGGATATAGTGTCTAAGTCCATAACTATATTTGGTATGTACTTGACCCGACTCGGCATGGTCCATTTGGGTTGCACTTCACCCGAACAATCTATGGATAATCTTTTGAGAATAGTACAAGTTATGATTTATTAATATATTATAAGTTTTAATATATTAATATAAGATCATATTATCTAATTAGTATTGATCTATAATTAATCTAGGATTAATTTAGAGATAAAAGGTATTACTAATTAAATTTGGGCTTCTATATTTATATAGTGTGGGCTAATGCTTATTTGGAATGGGCTAGGCTTGCATAAAAAGTCCATGGATACTCCATGGAGCTTTAACCCATGGATCTCATGGAAATGAAGAGACATGGGTATTAGGGTTTACATGGATGTAACCCTAATCCACCACACTATATAAAGGAGGCTTTGGTTCTTGAAATCACACTAGTTGAGGTGAGTAAAGTAAGAGGGCCGATTTCAAGATAGTAGTGACTATTCTCTCAAAGTTCCAAGTTTGTGGTGATTTGTGATTTCCATTTGAGGCATCCACACTATTGGTGCTAGGATCTAAAACTCCAAGTAATCAACTACTACTACAAGGTAAGTATTTCTACTAGCTTATTTGATTCATGTTCCCCATGCCATGCTAGTTAGGATATGAACCTTGAAAAAATAATTATTTGCATGTATCTACTAGCTTATTTCTACTAGCTTATTTCTACTAGCTTGTTTGTTTGATACTTGATGCAAAATATTGTAAAAAGTCGAAAAACTTGCTGTCTGCCTGATGAACTCGCCGAGTCCATGGGGGGACTCGCCGAGTTCATGTGAATCTTCAACCTACTCTCTGGGTAGGTTCATGCACTCGGCGAGTAGAAGCCTCAGAGTGCAGATTTTCGACTTTAGTTGCTGGGAATGGACTAGAAACATTACCCTAAACTGTTTTGGTACTTGAAAACTTGTTTTAGATGGTGTAATGTCTTTGCTAATCCATTTACAACAACTTGTTATCAAAATTACAAAGTTTTATGTGTAATTTTTGATTCATGAAAGTGTTCATATTCATGTTCTTGATCTTATGGTGTTTAGATGATCATAGGAATTATTTGTAAGCTATGTGGTAGTTTAATTCTTGATCATAATGTGTTTTAATGGAGTCCATAACTTGTCCTCAAGTTATGGAAAACCAAGAGTCACACTTGAATTAAAACCATTAAAAGAACACAAGAGTTAGAAAAATGAAGAGTCTTCATTTTTATTACTCTATTTAACTCATAAGTTACAAGAAATGAAAAGTTTTGAAAGTTTACAAAACTTGCCCTCAAGTTTTGGAACAAGTAAAGTCATATTAAAAACTTTAGTTCCAACCCTTAGAATTTTAAAAGTTAAAATTCAACCCTTATACTTATAATATTATAAGTTAATAATATATATATATATATATATATATATATATATATGTATGTATAAGATTAAAGTCTTCTTATCGCTAGTACGCCTCATTCACGAAGCCGGTCTATAAGGTGGGTATAAGGTTGTTGCCTATAAAATAACAACTTAATGGGTGTCCACTCTCACCCACCGCTTGCTTGACTGGTGGAGGGTCGTTAGCCGAACGGGTAAGACAAGGACTTATAAATTCTCATTAAAAGTATGATGAATATTATAAAGTAACTAAATGTTTTATTAAATTCCCAATCTTTTTTACTTTAGGAAAAATTTGAATAAGGTGCTAATCCATGAAATTACACTTTACACTTTGTCTAAGTCGTTAGTGGAGCGTGTGTGGTTAACCGGCACACTAACTTGGACTTAACAAGGTAAGTAAAGGGTGAATTAATATTTATCATAGTATCGATGGAGCGTGTGTGGTTAACCGGCACATCGATTGAGGGGTAATTTATTAAGGGTACCAAGTAATTTGCATGGTTACTTCACACCTCGTTTTGTGATCCTAGGCATCCCATTCACAAAACTTGGAGGGCACACTCGAGATTGAAACATGCCTTTGAAAAGTTCATTGAATCTCAAAAGAATCTAGGAGTTTCTAAGAACCAAATTAAATATTTTTTATTTTGGCTTTGGTGGAAATTGGTGAATCGTCATTCACCTACCTTTCAAATATGTTATTACTTAGATTATGACATACCTCTTCGAAGTATAATATATTGTGATTGGGTCCTAGCCTTAATACTATATTTGGGTGTTTTATTAAGGACTATCTCTATATCTAAACTAATCCTTCTTTCTTATCTTATCAGATGTCTGCAAACAACGCTGCTTCTGGCTCTAATCCTAGTGGCTCCTTTTCTCTTATGAACTTGTGTGGGAAAGTCACTTTTGAGGGATCCAACTTTAATGAATGGATCAGAAACATCAAAATGATTACTCGCTACGAGGATAAGGAATATGTCCTTGATAAAGAGCTTAAGGAGATTGATGAGACAGTTGCTACTCCTCAAGAGATCTTTGAGTTTAGGGCACATGAAAGGGATGCCACCAAAGTGGCATGCATCATGATGTCCACTATGACCGCGGATCTCTAAAAATCCTATGAAGATTTCTACCCCTATGAGATGCACCAAGACTTGATGGAAAGATACCATCAAAGTGCTCGTCAAGAGAGGTATGAAATCATCTCCTCCATGATAACAACTCGCATGAAGGATGGCAAACCCATCATGGGCCACATGCAGAAAATGCAAAGATTTGTGGACCGTTTGCTGAAGCTAAATGTGAACTTCCCTGAGGAGCTTGCAATAGATATCATTTTGCACTCCTTACCTTCATGTTATGATCAATTCCGCATGACATACCACATGAACAGGGAAGAGGTCACACTCAACAAACTTCAAGGACTCTTAAAGACCGCGGAAAGTGGTCTTAAGGGTAAGGCGATTATTACTCCTACTCCTACCAACACCGCCCCTGTCTTGGCACTCGGGAAAGGACGAGGGAAGAAGAGAAAGAGTTCTTCGAAGGGTACCAAGGTTAGGACCCTTGATGGCTCTTCTTCAAGTGGAACCAAGAAAGGTTTCATCACTCCTTCTTCTGACCCAAAAGAGTCTAAATGCTTCTATTGCCATGAAAAGGCACATTGGAAGCGGAACTGCCCAAAGTACCAGCAAGATGTGAAGGATGGGAAAGTTAAACCCAACCATGCAGGTATTTACACTATCATTTCTAATAACTCACCAAATTCTAACTCTTGGGTCCTTGATACCGATTGTGGTATTCATATTTGTTGTGACTTGCAGGGACTAAGAAGAAGTGAGAATGTGGAGCAAGGAAGGATAAACTTAATCATGGGGAATAGGAAAGTTACACCTATCACCAAGATTGGAGTTTATACTTTGTCGCTAAGTAGTGGGTTAAATTTAGATTTGAATAAATGTTGTTACTCGCCAAAAATGGCAAGAAATATTATTTCCTTTCATGCGTTCTATAAACAAGGGTTTACCTTTTCATTTAATAATGAAGTTGGTTCTATTGATGCTTTCTTTAATAATGTTCTTTATTTTAAAGCATTACCTTGTGATGGTGTGTATGAAGCCGTGTCTGTTGTAGATAACTTAGGAAATAATGTGATGTGTATTGATTCTATTAATGATAATAACTTGGATAAAGCATCATTATGGCATTGTCGTCTTGGACATATAAGCAAGAAATGCATAGGCCAACTCCAAAAGGATGGAGTCTTGGAGTCGTTTAACCTAAAGTCAGATGATAGTTTTGAATCATGCTTACTTGGAAAAATGACAAAGTCACCCTTCACAGGCTCTTGTGAGAGGGGTGAAGGTTTGTTAGACCTTGTACACACGGATGTGTGTGGACCATTCAAACATGCCACAAGGGATGCTAATCGTTATTATTTGACTTTTGTTGATGATTACAGTAGATATGGATCTGTCTACTTAATCAAGCATAAGTCAGAGACTTTCAAAAGGTTTAAGGAATTTAAACAGGAAGTCAAGAATCAATTGGGCAGGAACATTAAGATGCTTCGATCGGATCGAGGTGGTGAGTATCTTAGTTCAGAATTCCTCGACTATCTTAGGGAATGTGGGATTGTCTCACAATTGACACCTCCCAGGACACCACAGTTGAATGGTGTAGCTAAGAGGCGTAATCAAACCTTGTTGGATATGGTTCGTTCCATGCTGAGTCGAGCTTCGCTACCAATCTCATTTTGGGGGTATGCCTTAGAGAATGCCGCCCATATCCTTAATATAGTCCCTATAAAGAAAGTTGCCAAAACTCCTCATGAGATGTGGACTGGTAAAGTACCCAATCTAGACCACATCAAGATTTGGGGTTGCGAGGCTTTTGTGAGGTGCGAGACTCATGACAAGCTTGAACCCCGAAGCGAGAGGTGTATTTTCATCGGCTACCCACAAAGATCCTCTGGTTACCTCTTCTACAGACCTGGTGATAATGTGGTCTTTGTAACAAGAAGAGGAGTCTTGAGAGAGAGAGAGAGAGAGAGAGAGAGAGAGAGTTTATAAGCCAAGGAGACAGTAGGAGGAAAATTGATCTTGAAGAAATTCAAGAGTCAAGTGGTGAAGGAACTTCAAACCCTAGCCCTCAACTTGAGTAGGAAACTTCTGTTGAGCCAATTGACGAGCTTGTACCTCTGAGACGTTCCATGAGAGTTAGGAATGCACCTGAGCATTACTATGGTTTCCATATTACTGTAGAAGGTGAGACACTTATTAGTGATGAGACACTAGTAGGTCTGGATGAGCCTAACAGCTACATGGAAGCCATGGTAGGCCTTGAGGCTGCTAAATGGAAAGAGGCTATGGATAGCGAGATACAGTCCATGTATGACAATCAAGTTTGGAACTTGGTTAACCATGTACCTGATCGTAAGGTAGTTGGGTACAAATGGATCTTCAAGAAGAAGACCGACATGGATGGTATTGTACACACTTATAAGGCACGACTGGTTGCAAAGGGTTATTCTCAAACTCCGGGAGTTGATTATGATGAAACCTTTTCACCAGTGGCCAAGATAAAGTCTATTAGGTTTCTGTTAGCCAGTGTTGCATTTCATGACTATGAAATATGGCAAATGGATGTCAAAACCGCTTTTCTTAATGGAAAGTTGGCTGAGGATGTTTACATGGTTCAAACAGAGGGTTTTTTCAGTACAGAGTACCCCAATAGAGTGTGTAAACTCGAGAAATCCATTTATGGATTGAAACAGGCTCCTCGCAGATGGAATCTTTGCTTTGATGAGAAAGTCAAGGAATTTGGCTTTTCAAGGAGTGAAGATGAATCTTGTGTCTATATCAAGGCTAGTGGGAGCATATTCAATTTTTTGGTACTGTATGTGGATGACATACTACTCATAGGAAATGACATCCCAACCCTGCAGGAAGTAAAGTCCTGGCTTGGGAAGTGTTTCGCTATGAAGGACCTTGGTGAAGCTGCCTATATCCTAGCGATAAGGATTTTGAGAAACAGGAGTAAAAGACTAATTGGACTTAGTTAAAGCACTTATGTGGACAAAGTGTTGAAAAGATTCAACATGCATAACTCCAAGAAAGGTAAGTTACCCATTCAGAGTAACGCCAGATTGAGTAAGACACAAAGCCCTAGTACTGAGGCTGAGATAGCAGAAATAAGTCGACTACCTTATGCTTCAGCTGTAGGATTGATCATGTATGCTATGACGTGTACTCGACCTGATGTAGCTTTCGCTTTGAGCATGGTGAGCATGTATCAGGGGAACCCTGGCAAGGCACACTGGACTGCGGTAAAGAATATCCTCAAGTACTTGCGAAGGACTAAGGACTGGGTCCTTACCCTTGGTGGGAGTGATAGCTTGAGAGTTGTAGGGTATAGTGATGCTAGCTTTCAGACTGAAAGGGATAATTTCTACTCTCAGTCGGGCTGGGTCTTTACCCTAAACGGAGGGGCAATCACTTGGAAGAGTTCCAAGCAGGAGACAGTGGCTGATTCCACTTGTGAATCAGAGTATATAGTAGCGAGTGAGGCAGCAAAGGAGGCTATGTGGCTAAAGAACTTCATCGGAGACCTTGGAGTTGTACCAACTATAAAGGAGCCAATGGAAATTTTCTGTGACAACAATAGTGCGGTTGCCTTAGCCAAGAAACCAAGAGATCATGGGAGATCCATACACATTGACAGAAAATATCATTTCATCAGATATCGAATAAAAGAAGGAATCCTCGTGGCAAAGAGGGTATCATCGGATGTGAACCCAGTAGATCCCCTCACGAAGGGACTGAGTAGGGTTAAGCATCTCCAGCATGCTCGTAGCATAGGGCTGAAGGATGATATAAGTTTTAGTAGTTAGATAAATTATGAAATTTGTAAAGTGTAATTGACATTAGATGATGAATAAAAGGTATTTTATTTATGAGTAAAGTGTTGCTATCTCTTTTCGATCGTTTACTGTATTATGTTTGCATGTTTTGACTTCCAGAATAATTATATTTGGTATATCATATTATTCAAACCTCCACATTCGGTCATATGTCGGAAGTAGGTATGAATCAAGACTGTCATGATTGGTTGCAGAGTTCTAAGGTGTTGGACATGGCTACAACAATCATGAGTGCTCATAAGTTCTGAGCATTGGACTCAACCCACGCTCACTGGAATCACTTCATGGAATTTTATCTCGAGTGGTGAGACGGTAATATCATATAAGTCTTCAAACCTAGAGATATGATTTGTTACTTACGAGTTGGTTATGCATTGATTGTATGAAAACGCATTGGTAACTCGATGTTATAAAACATGCCTTTGTGTATAATTCAATGAGTGGTAGAACAAACATATGAGTCGAAGTTTATCTATTCCTTCTAGGATTAGAAGCGATATCTGGGCCTCTCGATGATTTTGTTTTGACCTATGTACCGGGCCCGGTCAGAACTAAATTGATGTGTTCAGTTGAATTCTATGTCAAATAAATCGAAAATCGGGAAACAAATGCTGGACAATAAGTAAGACCATGTTCCATGTATTTGTCAAGCTGATATCTAGAACAGAGTTTAAAGAGCTACGATTGTTGATCGGTTCCTGAAGTCATACTTGCAACTATAGTTATTAGACTTATCCAAGTGGGAGACTGTTGGATATAGTGTCTAAGTCCATAACTATATTTGGTATGTACTTGACCCGACCCGACATGGTCCATTTGGGTTGCGCTTCACCCGAACAATATATGGATAATCTTTTGAGAATAGTACAAGTTATGATTTATTAATATATTATAAGTTTTAATATATTAATATAAGATCATATTATCTAATTAGTATTGATCTATAATTAATCTAGGATTAATTTAGAGATAAAAGGTATTACTAATTAAATATGGGCTTCTATATTTAAGTGTGCATTTTTAAATGGATGTTAAGTGTGCATTTTTAAATGGAGAACTAGAAGAAACAGTTTATGTTGAACAACCACCAGGATTTATAAATGAGGAACATCCTGATCATGTCTACATACTAGACAAAGCAGTTTATGGGTTAAAACAAGCACCAAGAGCCTGGTATGCAACACTTACAAATTTTTTGAAACAATCTAAATTTAAACAAGGATCAGTTGACCCCACATTATTTCGCAAGAAAGTTGGGAATCATCTTATGCTTGTTCAAATTTATGTTGATGATATTATTTTTGGCTCGACCGACCCAACGTTGTCTACTGAATTTGAAAATCTCATGAAGAGTCAATTTGAAATGAGCATGATGGGAAAAATTAATAATTTTATGGTTTAAATATAAGACAGAACAGGGATGGAATTTTAATAAACCAAGAAAAATATACAAAGAGTCTGCTCGAAAAGTTTGGAATGACAAACAGCACGAAGCTTAGAGTACCAATGGCAGTGGGAACAAGACTAACTCCTTCGTTAGATACTACTGCTGTTGATTTAACACTTTATCGAAGCATGATAGGGTCTTTATTGTACTTAACTGCAAGTAGACCTGATATTATGTTTTCTGTATGTAACTGTGCTAGGTATCAAGCTATTCCCAGAGAACCTCACTTAACTGCAGTGAAAAATATTTTTCGTTATCTTAAGGGGACAATTTCGTTAGGACTTTGGTATCCTTCAAAATTAGGATTCTTCATTCAAGCTTTTTTCAGATTCTGATCTAGGAGGATGTACTTTGGATAGAAAAAGTTCAAGTGGTGGATGTCAACTATTGGATGGAAAATTGGTGAGTTGGGAGTCGAAGAAGCAAACTTGTGTTGCTATATCAACTACTGAAGCTGAATATATTTCAGCTGCTGCTTGTACTTCTCAAATCATCTGGATTCAGAGTCAACTTCGATATTATGCTATAAATATGAAAAAGATTCCCTTGTATTGTGATTCTCAAAGTGCAATTCGCATTTGTCATAATCCAGTCCAACACTCAAAGAAAAAACATATTGCTCTTCGATATCATTTTATCAAAGATCATGTGGAAGATGGGAATATTGAAGTTCATTTTGTGAAGACCACTGAACACCTTGCTGATATTTTTACTAAACCTCTTGATGAAAAATCATTTGTAAGAATTTTAGCAGGTTTAGGGATGATCGATGCGAATTCAGTGTCAAAATCTATCACTCAAGAATGAAAGGTCCATTCAGCAGCTCTGATTTAGACTCATTCAGAAGTTACTGTGCATTAAGCGGCTTCGCATTCGCACATTTTGTAACTAAGGTTCAATTTAATATTGTTCTTTTCTGCTTTGCGAAAAACACGAAAAATCAAAAATATTTTCATTTGTTTGTCTATTTTTGAAAAATTCAAAAACAACAAAAAGATTTTCTTTTCTTTTGTCTGGGGTAATTGCCTCTCTTGGTAATTAATGAAGTAACCTTTGCCTGGGGTTTTACTGCTTTATGTCAATAAATTTTGACATCACAGACTTCCAAAAAAAATTTTATTTGCTTCTTATCTCATTTCTTTGAATCACATGCACTCACGAAATCCTTGAGATTCTAAGTAATACCAACTTAGGCTGAAGATTTCTCAAGACTGGTAAATGACTTCGTTTAAAATCCCATAAACGAAATAGCCCAACCTCAAAATCGAAGAGTCTTCTTTCACACAGCTGTACTCATGAACAGTTTCCAGTAACCGTTGGCCCTATTTTCAAGGCACTTTATGAGGCATGATCATTACAACAGCTATTGATTGCATGTTTCCAGGAACACGTAGCCTACTCTATTTTTGGAAACGATTCATCTTTGGGCTTAAAATATAAAAGGGATAATCTTTTCTGAGAATTGTTACGTGATTCAAAATTCTCAGACGAACAAAAAGCCCTAATCTTTCTCTCAAGAAATTTCTCAGATTAACAATGGCTACTACTCAATCAAACACAGAAGAAGTTATTTCACAGTCCCTAATGAAGATTCAAAACACAAATTTCCAAGTTGATCCCAATGTCTCATCTTACCCAGACGAATTGAAGATGTTGATCGTTGCACTAAAAAGATCAGCATTGTCAACTGCTTTGTTCAGTTCATTCCCATTTCCTATGACTTGGTTGTCAATGGCGGCATCAACTGCGTCATACAACTATGCAACAGATGTGATAACATTCAACCTGGTGAATAACAAGAGGGTTCGTCTTACCAAGAATATGTTTATTGACTTCTTGAACATTCCTCATAACCCACCGTTCTTTAAGCCAACCAATTCACAGATTATCTTCATGTTCAATGAGATGGGTCATCAACCCACTCTTGAAAAGATAAGTGACTTCAGGAAATCAATTTTACCCTGCATTTGGAATTTTTTGTTTCGAATATTTCTACGATGCTTGACCGGAAGGAGTGTTGGTCTAGACAGGGGAAGAATGGAGGTTTATGCAATGGTTATGGGACTTTACTATGATCTCAGTGTTGATTATGGAACTCAACTTTGGAAGGAGTTCAACAAAATTTTAGAAAATACCATTGTTGATAAGGGGATTTCTTGTGCAAGGTATTGGAGTTTGATATTGGAAAAGGTATATGCGAAAGAAGGACTTCAAGTTTCTGAAGGAGAAGATGTCGCAGAGTTTTCATTGTACCAGTTTCCCAAAGCTGTTGAAGATGATGAGAATATCTTCACAAGAGTTGCAAGAATTCCTGATGCAATGCTTCGCAAAGTGTCTTCTACTCACAAGGTGTTAGTTCGATACATGAAGACTTTTGATCCTAATGTGCGAACTGGAGTGCTACTTGAAGTCAGTGGTGAGTCATCCAAGAAGAAGAAGAAGACTAAAATGGAGAAAAAACAAGAATCTCCAAAAGTATCAAAGGCTGAAGAGGTTGAGAAAGTTGAATCTTTTACCAAACCTGCGAAGGAGATCATACCGACGAAGTCAGGGGTCCTAAAGAAGCTTCACAAGCTGTCACAAAAGAAGACTTTTTCTCCTACTATTCGCAAAACTGAAGTGAGTAGTAAGGGGGCTATGTTTAGAGAAATTTCGGCTCCTATTTCTCCTATGTCAAAGAAAAGAAGAGCTCAAGAAGTTGCGAAGCATGTTACTAAGAAGTTGTACAAGAAAAGACAGCTGATAATTCGAAATGAGTCATCCGATGATGAAGTGGTTCCTGAGACTCCACCTATTTCAATGGTAAACACCTCTGTTCCCATTACTTTGCAAATTTCAACCACAACAACCATTCCACTCGAAGTAGTCACTACCAAATCAGTTCATGAGGAGGTACCTACTTCTGATATGGATGTTAACGTATCTAATACGGGGACATTTATCATGAGTGTTGAGCCAACAATGCCAATCATTTTATCTACTTCATTACCCATCTCATATGAGACTATCACTACTTCATTACCACCATTCATTCTTCCGAATACAAATATAACCACATCATAAATCTTTGATCATCCTTTACAAAATCCCTTCACTACATTGTTTCTTACATAATCCCCTGAAACAACACAACTTATATCTTTGCAAGCTCAGTCTGATGAAGAAACCGAAGGAGGAGATTTTGGAGGAACATTTGAAGCCTTACACTCTGATTCAGAGGAGGAGGAAATCCCTGATCATATGCTTATGTCGGGTAAGCAATTTAAAATCCTGAATCGAAAGTTGAATGCAATCATTCAATCACAAGCTGATTCTGGTACAAAGTCTTTTGTATCAAGTTTCGAGGTTGAAACAATAATCAAAGCTGCAGAGAAACAAATAACTGCCAAAGTTGATGATTCAGATACGAATAATGAGCTTCGCATTCAAGCTCAAGGAAAATCTTTTGATGGTGTTATAAAATTGATGGGATTAAAACAACTTTTAATCTAAGAAGATCGATTAGATCTTGAACAAGTATATGAATATAAAACAGTAAAAACGCAATAATAAGAACAAACAGTTTGAATCAAACGTGTCGAATGATTAAATAAAATCCTTAGAAGAGCTCGATTAAGAACATCAACTGTAAAGGATTGGAAGATTACAAGAACGATTACAGAAAATATCGTTAGTGCTCTTGATCAATCGCTATTTCGATAATCTCTAGAATCTTAACCTAATATGCATGCAAGCATTTAACTTATATACAATACATAAAAGGCTCTCGGTTGGACAGGCCCAAACCGGAGAATAAAAGGCTAATCTAACGAGCCCAAAAGACGCAACATCAAAACTCTTTTCAGCCCAACAATCTCCCCCTTTGCGTCAATTTTGGAGCGAGACCTTCACTTCCTACTTGGGCCGGCGGCTGAAGCTGGTACCTTCTTCTTCACGGTACTAAACAGACACTTGGTTATGGAAAGGATGGTCTGTCTAAACCGGATGTACCAATTGATCATATCATTGAAGTACTTGATATCATCAGCCGAATTGTCTTTACACTGTTTGATGATGAATAAGATGTGCTCCAAGCAAGTTGTAGTGTAAAGATGGTTGTCAGCTAAAGCGAAGAGACATTTCTGTCCTTCGGCTCTAGTGAACATTACAGAGTTTCGCCTCGAATCTATCTTGCCCATTTGCATTTGATTCAGATCACTGGCCGATCCCACAGGCTTGACTTTCGGTTTCTTCTTAAAAACTGTGGCAACCTCCTGATCCATTAGGGCCACCTCCATGATATAGCATGCCAGCATCCTTTTGACATGGTCTAAGATGGGACCATATTCGGCTTCGTTTGTCAGCAGGATATTGTACAAGACTATCCAATCATGAGGGTTCAGATTGGGCAGATCCGCCAGAGAGATCATGTGAGCAGTTCTTGCAGATCCTCGGATAAGCTTGAACTTGACGTTTGTGAATCTCCCCACGACAAAAGGCTTCATCACCCGAACATTGACAATCTTCTGGGCGCTCCATGTAAGGTATTGAGGGCGAGCGGCCTCCAGGTAGAAGTCAATGAGCTCCCTGTCAAGCTCATCGTTCGAATGCGGGACTTCAAAGATGTTGGAGAAGGCGTGGAAGATGAACGCCTTTCGAGTCAGTGGCATATCGAACTGCGAATCGATGGTGTTGTTGCAGTCGAACGATATCACCGGCTCGAGCCACAGTATGCTTGGAGTCTCTATGGCCTCTTTTATCAAACGATCCCTGGTCCAGGCAGGGAAGAGCAACTTTCAGCTCTCAAGGAGATCGTGGGCTTCTTTTTGCTTTCGTTCGGCTTCTTCAGCCTCACGCGCCACACGACTGGCATCACCTTCAGCATTGCGACTGTTCTTTCTTTTTAACATGTCCGCAATGGTCTCCTTGTCTTCATCTTCATCTTCATCTTCATCTCCTCCCTCTGCTATGTTTTTGCCCTTGTTCTTCACACCCGAACCCGAGGCATGACCAGTTGGGGGTGGTTCGGTTGTGTGAGTGGCTTTGGAGGACGGAGGTGGTTTCGATCCTTTCTTCTCATCTCCCCCTTGTTTCGGAATGGACACGAAACTGGGTAGGCCTTCAATTTTGCTTAAGAGGTCCATGGCCGGGGAGAGCTTTTCAGCGAGGGTGCACCTCACCGAATGATTAAGGATGGGGTCGTGTGCTTCCAGGATGTTGGATAGAGCGGCGTGGACATCCGAAACACACGTCTTTATGACTTCCCTCTCGGATCGAAGAGCTTCCAATTGTTCTTGAGAGTTGGAAAGCTGCGTGCTCTTGACCTTTAGGGCAGTTGTTTTACTCGCCAGAACGTCCATCAGAGAGTTCTCTGCCGCAAGATCCTCTTGTAGTTTTGCCAGACGGGCATCGATGGAGGCACGGAGTGCCGAGTTTTCGTCGCTGATATTTTGTCGGAGGATAGCGAACGAAGTCAACTCCGTCGAGACGAACTTGGCCAATTGCTGAACAATCGGTTCCAGAGTTGTCTTTGTGGCATTGGCGCTTTCCTGCAGAGACTTCAGCAGGTCAGAAGCGTCGGAGAATAGTTTATCGACTTTTTCGGTCGCTGCCACACAGGCTCGGGTGGAGGCGTCTATCGCAGCAGTTGCTGAGGCCACTGAGTCATGTTGAGCCCTAGAGAAGGCATCAACTATCTTCTGAAGGGCAGCTTCAGATAAGGATGACTGCTGGTTGGAAGAGGAGGCGAGAAGTTGATCAACCTTCTCGTTAAGCTCGCGGAGATGCTTCTTTGTCACTGGAGCATCATCCTCCTCATCACTCTGAACTTGAAACGGACTATAGTAGACCGAATCAAAGTTCATGTGATCACCACCAAGGTATTGATCATCGCCATCGGAGGCGTCTTCTGGAGATTGAGGTGGTGGTGAAGCTGGGGGTGTTGTGGGTTTGGTTGGTTCAGGTTGAGTGGGTGGGGGGTTAGTTTCGGGTGGTGGTGGTGTATGGGTTTCGGTTTGTGGAGGTTCGCTTACGGGAGGGGTTTCGGTTACAGGTGGTGTTTCGGTTGATGTGGTGAATATGGGTAGGGGTATAGGGAATGAGGTTGGTGGTATAGTAGGGTTTATGGTGGGAATGGAAATAGGTATTGTGGGTGGAGGGGAAGGAACTGGGGATTGGTGAAGTTCCATCTCCGGGGTTGGGGACCGAGGGGGTGTGTTGCCTCGTTGTGGAGATTCGTCTCCTTGTGAGCCCTCAGAGTCCAAACTCCCACCTTCGGATTCGCTTGAAGAGGAAGGTATGAGGAGCTTTCGCTTCGGTTGGGTCTTCCTCCTTTTCGGTTGTGGGGATGAAGCAGGTTTCTGTTGTTTATGCTTCTTTGGAGAAGGTCCCTTTGGAGCTTTGGACACTTGCTTTCCCTTGTCACCCTTTTTGTCCCTGGCCACCGGTTAGTCGGCATCATGAATTGATCGCAGCATGTCCGGTGTCAGTTCCCTCGGACCAGTTTGGCGAAACTCCTTGATCGTTCTGAGCAATCTGCTATCTGCTGGTACATCAGCATACATCGACTCCGGGATAGAGCCAATGAAGGAGAATTTCGATGCATCGGATACGATGATCTTCTTGGTATGAAAGGAACCAATAGAAGACATCGGTGCACCGTCGGCTGTGGGAACGTTAAACTTGTGCATAGCCCATCTGGTGATCAAGATCCAGAACCGGGCCAGCGACACCTCGGAGTGTCGGGAAGAGGAAGAGAGGCTCTGAATCAGTTGTTGCCAAAGGACAAATCCATAGTCCAGATTGATCCCGTTGTACACCCCATACATAATTGACAGGAAAAGACGACTGGCCCCGTCCGATCCTGAGCTCCTTTCTGACAGTCCCTTGAAGAGAACTGTAAATAACCCATTCCACTGGGGCGGTAGGCAGGACTTCTTGAACCTTGCGACGGAGGTAAGAACTTCCGTGTAGCCCATGTTGTAGAACATGTTGTAGAGCATACCAACCGGAATCGTCTCCGGGTGAACACGCGATGGGTCAGCAGCAAACCCAAGCATGGTGCAGAAGCGGGGACGAGAAATCGACGTCTTGTGTTCCGCCACTTCGAAAAAGACCCTGTCGACGGCCTTGTCGTAGTAAGCCGTTGCATAGACCTGAGATAAGGCCACCATTGGCACCGTTTCAATCCGTGACAGTGCAGGAGCAAGCTGGGAGTATTTGAGACATTCGATGACCGGCGACATATAAGAATCATACGCCAGTGGGTTGAGATCAATCACGAGGCATTGCTGAGGACGGATTGGAAGAATCTGAGAAGTAGCATGGACGGAAGAGGATTCAGCCATTGTTGCAGGTTTGGAGAAGAAGATAACCGGGAGAGAGTTTGGAAGTATTTTTGCTTTGGAAATTATGGGGCAGTAAAGAGGTAAAAGGTGGTGTTGATGGGTTTTTATAGTAGGTGATAGGAGAGAGAAAAATCGTTTCAAATCTCTTATGGAAATACGAAACGGGTTTTTTGGAGTGACTGATTGGTGACAGTTGGGACGTGCGATGATCACGTAGGAGAGAGAGTGTCAGATTCCTAGGATCACGCCGCCCAGTAAGCGCCGGTTCAGAGAGAGGAACCGTTTCCATTTCCACACGCGCCATTAATGCCAGATTGATGACGCTTTAATACTGCACACGCGTCCAGAAGTGTCAGAAAAAGCGCGGCCGTTTCAAATTCACCCGCCCTCCTTTTTACCGTCGTTTGAATTTCTATCCTTTTAACTCCCGCCGAGTCAGCAACTTTTTGTCTTTTCCCCTTTTTAATCAGCTGTATTCAATTTAGGACCCACGTGGCTGATTTTTGGCCTCAACTTCATTAGTAACGCTTCAGTAATAATCCAGCCTGTAAAGTAATTAGTAACGGAATTTTTGAAAATCTAGGATTTTCGTGCAAAGAGTGTAAAAGAAAAGGAAATACAACAACTCTTTTTAGGATAATCTGTGATGTCCATAAGGACACGAAACTGATGATCCCGGGCACGAATCTCTTCCTTCAAGGTCAAGAAAGACCTCAAAGTGTTAATGTGGAATCCCGTTGAATTACGATCAAACATTTATTAAGAAATGTTGAAAGGCTTCTTTTAATAAGGCAAATTAAGGGTGGTTTCGCTTTGATTCAACAGTTCAATTCTTGATATAAGAACGAACGTGAACAAAGTACTTGTGAGACCAGTGTAGTCTGTTGAACAAGTAGGTTTGAGTTGATTTTGTAGTGGCTTGGATTAATATGAAGTCTCAGATAAAAATTTAAAACTGGATCCCTTGGGAAGAAATGTCATGGTGTGTAACAATTTCATTGGAACCACGCAAAAAGAAAAGAAATTGAGATTTCATGAAGGTACATTCGTCAATTCATTGGTGAAAACTTGATCAAGTTAATTGGTCACCGTCAATTCATTGGTGTTGAATTTTGGGTTTCACTCAGCTCGTAGTGGCACGAAGCTAAGATCATAAACACAGATGTTGTGTAACCATAAACCTCAGTGGTAGTTTCTGAGAGTCTCAAGGGTTACAGTTATGAAACGAATGTTATGGAGAAGTGTAATGGGGATGGTGAAAGAAGACATAGTACCTCTGCTGCGAACAAAAAGACCAAGCAGGAGACTCTGAACTCATGTGAGAAAAGAGTGAGGTAGCTCACGATTAGAATAAATGAGTTAGCCTTATTGGGAAGACAAGGTTTGTGTATACCAGGTCATGAAGGCTATTATTCAAAATCTTATGAGGCTTGGGACACATACAGCAGCATGCTTCTAGGGACACTTAAGTAAGGCATCGAATATATTCCCATAAACAAATGAGCACACAATAAAAACATTTTTGGATTTTTGATATTATTAGAAAGAAAGATTGGAAAACCAAACCCGAACGTTCGGTTGGTTTCGGTTGGAAAAAGTTGAAAAACCGAACCCGAACCTTCGGTTGGTTTCGGTTCAGGAAAATTTTGAAAAACCGAACCCGAACCTTCGGTTGGTTTCGGTTCTTGAAAATTTTGAAAAACCGAACCCGAACCTTCTGGAGGTTTCGGTTTTGGAAAATTTTTAAGAAACCAAGGAGTTTAGATATGCAATATGAAAAAAAAACTTTTTACATAAAGAAAAACAAATTTTGCACGAGAAATATACAACACAGAAAAACTACCTTTGAAGTAATGAGCGAGTGAAATGGTTGAACCGAACCCGAACGTTCGGTTGGTTTCGCTTCTTACGTTTGAGATTGAGAGGTAGTGTGAGGTACTGACTCTGATTCCATCATTCCTATCCCTTGCAATATTTTATTGAACGATGCTTCTGGAAGAGCTTTGGTAAAGACGTCAGCCAGTTGATCAGTGGTTCTTACGAAGTGAACTTCGACATTTCCATCTTCCACATGATCTTTGATGAAGTGATACCTCAGTGCTATGTGTTTGGTTTTAGAGTGTTTCACCGGGTTATGACAGATCCTAATTGCACTTTCAGAGTCACAATATAGAGGGATCTTCTTCATATTGAGTCCATAGTCTCGAAGTTGACTCTGGATCCAAATCACTTGTGATGTGCAGGATGCAGCGGCAATGTATTCCGCTTCAGCAGTAGACAGCGACACACATGTTTGTTTCTTGGATTGCCAGCTGACCAACTTCCCATCAAGAAATTGACAGCCACCAGTTGTGCTTTTGCGGTCGAGTCCACATCCTCCAAGGTCAGCATCAGAATAGGCTTGAACGAAGAAGCCTGAATTGGATGGATACCATAGACCTAAGGAGGCGGTTCGCTTGAGATAGCGTAGGATGTTCTTCACTGCCAGCATGTGAGGTTCGCGTGGGTTAGCCTGAAATCGAGCACAATAACATACAGAAAACATGACATCAGGCCTGCTAGCAGTTAGATACATCAGTGAGCCTATCATTTGACGATAGAGCGTGATGTCGACAGCCGGTTTGTCAAGAGAAGGGATAAGCTTGGTGCCGAATGCCATTGGGACTTTGACTTTTGAGTCTCCCATCATGCCAAACTTTGCTAGGAGAGTCTTCGTGTAAGCTTCCTGATTGATAAAGATGCCTTCGGGTCCCTGTCTTATATTTAAACCAAGGAAAAAGTTAATAGGACCCATTGAGCTCATTTCAAACTTAGTCTCCATCAACTTTCTGAATTCAGCTGTTAAGCTGGGATTTGTAGAGCCAAAGATGATGTCATCAACATAAATTTGAACTATCATAAGGTGGTTACCTTCCTTTTTGCGAAAGAAGGTTGGGTCAACCGAACCTTGTTTGAATTTGGACATCTTTAAAAATTTTGTAAGCGTTTCATACCAGGCCCTCGGAGCTTGTTTGAGGCCGTACACAGCTTTATCCAGAATATAGCAATGATTTGGATACTTTTCGTTCACGAACCCAGGAGGTTGCTCCACATACACAGTTTCTTCAAGTTCTCCATTGAGAAATGCACACTTGACGTCCATTTGGAAGACCTCAAAGTTTTTGTGAGCAGCATAGGCCAGAAATATTCTAACCGATTCTAGCCTAGCTACTGGAGCGAACGTCTCTTCGTAATCTATCCCTTCCTCCTGACAGTATCCCTTGACAACCCGACGAGCCTTGTTCCTTATGACATTACCTTCCTTGTCCATTTTGTTTCTAAAGACCCATTTGAGACCAACAACTGAAGCATCCGGAGGAGTTGGAATGAGGCGCCAGACATTGTTCCTTTCGAACTCGTTCAGTTTGTCTTGCATTGCTTGAACCCAATCAGAGTGATCGAGGGTAGTGTTCACTGTCTTCGGTTCAACTTTTGATACAAATGAGTTAAACATACAAAACTCAACCTTTGAGAATAAGGATGTCTGTTTTGCCTTCAGTTGAGATCGGGTCAGAACCTTTTCAGATACATCACCAACTACTTGAGAGATAGGATGATCTCTGGTCCATTTTGTAAGAGGAGGGTAATTCGGATCGAAGGTTGGATCTAGTTCAGCGTTGATCAACTCTTCTGGCTCAGATTGACTATCAAAATCAAGCATCATATCATCATGCTCCCCCTCAATTGATGAGTCTTGAGAAACATGAGGTTCAGGGGTTTCTTGCGGTGCTGGACTTTCAGGCATTGAAGCACCTTCGTTTGGAGGGGCACCTTCGGTTGGAGAGGTACCTTCGGTTGGTGAAGGACCTTCGGGTGAAGTGGTAGAGCTTTGCTCCCCCTCGACATGAGAACTTGGCTCCCCCTCGACTGAAGCATTGTTGGTTGGAGAGTCATCAGTGGGCGATTCTCCTTCATGCATTCTTCTTGCAGCATCTTCGACAATCTGCTTCATATGATCTATTTTATTGTCAGCCGCACCTGCTTCAGAGAGAGAAGCTTTTTCCGGTTCGTCAAATAGTTCCAGAAAATTTTCGTACAAATTGGCGATTGAGACTGTGACTTGGCCAGTTTGAGGGAAGATTTCCCTGGCAGTGTCATCTATGGTCTGTAGTTTCTTGATATAGTTATCATCGAAGGTCACATAGTATGTCTCTTCAATCCTTCTTGAACGTTTGTTTAGGACCCTGTACGCCTTGGATGTGAGTGAGTATCCCAGAAAAATTCCCTCGTCGGCTTTGACATCAAACTTGTTGCGGTGTTCTTTAGAGTTAAAGATGAAACACCTTGAGCCAAACACATGGAAAAATTTCACGTTGGGCTTTCTGTTGTTTAATATCTCATATGGTGTGAGCGTGAATCGCTTGTTGAGATAGGACCTGTTTTGTGTATAACAAGCAGCAGAAATAGCGTCAGCCCAAAAATAAAGAGGTAAGGAAGCGAAACTTAACATAGTTCGGGCAGCTTCACACAGAGATCGGTTTCGTCTTTCGACTATCCCATTCTGCTGTGGTGTGTAGGGAGCTGAGAAATTATGGCTAATTCCCTTTTCTGCAAGAAACTCTTCAAACTCCTTGTTCTTGAATTCGAGACCATTGTCGCTCCTGATGTTGCGAACGACCTTCTTGAGCTGGACTTCAATTTGCTTGATAAACACTTTCAGCTTTTGAGTCACTTCAGATTTGAGCTTTAGAAAGAACACCCATGTAAATCGAGAGAAGTCATCAACGATAACAAGAATGTACTTGCTACCACCGATGCTTTCAATAGATGAAGGACCACACAAATCGATATGAAGCAATTTGAGTGGTTCAACAACTTTTGTGTTAATTATGGATGGGTGACTTTGACGACTCTGCTTTCCCATTTCGCATGCAGCACATAAATGCTCTCTGTCAAACTTGAGCAATGGAAGACCCCTAACGTGACCTCCAGTGACAAGTCGGTTGATGTCTTTGAAATTGAGATGAGAGAGTCTTCGGTGCCACAACCAGCTTTCGTCGGATTGAGCTTTTGATAGCAGACATATGGCTGGGTTTCCTTTGATGGGTTTCATGTTCAGAGGAAACATTTCACCCTTTCGCTCTAACTTCAGAATCACTTTCTTTGTCTTTTTCTCTATGATTTCAGAACCTTCATCATCGAATGAAACTTTGAGACCTGTACCTCCGACAAGCTGAGATACACTGATGAGGTTGTGTTGAAGTCCTTCCACATAGGCCACCTTCCTTATGGTAAAATCACCATTCGTTATCATCCCATATCCCTTTATGGTGCCAAAAGAGTTATTTCCAAACTTAACGTTGCCACCATTTGCAAGAGATCTGTATTCCCTGAGCTCCTCTTTCCTCCCTGTCATGTGACGCGAGCAGCCACTGTCGATGTACCATTCTTCGTCAAACTGCTCGTCACTTATAACCTGCAAAAATTAAGCAGATTTAGGAACCCAAAGTTTCTTGGGTCCATGTGAGATTTTCATGGGAACGGGAATAGTAAGAGAGATGTCAACTAGATATGTTCTTTTAATTAGAGTTGTTTCATCTTTCTTTTTAATGGTGTAGACTTTTATTTTGTTAAGATTGGGTTTGTTCGCTTTGAACTCAGGTTTGGATTCATTGACCTTTTGCTTTCCCTTCTGTTCAGCTGAAGAATGAGGTTTTTGAGGGCAAGCGGGATTAGTTTTGGAACTAGATGGAGATGAATGAGTGGAAGTAGAAGAACGAGAAGAATTAGAACGAGAGAAGTTGGATGGGGAGGACTTCCTGGCTGATGACTTTAGGTGACCCTTTTGCTTTTGATCATTAGAGGGGCGGACCTTCAAGTCTTGTTCTCTTTTGACTTTAGAGCCGAACCTCTGCATTCGGTTGGAGTTGTTCTTGGAACCGAACCTGCGGTTTCGGTCGAAGTCCTTTTCAGAACCGAACCTTGGCTTTCGGTTGGTGTTTTCTTGTGAACCGAACCTTAGCTTTCGGTTGGTATTTTCTTGTGAACCGAACCTTGGCTTTCGGTTGGTATTTTCTTGTGAACCGAACCTTGGCTTTCGGTTGGAGGAACTTTTAGGCTTTCGTACAGGATTGTTTTCATACTTCAGATTCTTGTCCTTGTGTGTATAGTATGCGTTCTGGGAGTGCCAGAATTGTTTCCTTTCAGAAAGATTTTTCCTGTATCTTTGGTTCCTCTCTATCTTCTTATCCCTCATCTGCTTAGGTTGATGATGAACGTTCGCTCTTGTTTTTGCTGTCACTTTGACTGATTCCTTTTGAACTTCAGGAGTTTTTCTTTGAGCAGAGGGAACAGATGGAATATCTGAAGAAGATTCAGTTTGCCCTGAGGAAGTGGAAGGAGTATCTGATGAAGTTTCGCTTCGAGCTGTAGGTGTTGAAGGAATGTCTTCTTTTGCTAAACGATTATCCTCTTGAGGAATTTCTTTCGTACCACTGGTGCTTGGTTCACTGAAATTATCGGGCTTGTTCAAGGGTTCAGGTATGTACCTCCCTTTCTTCATCCAGGAGGTTCTTTCAGAAAGACCAACGGTTTCGTTTCCATTATCAATAGGAGATTCCCAGAAGAACTCATCACAGCCATCAGCATTGTCTTCGTTAACAATAGCCGTGAGTTCTGCTGTTTGATGTTCGGTTACTCCAGTTACCTTGTATACCTGATTTGGAGTGGTCCTGACTTTTTGATACACAACAGCTTTTTCTACTAATTTCGGGGACTTTTGTTGGGACAATCTAGCGAATTCCACAGAATTTTCAGAAATAAGATTTTTGTGGTTTTCAGTTTCGCTTTTAACAAATTCTGAGCAGTCAACCGTATCCTCTACAGAAATTTCACTCATGTTTTCGTCCTCGTTAAGCTCAGATGCATTTTCAACATTGATTTTATTTTCTAAGCTTACTTTGGCGTTTAGAGAGTCAAACTTTTGTATGGTTTCGGTTCTCAGTTTAAGTCTGTCATTTTCATCCAAAAGATTTTTGAGCATGACCTTGTGGTCTTTGGATTTAATGAAGGACTCAATTTTGTCCAGTCCAATTTTATAGGTTGGGTTGACATCATCAGACGATATCACACTCTCACAATTGTAAGCTTCGGCATCGATTTCATCCTCCTTAAATTCTAGGAAGGGCAAAATCATACGATGGATCTTTTGGCCTATCTCACAGTCCAAGTGAAGTTGAGTAATATTGGAATATAAACGTTTAGCTATTAAACAAAAAACATTTCGTTGTTTTAACAATTTCAAATTGTCTCTCTGTAAATAAATGTTTTCGTCTTTAACTTTAACTAATTCCGACTCTTTTAACTCAATCCACATACGCCGCTCCTCACTCTTCGACGCCACCCTGCTTAATTGATCAGTCAGGTTAGAATTGGTGACTCGAGTTTGAGTTAAGCTACTATCTAAATGAGAAATTCTTGTGTTAACGTTTTTTAGTTCTTTCTCATATGAGGATGATGGTACTTTAGATGAAATAAAAGCAGATTGTACCTTCTTTATTAGTTCATCAAGCTCATTGAACTGTTGACTGAGTGGTTTGGCCGTAAAGCACATATCTTCCTGCACCTTCGGTCCATTGCTTCCTCCATCGGTGTTGTATCCCCTCATTTGAGACACTTCAGTCACCATGAAGCATTTTCCACCACTGCTTTCCTCCTTAGCCACATATGCCTTTCCATGAGTAGGCTTCCTCATTTCTTCGTCTTCTGAGTCAGTAGACCAAACTTCAGTGCTACCGAACACATCGTCATTAACCGAACCCTGCACAATAAGAGCATTAATAGAAGGGTTAGCGGTAGACTTTTTCTTTCTCAACTCATCCAATCTCTTCTGCAGCACGGCTTCCTCATCCTTTCCATCGTCCTTTTCAGCCATCTTCTTAAGAACACAGTCCTTAGCATAGTGGTTCTTGCCACCACAGTAGAAGCAGCTTACTCCGGAATCGCCATCTGCCTTCGGTTCCTTCTTGGACTCCTCAGCTTTCGGTTCATTTTTCGCCTTTTCAGAGCTGTAACTCCCCTGCCAGTTTCGGTTTTTGTTGTTGGGGAATCTCTTCTTTATGAACCTCTTAGGATTGGATACCATCATGGCATAATCCTCAGTTGTGAGGTCATATTCTTCCAAGTTGAGCTCTTCATCCTCCATCACGGCTTTACTTTTAGATAAGAGGGCCAACGAACCAAGATTAGACACGACGTTCTTCTCTTGAACCACAATCTTCTCTTGTGACTTTAGAATACCCACCAGTTTCGCCAAGGAGTATGATTTAAACTGTTCATGGGCTTTGACTGTGGAAACAACTGCTCTCCATTCAGATCTCAGTCCGTTCAAGAAAGTAACCTTTTGTTCGATGAGCTTCCTTTCAATATCGTGTTTGATCATCTTGCTGAGAAGATGATTGAAGCGATCAAACGTCTGGGTCACTGTTTCTTCGGCCCCTTGCCTGAATTCTCCAAACTCAGATAAAAGCAAGGTTTGGATAGAATGTTCAAGATCTTCGTCTGTGGAATACAGTTCGCGAAGTCTGTCCCACACTTCCTTTGCCGTAGTGCATGAGCTGACCAGTCTGAATGTATCGGACTGAAGGGCGAATCTGATCAACCTTAGTGCCTTAATATTGCACTGAAATTTATCTTTTTCATCTTGCGCAATATTCGTCACGTCCTTAAGCAGATCGTTATACTCTTTTTGCGTCTTAATGATTCTGGATGTAGCAGAAGGAGAAAACGGTCCATTGATGATGGCTTCCCATATGAGAAAACCATTGTCCTCCGATCCAATCACGTAATCTTCAAAATGATGCGCCCATACTTCATAGTCATGGGTGTATAAGATTGGAATCTTTGTTGTCGAACCGATGCTATTGGAAATATTAATAGGGTTTGATTGCGTCGCGTCCATTATGATCGTAATAACCTGTTCAAAGATCAGACTTGTAATAAAGCAGATTAGGGCAAAACAATAAATACTAAGATACGTCAATTAAGATGACGGCTCAATAAATATCGATGATTGCGGAAAACCCTAATGGAAATCTTTTTCACAGAAAAGATGTGTATCGATTACACAGCCTCCTGCTCTGATACCAATTGATGGGATTAAAACAACTTTTAATCTAAGAAGATCGATTAGATCTTGAACAAGTATATGAATATAAAACAGTAAAAACGCAATAATAAGAACAAACAGCTTGAATCAAACGTGTCGAATGATTAAATAAAATCCTTAGAAGAGCTCGATTAAGAACATCAACTGTAAAGGATTGGAAGATTACAAGAACGATTACAGAAAATATCGTTAGTGCTCTTGATCAATCGCTATTTCGATAATCTCTAGAATCTTAACCTAATATGCATGCAAGCATTTAACTTATATACAATACATAAAAGGCTCTCGGTTGGACAGGCCCAAACCGGAGAATAAAAGGCTAATCTAACGAGCCCAAAAGACGCAACATCAAAACTCTTTTCAGCCCAACAAAAATATTTGACAATTGTTACAAAAGAACGACATGTTCTTTTTGTACAAGATGTGAAGAAGGTCAGGGAAGATGTCAACTTCAAGGTTGAGGAGTTAAAGAAGGAGATTGAAAAAGAGCTTCAAGAGCTTAATTCGCAAAATTTGGACGTGCAAAAACATGTTGATGTTGTTGCTGAAGCACTTACCAAGATTGCTACTGATTATAAATCATCTACTCCAATTATCAAAGTCAAGCACAAAGAAGATAAGGAGCAGTTCGCAAAATTAATTTAGTTGATGACTGAATTAAAAAGTTGTGTTTCAAAGACTTCTCAACAATCAATTCTTACTCCAGAATTTTTAACGCTTAAAGTCAACACTTTGGAGCAAGCTATTCAGAAGGCATTGACCCCGATTACAAATTTTACTTCCGTTTTACCGAAGAATGCCCCGCCTGCTTTCACAGGGGTGCAAGGGGGAGAAACAAAAGGAAGTAAAGGAGAGGATGCGTTGGAAACATACATTCAACTCAGCTTAAAACAACTTTGCCTGTAATCACGAAACCAATTCCTTCAACAATAGTAACAACAAAGCCAATCACGAAGTTAATTTCTAAGGGAATTACAATTGGTTCAACAGAAGGAGGGAGTTCAAGTGCGAGACCTCAAACAGTGAATACTGGAAAAGGCAAAGAGGTGGTTATTGAAAAGACAAAAGAAGAAAAGAAAGCTGAGGCTGGAGTTGAAATCGAAAAACAAAGACAAATTCAGAGCATACTAAGGCAAAGATCAAGTGATCCACCATCTTTGAACAAGGGTGATCCTGCGAAGTTGTACGCATTTGAAACCATTGAATCCAAAGTTTTGGGAAATCACTTGTACGAGTTTGAGAAAAAGCCTAGAAGAAGTTATGATGTTGCGAATTCAGACAGATGCCAACTTGATTTTCCAATAAACGAAATGATGTTTATTACAGCGCAGTACAAAATCAATGAAAATTTTGAAAATGCTGATGAATACACGTACATGAAGATCAGATTTCATGTTGTACTTGCGAAGGATCAAGAGGAAGTTTGGTCTTTAATGAAAATCAAGAAAGTACTAATAATCAAGAAGGATGTAATGTTTGAGAACATGCTTCAAAACTTTCGATATTTCGTTTTTCGTGCAGATAACAAGGCATTTGATTTTACCATTGCTGACTTTCCCTTAATGAATCTAAATGATCTCATTCAAGTGGCTCTTATCCTGAAAGATATGGAAGTAAACAAGCTTAAAGGATATGATACTGATGTGTTCAGATTTGGTTTCGCACATATCAAGATATTCATAGATAACTACTATGATTGCTTGGCTTTAACTCATGAAGAACTTGCATCAGGTCTTGGTAGAAAAGTCACAGTTCCTTGGGAGTCAACATTGCCTCAAACAGAATTGAAGAAGTATGCAAACGGGGAAATATGTCTTAAACCTTTTGGCATGGTTTTCGCAAGTAAAGATACCAAAGGGAAGCCTAAAAGATTTTTGTTTCAAGTCTCAGAGATTGAAAGATACACCACTTCGCAATATACGAATTTCATTGTTCGTATGAATAATTGCACAAAGAATAATGAAGGAGACAGGAAGGAGCTTAAAAAGATCATCACTTGGTATTTACAAATCCGAAGAACAATGCACTCAGCTGTTCAGAATCTCACAAACTAAATAGCTTTGACTGCTTACAAAGGGGGAGAATGTAGAGTCTACATATTGTAAAAGTCGAAGTGTTTGTTTTCTTTATATTCGCATGTTAGTTATTTTACTAATTCTTCATTTGTGCGAAGCGTATAGTTCAGGACTTAGTATATTTTTTGTACACTCACGTTTCCTATAAATAGGGACTGAGGTTAGAAGTAGAGAGTAGAATGATTCAAGGAGTGATCAGTTTGTAATCAGTTTCTTAATCAATACAAGATCTGATTAATATTTACTCCTTGTGTTCTTACTTTTCATTCATATAATCATGATTGCTTTCTAAATCTCGATTACAATTCTCTTCATAGGATAGGATAATTTTTTTTACATCCATACCTAAAGAACAACTACAGTTGCAGCCTTTATTGGTGATGCGGACACCACATTGCATAGTGCATCTACCACCTGTCTCCATCCAAATAATCTACTAGTAGAAACATTTTCATACTTCTTTAATAAGTCAAAATTAGTGAGGTTGACCGGAGGTCGAGGCCTTTTAGTTTTGTTGGGTCCCACGCCTACGGGTTGACCGAACTTGTTGGAATAAATTTGGTGGCATAAGTTTCAGTTTCAACCCATTAGACCTGTAGTGTACGTCATGCATTTAAGTCAAAGGTCAAATCTTTGACTAATGTACAAAAAGAGAAAATTATAAATTTGACCAAAATGCGTGGGGCTTTTTTTAACAAAATGACATTTTCTTTTGTATTTTTTGCACAAATGGCCAAATATTTCTCAATGTGGAAATCGTTTTATGTTGCCATATTGCTTTTGGAATGTTGTAGAGTGTATGATGTAACACCGTAAATTTCAAGACAAAATTTGCATTTAAAATAATCATTTTATTTGAACACTTGTTTAAAATCTCATTCATAATCGAATTACAAAACATAGCTCCATTTTCACTTGCATAGAAAAACCAGGATCCTCCAAAATATGACTCTTTCTCTGGTGTGTACAATCAAGTCGGTGCCGTCCCGTGATACTGAAAGAAACCTGAAAACAACATAACACAAAACAATGTAAGCACGAAGCTTAGTGAGTTCCCCAAAATACCACACACATAACACATATAAGCCACTCGAGGCTATAACTCTATGGGTCCGTGCACCCAAACTCTATGAACCCTCAAGTTCTAACTTTGTGAACCTTCCGGTTCTAACTCTAGGAACCCTTCGGTTCCAACTCTGCAAACATGCACAGCATAAATCACATAGAAATAATGCAGTACAACACATAACATACATAGCATACAAATACTCTGTCACATAACTCTGGTTACCTACTCAAGGTAAAGTATAGTGAGAAGACTCACCTGGCAAGCAGAAAGCAGATATCTCCATACTTGAATCTCGAACTCGCCACCGCCTAACACGTAAGGAAAAACTCTCATGACTATAACTCTCGAGACTAGAATCAATCCTCTCAATGCACCCTCTTAAGGATAAAAGACTATTTTACCCCTCTCTTGGCCCAAAGGCCATATTGCTGACCAAACCCTAAAAGTCAACGGTCAACCCTTGGTCAAAATCAAAGTCCTCAGTCAAAGTCAACCCCTGACTGACCCTACTCGCTGAATCAACCCTATGACTCGCCGAGTTCCTATAATCAGAACTTCACTCAATCCGCGACCTAACTCGCCGAGTCACTCCGAGACTCGCCGAGTCCAACAACTCTGAGTCCACTCGCACACAACTCACCGAGTCATCCCTTGACTCACCGATTCTCGACTCAACCAGGAAATATCGGGACTCTTCGACAAGACTCGCCGAGTCCAAGAACAGACTCGCCGAGTCCAAGACTATCATCAACCTACTCGCCGAGTTGTTCATACAACTTGCCGAGTTCCAGGCCATCTTCATCCAACTCGCCGAGTTGTTCTTCCAACTCGCCGAGTCTCAGCTCATCTTCAAGCAACTCGTCGAGTACACCCATGTGACTCGCCGAGTACCACCGGTCTGAATCCATTCAGAAGCATTCCAGGCCATGAAATTGCTCCAAAACATAGATCTAGCCTCCTACCACTCATCTATCACGTAAAGTGGCAAACTTTACGTGAATCCAAAGAGATCTAGGCCATTTGCACATTGGGCTAGGGTTTGGGACATAAAAGCTTCACTAAACACTCCAACACAGGGACTTTCATGCTCTCTGATTCTTCTCCCTTCCAGATCTGAGGTAGCAACCTCAGATCTAAGCTCTAGACTTCCCATTTCATCCATAGACAAGTTCACACAAACCCCAAAATGAAGAAACAACATAACAACAGCCCAAGAACGAGATATTACCTCCAAGAGATGCCCCAATTGCAATGTAATTCGGATCCAAGAAAAGCCCCTTGCTCCAAGCCTTCAATCTCCTAAAATTCCTTCAACAATTACTTCTCCAAGCTCCAATCCACTCAACAATGGTGCTTCACCGCGATTTAGGGTTTTCTGGTGCTTTAGGGGTGATAAAGAGGCTGGGAGGAAAACATAATGTTCTTTATATAGGGCTCAACCCCGAGAATTAGGGTTTTCTCCAATCAGCGCCTACTCGCCGAGTCCTCCTCACTGACTCGCCGAGTCGGCTACTTAGCACGCGACCCAGTCGCGACTCTACTCACCGAGTCCATCCATGGACTCGCCGAGTCACTCTTTCACAACTTACTCTTTTAGCCCTTCAACTCTACTCTTGATAAATACGTGCCGCAACTCCCTCCGAGGTCTAATACACATGCCCGAAGCATGTCTTCGAGCGTCTGAATCGCTCGCTCGCTCTGAAGTGTCCTCAGACATCATCATGATAAGCTCTAGCTCATTTCTCATATCTCTCTTCGAGATTGAGCACCAGGTCAGCTTTTGACTCCATAGCTGAGCCTCCAAAGGTCACCCATATCATGATCCAAATAACCTACTAACTTCCTCCTCGTGACCACTATCCCAGCCCAGAGACGCGCAAGTCACAAAATTCTCTTTTCCTCATGCGAGAAAATACGATCCAACTGAGGGTCGCCTCAACTCTGATCTCTGGTTTCTGCTGCGCATATCCCTTGCGCATCTCACCGCATCTCCCGACAGAGACGGTGACCCCAGTCTCGCCCCCGGTTCAACACCCAGGCTCCAGAACTCAATACTAGGGATACTCAAGCCCAAAACTCTTCCACATCATACACTGATCGGAGATCATTCCATCATCACATTCTCTTGCCATCTAGTGAGTACTACGGCCCCCCGCAGTATCACAACACCCTCTAACTAGTGAGTACTACGGCTCCCCGCAGTATCACAACACCCTCTGACTAGTGAGTACTACGGCTCCCCGCAGTATCACAACACCTTCTGACTAGTGAGTACTACGGCTCCCAGCAGTATCACAACACCCTCTAACTCCACTAGCTCATGCTCCGCAGACTATCACAGGCAGCTACCCATACTCGACTCGAATACACATTCCAGACTCTGGAAACAATCGACATATCATAATGCCCACCCTTGCGAAGATCCACTCTCTTAATAATCTCCCTGGATGCCCATACTCGAAGGGCTACCACTAGATCCGTAGATACCTGATACACCACAAATCGTTCAACTCAAGATTTACGTGTAACTCCGAAATAAGGTATCATACCCGGATACCTCGGAATATCCCAACAGAACATCACAAGATCCTGCCACAACCACTGATTCCCTTACTCCCAATACCATACACTCACGAAAATACATTTCCTCTGAATCCCATACTAATTTCTGATATCACACGATGCGCAACTTCGGTGCATCCAAACACTCAATTGGAATACAAGGAAGGCGCTAACCCTTCAGAACACACTGATGATCCTCCGAAACCCTTTCCACTACTGCTCCAAAATTCAAGCTAGAATACACATCCTAGCCCGGGAATTGGCTACTCGATGATCGGCTACCCATATCTCAACCCAGAAGTTCTCAACTACCCATACCATCATTACGAGCCTTCCACTCGAGACGACTCTGACCACCATCAGATTCCTGATCATTGACCACCCGCCGTGGAGACACCCATCCTTCTCTTAGGCATATATCACATGCATTATCTCGCCATGCACCTTTCCTTAATCACCAATGACCCTGATCTCATGAATTCAAGTCGCAGGTTCTGCATCCAACCCTTAACCGCTCTTGCACAAATCTCTGGTTCTCTCAAAAAACCACCCGGTTCTCCCCCACTTAGGGTTCGAACCATCACTATCTGACACATCAACAACCTCACGAACTATTTCCACCAGCAATAACGCACCTGCCCCTGGAAAGTTCTACGCAACACCCGATAATCCCCTTTAAGGAAATTAATCGATCTCATAACTCTGATCCTCAGATGAACTCCTCAAGAACTTCTCGCCACGACTGTCTCTAGTCGTTCCAAATCTCGTACCAATATAGCACCAAACAACTCAACTGCTCAATAACATCCCTGGCTCATAGTCTGAACCACAAAATCATCGTACCCCTCACCTCAACTCATCAAACATCGCTCCAACACCGGGATCATCCCAAGAACAGGGACCCACTCCCATATTCAACACCCAACATAGATAGAAAACTCTCTGCACTGCTAAACTCAACTGAACTCCCCACTGATACCACTACAATACATCCTACTATACTCAAATAGGTGTAGTGTGGTCCTCGACTATCTCAGTCGCAACTGACTATCTGCTCATGATAAATCACTGCCTCGCGGCACACATGCTACCTGATACTCTGGGAGAAATCATCACCAATAACGACCTGCAGGGTTTACCCCCAAACCCAAAACTAAAACATCAGGCCTCTCATGTTTTGCACACGAACATAAATAGCACCACTCACATAGAAGGTGACCTCTCCTCTATCGACTGATTGCTCAACTCAGACCGAAATTCTCCTCTCCATCTAACTCCTTACCAAAATACTCTGATACGCTCTCGACTTCCCTCTCGAGGGACGCCTCTCCAAAGTCAATCATGGCCTACAGGCCTAAAACCCATAGCGTCCAATCTCTACCTCATCAATCGTGACCGGATAACCAGAGAATCACAAGCATCATTCACTACGAACCATGGTACTCATCCCATGACATCTCTTCTCAATATGCTCCGATGTATGGTACCCAAACCATAGCATCACTCCTCCATCTGCTCCGATGTATGATACTCAAACCATAACATCACTCCTCAATCTGCTCCGATGTATGGTACTCAACCATAACATCACTCCTCAATCCGCTCCGATGTATGGTACTCGAACCATAACATCACTCCTCAATCTGCTCCGATGTATGGTACTCGAACCATAACATCACTCCTCAATCTGCTCCGATGTATGGTACTTGAACCATAACATCACTCCTCAATACGCTCATTAGAATCTTCAGAATACTCCCTGTATCAAGTATGGGTCCTCTGCTTTCAGTAGTACGGGCCCATACTACCTGCCACATCTACCCATACTTTCCACACGTACTATCCCGGAGCTCCTAAGTAGCTGCTCGACCTTCTAGTTCACCAATTCCGTCGCACGCTCGCTCCCCAGCGAAATTCTCTACCCTGCCAGTGCACTCATCTGGCTAAGGTTACTCCCTAGGCTCTTCCCATATTCCCACACTTCTCTACCATCAGCTGTTGAAGAGCTCCTAATGATGCCAGCCATCTACCTCCTGAATATCATCATATTCGCTTGGTAGCTGACTCCCATCATCGAGAGTTCCACAAAGCACGAAGCAAGCAGCATTCAAGCATCGAAGAATATATATGACTCACTCTGGGTGATAACTCCGCTTGCTCTGCTCCTCCTCGGAAGTACCACCGAACTCTGCAACTCTTCCCCTCGCGGGCTCTAACTATTCTTTCTCCAAGTACCACAGTACTCATCTAGGTATCTCCCTAGATTACTCCTCTACTCAAATCCCTTAAAGGATTCCAATCAAATATTCTCACTCATCACGTACTCAAAAGCACATCGCATATCACAGTAATTCCTAGGCTAAGGCATCACAAATCAGGCCACTCTAGTCCTAATATATGGAATACTTAGCCTGTCTCTAGCATGCAATAATATCTCATAAAGTGCATCATAAATATCTCATAACACAAAAGTAAGGGTATTTTGGGAAATCACCGTTCGGGCTCTGGCTGATTGTACACACTGCTCTTTCTCGTTTTCTCTTTAGAAATTTATTTCTTTGAAAACTTTTCTTACTTCCTCAGTTTTAGTCCAGAATTACCCGAAGGCGCATCCGAATCCCTCAAACCAAGGCTCTGATACCAACTTGTAACACCGTAAATTTCAAGACAAAATTTTCATTTAAAATAATCATTTTATTCTTAGAACACTTGTTTAAAATCTCATTCATAATCGAATTACAAAACATAGCTCCATTTTCACTTGCATAGAAAAACCAGGATCCTCCAAAATATGACTCTTTCTCTGGTGTGTACAATCAAGCCGGTGCCGTCCCGTGATACTGAAAGAAACCTGAAAACAACATAACACAAAACACTATAAGCACGAAGCTTAGTGAGTTCCCCAAAATACCACACACATAACACATATAAGCCACTCGAGGCTATAACTCTATGGGTCCGTGAACCCAAACTCTGTGAACCCTCATGTTCTAACTCTGTGAACCTTCCAGTTCTAACTCTAGGAACCCTTCGGTTCCAACTTTGCAAACATGCACAGCATAAATCACATAGAAATAATGTAGTACAACACATAACATACATAGCATACAACTACTCTGTCACATAACTCTAGTTACCTACTCAAGGTAAAGTATAGTAAGAAGACTCACCTGGCAAGCAGAAAGCAGATATCTCCATACTTGAATCTCGAACTCGCCACCGCCTAACATGTAAGGCAAAACTCTCATGACTATAACTCTCGAGACTAGAATCAATCCTCTCAATGCACCCTCTTAAGGGTAAAAGACTATTTTACCCCTCTCTTGGCCCAAAGGCCACATTGCTGACCAAACCCTAAAAGTCAACGGTCAACCCTTGGTCAAAATCAAAGTCCTCAGTAAAAGTCAACTGCTGACTGACCCTACTCGCCGAGTCAACCCTATGACTCGCCGAGTTCCTATAATCAGAACTTCACTCAATCCGCAACCTAACTCGCCGAGTCACTCCGAGACTCGCCGAGTCCAACAACTCTGAGTCCACTCGCACACAACTCACCGAGTCATCCCTTGACTCACCGATTCTCGACTCAACCAGGAAATATCGGGACTCTTCGACAAGACTCTCCGAGTCCAAGAACAGACTCGCCGAGTCCAAGACTGTCATCAACCTACTCGCCGAGTTGTTCATACAACTCGCCGAGTTCCAGGCCATCTTCATCTGACTCGCCGAGTTGTTCTTCCAACTCGCCGAGTCCCAGCTCATCTTCAAGCAACTCGTCGAGTACACCCATGTGACTAGCCGAGTACCACCAGTCTGAATCCATTCAGAAGCATTCCAGGCCATGCAATTGCTCCAAAACATAGATCTAGTCTCCTACCACTCATCCATCACGTAAAGTGGCAAACTTTACGTAAATCCAAAGAGATCTAGGCCATTTGCACATTGGGCTAGGGTTTGGGACATGAAAGCTTCACTAAACACTCCAACACAGGTACTTTCATGCTCTCTGATTCTTCTCCCTTCCAGATCTGAGGTAGCAACGTCAGATCTAACCTCTAGACTTCCCATTTCATCCATAGACAAGTTCCCACAAACCCCAAAATGAAGAAACAACATAACAACAGCCCAACAACGAGATATTACCTCCAAGAGATGCCCCAACTGCAATGTAATTCGGATCCAAGCAAAGCCCCTTGCTCCAAGCCTTCAATCTCCCAAAAATTCCTTCAACAATTACTTCTCCAAGCTCCAATCCACTCAACAATGGTGCTTCACCGCGATTTAGGGTTTTCTGGTGCTTTAGGGGTGATAAAGAGGCTAGGAGGAAAACATAATGTTCTTTATATAGGGCTCAACCCCGAGAATTAGGGTTTTCTCCAATCAGCGCCTACTCGTCGAGTCCTCCTCACTGACTCGCCGAGTCGGCTACTTAGCACGCGACCCAGTCGCGACTCTACTCGCCGAGTCCATCCATGGACTCGCCGAGTCACTCTTTCACAACTTACTCTTTTAGCCCTTCAACTCTACTCTTGATATTTCGGGATGTTACATATGAAGAACAATTTCACAATATATATATATATATATATATATATATATATATATATATATATATATATATTATGGTGGAGACCTTTAAAAAAAACCCATTATGCAGCATAACACAATTCTGTAGCGGGCCATTGCATAATTATCACTTTTATGGAATCGAGAAAAGTAGATAAATAAAAATATAAACCTTGGTTTGTAGTAAACAACAAATCTGGTTTGTGTAGAAACTGCATGTGAAGCAGTTGCAAGAACACCAAGGCGTACCCTTCTTCTTGAAATCACTGAAGATGGCATGGAGTTATGTTGTTGACCAACACGTCTAGTTGTATAGTTGACTTCTTGGCCCAAGAAGGAAGTGTCCCAGATAGTTCATTGTATGACAAATCACTATGAACATAATATTTTATGGAAATTATAAATAAATAAAAATCAGTTTTTTCTTAAGTAACTAGCTTACAATTACTCGCATATTGTCGGGAGTTGTTCTCTTTACAATGATAATATTTATTATGCCCACATCCTAAATTTTAAAAAAGAGGTGTAACAAATAGAAAGAAACATTGTAATCTTGGGATAACTTATAAACATAACTTAAGTCGTTAATATAGCTTATCTAAGAACTATTTCTTTATAAGAACCTCACAATTTTCACTTTCAATCCATGGTTATTTTTCCGCACTTTTTAAGTGTTATTTTCCTATCGTGTGGGTTATTACTACTACAATGTAACAAGTCACTGTCTAGTGTACAAGTAACGAGTCTAGAGTAAAAAAAAAAGTTACAACAAAAAGAAAAAATTGTATAATTTAATTCTAGATAAAAAAAAACAAGCACCGTTAAAAACTTCGCACATATTCATCCTAATAAACTAACTTGTATGCACTGAAAACCACAAAAAAAAAAAAAAAAAAAAAAAACACTACATAATAAACTTAACTACCCAACACCTGCACATATCTTGGATCAATGTCGCCTCAATTTCATTGGTTTTGAAAACTAATCACCTAAAACTTTATGAAAACTTCAATTAAACATTGTGGTATACCACTACCTCAAAAGTTAAGGATTTAATTCAGATGTTTGATTTGTGGACAAAATCCATGACATTTGACATATTAGAGGGAGTGAGGTTGTAAAGTACAAGTATGGACGATAAAGATATAATATTTGTATGAGAAAAGAAGATTTTATCTATTTTACGTGGAATATGAGCAAAGTGCACCAATAACTGAACCAATGGTGTTGTGAATTGAGTCTACACCTGGAATATCTTTCCATGTCGGAGTGACATTCAAAGAAGGATACAACCAGATCTAGAGAGATTCAATGAAAGAATTAGGGTTCGAAATCCAAATGGCATCTTAATCCAGTTGAACACCTTCCGTAATGTTCCCTGTGAACTCCATGTTAGCAGCCATAAGAACTCCAAGCTTCACTATAAAACTCACAACAACAATGTAACATCCATAAAAATCATGTCATATTTGAAGTTTTTAAAAACATTTAAAGTCATTCAATTGTTACAATTCATTTTCAAAATAGTATCATATCATAGTTCCTAGAAATCATAATCATAAATCGAGGAAGTGTATGGTCACGACTTCGCCTTCCCGCGATCATCCGAAGTACCTAAAACAATAGTCGATAAATATAAGCTCGAAGGCTTAGTGAGTTACCCCCAAAATACCAACGCCATACAAATATAACCATCTCATATAAACATATAAGCAAATAGCATGCATAATGAGCCTTCAACCTGACTGGACCGCCTCATAGGCCTTCGGCCTCTTTGGACCGCTGTCTAAGCCTTCGGCACGTTTGGACCGCCTCGCAGGGCTTATAGCCTATCCGGACCGTTTGTTGGGCCTTCGGCCTAACTGAACCCCTTTGTAGGGCCTTCAGTTTATCCGGACCACCCTTGGTATGTTGGCCTTCAAGACAAAGCAGGACTGCCTCAACCTAACCCCCAATCAACAAACATGTGCACATACATATCATACGCTAGCATATATAATAGTCAAACTAGTCTAATAGATCACTAATCACAGCAACATCATATTACCAGGATACAGACCTAACCGGTCACTAACATAGCATCATCCTATATGCCAGGATACCGACCTAACCAGGGCACTAAGCATATCTCCATCCTAACTACCAGGATGTAAATCAATAACCATAGCATGCGATAAACAAGGATACAAATCCAATAAGGGTCGGTATTGGTGCCTTAGACCCATTTGATACAGTGAAGATAACTCACCTCACAACTGACGCGCTGAAGTGATAAGCTCAAACTCTTGGATCACCGCCACAAACTCCACCACCTATATTCACCGTAGAACCATATCTATAAATTTCCAATTTCCCAAAATGCCCCAGAAGTCAACTAGTCAATCCTTGGTTAAATTCCAAGTCAATGGCAAGGTCAACAGTCCATGTTGACCCGACTCATCGAGTATAGTTCACTGACTCGTCAACTCCTCCCTGAACTCAAGAAGTCATGAAATCCCCCATTGACTCGTCAAGTTTCCCTACAACTTGCCGAGTTCATGCATGATCCAAAAAGTCGGGAAAACCCTAGCCGACTCGCCAAGTCCTCATACTGACTCGTCGAGTCCATGCAGAAACCCTTGCATGACAATCTTCATCGGACTTGTCGAGTTAACCATGCAACTCGTCGAGCCCCTTCATTTCTTTATCCATTCAGATGCTTTTAAGCCATTCCAAAGCTCCATAACGTAGATCTAAGCTCCTAAGGCATACTTCTTACGTAAAGTTGCAAACTTTACATACATGCAAGGTGATAATGACTTAAACCAAGCTAAAGAATAGATTCTAGGCAAAGGAAATTCGCTATCATGCTAAAGAATAAGACTTTATGATTATAAGGACCATGATGAGCCTAGATCTGAAGTTGTAACCTCAGATCTTGGTTCATCACTCGAAATGATGTACCAACACACCAAAATGGCCCTAAAACTCAAACATAGAAGGATCTAGCTAGAAGAAGATCAAGGTAACGACTTGATACCTTCAAATGATGCTAAACTGGGGTAGACTTCAGATCCACACAATTTCCTTGCCTCAATCTTCTTGATCTTCAAGCTCCTCTCACCAAGATCCACCTTCCAAGATTAAACACACAGGTATGGAGAGAGAAAATGGCGATTTAGGCTTTCATCCTCCAGCTCCAACTTGCCGAGTTGGACACTTAAGTTCGTGATCCAAACGCGTTCCGACTCGATGAGTCGGGGCCTCCAACCCATCGAGTAGACTTTTCAATAAAAAGAATAAAGCTGAAAATTAATACCTGAGAGTCGGGGCGTTACAATTCTCCCCCACTTGAACTACACTTCGTCCTCGAAGTCCGCTGCAGTGAACATCTCCGGATAGTGCTCCCGCATCTCAGCCTCTGACTCCCATATCCACTCAGACCCTCTACGTTGCTGCCATTGTACCTTTACCAAAGGTATCTCCTTGTTCCGTAGAATCTTCACTTTCCTCTCTAGAATGGCCACGGGCCTCTCAACATAGTTTAGGATCTCATCAATCTGAACGTCAACCAACAATACCACCCCCTGCTCATCCAGGATGCACTTTCGCAACTGCAAAACGTGAAATATGATGTGGATCTGACTGAGCTCCTCAGGAAGATCTAGTCTATATGCCACCTTGCCAACCCTGGTAATGATCATGAATGGCCCAATGTATCAGGCGCCCAATTTCCCCCTCTTCCTGAAGCGAATCACACCCTTCCAGGGAGAGACCTTCAGGAGTACCATATCACCGACCTGGAACTCTAACTTTGATCGGCACCAGTCAGTGTAGCTCTTTTGTCTACTCTGAGCGGTCTGCAACCGCTGTCTAATCTACTGAATCATCTGGGAAGTCTATAAGACTACCTCGTTATGACTCATCACCCTGTGGCCCAACTCACCCCCACAGACCGGGGTGCAATATCTCCACCCGTACAACTGCTCAAAAGGTGGGGCACCAATGCTGGAATGATAGTTTCTGTTGTAGGTGAACTCTACAAGGGATAGGTGGGAATCCCAGCTCCCACCGAAATCGATGACACAAGCCCTCAACATGTCCTCGAGGGTCTGAATAGTCCGCTCGCTCTGGCCATCGGTCTGTGGATGATATGTTGTGCTAAAATGTAGCTGAGTGCCCAACTCCTTGTGGAACTTTTGCCAGAAGAGGGAGGTGAATCTAACATCCCTATCAGACACAATAGAGTCTGGAACTCTGTGGCATGCAACGATCTCGTGGACGTACATGTTGTCCAGCTTCTCGGCCGATGAGCTCTCCCGTATGGCCAAGAAATGGGCACCCTTGGGCAATCGATCCACGATAACCCATTTAGAATCAAATCCCTTTGTTATCCTCGACAACTTGGTAATGAAGTCCATCGTGATCTGTTCCCACTTCCACATGGGAATCTCAAGAGGCTGCAGCTTGCCATGCGGCCTCTGATGCTCAGCCTTGACCATCCTGCAGGTCAAGCATCTCTCGACGTACCAAGCGATTCCTCGTTTCATGCATGACCACCAGTAGCTCAAACTCAAATCCCAGTACATCTTCGTGGCTCCCGGGTGAATAGAGATATGAGACTTATGAGCCTCCTCCATAACCATCTATCTGACCCCACCAGACATCAGAACCCACACCCGAATGCACCGGGTCAATAATCCCCGGTTATCCTGCACAAACCGGGTGTTCTCACCCCTAATCCTCTCCAGATTCCAATTCTCCTGACGCATACCCTCTACCTGGGCTTCCCTGATCAAGCCCACAAGTGGAGAATCCACTGATATCCTCATACATATTGTTAGAGTGGAAGACCTGGCTGACTTGCGGATTAAAGCGTCCGCAACCACTTCTCTTTACCTGGGTGATAAAGGATCTCACACTCGTAGTCCTTAACTACAACGAGCCACCAGCGATGTCTCATGTTCAGGTTCGGCTGATCCATGATGTGTCTCAGGCTCTTGTGGTCCGCGTAGATGGTACAGCAGACCCCATAGAGATAATGCCTCCAAATATTAGGGCAAACACCACCGCCCCCAGCTCCAGATCGTAAGTAGGGTATCTCGTCTCATGCGGCTTCAACGGACACTATGTGTAGGTTATCACTCGTCCTCTCTGCATGAGGATCGCTCCCAGTCCTGTGATGGATACATCACAGAACACCACAAAATCCTTGACTCCTTCCGGAAGAATCAATACTGGAGCCTCGCACAAACGCTGTCACAGGGTCTCAAACGCCGTCTACTGCTCAGGGACCCACCAGATATCCACCCCTTTCCTCGTCAGACGGGTGAGGGGTACCCCAATCTTGGAGAAATCTAGTATGAATCTCTGGTAGTACCCTACCAATCCCAAAAAGCTCCTGATGTCTGAGGGATATTTCGGAACCTCCCACTGCATACCGCCTCGATTTTGGGCGGATCGACCAAAATCCCCTCCTGGTTAACGAGGTGTCCTAGGAACCAGACCTCTCGTAACCAAAACTCGCACTTCGAGAACTTGGCATAAAGTCGTTCCCGCCTCAGAACTCCCAATAACTCTCGCAGATGCTCCTCATGCTGCTCTCAGGTCTTGGAGTACACCAAGATATTATTGAAGAATACTATGACCGAGCGATCGAGCATCGATCTACAGACTCGATTCATCTGGTCCATAAACACTGCTGGCGCATTAGTGAACCTAAACGGCATCACCACGAACTCATAATGTCCATAATGAGTTCGGAGCGTGGTCTTCTCTACGTCCTCCTCTCTGACCTTGACCTGATGATACACAGACCTCAAGTCTATCTTGGAAAACCAAGACGCACCCTGTAACCGATCAAATAAATTTTCTATCCTCGGGAGCGGATAACGGTTCTTCACCGTCAACTTGTTCAACTTCTGATAGTCGATGCACATCCGGTGTGAACCATCCTTCTTTCTGACGAAGAGTATCATTGCTCCCCACGGGGAACTGCTTGGACAAATGAACTGCTTGCCCAACAGTTCCTGCAACTGTGACGACATCCACTGCATCTCTGGTGGTGCCAAACAGTATGGTGCCTTGGCAATAGGGGTCACACCTGGCACTAAGTCGATCCTAAACTCGACCTGCCTCTCCAGAGGAACTCCGGGTAACACCTCCGGGAATACATCAGCAAACTCCCTAACCACTGGAACCTCTGATGCTGAAATGTGATCTCTGACACACGTATCCACCACATATGCTAGATAACCCGCCCATCCGTGCTGAATATACTGTCGAGCCCTAGCAGCTGAACAAAACCATGATCCCAGCCTAGCACCCTCACCATAGACGATCAGTTCTCCCCCACATGGGGTTCGAACCACCACCCGTTGACCCTCGCAGTCAATCATAGCACCGAAACGACTAAGCGAGTCCATACCCACAACCACACACATCCCCCATGGGGATCGGAATCAAATCGATCGGGAAGGTCAATCTGAAGATCTCCAACTCACATCTTCGATAGCCTAAAGAAGCAGAAACCCCGTGTTTGTTGGTGATAGAGACTCGAACACTCTAGCTCTCCTACTGGCACACTTAACTCCCCACTAAACGCCTGAGATACAAACGAGCGATTCACCCCCGAGTCAAATAGAACCAATACAGGCAAGGAGTTCACTAAAAACGTACCTAATGACAGGTACAACAGATAAGCATAAGACATATATAATAAATAAGGTAAGGGATAGAAACATAGCAGCAATGTCACACCCCCAACCCAAAGATGGCGGAAACGTCCAGGGGTGGAGGACTTCATGTATAGTATCACAACAACGACTATAATAGTGCTCAAAGTAAATACAACCATCATAAATATAATTGAAAAAGTTACATCATAGTAAGTTTACATGTTTCAAAATCAATTACATTATGATGACAAAATGAACTGTTTGACGATTTAACGTCCCATCCTGAAAACGTTGTTGTTTTCCTATTTCACTGATTTCCTAAGAATACAAGTAGTTTTGAAAAAGTGTCAACAATTAAGTTGGTGATTTCATAAGAGTTTTGTTTGAGAAACAAACCGTTTTCCTTGTAAAAGCAACAAAGTATACTTCTAGAAAATTCAATATTTTCTTTATTAAGTGAGATGAATACTTCTATGTTATGCGATAATGAACCTTAGAAAGACCCATAGATTCCTTCTATAATCGCCCAGTGTATATAAGTTATATAAAATTTAAATTAAATAAACCATCGAATATAATGGGCTGCCCTAGGTCCACAACCAAACAAGGAACAGGAAGTAAGGCGGGCCCACCAATTCTAAGTCGATTATGACTAGATTCTTATATAACTCTAGCATATACACTTAGCAATTATAGCTGAAGTGTAACGATTCTAGATGAAATATAGTTTTAACAGAGATATGATTCCAAAGAAAATCATATATTTTCCTTATAAAAGTTATGTGGTCCTAAATCCCAGGACCGAAAATAAACAAGTATTTGACATACTTACAGATATAAAAGTGGTATTAAATCGGCATAAAACCCTTTTTGATTTGGAAGTGAACCCCTTTTCAAATTAAAAATTTCCATGTAAACTTGAAAGCTAGTTAACTACCTATGTGAGTTGCTATAACCATACTATGACGAGAAATAACCTGCACAACGTTTTTCAGACGTTAAGATACTATGATTCTTGTCACCCGTAGACCTGCAGGTCCCACTGTAGCTAGCAGCAAGGCGTGAGGTGTCAAACCTAATATAGATCTATACACAATTATCACGCTCTCCCTACAAGAGACTCTGGTTATAACTTACAGGAATTGGGATCCCGTACTCGAACGTACGGGGAGAGAGTTGCCTCACAACCTAAGTTAACTAGTTTACACATAGTTTGATATTAAAACCTCTTCCGTGGAGGAAGCAAAATCACCTTTTCTGAATAAATTAGTAATATGAAATCCTTAAACTATTACTATTATAATTTATCACGTAGGATATGAAAACCCATTTGCTTTGAAAGTAAAACATTTTTCATGTAATAAAATCCATAAACTATGCTTATTGAAGTTTTTTATATGTGTTCGAAATGAATGAGTAAACCTTATCATGAATGACTAAATTTCTGTTTATGATGATAAACTAACAAGATAATACATTCAATATTTAGAACTTATGGTTATACACTTTGCTCAACATATTACAAAGTGTTATGCAAGTTGTAAGCTGTTAACTAGCTTTTAACCTTTCAGCACTGTTTTAGAAAAATCATACGAAGTCGAAAACTAAATCCGTAAATTCTAAGAGCTCATAAAATGTGTCTGGTTTGTTCATAATTTTTATTATGATTTTTGGAAGTCTTTAACTTGTGTTAAAATGTCCATATTCATAGACTGGTCCGAATTCGTTTTTGAAATGATAGGCAGTTTTGTAAATATCACCATAAATCATAAAAAAATCGTTAGGTGATGTGCAAGTAGTCATTTTAAAGGTATGAACCTGAAATATATGCACCTAATAAGTTTTGAACACTAAAATGTTTAAGTTGACCAAAACAGTCCGTGAATGGAGTTAAACTTTTCTGATGAAAGCTGTTGAATGAGTTTAATTGTGTTCTTGGTGTTTAACATGTATCCCCCCCCTCTTAAAACTTAAGAAAAACATGAAAACATAGGGGTATGAACTCACCGTTAGTGATTTCAGTAGATGGATGATGAAGTAAAGAAGTGTTCAACTCAAGAACACTTAGATGATGCTTCAAGATTTCGAGAATCTAACACAGATATGATGGAGTTTGTGTAAGAAAACCATGATTTGAGTAGAAGGAAGTGTAATAATTATATGGGGGATGAATATACTTACCAAAAGTGGAAGAAAATCTTGGAAAAGGCCTTGGAAATCTCGGAATTGAAAGAGAAAAGTTGAGAGAAAAGTGTTTGCTCTTTGGGTGGAAATGAGAGAAATGAGTGAGAATGAGGAGAGAAGGTGAGTTTTCCAACTCTTAGTACATGGGAATGGTTGGAGATTAATGGAAAGGTACAAGGAAGTGACTAGGTATGGTGGGGAGGGGTGTGGGTTGGTCATAGAGTGGGTATGGGTGGTTGCTTGTGTCATAAATCAAAGATAAGTAACCACTCCACCCCCTTGTACTTCAACCACTAAATCTTTGATATGATTGGTACTAAAAACACGGGGATTAATGAAATTTGAGGCTTTAATTGTTAAAATAAAGTTTTGGGTGAAAATCTCGCGTTAAAATGATGAAAAACGGTCTTAAAATGAAGTCGTAGTCAAAAACCAGGAAGAAATGGCCTTTTTGCGAGGCTTCTCGCATGAAGGACTAAAGGTGCGAGGGTTCGGTCCCTCCTGGTGCTGGACCCAAAGGCGAAATGGGCTAGGAAGTGAAATGGAGCGAAACCTGTCGGAAGCGAAATGGACCGAAGGGTTCGGTTCGCATGCGAGGTTCGGGCTCGAAAGGAGGCTTCGGGTTTGGTCCACTGGGGCTTCGGGTTCAGTCCTGGGGCTTCGGTTCTCAGCAGTTAAGTTCCTTAAGAGGACTTTCGGCCCTATAGAGTGGGTTTCAGGTCCTTAAGGGTATTTTGCCTGTTTTTACCCCGTTTCAAGCGGTTTTTGACCCGGTTAAGGGTCAGGATGGCCTGAAAGACTATAAAAAGTTAAAGGAACTTTTGAGAGAGATTTGTGAGAGATTTCACATACTTGGAGAGATTTCTCATACTTAGAGAGATTTGGGAGAGATTTCACATACTTAGAGAGATTTGGGACAGATTTCACATACTTAGAGAGATTTAGGAGAGATTTGAGAGAGATTTTAAATAGAGAGAGATAGAGTGAAAGAGATTGGGCGAGGCTTCTTTTGTGACCTTTTTTAGAGTTTGGCTTCGCAACGCAAGGTTCGTAAACCCCGTTAAGCCATGTTTAAGGATCTAACACACTCCCGATGAGTATGCAACATTGTTTTATCAGTTTGGTTCATTACTTACCACACTTTTAGGTTAAGGAAATCTAGATATACGAACTTTTCAATTGATGATTTTTCATTAGAATAGCGAGTTGTATAGTACTTACCTAACGAAAGCCCTAGTACACAAGGGTTAATTGTGTCGACCGGTTTGACTTGTTGACTTTAGTTGACTTTGAATTGACTGGAAATTGATGGTTGTCACATCATCCCCCCGTTAGAGGGAATTTCATCCCGAAATTAGCACTTTGACTGGGACTTCGAGAGTTGGGGAATGATGGGGGTACTTTTCGGAGTACAAGAATTTGGTATGGCAGGGACCAATCCGCCTGATGTTAAACGACGACCTTGGAATTTCTTATTGTAACTTGAGCTAAGTCGATTTAAAGGAGTTATTGTTTTGGAATGATAGTATATTTTACGCATGCCTTTATACTCTCAATTTTATTCTCGTTATTACCACTATGAATATTTCAGGTTGTAGTTAGTGAGTATTAGCACAAAAAGGTTTTCGACAATTAATGACAAAGTTGGTAGTATAAGCCCTACCAGTTCTTTTATAATCGCTTGGTGTAAACTTGACGTATATCATTAAGGTTGCAAGGGCAATCGAATGAGTGACTCCGCCTTAAGCCCACAACCAAACAAGGAACAAGAAATAAGGCGAAATTATACATTCTAAGTCCTTAGAATCTTAATGATATATGACCATAATGTTTACTCTATCCATCATAGATTCGTTAGTAAAAACCCTATGTTTTTATATACGTGATCAGACTTACTTGGATTTGTCATGTTCTCTTGATCTATGGTTGATAATCCCTAACTTGACACTAGTCTTAGCAAGGATTTAAAACCTACATGTAGCGGTTAGAAGCACGTACCGCTATTCACAGGTGGTTCCAGGGGAGTTTCTCATGCAGTGATCATAAGCACCCTTCCACTGTCACGAGCATTCCTTGTCTTTGGACAGTCTCTCTTAAAGTGTCTTGCTTCACCGCACTCGTAAGAAGTTGGACTGGCTCCAATGTCGGGGACCTGGTTGATGGGTTGTGCCGGTGCTCTACAAAAACGGATAGTGTGCCCCTTCCTGTTGCAATTCTTACAATGCATCTCCCGAAAAACCCCAGTATGATGGAAGTTACACTTGATGCATTTCGGAAGGTTTCCAACGTATCGATTTATGGGTGCTGGAGTGGCAGGAGTTGTGGCAGCATGAATAGCAACAGTCTGTTGCTTCTTGGTGGAGTCCTAGGCTGGTTGGTCCTTCTTATTGTTCCATAACCTCCTTTTGTTGCTTCTCCCTCCATCTTGCTCAGGGGTGGTTGTTACAGTGTCATGGCTGGACCTATGGTCGATGAGTTGTTGTGCTAACTCCTTGGCACTGTCAAAGGTAGTTGGTCTTGAGGCCAACATACTGTTTTGAATTTGGGGAGACAATCCCCAGAGGTATCGTTCCACCTTCTTTTCCTCAGGAGTGACCATCGCGGGACACAGGAGTGCTAGATCACAGAATCGGTCGATGTAAGTTGCAGGGTCAGAGTCTGTCATTTTGAGATTCCATAGTTGTTGCTCTAGTTTTTTCACTTCGCCCCTTGGGCAGTACTCTTTAAGCATCATTATATTTAAGTCTTCCCAGCTTAACGAGTTAGCCACTTCAAGCGTCAGTGACTTAACGTGGCTGTTCCACCAAGTAAGGGCTCGGCCAGAGAAAGTGCAAGCTGCAAATTTGACCTTGCTTGCTTCGAGGCTTGCACAAATTTCGAAGACTGATTCGGTCTTCTCGAACCATTGCAACAGTGTGATGACTCCCTTGCTTCCATTGAAAGAATCGGTTTTGCCATTGGTGAAGTCCTTAAAGGAACACTCTCTCGAGCGCCATTGGATTTCTCCTTGAGTGGAGTTATTAATACCACTCCCTGTCCTTCTGGTACCGTCGGTGCTGATTTGGGACATAAGGGTATGAACTCACCTTGTGTGATTTCAGTAGATGGATGATGAAGTAAAGAAGTGTTCAACTCAAGAACACTTAGATGATGCTTAAAGATTTCAAGAATCTAACATAGATATGATGGATTTTGTGTAAGAAAACCATGATTGGAGTAGAAGGAAGTGTAATAATTATATGGGGGATGAATATACTTACCAAAAGTGGAAGAAAATCTTGGAAAAGGCCTTGGAAATCTCGGAATTGAAAGAGAAAAATTGTGAGAAAAGTGTTTGCTCTTTGGGTGGAAATGAGAGAAATGAGTGAGAATGAGGAGAGAAGGTGAGTTTTCCAGCTCTTAGGACGTGGGAATGGCTGGAGATTAATGGAAAGGTACAAGGAAGTGACTAGGTATGGTGGGGAGGGGTGTGGGTTGGTCATAGAGTGGGTATGGGTGGTTGCTTGTGTCATAAATCAAAGATAAGTAACCACTCCACCCCCTTGTACTTCAACCACTAAATCTTTGATATGATTGGTACTAAAAACACGGGGATTAATGAAATTTGAGGCTTTAATTGTTAAAATAAAGTTTTGGGTGAAAATCTCGCGTTAAAATGATGAAAAGCGGTCTTAAAATGAAGTCGTAGTCAAAAACCATGAAGAAATGGCCTTTCTGCGAGGCTTCTCGCATGAAGGACTGAAGGTGCGAGGGTTTGGTCCCTCCTGGTGCTGGACCCGAAGGCGAAATGGGCTAGGAAGCGAAATGGTGCAAAACCTGTCGGAAGCGAAATGGACCGAAGGGTTCGGTTCGCATGCGAGGTTCGGGCTCGAAAGGAGGCTTCGGGTTTGGTCCACTGGGGTTTCGGGTTCAGTCCTGGGGCTTCGGTTCTCAACAGTTAAGTTCCTTAAGAGGACTTTCGGCCCTATAGAGTGGGTTTCAGGTCCTTAAGGGTATTTTGCCTGTTTTTACCCCGTTTCAAGCGGTTTTTGACCCGGTTAAGGGTCGGGATGGCCCGAAAGACTATAAAAAGTTAAAGGAACTTTTGAGAGAGATTTGGGAGAGATTTCACATACTTGGAGAGATTTCTCATACTTAGAGAGATTTGGGAGAGATTTCACATACTTAGAGAGATTTAGGAGAGATTTGAGAGAGATTTTAAATAGAGAGAGATAGAGTGAAAGAGATTGGGAGAGGCTTATTTTGTGACCTTTTTGAGAGTTTGGCTTCGCAACGCAAGGTTCGTAAACCCCGTTAAGCCATGTTTAAGGATCTTACACACTCCCGATGAGTATGCAACATTGTTTTATCGGTTTGGTTCATTACTTACCACACTTTTAGGTTAAGGAAATCTAGATATACGAACTTTTCAATTGATGATTTCTCATTAGAATAGCGAGTTGTATAGTACTTACCTAACGAAAGCCCTAGTACACAAGGGTTAATTGAGTCGACCGGTCTGACTTGTTGACTTTAGTTGACTTTGACTTGATTGGAAATTGACAGTTGTCACATCATCCCCCCGTTAGAGGGAATTTCATCCCGAAATTAGCACTTTGACTGGGACTTCGAGAGTTGGGGAATGATGGGGGGTACTTTTCGGAGTACAAGTATTTTGTAGGGCAGGGACCAATCCTCCTGATGTTAAATGACGACCTTGGAATTTCTTATTGTAACTTGAGCTAAGTCGATTTAAAGGAGTTATTGTTTTGGAATGATAGAGTGGGTATGGGTGGTTGCTTGTGTCATAAATCAAAGATAAGTAACCACTCCACCCCCTTGTACTTCAACCACTAAATCTTTGATATGATTGGTACTAAAAACACGGGGATTAATGAAATTTGAGGCTTTAATTGTTAAAATAAAGCTTTGGGTGAAAATCTCGTGTTAAAATGATGAAAAACAGTCTTAAAATGAAGTCGTAGTCAAAAACCAGGAAGAAATGGCCTTTCTGCGAGGCTTCTCGCATGAAGGACTGAAGGTGCGAGGGTTCGGTCCCTCCTAGTGCTGGACCCAAAGGCGAAATGGGCTAGGAAGCGAAATGGAGCGAAACCTGTCGGAAGCGAAATGGACCGAAGGGTTCAGTTCGCATGCGAGGTTCGGGCTCGAAAGGAGGCTTCGGGTTCGGTCCACTGGGGCTTCGGGTTCAGTCCTGGGGCTTTGGTTCTCAGCAGTTAAGTTCCTTAAGAGGACTTTCGGCCCTATAGAGTGGGTTTCAGGTCCTTAAGGGTATTTTGCCTGTTTTTACCCCGTTTCAAGCGGTTTTTGACCCAGTTAAGGGTCGGGATGGCCGAAAGACTATAAAAAGTTAAAGGAACTTTTGAGAGAGATTTGTGAGAGATTTCACATACTTGGAGAGATTTCTCATACTTAGAGAGATTTGGGAGAGATTTCACATACTTAGAGAGATTTGGGAGAGATTTGAGAGAGATTTTAAATAGAGAGAGATAGAGTGAAAGAGATTGGGAGAGGCTTCTTTTGTGACCTTTTTGAGAGTTTGGCTTCACAACGCAAGGTTCGTAAACCCCGTTAAGCCATGTTTAAGGATTTTACACACTCCCGATGAGTATGCAACATTGTTTTATCGGTTTGGTTCATTACTTACCACACTTTTAGGTTAAGGAAATCTAGATATACAAACTTTTCAATTGATGATTTCTCATTAGAATAGCGAGTTGTATGGTATTTACCTAACGAAAGCCCTAGTACACAAGGGTTAATTGAGTCGATCGGTTTGACTTGTTACCTTTAGTTGACTTTGACTTGATTGGAAATTGACGGTTGTCACATCATCCCCCCGTTAGAGGGAATTTCATCCCAAAATTAGCACTTTGACTAGGACTTCGAGAGTTGGGGAATGATGGGGGTACTTTTCGGAGTACAAGAATTTTGTATGGCGGGGACCAATCCGCCTGATGTTAAATGACGACCTTGGAATTTCTTATTGTAACTTGAGCTAAGTCGATTTAAAGGAGTTATTGTTTTGGAATGATAGTATATTTTACGCATGCCTTTATACTCTCCATTTTATTCTCGTTATTGCCAGTATGAATATTTCAGGTTGTAGTTAGTGAGTATTAGCACAAAAAGGTTTTCGACAATTAATGACAAAGTTGGTAGTATAAGCCCTACAAGTTCTTTTATAATCGCTTGGTGTAAACTTGACGTATATCATTAAGGTTGCAAACGCAATCGAATGAGTGACTCCGCCTTAAGCCCACAACCAAACAAGGAACAGGAAATAAAGCGGAATTATACATTCTAAGTCCTTAGAATCTTAATGATATATGACCATAATGTTTACACTATCCATCATAGATTCGTTAGTAAAAACCCTGTGTTTTTATATACGTGATAAGACTTACTTGGATTTGTCATGTTCTCTTGATCTATGTTTGATAATCCCTAACTTGACACTAGTCTTAGCAAGGATTTAAAACCTACATGTGGCGGGTAGAAGCACGTACCGCTATTCACAGGTGGTTCTAGGGTAGTTTCTCATGCAGTGATCATAAGCACCCTTCCACCGTCACCAGCATTCCTTGTCTTTGGACAGTCTCTCTTAAAGTGTCTTTCTTCACCGCACTCGTAACAAGTTGGACTGGCTCCAATATCAGGGACCTGGTTGATGGGTTTTGCCGGTGCTCTACAGAAACGGATAGTGTGCCCCTTCCTGTTGCAATTCTTGCAATGCATCTCCCGACAAACCCCAGTATGATGGAAATTACACTTGATGCATTTCGGAAGGTTTCCAACGTATCGATTTATGGGTGCTGGAGTGGCAGGAGTTGTGGCAGCATGAATAGTAACAGTCTGTTGCTTCTTGGTGGAGTCCTGGGCTGGTTGGTCCTACTTATTGTTCCATAACCTCCTTTTGTTGCTTCTCCCTCCATCTTGCTCAGGGGTGGTTGTTACAGTGTCATGGTTGGACCTATGGTCGATGAGTTGTTATGCTAACTCCTTGGCACTGTCAAAGGTAGTTGGTCTTGAGGCCAACATACTGTTTTGAATTTGGGGAGACAATCCCCAGAGGTATCGTTCCACATTCTTTTCCTCAGGAGTGACCATCGCGGGACACAGGAGTGCTAGATCACAGAATTGGTCGATGTAAGTTGCAGGGTCAGAGTCTGTCATTTTGAGATTCCATAGTTGTTGCTCTATTTTTTGCACTTCGCCCCTTGGGCAGTACTCTTTAAGCATCATTATATTTAAGTCTTCCCAGCTTAACGAGTTAGCCACTTCAAGCGTCAGTGACTTAACGTGGCTGTTCCACCAAGTAAGGGCACGGCCAGAGAAACTGCAAGCTGCAAATTTGACCTTGCTTGCTTCGAGGCATGCACAAATTTTGAAGACCGATTTGGTCTTCTCGAACCATTGCATCAGTGTGATGACTCCCTCGCTTCCATTGAAAGAATTGGGTTTGCCATTGGTGAAGTCCTTAAAGGAACACTCTCTCGAGGGCCCTTGGCTTTCTCCTTGAGTGGAGTTATTAATACCACTCTCTATCCTTCTGGTACCGTCAGTGCTGATTTGGGACATAGCATCTGCCACCGCTGCCGGACCAATAACGATGGCCGGAGTGCAAGCGATGATCCAGGCAATGTTGGATCGTCAAATGGAGGAAACTAGACGTTTGCTCCAGCAAAATCGTGAGGAAGCCACTATTCAGATCGAACAGCCCGAGTTGAACGAAGGGCAGACTGAGGAAGGAAACTACAGTGGGACTGCTGGTCAAGTCAACCCACCAATAGTTCGACAAAACAACCAAGATGACAAAGTCGAGAGGAATGGATGCAAGTACAAGGATTTTCTGACTTGCAAGCCATCGACTTTCACTGGAAAGGAGGATCCAATCGGGGTCATGGGTTGGATCTCGGAGATGGAGTTAGCCTTCATGACATGCGGTTGCAGAGGGAAGCTACAGACCACATTTGCAGTGCGTCAGTTTCGAGGAAGTGTTGTACGTTGGTGGAATACCTTGGGGAAGACTCTGAGCCCTAATGAGCCCCTGCAACTGACATGGGCAGAATTTTTGGTGCAATTCAAACGAAAGTACTGCTCAGCTCAAAACCTGCTTGAGCTAGAGAACCAGTTTCTAACCCTGAAGAAGGGAAGCATGTCAATCGATGAATACACGAACAACTTCACAGAAAAGATGGAGTTTGCCTTGCGTCTTGTTCCGGATGAGCTGACGAAAATTGACAAGTACGCAAAGGGACTTCCATGGGAGTACGCGGTGCCAGTGCGTCAGGCTCCTACTCTGGAGGCAGCTATCTGGGCTGCCAAGTCTGTGGAAGATATGATTAAGGGAAGAGCTGCCAACAAGATTGAGGTTGGCGAAAAGAGGAAGTTTGAGGAATCTACGAGGCCCAATAAGAAGATCAAGTCTGGTTCAAAGGAGTCTAGCGGAGGAGGAAACAAAGTGAAATGGTGCGAGAAGTGCAAAAAGAATCACTTTGGGAAATGTAGCGAAGAAGTGACTTGCTACAAGTGTGGGAAGACCGGACATTACGCCAACGAGTGCAAAAGGGTGTGTTATGAATGCCGTGAAGAAGGGCATGTTGCTAAGGATTGCCCGAAAAAGAAAGAGGCGGAAAAACCAAACATTCCGCCAAAACCGAAGGCAAGAGCATTCCATATGATCCTAGACGAAGCAGATGACAATGCGAGGATTCAGGAATGACGGCTTGACATCCAAGGATCGAGTTATAATGTAGCCATAGAATCATATGATTTAGCCTGTTAGAGGCATAGTCTAGGGTGAACTTGAACACCTATGTAATCGTTTCAAGAAATAATATGAAACCTTTGTTTTGTTATCTGATGTGTTAAGTTGTTTTTTTTCGTGTATGGTGACTTGGAGAGACTGCGGGACAATACTTGGGACGAGTATGAGTAGGTGTGAATGGTAGTAGAGGCCTATACTACCGGAAGCACAGGACTCACACTTGGATCAGGGAAAGTCACAAGGTTACCAAGAAGCTAGTAACTGATTCTGTTTTTTTTTTCAAGTATGTCATTACCATCGTTTCGATAATGACTAAAAAGATTGTTGATTTCCGACCCTAGTGGTCATACCGAATTGATTCTGACTACGATGAGTATGCTGCGTGGTTCAGAGAACCAAGTTTGATGTAGCGTCCGACTTAAACCAAACGATTGAAATCAAAGCAATCAATAGAAGTATCGCGTTCGTTGTTAAAGAAGTTGGTAGCCAGAAACGCTACATGTTAAAGTGTGATTATATCACATTAGAACATGAAGGAAGGCATAGTCTATTTTAGAATTTAACTCTAAGAGACCTAAGTCTAAATGTGCATCACATGATGATAGGTCATAATTTGAAGTCTAGCCCGAGGTAGAGAGCAGGTGCACGATCGAGTACTGCTTACAGTCAATGAGTCTAAGAGATAGACTTGAAGGAATATAGAAGTTATAATTATTAACTAGGATGAAAATATGACGTATGGAGTCATTATACGATCCCTGTTTCGTTGATGATTCCGGGACGTAATCATCCTAAGGGGGAGATAATTGTAACGCCCGCAGATCCGGGCTAGTCAATTTAGAGGCAATAGGGGTCGAAAACGACTTTTTGACAAAAAGATTATTTAGAATAAATAATCTTAACCAATTTGTAGAATATGTCACAAGGTTTCCGTACATATAAAGAACGCTGAAATCCGAGTTATAACGAAGAAGTTATGACCCGTCGAAGTTTCGCGTCGGAACCGGCACGGCGCCGGGAAGCGTAAATAGTAAATTTATGATATAGAGAGATTTAGCCTTAGCGCTCTAAACAAAAGTCGTAGAATATGTTAAACTAAGAACATCGATAAAAAGAACGCCCAAATCTGACTTCGTATGAAGAAGTTATGATTTTTCGAAGTTTCGGATTAGCGGTGTACAGCCCGAAATTCGAATTTTAGATCGATTGATTTTTAGCCGACACAACCTAAACAAGAATCGAAGATCTCGTTATTAGTAGCGTAACGATAAAAATACAGACGAAAATGGACATCGAATAAAGAAGTTATGAGATTTTAACGGACCAATCCTGTCCTGGCCTGTTAAAAATATAACTTTAAAAATAAAGTCAAAATTAACCAACGGAGTCTAAACGAAAGTTGTAGAGTATGTTTCTACCTACGCGTGGATATAAATAACGTCAAAAACGGAGTTCGTATGAGCGAGTTACAAATTATAGTAGTATATTTACGTATTAAAATAAAGTATAAATCATGTATACGTACACATATATATACATATGTATATATCATTAGAAAGGTATCGATGATGCGGTTATTATAAAACTAATGTTGAGTTCTTTCGACATTAGTTTAGTACAAAGATCATTAAATCCATTTAAAATAGTATTATAGAGGGGTGTTTAGTTGTTTATATAACTAAAAGGTCATTAAGTAATTATGGAGGGTAGTTTTTGAAAATTCAATTAGTATAAATAAGAGCCTTGGGCTCTCATATTTCTTGCACCATTCTCTTGATTCAAGAGTCTTTCTCTCCTTATCCCCCGAGCATTTCGGTCCCTCGTGATTCGACTTCTCTTTCTGTAGTTTTAGTATAGTAAGGTGAGCGCTGAAGCGCTGCACGAATCTTTCTTAGAAAGATTCAGCGACGAAGTTCTGCCCCTGCAGAGCCCGACTCCTAGCTAAAATCCCCTTGAAAGTAAGTTATGTTTACCCTATTTTAAATATAGTTTATATTTAAAATTAGTATTGTTATTATAAATTTATAATAAATATTTGGGCTATTATTATGACTTATATAAGTGTCGTTATATTATCTTTTAACTACTCGCGGTACGGGGAATCTGGTTTAAAGGGCCGCATAGGGTTGTTGGATTTCAGAAGTGCTATACGCCAAAATGGTCCTGCCCTCCGGTGTTTTATGTCTGGCCCCTATCTGTACATAGTAGTTGGAAAGTATTGTTTAAACGCTTATATAATAATAATAATAATAATAATAATAATAATAATAATAATAATAAGACTAATAATTAGTCACGGTAATATTAGACTAAAATCTAGTGGTGATAATACTAGGTTTCGTCAAAGGAAATTATTTTAAAGTAAACGAAGCGATGTCCGAGTACCGAGTCACCACCTTCTCAGGTGAGTGCATAGTTACTTTCAGCTTACACATAGATATGAAGTATTTTATATAAATTACGTGCTGTGTGTGTATATTATCTGTATACTTGCTATCTATGCTGGATGAACGTTTTATACATGTTTTCAATGATTTAAACTGTATATGTATTTTATATCTACAAAATGTGTTGGGTAAAACATGGGTAGATGTATTAGTTGCGGTGTGATAAAATGAAATAATGAGATGCCTCGTTATAGATGTTCTTGATGATCTAGTCATCTAGCGGAGTATAGATGATGACCACGGACTATTCTAGACAGTCCAGTGGAACACTAACAGGCTCGCAACCTGTAGGTGTTTATTCGAACTTTGTGTTTAACCGAACTGTGTGTTTATTCGAACTGTGTGAACTGTGTGCTCACCAGATATACTCCATCCCAATGATAGTCCTTTGACTAGGTCCCTTGTGTTAGATGTTTTAGGGACGTAATGTGAGGATAACGGGAATGGGTAATTGGGTTGATTGTTTGATGTTTAAAAATAATAATTATATTATGGTGGGTTGAAAACCCTATGTGCTCACCAGGTTTCCCAACCTGACCCACTCAGTTTATTTTTATTACAGGTGTTGATATGAAGTCACAATACACTGAGAGATTTAAAGAGATGTAGATCACTAGTGTAAATAATTGTAAGTTCTGTTTATGCTTATGTTTCTGTATTAACGATGACATCCCAAACGTTTTAAAATGAAATAAATACGTTTCATCGAAAATGTTTTAATAACGTATTTACCATGTTTTTCTGGGAACAAATTCCGCAACATTTTTATAAAATGAAGTACTCTGATTTTTATAAAGCATAAACAAAATCGGTCTTTTCTGGCCGTGAAAATGGGGATGTCACAGTTGGTATCAGAGCATTAGTTTAAGCGAACTAGGAATATGGATTTATTTCTAGACTTAAACTTAGAATGCTAAGCGATGATTGTGAGGTGTGAGCACTAGCTTATTTTAGGAATTGTGCCTAAAATGCTTTTATGTGCTAAATACTTGTGCCTGATATGCTGTTAGTTGTTCGGATCTATGGTCTGTTGCCGACCGGATCTGGAAACCTTATGTGTTTAGGATTCTAAACGTACGACTACGATATTAGAACTAGCATATAAACGTTTCGGAGTGATAAGGATGATTTAACCGTCAATCCTAAGTAAAGATCTGGATTCACCTTATTCGGTGTATAGATCAAGATGGCAAGAACCCGTAGTGGAAACGTGAATGCAAATGGGAACGGACACCAACCCCCCGTGATCGAGCAAATACCAGTTGTGGAAGCCGCTGTCGGACCAATAACGATGGCCGGAGTGCAAGCGATGATCCGGGCAATGTTGGATCGTCAAATGGAGGAAACTAGACGTTTGCTCCAGCAAAATCGTGAGGAAGCCACTATTCAGATCGAACAGCCCGAGTTGAACGAAGGGCAGACTGAGGAAGGAAACAACAGTGGGACTGCTGGTCAAGTCAACCCACCAATAGTTCGACAAAACAACCAAGATGACAAAGTCGAGAGGAATGGATGCAAGTACAAGGATTTTCTGACTTGCAAGCCATCGACTTTCACTGGAAAGGAGGATCCAATCGGGGTCATGGGTTGGATCTCGGAGATGGAGTTAGCCTTCATGACATGCGGTTGCAGAGGGAAGCTACAGACCACATTTGCAGTGCGTCAGTTTCGAGGAAGTGTTGTACGTTGGTGGAATACCTTGGGGAAGACTCTGAGCCCTAATGAGCCCCTGCAACTGACATGGGCAGAATTTTTGGTGCAATTCAAACGAAAGTACTGCTCAGCTCAAAACCTGCTTGAGCTAGAGAACCAGTTTCTAACCCTGAAGAAGGGAAGCATGTCAATCGATGAATACACGAACAACTTCACAGAAAAGATGGAGTTTGCCTTGCGTCTTGTTCCGGATGAGCTGACGAAAATTGACAAGTACGCAAAGGGACTTCCATGGGAGTACGCGGTGCCAGTGCGTCAGGCTCCTACTCTGGAGGCAGCTATCTGGGCTGCCAAGTCTGTGGAAGATATGATTAAGGGAAGAGCTGCCAACAAGATTGAGGTTGGCGAAAAGAGGAAGTTTGAGGAATCTACGAGGCCCAATAAGAAGATCAAGTCTGGTTCAAAGGAGTCTAGCGGAGGAGGAAACAAAGTGAAATGGTGCGAGAAGTGCAAAAAGAATCACTTTGGGAAATGTAGCAAAGAAGTGACTTGCTACAAGTGTGGGAAGACCGGACATTACGCCAACGAGTGCAAAAGGGTGTGTTATGAATGCCGTGAAGAAGGGCATGTTGCTAAGGATTGCCCGAAAAAGAAAGAGGCGGAAAAACCAAACATTCCGCCAAAACCGAAGGCAAGAGCATTCCATATGATCCTAGACGAAGCAGATGACAATGCGAGGATTCAGGAATGACGGCTTGACATCCAAGGATCGAGTTATAATGTAGCCATAGAATCATATGATTTAGCCTGTTAGAGGCATAGTCTAGGGTGAACTTGAACACCTATGTAATCGTTTCAAGAAATAATATGAAACCTTTGTTTTGTTATCTGATGTGTTAAGTTGTTTTTTTTCGTGTATGGTGACTTGGAGAGACTGCGGGACAATACTTGGGACGAGTATGAGTAGGTGTGAATGGTAGTAGAGGCCTATACTACCGGAAGCACAGGACTCACACTTGGATCAGGGAGAGTCACAAGGTTACCAAGAAGCTAGTAACTGATTCTGTTTTTTTTTTCAAGTATGTCATTACCATCGTTTCGATAATGACTAAAAAGATTGTTGATTTCCGACCCTAGTGGTCATACCGAATTGAGTCTGACTACGATGAGTATGCTGCGTGGTTCAGAGAACCAAGTTTGATGTAGCGTCCGACTTAAACCAAACGATTGAAATCAAAGCAATCAATAGAAGTATCGCGTTCGTTGTTAAAGAAGTTGGTAGCCAGAAACGCTACATGTTAAAGTGTGATTATATCACATTAGAACATGAAGGAAGGCATAGTCTATTTTAGAATTTAACTCTAAGAGACCTAAGTCTAAATGTGCATCACATGATGATAGGTCATAATTTGAAGTCTAGCCCGAGGTAGAGAGCAGGTGCACGATCGAGTACTGCTTACAGTCAATGAGTCTAAGAGATAGACTTGAAGGAATATAGAAGTTATAATTATTAACTAGGATGAAAAGATGACGTATGGAGTCATTATACGAGCCCTGTTTCGTTGATGATTCCGGGACGTAATCATCCTAAGGGGGAGATAATTGTAACGCCCGCAGATCCGGGCTAGTCAATTTAGAGGCAATAGGGGTCGAAAACGACTTTTTGACAAAAAGATTATTTAGAATAAATAATCTTAACCAATTTGTAGAATATGTCACAAGGTTTCCGTACATATAAAGAACGCTGAAATCCGAGTTATAACGAAGAAGTTATGACCCGTCGAAGTTTCGCGTCGGAACCGGCACGGCGCCGGGAAGCGTAAATAGTAAATTTATGATATATAGAGATTTAGCCTTAGCGCTCTAAACAAAAGTCGTAGAATATGTTAAACTAAGAACATCGATAAAAAGAACGCCCAAATCTGACTTCGTATGAAGAAGTTATGATTTTTCGAAGTTTCGGATTAGCGGTGTACAGCCCGAAATTCGAATTTTAGATCGATTGATTTTTAGCCGACACAACCTAAACAAGAATCGAAGATCTCGTTATTAGTAGCGTAACGATAAAAATACAGACGAAAATGGACATCGAATAAAGAAGTTATGAGATTTTAACGGACCAATCCTGTCCTGGCCTGTTAAAAATATAACTTTAAAAATAAAGTCAAAATTAACCAACGGAGTCTAAACGAAAGTTGTAGAGTATGTCTCCACCTACGCGTGGATATAAATAACGTCAAAAACGGAGTTCGTATGAGCGAGTTACAAATTATAGTAGTATATTTACGTATTAAAATAAAGTATAAATCATGTATACGTACACATATATATACATATGTATATATCATTAGAAAGGTATCGACGATGCGGTTATTATAAAACTAATGTTGAGTTCTTTCGACATTAGTTTAGTACAAAGATCATTAAATCCATTTAAAATAGTATTATAGAGGGGTGTTTAGTTGTTTATATAACTAAAAGGTCATTAAGTAATTATGGAGGGTAGTTTTTGAAAATTCAATTAGTATAAATAAGAGCCTTGGGCTCTCATATTTCTTGCACCATTCTCTTGATTCAAGAGTCTTTCTCTCCTTATCCCCCGAGCATTTCGGTCCCTCGTGATTCGACTTCTCTTTCTGTAGTTTTAGTATAGTAAGGTGAGCGCTGAAGCGCTGCACGAATCTTTCTTAGAAAGATTCAGCGACGAAGTTCTGCCCCTGCAGAGCCCGACTCCTAGCTAAAATCCCCTTGAAAGTAAGTTATGTTTACCCTATTTTAAATATAGTTTATATTTAAAATTAGTATTGTTATTATAAATTTATAATAAATATTTGGGCTATTATTATGACTTATATAAGTGTCGTTATATTATCTTTTAACTACTCGCGGTACGGGGAATCTGGTTTAAAGGGCCGCATAGGGTTGTTGGATTTCAGAAGTGCTATACGCCAAAATGGTCCTGCCCTCCGGTGTTTTATGTCTGGCCCCTGTCTGTACATAGTAGTTGGAAAGTATTGTTTAAACGCTTATATAATAATAATAATAATAATAATAATAATAATAATAATAAGACTAATAATTAGTCACGGTAATATTAGACTAAAATCTAGTGGTGATAATACTAGGTTTCGTCAAAGGAAATTATTTTAAAGTAAACGAAGCGATGTCCGAGTACCAAGTCACCACCTTCTCAGGTGAGTGCATAGTTACTTTCAGCTTACACATAGATATGAAGTATTTTATATAAATTACGTGCTGTGTGTGTATATTATCTGTATACTTGCTATCTATGCTGGATGAACGTTTTATACATGTTTTCAATGATTTAAACTGTATATGTATTTTATATCTACAAAATGTGTTGGGTAAAACATGGGTAGATGTATTAGTTGCGGTGTGATAAAATGAAATAATGAGATGCCTCGTTATAGATGTTCTTGATGATCTAGTCATCTAGCGGAGTATAGATGACGACCACGGACTATTCTAGACAGTCCAGTGGAACACTAACAGGCTCGCAACCTGTAGGTGTTTATTCGAACTTTGTGTTTAACCGAACTGTGTGTTTATTCGAACTGTGTGAACTGTGTGCTCACCAGATATACTCCATCCCAATGATAGTCCTTTGACTAGGTCCCTTGTGTTAGATGTTTTAGGGACGTAATGTGAGGATAACGGGAATGGGTAATTGGGTTGATTGTTTGATGTTTAAAAATAATAATTATATTATTGTGGGTTGAAAACCCTATGTGCTCACCAGGTTTCCCAACCTGACCCACTCAGTTTATTTTTATTACAGGTGTTGATATGAAGTCACAATACACTGAGAGATTTAAAGAGATGTAGATCACTAGTGTAAATAATTGTAAGTTCTGTTTATGCTTATGTTTTTGTATTAACGATGACATCCCAAACGTTTTAAAATGAAATAAATACGTTTCATCGAAAATGTTTTAATAACGTATTTACCATGTTTTTCTGGGAACAAATTCCGCAACATTTTTATAAAATGAAGTACTCTGATTTTTATAAAGCATAAACAAAATCGGTCTTTTCTGGCCGTGAAAATGGGGATGTCACAGTTGGTATCAGAGCATTAGTTTAAGCGAACTAGGAATATGGATTTATTTCTAGACTTAAACTTAGAATGCTAAGCGATGATTGTGAGGTGTGAGCACTAGCTTATTTTAGGAATTGTGCCTAAAATGCTTTTATGTGCTAAATACTTGTGCCTGATATGCTGTTAGTTGTTCGGATCTATGGTCTGTTGCCGACCGGATCTGGAAACCTTATGTGTTTAGGATTCTAAACGTACGACTACGATATTAGAACTAGCATATAAACGTTTCGGAGTGATAAGGATGATTTAACCGTCAATCCTAAGTAAAGATCTGGATTCACCTTATTCGGTGTATAGATCAAGATGGCAAGAACCCGTAATGGAAACGTGAATGCAAAAGGGAACGGACACCAACCCCCCGTGATCGAGCAAATACCAGTTGTGGAAGCCGCTGCCGGACCAATAACGATGGCCGGAGTGCAAGCGATGATCCAGGCAATGTTGGATCGTCAAATGGAGGAAACTAGACTTTTGCTCCAGCAAAATCGTGAGGAAGCCACTATTCAGATCGAACAGCCCGAGTTGAACGAAGGGCAGACTGAGGAAGGAAACTACAGTGGGACTGTTGGTCAAGTCAACCCACCAATAGTTCGACAAAACAACCAAGATGACAAAGTCGAGAGGAATGGATGCAAGTACAAGGATTTTCTGACTTGCAAGCCATCGACTTTCACTGGAAAGGAGGATCCGATCGGGGTCATGGATTGGATCTCGGAGATGGAGTTAGCCTTCATGACATGCGGTTGCAGAGGGAAGCTACAGACCACATTTGCAGTGCGTCAGTTTCGAGGAAGTGTTGTACGTTGGTGGAATACCTTGGGGAAGACTCTGAGCCCTAATGAGCCCCTGCAACTGACATGGGCAGAATTTTTGGTGCAATTCAAACGAAAGTACTGATCAGCTCAAAACCTGCTTGAGCTAGAGAACCAGTTTCTAACCCTGAAGAAGGGAAGCATGTCAATCGATGAATACACGAACAACTTCACAGAAAAGATGGAGTTTGCCTTGCGTCTTGTTCCGGATGAGCTGACGAAAATTGACAAGTACGCAAAGGGACTTCCATGGGAGTACGCGGTGCCAGTGCGTCAGGCTCCTACTCTGGAGGCAGCTATCTGGGCTGCCAAGTCTGTGGAAGATATGATTAAGGGAAGAGCTGCCAACAAGATTGAGGTTGGCGAAAAGAGGAAGTTTGAGGAATCTACGAGGCCCAATAAGAAGATCAAGTCTGGTTCAAAGGAGTCTAGCGGAGGAGGAAACAAAGTGAAATGGTGCGAGAAGTGCAAAAAGAATCACTTTGGGAAATGTAGCGAAGAAGTGACTTGCTACAAGTGTGGGAAGACCGGACATTACGCCAACGAGTGCAAAAGGGTGTGTTATGAATGCCGTGAAGAAGGGCATGTTGCTAAGGATTGCCCGAAAAAGAAAGAGGCGGAAAAACCAAACATTCCGCCAAAACCGAAGGCAAGAGCATTCCATATGATCCTAGACGAAGCAGATGACAATGCGAGGATTCAGGAATGACGGCTTGACATCCAAGGATCGAGTTATAATGTAGCCATAGAATCATATGATTTAGCCTGTTAGAGGCATAGTCTAGGGTGAACTTGAACACCTATGTAATCGTTTCAAGAAATAATATGAAACCTTTGTTTTGTTATCTGATGTGTTAAGTTGTTTTTTTTCGTGTATGGTGACTTGGAGAGACTGCGGGACAATACTTGGGACGAGTATGAGTAGGTGTGAATGGTAGTAGAGGCCTATACTACCGGAAGCACAGGACTCACACTTGGATCAGGGAAAGTCACAAGGTTACCAAGAAGCTAGTAACTGATTCTGTTTTTTTTTCAAGTATGTCATTACCATCGTTTCGATAATGACTAAAAAGATTGTTGATTTCCGACCCTAGTGGTCATACCGAATTGAGTCTGACTACGATGAGTATGCTGCGTGGTTCAGAGAACCAAGTTTGATGTAGCGTCCGACTTAAACCAAACGATTGAAATCAAAGCAATCAATAGAAGTATCGCGTTCGTTGTTAAAGAAGTTGGTAGCCAGAAACGCTACATGTTAAAGTGTGATTATATCACATTAGAACATGAAGGAAGGCATAGTCTATTTTAGAATTTAACTCTAAGAGACCTAAGTCTAAATGTGCATCACATGATGATAGGTCATAATTTGAAGTCTAGCCCGAGGTAGAGAGCAGGTGCACGATCGAGTACTGCTTACAGTCAATGAGTCTAAGAGATAGACTTGAAGGAATATAGAAGTTATAATTATTAACTAGGATGAAAAGATGACGTATGGAGTCATTATACGAGCCCTGTTTCGTTGATGATTCCGGGACGTAATCATCCTAAGGGGGAGATAATTGTAACGCCCGCAGATCCGGGCTAGTCAATTTAGAGGCAATAGGGGTCGAAAACGACTTTTTGACAAAAAGATTATTTAGAATAAATAATCTTAACCAATTTGTAGAATATGTCACAAGGTTTCCGTACATATAAAGAACGCTGAAATCCGAGTTATAACGAAGAAGTTATGACCCGTCGAAGTTTCGCGTCGGAACCGGCACGGCGCCGGGAAGCGTAAATAGTAAATTTATGATATATAGAGATTTAGCCTTAGCGCTCTAAACAAAAGTCGTAGAATATGTTAAACTAAGAACATCGATAAAAAGAACGCCCAAATCTGACTTCGTATGAAGAAGTTATGATTTTTCGAAGTTTCGGATTAGCGGTGTACAGCCCGAAATTCGAATTTTAGATCGATTGATTTTTAGCCGACACAACCTAAACAAGAATCGAAGATCTCGTTATTAGTAGCGTAACGATAAAAATACAGACGAAAATGGACATCGAATAAAGAAGTTATGAGATTTTAACGGACCAATCCTGTCCTGGCCTGTTAAAAATATAACTTTAAAAATAAAGTCAAAATTAACCAACGGAGTCTAAACGAAAGTTGTAGAGTATGTCTCCACCTACGCGTGGATATAAATAACGTCAAAAACGGAGTTCGTATGAGCGAGTTACAAATTATAGTAGTATATTTACGTATTAAAATAAAGTATAAATCATGTATACGTACACATATATATACATATGTATATATCATTAGAAAGGTATCGACGATGCGGTTATTATAAAACTAATGTTGAGTTCTTTCGACATTAGTTTAGTACAAAGATCATTAAATCCATTTAAAATAGTATTATAGAGGGGTGTTTAGTTGTTTATATAACTAAAAGGTCATTAAGTAATTATGGAGGGTAGTTTTTGAAAATTCAATTAGTATAAATAAGAGCCTTGGGCTCTCATATTTCTTGCACCATTCTCTTGATTCAAGAGTCTTTCTCTCCTTATCCCCCGAGCATTTCGGTCCCTCGTGATTCGACTTCTCTTTCTGTAGTTTTAGTATAGTAAGGTGAGCGCTGAAGCGCTGCACGAATCTTTCTTAGAAAGATTCAGCGACGAAGTTCTGCCCCTGCAGAGCCCGACTCCTAGCTAAAATCCCCTTGAAAGTAAGTTATGTTTACCCTATTTTAAATATAGTTTATATTTAAAATTAGTATTGTTATTATAAATTTATAATAAATATTTGGGCTATTATTATGACTTATATAAGTGTCGTTATATTATCTTTTAACTACTCGCGGTACGGGGAATCTGGTTTAAAGGGCCGCATAGGGTTGTTGGATTTCAGAAGTGCTATACGCCAAAATGGTCCTGCCCTCCGGTGTTTTATGTCTGGCCCCTGTCTGTACATAGTAGTTGGAAAGTATTGTTTAAACGCTTATATAATAATAATAATAATAATAATAATAATAATAATAATAATAATAATAAGACTAATAATTAGTCACGGTAATATTAGACTAAAATCTAGTGGTGATAATACTAGGTTTCGTCAAAGGAAATTATTTTAAAGTAAACGAAGCGCTGTCCGAGTACCGAGTCACCACCTTCTCAGGTGAGTGCATAGTTACTTTCAGTTTACACATAGATATGAAGTATTTTATATAAATTACGTGCTGTGTGTGTATATTATCTGTATACTTGCTATCTATGCTGGATGAACGTTTTATACATGTTTTCAATGATTTAAACTGTATATGTATTTTATATCTACAAAATGTGTTGGGTAAAACATGGGTAGATGTATTAGTTGTTGTGTGATAAAATGAAATAATGAGATGCCTCGTTATAGATGTTCTTGATGATCTAGTCATCTAGCGGAGTATAGATGACGACCACGAACTATTCTAGACAGTCCAGTGGAACACTAACAGGCTCGCAACCTGTAGGTGTTTATTCGAACTTTGTGTTTAACCGAACTGTGTGTTTATTCGAACTGTGTGAACTGTGTGCTCACCAGATATACTCCATCCCAATGATAGTCCTTTGACTAGGTCCCTTGTGTTAGATGTTTTAGGGACGTAATGTGAGGATAACGGGAATGGGTAATTGGGTTGATTGTTTGATGTTTAAAAATAATAATTATATTATTGTGGGTTGAAAACCCTATGTGCTCACCAGGTTTCCCAACCTGACCCACTCAGTTTATTTTTATTACAGGTGTTGATATGAAGTCACAATACACTGAGAGATTTAAAGAGATGTAGATCACTAGTGTAAATAATTGTAAGTTCTGTTTATGCTTATGTTTTTGTATTAACGATGACATCCCAAACGTTTTAAAATGAAATAAATACGTTTCATCGAAAATGTTTTAATAACGTATTTACCATGTTTTTCTGGGAACAAATTCCGCAACATTTTTATAAAATGAAGTACTCTGATTTTTATAAAGCATAAACAAAATCGGTCTTTTCTGGCCGTGAAAATGGGGATGTCACAGTTGGTATCAGAGCATTAGTTTAAGCGAACTAGGAATATGGATTTATTTCTAGACTTAAACTTAGAATGCTAAGCGATGATTGTGAGGTGTGAGCACTAGCTTATTTTAGGAATTGTGCCTAAAATGCTTTTATGTGCTAAATACTTGTGCCTGATATGCTGTTAGTTGTTCGGATCTATGGTCTGTTGCCGACCGGATCTGGAAACCTTATGTGTTTAGGATTCTAAACGTACGACTACGATATTAGAACTAGCATATAAACGTTTCGGAGTGATAAGGATGATTTAACCGTCAATCCTAAGTAAAGATCTGGATTCACCTTATTCGGTGTATAGATCAAGATGGCAAGAACCCGTAGTGGAAACGTGAATGCAAATGGGAACGGACACCAACCCCCCGTGATCGAGCAAATACCAGTTGTGGTAGCCGCTGCCGGACCAATAACGATGGCCGGAGTGCAAGCGATGATCCAGGCAATGTTGGATCGTCAAATGGAGGAAACTAGACGTTTGCTCCAGCAAAATCGTGAGGAAGCCACTATTCAGATCGAACAGCCCGAGTTGAACGAAGGGCAGACTGAGGAAGGAAACTACAGTGGGACTGTTGGTCAAGTCAACCCACCAATAGTTCGACAAAACAACCAAGATGACAAAGTCGAGAGGAATGGATGCAAGTACAAGGATTTTCTGACTTGCAAGCCATCGACTTTCACTGGAAAGGAGGATCCGATCGGGGTCATGGATTGGATCTCGGAGATGGAGTTAGCCTTCATGACATGCGGTTGCAGAGGGAAGCTACAGACCACATTTGCAGTGCGTCAGTTTCGAGGAAGTGTTGTACGTTGGTGGAATACCTTGGGGAAGACTCTGAGCCCTAATGAGCCCCTGCAACTGACATGGGCAGAATTTTTGGTGCAATTCAAACGAAAGTACTGCTCAGCTCAAAACCTGCTTGAGCTAGAGAACCAGTTTCTAACCCTGAAGAAGGGAAGCATGTCAATCGATGAATACACGAACAACTTCACAGAAAAGATGGAGTTTGCCTTGCGTCTTGTTCCGGATGAGCTGACGAAAATTGACAAGTAGGCAAAGGGACTTCCATGGGAGTACGCGGTGCCAGTGCGTCAGGCTCCTACTCTGGAGGCAGCTATCTGGGCTGCCAAGTCTGTGGAAGATATGATTAAGGGAAGAGCTGCCAACAAGATTGAGGTTGGCAAAAAGAGGAAGTTTGAGGAATCTACGAGGCCCAATAAGAAGATCAAGTCTGGTTCAAAGGAGTCTAGCGGAGGAGGAAACAAAGTGAAATGGTGCGAGAAGTGCAAAAAGAATCACTTTGGGAAATGTAGCGAAGAAGTGACTTGCTACAAGTGTGGGAAGACCGGACATTACGCCAACGAGTGCAAAAGGGTGTGTTATGAATGCCGTGAAGAAGGGCATGTTGCTAAGGATTGCCCGAAAAAGAAAGAGGCGGAAAAACCAAACATTCCGCCAAAACCGAAGGCAAGAGCATTCCATATGATCCTAGACGAAGTAGATGACAATGCGAGGATTCAGGAATGACGGCTTGACATCCAAGGATCGAGTTATAATGTAGCCATAGAATCATATGATTTAGCCTGTTAGAGGCATAGTCTAGGGTGAACTTGAACACCTATGTAATCGTTTCAAGAAATAATATGAAACCTTTGTTTTGTTATCTGATGTGTTAAGTTGTTTTTTTTCGTGTATGGTGACTTGGAGAGACTGCGGGACAATACTTGGGACGAGTATGAGTAGGTGTGAATGGTAGTAGAGGCCTATACTACCGGAAGCACAGGACTCACACTTGGATCAGGGAAAGTCACAAGGTTACCAAGAAGCTAGTAACTGATTCTGTTTTTTTTTCAAGTATGTCATTACCATCGTTTCGATAATGACTAAAAAGATTGTTGATTTCCGACCCTAGTGGTCATACCGAATTGAGTCTGACTACGATGAGTATGCTGTGTGGTTCAGAGAACCAAGTTTGATGTAGCGTCCGACTTAAACCAAACGATTGAAATCAAAGCAATCAATAGAAGTATCGCGTTCGTTGTTAAAGAAGTTGGTAGCCAGAAACGCTACATGTTAAAGTGTGATTATATCACATTAGAACATGAAGGAAGGCATAGTCTATTTTAGAATTTAACTCTAAGAGACCTAAGTCTAAATGTGCATCACATGATGATAGGTCATAATTTGAAGTCTAGCCCGAGGTAGAGAGCAGGTGCACGATCGAGTACTGCTTACAGTAAATGAGTCTAAGAGATAGACTTGAAGGAATATAGAAGTTATAATTATTAACTAGGATGAAAAGATGACGTATGGAGTCATTATATGAGCCCTGTTTCGTTGATGATTCCGGGACGTAATCATCCTAAGGGGGAGATAATTGTAACGCCCGCAGATCCGGGCTAGTCAATTTAGAGGCAATAGGGGTCGAAAACGACTTTTTGACAAAAAGATTATTTAGAATAAATAATCTTAACCAATTTGTAGAATATGTCACAAGGTTTCCATACATATAAAGAACGCTGAAATCCGAGTTATAACGAAGAAGTTATGACCCGTCGAAGTTTCGCGTCGGAACCGGCACGGCGCCGGGAAGCGTAAATAGTAAATTTATGATATATAGAGATTTAGCCTTAGCGCTCTAAACAAAAGTCGTAGAATATGTTAAACTAAGAACATCGATAAAAAGAACGCCCAAATCTGACTTCGTATGAAGAAGTTATGATTTTTCGAAGTTTCGGATTAGCGGTGTACAGCCCGAAATTCGAATTTTAGATCGATTGATTTTTAGCCGACACAACCTAAACAAGAATCGAAGATCTCGTTATTAGTAGCGTAACGATAAAAATACAGACGAAAATGGACATCGAATAAAGAAGTTATGAGATTTTAACGGACCAATCCTGTCCTGGCCTGTTAAAAATATAACTTTAAAAATAAAGTCAAAATTAACCAACGGAGTCTAAACGAAAGTTGTAGAGTATGTCTCCACCTACGCGTGGATATAAATAACGTCAAAAACGGAGTTCGTATGAGCGAGTTACAAATTATAGTAGTATATTTACGTATTAAAATAAAGTATAAATCATGTATACGTACACATATATATACATATGTATATATCATTAGAAAGGTATCGACGATGCGGTTATTATAAAACTAATGTTGAGTTCTTTCGACATTAGTTTAGTACAAAGATCATTAAATCCATTTAAAATAGTATTATAGAGGGGTGTTTAGTTGTTTATATAACTAAAAGGTCATTAAGTAATTATGGAGGGTAGTTTTTGAAAATTCAATTAGTATAAATAAGAGCCTTGGGCTCTCATATTTCTTGCACCATTCTCTTGATTCAAGAGTCTTTCTCTCCTTATCCCCCGAGCATTTCGGTCCCTCGTGATTCGACTTCTCTTTCTGTAGTTTTAGTATAGTAAGGTGAGCGCTGAAGCGCTGCACGAATCTTTCTTAGAAAGATTCAGCGACGAAGTTCTGCCCCTGCAGAGCCCGACTCCTAGCTAAAATCCCCTTGAATGTAAGTTATGTTTACCCTATTTTAAATATAGTTTATATTTAAAATTAGTATTGTTATTATAAATTTATAATAAATATTTGGGCTATTATTATGACTTATATAAGTGTCGTTATATTATCTTTTAACTACTCGCGGTACGGGGAATCTGGTTTAAAGGGCCGCATAGGGTTGTTGGATTTCAGAAGTGCTATACGCCAAAATGGTCCTGCCCTCCGGTGTTTTATGTCTGGCCCCTGTCTGTACATAGTAGTTGGAAAGTATTGTTTAAACGCTTATATAATAATAATAATAATAATAATAATAATAATAATAAGACTAATAATTAGTCACGGTAATATTAGACTAAAATCTAGTGGTGATAATACTAGGTTTCGTCAAAGGAAATTATTTTAAAGTAAACGAAGCGTTGTCCGAGTACCGAGTCACCACCTTCTCAGGTGAGTGCATAGTTACTTTCAGTTTACACATAGATATGAAGTATTTTATATAAATTACGTGTTGTGTGTGTATATTATCTGTATACTTGCTATCTATGCTGGATGAACGTTTTATACATGTTTTCAATGATTTAAACTGTATATGTATTTTATATCTACAAAATGTGTTGGGTAAAACATGGGTAGATGTATTAGTTGCTGTGTGATAAAATGAAATAATGAGATGCCTCGTTATAGATGTTCTTGATGATCTAGTCATCTAGCGGAGTATAGATGACGACCACGGACTATTCTAGACAGTCCAGTGGAACACTAACAGGCTCGCAACCTGTAGGTGTTTATTCGAACTTTGTGTTTAACCGAACTGTGTGTTTATTCGAACTGTGTGTTTATTCGAACTGTGTGAACTGTGTGCTCACCAGATATACTCCATCCCAATGATAGTCCTTTGACTAGGTCCCTTGTGTTAGATGTTTTAGGGACGTAATGTGAGGATAACGGGAATGGGTAATTGGGTTGATTGTTTGATGTTTAAAAATAATAATTATATTATTGTGGGTTGAAAACCCTATGTGCTCACCAGGTTTCCCAACCTGACCCACTCAGTTTATTTTTATTACAGGTGTTGATATGAAGTCACAATACACTGAGAGATTTAAAGAGATGTAGATCACTAGTGTAAATAATTGTAAGTTCTGTTTATGCTTATGTTTCTGTATTAACGATGACATCCCAAACGTTTTAAAATGAAATAAATACGTTTCATCGAAAATGTTTTAATAACGTATTTACCATGTTTTTCTGGGAACAAATTCCGCAACATTTTTATAAAATGAAGTACTCTGATTTTTATAAAGCATAAACAAAATCGGTCTTTTCTGGCCGTGAAAATGGGGATGTCACAATTGAGTCGACCGGTCTGACTTGTTGACTTTAGTTGACTTTGACTTGATTGGAAATTGACAGTTGTCACATCATCCCCCCGTTAGAGGGAATTTCATCCCGAAATTAGCAGTTTGACTGGGACTTCGAGAGTTGGGGAATGATGGGGGGTACTTTTCGGAGTACAAGTATTTTGTAGGGCAGGGACCAATCCTCCTGATGTTAAATGACGACCTTGGAATTTCTTATTGTAACTTGAGCTAAGTCGATTTAAAGGAGTTATTGTTTTGGAATGAAAGAGTGGGTATGGGTGGTTGCTTGTGTCATAAATCAAAGATAAGTAACCACTCCACCCCCTTGTACTTCAACCACTAAATCTTTGATATGATTGGTACTAAAAACACGGGGATTAATGAAATTTGAGGCTTTAATTGTTAAAATAAAGTTTTGGGTGAAAATCTCGCGTTAAAATGATGAAAAACGGTCTTAAAATGAAGTCGTAGTCAAAAACCAGGAAGAAATGGCCTTTCTGCGAGGCTTCTCGCATGAAGGACTGAAGGTGCGAGGGTTCGGTCCCTCCTAGTGCTGGACCCGAAGGCGAAATGGGCTAGGAAGCGAAATGGAGCGAAACCTGTCGGAAGCGAAATGGACCGAAGGGTTCAGTTCGCATGCGAGGTTCGGGCTCGAAAGGAGGCTTCGGGTTCGGTCCACTGGGGCTTCGGGTTCAGTCCTGGGGCTTCGGTTCTCAGCAGTTAAGTTCCTTAAGAGGACTTTCGGCCCTATAGAGTAGGTTTCAGGTCCTTAAGGGTATTTTGCCTGTTTTTACCCCGTTTCAAGCGGTTTTTGACCCAGTTAAGGGTCGGGATGGCCGAAAGACTATAAAAAGTTAAAGGAACTTTTGAGAGAGATTTGGGAGAGATTTCACATACTTGGAGAGATTTCTCATACTTAGAGAGATTTGGGAGAGATTTCACATACTTAGAGAGATTTGGGAGAGATTTGAGAGAGATTTTAAATAGAGAGAGATAGAGTGAAAGAGATTGGGAGAGGCTTCTTTTGTGACCTTTTTGAGAGTTTGGCTTCGCAACGCAAGGTTCGTAAACCCCGTTAAGCCATGTTTAAGGATTTTACACACTCCCGATGAGTATGCAACATTGTTTTATCGGTTTGGTTCATTACTTACCACACTTTTAGGTTAAGGAAATCTAGATATACGAACTTTTCAATTGATGATTTCTCATTAGAATAGCGAGTTGTATAGTACTTACCTAACGAAAGCCCTAGTACACAAGGGTTAATTGAGTCGATCGGTTTGACTTGTTACCTTTAGTTGACTTTGACTTGATTGGAAATTGACGGTTGTCACATCATCCCCCCGTTAGAGGGAATTTCATCCCAAAATTAGCACTTTGACTAGGACTTCGAGAGTTGGGGAATGATGGGGGTACTTTTCGGAGTACAAGAATTTTGTATGGCGGGGACCAATCCGCCTGATGTTAAATGACGACCTTGGAATTTCTTATTGTAACTTGAGCTAAGTCGATTTAAAGGAGTTATTGTTTTGGAATGATAGTATATTTTACGCATGCCTTTATACTCTCCATTTTATTCTCGTTATTGCCAGTATGAATATTTCAGGTTGTAGTTAGTGAGTATTAGCACAAAAAGGTTTTCGACAATTAATGACAAAGTTGGTAGTATAAGCCCTACAAGTTCTTTTATAATCGCTTGGTGTAAACTTGACGTATATCATTAAGGTTGCAAACGCAATCGAATGAGTGACTCCGCCTTAAGCCCACAACCAAACAAGGAACAGGAAATAAAGCGGAATTATACATTCTAAGTCCTTAGAATCTTAATGATATATGACCATAATGTTTACACTATCCATCATAGATTCGTTAGTAAAAACCCTGTGTTTTTATATACGTGATAAGACTTACTTGGATTTGTCATGTTCTCTTGATCTATGTTTGATAATCCCTAACTTGACACTAGTCTTAGCAAGGATTTAAAACCTACATGTGGCGGGTAGAAGCACGTACCGCTATTCACAGGTGGTTCTAGGGTAGTTTCTCATGCAGTGATCATAAGCACCCTTCCACCGTCACCAGCATTCCTTGTCTTTGGACAGTCTCTCTTAAAGTGTCTTTCTTCACCGTACTCGTAACAAGTTGGACTGGCTCCAATATCAGGGACCTGGTTGATGGGTTGTGCCGGTGCTCTACAGAAACGGATAGTGTGCCCCTTCCTGTTGCAATTCTTGCAATGCATCTCCCGACAAACCCCAGTATGATGGAAATTACACTTGATGCATTTCGGAAGGTTTCCAACGTATCGATTTATGGGTGCTAGAGTGGCAGGAGTTGTGGCAGCATGAATAGCAACAGTCTGTTGCTTCTTGGTGGAGTCCTGGGCTGGTAGGTCCTTCTTATTGTTCCATAACCTCCTTTTGTTGCTTCTCCCTCCATCTTGCTCAGGGGTGGTTGTTACAGTGTCATGGTTGGACCTATGGTCGATGAGTTGTTCTGCTAACTCCTTGGCACTGTCAAAGGTAGTTGGTCTTGAGGCCAACATACTGTTTTGAATTTGGGGAGACAATCCCCAGAGGTATCGTTCCACCTTCTTTTCCTCAGGAGTGACCATCGCGGGACACAGGAGTGCTAGATCACAGAATCGGTCGATGTAAGTTGCAGGGTCAGAGTCTGTCATTTTGAGATTCCATAGTTGTTGCTCTATTTTTTGCACTTCGCCCCTTGGGCAGTACTCTTTAAGCATCATTATATTTAAGTCTTCCCAGCTTAACGAGTTAGCCACTTCAAGCGTCAGTGACTTAACGTGGCTGTTCCACCAAGTAAGGGCACGGCCAGAGAAACTGCAAGCTGCAAATTTGACCTTGCTTGCTTCGAGGCATGCGCAAATTTCGAAGACCGATTCGGTCTTCTCAAACCATTGCATCAGTGTGATGACTCCCTCGCTTCCATTGAAAGAATTGGGTTTGCCATTGGTGAAGTCCTTAAAGGAACACTCTCTCGAGGGCCCTTGGCTTTCTCCTTGAGTGGAGTTATTAATACCACTCTCTATCCTTCTGGTACCGTCAGTGCTGATTTGGGACATAGCATCTGCCACCGCGGCTGTGACCGTAGCTTGAAACATGATAGGATCAAATTGGGGAGGCGGCAGTGGCAGATTTTTTTGCGTTCTGCCAGAGTGTCTAGCCGACCTACGAGGCGGCATCTTTCTGTTATAGAGTTTCAAAGACGAATTGGGTATAAGTCTTTTAGTAATGGTTATTAGTCAGGCGTCGTAAAACTAGGTTATTAGTTTTTAAGTATAGCATTTCCCTGTTGTTTGAAAGTGCCAATCAATTCATAGTAGAGGTCTATATAAATAAACTTATGGATTTAGTAGTAATGACTCGAATGAAATCTTGTAATCTTGTTCCACGCCTTATCCACTCCCAAGATCACTTGGCATATACCAGTTGTGTATAATTAAGGTCCAATAGGCCGTTGAACTAAATGATTCTGCCCTAGGCCCACAACCAAACAAGGAACAAGACCCAGGGCAGACTCACCATTTCTAATTCGATCGTCTCTTAATTACACCTGATCTGGGGGTATACATTAAGCAATCTTAGAGGCATCATAAGTGAATTGTCTGTAATACCAGGTTATGACATATTTGGTAAATTCCCAATGAAATAAAATGTATGCTAATTTCATTTATATAGTTTAGTACATAAAGTTTTGGAAAGTTTGACCTTATAGAAGGTCCACATTACACTATGGTATGGAAAAATTTCAACACTGACACGAACCTCTTGAACGGTGTAGTCTCTAAATTTGAAGGGTCGAATTCATGCATGTGGGGGGTAGTGTTTAAACGTATTCTAGTAGTTTGAGTCTTTATCGATTCGCCAGTAGTGTACACACTACTCGTGGTGGGTGGGGTTTTGTGGGCCATAGAATGAAGGCATGAAAGTCTACATTAGCCTAATTCATGTCCTAGTTTCTGTCATTTTGTGTTCTGCCTTTACCACGCATTCTCTCCAACGTTGTTGATGTTCCCCATACCCTCTAGTCTCGGCTCGGACTGCGATCACTTTCCTCCGAAAGGTTTAACGTGGTTTCCGATCTCGTTCATGGCCTCTATCTAGATGACGAAGGCAAATTGTGGTGATCTTGGTGGTAGCGCCGATCTCCATTATTCGGCTTACCGATGCTCGTGTTGGTACTCTCTTGTGGGTGATGCGGCATGCCATGGCAAAGAGAGCCCTGTCTACAAATCCTCCTCTATTGAGGTTGTAGAGGCCTCATCCATGCCATACAGAGGGTGTTGACCTTGTTCCTAACTCCGTCTCTTTAAATCTATGGCTCATTAAGGTGTCAGACCATGGAAGTCTCGTCGCGGTCTTCCTCTATTATTTTCTCAGTATCCTCTTTGAAGTTCTCTTCGTTTCCAACCACCATTTTCCTGGTTAAGAAGAATAGGTTCTCATGGTAGTTGAGCTCTCGTCACGTTGTTGGTGTGAGAATAGGGGTAGAATAGATAATTAATAGACGTTTAATCCTATAATCACTTGTAGGGGTGATCCTCATTAGTCACTTCTATGATCACATAATGCATACCAGTTATACATAATCTGAGATATAATGGACCTTCGAATAAATGACTCTACTCTAAGTCCACAACCAAACAAGGAACAGGAAGTAGATCAATAGTCATAGATGATGAGTCTATAATATCTTTAATTATGTATAACCTTAGCGTATGCACTTAGTCATTATAGACCTACTAATAGGGGTCTTTAGTTTTCACATAAGTTAGTTATAGTACCACAAAATACTCCTATAGTACTTTAAATGTTTGACTTATGCTTTTCAATGTTTTTTTGGAGATAGAATTGGTAAGTTTTTAGACTTGTTGCAACGCCACAACCATTCCCGGGCATATGCTAATCACCTCTGGGTTAGACATAGTTGATCAGGCTACGTCCTTCCCAGACCTGACTATACATCCCCAAGCCTACTTGTGCCATTCAACAATCATTACTTTTGTTTTGTTCTAGAATGATGCTGACCTTAGTATGTAGGCATGCATGTATACTTTTAATAAGAAACTATTTATTTCTACAAGTATAGTTATTTGAAAAATGTTAAATCAGAGAACTTAGTCCCAATGCATTTATAGATTGTATATCTTATGTGGTTTGATATACTTATTTCACTATAAACAATGCTCTGATACCAATCTGTCACACCCCCAAACCAAGGATGGCGGAAACGTCCGGGGGTCGAGGACTTCATGTATAGTATCACAACAACGAGTATAATAGTGCTCAAAGTAAATACAACCATCATAAATATAATTGAAAAAGTTACATCATAGTAAGTTTACATGTTTCAAAATCAATTACATTATGATCACAAAATGAACTGTTTGACGATTTAACGTCCCATCCTCAAAACGTTGTTGTTTTCCTGTTTCACTGATTTCCTGAGAATACAAGTAGTTTTGAAAAAGTGTCAACAATTAAGTTGGTGAGTTCATAAGAGTTTTGTTTGAGAAAGAAATTGTTTTCCTTGTAAAAGCGACAAAGTATGCTTCCAGAAAATCCAATATTTTCTTTATTAAGTGAGATGAATACTTCTATGTTATGCGATAATGAACCCTAGAAAGACCCATAGATTCCTTCTATAATCGCCCAGTGTATATAAGTTATATAAAATTTAAATTAAATAAACCGTCGAATATAATGGGCTGCCCTAGGTCCACAACCAAACAAGGAACAGGAAGTAAGGCGGGCCCACCAATTCTAAGTCGATTATGACTAGATTCTTATATAACTCTAGCATATACACTTAGCAATTATAGCTGAAGTGTAACGATTCTAGATGAAATATAGTTTTAACAGAGATATGACTCCAAAGAAAATCATATATTTTCCTTATAAAATTTATGTTGTGACAACTCTATTTTTCCCAAAAAGCATTGTAAACACTCGAAAGCTAAAAAGCAACGAAATTAACCTCGAAAATAAAGTGTTCAAGTATCTAAGTTGGGATACATCAAATATTAGATATCATGCCAAGGTTTCCAAAAACATAAAGAACGCTCAAAACCGGGTTATATTGAAGAAATTATAACCACTCGTATATTTACGACACGACGTTAAAACATTATTTGACATAAAAAATAGAATCTCAATAAAATACATTTTAGCCTTAAGTATCTAAACCAAAGTCGTAGATCTCGTTGAAAGGTGAGCGTACATAAAAAGATCGCCCAAATTGGACCTCGTATGAAGAAGTTACGAATTTTCAAAGTTTCGTAACCGTAGTAGAGGGTTAAAGACTCAGATTGAAGATCGAGTGTTATTTAGCTATCGCCACCTAAACAGAAGTTGAAGATCTCCTCAGTGGTAATAAAACAATAAAAAGACAAACAAAAACCGACGTCGAATAAAGAACCTATGAATTTTTAACGAACTTTAGGAGGCCCGGCCTATTAAAAATATATCATTAAAAATAAAGTCAAAACTAGCCGACGGAGTCTAAAGGAAAGTTGTAGAGCATAATCTCACCTACACGTGGATATAAAGAACGCGAAAAACGGAGCTCGTACGCGAAAGTTACGGAATTTAGAAGTCGGAAGCAGGGATTACGCCCTGCGTACTCTGGGAGTACGCCCCGCGTACTAGACCCAGAGTCGAGTCTCATCGACCCGCCCAAGCTACGCTCGGCTAGACCCAGTAGTCCCATCGACCCGCCCAAGCTACGCTAGCTAGACCCGAGTCGTAAGCCATGACGCCACTTTACGCCCCGCGTACTCCGGAAGTACGCGCCGCGTACGGGGTTTTCCAGCCCTATAAATAGAAGGCATAAGCTTCGAGTTTAGGCACACCTTCACCATTTCTCAGCCATTCTCCCAGCTCCAGAGACCCTTTTCTTACCTTGGTTTCCGCACTCGAGCCCCCGACGAAAGATTTACGCTGCAGAGACCCCCGAAGAGCCCGACGACGCAACCATCCGCGATCGAAGTTCTGCTCAAACCTAGCCTCTCTCTTCAAACTTAACGAGTGAGTTCATACCCCTACTTTTCAATTCTTTTCATGTTTTAGGGGGGGAAATACAAGTACATTATGAGTCGAAGTATCGTTTTTATAAACATCTTTATGCTTAGAAGGCTATTATATCACCAAGTTATTCTTACTAAATGAAAACATACTTTTGAGAAGCTATAACGAACATAGCTAACAAGTTATTCATACACTTTACGTATACATCTTGACAAATGAAATACTTTCAAATGAAGTAAAGTCTTTTATCATCGTAAATCTGTTTATACCTAGTAATGTGAGACAGCTTCACGTACGTTCGAGTATGCATTATTAAGTCCTGTATTATATACCATAATCCCTTGTAGGGGGAGCATGATACTTGTGTATAGATCTATACGGGATTGACAATCCCACACCTAAGTTGTTAGCTACAGCTAGGCCGGCAGGCCTGGGGTGACAAATGTCATAACAGTTCCAACGCCTGAAGAACGTTGTTACAGGCCATCATTGTCAATAGCATGGTTATAAAACTCACATAAAAGTATAAAAACAAGTTAGATTTACGAGATTCATATATGCATTTCAGTTTTCCATTTTATTGTTAACACAAATTTTATCACTATTATTCAAGCATGGAAAACACTAATGCACTCCAACACGGGAAACTTTTCAAATCATTTATAGAAAATATTGGATTTTCTGAAAACCTCGTTCATCAAATTACTATCAAAAAGGACATACTTTTCAATGCAAAACACTTATGAACTCACCAACTTAATTGTTGACACTTTTTCGAAACAACTTGTATTTCTCAGGGAATCAGTAATACAGGTAACCATCAGCTTTTGGAGAAAGGAACACTAAGGATGTTTTATTATTGAACATTTATCATCTCATTGTAATATTCTTTTTCTATTATGTATAACGCAACAACATACGTTTTCATTATATATGTGATGGTTGCGTTACTTTCTTTACAATATTCAATGGTTGTGATACTACGTGAAGTCATCCACCCCCGAATGTTTCCGCCATTCTGGTTTGGGGGTGTGACATATGTGGTCCTAAATCCCAGGACCGAAAATAAACAAGTATTTGACATACTTACAGATATAAAAGCGGTATTAAATCGGCATAAAACCCTTTTTGATTTGGAAGTGAACCCCTTTTCAAATTAAAATTTTCCATGTAAACTTGAAAGCTAGTTAACTACCTATGTGAGTTTCTATAACCATACTATGAAGAGAAATAACTTGCACAACGTTTTTCAGACGTTAAGATACTATGATTCTTGTCACCCGTAGACCTGCAGGTCCCACTGTAGCTAGCAGAAGGGTGTGGGGTGTCAAACCTAATATAGATCTATACACAATTATCACACTCTCCCTACAAGAGAGTCTGGTTATAACTTACAAGAATTGGGATCCCGTACTCGAACGTACGGGGAGAGAATTGCCTCACAACCTAAGTTAACTAGTTTACATATAGTTTGATATTAAAACCTCTTTCGTGGAGGAAGCAAAATCACCTTTTCTAGAATAAATTAGTAATATGAAATCCTTAAACTATTACTATTATAATTTATCACGTAGGATATGAAAACCCATTTGTTTTGAAAGTAAAACATTTTTCATGTAATAAAATCCATAAACTATGCTTATTGAAGTTTTTTATATGTGTTCGAAAGGAATGAGTAAACCTTATCATGAATGACTAAATTTCAGTTTATGATGATAAACTAACAAGATAATACATTCAATATTTAGAACTTATGGTTATACACTTTGCTCAACATATTACAAAGTGTTATGCAAGTTTTAAGCTGTTAACTAGTTTTTAACCTTTCAACATTGTTTTAGAAAAATCATACGAAGTCGAAAACTGAATCCGTAAATTTTGAGAACTTATAAAATGTGTCTAGTTTGTTCATAGTTTTTATTATGATATTTGGAAGTCTTTAACTTGTGTTAAAATGTTCATATTCACAGACTGGTCCGAATCGTAGAAAAATCGTCAGGTGATGTGCAAGTAGTCATTTTAAAGGTATGAACCTGAAATATATGCACCCTAATACAGTTTTGAAAAATAAAATGTTTAAGTTGACCAAAACAGTCTGTGAATGGAGTTAAGCTTTTTTTATGAAAGTTGTTGAATGAGTTTAATTGTGTTCTTGGTGTTTAACTTGTATCCCCCCCTCTCTTAAAACTTAAGAAAAACATTAAAACATAGGGGTATGAACTCACCTTGTGTGATTTCAGTAGATGGATGATGAAGTAAAGATGTGTTCAACTCAAGAACACTTAGATGATGCTTGAAGATTTCGAGAATCTAACACAAATATGATGGAGTTTGTGTAAGAAAACCATGATTGGAGTAGAAGGAAGTGTAATAATTATATGGCGGATGAATATACTTACCAAAAGTGGAAGAAAAGCTTAGAAAATGGCTTGGAAATCTCGGAATTGAAAGAGAGAGATTGAGAGAAAAGTGTTTGCTCTTTGGGTGGAACTGAGAGAAATGAGTGAGAATGAGGAGAGAGGGTGAGTTTTTCGATGTGGGAATGGTTAGAGATTAATGCAAAGGTACAAGGAAGTGACTAGGTATGGTGGGGAGGGGTGTGGGTTGGTAATAGAGTGGGTATGGGTGGTTGCTTGTGTCATAAATCAAAGATAAGTAACCACTCCACCCCTTTGTACTTCAACCACTAAATCTTTGATATGATTGGCCCTAAAAACGTGGGGATTAATGAAATTTGAGGCTTTAATTGTTAAAATAAAGTTTTCGGTGAAAATCTCGCCTTAAAATGATAAAAAAACGGTTTTAAAATTAAGTCGTAGTCAAAAACCAGGAAGAAATGGCCTTTCTGTGAGGCTTCTCGCATGAAGGACTGAAGGTGCGAGGGTTCGGTCCCTCCTGGTGCTAGACCCGAAGGCGAAATGGGCTAGGAAGAGAAATGGAGTGAAACCTGTCGGAAGCGAAATGGACCGAAGGGTTCGGTTCGCATGCGAGGTTCGGGCTCAAAAGGAGGCTTTGGGTTCGGTCCACTGGGGCTTCGGGTTCGGTCCTGAGGCTTCGGTTCTTAGCAGTTCGGTTCCTGAAGAGGACTTTCGACCCTATAGAGTGAGTTTCGGGTCCTTAAGGGTATTTTGCCCGTTTTTACCCCGTTTCAAGCGGTTTTTGACCCGGTTAAGGGTCGGGATGGCCCGAAAGACTATAAAAAGTTAAAGGAACTTTTGAGAGAGATTTGGGAGAGATTTCACATACTTAGAGAGATTTCTCATACTTAGAGAGATTTTGGAGAGATTTCACATACTTAGAGAGGTTTGGGAGAGATTTAAGATACTTAGAGAGATTTCTCATACTTAGAGAGATTTGCGAGAGATTTTACATACTTAGAGAGATTTGGGAGAGATTTGAGAGAGATTTTAAATAGAGAGAGATTTTAAATAGAGAGAGAGAGAGATAGATTGAAAGAGATTGGGAGAGGCTTCTTTTGTGACCTTTTTGAGAGTTTGGCTTCGCAACGCAAGGTTCGTAAACCTCGTTAAGCCATGTTTAAGGATCTTACACACTCCCGATGAGTATGCAACATTGTTTTATCGGGTTGGTTCATTACTTACCACAGTTTTAGGTTAGGGAAATCTAGATATACGAACTTTTCAATTGATGATTTCTCATTAGAATAGTGAGTTGTATAGTACTTACCTAACATAAGTCCTAGTACACAAGGGTTAATTGAGTCGACCGGTTTGACTTGTTGACTTTAGTTGACTGGAAATTCACGGTTGTCACGAGCAACCACATCCGGTGCTGCTCGGGCCTCCTTGGCTGTAAGCTGGAACGCACGTCCTTGAGCCCTCGGGGGCTCTGCTCTACCCTGCCTCCCATTGGTAATCCTCTGTGTAGCCGGCACTGGAGCCTGTGCCGGCCTAGCAGCAAGTTGCGAACAGTTGGTCTTCATGTGACCAACCTTATGACAATGATAACAGATTCTCATATCCAGGGCTGGGGCGGTCTGGCGGCAGTCCCTCGCATAATGCCCCTCATTGCCACATTTGTGGCACCTGCTACCTGATCGGCACACTCCTGAATGAACCTTCCCGCACTTCCCACAAGTGCTGCCCTCCAGACCTTGAATCAGCGGTCTTAGACCACTTCTGCGCCGGCTGCGACTGTGTCGGGGCCCGCCACTTCTCCCTCAATTGCAGCTCAAACTCCAACTCACGCCTCCTAGTGGCCTCCTATAACTCTAGCAGGGTATCATACCGCTGAGTAGAAACAAATTGAAGGATGTCAGTCTTGAGTATGCTCAGATAACGAGTCATCTGAGTCTGCTCAGAAGCAAACTCCGGGAAAAACATAGCTCTCTCAGTGAACATGCGGGTGATCCCCATCACCGTCTCGCCATCCTATCTCAACTCCAAAAACTCCTGAGCCAGTCCTTCCTGCTCGACCCGTGGAATATAGCGGGAGAGGAACATATCCCTAAACTACTCCCAAGTTACCACAGCTCTCTGGCCATCCGAATAAGACCCAGTCATCAACCTCCACCAGTCCTTTACCCTAGACCATAGTAGGTTCAAGGAACATCTGACCTTCTGGTCAGTAGGACATGAACATGTGAAGAAACACCCCTCCATATCAGATAGCCACCTCATGGCCTTGATGGGATCCTGAGTCCCATCAAAATTAGGGGGCTTTGTGTTGTCGAAGTCCCGGTACTGTAATTCCCTACTAGCTCCTCCCCTTGCTGCTGATAGAGTCGTTGTAGTTGTTGTGGCATCCATCTCAGTAAGGGTTGCGTATTTGTCATCGAAAAACTCCATCATAGCGGTCTTAATAGACCCAAATATCCCTGAAATCTGACCCCGGACAATCTCGACCACCTCCTCACGGACGATCTCCCTGACACGATCTTCCGTCAACACTGGCCCATCCTAGCTGACAACCTCAGGCGCTGTCGGGGCCTCCTGATCGGCCTGCCCTGATCCCGATCTGGATCCAGTCACAAAATGCCTCGTAACCACCATACTGAAAATAGAACAGGAAGATATTAGATAATCTGCATGAATAATAGGGAACCAACTCCTAAGTAAACCCTATGGGTTGTGACTTCCTTGCTACGTGTATGGGTCTTGTGCTTTCAATAGTACAGGCCCATACTACCTTTTAGGGCTGTCAAAACTGTACCACAGAAAACCAACCAACATGCTACCAACCGAACCAAGAAAGTTGGTAGCCAATGTATTTGGTAGCCAACATGTTTGGTTGGTAGTATTGTACCAATTAAACAATCTTGGTATATATATAAACGGAATTGTATATTTCAATTATTAATTGTGTTTAGTGTTTACAGCTTTAAGATTGTTATATAAGTTATTTGGTCACATTAGTAAATAATTATTACCTCGTCAAAACACAAAATTAAAATGTTACTTTAATAGAATTCTTTTGTAAATTAAAAGAAGTGCTTAACTAATTTCTTTACTAAACGTTAAAATTACTCGATGTATTTGCTTATTTTAGAAACTTACAATAGAAAGTTACAAGAAGTCGGTACATATCATTGCCAGTTTGTACCAACCAATCTTGTTGGTAGCCAAATATATTGGTACCAAGTATATCGGGTACGGTACAGGTAGAACATTTTTTATACCATTTATAGTTGGTACGGTACATGGTTTAAGGGAAAAGGAATTGGTACCATACCAAATCCACCCTAGCTACCTTCCACACCTACCCATATATTTCTCAAGTATCATCACAACACCCAACAATATACATATACATGGTGGTCTCTCAATCTGCACTCCTAGAGGAAAACTAGTTGCCGCATAACTGACCTATCGGCCTCACACAACCCACCTATCCATGAAACTTCCACCAACCCTGCAGCACTAGTGTACGCTAGCCATACATTACATTGGACCTTATAGACTTTAGAAATACCTGATCTTACCCTAATCCCTTCATCAAACAAGAATTGGAAATAAGGCCAGACCAAACATTCTCAGGCTATAAGATCTTAGTTATGTACGATCGTGATGCATACACTAAGCAACTATAGTAATGATGTCAATTTCATATAAGGAAAACCCTAGGCTATCAGACATCATACAATCAAGAAATTCTATCATGCAATTTCTGAAGATTCCTAGCCTAGTACTAGCATGTTGTTCATATCACATAATCAAATAACTGCATGGTATTTTGGGGTCTACTTACTGGCTCTGGCTGATCGTACACTCTGCATCCTCCTTTACTTATTTTGAAAACCATTTAAAAATCATTTTGAAAATCTTTCCTTGATTTGAGACTGGATTTACACGAGTGTTCCTCCAATTCACTCAAACCAAAGCACCGATACCAACTTGTAATATCCATAAAAATCATGCCAGATTTGAACTTTTTAAAATCATTCAATTATTATAATTCATTTTCAAAATAGTATCATATCATAGTTCCCAGAAATCATAATCATAAATTGAGGAAGTGTACGGACGCGCCTTCGCCTTCCCGAGATCATCCGAAGTACCTGAAACAATAGTCGATAAATGTATGCTCGAAGGCTTAGTGAGTTACCCCCAAAATACCAACGTCATACATATATAACCATCTCATATAAACATATAAGAAAACAGCATGCATAATGAGCCTTCAACATGACTGGACCGCCTCACAGGCCTTCGGCCTATCTGGACAGCTCTCCGAGCCTTTGGAATGTCTAGACCGCCTCGTAGGGCCTACAACCTATCTGGACCGCTCCCTTGGCCTTCGGCGTAACTGAACCCCTTTGCAGGGCCTTTAGTTTATCCGGACCGTCCTGGGTGTGTTTGCCTTCAGCATAAAGCAGGACCGCCTCAACCCAACATCCTAACAGATCTATCTAACAAATCACTAATCACAGCAACATCCTATTACCAGGATAGAGACCTAACCGGTCACTAACATAGCATCATCCTATATACCAGGATACCGACCTAACCAGGTCACTGAGCAGATCTCCTTCCTAACTACCAGGATTTAAATCAATAAGCATATCATGCGATAAACAAGGATACAAATCCAATAAGGATCGGCATTGGTGCCTTAGACCCGTTTGATATAGTGAGGATAACTCACCTCACAATTGACACGCTGAAGTGATAAGCTCAAACTCTCAGATCACCGCCACAAACTCCACCACCAATATTCACCATAGAACCATATCCACAAATTTCCAATTTCCCAACATGCCCCAAAAGTCAACTTGTCAACCCTTGGTTAAAGTCCAAGTCACTGGTCAAGGTCAACAATCCATGTTGACCCGACTCGTCGAGTGTAGTTCACCGACTCGTCGAGTCCTCCCTAAAATCGAGAAATCGTGAAATCCCCCATCGACTCGTCAAGTTTCCCTGCAACTCGCCGAGTTCATGCATGATCCAAAAAGTCGGGAAAACCCTAGCCGACTCATCGAGTCCTCATACTGACTCGTCGAGTCCATGTAGAAACCCTTGCGTGATAATTCATCAGACTCGCTGAGTTGACCATGCAAATCGTCGATCCCCTTCAGTTCTTTATCCATTCAGATGCTTTTTAAGCCATTCTAAAGCTCCATAACGTAGATCTAAGCTCCTAAGGCATACTTCTTACGTAAAGTTGCAAACTTTACACACATGCAAGGTGATAATGACTTAAACCAAGCTAAAGAAGAGATTCTAGGCAAAGGAAATTCACTATCATGCTAAAGAATGAGACTTTATGATTATAAGGACCAAGATGAGCCTAGATCTGAAGTTGCAACCTCAGATCTTCGTTCATCACTCGAAATGATGTACCAACACACCAAAATGGCCCTAAAACTCAAACATAGAAGGATCTAGCTAGAAGAAGATCAAGGTAATGACTTGATACCATTAAATGATGCTAAACTAGGGTAGACTTCATATCTACACACTTTCCTTGCCTCAAACTTCTTGATCGTCAAGCTCTTCTCACCAAGATCCACCTTCCAAGCTTAAAACACACAAGTATGGAGAGAAAACGGCGATTTAGGGTTTCATCCTCCGCTCCAAATCGCTGAGTCATGTCCACCGACTCGCTGATTTGGTCACTTAAGTTCGCAGTCCAAAAGTGTTCCTACTCAACGAGTCAGGGCCTCCAACTCGTCGAGTAGACTTTTCAATAAAAAGAATAAAGCTGAAAATTAATACCTGAGAGTCAGGGCATAACAAACAAACCCTCTTGAATGTGGCATCATGTTGTACCTACACTTACCATTACAAATCACATTATTATATACTTTCTTATACTTTTCATGAAAATTAAAAACCATTAAGTAATTGAAATTAGCAGTAATAAGTCATCCTTAAGATTGCTTCTCTCACATTTTCAAGGGTACCAAAGTCATTTGACTCGTATGTCTCCCCACAATACGCGTTACACAATGTCTATCCATTAGATGTTTTGTCTTACTTTCTTATACCATGTAATTATATTTATGATATTCTAAAAACCCATAATTACATCCCAAGCTGATGTCATTTCTGCATCAAAATCTTCCCATCTAGCAGGTGTATTTCTAATTCAAATTTGCATTCTTCCTTGTGCCACATAAAAATGATTACATGTAAATTCGACTTCATCAAAACATTGTATTATACACATGTACACACATATATATACCTCTTTGTTGACAAGCATCAAAAACTCTTCTCTCTCCCTACTCAAACACTGCACAAATTAACAACAGAAAAGTAAAAGAAACCAAAAAAAATGCACAAATTAATCAAATTGTTTCTAGTTTATCCTTATCGATGAAAAAACTAATATAGCCAAAGCTCACTAACTTTACACAGATGCTCTTATTTTTCTAATGCACTTGTTCTTGCTTCTTCTTATGATGATAAACCAAGAGGATGATAAACTGTAAATTAACCTATAACAGAACATATACCAAACATATGAATACCCATTATTCAATATTCTAACAATTTTCTCTATCAACTGTTTAAATCAACATGAAAGTGACCAGAAAACAACAAAGGTTGTGGCTCCATTAATGTCAATTCATTTTGCTTAGAGAGCATGACGCCAAGTACTAGAATGACTGACAACTATTTTTCCCAGCAAATATGATAAATCATCAGCATAGAACTCTAGTTTTCACTTCGAATCTTCTCTCCTTTGTTTGTTTATGTGTTCCTATTTTTGTATGTATTAAATGAAACAAACATTCAGGACCAAATTGGTAATAAAATTAGCAAGAACGTGTTAGTATAAAAGGAGGGAGACGAACCGAAAAATCGGGGGCACACGCCGACAATCAGTAGTACCGAAATCGAAAACCCAGTTTCAAACCTTGAAGATCCTCTAACTAGCTCGCCAAGAATCAACACTAATTCCCTGAATCAAACCCCAGAGGTCAGTTTGATACTAAAATTAACCACCCCATGACTTCTCCATCTAATTCTTCACCATCCCAGCAACACCGCAACAGGTAAGGAGTAGGACTACCGATAATTTATCATTGCAGCAACAAAAAAAAAATTAACATTTCTTGGACGATTTTGAGGGGTAGCACATGCTACCCCTTTCTCTTAGTTAGTTCCGCCCCTGGCTACTATTGCTTCATAGTACATTTTATTAAACCTGCATTTTGATTATATTTGATTTTTCCATGGTTCTTGAATGATCTCTCGACGCCATTTACAATGTTCAATTTTTTAGAAATTATGGAGGAGTGAGGATAGAAGAACGAAAACATTAGGAAGAGAGAAGAACCAAGACATACCTTAGTCAGACTAACTCTTTGTAAATTTGAGTAATCGTCGTAGTCGACGAGGTCAGGTGAGCCTGAGGTCGTCAGAAAGGCAAGGCAAGAAGAATCATCAATTCTTACAAAGGCTAGAGAGGAGCATTTTCATCTTGGAAAAATCCCTAGCTAGAATGGTCCTGTAATTTTGGGGAATTTAGTATTGATAGTTTAATGAACGCGTGTTTGAAATAATTATAAAACGACATCTCTACACGACACCCACTTTAAGATAGGTGTCCTCCGCGTTTTTAATTTCTTTTTTTGAGACACTTATTTTAGGGCATGCACAAATGCATGTCTTCTATCCTTCAAATTTTGGAGAGTTGACATTTTTTTAGGACACGCAAAATATGTGTATCCTAAATCAGTGCGTGTCATTGTTCGCGTTTCATTAAAGGGCTTTTTTCTAGTAGTGAACATGCTATGAAGCTCCATCAAGGTCTTTTCCAAATTGTTCATTTTATAATTAACAATGAACTAGGGGTATGAACTCAAAAGCGATTTGAGAACCATGTCAATGGCCAACTCCTTTGGAAACTGGGCATCTAGATTTTCCAATATGTCCATGTACGACTTCATTTTTGGAACGTGCGTACACACAAAAGTCTCATCTTGATGTTTAAATGCCATCAAGGATTTAACGGTCTCGAATTGTTGTTGCCTAGTTTTCTCTTGGGACACTTCCTTGAGATGATAATTTATGTCGTATACACCACAGTTTTCAATGCCCTTTTGGAGCTGGTTGCCAACATAAGGCACATAGCCTTAGTCGACTCATCGTAGTGTTTGTTGTAAGCAATAATTTCTTCATCAGGAGAGTCTTTAGTAATTTCGGGGAACTCATCATTGAGAACATACTCCTTGTTGTCGTACCTCATTGTGATTCTTAAGGTTCGAATGCAATCCAATTAGTTTGGACTAGTGAGCTTCTCCTTAGAAAGAACTGATAGGAGAAAGAAGTTCCATGGAAGTGGTGGAGGAGGAGGAATATTTTTTTGTTTTTATTTTTGTTTAGGATCAACATCTACAAAAGAGAGAGTTTAGTTAGTTTGATATTATCCGAAAAATAAGTTTTACCCATAAGAATTATTTACTAAGGTTAAGAATTATATTTCATTTTGTAATATGTAAAGGGATGCTGTAAACACACTACAAGGTTATTTAGGTAGGCAAAGCTCTTTGCCAACTTCAATCTCTATGAAACTCTTAGATATTTTGAGATCCATTGACTTTCAATGAAATGTAACGTCAGATTGTGTTCATTTCATTTCTATGATAGGGATGTTGTGAATCATAGAACAAATGATAAATCAACCATGCAAAAACCGCGTGATCATCGAATTAAGTTATGCTTGTGATTCGCGAGTCTCACATCATTTGCAACCATAATCCTCACGCTGATGTGTCACCTAACCGCACACACTGCATCAAGAAATTAATAGGAAATGTCTGTTTTTCACCGGTAACACAAGATTCGCGTTTGTAATTATAAAAAACGAGAATTTTGTTTTCTTACTTTAGTTAATTTTTATAATGTGGAACATGTATCCTATCAAGCTCTTTCAGTAACTTCACTCTATAAATGTGATGATGCGATGAGGGTGGAAAGCTATGAGCTTTTAAAAACTGACCTCGTTAGGAATCTAAAAGACCTCCTTAAACCTCTCTTTGAGCATTAGAACGGGTGAGCCTAGTCATGGTTCAACTAATTATGTTTTACTTAAACATGTGAGGGCGCATGTTGTAATTATGTGATACCTATAGTAATCATATTATAAAATAAATTTAAACTTTTAAATTTATGTATTATTAAATATTCAAATTTATTTCTCTATTAAATAATATTCAATATTTTAAATTAAATAATCATATAAAAATTTATTTTAAATAATATATAAAGATTTTAAATGTCCAAAATTTAAATCTAATTAAAATAATATTTGAAAACTAAGAGGCTTGTCCATCTGGATTTATCTTAAATATTGAAATTTACCCAACTATTAAATAATATTTAAAATTTGAACTTTTATTTAAATATTCATATTTAATCCCTTTTAAACAAAAAAAAATTTTTGTTTTTTTCTTATCTAGCAATGTTAATTACTAAAACCTAATGGCTCTAATACCACTGTTCGAATTTGATGCGATCTACACACTAGTTTTACGTCAGAATCAAATAAATAATACTATGTGTATATGCAATTCAAGGATCTAGTTTTTTTTTAATATAATAGGAATGTGGTTTCAAAATAAGAAAACTAACCTTTGATCTGCTTCTTGGTATGTCGATTAAGAACTTGTGACAACTATGGTTGCAAGAATGGCAAGGACCCAAACCAAGTATCTATTTAGTGGAATCACACCCAAAGCTCCATCTAGCAAAAGGGTTTTTTTATGAGAGAGCCTAGGACCAAGAATCTCGATAAGCCTAGAAGGTTATTATTTTCATCCAAGAGAGTTAGAGATAGGAGATGGACGATTTTGGAGTAAACGAGAATCATTATGTAAATGACTACTAGCAGTCTATTTATAGTCTCCAGTTTAATTCAAGTTTCAAAAGATAATACATGTCTTAATTTGAATTAGTCCATATTATTGGACTTAATAGATTCCAAAATACTGAAATCATGATTCAAACTACAAAAATGATAGAACATAAGAGCATAAATAAGATCTGGTTTTTATTAGAGTATAAAAGGCTCGATTACAATGAAGTGAGTAAGAACCGATCAAAAGACACACTCTATATCTAACTAACATCCATTATATATAGGTTCACACCCATGGATTTGGTTAGGAAATGAACAATCAGGTCAAGACACCTAGGCTAAGACAGCCTGTCAAACAACTAAGTAATAACCACTACGAAACCTAGTGTAAAATACTACGAGATTAAACAAACATTCGTAGTTAAACGTACTTTCATAATTACAAGTTGGAGACTTAAGATAAAAAAAGTATGAAACCAGTCACATTTAAGCTTAAACACAATACATAGATATTACAAGACCTAACACATATCTTTTATCACCATGATAAAATCAATTTCTCTATTATTCTCGGAGGTTTTGGAATATTTCAGTTAATCACTAGATGAATAAATCAATATTTAACTTATTTACTTAACTAAAACTATTTAAATAATTTTGTAATTGATTTATAAATTCATAATAAATTAACAACTTATTTTCTCTTAATTCATTATTTCTTAACTGGGTTATGATGGCAACACAAAAAGACGATACTATTATTAGAAATACTACCAATTAGTTAATGATATTGGAAACTCAATCCAACAACGTAGAGCACTATCGAACAACGTAGAGCATTGGCTTTATATGCAACTTCCTATTCTTCGTTCAGTTTCATATGTGTTCATGAGGATTGATACTTGTAAAATTTCTTCTAATAAGAAATGGAGAAGGAGGCTATATTTATGTGTTCATGTGCGTTGATACTTTATAATCTTGCTTCCTAAATCTACAAGTTAAATAAGTGGGGTGCAGTGCGATGGGTTTTCATCGCGAAGGGGACCTCGCCGTTGTGGTTTCACCAAACAGCGTGGAGTTAACACACCCGCCGCTATTCACCAACCACTCACCTCATAGTGTGTGGGTGATATACCCTTTAGCCTTAACAAACTAATTAAAATTTAAATAAAAAACTTCTATTTTATTTTCTCATTAAGGTTGTGTTTGGCGTGCCATAGTTAGCTGATAAACTAACTTACTTTTCGAATTTTTTTTCTAATTATCATGTTTGACAAGCCAAAAAGTATATGGTATTCTAATTTATAAACTAACTTTTTAAAAAGCTACTTTGAGTAGCTTTTTAAAATTTCTCAAATATACTCTTAATTAATTACAAAAACCATATTCTTTTAAATATCGTTTATGTCATTTTATACCTTTCAGCTAACTTATCAGGTAATTTTACCAAACATTATTTTTTTACTAGCTTTTCAGCTAGTCTGTCTAACATAACCTAAATATTATCCACATAAAAATGGTCATTTTAAAATTTAGAAAATATTGAGGAAATTAATGGTATGCAAAAAATAAAGAAAAAAATTAGCAAATTTGACCCATAAGGAGCGTGTACTTTGACTTGAATTTATTTGTTGACAAAATTGCAAAAATGGTCCCTGTGGTATGCAAATTTTTGGGGTTTTAGTCCAAACCCCTAGTTTTTTTGGATCCATGGTCCTTTTGGAGTGGTTTATATGTGGTTTTGGTCCTTGGACTTAACTCCCGTTAAATAGGATTTGTTAAGCCCCCTCATGTGCCTCACACTTGAGGGTAAATTCGTCATTTCATATGTAAGGGACCATTTTTGCATAAACCATTTTTGACTTGATTACCCTTAACCCCTCATTTACTTTCCCCAACACCCGTCAACTCCCCAACTCCCTCATTCTTGCTTCTGCTCCATTGAACCTGAAAAAAATCCCTTGTTGCTTATCCAAACAAGTTAATCGACGCTACACATACAAGACCATACGTTTAATACGAAATGGTGTTCACAATGTGGCATATCATACCAAAACATGAAGTTGTTGATGTATCAACCGTATATGGTAAGTTGCTCTGTTTTCTTTAACTTTCACATTTGCATTTTCTTATTGATTTAGAACAAAAATAATGCAAAATTTTGACTTTTTTAATATATACAATTTTGATTTTTAACGGGTGCACCCACATGGTTTGGTATTAATCTTCATCACGATGGGAAATTTACTAAGTTACCTGATATAAAGTACATTAGAGGTAAAGTGTGTTATGTTGATTATGTGGACATAGATGAGTTTTCTGTACATGAACTTGATGCCATAATAGGTTACCTATACCCACAGAATTCTGAATTCGTTGATGAATCTCCAGTGATATACTACCATTTTAGGATCCCCAATGATGACTTTCAATTTGGTCTTAAAGCTTTAGGGAATGATCAGGATGTGATCAACCTTTCTAAATACATTGCACATAACAAGCTGATTGAGGTGTACACAGAGCATGGGAAGACAAATTTACTGACTTACTTCATGTCACCAAATGCAAAGGATAAAGTTGTCATTGAGGAATTACCAGAAACTGGTGATCAAGGGGCTGAAGTTGAGGGTCAAGTTGATGCAGAATCTCCATCGAAAAATATAAACCATGGTAATGATGAGCCTATTGGTGAGTTCATGTCTCTGATTCTTTTTGGGAGTATGAATAATAGTTTCTCACCAGAGTATACAAGGGGTAGAGTTAGGAATTCCAAAAGAGGTGAAGGTTCTTATAGCAAGAGGCTTAATTTAGATTATATTAATGAGGGCGATCACATATCAATGGAAAAGAATGATGATCAGGATGGTTCAACTGATGTTCAGGAGGCAACAACTTTTGTTCATATTGATGAGATGGATGGTGTTAGGGAGGTTGCAATTGTTGTTGAAGAGGCAACAACTATTGTTGAAGGATGCTACAACACCCCCTTGTTAATAATCATAATCAAAAATTGAATGAGCTATTTGATAACCTTATGGAAAATTTGATTGGCAGTGATGAGGATAATGCAGAGTATGAAGGGGATGGAGAATCTATAGAGGGTAATCCAGAGTATGAAGAGGATGATGAATCTCAAGAAAGTGATCCACAATATGAAAAAGATGATGAATCTCAAGATAGTGATCCAGAGTATGAAGAAAATGAGAAACAAATAGAAGATGAAGATCATGTGGATGACATAATGGATGTTGACAATAGTATTCAGGATGTGAATGTGGACATAGGAGACTTCACTCTCAATGTTGAAAGTGATGTGGAAGGATCATGTATAAATGTTGTTCATGGGCATAAACCTAAAGATATGGAAGTGATCAACAATGAGCAATTCTAATATTTGGATGAAGTATCTGACCAAGACAGAGAGAGAGGGAGAGAGAGAGAGAGGAGCTCTTATCAAGAATTTAAGAAAAGAAAAAAGGTGCAGCCTTGGGGCAGTACATAAACAATCATTTTCAGTTGGATTTAAATTTAAAAGTAAAAAAGAATTAAATGAGGCAATTGATCTACATGCACTAGCATCAAGAAGGAATTTTTTTTCTTTAAAAAAATGAAAATGTAAGGCATAGGGCACAGTGTAGAGGAGTTGTACCTATCACCAATAAAGGCCAAGTGGGTATTCAAGCTACCACTTCAAAAAGAAAGGGTAAAGAATTAAAGACACAAAAAGTAACATGTGGTTGGTATATTCACGCATCTAGGTCAAATCCTAATTCCAACTGGTTTATAAGGACCTTAAACCAAACTCACACATGTTTGCAAACATGGAAACTCAGGGCTTGTACTTTTTCTTTAATCAACAAGAAAATCTTTGATCAAGTTGAGGTAAATCCAGATAAACCTTTGAGAGCCATACAAGATCACTTTCAAAAGACCTACCAAGTGGGTGTTACTATGGAAAAGGTGTTCAGGGGAAAGGATAAGGCAAGAAAGCATATAACTGGGGACTACACAAAGAAATATGAACTGTTGAGGGACTATGTTCTCAAACTTGAAGCTACCAACCCAAACACCACAGTTAAAATAGATGTATGTTCTAAGCCTAACCCTGATTCCCCAACCACTACTAGAAAAGCATCCTTTTACAACGCGCAATTCATGTCGTAAAACGCTCTGACGACGCGTAAATGTGTGTCAAGGAAAGCCCTGTCATAACAAGAGAGGACGCGCTTTTACGCACCGTCTATTTACGACGCGCATTTACGACACATATTTACGACGCGCAATGCGTATCAAGGAAGGCCCTATCATAAAGGAAGACGACACACATTTGTGTGTCGTAATCTTACGACACGCGTTTAGGACATGCATTGCATATCATTAAAGCACCTGTCATAAATAAAGATGACACACATTTGCGTGTCATAAACTTCAACAACCATTTACGATATGCATTTACGACATGCCTTTACGATACTTATTTACGCATAATACAAAAGTATGAAAACAAATATATACCAAAACAATCAATTTCATCCAATAACATCATTTCAAAAAATTGTAATACAATGTTATTTAGAGGTTTTCCCTAACTATATAACCTAATACTACATTGCTATTAAGGAGCAGCTTCTTGTTTCTACTTCTTATTGTTATGATTTTGCTTCCACATGATACCTGTTTTCATCATCAACACATTAGTATTCAAAAAGGCTTCAAGCATCATCAATCTCTATTATAAAATATTAAAATGTAATACGCATGTAGTAAAATACCTTTTGCCAAGAATCCAGGGTTCAATACATCCCATATATGTATAAAATATTAAAATTTAATACACATGTAGATTATAAAAGTTAATATGAAAGACTGAAATAGTAAAATACCTTTTGCCAATTGTCATCGCTGCAATTCAATACAGCCCATACTTGTATAAAATATTAAGATTTAGCTTGGATTCATATGCTAGAAAAAAGCATAACTTTTAAGCCCCCATAAACTTGCATACCTGTTTCAACAGAATTTATGTAAGAAAGAAGAATATGATTCAAGTTTCCAATATAAAATATAAGTTACCTCTCTGGAATTGATAATGCCCTAGGGATAGATAATGTGGTAATTTGAGAAGACAAAAAGGTCCTTAAGAGAGAATATGATTCAAGTTTCCAATATAAAAAACAGAGCCATCTTATTTACCACCATGCAATAGATAAATAAGAAAAAAATACCATTTTTTGTTCGAAAAGAAAGTTGGTGGTAGCAATTAGGTTTTTGATTTCAAGCCCAATTTTACCAGTCAAGCAACCTTTGGTTTTGGGGTTGGCTTTATCCTCTTTACTCTTGAATACAGGAAAACTCCAGCAAGTGCCAAACTAGTTCTTGAAATTAAATATGTTGAAGGTAAGATAAATAGTAGCCAGTAGAAAATGCAAGTTGTGCTTTATAACCAATATCCATATTTATATTTTTTACCAAGTGAGTTGATCGGAGACATTGGTGTCTGGAAGAAGATAACAGAGAGCACAATGACCACCACTCGCTTCACACAGTTCCCCACTGCATGTGTCACTAGATTTACCATTGGTAGTATCATATACGATATCTGTCAATCATCTCCACATACATACTTTTACTTTAATCATCACATTACTTTAATAAATAATATATAACTAAATAATATAATAATATTTTAGAATAGCACTTACATAGGCAGGAACTGAATGTGGAATCCGAATGTACTGTACAAAATCCTCACATTGTCCTCATAGCCATGACTATGTATGATAAAAGAATGCATAAGGCAAAACCAGATACAATAATAGAATAAAGCAATTTTACAGAAAGAGAGAAGAACCTTAAACTTGATCCCTGACTAATGTCAGTGTTGATGTGGCCATGGAAAGCAGAGACAAGTTGAACACGCTTTCTGAATTCACCAATGTTGGAAGTCCGAATAAAATCGTCCAAGCTGTATTAAAAAGTAGAGCACAAGACCAATAATCAGATCTAACTGATTTGCAAATTGCAAAATGGGAAATTGAGAAAAGGTAGTGAAATTTGAATAGATATTAAGGCTATAAATATGAGTCTGTATGTGAATCTAAAAGAAGTAGATCAAATATTTACCAGAAAGTGGAAACTTTTAAACAGTTTCTTGAAGGTTTCGGACCCTTTAAGTAAAAACTGCAAGGCTGACAAAGCCTAAAAAAGAATAAAAACAATGTACACATATATGAGAAGATGTAGAAGTTAAATTATATTATTTATAACCCTGATTATCAGTTTAATGAAGAAAAAAGTGTATGACCTTAGCAAAAGGAGTGTTCATAGATATAGACAAAATCATATCAATTATCATATTAATTATTATTTTAAGAATTGGGGTATTCTCTTGGGGGCAACATAAAATTCTTTCTCCTGCCTATAATTAATTAAATAAAAGAAAAATCATTAAACAATTTTAAAGGTATTGTGATTTAAAAAAATAATAAAAAAAAAAAAGTAAATATTTACTTTTGGAGGTGGTTCGTTTTTGCCTGACATTATGTCTAAAAGGGCATAACCTTTTTTTCCATATAATCTAAAAGATCGTTTTTTACATGGAATCAAGGCCTACCATCAATAAAATTATATTAATTTATATTAATTTGATATTCAAAATCCAATAATTTATTAAAAAATATTTTTTTTTCAATTTTCAAAACCTTTGAGACGTTTTCTAAGAGCTTAATATGTGGCTGATTGTTTATCTCAACAAGCTTAAAAACACAAGCTAATGTAGCTTGAGCATAACACGTTACCAAATATGTCCCTATTCCAACCGCATCAACTTCATGACCCTGAAAAAAATTAATTTTAATTCTTTTTAAGTTTTTAACATAACATGGAATGGAAAGGAATGGAATGATGGATTCCGATGGAAAGAACAATTCCAGTCCAATCCTTCTCCGATTCCGAAATACCAATTACCACTACTTAAGAATTCAAAATTTATAAAAAGTTTTGCCTGTTTGTTTAAAGCATCCAAAGTTCTTCATTGAGGTCATTGCTAGCTGTGATTCCGATCTTTCCAAACCCCATAATTACAAATTCCTTTTCAATTGTTTGAAAGAATTTTCTTGTCTCGCATGAAAGATAAGCAAGATCATCGGAATCCAACCAAATACCACTTGCTTTATACCTATACAAATAAACACATCAATTAACATATTAATTATTATTATTATTATCATTTTAGATTTTGTATCAAAAAATAGAAAAAAAAGACAAAAAATACCCCAGATCATTTAGTGCTAAAGCAACTACACAGAAGTTAAGAACACCACTCTTCATCACCCAGAAAAAGACAATAATACCCCAGGTTATAAATGGTAATGTAAGCAAATAATGATAATAATAATAATAATAATAATAATAATAATAATAATAATAATAATAATAATAATAACAACAACAACAACAACTTACATCATATATTTCTACAAGGGCTAGAATGTCACACCCCGCTAAAGCGGAAACATGAGGCGTGGTAGTATAAATGGTTTCATAGCAAAAGTTAAAAGACAACACCAACCATAGTATTAAAAATCATTACAAATTTACAATGGGTTTGAACAAATTTTAAAAGAAATTACAACGTAAATTGAAATTCAAGACATGCGAATGCTCCTAACAGTGATGTGTCCCTAAGTGCCACTTACTTGATGATTTCGGAAAAAGCATGTAAAACGAGCGTCAACTATAAAAATAGCTGGTGAGTACTCACAGATAAACAAAAATAATATTGATTCCATGAATTGAAATCAAAGTTTAATAAAATTTTCCAACAATAAAAGTATATTGTTAAAATGAGTAAATAAGTTTGTAAAAACAAAGTTCTTTGTCATCATGAGAGATAAAGTACGTTGCCCAAATAAGATGCAACGTTCATATTCTCATGGAAGATAAAGTTCGTTAGTTAAACGAGTAAACAAGTTTCATTGCTAAAATGAGCAATCAATTTCGTTGCTACAAAGAGCAAACAATTTCATTCCTAAAACATTTATATAAGTTTCCAGTAATAAAAGTCCGTTGTTATAATGAGATACAAAGTTTATTGTTATAATAAGTATAACAGTTTCGTTGCTAAAGTAAATATACAAGTTTCATTGCAAAAATAAGTATACAATTATTGTTGCTAACATGAGAATACAAGTTTCGTCGCTAAAATACGATGTAAGATTCGTATGTGCATCAAGTTTCCATTCATGAGTTCACAACCCAAGCCTAATGACCGAATCATGCCCTATTGACTACTATGTGTATCGCAAACATAGTGAATAAAATGCTAAAATGCACTCAAGAGAATCGTGCGAGTGAGGAGTTGTCTACCTCCTGATAGCGCTATCCATAATAACCATAGGCTCAAAAGAGTTAATGAGTTGTGTCTAGAGATTCCAAGGACTTAACTGCGACACAGTCCTCATGAATTAAAGTAACATACGCATACATACGAAATATAGCAACCAAGTTTCATACGAGTCAAAATAAATACAACGAACATAAATAGTTTAGGACATGCTTTTCCACCCGAAAAGATTTAAAAACCGAAAATGGGGGGGTGGTGAATACTCATAATATGTATTGAGATGATGCAAAATGTGCCTTGAACTACGCCCCACTCGTACCACTATCGTTTTCCTTGAAGAACAACCCTAGATGATGAAGATTTAGAGTTTAAGGTGTGTTTTTGGCTTCATTTTCTGGAAATATTTCATGGTTATAGAGAGAGGAAGAGAGAAAATGGTGTTAGGGATTTGAAGAGTGAGAAAGAGAGAGAACTGAAGAAGATGGTTGAGTGTAAGAATTGTTTTAAATGATTTCTAATTTGGAAAAAGAGATAGTGGGAGAGATAGAACGAAACAGCTGGTGTCAGTAAATGCTGCCACTGTACCTGCTACAGCCCCTACAAATACCTACCCAACAAAGCCTTATATAGGCAACCTCCCAAAATGCACCAAATGCAATTACCACCACCATGGACTTTGTCGAGCTATGCAGTGCGCCAACTGCAGCCAGAAAGGGCACACAGCCCGTTTCTGCAAGGAACCCGCAAAGCCGATCACTCAAATTCCCGGTGCGGGTGTAGAGTCTAGGATAGACAAGAAAAATCTCAGAACAGATTAGTTTATACATGCATTACAACAACATTATATTTTTAAAAGGGAAAATGCTATTGTGACATATGTTATATATATACATATATACATATATACATAAGTTCCTTTAAATGTTTATAAATCGCATGTGATTTGAATATATAACAGTATATAAAAGAATTTCTTTATGTAACGCACGATAATACTCGTGTGTTTTACTTGTAATCCCCCCCTTTGAAAGCATATAAAAGTATTTAGACTAATTAAAAGGTTGATTTAGGGGTATGAAACTCACTTGAGAGTTTGAAGATAGCGAGATGGAAAACCGGGCAGAGTTTCGTCTCGGGAAACGGATTTTCCTCGGGGTTCTCGGGAATCTCGGGAGTAAAATCGACCTTCGGGACTTGAGCCAAAAAGACCAGAGCTTCGGGTTTGAACGGACACGGAAAACGAGGCAAAGTTGGGAGAGAGAGAAGAGAAATGAACCCTTTCTTTGGAAACCCTCGCATTCTATTTATAGGAAGGCTGGTCTGCCTCGGTACGCGGGGCGTACGCTCGTACGCGCTGCGTACGCGTACGTCATGCATGACCGAAGCCTCGACTGCCTCGGTTCGGATGGGACGGGTTGTTGGGTTCTCGGGTCGGATGGGACGGGTTGCTGGGGAGGTGGGTCGGATGGGACGCCGGGTCGGATGGGACGTTGGGTCGGACGGGTCGGGCGGGTCGGATGGATCGGATTCCTCGGATATGGCGACGTGGACGATCCGAGGCCAATCCTCTCGGTTACGCGGGGCGTACAGGAGTACGCAGCGCGTACTTCGGAGGAGGATGCTGACTCCCCTTCGGATAATATCCGAATTTTGAATTAAATAAATAATTAATTTATTTAATAAACTTCAAAAATCCATATCTTCTTCATACGAACTCCGTTTTCGATGGTCTTTATATCCTCGCGTAGGTGAGACTACGCTCTACAACTTTCGTTTAGACTCCGTCGGCAAATTCCAAAATTATATTTTTATTATTTATTAAAAATCCATCGTGTTTAAGGAATTTCTTAGAAAATTCATAACTTCTTTATCTGATGTCGGTTTTTGCCAGACTTTTTACCGCTGGAATACCATTGTCGAGACCTTCGATTCTCGTTTAGGTCATTCCGGCCAAAAGTCGCTCGATCTCCGATTCGAGTTTTTAGCTGTCTGTTGCTAAGCCGAACTTGGAAAAAATCACATCTTCGCTATATGAAGTCGGATTTGGGCGTTCTTTTCACGTACGATTATGTTTCAAAGACATTTAATCATAGAAGGAAATTAAGTAGAACTTATTTATACATGTTATTATGAAGGTAACTTTTTATTATTCAGAAGCGGTTACAATACTTGACCCATTCTGGTCCTTACAAGGAGTTGAAATATCGGGTTGCCACATCATCCCCCCGTTAGAGAGAATTTCGTCCCGAAATTTAAAGTAGCAAAGATGCTAGTGAACATGAAAGAGATGAGGGTACTTTTGTTTCATCTGATCTTCGCGTTCCCATGTGAATTCAGGTCCCCGCTTGGCGTTCCAGCGAACCTTCACGATGGGTATGCGACTTTGTTTTGTTTGTTTGACCTCTCGGTCCATGACTTCTACTGGTTCTTCCACAAAGTTGAGGCTCTCGTTGATCTCGATCTCGTCGAGTGGAATAACAAGAGTCTCGTCGGACAGACACTTTTTCAAGTTTGAGACGTGGAAGGTTGGATGGATGTTACTAAGTTCGCGCGGTAGGTTAAGCTTGTAAGCCACAGGGCCGATTCTGGCAAGAATCTCGAAAGGCCCTATGTATCTTGGATTTAGTTTCCCACGCTTTCCAAATCGTATTAAACCCTTCCACGGTGAGACCTTTAATAAGACGTGGTCTCCTACCTGGAATTCTAAAGGTTTTCTCCTTTGGTCAGCGTAGCTTTTCTGTCGGTCTCTTGAGGCCTTCAATCGTTCACGAATCTGAACGATCTTCTCTGTTGTTTCACGTATGATCTCCGGACCTGTGAGTGTGCTTTCAGGAACTCTTCCTCTAGCTAACTGGGTATCGCCAACTTCAGTCCAGCACAGAGGGGATCTGCACTTTCGACCATAGAGGGCTTCAAACGGAGCAGCCTTTATGCTTGTATGATAACTATTGTTGTATGAAAATTCGACAAGGGGTAAATGAATATCCCATGCCTTACCAAAGTCAATCACGCAGGCCCTCAGCATGTCTTCTAAAGTTTGTATTGTTCTCTCACTTTGTCCGTCTGTCTGTGGGTGGTAGGCTGTACTCATGTCTAGCCTAGTTCCCAGGGAACTTTGTAGTGACTGCCAGAATCTTGAAGTGAATCTACTATCTCGATCGGAGATAATGGATATTGGAACACCATGCAGTCGCACTACTTCCCTTAAGTAAGTTCTTGTAAGCTTCTCCATTTTGTCAGTCTCTTTGATGGGTAGGAAATGTGCGGATTTGGTCAATCTGTCGACAATGACCCATATGGTATCGAGTCCTCCTGTCGTCTTGGGTAACTTGGTTATGAAGTCCATAGTAATCCGCTCCCATTTCCATTCCGGTATCTCGGGTTGTTGTAGTAGTCCTGACGGTTTCTGATACTCGACCTTAACCTTAGCGCAAGTAAGACATTTACTCACGAAGGTAGCAATTTCTGCTTTCATGTTAGGCCACCAGTACAGTTTCTTAAGATCCAGATACATTTTATCTGAACCCGGGTGAACGGAATATCTTGAATTGTGAGCCTCGGTCATGACTACGTATCTGAAACCACCATGATTTGGGGTCCAGATTCGGTCCATGAGATAGTAGGCTCCGCCACCCTTGACTTCTAAATTCTTCTCCATTCCATGCAGGGATTCACCCGCCACATTTTCAGGTTGCAAAGCTTCCATTTGTGCTTCTTTAATTTGTGTGGATAGGTGGGAATGGATAGTCATGGTCAGAGATTTGACCCTCCGACCAGTGTATTCCTTTCGACTGAGGGCGTCGGCTACTACGTTGGCCTTGCCAGGATGATAACGAATTTCGCATTCATAGTCATTCAGTAACTCAACCCATCGTCGTTGTCGCATGTTGAGTTCCTTCTGATCGAAAATGTGTTGAAGGCTCTTGTGATCGGTGAATATAGTACTCTTTGTTCCGTATAAGTAGTGCCTCCAGATCTTCAGAGCAAATACCACTGCTCCTAACTCGAGGTCGTGTGTCGTATAGTTCACTTCGTGTGTCTTAAGCTGTCGGGAGGCATAAGCGATAACCTTCCCTCTTTGCATAAGAACACAACCAAGTCCTTGATTTGAAGCATCGCAATACACTACGAAGTCTTCTATCCCTTCGGGGAGGGATAGTATCGGTGCGGTGCACAAGGCCTGTTTTAGTGTCTGGAATGCCTTCTCTTGTTTCGCTTCCCAGTCAAAGGCCACTCCTTTCTGGGTTAATGAAGTAAGAGGTTTCGCAATGCTCGAAAAGTTCTTTATGAATCTGCGATAGTAGCCAGCTAGACCTAGAAATTGACGAATTTATGTAGGTGTCTTTGGTGCCGACCAGTTCTCAATAGCCTTAATTTTGGAAGGGTCCACGTGTATACCTTTCTCGCTAACAACGTGACCTAAAAATTCGACTCTTCGAATCCAAAATTCGCATTTAGAGAACTTCGCATATAGTTTCTCCGTTCGCAGTGTTTCTAGGACTTTTCGTAGGTGTTGACTATGCTCTTCCTCACTTCGAGAGTAGATAAGTATATCATCGATAAAGACGATGACGAACTGATCCAAGTAAGGGCGGCATACCCTATTCATTAGGTCCATAAATACTGCTGGTGCATTGGTTAATCCGAACGGCATCACCACGAATTCGTAGTGTCCATAACGAGTTCGGAAGGCTGTCTTTGGAATGTCCCCCTCTAGAACTCGTAATTGGTGATATCCGGATCGCAGGTCTATTTTGGAGAAGTAGTTCGCCCCTTGAAGTTGATCGAATAGGTCGTCGATACGGGGTAGAGGATAGCGGTTCTTGACAGTAAGTTTGTTCAGCTCTCTGTAGTCGATGCACATACGGAACGATCCGTCTTTCTTCTTTACAAACAAGACCGGTGCTCCCCAAGGTGAGAAACTTGGTCTTATGAATCCTTTATGAAGGAGTTCATTAAGTTGGCTGGAAAGTTCCTGCATCTCTGCTGGTGCAAGACGATAAGGCGACTTCGCTACTGGGGTAGCTCCTGGAATTAAGTCGATTCTAAACTCGACTTGGCGTTGCGGTGGTAATCCTGGCAGTTCTTCTGGAAAGATATCGGGAAAGTCGCGTACTACCGAGATGCTCTTGATGTCCTTCAGTTCTTGACTTGTATCGACGATGTGCGCTAGGAATGCTCGACAATCCTTCCGCAAGCACTTTCGAGCTTGGATGCACGAAATGATGCGAAGGTTTGCACTAGATTTGTCGCCGTAGATAACTAATGTTTCGTTGTTTGGGAGGTTAAGACGGACTGCTTTCTCAAAGCACATGATGTCGGCGCGAAGAAGGCTCAACCAATCCATGCCGACTATGACGTCGAAACTTTTAATTTGAACCGGCATGAGATTGATTGGGAAAGAATGGCCGTCTAATGTTAACGTACAGCCCATGTATATGCAATTTGTGTTTTCGGTTTTTCCATTGGCCATCTCTATAGTGAATGATTTTTCTAACTTGCTAGGTTTAGGTTTAAGTAAATGAATAAAGTTTTGACTCACGAAACTTCTCTCCGCTCCACTATCGAATAATATGCATGCGTATGAATTATCGAGAAGGAACGTACCAGCAACAATAGTTGGGTCAGCTACAGCTTCGTTATGGCCTATTGCCAAAACTCGTCTCACACCTCCGGTGCCTGCTGCCTTAGGACAGTTTCTCTGGTAGTGGCCCACCTCGCCACAACCGTAGCAAGCCTGCCCTACACCCGCACCGGGAATTTGAGTGATCGGCTTTGCGGGTTCCTTGCAGAAACGGGCTGTGTGCCCTTTCTGGCTGCAGTTGGCGCACTGCATAGCTCGACAAAGTCCATGGTGGTGGTAATTGCATTTGGTGCATTTTGGGAGGTTGCCTATATAAGGCTTTGTTGGGTAGGTATTTGTAGGGGCTGTAGCAGGTACAGTGGCAGCATTTACTGACACCAGCTGTTTCTTTGCGGATTCTTGGGAAGATCCACCCTTCCCTTTAATCCATGCCCTCTTCCTGCCATTGTTATTGTTGTAGTTGTTGTAGTTGTTGTTTGCTTTCTGTGGTGCTGGTGCAGAAGTGGTTGAGTTCTGATGACCTCCGTAGTCGATTAGAGATTGTGCCAGTTCCTTAGCACTTTCAAAGGTGTCAGGTTTAGAAGCTAACACGCTTGATCGCATTTGGGGCGTCAGTCCCCAGATGTACCTTTCTATCTTCTTGCTCTCGGGAGCAATCATATCTGGACAAAGGATTGCCAGCTCGCAGAATCTGTTGGTATAAGTAGCGATGTCGGTACCAACCATTCCGAGAGTCCATAGCTCGTGTTCAAGCTTTTGAATCTCTCCCCGTGGGCAGTATTCTCTCATCATCATGGCCTTCAAGTTCTCCCAGCTTATGGAGTTTGCCACGATTAGGGTGAGTACTTTAACGTGGCCATTCCACCAAGTTAAAGCTTTATCGAGAAGGGTGAAAGTTGCAAATTTGACCTTGCTGTGCTCGGGGCAGGAGCATATTTCAAAGACTGCCTCCGTCCTTTCGATCCACTGCCTCAGGGCCATCACACCACCAGTACCATAAAACATTTGGGGCTTGGCATTAGTGAAGTCCTTATAGATGCATTCCCGAGGTGGTCCATGACTCTCGCCAGGGTTGGATAGGTGTGTGCCAGATCCCGAGCCATTATTACTCGAGTTATTGATCTGTGACATGGCAGCTGCCACTGCCGCGGTGACTGCTGCTTGAAACATAACAGCATCAAATTGAGGTGGTGGAGGTGGTGGTGGTATAGGTGCTTCCTCACCATTGTTTCGCCTTGGATTCCTACGCGGAGGCATCCTTCAACTATAGATTGAAAAGACAAGGATAAGAATTTCATAGAATGGAAAATGTATGTGTCTCATGAACTAAATCGCTATAGTTCAACAACAGATGATAGTATGAGTCTTACAATAGAAGAATGAAAGTTATTTGTAAGACTGAAGGTATGAAACAAGTATTTGGGTTCTCAAAGACCATTCAAGGTTCGAACGAAATACTCAACATAGTAGTAATAGTGCCACTTATATTAATATAAAAGTTGTTACAACGATCATGAAGATTTGACCCCTATAAGGGTCTCCGATTACAAAGTTCGAGAAATTTAAAGACTTTTAGCCGAGGTCCTAAGCTATAACAAAATTTGAGTCCTTGACAAGCACTACTTGCGTCGAAGGTTGCGCTTGGAGCTTGACTCCGCATCTGATTGCTTTGACACCATTAGACGCCTATCGAAAGCGGCTTGTTGTTCCCTTAGTTCGGCGAGGGCTGCAATCATTTGCGCTTGAAACGCTTCGGTTTGGAATTGAGCGTTGTCTTGCATCTTGTCCAGCCTACGGATGTCAGAAGTGTGAACCTGCACTTCCACGTTGATATCCCGGAGTCGGCTAGCTTGTACTCCAGACTGATAGGACTGATTGGCTAACTTACCCACCATTACCGGGAGTGCTCGATCAGTCGAACCTCCGCCGCGGACATCATAGAAGTCCCGGCACATGCCGTAGGGAGGGCGTAGGTTTTGCTGTTGGCTCCAATGGTGGAGGTGACTTCCCCAGACGGGAGTCGGTCCTTGAAAGTTCCTTACGAAGACGGGAGGTTGAATGGGTGGTGGATCGATAACTTCCGGCTCTGAGTCGGTACCGGAGTCATCACCCACTTCTATGGGTTCCTCGTCCTCTTCGGGATCATCTTCGATCCATCCTCCGTTGCCTTGGTTGGGAAAGTAGGGGTCGCCAGGGTGGTGAAATCCAGCCATTTGACTGTACGAGAAAAAGGGGTTATAAGAATTGAGTAAAGCCGGAACATGTAAAACATGTAAGTTAAACTAGTTTAGATAGCAAATACTCCTATAGTAATTAAGTGCTTGTGTTTGATTCTTGTAATGGTTTGGTAAGTTTTGACTTGTTGCTTACTACGATCATTCCTCGATATACGTTGGTCCAATCTTGGGCAAATATAGTTGATCACGCTATATTTGTCCAAAATCTGATTACATATATCGAGTCCCAATCGTAGTGTCAACTTGTCTAAATACTTGTATAGTTGTATAACATGAAAATAGTTCGTGGTATGCATGTATTTGTACTTAAATGAACTACCAATTTAAGTTGAACGAAATGCTGCTTAAGTGTAAAAAGAAAATTTGTTTTGTCAGAGAGTATTAGTCCCTTAAGCATTTATAGTTTGTATATCTTATGTGGTTCGATATACTTAGTTCACTATAAACATTGCTCTGATACCAATCTGTCACACCCCCAAACCTGAACGGCGGAAACGTTCGGGGGCGGATGACTTCATGTGGTAACGTAACAAATGAATACATAGTAAAGAAAGCAATACAACCATCATATATATATAATTGAAAGTTTACATTTGTCAAAAGTTACATGTTCAAAACTCAATTACAATATGATGTCAAAATACGAGATTAAACTGGCGCCGCAGCATCCCTTCATCAAAAGCGAAATGAATACCTGAAATTACTGATTCCCTGGGACATACAAGTAATTTTGAAAGAGTAGATCAGCATTTAAGCTGGTGAATTTCATAAGTATTTAAGTGACAATGTTTGAATGAACTGAAATGTTTTATCTTCGTTTGTTTGTGGTTAGAAAATCCAATATTTTCTACTAGTATAAAAGTAGCCTTCACTCAAGACCAATGTTTGTTTCTAAAATGTATGTAAATGTAAAAGAACCAATGAATTTGAAAACCTTGTAAATCAATGCATTTTAATACCCCTTGTGAGTTTTATAACCATACTATTGACTCTGAATGCCTATACACAACGTTCTTCAGGCGTTGGAATGTTATGACGTTTGTCACCCCAAACGGTGGACTGCAGCTAACAGTCAGGGCGCGGGTTTGTCAAGCCCGTATAGATCTATACACAAACACCATGCTCCCCCTCCAAGGGATTCTGGTATATAATACAGGACTTGAAATGTGTACTCGAACGTACATGAAGTTAGTGTCTCACAAATCCGTGGTATAAAAACAGATCTACTTGTTAAAATGTTACGTTTGTTCTTGTACACGAAAGTGAACTTCTTGAAATATGTGATTCTACTACATAAGAGTTAGAAATTTGTTTCGTAAAACCATACCTATTATAGTTTCCAAAAAGCGTGTCTTGTTTGTTTAGAAACATTGAGAAAAGGAATCACTTGTTTATGAAAGTATAGATTTTTGGGTGTAGAGTCTAGGATAGACAAGAAAAATCTCAGAACAGATTAGTTTATACATGCATTACAACAACATTATATTTTTAAAAGGGAAAATGCTATTGTGACATATGTTATATATATACATATATACATATATACATAAGTTCCTTTAAATGTTTATAAATCGCATGTGATTTGAATATATAACAGTATATAAAAGAATTTCTTTATGTAACGCACGATAATACTCGTGTGTTTTACTTGTAATCCCCCCCTTTGAAAGCATATAAAAGTATTTAGACTAATTAAAAGGTTGATTTAGGGGTATGAAACTCACTTGAGAGTTTGAAGATAGCGAGATGGAAAACCGGGCAGAGTTTCGTCTCGGGAAACGGATTTTCCTCGGGGTTCTCGGGAATCTCGGGAGTAAAATCGACCTTCGGGACTTGAGCCAAAAAGACCAGAGCTTCGGGTTTGAACGGACACGGAAAACGAGGCAAAGTTGGGAGAGAGAGAAGAGAAATGAACCCTTTCTTTGGAAACCCTCGCATTCTATTTATAGGAAGGCTGGTCTGCCTCGGTACGCGGGGCGTACGCTCGTACGCGCTGCGTACGCGTACGTCATGCATGACCGAAGCCTCGACTGCCTCGGTTCGGATGGGACGGGTTGTTGGGTTCTCGGGTCGGATGGGACGGGTTGCTGGGGAGGTGGGTCGGATGGGACGCCGGGTCGGATGGGACGTTGGGTCGGACGGGTCGGGCGGGTCGGATGGATCGGATTCCTCGGATATGGCGACGTGGACGATCCGAGGCCAATCCTCTCGGTTACGCGGGGCGTACAGGAGTACGCAGCGCGTACTTCGGAGGAGGATGCTGACTCCCCTTCGGATAATATCCGAATTTTGAATTAAATAAATAATTAATTTATTTAATAAACTTCAAAAATCCATATCTTCTTCATACGAACTCCGTTTTCGATGGTCTTTATATCCTCGCGTAGGTGAGACTACGCTCTACAACTTTCGTTTAGACTCCGTCGGCAAATTCCAAAATTATATTTTTATTATTTATTAAAAATCCATCGTGTTTAAGGAATTTCTTAGAAAATTCATAACTTCTTTATCTGATGTCGGTTTTTGCCAGACTTTTTACCGCTGGAATACCATTGTCGAGACCTTCGATTCTCGTTTAGGTCATTCCGGCCAAAAGTCGCTCGATCTCCGATTCGAGTTTTTAGCTGTCTGTTGCTAAGCCGAACTTGGAAAAAATCACATCTTCGCTATATGAAGTCGGATTTGGGCGTTCTTTTCACGTACGATTATGTTTCAAAGACATTTAATCATAGAAGGAAATTAAGTAGAACTTATTTATACATGTTATTATGAAGGTAACTTTTTATTATTCAGAAGCGGTTACAATACTTGACCCATTCTGGTCCTTACAAGGAGTTGAAATATCGGGTTGCCACAGGGAAGAGCTCAATTCTTTAGCTATAATCAAATTAGTGTTTCCTTCATTCGAGTTCTACAGTCTAGATTGTGGGAAATTAGGATCATGGAAAATCATGATCCAACCATGGCGACCTAGAAGAGAAAGATCGTCTAGTTAGATATTATCTAACATAAAAGTGCATTATAAGTTTTGCTGAAGCACCAACTGTACTGAGCGTTAAATCTGCATTGATCATTAAGTTGCATTCTAAATTAGCACTAAGTGTAAATTCGCCGCCTAATAAAGAAGAGAATGGAACAATTTGTTCACATCCGGGTTGGCTACTACATCTGGAAAATATATATTCCGAAATAAGAAGGGTAACACAAATGAAAGAGAAGCGATCGAGGGTTAGTTCCTAAAATACGTACTAAGGGTAGGCAACGAAGTTTTGGTATATCTCAAATGTAAAGGCTATTTAATGTCTACTACAAAATAAATTACGAAATGATTGAGGATCTCCGAGGCTATAATTACTACTACGGTTACTCTTACTATAATAAAACCTTATTCTAAGAATAAATATATTTAGAGAGTCATTGTTGCAAATGGAGGCGATGAAAGTTTATTATAAATTCAATCACATTGTGTAGATAGCATTTTAAGTGTTTAGAAGTGATAAAAATCTCACTGTTATCAAAATGTGTGTTTAGAAATGATAATTAATCTCATTATTATCAGAATGTGTAATAATTCTAAGATAATGAAGATACATGTGTGGCGATCAAACAAAGTAGTAAAATAATATAAAGATTAATTAAGGTTACAGGTTTAAGTCATCAATAAGGGAATTTATACATAAATATTTTGATTACTCTTTTGAAAAATTGTTTAATTGTTTAAGTCGGGACAAATTCAAGCTTACGAGTCAGAACATTTATGAAAACAAGGTTGAGAGATTAGGAACTTACTGAAAATTACAAAGTAGAATCATATTTTAAGAAATTTGTAAAAATATCGATCATTGAAAATAGTGCATTCTTAATTTAGTGTTTCTACAAAAACAATCATTTAGAGAATAGACAATAGTAAAATTCAAGACTTTTGATGTATTTAAAGAAAGGAAGAAACATAAGAAAATATATCCTTCACATATATTTTTATGGATATAGAAAAATGATAAGAACAATGGTATTCATCTTGTGTATTAATTGTAAGGAAAATACAATGAAAATTGCACTTTAAATCAAGTTTCCGAATTTAGTATGAAGAGCAAATGTAAATAAAGATTACTTGTTTACAGTAGATTTCATAACAAAAATAAAATGTATGTGATAAAAAGCATAATTGAATATATCAAAGTTGACTAAATCAAATTTATGTCTCATAACTATACACATATTAATCGCTCAAAATGAAAGGGTAGACTTCTAGTCTATATATATATATATATATATATATATATATATATATATATATATATGGGATCTAAAATCAGAAGGAGAGCGAGAAATCAAGTTCGGGGGAAAGAAAAGGAAGGTGGCAACTATGATTGTTATTGTTAAAATTTTAAGAACAATACATATAGGTAGATAAAAAAAATATGAGTTGAGAAGTACTTCAAAATTCAATCCTTAATGTATTTTGATGATTAGATATAAATGTGGAAGTTTTAAAATGTTTGCTTAGGATTGCTAAAAAATCATAAGTCTAAGTTAAACCCCATTTGTGAAAAAGAAGAAGCCCTACAAATGGCAATTGAAAATCTGACAACTTTGACTTTTTAGACTGAAGTCCAACAATGATTAAAATGGATAAGGTAAAGACTCAATATATTTAGAAGAATAATTATTCATTGTTGAGAGTGTATCACTGCATATTTAAAAGTGAACACCAAGTTTTCAAATGTTATAATTTTTAAAAAAAACTTTATAGATTATAAAACTATATTGAAGCTAAGAACACAAATAAGGTATGTTTTGAAATACAAGCATTAGAGATGTCTTATAAACATGTTTGAAGTAGAAATTTGCATAAATATCATGTTGGATTTCGAGAAAACACATTAAAGTAAATTAAAATGTCTAAATGAGAAAGTTGTTAAAAGTGTCAAAACAAAAGTGTTTTGAAGATTCGATGAAACTTTTTCATATAATATGAACTTCAATGTCAGATGTTTAAGTTTTATAGCATAGAGTTTAAAAACTTTTATAAAAGAAAATGTTTCTAAGTTTTTTGAAAACGTGTCAAAATGGTAAGCAAGGTTTAAAATTGTTTATATGCCCTTAAAAGCACATCTATCCATTGAAATGGATTTCAAATAAAATTGAAATAGCAAGTTTAAAACCAATAATGGTTAAATTGAGTTTTGAAGAAAAGAGTAAAGTTAAAGCAAGTTGTAAAAAGATTTTTAGCGAGAATATGACTTAAATTGTTAGGAAAGGTCTAGTAAGTTGTATGAAGTGTTTATAAAGTATTTTATTGATTATAAATAAAACCGATGAAACAAAATAACTTTTCTATGGAAGATTAAGAAGTAAGGAATAAGTAGATTAGTGTACTTGATCATACCTAAATACTAAGGCGTGTATAAGGCAAGTACCAATGTCTTTTCCCCAAAATAAAGGACAAGAAAAATTGTTTGTAAAACGTTTTATGGTGTCAATGCAGTTTCGCAACCTTTTATAAAGATCAAAGGGTGTCCTATGTTAAGTTGTAAGCTCAAGGTGGAAACAACCTAAAGTTAAATCGTAGCATAGAAAGATGGTCTCAGATATTAGTGATAATGGGCTAAAACTTCGTGTCTCCTCGTGAGTCGAATTGGGAATGCTCTCCAATGGTATCTGAGTGACTACTCGTGGTGACTCGTCTACCTTCTAACACGATGCTACAACTCTCATCCATGTCGATATCAGAACGCTTTTCCTATTTGTAGCTCTAGTACAAATACGAGTAAAAGGGGAATTGAGGAATAATTGGTATGGGTTTCGACTTAAGATTATTACTAGTGTGTATCTAGCTACTAACCTTAATTCAGTACTAAGTTGATTGCTTTTAGAGTGGTTAGTGATATAACCTAAGTGGTTAACCTAGCACTTGATAAGGGATAAGAATATTTCTAAATAAGACATTGTGGTAAAAGTGCACTTAGCTTCTAAGTGTACCTAGATGAATGCCAATAATATGCAATACCCATACGCACACCGAAAAACTTTGTTTTTCAAAAGATCAAGCTGAAAATCGTTTTGAACATAATTCTACTATAACCGTTTCAAGCCTCGTATTAAGTTTCCTTATTTAAGCATAGTTGGCTAGGTTATACTTAATTAAAGTCCAATAATGCATACTCGAATTAGTTATACCAGTAGTATGTTCAGTATTTTAAAAACTTTTTGAAATTTTTTGGCTATAGTTGTGGTTCTCCAAAGGAAAATCCGTATTCTCTATAACCTTCGGCTCTGATACCATTTATGTCACACCCCGCTAAAGCGGAAACACGAGGTGTGGCAGTATAAAGGGTTTCATAGCAAAAGTTAAAAGACAACACCAACCATAGTATTAAAATTCATTACAAATTTACAATAGGTTTGAACAAATTTTAAAAGAAACTACAATGTAAATTGAAATACAGCACATACGAATGCTCCTAACAGTGATATGTCCCTAAGTCACTTACTTGATGATTCTTGAAAAAGCATGTAAAACAAGCGTCAACTATAAAAAATAGTTGGTGAGTACTCACAGATAAACAAAATAATATTGGTTCCATGAATTGAAATCAAAGTTTTGATAAAAGTTTCCAATAATAAAAGTATATTGTTAAAATGAGTAAATAGGTTTGTAAAAACAAAGTTCTTTGTTATCATGAGAGATAAAGTATGTTGCCCAAATGAGATGCAACGTTCATATTCTCATGGAAGATAAAGTTCGATACTCAAACGAGTAAAAAAGTTTCATTGCTAAAATGAGCAATCAATTTCGTTGCTACAAGGAGCAAATAATTTCATTGCTAAAACATGTATATAAATTTCCAGTAATTAAAGTTTTTTGTTATAAAGAGATACAAAGTTTATTGCTATAATAAGTATAAAAGTTTCATTTCTAAAATAAGTATACAAGTGTCGTTGCTAACATGAGAATACAATTTTTGTAGCTAAAATGCAATGTACGATTCGTATGTGCATCAAGTTTCCATTCATGAGTTCACAACCCAAGCCTAATGACCGAATCGTGCCCTATTGACTACTATGTGTATCGCAAACATAGTGAATAAAATGGTAAAATACACTCAAGCGAATCGTGCGAGTGAGGAGTTTTCTACCTCCTGATAGCGCTATCCATAATAACCATAGGCTCAAAAGAGTTAATGAGTTATGTCTAGAGATTCTAGGGACTTAACAGCGATACAGTCCTCATGAACTAAAGTAACATACACATACATATGAAATATAGCAACCAAGTTTCATACTAGTTAAAATAAATAGAATGAACATAAATATTTTAGGACATGCTTTTCCACCCCAAAACATTTAGAAACCGAAAATAAGGGACTGGTGAATACTCATATATGTATTGAGATGATGCAAATGGTGCCTTAAACTACGCTCCACTCGTACCACTATCATTTTCCTTGAAGAACAACCCTAGATGATGAAGATTTAGAGTTTAAGGTGTGTTTTTGGCTTCATTTTCTGGAAATATTTTGTGTTTATAGAGAGAGGAAGAGATAAAATGGTGTTGGGAATTGAAGAGTGAGAGAGAGAGAGAGAGAGAGAACTGAAGAAGATGGTTGAGTGTAAGAATTATTTTAAATGATTTCTAATTTGGAAAAAGAGATAGTGGGAGAGATAGAACGAAATTTAGGGGATGAGAGAGGGTTTCCCTCTCATCCATTTTTATAAATTTCATATCTTTTTATAAAATTATGAAATTTTTATAAAATATGCACCTTAACTTATATATTATTCATAAAACCTTGATTTTTAACTTATAAATTAGGGGTAAATGTTAATGTATTAAATTTAATTTTCCTAGAATGAATTTTCATAATTTTAATTATTATAAGATAATATTATAAGGTTCATAATTATTTTTATAGAATTTTTAAGGTTAAAGTTTATAAATTTGGGATTTTATGGCGCTTAGGGTTTTGGAGTTTAATACATCTTTGGATATCAAAATAAATTGAATATTTGAGACTTCAAATTACCTTTGTGTTTCCTAACTCTTATTCAAGTTAGAAATAATGTTTGTAATTTATTTTTATCGGTTTATTGGCATTCTATGTAGTGATTCTGAGATTCAAGCGAGATTGAGGAATCAAGTATACTAGTCCTAGTTTTCAACTTTAAGTTAAGTTCCTACGAGACTCGAACCTAATTTATACCACTAGGTCAAGTGCATGATGTGTCTACATGATTCATGCAAAGATGTTCAAGTCAAAGAATGACCCGAATATGGATAGTCATTACAGTTAATTAGTTGTAGAATTTACATACCAATGTGAAATCTAAGTACACTATCCTTCCATTCTACTTGTTTCCAAGTTTCTTGTAGATTATAACTTAGATTCTAGTTACTATGTCTAGTATGTGTCGTGCCTATATGTGCAACTAAGTTTAGTCAAATCTGGAACTGACTCGAATTTTAAAGGTTGTCACATAGAAAATTGTCAGGAAAGGCTAAAGCATATGAAATAAAAGCAGCTAATTCACTTTGATTAGTTTCACCAAAAACACCCTTCAATATACTTAGCCTCTGAAACATATAAAAAATAGAGTTATTAAAAATATACCATATAATTATATAAATAATGAAAAATGAAAAATAGTTACCTTTATTGCTTAACCATGTCTGAGAAGCACCAAAAAAAGCCTCAGATACTTGAGATCCATCATGACTTTTTAGAGACTTATATATAATCTCATCAGTTCCCTACATCAAAAAACAAAAAAAAATGTAATAAGAACTTTTCAACTGAATAAAAAAAATGGTTATTTATAATACTAACCATGAATGAGCTAACAAAAGCATGGGAATGTGTTCCACGAAGTGGTATTCCAAATTTTTTTCTAGCTGCACAATTGCTAACATTTCACAATAAAAAAATATAAGCTAAAATTCTACATTGTTATTTGTTATATATTAATATATATAAATAATTTGACCATAATTAATATGGTCAACAGGATTAAATGATCAATCACCTTGTTGCATCAAATCCTTCCATGTAGCTATATCTTGATGCCCCTATACCACCATATGGGCCTACATATAAAAGAAACAAGCACTTCTGTAAAAAAAAAAGAGGGGTAAAATGGTAATCCCATTTGCTTAGAAGGTGACGAATCCGATTTCGAAGATTCATAAGTGGATCCACCATCTTGGCCAACATGGAAGCATTTGAATCCTATATCACCACCAAGAGAAGTTAACAACTAAAAAGTAAAAGATATAATCTAACAAACAAAAAAATGAGATAGAACATAAGACCTTGTAGAAATTTTAAGAATTGTTTGGTAGATGAGATGACATTGATTTCCGATCATGCTCCAAGGAAAGGCATAGTACATATTCTGGAATAAGCTTGGAGTCAAAATTCCAACATAATAAGCCCTCCATATCTGAAAATAATAATAATAATAATAATAATAATAATAATAGGAGATTTGTAATGTTGTATTTTAAGAATTTCAAAATCATTATTTGTTTAAGAATTTCAAAAACCCTAGGAATGATTCACACTTTGAAAAGCACCTAAATCAAGCAAGGATTATTCAATAACACTCAATACAACAACAATTAGACTAAGATTTAAGAACCATCTTAATCAAAAACCCCCCAAAGATCAATCAGAAGAAGTTAAAACCTTTTCTCCTAGCACCTAAATTAATCAGTCAATTGAGTAAAATCAGATCAAGCTCATTAGATGCGAAATTTGTTTCTACAATCGATACATGCAACAACAACAAAAAAAAGTCTCCAAAAACACAAAAAATAATCGAACCCCAATAAAAACTCGAAAATTGGAATGTTTACCATCCCCTTTCGCATGCAATGATCCAGCACAATCCATACTGAAAACTCTGGTTATCCCCCTATAAATATCTTCGGCGAGTAAAGTTATATCGAAATTGGTATAGTTTCCTAAGAAAAAAAATAAGAAGATCCCATAAACGATTTTATTCAAAATCTCAAGAATAGTTGGGCCTACGATAAAGAATCTATACATTAAAAACTAATGAAGGATTATTGAATAAAAGGAGACATATTAGGAGGAAAAAGTTAAACCTTCACACAAGAGATGAGAGAAATCAAAACCAAAAACCAATTACCTTTTGAACATCATTTAGGGATTCCCAACCTATGTTTCAGCCGGTTGAGTTGTCTACTTCTTTGTAAGATCGAAAAATGTTAGATGAGATGGAGGTGGGATTAGAAGCAAATCTAAGGGATTGAACCCACCGTCGCTCGTAAGCGGAGATCCCAAGGCGAGGAATCCCCGACCCTCCATGAACAAACTGCAAAACTTTTTCGTCTAAAGTAAGTCGTGAAACTCCATCATGAGCACGGTTGGGAATCGATAATCTGACGTTGCAGAAGGGATATAGCGGTGTAGGTGCTGAAGGGTCACATAAAATGGAGGTTGGGGTGACTCCGTTGAGACGATGATCGTTATCATTGTCTTCGCGAGGCATTTGATCACGAAAGCAAGGGCAATTCTTGTATGAAGACGAAGGTCCTTGGGTGAAATCTCGCATTAAAACACGTGTTTCATTAAAAAATTATAAAGCGACACAATTAGATGACACACATTTTAAGAAAGGCACCCTCTGCATTTCCTTTTTGCTTTTCTGACACTAATTTTAGGGCACACACAAATGCATGTCCTCTATCCTTCAAATTTTGCAAAATTGACATTATTTTTTAGGGCACGCACAAATGCGCGTCCTCTATCAATGAGTGTCATTGTTTGCGCGTCATTAAAGGGCTGTTTTCTAGTAGTGAACCAGGAAGTTTAGAAGAATTTATGTGTGTTTGGGTCCACTGAAGAAAGGTTTCAAGTCATGCCTTAGGGACTTATTAGGTTTTGATGGTGCCTTCATGAAAGGACCATTCCCTGGGCAGGTACTTTCAGTAGTTGGTCTTGATTCCAATAATGGAATTTACCCATTAGCGTATGGGATTGTTGAGTCTGAAAACACATAAAGCTAGAAGTGGTTTTTAGAAAACCTTGGGGATCACTTGGACCTTGGAAGAAACTCAAATTTTACTTTCATAAGTGACAGGCAAAAGGTAAAGAAAATTTATACATTTGGTCATTTAAGATGTGTGGTTTTTAATTAACTCTAATTATTTTCAATTGATTCATGTGGGGTTTACAACGTGCAGTTGATTAGTTGTTTCCCAATGTTGAGCATAGATATTGTATCAGACATATTCATGACAATATGAGGAAGAGGTGGAGACAAACAGAGTATAGGGACCACTTATGGAAGTATGCATCAGCTACCACCATTCCTGAGTTTTAACATTTGGTGAAGGAGTTTAGTCAGTATGATAAGGAGGCATGTGAATGGTTGAAGCAAATTCCTCTTGCACATAGGGCAAGGAGTCATTTTTCAGGTAATTCAATATATTCAAATTTGGTCCTTATGTCTTTAACTTAGTGAACTTTTTTACTTGTATGTTAATTGTATTAACTGGTTTTTAATGGTAATGTACAACAGGAAGAGCAGTTTCTGATGTCTTGATATCAAATATATGTGAAGTGTTTAATGGGAAGATAGACAAAGGAAGGGATAAACCTGTCAATGGATGTTTAGAATACATAAGGGAGTATCTAATGAAGAGGATATGTAATGTCATGAAGGAAATGAAAAAGGCTAAAGGTCCATTAACACCCACAGCAACAGACATCCTAGTTGCAAGAAAAACAGTTGCTTCACAATACATTACTGTTGGGTTCTGTATACTACAACATCCTATGGTGCACATACAACCCTAAAAGCTTTGGATCTATGTTTTCTCTAATTATACATGCATATTGTTTCCAAATCTTTAAGCCTACAACTAGCATACAAATAACATATGTATAATAAGACAAGTTTTAGACATACCTCTTGATGTTGTTGATGTTGCTAGGAAGACTTTGGCCTTTAAGAACTTAGTGCCCCAAATGTTGCACCTCAAATGGAATCACAACTCACCTAGGACATAGGTGACTCTTGAGAGAGAATTTCCATGCACTAAAAACACCTCCATGAACTCCAAGAACTAGAAGTATACATTTTTAGGTTATGGAGCTTATATTTATATGTAGGATTCCAAGAGTCATGGGTATAACCCAAATCCATACTCATGGGTTTTATGATCCATGGTTCATGTGGCCCAACTCTTTATGTATCCATACATAAACTTAGTCCAACATGGATCATACGCCCAACACATATAAATATAACTAATTACCATAATTAGTCCCCATAGATTTAATTAGTCTCTTTTGATCACTAAATTAATTCTTGATCAATACTAATTAAAACATATGATTTCATATTAATATATTATAACTTATAATATATTAATAAATCATATATATATAATCTTCTCTCAAGAATCCATCCTAACAAATTGTCCTGGTGATATGCAACCCAAATGGACCATGCTACTCTCTGGTCAAGTACATACCAATTATAGTTATGGGCTTAGACACTTAATCCAACAATTGCTAGGTGGAATGGGGGAGACAAGTATCAAGTCACAAGAGCTTTACAGTATCAACAGGTGGTGGATGTTAAGAACCGAACATGCACTTGCAGAAAATGGAAATTAACTGGAATTCCATGCAAACATGTAATTGCAACTCTGAATGAAATGAGTAAAGACCCAGAGGCTGAGCTTGACATTTACAAATGGGTTCACAAGGTGTATTTTCTAGATACATGGAAAAAAGCTTATTCATTTAAGGTGGAGCCAATTAAGGGGAGATCCATGTGGCCCAAGAGTGAATGTCCCACAAAGCTAATCCCTCCTCCACATCGCACTCGGGTGGAAGGCCTAAGAAAAAAAAAAGACAAAGTGAGGGTGAAAGTTAAGCAAAAAGCAGAGGGCAAGTCAAGGTGATGGAAAGAATGCTACACAAGAAGGAGGTTCCCAAAGATCTGATGTGTTATGAGCATTCTAGCACCCCTAAGTGTACATGCAACCCTAGAAAACCTTGAATCTATGTTTGTCTAAAATACATGCAAAATATGATTCCCAAGGTTCATAATCCTATCTAGCATACATGGGGAACTTTTAATCTAAAAGATGGCTTGAATTACATACCTTGTAGTTGATTTGATTCCTTAAAAACCTTTAGAGCCTAGCACCCCAAGCATGATGCCTCAAATACTTCACACAACACCAAATGCTTTTGGAGTAAACTTGAGAGAAATAAGAACACTTCTATTTTCGGCCTTGCCCTCTTGTATTCCTAGAGTAGCCGAAAATGGGGAGTATGATGCTATTTATATAGTGTGTTACAATTAGGGTTACACCATGTAAACCCTAATGTAACATGACTCTTCATTTCCATGACCCATGGGTTTAAACTCCGTGGAGCATCATATGGGTGTTAGCCCAACTTGATAATCCATGGAGCCTTTAGCCCACTATACAAGTTATGGATGATTTACATAATCAACCCATATATTTAATTAGTTATCTTTTGATCACTTAATTAATTCTTGATCAATACTAATTAAATAATATTATTAATATATTAGAACTCATAATATATTAATAAACCATAAGTGTTATTTCTCTCATTTTAGTCTATCCAAATGCATGATGCCATGCAACCCAAATGGACCATGCCAACTGGGTCAAGTACATACCAAAAATAGTTATGGACTTAGACACCTTATCCTACAAGACCAACAATTGATTGGGTGCAGAAGCTATCAAGGAAGCATATCAGTGTTACATGTAGCAAATACAAGAACAAGGGACACAACTCTAGGACCTGTAAAGGGCAAGGTGGGCATCAGTCCAAGAAGTAATGTATCATGCATACATGGGGTTTTCTGCGATTTTGGTTGGTTATGAAAACTTGGTTGTTATGTTTAGGCTATGTTATTGAAAATTTTTGGTTGGTTGTTATGAAAACTTGGTTGTTATGAAAACTTGGTTGTTATCTTAGGTATGGTAATGTGTCCCTGGTAATGTTTAGAATCTTTGGTTGTTATTTTTAGAAACTTTGGTTGTTATGTTACAAATCTTAATGAAATGTGCATTTTGGTTATGTATAATCTTAATGAAATGCACATTTATACCATTTCTATTGATATGTTAATTCTGATACATTCATACCATTTTGGTAATACATTCATCACACTTATATCATAAATTTGTACATATATCATTAACATCATAAGTCACTACAAACATGATCACATAAAATTACAACAAAATGACCAAAACACCCTTCACAGTATACCCTTACACAAACCAAATACAGAAGAAGACAATCACAAAAAAACCAACTTCTAAACAAGTACATTTTCAGCTTCAAATTGTCATCCTTCAATGCTTTACAATTTGCCACCAACATGTTGTTCCTGCATATCAGTCCATTGCATTGATCCTATAACATGTTCACACTTCTAACCAACTCATTGCACCATTACTACACTGAATTCAAATTTCTTAGCAGACCAGGTATGATGGCTTTAGAGCTAGCACACATTGGGGGATCAAGCCACCCGATAAAAACCACAAACGGAATCATTCATAGGGCATGCAAAAAGTCTCCTTCCTGGATTCAGAGGGGTCCAAGATGTTTTCACCACAACAACTTTTCCACAAAAACATAGAACCATTGTTGTTGTAGCAGAGCTCAAGAAGAAGAAGGGTAGAAAAAAAGAGACGTTGGGGAAGAAGATCGCGGGCAGTGGGGATATTTAAGGTCAATTAAGCCAAAAAACGGTATATGCAAAAATGGTCCCTTACATATGAAATGACGAATTTACCCTCACGTGTGAGGCACATGAGAGGGCTTAACAGATCCTATTTAACGGGAGTTAAGTCTAGAGACCAAAAACACATACAAATCATTCCAAAATGACCATAGATCCAAAAAACTCGGGGTTTGGACTAAAACCCTAAAAATTTGCATACCATAAGGACTATTTTTGCAATTTTGTCTTCTTTGTTTCCTGTTTCCATAAATCGTAATTCGTAAGTCAAGTTTAGTATTATTTTCATTTAGCCCAAAATTTCTAATTTCTTTATTAATTTACACCGCATATAAAAGAGACGTTATATATGGATCAAGTTGTTTGAAAATATCAAATATTATTGTCAACAAGAAAAAACTAATAATAAATAAACAGTCGAAGACAATAACACATACTATTAACAAGATGCATCGGAATCACATCTTTTAATCATACCATATCCCCCAACTCCAAAACTGATTCCATCCACCCATTCATTTTATTTCCAGTCTCATTTCTGAATCTTTACACTGGAATCATGATTTCCAACTCTTTGAGCTTCCATCTCCATCATCGTCCCTACCACCATGATCATCGACATACCCTCTCAAAACAAAACCTCAATTCCCTTCCCTTTTCCCTTCCCCTTCCCCTTTCCAATGTATTCAATTCAATTCCAACCATCAAATCACCACTTTCCCTCCACAGAAAACCCCTCCTCTTCCGACCCATGTCATCCACTCTACCCGATTCCATTCCGGACTTCCAACCCGACCCAACTCTCATAAACGACGATCTCGCCCCAACGCCGGCGTCCCAACGAACTTATTCCGGTTGGGAAATGGCCAGTTTATGGGTGGGTCTAGTGGTGGGTGTGCCGACGTATTACCTCGCCGGCAGCCTTGTGGATCTCGGAATGTCTTGGTGGCAAGGAATATTGACGGTGGTTACAGCGAATATAATCACAGTTGTCGCTTTGGGATTAACCGGTCATCCAGGGACTAAGTACGGGATTCCGTTTCCGGTGCTTGCTAGATCGGCGTTCGGAATCCATGGTGCACATATTCCAACTCTACTTAGAGGTTTAGTAGCTTGTGGGTGGTATGGAATCGAGACATGGATCGGAGGTGAAGCAATCTTCTTACTCTTGCCCAAATCCATCAAGAATTCATCGCTTTCCAATTCCATTCCATGGCTCGGAACTTCCCCAATCGAGTTCGCTTGTTTTTTGGTCTTCTGGGTTGCGCAATTAGTGGTTGTAATCAAAGGAATGGATGGAATCAGGGAACTTGAAAAATATTCTGCCCCAATTTTGATTATTCTCACTTCGGCTTTACTCATTTGGGCTTATGTCAACGCCGGCGGATTTGGTCAAGTTCTCTCCATGTCTTCACGCCTGTCGTCGTCGGAATTCTGGTCGCTTTTTTTCCCGTCGTTGACTGCAAACGTAAGCTTTTGGGCGACATTAGCACTTAACATCCCTGATTTCACTCGTTACGCCAAGAGCCAAAAGGATCAAATCATCGGTCAAGCTGGACTACCGATTCTCATGGGTGCATTCACGTTCGTCGGTTTAGCAGTGACGGCATCGACGCAAGTCATCTTCGGACGTGTAATCTCGAACCCGATTGAATTATTGGGAAAAATCGGTGGGATTTCAACCATGATTCTCTCCATCATCGGAATCACGCTAGCCACCATCACAACCAACATTGCTGCCAACGTCGTAGCTCCGGCGAACGCCCTCGTGAACCTAAGTCCATCGTTGTTCACTTTCCGGCGAGGTGCGCTGTTGACTGCGTTGCTTGGAATTGCGTTCCAACCATGGCGACTTCTTCAATCGAGTGAAAGCTTTGTGTACACTTGGCTTGTGGGTTACTCTGCGTTAATGGGGCCGATTACAGGGATCATGTTGGCCGATTATTATCTCATCAAGAGCCGGAATCTTCAAATTAACGACTTGTATACGTTGAATCCTGTTGGGAATTACTTTTACTATAATGGGTACAATTTGGGAGCAATTGCAGCTCTCGTAATCGGGATTCTACCGGTGATTCCCGGGTTCTTGGAGAAGATAGGAGTCTTGAAGTCAATTCCGGAGTTGTTAGTGATGATTTACAACAATGCTTGGTTTTTTGGGTTTTTTTCATCTGGTGTTGTTTACTGGGCTTTTTCAGGTTTGAAAGCAACAAAACAGATGTCAGATCCCTTTTTGCCCAGTACAAATTAAATTTTTTTTATAATTTATTTATGTATATTTTCTTTTAAATTAATATAGAAACCAATAATCATCTTGAAACACAAAATGCATAGAAATAGAAGAGACTGATGTTACAATGATTTGTACATTATGTATTAAAAATAGTATTAAAAACTTGTAAATCTTTCAAATACGTGTCTAGTGTTTGTTTAGGTTGTAAGGTATACATACCAGACTCATGGGGTGGTGCGGAGTTTACAAATAGCTACTGATGCATACATCATGACGTGGCGTGGTCGGATATACCTATGTTACTGTTATTTTCTTACAAAAAGTGTCCATATAATTGAATGTATTATGATTCAAAAAGCTTTCGGGTATAAGGTATAATTCAAGCGTTTACAATTCAAATATTAGTAGTATTTTCTCATAAAAAGTTTTCATGTAGTTAAAGAATTTACAATTCAAATATAAAAATTGAAAAAATGGGTTATGTCGGAACAATAGTAATTATAATATGATTTTTTTTCTTTGATAACAATGCTTGAAATTTTATAAAAGTGTGAACAAAGCATTTCCATCTTTAATCCATTCTTTTGTATTTGGAATTTAATAGTTGAAGAAATGAGTTATCGCATCAATAGTAATTGTTATATGATTTTTTTTTTTTTTTTGATAATAATGATTGAAATTTGGTAAAAGTTTGAACAAAGTCTTTCCAACTTTAAGCCATTCTTTTGTATGACTTAATGGAAGTATTTGAGACGCAAGAACAAGAGCCTAAATTCATTTTTTTATTTTTTTATTTTTTTATTTTTTATTATTATTTTTTTTTTTTGCCAATGTCTCTCTGGACGCCTTCTCTCTCTAAGTGTTTCTTTAGGGTTTTCTTTACTAAAATAAGACACAAAGCTCTTCAAGGTATACTCACGAAGAATAAACAAGATTATGTCTCTCCCAAATATATTGGCTCTAAAGTCAAATTTTTATATGCAAATTCTGTTCTTGGACTTGGAGGTTTTTGCGGTGTTTTCTATTATGATTTTTTTTTATCTAATACTTGATACTAATGTTTAGGAATGATAATTTATTGTCTATTTTTATCTATATCTTAGGGAGGAGGGAGTTATTCCTTCCGAATTCACTGAACTCACTGCCACATCAGTTTTCCTCTTTCATTTTTCTTCATCTTTTCCAACCCACAACATACATAAATCTTATATTTTTCAACACACTCAACCCATTGAATTAAAAAAAATACAAAACAATCATGGTAAAATCTTAAGTAGCAATAGAATTATCGTCGATACCACTCTCTCTCCAGCAGATTATTTAGTTGGTTTCACTATCTCACTTCATCGTTTCTCTCTACTTTCTCTCTCTCATTTTCTCTAGTACCATGTGTTTTAAAACTTGTACTTTAGTTGTTTTATATTTTTAATTGAGTGGGTTGAGTGTGTTGAGAACGATAGGATTTCCGTATGCTGTGGGTTAGGAAAGATGAAGAAAAATAAGAGACAAACATTAATGTGACAGTAGGTTCAGTGGGTTGGGAGGAATGACTTCCTCCTCCCTTATAAATAAGGTCAATCAAATAAATATTATTTAAGATAAACCATCTATCTTGAATCATATTCATTTAAAAATCTCAAACTCTTCAGTTTATGTTATTTGAATAATTATTTAATTGAGATATTTTGGCTATATAACAAACACTTCCTTCTATTCTTTTTACGTTTTCTTTATATCTACATATCTATCATCTATTAGATCGCATGGTGTGGGTGACAGGTTTCCCTCACTTTTTTCATGTCACGTCATCATTTCCCTCATTTTCTTTTCTCTCGTTAAAACCCAAGGAAGGTGTGAGAAAACTACCCTCACTATTTTTTTATTTTTAAAAAAAAATATATTTCATACATATATAATACTCATTTTGTAGTGTATTTAAAACCATGAATTTTGATATATTTTTTATATTTTTTAATAGGTATATAATTTTATAAATATTAAAAAAGATATATATAAAAAAAAAAAAAATTGGCCAATAGAAATAGGAAGAGAGTGCGGGACCCCCTCCTCCGCACCTCCTTCCAGCAGGCAATGTTTTAAAAACCGCTTTGAACGGCCGATCGAACCGGTTGGACCGGGAACCGGGAGAGGGAGCGGTTCAACTATCACCGGTTTTACATTGATTTCTGAACATGATTGAACCGGCCAATTTTTTGAAAAAACCAGTTGAACCGGTCAAAATAAACCAGTTGAACCGTTTAAACCAAATAAAAACACATGAAAAATAACCATTTACATAATAAACTTTGAAGATTTTTTTCAAATCTATTTAGTTTTCTTTAAATAAAAACATATGGTAAATATTATAAATTCTTTTGATGTGTTTTTATTCATCAAAAACTATATTTCGTTTCGGTATTATACTTTATTTTTTTTTTTTGACATATATGGATTGATGTAAAACACTAAAACTTATGGTTATGTGTTATTTTAATGTATTTGAATTCATCTACAACTTATTTTGATGTGTATTTTTAATGTTTGAACTTGTAAACATTAAATTCATAATTTCTATATGTACGTATGTGTAGGAAAATAGAAAAAATATGAAAAATATAAAAACCGGTTCACCTGGCGGTCGAACCGGTTAAACCGGTTGAACCGGAAACCGGTCACCATACCGGTTCAATTAAAAAACCGGTTTTTAAAATATTGCCCGCAGGTTGTTCCCCTCACTGACAGTGCGGTGTTCCGCTGAGAGGGAAGCCCTCCCGCACCTGTTTCCCGCTCCGCTCCACATAGCCTTATTATCATATTATCATATCATACTATACTAATAAAGAAGACATTTTTCTAATTACCTCATGCATTTAAAACCGTTAAACAAATTTTCAAACACCTAATGCATTTAAAACTCCCACACCTTTTCACCTTCAAGGTAATTGATCTTACATCAACACACTTTATATAACTAAGATGTTGAGGCTACGAATGAAACTACAGATGGTGAAAACTCTCTGTCTTTTCATATTCTCTAATGACTTTCCATATAAATCTTAATGATCGTAAGTAATTGCTTAAACATCAAACCCAAAACAAGCTATATAATAAACATGTGACTTTGGATGTATTTCCTCCAAATGCATCAACTTGAAAGAATGCAAAGTGACAGGAACAAATGTATTGAATTTATGTCATCCTCAACAGGTATCTGATGCAATTAATTGATCGTATTCGAAGCGGATGAACTCGGTGATATACCAATTCATTCTACAAAGAATAATAGAATATAATTTGATTAGATATTATTTTTTGATATATATGCAGGTATTTACTCCAAGTGCAGCAACTTGAAGATTTTTTCTTTAAAAAGAAGTAAAATTTCATGAACGAAAGTTGAATTTATGTCATCCTTGATAGGTATGTAATGCAATTTATTGATTGAAAAACATAATCCAGAGACATTAAGGTTTAGAGTTTACACGGTGGCAGGGAATTGAAGTAGGCGATGGCTGCCAGAAATTACCTCGATCGTCCACACAACCGATGACATATCCCATACTAAACCATTCACAATTAGACCGAAATGCAAAAATGAAAGACAATAAAAGATGTTTCGGGTTTACAACGCCATTAATCTAACAAATTCGACCATCGTCTTTAGTCCAACGGAGGTTGAGAGACTTGAGGGATTGTCGGATACACGGATAGAGAAAATTCAAGAAAGAGAATTGAGAAAATGAAGGGTCAAACGTCTAATGTTCTCAATGCTCTCACAACTCACAAGTCAGAAATTAATTCACACACAAATCGATTAATTTTATTAGGAAAGTAGGAAAGGAAATTTACGTTTTATGATTTTAGCCATTTAGGAAACCCGGAAGGAATTAAATGGAAATTAATAAAAGTCTTAAGACTCGCGATTAAAATCAAAAAATGATATGTGTATGGTTTTATTACGGAAAGTGATTTGTACAAAACATTTTTTTCTCTATACACAACAAATTATGTTTTATAGGATTGTATTGTATAACATTTTAAAGTACGAACTCTTGTTATTTTACGTCATAGATTAATTTTTATTTTTTATAGTTTCTGAGAAAGCAAGAAGGTTTTTAATTTTTCTATTATAAATCGTTTGACTAAACTGTACAAATGGTCCTTATGGTTTGTTGAAAACTGCCACTTTGGTCCAAAAAGGTTTGGACTAGCACCAGTGGTCCAAAACTTTCACTTTGTTGCGGTTTTGGTCCAATCTATTCTATTTTTTTTTCAAAATGATGGATTTACCCATGTTAATATGATTTTATCTTTTTTCTTATTTGTTTTTTTGACTTTTAGATTTAAAAAAAATCAAGAAAATAAATTTCTCTCTCTCTCTCTCTCTCTCTCTCTCTCTCAAGTCGTCGTCTGCCTCCCACTTCTAAAACCTCAACACCATTAATCTTCTTTGGTTTTAGTGTGTGCGTGTGTATGAAAATCAAAAGAAATTTGGCCTCAAACCATGAATATGTTCATCTCATCCCTCTTGCATCTGAACTTCAGCGTCTCCCCACTCCGCCACCATCACCTTCGTTCATCAAGTTGGAGATGTTCATAGCGACATTTGATTCAAATCCCTCGTGTTACTGATTCAAATCCACCGACGAACTGCGCTTCTTCATCTGCTACTCCCTCAGACATAGATCTAGGATGTTCATGGCGGCTTGGGTTTCATGGACGTCATTGTCGGAGATAGACGAAGCCACCGCCGCCTCTACAAACTCTAGCAAACTTAGATCTGGTGACGAACAAATCCACTGGTGGAGAAGATGATGGGTTGTAGGCTGTGATGGAGGGATAAGGGTGGATAAGATGATGAGTGGTGTTTAGTTGTGTCTGACAGTAGTATATTAGGGTTTGCAGAGCCGTTGCCATTGATTTGGCTAAAAATGGTGGGATTAGGGTTGATTTGGTTCAGAGTTCGAGTTCTTCATGTAGCTGAGATCTCGTCGCTGTTTTTTCCGGTGCTTCCACCTTTACGACGAGCTCGAATTGGCTGTAAATTGATTTTAATGGCGAATTGAAGCTGATTGGGTTTTGTATTCAGGTTATACCGATCTTTCTTACAATCAGATTTCAATGGAGAACCCAAATGTTGTCCAGTGGATCTTGTTAAATGGGTAATGTTTCTTGATCTATCCCATACACACAAATCGATTACATATTTGTTTTCTGTTTTTTAGTTCTAGAAATAATTTTGAAGAACATATGATTTCATATTCGTTTTCTGGGTTTTTGTGGTGCTTCACATTCAATTTTAAGATTTTTGGTTTATTTAATTCTAGAAATGTTTCAGATTTATGAGTTTGTTTGTTTTGTATGTATATATTTTTTTTTAAACTTTAGAATTATAGTGTGTTTTGAGAGAGAGAGAGAGAGAGAGAGAGAGAGAGAGAGAGAGAGAGAGAGATAGAGAGAGAGAGAGAGAGATTAATTTTTTAATCATAAAAATATTTAAATAAATAATAAAAATTGAAAAAACAAAAAACAAGGGTAAAATCGTCATTACAAAAAAGTTTAAAATAAATTGGACCAAACTCGTAACAAAATGAAAACTTTGGACTTCTGATGCTAGTCCAAACCTTTTTAAACCTAAGTGACAATTTTCATCTAATCACAGAAACCATTTGTGCAGTTTAGTCAAATCTTTTTCATTAGTATTGATGGAAAAAGAATCAATAAACTGTTTTGTTTTTTATAAGGTTATTCAAATTAGTTTTAAATAATCGAACAAATAATTATTTATTGAAACTTATTATATGTGTAATGTAATTTATGTACTCATATTATCAATTTAAATGTTTGCAAATAACAAACAAATGTTCAAGTAACTCAATTTTATTTCCATAACAATGTAATAGCAGATGGTATAACCAGAACTTATAATGTATGGTACTAAATTCTCATTCAAAAAATCTACTCTAATAAATGAAGGTTTTTTACCACATGTCATTTTCTCCTTCATCTGGACACATAACATTTTCTTGAATTTTTAAATTTTCTAATTTTCACTAGTCATTTTATTTTATTTTTTATTTTATTAAATTAAAATTTCACATTTAAGATGTAAGATAATATATATGTAAAGTATTTATTAGAAATGATTTATATATGTAATGTATTCAATACATTAAAGTCTCATTAGTTTTAATAATTCAAAATTTTTCTCATTTTTTATATAAATTCAAAATTTTCAAATTGTTAAAATTTTATATTTAATTTTTTTAAAAATAAACCCATGTAATACATGAGTCTCACACCTACTTTAAATATTATTCGGTAATTCGTATGTCATAATAATTAATAATAAACAACTTTTAAAAAAATGTATTATGATGAACTAGGATCTGGTATGATAAATTTATATCGTGTGGCTTTGTGGTTATGATTTTCTTTGACGTGAGGAGATGACTTGCATACTAAACCACAATATATAGGAACATATTTATAATTTATCTAATGAACTTACAATTTAAAGATATCGATAGAAAATAACTCTAAGATTAATAAGTTAAATGAAAAATACGTTTGTATGTCAACAATTTTACATTTATGCCGGCAATTTACATCTACCCACTACTAGAAACTTGACATTTAGCGACAGAATCAGCTAGGGATTCTATCCATAGCTAATCAATGATGACTTATCAAGGGATAAACGATGGAATGCACGAATATTTCGACCAACATACTTATATATTTTAGAGATGTATTAACGAGGGATCATCGACTGATTGCTAAGAATTTATCGACAAAAATATTTCATCGTTAATCTATCTCAAATTAAAACCTCTTAGCGAGCGAGGGAACAATGACGGATTGCTAAGAACAATTTTACATTTATGCTCGCAAAAAATTGACGCCTCATTTTTTCATTCCCAACTTTTCTTCTTTTCTCGTTCCCTCTTTTTATTTTCATTCCCGCCGATTTCTTTCCCAAAGCCCTAATTGACCCTATGTCGACTCAAATCCTTCTCACATCCTTTTTGTCTTTCCAATCCATTCGTCTCCATTCCTCACTGACTCATCGTTGCCCTGCCAGTGCCGTTCAATCGTATATTTTCTCTTCAGATCTCCTAGTATAACTGCTCAACAATATCCACATCCATCATAAACTCGAGAAAAGTAATCTGAATTAGTCTTCATCAACTTCCAATTCTGGTTTCAAGTAGTGTGTAAGCACCATTTCCATGTAGCTCTCTTACTTCTCTTTCATTTCTAGCTCAAATCACCACTCGTTTTTATAAGCTCTACTTTCCTTAACTCCTTAATTTTGGTTTTCCTAGGGTTTTCTCGTTGTTTATATACATATTTTGTTTTTCCTATTACAATTTAAAATCTTTTGTTTCTGGATGAATTTGTATGAGTTTTTATTTTTTTATTTTTAGTCGATGAGAAATTTTCATATTCATTATCATCTTAACTATAATTTCTACTTTCTGATAATCGTAATATTCTTGATTATATACATTAGCATATGGATTCATTTCTAGATTTGAACCAATATGCATTTGGTACCGTGTGTAGGTATTTGACAAGGGGCTCAAATGCAAAACGGCAACAATCATGAGTTCCATGGTATGTATTTTTGTTCCAATACTCTTCTTTTCTCTATTCTTATCTTCTTTGCAGAATCCATGTTTGACTTTTCGGTCAAGGAGATAGTAATTGAGTTAGAGATTTGTTCATGTCTATGATATCTAAAGAGTTAATATCCTAAATATAGTCCATAGAAAGAAGTTAGCATTCGAGTATCTGATTATATGAATAATATCTAATGTGACCGGTAGGAATTTGGTTCCGTGTTTCAGGATCTAATTATAAGTGCAGTTATAGATTTAAGCATTCATGTAGTGGACAGTGGAAGGAATTGTATTCGAGGAAAGGTATCAAAATGTTTATGTATTTTAAGCAACCGTTGTTATATAAAGTTATATATTGATGTTCCAAAGCGTCATAATATATGTGTCTTTGGTAATTTCTTACGGATTGCATCTTAGCTTGCCTCAACTAGTTTGCTAAAAAGATGTATTGTCATGCCTAATCAGGTCTTCTTTGTTTTCACACTTTATGTTGCTTCAAAATACAATGCCCATATAAAGGTACATATTCCTTTCTCCTGGTGAAATTAAATTTAATTTCTTTTAATCATGCATTGTAACTAATTGTTATATCCAAGCATACATAGTTAGGAGCAAGAAATCGAAAAGATGCTACACGATGGATAAATTCTTTCTAAGGATTATCTCATGAAAAGGTACAAATTGCTTAGCATTCAAAACACACAACCAAATTTCTATTGCTAATGACTAATTTGCACTAATCAATGTAGGTGAACCACAATCCAGGAAACTTTTTGGTTGTCATAGGTATGAACAACATTCGTATTCTAGGTGCTTTAAACAACTATCCTTAGCATAATCACTTGCGATGTGCAAGTCAAATTATTCTGGTATAATGTTTAATAAGAATGATGTTGATTCCATCCTCTTTTTAGCCTCAATCGTTGATCCTAGAACTGCTGACATATATGAACCATCATACTGGACAATCTTTGGTTGTCACAATAAACATTAGATAATGAAATGTATCTTCCATATGGCCAACTTAAATGCTTAAAATTATGTTTTTTTTTACTTCAGGTATCAGGCTATGTAAATAACCAATATATCAAAAAGATAATCATCAGGTTTGTAAAAAGATAATCCATGTTAAAAGGTGTTTTTTTATGTATTCTAAATAGGTAGTTATCCTGTTTTAGCAGTTTTTAGTGAGATGGAAAGAACCCTATAGGTCATTTCTATACACTTTTGTCAAGTTCCTTTCGTTTGGAGATAACAATATGGATCTTTTATTTTTGTAAGTTATTCTTTATCCTTTTGTATTTCATAACAGATGCCCCACCCCCCCTCCCCCTCTCAAAAAGCATTAAGAACTTGTGTTAAGTGTAAGTCATGATGAATAATTACAACTACAGACACATTAGTGGTAGTTATAAATTTAAAGGATATTATTGTAATTTTTCTGACAATCTTGTCCTTCTTTTTACAAGTGGAGGGTATGTGATCTTTCATGTAAATAAATAAAAAAAATATCCAGGTTAATGCATCATAATTCACATGCTTGGGGAGACGTATTGGTTTCTTCTTTACATAACTCTGTTTTTTTTAATCTTTAATAGATAAAATTGTGTAGACTATACTGATGTCAAACTATGTATAGGAAAAATGGAGCCTTGTCATCTGATGATATGGCAGGTCAAATAACACTTGAAAATAATGGGAAAGTTCTAGACTTTTTCCCTGGTGAGGTGTCAACTGATCGCATTACTGCTATTCAGGTCTGTTATAAATCACATTTTTTCTTTAGCATTTTAGATTTCATTGTAAATTTATAAAGATGTGTTCAGGAGGCTTATCGGGATATGGCATCTGCACTTTACGAGGCTAATGGAATTGACTATACTAACCCTGAAGAGGTCAGCAGAAAAAAGAGAACCAAAATACAAATATCATTTTTTTAAAAATGAAAGTAGGAGGCTAGCTCAATCTTTTGCAGCTGGAGTTGTTGGTTGCAACACTGATGGATCTTAATGCAATGGATGGTAAATGGAGTGTGTCATTATTGACAACGTGTTCAACTTCTCCTGGTGTCAAAAGAAGGTACATATTTTCATACAAAAAGACTAAAACATGTTTCTTCAATGAGGAGGGTATTTAAGTCATTTGAACAATCTGTTGTGTCATGTCTTGACAAATAGTGACATTACTACAGAAAAGCATTGGCTAATGCTTTGTTAGTTGCACCATCGATGTGGACCCTTGGCAATGTAGGCATGGGAGCCTTACAGGTAATTAGTTTTATTTTTATGAGGAAAGGGTATCTTAGACATTTAAGTGATGGGGGATAGAAAACTGTGTTTTTATAAAATATTAGAGTTTAGGATAGTGATAGCTTTGATGTCGGGTACTTTTTAAGTTTTATAAAATGATATTTCATGATATAAACTTTAAAATACGTGCATATTTTTTTTTTCATATTTGTCAACATTTGATTTCCAAAGCTCTTAGTTGGTACCAACAACTATATTTATAAGGTTGGTTGCATGTGATCAAAAAAGGGCCAATGGCACCGGAGACCATGAAGGTTAGTTTTGTAATTTTTTTCCTAATTAAAAATTATGCATCCATATTTATAAATGCTTAATGTGCTATTAGTTTTTTCATATATTTTTTGGTCGGAATCGGAATTCATTTCCATTCTGGTCCTATATTTAGTTTAGTTTCAAATGAGTAGACAATAATGTCCTTCATCAACACAAAAGCATGCTTCCAACAAACCCCATCTCCTTCCATTGCAGGAAAAAGTAAGTAGAACTTGGTTCTTCTAATTCCATGGAATTTAACGGGAATCGGAATCCAATTCCATTATGATCCTTCTTTCGGATGCAAGATATGAAGCAATGTGGGAATGAAAAATATGAGACGAAATTGAGATTATGGTACATTATACTTGGAAATAAATATCAATCAATATTAAACTTTGATATTTGATGATTTTGATCGTTTTGGTAAACATTGATATTTGATGTTTTTGGATGTTTTGTTAAACTTTGATAGTTGATTTTGGTATTTTAATATTAGTGTTTGGTTTTGGATTGTATAATTATTTGATTCCTTTGATATTAATTTGTTATTGTTTAGTTTGGGATTGTATAATTATTTGATGTTTTTAGTGTTTTTTGTTTTAGATTTGTAATAAAAAAATTAAATATATATATTTGCGAGGAATTAGCGACGGAAACAAAAAAAATCACATATAAAATTTGCTAGGGATCAGCGACGGAATATAAAAGGACACATATAGAGGTTTACAAGGTATTAGTGACGAAATATTTTAGTTGCTGATGTCCTAAATAACGGTATTGAAGGACCAATTTGCGATGGATATTCCGTTGCTAAAGTCGTCGCAAGGAAAAACAAGTCTGTCGTAAATCTCTTGCTATGTCATTACCCACGTTTTATTTGGCTATGGAGTAAGTCCATCTCAGATCCGTTGCAAAATACCTTTAGTGACGGAATAGTGACAGATTCATCCGTCGCAAAAACCCATGTTTCTAATAGTGACCGTCGAGATAATATGATTATAACATAAATGTATTTTATTGTATGAATCAAAATGATTATAATCTTTGTAATAACTTATAATAAAATTCTTATTTTATAGTTACTGGATATAACAATAATCAATATTTAAGAACATATATGATATATCTCTTAATATTATAACCATATGTTAATATTATGCGCAACGCGTGAATATTCGCCTAATTTACATCTATATCTATCTATCATATCATACTATATTATAAATGAAATATTTTTCCTTTCACCACATTCATTTGAAACTCCCATGCATTTTTCATTTCACCACATTCATTTGAAACTCCCATGACTTTTCAATTTCTTTCAAATAATAATTATAAGTTGGTTAATAAAGTTAAATAAATATCAAACCTAAAGTGTAATCATATATAAACTAAATTTCAATATTAAAATAATATTTTTACTTCTACTTATAAAGTTATGTTTTTTAACTTTTAACATATTATACTTAATTTATTAGTTTTAATATATTGTTGGATGTAAACCATTATCATTTTAAAGATACAATTTTGGAACAATTTGTATAAAATACTTAAATTATTAATTTAAATATAACATTATAAGGTCAACTTAAACATAAATTTTAGCTTAACCTAAAGAACCTAAAAATATTTTGTAAATAGTTAAAATTGATAAATTATAGTGTCTTTCTAATAATGATTATAAGTTGGTTAATAAGGTTAAATAAATATCAAACCTAAAGTGTAATCATAAATAAACTAAATTTCAATTTTAAAATAATATCTTTACTTCTACTTATAAAGTTATATCTATAACTTTTAACATATTATACTTAATTTATTAGATTTAAAATATTTTTGTATATAAATAATGATCAATTTAAATATAACATTACATTGTTATCTTAAATATAAATTTCAGTTCCACTTAAAAACCAAAGCATATTTTGTAAATAGTTAAAAGTAACAAATTGTAGTGATAAATGGAAAAACTAAATTGTAATATCTATTTAACTAAAATATTTTCAAAATATATTTTTATAATCGTTAAAAGTTTCAAATAAGTACTTTAAACTAACTTACAATAAATAGTTAAAAACAATTTTATATAAATGATTATATTGTTAACTTTAAAATCAAAAAAATAATGTTTGACGTTTTAAATAATTATAATAATAGAAATTAAAACATTAAACAAATAAATTTTAAAAAATTAATTAACAATAACAACAATTATAAATAACATTAAATCATATATTATATTTAATTTTATTCATGTGTAACTCGCGGGTGGAAGTCATTCAAACGATTGATATTATGCAGTTATATTAGATGTATATATTATCATATAATTCAAAATAATCAATATACTATATCAATTTAGTATATGCATTATTATATCAAATTTAACAACAACGTTATTGTTATATTTAAAAAAACATATATTTGTAAAGACTTAAACTATATAGGTGTTTCTGCGCAACGCGCAGACATTCGCCTAGTATATCTTATAAAGCTAGCATTTTTCCTTGAACCTCATGCATTTGAAACTGCTAAGCAATGGCGAATCCCGGATTCAAACTCACGGGTGTCCAATTTAAATGCAGACAAAACTAAAAGATCAAAAAAGTTATATTTATCAGGCGTTTTGTCAAAACTACGAAATATAGTTCTAATCAGCGACAAACACATGAATGTCTAACCTATTTTACAATTTTAAATTTCATTTGGGAAAACTAATTGTTTAACAATAATAGACTTTCAAATATCGATAGATTAATGATAAAAGAAACTATAAAGAAACTACATAATGTTTTCTACATAATAATTAAAATAGATATGTAATGGTTGATGTCTATAGGAATAGGTAATAGGTAAATTGGTATCAGTAAAAGTAAGGTTAGTATACCTTACTTGTAGCCTTACCTTTTCAGATTATAAGATAGCATGCAAAAATTAATAATTTCTCTAGCTTTTCGATTAGTAAGAGAAATCATAAAACTTCTTTGGCCACTTTTCAAGATCAACGACCGGAGAAGGAAGAAGAATTGGAGAAGTAGTTGTCATTATTAAGTACAAAAGGTATGGTGATAACAGATAAACCAATAAAGCATGATTTACTGTTCCGAAAACTCCAAATCAACGAGTAGGGGATAACGACGGCTGCCGGATCCAAAGAGCAACCAAAGGAATAACATATTCTTCTTGTTCTTATTAGGGTTTTTGGCTTTCTTTTTAGACTTCGTTTTTCCTTTTTTTATCTCAGAATTTTGTAATAAATGTTGTGGATCTAAGTTTGATCCGAAAATTATGAGAATGGTTTCTTTTGTGTTACCGGGCTTTCTTAACTTATATACTTCCTTCACTATTCCTTTTTTTCACTTTTGATTCAATCCAAAATTACAAAGGGTGTCTGTGTAAAAATTTGAAGGGTGTCCATTTGATATATCTAATATAATCTCTAAAAGAAATTTCAAAGAAAGGGGTGTCCATGGACATCCTTGATTAAATTGTAGAATTGCCCGTGCTCCTAAGACCATTTTTTCTTAAACCTCATGCATTTGAAACACCAAAGACTATTCAACTTATACACATTAATTTATGATTAATTGAAATATTATGATTTGTAACTCTTAAAACTCTTCAAATCATGCTATTTAATTGATGAGTTAAATGGAATATTTAGCCTATATAAGAAATTTGTAGATTATATATTGCATGTATGTCAACACAAAATGATAGATTATATTTGTAGGTTTTAAGAGTTATATGAGTGTTTTCATGGATGTAAGAAAGCAATTGCAACTTTTCCAAATATAAATTCATGTAACTCAAATTAGGTGCATGTAAAGTTTTAAATATTAACCAAGGTTCAAATTTAGGTATGTTTGTAAAGGTATACTTGAGATCATTTTTTATGTTTATGTGTTATTCATCTTTCTATAATTACCAAGATGAGGAAGTGAGATTGACAATTACTTCTCATGAACTTTTGGTAAATCAACCATCAAGCTATTTATAAGTTAAGAGCAATTAACTTTGTTGACATGTATGTATCTTTATGTTCTCTCTCTCTCTCTCTCTCTCTCTCTCTCTCCCTCCCTCCCTCCCTCCCTCCCTCTCTCTCTCTCTCTGTTTTTATGTTAAGAATATATATTTTATGTATAAGAGAACATTATTCAACATGTATTCTATGCTATGTATATACTATGTTAGTTTCTATCACTTATTTTGTAAATAACATCGATGTAGTTTTTAATAATTGATTTTGATGAAAGGATTTTACAATTATTATTCCAAATTGTTGGTGATAATGATAAATTAGAACGAACGGTTTTTAATATGATATGACTTTATTGTTGAGAACCAATAATTATGTGTGTTATAAAAATGAATTCTTTATGTTCTATCAAAACTTATATGGAAGTACCCAATTTTAAATGTTTTTATAGTAATAAAAATAAATTATCTTATTACAATTATCAATTTCCTTTTTTCTTATTGGTTCTTTATCGTAAAAGAAAAGTAAAATAAATAAAATACTAATATTTTCATAACAAAATATAAGTGATCAAAATATACCTCAAATGTAACACTCCTCCTCCCATAACCCACTCTTAACATATTTTTTTTTAAGATTGGTCGCAGTACATAACAATTACTATAGTTTTGAAATTCAAATTATCATTTTATTTGGACTATTCATTCTCTTCTAATATTTCATAGCTTTAAGGAAAAAAAATGAAAGTATAATAAAAGAGTATGATAGTTTTTTCTAAATATAATAATGAAAATTTTCAAATAAGTAGTTTTTAATTAGTAAAAAGTAATAATTGTTTAAAATAACATAAAACTAAAGAATAGATTATATTATATTAATAAATTATTGTTATTTGAAATAATAATATTAATAATAATAATAATAAAAATAAAAATAATAATAATAATATAGGCAATAAAAAATTTTCAAATAAATTATTTATAAATTAGTTAACAATAAATATATTTTAAAATAATTTTAAATCAAAAACTTAATTCAATTTGATTCAAACATAAGTTTTTATATCTTTCTTATCATATACTTAAAATTATTATAATATTAGTTACAACTTAGTATACATATTATTATTTTAATGATAAATAATTATAATATTATTTTTATAACATATAATTGTTAATATTTATACTACATTATTGGACACAAATTAAGAGTTTAAAACTCCCACGAGAACTTAATAGAGCTTTTTATTTAAATGCAATTATAATTTCAAATTTAATGTAATTTGTCTTTATATTTTCCACTAAATTCAAAAGTATTTTAAAGCTATGGTTATTAATGTGCAATGTTTTTTTAATTGCCACTTATTTATTTTACCAATTTTAGCTATATATATATATATATATATATATATATATATATATATATATATATATATATATATATATTAGTATATAAGTAAGTTTTGATTAAAAAATCATATGTTTTAAAAGATTTGTGATTCAAAATAAAAGAGTTGAAAAAAAAGTTTTGTTGTATCAATGGTTCTTTCAACACAAATTTTTTATAACAATGTTTTCTATATATCAAATATATGTTGAGTTCTAAATATTCATGTTGAATCATTTATAAGTGTTTAATAAGTTTTGTTTGATGAAAATGTTATAATGTTGTGTTGTTTTTATTTTATTAAAAGCTATAGTGTTTTTCATACTATTTGTTATTTGGTTTATATACAAATCGACATACGTTTTATACATAATTTCCACAACTTAAAACGTTCTATAAAATCATAAAAAGTTGTATTATTTATTTTTTCATACTACTTTGTTTTTTTATACACAAGAATCAATATATGTCTGATATATAATTTACACAACATAAAACGGGCTATAAAATCATGAATTAATATGGGAAATAACTAATGATATGAATTTATTAAAATTAATAAAACTAATATGTTAACTATAGAGTTGGTTTTGCTGTTGACATTGGTTTTACATGTATAAATTTTAAATAAGAATTTGTTAAATGTTATTATTTTAATTAAATAATTATATTCGCGCGCAACGCGCGAGGGATTCGACTAGTATACTTATAAAGAAAGCATATTTATTTTCACCACATTCATTTGAAACTCTCATGACTTTCCAATTTCTTTTTAATAATGAATATAAGTTGGTTATTAAAGTTAAATAAATATCAAACCTAAAATGTAATAATATATAAACTAAATTTCAATATTAAAATAATATCTTTACTTTTACTTATAAAGTTATGGCTTTAACTTTTAACATATTATACTTAATTTATTAGTTTTAAAAGGTTGTTGTATGTAGACCATTATCAATTTAAAGCTACGATTTCCTAACAGTTTGGATAATATACTTAAATTGTTAATTTAAATATAACATTACAGGGTCAACTTATAAAGTTTAGTTCAACTTAAACAACCTAAAGAATATTTTGTGAATAGTTAAGAGTGATAAATTGTAGTGTCTTTCTAATAATGATTATAAGTTGGTTAATAAGGTTAAATAAATATCAAACCTAAAGTGTAATCTTAAATAAACTAAATTTCAATCTTAAAACAATATCTTACTTCTACTTACAAAGTTATTTCTTTAACTTTTAACATATTATACTTAATCTATTAGATTTAATATGTTGTTGCATGTAAACGGTTACCAGTTTAAAACTACAACTTTTGAACAATTTGTATAAAATACTTAAATTGTTAATTTAAATATAAAATAACATGGTCACCTTAAATATTGTAACATCAGGAATCTATAAGGTCAATAATGGAAATAAATTCCCTTTTTAGGGGACAACTCGTCGAGTTTGTGAAGGGAACTCGACGAGTTGGATGCTGTTTGAGAAACCCTAATTTTTGGGTTTTGCACCCTATTTAAACACCTTAAGTTCCAGGTGGTGGCCTCATTCCCAGCCTCCATAGCCCCTTGTGGGTGTGTTGGAAGCTCATTGAAGGGAAGAAAAGCTTGGTGCAAGGTGGTGGTTCAAGTAGGAGCTTTCAGATCTTGATTCTCTATTTCATTTCTAGCACATCTTGGGTATAAAGTTTTAACCTTGCTTAATATTTGCTTAGATCTCTTATTTGGTTAAATTACATGCTTTCAGCCATGGATGGGTGATTGTTGGGGAAGTAGAAGTTCCAAGTGCTTATTCTTCTAGATCTATGATCTTCATGAGTTCTTTTGGCATAAAGGTGCCAACTTTATGGTCTTAAGGACTTCATGCATCTATTAAGCTCTTCTTTTGGTCTCTTATGAGCTTTTGAACCTCTCCTAGCCATGCTAGAGTGTAAACTTGGAAGCTTTATGTGACCAGTCATCCTTAATGGTCCATATTTGTATTTTCGGCTTTGAATTGGTGGTTAACTCATTATTGATTAAGCCCTTAACCTTTTAAGCCTAGGATTTGGGTTTTGATCCCACTTGGTTGGTCCCTAGGGGAAAAGTTGGAAACTTTACCCTTCTAGACGCTATTTCAGTTATGATCTGAGTGGGGAAACTGTTAGTTTCGATTATGGCAGCTTAATGGGTTAAGATGTTTGGTTCTTGATGAACTCGACGGGTTTTTGGGTGAACTCGGCGAGTTGGATCAGCTCTTCTTAATTTTGCAGTTTGATGAAGGAAACTCAACGAATTGAAGGGAAAATCGGCGAGTTAGGTCAACTTAGGCTGTTGACTTTGACTTTTGACTTATACCTTTGATCAAGTTTGTCCCAAGGGATGTTTGAAGCATTTTGAATTGTTAAATATGGGCTTAGGATAAGGCCCATATGGGATTGGGCCCAATTTGGAAAATTGGGCCAATAGTGGGCTTTTATGGATTTTGTGGTTTTGGATCTTGTCGGGTTTTGGGCTTGGGCCATAGTTATGAGTCTTGTTGGGCCAGGGGTAAAATGATCATTTTATCGCAAGTATAGATTATGGATCATGGTATGGCACCCAATTGCGAATTGGGTGATATTTTGGTATTGTTAGCTCGGGAAGTTGTTAGGGCAGAAGCTAAAGATTTCTTGCGGTGAGTTTTAGCATTCGAGGTGAGTCTCCTCACCGTTCTATGGGTTGAAGGCACCAATGCTGACCCATTTGATTTATCTATTATCGGAAGACCTGGGGGTTTTCCCTTGGCATTATGTATGAAAAAACAGGAGGCAGCTCCTGGCATATTGTATGCAAGACCAGAGTCTGAACTCTAGCAATTAATTAGTTAAGTAGTGTAGATTGTATGCTAGTTGTCTTTGTGATGCTTGCATGGAAGACCCAGAGGTGGCTCCTGACACTTGTCTATAAGACCTAGGGTTGTGGCCCCCGGTTTGGCAAGAAAGACCATAAGGCGGATCGTGGCATAATAGAAAAGACTATGGATGGCACATAACACCTTTATTAATTATGAATGTTAGGTATGGCTCACGGTTATGTATGACATGTATGGATCGTTTGATATGTGTGGTTTTTGATATTTGGGGAACTCACTAAGCTTTGTGCTTATGGTTTTCAGTTTTGATTCAGGTACTCCAGTTTTCAAATGAAAGTGTAACACCTCGATTTCATAGGTGTGAAATTCAAGGGTTTCATGCATATTATAGGACCTACTTGACGAGTAGGCTACTCCAACTCGTTGTGTAGGAGAGAGCAACCTACATGGATTTTTGAAGCAATCTCAATGAGTTGGAGGGGCCAACACGACGAGTTGAGGTTGTTTAGTGAAAACCCTAATTTCCAGGTTTTACACCCTGTTTAAAGAACTTATAATCCATTGTAGCCTCCCTCATCGTCATTTCAACCAGAGAAAACCCTATATCGAGTTTGGTACCCTCTTGGGTGTGTTTGAGAGCTTAAAAGGTGACCTTTGAGTAGTTTTGAAAGGAGTCTTGAAGATTGAGAAGCTTGGATCAAGAATAAGGTTGTAGATCCATCACCTCCTGTGTATTTGCGATCAAACTAAGGTATAAAGTTAATACCTTGACTGTTTATACTTATATCTTCTATTCGGAGTGTGTATGGACATTTTTGGGACATTATGGAGTCATTCTCGGGTTTGAGCTTGTAACAAGGACATGGTTTCAGATCTGGACTCCTATAGGCTCCTATGGTCATAAAGCCATCAACTTTATCAAGCTTTGTCCCTTCTCCATGCCCTAAACCCCCTTTTTGAGCATAGTTTTGGGTGTTTTAGCCTTGCGAGGCCTTGTATGCACCTAAAGTTAGCAAATTTACATGATAACTTCATCCTAGGAGGTTAGATCTAAAGTTTGGAGCATTAGAATCAACTAGAATGAGCTTAATGTGTAATGGGTGAAGAACTTGATGAGTTGGGCATCCAAATCGACGAGGTGAGTCGGGTTTTCCCGTTTTTGGATTCAGATTGAACTCAGCGAGTTGGTAAGACAACTTGACGAGTGGTTAGGGTTTTTCCCCGATCTTCTGGACACTGCAAGGACTCGACGAGTTGGCCAGCAACTCGACAAGTTGAATTGAGTTTTCGTGATTTACTGAGTTTTGAAGGAACTCGACGAGTTGACTATTGACTTTTCATTGACTTTAAGGTTCTGGTCTAGTTGTGGACTTTGGAGGCCGTGGAGGGGTAAAATAGTATTTCCCTTTTTCTGAGGTTATTAGAGAGACTTAGCCAAACGTTTTGAGGATGTTTGTCACACCCCCAAACCAGAATGGCAGAAACGTCTGGGGGCGGATGACTTCATGTACAATATCATAACAATTGAATAGTAGCGAACAAAGCATTACAACCATAGTATTGAATATTTAATAAGTTTACATTGTGTTCAAAACATTGTTTACATGATATAAAATGCATATGAAATAATAAATAACGTGATGCAAAGATGCCCCTTCCACCAAAAACTTATGTGGTTACCTGTTTACTGATTTCCTGAGAATACAAGTGATTTTGAAAAGTGTCAAAAATTAAGTTGGTGAGTTCATAAGCGTTTTGTATGAGAAGAATTTTATAATTGTTTCGTGTAAAATGATAGTGTATACTTCCAGAAAATCCAATATTTTCTTTATAACTAAGTTGTAAGTCTTAATCCAAAGACTAAAAATGTAAGTAATGCTATGCTGAAAAGTAGTGTTATGAAGTTTTATCTTTATATAAAACTAATTGAATGTATGTTAACTCGTAAATCAAATGTTTTGTCGATACCCTATGTGAGTTATTATAACCATAGTAATGCGACTAGTTGTAACAGCCCGGATTTCCAGGTATCTTTATTGTTTATGATTTTGGTGTTTTGAGAGGGGAATCGGCGAGTTGGAGCTCAGACTCGTCGAGTAGGGATGCGATTCTGGACGCGGGATTCGCCTGGACTCGGCGAGTCCAGGATATGGACTCGGCGAGTCTGCGCTGTTTAATGAAACCCTAATTTCTCGGGTTTGGGACCTATTTAAAGGGCCTTATGGCCGTCATTTGTACCCAGCAGTCCATAGAGAGAAACCCTAGAGTGCTTTAGCGATTTGAGAGAGTGAGGAAGCATTTCTTGACCTTTGTGTATTGTTTAGCAAAGAAGAGGGAGGTTCTAGCCAAGAGGAAGCAAAGGAGGTTGCTATTCTGTGGATTTGAAGCTTAGATCATCGATCTAAAGGTATGAATTCGGCTCATCTTCTGTTTTGTAAAGTATATTTGGGTTTAGGGTTTCTTGTGGCCTTTGTTGGGTTGATTTGATGGCCAAATAGTCCCTTGCTAGTGATGAGGCTTTGGATCTGGATCCATAGAGGTCCAGAGAGCCTCATTCATCAAGCTTTATGAAGAACAATGGAGGTTATGACCTTGAGTTGTGATATTTGTTGATAATTCTTCATATATGGACACATAGAGGTTGAATGTACACCAAGTTTGGGGCTTTACGTGGTGAATCAGTCTAGGAAGGCCAGATCTATGAATTGATAGAACAAATCTGACCTTAGAAGCGAGTTTGGGTGATTGCATGGCATGGACTCGCCGAGTCCGATGAGCAGACTCGGCGAGTAGCTTGAAGATTGCCTTGAGTCGGTCAGTGAGTGGTCCAGTCGAGTCATGGGTTGACTCAGTGAGTCAGGACGAGTAGGGAAGGGTGGTCAAGAGGACTGAGTCGAGCTGGGACTCGCCGAGTTGTTCTTGAGACTCGGCGAGTTGAGTCGGGGTGGCCCCGCGATTCTTCCAGGTGGGACTCGTCGAGTCAGGGGGAGTACTCGACGTGTAAGAAGGGAATCCTAGAGAGTTGGTGAAAACATCTAGACTCGCCGAGTTGCCCTCGTGCACTCGCCGAGTCCGGTCAAAGTGACCGTTGACCGTTGACCAGAGTTGACCTGTGTTGACTTCTTAGGGATAGTCAACCTTAGAGATAAAAAGTGTTAATTAGAGACATATGATGTTATAGGAGGATTATAGCTCGGAGGATCGGGCACGGGGGATTTCAGGATTTGTGAGTCATCGAGATACGCGAGGTGAGTCTTCTCACTATACTTTACCTTGAGTAGGTAACCAGAGTTATGTGATAGAGTATTGTATGCTATATGTTATACTACATTATTTCTATGTGCTTATGCTGTGCATGTTTACAGAGTTGGAACCGGAAGGTTCCTAGAGTTAGAACCTGAGGGTTCACAGAGTTTGGGTGCACGGACCCATAGAGTTATAGCCTCGAGTGGCTAATATGTGTTTTATGTGTGGTATTTTGGGGAACTCACTAAGCTTTGTGCTTACAGTGTTAGTGTTGTTGTTTCAGGTACTAGCGATGACCGTGGGAAGGCGCCGGCTTGATCCGTACACACGCATGGGATTTTGTTATACTTGTGATCTTGGGATTTTGTACAATGTAAATTGGGATTTAAACTTGATGATTTTATGAAAAGTTAATGGGAAGTGTTTTTATAAATTGTGAAAAACTATTTTGAAATTTACGGTGTTACACTAGTTGCCTGAATGACGTGCTTCGGATGTCAGAACTGTTACGACATTTGTCATCCTAGACTTGCTGGTCTAATTGTAGCTAACAGCTTAGGTGCGGGGTTGTCAATCCCGTATAGATCTATACACAAGTGTCATGCTCTCCCTATAAGAGACTCTGGTTATAATGTAGGTCTTACTTGTGTACTTTGGTAGGTACGGTGAAGCCAAATGTCTCAGAACTAGTATCAACCGATTTACATGAACTAAAAACTCCTTTTTCTTGTAAATGAAATAATTATACCTTTAAATAATTATATGTTTCTTTTGAAATAATAGTGTAGTTTTATGACTCCCAAACTATACCAATTATAGTTTATCATGTCTGTTTGTCAAGAACATTTATATAATCATTTATATAAATACACAGTAATCATCTTGTCTAGTTTAAAAATGTAAGGTCAAACATGATATTTTTAGGTTGTTATCTACAAAATTGTGGAATAACTAGAATGTACTCCTTTTTGTTAGAAAAGCTATATTTTGGTAAAACTTCAAAAATCATGTAGTTTTGCAAATCATAATTTTTCTTATGATTTTATAACATAGATTATGTTTTATTTTTGTTAGTTTTGCATTTCAAAACTAATATATCACAAATAGTTGTTTAAAATCTAGTAATAACCATATCTTATGCAATAATATATTATTTTTAACATAAAGATGAAACGTTGCAAGTATTTGTGTGGAAAACCAAGTTTTACTTGTATTCCCCCTCCCCCTAAAACATGAAAAACTCAAAAATGGAACTCACTTTAAGTGGATTTGTTGGTTGTTTGAAGAGATGATATGAAGATTTCTAAGCCTAAACTCTTAAATGGGGTTGATGAACTCTTTGAAGATGATATTACCCTAAGAGTTTTAACACATACTAATATGTGTAAATACAATGAAACTAGTGTAAATGTGTATAAAAACACTAGACTAGTGAGATTAACTTACCAAAACTCTAAGAATAAGCTTGGAGGAATTTATCTAGAAAGAGCTTGAACTTGTTCTTTGAGAGAATATGGAGTAATCTTTAGTGAAAATGGAATGGGTGGGGGTTTGTGGATGTTCTGTCGTTGTTAAAGAGGGAAGGAAATGATTTGATGGTTGCCTAGTTGCCAGTTGGATATTACATGGGATACTGCTGGGCATTTGCTTTGATGAATGTTTTTTATAGTTTTTAATGGGAAAAGGGTGAATCATCAAGTCATAAAGTCAACTCATGTTCTCTTTATTCCCACCGAAATCCCTTCCAAAACCCACCAAAATCACATGTGATTTCGACCCTTGAAATTTCGGTCTTGGGTGATTTCGGCCTAGGTGTGTTCTAGGATTGTGATTTCGGTTTTGGCACTACTCACTAAAGGGATATTTCAGTTTGGCATGGGATTTAGGTCCTTAGTATGATTTCGGTTTTGGTGTCACCCATCAAAGGGTGATTTCGGTCCTAGATTGTTGACTTTCAAGGTTCATTACAAACATGGGTTTCTATATATATATATATATATATATATATATATATATATATATATATATATATATAATCATACAAATGATGCCTTTTTGGCTTTCACAATTTTATTGCAAAAAATTACGTTGTGAATTCCTTTGTACACGGTTACAAATTAGACCTTGCTTGTGCCAATTTTTTTTTTTCCAATTCTCATGTCATCCCCCCGTTAGAGGGAATTTCATCCTGAAAGTTTTATCTTAGACGAGTTCTTGTAACTTGAGGAAAAGTTGTGGCTATTTTGGTTTCATCTGATCTTCCTGCTCCCAAGTGAATTCAGGCCCTTGCTTGGCATTCCAGCGGACCTTCACTATTGGTATACGGCTTTGTTTTGGTCTCTTGATCTCCCTGTCCATGATTTCCATAGGTTCCTCTATGAAGTGTAAATTCTCGTTTACCTCGATTTCATCGAGTGGGACTACAAGAGTTTCTTCGGATACGCACTTCTTTAGGTTGGATATGTGGAAGGTAGGGTGTATCTTACTGAGTTCTTGTGGTAGTCAAAGTTTGTATGCCACCGGGCCGATTCTAGCAAGAATCTCGAGTGGCCCGATATACCTTGGATTTAGCTTTCCACATTTGCCAAAATGTATCATTCCCTTCCAGGGTGAGACCTTCAACAGAACGCGGTCACCAACCTGGAATTCCAAGGGTTTTTGTCGCTTATCAGCATAGCTTTTTTGCCGATCCCGGGATGCCTTTATCCTTCATGGATCTGAACGACCTTTTCTGTAGTTTCTCATATGATTTCCAGGCTGGTGAGTGTTCTATCAGGCACTCGTCTTTTTTCCAGTTCCATGTCACCTACCTCAGCCCAACACAGAGGGGATCTGCACTTGCGTACGTAGAGGGCTTTGAATGACGTGAATTTGATGCTAGTGTGATAGCTGTTATTATAGGAGAATTCGACGAGTGGTAAGTGGGTATCCCAGTCCTTACCAAAGTCTATCACACATGCTCTCAACATGTCTTCCAGCGTCTGAATGGTCCTTTTGCTTTGACCGTCTGTTTGTGGATGATAAGTTGTACTCATGTCGAGTTTGGTTCCTAAGGACTTTTGGAGTGATTGCCAAAACCGTGAGGTGAACGTACTATCTCTATCGGAGATGATGGATATTGGCACCCCATGTAGTCACACGATTTCTTTAATGTACGTCCTTGTGAGCTTCTCTATCTTGCCGGTCTCCTTTATTGGGAGGAAGTATGTGGATTTGGATAACATGTTAACGATCACCCAGATAGTGTCAAGTCCACCCGCTGCCTTGGGCTATGAAGTCCATGGTTATCCGCTTCCACTTCCACTCAGGTATATCCAGTTGCTGAAGAAAACCCGAGGGCTTTTGATATTCTACCTTGACCTTGGCACAAGTCAGGCACTTGCCCACATAGGTAGCAATCTATGCCTTCATGTTTGGCCACCGATAAAGTTTTTTTTAGGTCCAGATAAATCTTGTCTGATTCGGGATGAACAGAGTATTTTGTTGTGTGAGCCTTGTTCATGACAACATCTCTGTACCCGCCGAATCTCGGTGTCCATCCATGAAGTAACGAGCTCTGTCAACCTTGACTTCTAAGTTTTTATTCATTCCCCGCAATGCCTCACCTGCGACGTTCTCGGGTTTCAGGGCTTCTAGCTGCGCCTCCTTGATCTGTGTAGACAGGTGTGAATGGATGGTCATGTTAATGAATTTACTCGGCGGCCCGATTATTCTTTTCGACTTAGGGCGTCTGCTAGTACGTTGGCCTTGCCTGGATGATAACGAATTTGTAATCATTTAGTAGTTCCACCCATCTTCATTGTCTCATGCTAAGCTCATTTTGATTGAGTATGTGCTGAAGACTCTTATGGCCTGTGAAGATGGTGCATTTAGTGCAGTAAAGGTAGTGCCTCTAGATCTTCAGGGCAAACACCACTTTTCCTAGTTTGAGTTCGTGTGTGGTGTAATTGACCTTATGAGTCTTGAGTTGTCTTGAGGCATAGGAAATTACCTTTCCTCGTTGCATAAGCACACATCCTAGGCCCTGCTTGGATGCATCATAGTAGACCACAAAGTCTTCGGTCCCTTCTGGGAGAGACAAGATTGGAGCGCTACACAGAGCTTGCTTAAGCATTTGGAAGATAGTTTATTGTTTATTCTCCCAGCTGAAAGTCACTCCCTTCTGAGTCAAGGTTATGAACGGCTTCGCGATCTTAGAGAAGTTTTGTATAAATCTTCGGTAGTAGCCTGGAAGGCCTAAAAACTGGCGGATCTCTATCGGTGTTCTTGGTGTTACCCAGTTTTCAATCACCTTAAGTTTGGAAGGGTCCACCTGTATCCCTTCCTCGCTGACGACGTGCCCCAAGAAGTCTACTTTTTGAATCCAGAACTCGCAGTTTGAGAACTTTTCGTATAGCTTTTCTGCGCTTAACATCTCAAAGACCTGCCGTAGATGCTGACTATGTTCCTCCTTACTTTGTGAATAAATTAGTATGTCGTTGATGAATACTATCACGAATTCATCCAAGTAAGGTCGGTATACACAATTGATTAAGTCCATGAACACTGCAGGTGCATTAGTTAAACCAAAGGGCATCACCACAAACCCATAGTGGCCATAGCGAGTTCTGAATTCCGTCTTAGGAACATCTTCCTCCTGAATTCGCAGTTGATGGTGCCCTGACCATAGATCAATCTTTGAGAAGTATCTTGATCCTTGCAGTTGATCAAATAAGTCGTCGATTCGAGGTAGGGGATAACGGTTTTTGATAGTGAGCTTGTTCAGTTCTCAATAGTCTATGAGCATGCAGAATGATCTGTCCTTCTTTCTCACGAACAAAACTGGTGCTCCCTAAGGTGAGAAGCTCGGTCGGATGAATCCCTTGCTAAGTAGTTCGTTCAGTTGGCTGGATAGTTCCAACATTTCAGTCGGTGCTAAGCGGTATGGGGATTTGGCTATGGGGGTGGCTCCGGGGATTAAGTTGATTCTGAATTCGACTTGGCGTACGGGTGGGATTCATGGAAGGTCTTCTGGGAATACATCAAGAAAGTTGCAGACTTCGTGAATATCCTTGATGTCTTTCACTTCTTGTTTCTTATCAACGACATGGGCTAAGAAGGTGTGGTATTCCCTGTGTAGGTATTTCTAAGCCTTGATATAGGAGATGATTTGTAGATTCATGTTGGGTTTTTCGCCATAAATGATGAGGGTTTCGCTATTTGGTAGGTTATGGCGAATGACCTTTTCGTAACACAGAATATCGAGATAGTGAGGGCTTAACCAATCCATGCCAATCATAACATCAAAGCTGCTTATTGTGACCGGCATTAGGTCGATTCAGAAGGAATGATCGTTTAGATTTAGAGTGCATCCTATGTATATATCCTTAGTGCTTTCTATTTTACCATTTTCCATTTCTACGGTGAATGTTTCATTTAGCGATTGGGGTTTCTGTTTGAGTAAATGTTTAAACTAGTGGCTCACAAAGCTTTTCTCCGCACCAATATCTAAGTTGTTTAGGAGGAACGTTCCAGTAACCACAGTGGGATCCCTCATGGCCTCCTCATGTCACATTGTTAGAACCCTTCCAACTCTTCCGTTATTTCCGTTCTGTGCCTTCGGACAATCCCTCTTGAAATGTCCCATCTCACCGTACTAGTAGAATGCGCCACTCACCCCAACATTAGTGGCTTGGGTGGTTTGTTGTGCTGGTGCTCTGCAGTAACGAGTGGTGTTCCCCTTCTTGTTGCAATTGTTACATTGCCTATCTCGGCAGGCTCCATGGTGATGGTAGGTGCACTTGTTGCATTTCGGGAGAGTTCCAACATATTGCTTGACCAGTGCATGGGCGGTGATGGCATGGAAAACCATAGTGTATTGCTTCTTGGTTAGGTCTTGAGCGGGTCGGCCTTTCTTTTTATTCCAAAACTTCCTCCTGTTGTCACCTCCTTTTGGCTGTTCGGGCGTGGGGGTTATGATGCCTTGACGAACTCCCTGGTCGACAAGAGTTTGTGCCAGATGCTTGCCACTGTTGAGGTTGCTCGGGTTGGCGAATATGACCATCCCCTGGATCTGAGGGGTTAGACCCCAAATATAACGTTCCACTTTCTTGGCCTCCGAGGTGACCGTTCCCGGGCATAGAGTTTCCATCTCGTTAAATCGATCAGTGTAGGTTTCAATGTTAGAGCCCTTCATGAAGTGTTCCCACAGCTCTTGTTCTAGTTTTTACATCTCACTCCTTAGACAGTATTCCTCGAGCATCATTGCTTTCAAGTCCTCCCAACTTATGGAGTTGGCAACAACTACAGTCAAAGTTTTAACGTGGTTGTTCTACCATGACAAGGCTTGAGTCCGCAAATATACATGCGGCATATTTGACCTTGAACTCGTCTGGGCAGGTGTATATTTCGAAGATGGACTCCGTTTTCTTGAATCTTCTTGTCAAAGTAACGAGCCTGCCGTCACCATTGTACATCATGGGCTTTCAGTTCATGAATTCTTTGTATGAGCACATCCGTTGGTGCCCTTGGTTTTCTCCCTGATTGGAACTGTCAGTCCCGTGTCCGCCTCCATTGCTGTTACTGTTGATTTGGGCCATAGCGGTAGCCACATCAGCTGATACGATAGCCTGGAACACATCAGAATCCATTTGTGGAGGTGGTGGGGATGTTGGTGTGTTGTTCTTGCTCCTGTTTGACTTCCTTGGTGGCATACTTCTACCATAGAGTTTAAAGATGGAATGGCGATAAGTCTTTGGTAAGAGTTTATGAATAGGGCATTATCGTAATGGGATGCCTTGTTTATGTATGTATCAAGTCTCGTTGTTATTGAAATTTGCAAGCAATTCACAAATGAAATTTACTCTAAGTAAACAATTGCATAACAAATAGCAACATCCAATGAAATAAAATGCATGCCCATTTCATTGATAATATGATTCTAGTACATAGTTTCATGAAAATTGACCTTCAAGAAGGTCTACATGAAAGAGTACCACAATTCTTAATCGTAAATAAAAATCAAGACACGAGTAGTATCAGCCTTAATCACGACGGGTAGTCTCCTGTGGGCCATGGGATGAAGTCGAGGCGTCCTGTATCTCTGCTATCCGACGCTCAGCTGCAATCACCCTCTCCTCGAGAGCCGAGTGCCTCTCTTGCTAATCTCTCACTCCCGCGTGAATGGTGGTAAGTGTTGGATAAGGTGTCTAAGTCCATAACTATATTTCGTATGTACTTGACCTGATTTAACATGGTCCATTTAGGTTGCACTTCATCGGAACACTTTGGACCTTGAGAAGAGGATATGTATGATTTATTAATATATTATTAGTTATAATATAATAATATAAAATCATATTATTTAATTGGTATTGATCAATAATTAATTTCGAATTATGTGGTCAAAAGAGAGACTAATTAATTATATAGGGATTGATTGTGTAAATCATTCATTCTTATAATATGGTCTAGTGATCCATGATTCCTTATGTTGGGCTTAACCCATGTGGTGACCGATGGATGCTCAACGGAGGTTAAAACCCATGGATCATGAGGAATGTGGAAATTCATGAGTTACATGGTGTAACCCTAATGTGCACACTATATAAGAAGCCTTTTGGTTCAAGAAAATGGCACCCTAGTGTATTGACAAGGAGAGGCCGATTTTTGTGAGCATTATGCTTCTCTTCCAAGTTTCCAAAGTTTTTTGTGGTGATGTGTGATTCCAATTGAGGCATTCACATTATCGGTGCTAAGCTCTTAAAGCTCCAAGCAATAAGCCACAACAAAAGGTATGTTTCCTATCTTGTTTTATTCACTATGTATCAAAGTTTTGTATGCTAGTTAGGGTAATACCTTGGAAACTTCAAGTTTGCATCTATAATAGTGAAAACATAGACCCAAGGTATTTAGGGTTGCATAAACACCTTAGGAGTGTTAGAATGCTCAAAACCCTTCAGTGGTATCAAAGCCTAGGCTTTCTTTCAATTATACTTTATGCTACTTGCTGTTTGAAGTGAAAAAATTGAGTTTTTTGCTTTCTGAATGATGAACTCGCTGATTCCACTAATGGACTCGACGAGTCCATGTACAAATTGAGCTAATCGACGAGTCTAGTTCATGAACACGCCGAGTTGGCTGGGCAGAGTGCAGAAAAACAATTTTTTGGCCCCAAGTGGATAGGATCATTATCCCAAACTGCTTTGAATCATAAAAATATGTTTTTTAAGATATGGCAATGGTCATGTTAATCCATTTGAAAGGTGATTGTCAAAATTTCATGCGTTGTTTTAGTTTATATGATTAGTCTAAATTACATGGAATTTGTTTGATTTGAATTACCTTGATCATATGAGTTTAATCTAGAACTTGAACATTCTTGTTAGTTGAATTGTTGTTCTTGGTGATTTTAATAGACTCCATAACTTGTCCTCAAGTTATGGAATTCCAAAAGTTTTTCATTTAAATGAATCATTAAAAGTCATAGGTTATAGAAAAATGAAGAGTCTCATTTTAAAAGACCATTAAACTCTTATGTTATGAAGTTGAAAAGTTTTGAAGAGTTTCAAAACTTGCCCTCAAGTTTTGGAATTTGTAAAGTCACACATTAAAACTTTAATTCCAAACTCTAGAATTTTAAAAGTTTAAATGTCAACCCTTATACTATTATAGTATTATTAGTTTATATATATATATATATATATATATATATATATATATATATATATATATATATATATATATATATATATATATAAGAACAAGTCAGTCTTACCGTTAGTAGGCCTCATTCACGAAGCCGGTCTATAAGGGGGTATAAGGTTACTGCCTATAAAATGGTGGTCTAATGGGTGTCCACTCTGACCCATCGCTTCCTTGACTGGTGGAGGGTCATTAGCCGAACGTGTAGGACAAAGACTACAATTCTCATTAAAAGTATAATGATAGATATAAAGTAACTAAATGTTTTATAAATTCCCAATCTTAGTTACTTTAGGAAAATGTGAAATTGATGCTAAACCATAAAATTACACTTTGCACCATACCAAGTCGTTAGTGGAGCGTGTGTGGTTAACGGGCACACTAACATAGACTAGTAAGGGTAGCAAAGGGTGGCTTAATGTTTGTTAGGGATCGATGGAGTGTGTGTGGTTAAGCGACACATCAATTAGGTGATAAATGACATTAAGAGTACCAAGTATGTTTGTATGGTTATTCACACCTTGTTTATGATCCTCGGTATCTCAGTCACAAACTTGAAGGACATAATCGAGATTTAAACATGCCATTGAAGAGCTCAATGAATCTTAGAAGAATCTAGGAATTTCAATTCATCTAAAACCTAATAATTCATTTTCGTTTTTCGTAGTGTAAATTGGTAAATCGTCATTTACCTACCTTCAAATATTTTGTAACTTTGGATTACGACATCCCTCTTCCAAATTGTAAAATATTGTGTTGGGTCCTAGCCTTAATATTTCATTTTTGGTGTTATATTAAGGACTCAATATCTAATCTAAACTTTGTCTTTCTTCCTTTTCATATGACTTCCAACAATGCTGCTTCTGGTTCAAACCCTACCGGCTCCTTCTCTCTCATGAACCTTTGTGGGAGAGTCATCTTTGATGGAACTAATTTCAATGATTGGATTAGGAACATAAGGATGGTTACTCATTATGAGGATAATGAATATGTCCTCGACAAGGAGCTTAAGGTCATCGATGAGTCGTCTGCTACTCCCGAGGAGATTGATGAGTAAACTACCCATGGGAAGGATGCCACTAAGGTCTCATGCATCATGTTGGCCACAATGACAGCAGAACTCCAAAAGTCCTATGAGGACTTCTACCCTTTTGAAATGCACCAAGACCTGATGAAAAGATACCATCAGAGTGAATGACAAGAGAGGTATGAAATCATCACCTCCATGATAACAACAAAAATGATAGATGGAGAGTCCATCATAGCCCACTTGCAGAAAATGCAAAGATTTGTGGACTGTTTGCTTAAGTTAAATGTGAACATTGATGAGGAGATTGCTATAGATATTATTCTACACTCCTTACCTCCATGTTATGATTTGTCCCGCATGACCTATCATATGAACAAGGAGGAGGTCACACTTAGCAAACTTCAGGGAATTTTGAGGACTGCTGAAAGTAGTCTCAAAGGTAAGAATGTTGTTACCACTCCTACTACTTCTCCAGTCTTGGCAATCGGGCAAGGCAAGGGAAATAAGAGGAAGACCCCTTCCAAGGGTCACAAGGGAAAGTCTCTTGATGGATCATCTTCTAGCAAGACTAAAGTCAGTCCCGCTGCTCCTGCCTCCAACCAAAAACAAGCAGAGTGCTTCTATTGTCATGAAATGGGGGCACTAGAAGCAAAGCTGCCCGAAGTACTTGCACGATGTTAAGGATGGGAAAGTAAAACCCACCTATGCAGGTATTTACACTATATTGTCTAATAACTCACCACATACTAATTCTTGGGGTCCTTGATATAGGTTTAGGTATTCACATTTGTGGTGATTTGATTGTGCCTCTCAGCCACACCATTAAGCTGTGGTGTCCTAGGAGGTGTCAGTTGTGAAATAATTCCACATTCCTTAAGATAGTCTAGGAACTTGATACTAAGATACTCTCCACCGCGATCGGATAGGAGCATCTTTATCTTCCTGCCCAGCTGATTCTCCACTTCTTGCTTAAACTCTTTGAACCTTTCAAAATTTTCTAACTTATGCTTGATTAAGTAGACATAGCCATATCTACTATAATCATCAGTAAAAGTCACATAAAAGGGGTTAGCATCTCTTCTGGCGATTCTAAAGGGTCCACACACATCTGTGTGTATGAGGTCCAACAAACCTTCATCCCTCTCACAAGTGCCAATGAAGGGTGATTTAGTCATTTTTTCCAAGTAAGCAAGATTCGCAACTATCATCTGACTTTAAGTCAAATGATTCCAAGACTCCAGCCATTTGAAGTTGGACTACGCGCTTCTTGTCGACATATCCAAGACGACAATGCCACAAGGATGCTTTGTCCAAACTAGTGGAAGAATAAATATGCAATACATTATTTCCTAAGTTGTCTACAACCATCACAGTTTCATATACACCATTACAAGGTAATGCCCTAAAATTAAAAAAACACCATTATAATAAGCATTTATTGCACCAATTTCATTATCAAACGAAAATGTGAAACCTTGTTTGTACAAACCATGAAAAGAAATAATATTTCTCACCGTTTCAGACGAGTAAGAACAATTATTCAAATCTAACTCAAACCCATTACAAAGCAATAAAGAATAAACTCCAATCTTGGTGACAGGTGAAGCTTTCCTATTTCCCATGATTAAGTTTATCTTCCCATGCTCCACATCCTCAAACACCAGCAATTAACCATGATTAAGGTTTAGGTTTATCTTCCCATGCTCCAATTTCCCATGATTAAGTTTATCTTCCCATGATTAAGTTTATCTTCCCATGATTAAGGTTTAGGTATAGGTTTAGGTATTCACATCCAATCTTGGTATTCACATTTGTGGTCCTTGATATAGGTTTAGGTATAGGTTTAGGTATTCACGAAGTGAGGATGTGGAGCATGGGAAGATAAACTTAATTATTGGGAAATAGGAAAGCTTCACCTGTCACCAAGATTGGAGTTTATTCTTTATTGCTTTGTAATGGGTTTGAGTTAGATTTGAATAATTGTTCTTACTCGTCTGAAACGGTGAGAAATATTATTTCTTTTCATGGTTTGTACAAACAAGGTTTCACATTTTCGTTTGATAATGAAATTGGTGCAATAAATGCTTATTATAATGGTGTTTTTTTTTTTTAATTTTAGGGCATTACCTTGTAATGGTGTATATGAAACTGTGATGGTTGTAGACAACTTAGGAAATAATGTATTGCATATTTATTCTTCCACTAGTTTGGACAAAGCATCCTTGTGGCATTGTCGTCTTGGATATGTCGACAAGAAGCGCGTAGGCCAACTCCAAATGGCTGGAGTCTTGGAATCATTTGACTTAAAGTCAGATGATAGTTGCGAATCTTGCTTACTTGGAAAAAATGACTAAATCACCCTTCACTGGCACTTGTGAGAGGGATGAAGGTTTGTTGGACCTCATACACACAGATGTGTGTGGACCCTTTAGAATCGCCAGAAGAGATGCTAACCCCTTTTATGTGACTTTTACTGATGATTATAGTAGATATGGCTATGTCTACTTAATCAAGCATAAGTTAGAAAAATTTGAAAGGTTCAAAGAGTTTAAGCAAGAAGTGGAGAATCAGCTGGGCAGGAAGATAAAGATGCTCCGATCCGATCGCGGTGGAGAGTATCTTAGTATCGAGTTCCTAGACTATCTTAAGGAATGTGGAATTATTTCACAACTGACACCTCCTAGGACACCACAGCTTAATGGTGTGGTTGAGAGGCACAATCAAACCTTGTTGGACATGGTTCGTTCCATGATGAGTCGAGCTTCATTATGTATCTCATTCTGGGGGTATGCTTTTGAGACTGCCACCCATATCCTTAATCGAGTCCCAACCAAGAAGGTTGCCAATACACCTCAAAAAATGTGTACAGGGAAGATTCCCTCGTTAGCACACATCAAGGTTTGGGGTTGCGAGACTTTCGTGAGGCGCGAGACTGACAACAAGCTCGAACCTCGGAGTGAGAGGTGAATTTTCATCGGCTACCCACACAAATCCTTTCGTTATCTCTTCTACAGACTGAGTGACAATGTTGTATATGTTGCGAGGAGATGAGTCTTTCATGAGAGAGAATTCATAAGCCAAGAAAATAGTGGGAGGGAAATTGACCTTGAAGAGCTTCAAGATCCAAGCGGTGAGGGAACCTCAAACACCAGCGATTAACCTGAAGAGGAAACTCCTCTTGAGTCGATTGACGAATCTGTACCTCTGAGGCGTTCCACAAGAGTTAGGAACTCACCTGAGTTTTATGGCTTCCATATTACTACAGAAGGTGATACATTTATTAGTGATAGTACACTGGTAAATTTGGATGAACCTAACACTTTCAAGGAAGCCCATGCAGGACCCGAGTCTGCAAAGTGGAAAGAGGCTATGGACAACGAGATTCAATCCATGTATGACAATCAAGTTTGGAACTTGGTTGACAATGTACCGGGTCGTAAGAAAGTCGGGTGTGAATGGTTCTTCAAAAAGAAGACCGACATGGATGGGAAAGTACACACTTATAAGGTGTGACCGGTTGCGAAGGGCTTTACTCAAACTACGGGAGATGACTATGATGCGAACTTCTCACCAGTAGCTAAGATTAAGTCTATTAGGGTTATGTTAGCCATAGCCGCATTTCATGATTATGAAATATGGCAAATGGATGTCAAAACCGCTTTCCTTAATGGAAATTTGGGTAAGGATGTTTACATGAGTCAGCCAGAGGGTTTTGTCAATGCAAAGTACCCTAATAGAGTGTGTAAGCTTGAGAAATCCATTTATGGATTGAAACAGACATCTCTTAAATGGAATCTTTTTTTCGATGAGAAATTCAAAGAGTTTGAATTTTTGAGAAGTGAGGATGAGTCTTGTGTATATCTCAAAGCTAGTGGGAGTATAGTTAGCTTCTTGGTACTGTATGTGGATGACATACTACTCATAGGAAATGACATCCCAACCCTGCAAGAGGTGAAATGCTGGCTTGGGAAATGTTTCGCTATGAAGGACCTTGGAGAAGCTGCCTATATCCTAGGGATAACGATTTTGAGAGACAGGAGTAAGAGACTAATTGGACTTAGTAAAAGTACCTACTTGGACAAGGTGTTGAAGAGGTTCAACATGGAGAATTCCAAGAAAGTTTAATTACTGATCCAAAACAATGCCAGACTAAGTAAGACTCAAAGTCTGAGTATAGAGGCTGAGATAGCTGAGATGAGTCGATTACCATATGCTTCCTCTGTTGGCTCAATCATGTATGCTATGACTTGTACTCGCCCGAATGTGGCCTTTACTTTGAGCATGGTCAGCAGATATCCGGGAAACCCTGGTAAGGTTCACTGGACTGCGTTAAAGAATATTCTCAAGTACCTGCGAAGGACTAAGGACTGCGTCCTTGTCCTCGGTGAGAGTGATGACTTGAGGGTGACAGGGTACACTGACGCCAACTTTCAAAGCGACAAGGATAATTTCCACTCTTAGTCGGGCTGGGTATTTACCCTGAATGGAGGAGCAGTAACTTGGAAAAGTTCCAAGCAGGAGACCGTAGCTGATTCAACGTGGGAATCATAGTACATAGCAGTGAGCAAAGCAACGAAGGAGTCAATATGGCTGAAGAACTTCATTAGAGACCTTGGAGTTGTGCCAACTACAAAGGAGCCTATGGATATTTTCTGTGACAACGACAGTGAGGTAGCTTTAGCCAAGGAAACAAGGGATCATATGTCACACCCCAAAACCAGAACGACATAAACGTTCGGGGGTGGAGGACGTCATGTTTAGTATCACAACACATTGATCATAGTAATCAAAGTAATAAACAACCATTTCATAAGAAAGAAAGTGTTTACAAAGTATGTGTTCACATAACATAGACTACAAGGAAAATAACAAAATAAGACATGAAGCTACACTGCTCCATCTTCTGAATCCCAGTGTGTGTACCTGTCTACTGGTCTCTTGAGAATACAAGTTATTTTGAAAGAGTAGATAAGCATTTAAGCTAGTGAGTTCATAAGATTTTAGTGATGTAATGTAAGTTGTAAGAAGTTGTAAGTTCTTTTAGAAAAGTTCGCTTGTTCCTCCAGAAAATCCTATATTTCCTGCTTTGATGAAAGATAAGTAAAAATGACTCTACAATCCTTTCTATGAGTACTAAATGGATACAAGTTATATAAAACCCAGAGTAAACAAACAATCGATTAAGTGTATCTGCCCTAAGCCCACAACCAAACAAGGAACAGGAAGTAAGGCGGAAGGCGCACATCCCATTGTTTGTTAGATCATCGTTGTATATAACCCTTGCGTATTCACTTTGTACTCACAGAGTTAACTGTAATAGTTCCTTTATATTTGATGAAAAGATTCTTTAAGAAAACCCTTATTTGTTTTACTAAAAATGGTAACCACAGTGGTTCCTTCTATAATCACTTAGTTTATACTAGCTATATATAATCTAATATTGAACATATAGTTAATTGTGTGAATCTATCCTAACCCCTACAACCAAACAAGGAACAGGAAATGGGGCGGAAAGCACACATCCAACTATCTATCGGGTATTAATTATATGTAACCCTGATGTATAAACTAAGGTATTATAGAGTTAACCACCTAAGGTCCTTTGAGTTTATACCGGTTTAATAAAACGGATTAAACCCTTTACTGTTAAGTTTCTAGTTTTGTATATCAAATGTTCTAATTGAAAAGTATGTTTTGTACTAGAAAACAGTGCATTGAATTAGTGTCCTATGACTTGGCCCATACCTGGTACTCTTTATGATTACTTGGTGTATACGGAATATATATATAAAGCTAAGATTGAATAGATAGTAGGCTGGGTGAATCTGCTCTAAGCCCACAACCAAACAAGGAATAGGAAATGAAGCGGAAAACACACATCCTACTACCTGTCGGATCCGATTAATATAAGTATTCCTGATGTATACACTAAGGAATCATAAAGTTAGCATTATAGGCCCCTTTTCTACTGAATGTACTAGACTCGACTATTCTGTTTGTCGTTTGTAAAATGTAAGTTTTCCCTAGTTTATAACTATCTTAACTCGAAAATAGTTTGCATTAACTTTCAAGTGGAACTGTCACAATATGAAAGTAACGGGAAAATGTAAGTACACAGTTGTCTTTTGAATTGAAATCCTGTCGTAATGATTACCTTAAAACATGTTTGTTTTATTAAGGTCATAATGTGATGAATAGTACCCATACTATACGCTCTCCCTGCAAGAGATTCTGGGGACCAAACGTGACTTCCACAAACAAATTGCTAGGATGTGTAAATTCACATTAAAGTTATATGATCATGTATACCCAATTTACTATCACCTTTTGTTTAGAACAATGAGTTAGTGATTATTGGTATAGTTAGATCCTCTATTATTCTCCTGCTATAGCATTTAGTATGTTCTTTCTGTTATTGCGTATTGTATCTTCCTCCCTGTATCTGTTTATAGTATGATACCTATATTATCATGTATTGTATCTACCTCCTCGATTCTCTTTATAGTATGTTCTAGTATCTTGTACGAATTGAACCCCTAAACTATACCTATTATAGTTTACTAGTATCTTTACTTGAACTGTTACTAAAAATACTCGTTTAATTACTAAGTTATGATTGTACTTTAAAAATGGAGTTTTATAAACTATAAAGTAATATAACTTAAAAAGAGTTTTTGAAATGTTTTGATCACTTATAAAAGACATAAGTAATCTTTTGAAAGATGTTTATAGCAAACATTTACACAATTATCATTGTGTTCAACTTGTATTCCCCCCCCCCCCTAAAAGCATTTAAAACAGTTTAAAAGATTGATTATAAGGGTATGAACTCACCTTATGTGGGTGATTCAAATGAATATGCACGTAAGGATGAGAAGTTCCACAAGTGAAGTCTCAAGACACAAACGAGTCCTAATGATATATAACGACATATATTGGCATGAATTTAGTGTTTTAAACAACTAACATGCTAGGAAACACCCTTAGGGACTTGGAATAAGTGTTAGAATCACATGTGATTTATCAAAGGGATGTTTATGGCCACCAGTTGGTGTTTACGACCATGGGTTTACGGCCATGGAGTGTATGTGACAACCCGAAAATCGTTTCCTTGTAAGTTCAGCCATTCAATTCAACAGTGTGTCAGACTCATTTCTGCTACCTTTTAGCCTTGTTTAGAGTCTGTTTAAAGGTTCAAAGCTCAGTACATTCAAGCATTAGGTTTAGGGATGTATCAGCTAAAGTTCTTCGCGTTGAAATCAAGCCGAACACTCCATTAGAGGGAGTGTATGACCGTACACATGAGTATGCGGCCGTACACATGTGTGTGCGGCCATACACCCATGTATGCCGTACACCCATGTGTGTGCAGCCGTACACCCATTTCCTTAGTTTCCAAGTCAAGAACATCGATTTCTCTCTAAACTATCATCAAGCTTTTCACCCCGATCTTCAAGAATGTAAGCCTTTCTTCCGTTTGATTTTATGTTATCCTTCTTAACCTAGTAACACCCTTTGATTTCATCTATTGCAAATCATCTTTTGGGTAGATCTTCAAATCTTCATCCATTTCACCAAGAACACTAAGAACACACACTTGTTCTTGGTGATTGTGAACTCTCTTGAGTCTCCAAATTGTAAGTACTCCTTCCCTATGCTTAGTACATGCTAGGATCACTTGATTAACACGTTAAAACGTCCAAAACTCAAGATCATAAGGAGTGTGCGACCGTACACCCATGTGTGGCCGTACACCCCTCAAAACACCCCTAAAGGGGCTCCAAAATGCAAATATAGCTTCAACACTTAATGAGCAATAGTCCTACAAGCTTCCCTAGCATTCAAGCAAAATTTTCTACACTTATTACCATGAGTGTACGGCCGTACTTTCCATGGCCATATACCCACGGCCGCACACTCCTTATTATGGCCGTACACTCCCCTTAGATGAATCACATGTCATTCTAACACTTGGTCCAATTGTTTCCTAGTCCCTAAAGGTGTTTCCTTGCATATGGTTGCTTCTAAACACAATATTCATGCTAATATATGCCATTATATGTCATTTAGGATTCGTTTGTGTCTCGGGACTTCATTTGTGGAACTTCTCATCCTTACGCGCATATTCGTTTGAATCACCCACATAAGGTGATTTCATACCCCTATAATCAATCTTTTAAACTGTTTTAAATGCTTTTAAGGAGGGAATACAAGTTGAACACAATGATAATTGTGTAAATGTTTGTTATAACCATGTTTCAAAAGATTACTTATGTCTTTTATAAGTGATCAAAACATTTCAAAAACTCTTTTTAATTTATGTTACTTTATAGTTTATAAAACTCCGTTTTAAAGTACAATCATAACTTAGTAGATAAATGAGTATTTTCAGTAACAGTTCAAGTAAAGATACTAGTAAGCTATAATAGGTATAGTTTAGGGGTTCAGTTCATACTGGATACTAGAACATAATCTAAAGAGAATCAGGGAGGTAGATACAATACACGATAACATAGAGAACCTACTATAAAGAGAAACAGGGAGGAAGATACAATACATGATAACAGAAGGAACATACTAAGATACTATAACAGAAAGAACATACTAAATGCTATAGCAAAAGAACAATACAGGATCTAATTATACCAATAATCACTAAGTGATTGTTCTAAACCAAAGATTATAGTAAATTAGGTATACATGATCATATAACATTAATGTGAATATACACGGCGTAGCAATTTGTTTGCGGAAGTCGCGTTTGGTCCCCAGAATCTCTTGTAGGGAGAACCTATAGTATGGGTACTATTCATCACATTATGACCTGAATATAACAGACTTGTTTTAAGGTAATAAGTACGTCAGGATGTCAATTCAAAAGACAACTGAGTACTTGTATTTTCCCGTTACTTGCATATTGTGACAGTTCCACTTGAAAGTTAATGCAAACTATTTTCGAGTTAAGATAGTTATAAACTAGGGAAAACTTACATCTTTTCAAACTACAAACAGAACAGTCGAGTCTAGTACATTCAGTAGATAGGGGCCTATAATGCTAACTTTATGATTATTAGTTTATACATTAGGAATATATATTAATCAGATCTGACATGTAGTAGGATGTGTGCTTTCCGCTTCATTTCCAATTCCTTGTTTGGTTGTGGGCTTAGAGCAGATTCTCCCAGCCTACTATCTATCCGATCTTAGCTATATATATATGTTCCGTATACACCAAGTAATCATAAGGGGTACCAGGTGTGGGCAAGGTCATAGGACACTAATTCAATGCACAATTTTCTAGTACAAAACATACTTTTCAAATAGAACATTTGGTATTCAAAACTAGAAACTTACCAGTAAGGGTTTAATTCATTTTATTAAACCAGTATAAACTTAAAGGAACCACTGTGGTTACCATTTTAACTAAAAGAAATAAGAGTTTTCTTAAAGAATCTTTTCATCAAATATAAAGGAACTATTACAGTTAACTCTGTGAGTACCAAGTGAATACGTATGGGTTATATACAACAATGATCTAACAAACAATGGGATGTGTGCTTTTCACCTTACTTCCTGTTCCTTGTTTGGTTGTGGGCTTAGGGCAGATACAAACAACCGATTGTTTGTTTACTCTGAGTTTTATATAACTTGTATCCATTTAGTACTCATAGAAAGGATTGTAGAGTCATCAAAGCAGGAAATATAGGATTTTCTGGAGGAATAGAGGAACTTTTCTAAAAGAACGTACAACTTACTACATCTTTCTACAACTTACTTATATCACTAAAATCTTATGATCTCACCAACTTAAATGCTAATCTACTCTTTCAAAATAACTTGTATTCTCGAGAGACTAGTAGATAGGTATGCACACTGGGATTTAGAAGATGGAGCAGGATAGCCTCATGACTAATTTTTAATTATTTGCTGTGTAGTCTATATTATGTAAACACATACTTTGTAAAGACTTTATTTCTAATGAAATGGTTGCTTATTACTTTGATTACTATGATGCATGTCTTGTGATACTAAACATGACGTCCTTCACTCCCGAACGTTTCCGCTGTTCCGGTTTTGGGGTGTGACAGTGTACGGCCATAAGCTCATGGTAAAATGTGCAAAAGAGGGTGATTGAACGATAAAGAAGCTTGTGGGACTATTGCTCAACAAGAGGATGAGCAAAATTAACCTTTTGGAAGGTTTTGAGGTGTTTACAGCCACACCTAGTGTGTATGGTCGTAAACACTTCAAATGGTGGTATTTTGGGTCCTAAATCAAAGGGTTCAAGAGTTCTTAATGGATGGCAAGTATCTAGAAGTGTTTAAGGCTCAAGTCATGACCAAAATAAGGGCTTACGGCCATAATCAAGAGTTTACGGCCGTAAACTCTTGAAGTTTATGAGATTGATAATGTTTTAAGACTAAGATCTAGTGTTTAACATGCCTAACTAGATGATATACGGAATACTCACACTTTTGAGGGCCTTTGAGGAGTTTTCGGCCACCAAGAACAAGTGTGTGTTCTTGATGTTCTTGGTGAAAGATGATGATTATGGAGATCTAGACAAAAGAGTTGATTTTTGTGGATGGAATCAAAGGATGATACATGATTAAGAAGAATAACAACTCAAAGATGGAAGAAACACTTACGTTCTTGAAGATCTAGGATGAAATGGATGTTCTTGACTTGAAAGTGGAAGAAATGAATAAAAATGAAGTATAAAGATACTTATGGGAAGGAGTTTACGGAACACATAGAGTTTACAGCCGTAAAATCTATGTGTTGGGTTTTCTGGCTCGAAAACAAATTGAAGAATTTAAATTAACTCATCCCTAAACCCAATCCTTAAGCGTACTAGGCTTAGAGCTCATTATAATGACCCTTAACAAGGCTAGAAGGCAATGAAATTAAGTTAGTCTCTTGGTTGATTGGCTTGACTTTTTCAAGTTAGAAATTTTTGGGTTGTCACATCATCCCCCTGTTAGATGGAATTTCATCCCGAAATTAGATTTCTTAATAATACTACTGGGGTTGTGCTCCTCTTATTGGCAGAATACCCACTCGTAGACCTGGCAATTTTGCCCTAATGTCTATGATCGGATTAATATATGGTCCATCTATCATTACCTTGTGTATACAAGTCGTATATAATTAAGATTAGTAAGACAGTCGGATGTGCGACTCTTCCCCAAGTCCACAACCAAGCAAGGAACAGGAGATAGGGCGGAAACACACATACTAAATCTGCATAATAATGATTATATACCACTCTTGTGTATACACTTAATAGTGATAGGTGGACTGTATTTGTCCTTAGCCTTTGTGCTTGAACTTGGTCTTCTGAACGAGTGGTATTTCAGAAAGGTCTGTTGAACCTATGGCGACAAGGCTTCGGAAGGCAAAGTACTCTTCGCACAATTACTTTCGGGTTTTGAATACGAAGGACAAAACTGAGGTCTGGGTTGGACTGTCATTACGAATGATGATGGTTTCGTGAATTTGACGGTTAAGGCGATAGAAACATATGAACTTAGTATGGTGAGGACCACGCCAACTCATGACGAATGATAGAAACAGACTCTTTACTGAACAAAGTTTTGCCGATTTGAAAGAAACGTAAGTTATACGATGATGTACCCCTAGTGTGCTCCACAATTTACTCTTTGTAAAAGTTCTAGCGCTTTCTGATTTCCCCTTGATGTTAACACTTCTACGTATCGTAGCGCGATGAGCGAGTACATACTGTGAAAGTGCCTTGATAATTAGTGTCAATACTTTGTACTACGATCCTCCTTGTGTGACAACCATCAAAATTCGAGTCGGTTGTAGATTTGATAAACTTAGTTGTACGTGTAGGCATGACACATACTAGATTTAGTAACTAGAAACTAAGTTATAACCTACTAGAAACTTGGAAACAATTAGAATCAATGGATAGTATACTTAGATTTCACATTGATATATGAATTCTACAACTAATTAACTGTAGTGAGTATCCATATTTAAGTCACTCGTTGACTTGAACACCTTTTCATGAATCATAGACACACATCATGCACTTGACCTAGTGGCAGAAATTAGGTCCTAGTCTCGTTGGAACTTAAGTCAGAGTTGAAAACTAGGACTAGTATACTTGATTCCTCAATTTCGCTTGAATCTCAGAATCACTACATAGAATGCCAATACACCCATAAAATAAGTTACAAACATTATTTATAACTATAAAAGAGTTATAATACCATAAGATAATTTGAAGTCTCAAAGATTCTATTTATTTTGATATCCAAAGATTTACAAACTCTCAAAAACCCTAAATGCCCTAAAAACCTAAATTTATAAAATTTGACCTCTAAAATTCAATTAAAATAATCATGAACCTTAAAATATCAATTAAAAATTATTAAAATTATAAAAATATAACCAAGGAAATAAATTTTAGGTCATTATCAATTACCCTTAATTTATAAGGCAAAAATCAAGGTTTTATGAATGATATATAGGTTAAGGTGAATATTTTATAAAAACTTTATAATTTTATAAAATATATGAACTTTATAAAAATGGAAGAGAGGTAAACCCTATTTCATCCCCTAAAATTCGTTCTCTCATTCCCATTATATCTCTTTCCAAATTAGAAATCATTTAAACAACTCTTACACTCTTCCTTCTCTTTCGCACTTCACTTTCTCACACTCTCAATTACCAACATCATTCTCTCCCTTCTCTACCCTCTAAAACACAAAATTTTCTAGAAAATATAACCTCATAACACTCAAAGCTTTCATCATCAAGTGTTGTTCTTGAGATAATCACAAAACCTTCATTCTCCCTTCACTTTTTCCTTCATAACTTTATGTTTTCGTGCATTTCTTCTTCTTCTACACCATTCTATGGGTGGATTATGAATCATATGTTCATAACCACGATTTTTATGATGTTGAAGGTAGTATTTAACCCAAAAACCAACATGCATGTGATGATCTTCAAGCTTAGAGACTTGATCATCAAAGTATGTTGTTAAAAAGCTTTCAAATGGGTTTATAAAGGTCTTATTCCCAAATAAATATCTAAAACAATTTTTCTGATCAAATCCGATTTTTCCCTGTATTCCACCAACAAAATGAGATGTTCTACAAATTTTTAGAAAATAATTCATTTTTCTCGAATCATCATATTTATTGCAATAAGTTAGGGTAAGAATTCATATAAAATACGTTCTTAGATCTATAAATCCTAGGTAAATTAGTGGATGACCCCTAAGGTAAATGATGACATCTCAATAAGTTTTCATCAATTTTTGTTACTGTTTGCTATGGATTTGAATTTTCTTTTTGTTTAATTCAAATAAATCATAAAGCCACTTTAAGGAATTTGAAAAGTCTATATAATACTTTTCGCAGCTCATACCCTATGTGGAAGAATCAGAAAAAATATGTTCATAATTTTTCATAATGCATTACTATTTTTCCCTGAGTTTTGTATTTATAATGGACTAATAATGGGAAAAATATTTCTACTCATCCAAAATTCATGAAAATTTACCAGAAGAGCTGAAAATAGATTAGAACACTAACTGAAAATTTTGATGATTTTTATATTCAGTATACTATTTTTCTTCTATTTTCTAAGATTAAATACATTTAAATCCACAAACTTGGATTACACTATATAAAAATCACCATTGAGATTTTTCCCATATTATTTACACTGTAAATAAAGTTTACAAAAATTTTGGTAATTTAATTGAACTTTTTAATAATTATTCTCCGATTAATGATTATTTAAGAGGATAAAAACAAATTAAAATAGAAACACTCATTGAAAAATATCTTTTCTATTTTTCACAACTTCTAAATGTATAATAACAGTGTTACGAAAACTTTTGGGCAATTTTGGAAACTGTTTTCTATTTATTTCAATATTTATTAGAATAAATACACAAAAATCATAAAATTAGGTTAAACAATTTAGAAATCCATTTTTATATTTTTTTGAGCTTAATTATGTCTAATGGCAGTGTCATAAAAAGCTAGGGAATTTTTATCATTTGGATTCTATTTTTCACGAATTTATATTCTTATGAAGGCTTAAAATTTTGGAAAAATATTTAATCATATAAAAAATTCAAAGGAAAATTTATGGAAGACCTCTACTGTGTCTAGAATCAAAATGCAAAGGTTGAGAATTTTTGGAATCTATTTGATAATATTTTGGCTTTTTAAGAGCTTAAAACACATTTAAATGTGTTTAAATACCCTCAATTGATATTACAAATTTTTTGGAAAATTAATATCCAAAATTGTCTTAATCACATGAGTTATAATACTTCACCATTTCAGAAAAATGTTTGTAACTTATCAATATTAAATTTTGACATAAAGATTGGCATAATTCTATTATAGTAGTAAGTATATTAGCATTAGATTTCAACTAGAGACTCACTAGTGTATACCATTATTGTAGGATTTGGTAGTGATACAAGTGGAACTTAGATCAAGGCATCATTTGAATCATGTCAATGCATTGTGAGTATTCACCACTCCCCTATTTTCGGTTTTTAAATGTTATGGGGTGGAAATGCATGTCCTAAAGTATTATATTCGTTGTATTTATTTGACTCGTATAAACTTGGATGCTATATTTTTCATATTGTGAGTATTCAAGACTCCCCCTACTTTCGATTTTTTTGTTTTGGGGTGGAAAAGCATGTCCTAAACTATTTATGTTCGTTGTATTTAATTTGACTTGTATCAAACTTGGTTGCTATATGTTGCTATGTATGTGTATGCTATTGTTAATTCATGAGGCCTTATCGCCTTTAGGTCTCTAGAATGAGTTCACATAACTCATTAACTCATTTGAGCCTATGGTTATTATGGATAGCGCTATTAGGAAGTAGACAACTCCTCACTCGCATGATTCGCTTGGGTGCATTTTACCATATTTCCCGATGTTAGCGATAGACATAGAAAAGGGCACCCTCGGTCATTAGGCTTGGGTTGTGAACTCATGAATGAAATCTTTATGCACATACCAAACTTGTATTCTCATGTTAGCAATGACACTTGTATACTTATTTTAGCAATGAAATTTGTTACTTATTATAACAATAAACTTGTTATTTATTATGGCAATAAATTTGTTTATTAACTATAGCAATGAACTTTGTTCGTTTATGCAAACTTAATACTCATTTTTGCAATATATTTTTATTTCTGGAAACTTATATCAAAACTTTGATTTCGATTCATGAAACCAATATTATTATTATTATTATTATTATTATTATTATTATTATTATTATTATTGTTATTATTATTATTATTATTATTATTATTATTATTATTATTATTATTATTATTATTATTATTATTATTATTATTATTTTGTGAGTACTCACCAACTATTTTTATAGTTGACGCTCATTTTACATGTTTTTTCAGGAATCATCGAGTAAGTGGCACTTAGGGACACTTCACTGTTAGGAGCATTCACATGTTTTGTATTTCAATTTACATTGTAATTTCATTTAAAATTTGTTCAAACCCATTGTAAATTTGTAATGATTTTTAATACTATGGTTGATGTTGTCTTTTAACTTTTGCTATGAAACCCTTTATACTGCCACGCCTCGTGTTTCCGCTTTAGTGGGGTGTGACACCTTGGTACCACTATGATCGCCTATTTTATACAAGTTATGAATAATTAAGATGAATAAGACAGTCGAATGAGTAACTTTGCCTCAAATGCACAGCCAAACAAAGAACAAGAATTAAGGTGGAATCACTCACTCCAAGTCTGCAAAATCTTAGCTATGCACAACCCTGATGTACATACTAAGCCATGATAGCTTCTTTGAACGGATCTTTTAGTTCTCTTGAATACTATGACTTGTTCCGATAAGTGATTTATTATAACTACTTTTAAGTGTTTTCCCTGAGTTTTAATCTTATATAAATATGAATTAATTTTTAAAGTAATTCTTAAATTCGAAAACGTTTTGCTGCTCGTTGGCGACTCCGGGGTTGATTCTCCTGCGGTAATCATCAGAATTCGTCCATCCGCTCCTGAGTTCTTTGTTATCGGGTAGTCCCTCTGGTAGTGCCCAATCTCACCACAACCATAACAGGCTTGGTTTTCTTTAGCTTCGGAGTCTTGGGTGATCGGTTGAGCTGGTGCCCTGAAGAAACGGACTGTGTGTCCCTTTTTGTGGCAATTCAGACACTGCATTTCTCGGCATACTCTGGTGTGGTGATAGTTGCACTTTCCACACTTCGGAAGGGTTCCAGCATATCGACTAGTAGGTGCTGGAGTAGCAGGTGTTGTGGCGGCGTATATAGTACTCGTTTGTTGCTCCTGCGGGGTTTCCTGTGTTGTTCGCTTCTTCTTCCTCTTGTTCCCCGAATTCCGTTTATAGTCCTCTCCCCTTGATGGCTCGGGAACAGGGACTTCTACACCATGGCAGACTCCATGGTTAATGAGTCGCTGGGCCAGGCGTTTGGCACTATCGAATGTGGCTGGGTTAGAAGACAGAACATCTCCTTGGATCGGGCAGTTAGACCCCATATGTATCTTTCTATCTTCTTGCTCTCCGGGGTAACCATCCCGGAGCATAGTGCTGCTAGGTTGTTGAACATGTCAGTGTAGGCCACTATGTATGAGCCGATCATCGTGAGCTCCCATAGTTCTTGTTCTAGCTTTTAAACTTCGCCCATCGGACAATATTCCTCCAGCATAACTCTTTTAGGTTCTCCCAACCTATTGAGTTAGCCACTGATAGGGTCAATGACTTAACATGGCTGTTCCACCATGTCAGGGCTCTGTCGGAGAAGGTGCAGACAACAAACTATACTTTGCTCCCTTCTGGGCACAAACAAATTTCGAAGACCAAATCTGTTTTCTCGAACCATCGCATAAGAGCGATGACTCCACCATTTCCATTAATGGAATTGGGCTTGCAGTTCATGAAGTCCTTGTACGAACACTCCCTTGGATGTCCGTGTGAATCTCCGGGGTTAACTAATTGGTTACCGCTACCAGATCCGAAGGTACCACTTTGACCGAAGTGAGCTAGAGCAGTTTCCACTGCGGAGGATAACGCTTCTTGGAGAGAAGCAATATCGAATTGTGGCGGAGGTAGTGGCGGTTGAGTGGGAGATATCGGAGTAGTGCATCTGTTTGATCTGCGAGGAGGCATCTTTGCTAAAAGAATACAAGAGATGAGATGGAATAAGTCTATAGCAGTGGATATTAGCCGAAAGCTGAAAGACAAGGTTATCATAGTTCTGAGTGTATTGGGTCCTGACTTCGACAGGGTTATGGAAACAATTCATAAAAGAGTCTTCATCAAATAAAATTTATGAATTAGAAATGGCTATCCTCGAATGAATATCTGTGACCTGAATAACTGTTACTAGTTGCATGAAGAAAATAATACTAACACCTAGTGTGAGCAGTGTTTCCACTAGCTCATTAAGTTAAACAAGATTATTATTTATTAGTGTGACGCATAAGACGTTTTGGTTACTTCGGTTGATCCTTCTTCGAAAACTTCTCATGAACTTGCTCTTGTTCCTCCTTGACTCTTCTGTTGGCTGCTATGATGAAGTAGTTGCATCTATCCGGGTTTGTCGTGAGAGAATGGAAGTGTCTAAAGAAGCTATGAGATTTAAGTGAAATGTTATGGGGTGATCCTTACAGAGTCCTCCTATAATTGCACAATGTATACTAGTTTTATATAATTTAATATTAAATAGACCTTTGAATAAGTGATCCTACTCCAAAAACACAAACAAACAAGGAACAGGTAGTGAAGCATAGATCACAAATTCTATGTCTATAAAATCTCAATTAGATAAAACTTTTGGAAGTATACACTCCAAAATTATAGATCTATCCGTAAGGGTCTTTTTAAGTTATCACATAAGTTATTTATAGTGCCTTAAATACTCCTATAGTATTATAATGTAATGTACATGGTATGTTTGAAACTAGTTGTCATGTTATAGTATCATAAAATACTCCTATAGTATCTTATCCTAATGTTCTGATCTAGAATTCCCTTGAATAGAGTTAGGTAAGTTTTAAGACTGTTGCAACACCACATCATTCCTAAACACATGTCGGTCACATATCGAATGAATATAGTTGATCAGGCTATATTGATCCTAGCTATGATTAAATAACTGTCAATGTTTGACCGAAGTGTTCAACCTTTAAATACTTATGTTCTATTCTTCTTGTGAAACTTGTTCTAGTATGTATATATGTATAAGCACATACGTATACCTTTATAAGGTATTGTTATATCCTTAAAATATATTATTATCCAGAGTACTTCACCCCATTGTATTTATAGTTGTATATCTTTTATCGGTTGATATACTTAGTTCACTATAAACAATGCTCTGATACCAATCTGTCACACCCCAAAACCGGAACGACGGAAACGTTCGGGGGTGGAGGACATCATGTTTAGTATCACAAGGCATGCATCATAGTAATAAAATTAATAAACAACCATTTCATTAGAAATAAAGTGTTTACAAAGTATGTGTTCACATACCATAGACTACAAAGAAAAAAACAAAATAAGACATGAAGCTATACTGCTCCATCATCTGAATCCCAGTGCGTGTACCTGTCTACTGGTCTCCTGAGAATACAAGTTATTTTGAAAGAGTATATCAACATTTAAGCTGGTGAGTTCATAAGATTTTAGTGATGTATTGTAAGTTGTAAGAAGTTGTAAGTTCTTTTAGAAAAGTTCGTCTGTTCCTCTAGAAAATCTTATATTTCCTGCTTTGATGAAAGATAAGTAAAAATGACTCTACAATCCTTTCTATGAGTACTAAATGGATACAAGTTATATAAAACTCAGAGTAAACAAACAATGATTGTGTGTATCTGCCCTAAGCCCACAACCAAAGAAGGAACAGGAAGTAAGGTGGAAGGCACACATCCCATTGTTTGTTAGATCGTCATTGTATATAACCCTTGCGTATTCACTCGGTACTCATGGAGTTAACTGTAATAGTTCCTTTATATTTGATGAAAAGATTCCTTAAGAAAACCCTTATTTGTTTTACTAAAAATGGTAACCACAGTGGTTCCTTCTATAATCACTTAGTTTATACTAACTATATATAATCTAATATCGAACAGATAGTTAATTGTGTGAATCTGACCTAAGCCCACAACCAAACAAGGAACATGAAATGGGGCAGAAAGCACACATCCAACTATCTATCGGGTATTAATTATATGTAACCCTGATGTATAAACTAAGGTATTATAGAGTTAACCACCTAAGGTCCTTTAAGTTTATACTGGTTTAATAAAATGGATTAAACCCTTTACTGTTAAGTTTCTAGTTTTGTATATCAAATGTTCTAATTGAAAAGTATGTTTTGTACTAGAAAACGGTGCATTGAATTAGTGTCCTATGACTTGGCCCATACCTGGTACTCCTTATGATTACTTGGTGTATACGGAATATATATAAAGCTAAGATTGAATAGATAGTAGGCTGGGTGAATCTGCTCTAAGCCCACAACCAAACAAGGAATAGGAAATGAATCGGAAAACACACATCCTACTACTTGTCGGATTCGATTAATATAAGTATCCCTGATGTATACACTAAGGAATCATAAAGTTAGCATTATAGGCCCCTTTTCTACTGAATGTACTAGACTCGACTGTTCTATTTGTCGTTCGTAAAATGTAAGTTTTCCCTAGTTTATAACTATCTTAACTCAAAAATAGTTTGCATTAACTTTCAAGTGGAACTGTCACAATATGAAAGTAATGGGAAAATGTAAGTACACACCTGTCTTTTGAATTGTCATCATGTCATAATGATTACCTTAAAACATGTTTGTTTTATTAAGGTCATAATGTGATGGATAGTACCCATACTATACGCTCTCCCTGTAAGAGATTCTAGGGGACCAAACGCGACTTCCACAAACAAATTGCTAGGATATGTAAATTCACATTAAAGTTATATGATCATGTATACCTAATTTACTATCACCTTTTGTTTAGAACAATGAGTTAGTAATTATTGGTATAGTTAGATCATGTATTGTTCTCCAGCTATAGCATTTAGTATGTTCTTTCTGTTATCGCGTATTGTATCTTCCTCCCTGTGTCTCTTTCTAGTATGATCCCTATGTTATCGTGTATTGTGTCTACCTCCCCGATTCTCTTTATAGTATGTTCTAGTATCTAGTATGAACTGAACCCTAAACTATAACTATTATAGTTTACTAGTATCTTTACTTGAACTGTTACTAAAAAGACTCATTTAATTACTAAGTTATGATTGTACTTTAAAAATGGAGTTTTATAAACTATAAAGTAATATAACTTAAAAAGAGTTTTTGAAATGTTTTGATCACTTATAAAAGACATAAGTAATCTTTTGAAAGATGTTTATAGCAAACATTTACACAATTATCATTGTGTTCATCTTGTATTCCCCCCCCCCCCTTTTAAAAGCATTTAAAACAGTTTAAAAGATTGATGATAGGGGTATGAACTCACCTTATGTGGGTGATTCAAACGAATATCCGCGTAAGGATGAGAAGTTCCATGAATGAAGTCCCGAGACACAAACGAGACCTAATGATATATAACGGCATATATTGGCATGAATTTAGTGTTTTAAACAACTAACATGCTAGGAAACACCCTTAGGGACTTGGACTAAGTGTTAGAATCACATCTGATTCATCTAAGGGATGTTTATTGTCACCAATTGGTGTTTACGGCCATGGTTTTACGACCGTGGAGTGTACGGTCGTAAACTCATGGTAAAATGTGCACAAGAGGGTGATTGAATGATAGAGAAGTTTGTGGGACTATTGCTCAACAAGAGGATGTGCAAAACTAACATTTTGGAAGGTTTTGAGTTTTTTATAGACACACCTAGTGTGTATGGCCGTAAACACTTGAAATGGTGGTATTTTGGGTCTTAAATCAAAGGGGTTCAAGAGTTCTTAATGGATAACAAGTATCTAGTGTTTAAGGCTAAATTCATGACAAAAATAAGGGCTTAAGGCCATAACCAACAGTTTACGGTCGTAAATTCTTGAAGTTTATGAGATTGATGATGTTTTAAGACTATGATCTAGTGTTTAACATGCCTAACTAGATGATAGATGGAATACTAACACTTTTGAGGGCCTTTGAGAAGTTTTTGGCCACCAAGAACAAGTGTGTGTTTTTGGTGAAAGATGATGATTATGGAGATCTAGACAAAAGACTTGATTTTTGTGGATGGAATCAAAGGATGATACATGATTAAGAAGAATAACAACTCAAAGATGGAAGAAACACTTACGTTCTTGAAGATCTTGGATGAAAGACTTGATGATACTTGAGAGAGAATGGATGTTCTTGACTTGAAAGTGGAAGAAATGAAGAAAAATGAAGTATAAAGATACTTATGGGAAGGAGTTTACGGCCCACATAGAGTTTACGGCCGTAAACTCTATGTGTTGGGTTTTTTGGCTCGAAAACAACTTGAAGAAATTAAATGAGCTCATCCCTAAACCCAATCCTTAAGCGTACTAGGCTTTGAACTCATTATAATGACCATTAACAAGGCTAGAAGGCAATGAAATTAAGTCTGACTTTTGGTTGATTGGCTTGACTTTTTTAAGTTAGAAACTTTCGGGTTGTCACATCATGGAAGATCCAAGCACATTGAAAGAAAATATCACTTCATAAGACCTAAGATAGAAGAAGGACTCCTCGTAGCTAAGAGGGTATCATCAAAAGAAAACCTAGTAGATCCCCTCACGAAGGGACTGAATAGGGTTAAGCATTTGTAGCATGCAAGGAGCATCTACATGAAAGACGATATTAGTTTTAATAATTAGATAGTTATGTCTGAAACTTGTAATAGATAAAATGTAATTCACATTTGATGATTAAATAAAAGTTTTTGTTTATTTATGAGTAATGTTACTATCTTGTGTCAATTATTTACTATTGTTTCAATTTTGCATGTTTTGACTTCCAGAATAATAAGATTATTCAAACTGTCCATAGTTGGTCATACTTTGGAAGTAGGTATTGAATCAAGACTGTCATGAATTTGGCTTGTAGATTATCTGAAATGGTTAGACATTGCTATGACATTCATGAGTACTCATAAGTTCTGAGTATTGGATTAAAACCACACTCACTTGTATCACTTCATGGAATTTATCTCGAGTGATCGTGAGATGATAATATCATATAAGTCTTCAAACCAAGAGATGAGTTATTGACTGTGAGTTGGTTGTGCATTGATAGTACAAAAATGCATCAATAACTTGATGTTATAAAATGTATTGTTGTGTATGATTTGGCGAATAGTTAGTACATGCATATGAGTCAAAGTTTATCTGTTCCTTTTAGTCCTTAGAGGACTGGAAGCGATATCTTGGGCCCCTCGATGATTTTGCTTTGACTTATGTGTCTGTGTTCGATTATGTTCTATGTCAAGCACATCAGATATCGGGAATCAAACTATTGGACAATAAGTATGATGTTGTTCCATGTATTTGTCCAACTGATATCTTGAGAACAGAGGATTATATGATCACTTGTCTAAAATGGCGCATTCTAGTTCAACAGGTTTTAAGAGCTACGATTTTTGGTCAGATCCTGAAATCGTACTTGAAATTATAGTTATTAGAATTATCCAAGTGGGATACTTTTGGATAAGGTGTCTAAGTCCATAACTATATTTGGTATGTACCTGACCCGATTTAGCATGGTCCATTTGGGTTGCACTTCACCGGAACAATTTGGACCTTGAGAAAAGGATATGTATGATTTATTAATATATTATTAGTTATAATATATTTGTATGAAATCATATTATTTAATTGGTCTTTATCAATAACTAATTTGGAATTAATTTTGTGGTCAAAAGAGAGACTAATTAAATATATAGGGATTGATTGTGTAAATCATTCATTCTTATAATGTGGGCTAGTGATCCATGATTCCTTATGTTGGGCTTAACCCATGTGGTGACCCATGGATGCTCCATGGAGGTTAAAACCCATGGATCATGACGAATATGGAAAGTCATGAGTTACATGGTGTAACCCTAATGTGCACAATATATAAGAAACCCATTGGTGAAAGAAAATGGAACCCTAGTGTATTGACAAGGAGAGGCCGATTTTTGCGAGCATTGTACTTCTCTTTCAAGTTTCCAAAGTGTTGGTGGTGATTTGGGATTCCACTTGAGGCATTCACATTATTGGTGCTAAGCTCTTAAAGCTCCTAGCAATAACTCACAACAAAAGGTATGTTTCCTAACTTGTTTTATTTGCTATGTGTAACGCCCGTAGATCAGGGCTAGTCAATTTAAAGACGATAAGCGTAAAAAAAATGAGTTTCTGATAGAAGATTATTTAGAATGAATAATCTTAACTAGGTTATAGTATATGTTACAAGGATTCCGTACATATAAACAACGTCGAAATCCGAATTATAACGAAGAAGTTATGACCTGTCGAAGTTTCGCGATAGAACCGGCACGACGCCGAGTGACGTAAAATATGAATTTAAGATAGAGCAATATTTAGCCTTAGCGATCTAAACGAAAAACGTAGATTTCGTTAAACCGAGAGCGTGGATAAAAGGAACGCCCAAATCTGACTTCATATGAGGAAGTTATGATTTTTCTAAGTTTCGACTTAGCAGTATGCAGCCCGAATACTCGATTTGAGATCAAGCGGTTTTTAGCCGAAACAATCTAAATGAGAATCGAAGATCTCGTTGTTAGTAGCGAAACGATGAAAAGTTAGGCGAGAACGGACGTCAGACGAAGAAGTTATGAATTTATAACGAAGTTTTTCTGTCCCGGCCTCCTAAAAATAATTAATAAAAATAAAATCAAAATTAGCCGACGGAGTCTAAATGAAAGTTGTAGAGTATGGTCTGACCTTCGCGTGGATATAAAGAACGTCGAAAATGGAGCTCGTATGCGAAAGTTACGCAATTCAGAAGTTCGACGAGTCAATTACGCCCAACATAATTTGAGTACGCCCAGCGTACTCAGTCGGATGCAACTTGTCTGACCAATACTTGAGTGCCACCAGTCGACGCACGCAGTGACGTCAAAGTACGCCCAGCGTAACCCGAGTACGCCCCGCGTAATCCCATACCCAGCAGCCTATAAATAGAACTCGAGATCAGCCATTTCCTTGCGATTTTCTTACTTTCTCTCTAAGATTTTGCCTCGATTTGCGTGCCAATCATATCCCGAAGCCCCGGTATTATTTCCGAGCCCCGAAGCAAGATTCGAAGCCCCGAGGATCCCGAAGAGCGTTATTCCCGAGCCGAAGCGCTGCCCGCGAGGAGCCGGTTTTTGTGAAGATCTTCCAGATCTACGGAGAAACACTACTTCTGCAAGCCGTAGTGCTGCTCGATCATCTTCTGATCAGGTGAGTGTATAGTCACTTTCATCTTACACATAAATATGAAGTATTTTATAAAATACGTGCTATGTGTTATTTATTAATTATCTATTCGAGATGGATTTGGAATTGATGTTTTTATACGGGTGTTAAATGATTTAAATTGTGTTTGTATTTATATCTACAAAAATGTTGGGTAGAACATAGGTAGATGGAATAGTTGGTGACGATGCGACTTCGTACCTATTGAGTAAGCCTTGGTGACGATGCGACTTCGTGCCTATTTGATAAACCTTGGTGACGATGTGACTTCGTGCCTTTTGGAGTAAACCCAGGTGACTATGAGACGTAGTGCCTATTGTGTAAACCCTGGTGACTATGAGACGTAGTGCCAATTGTATGAACCCTGGTGACTATGCGACGTAGTGCTTGTTGTATAAACCGTGGTAGCAAATGGACTGTGTGCCAGTTCCTTAGGTAAACCCTTAGGAATGAATGAAGAAAGTATAATCGATTCTTAGGGTAAAACCTTAATAAATAAAGAAGATAAAGGGGATGGGTATTTGGGTTGATTGTTGATAATTGAATATAATAAATGTATTATTGTGGGTTGAAAACCCTATATGCTCACCAAGCTCCCAAGCCTGACCCACTCAGTTTTCTTTGTATTACAGGTATCAATACGAAGACATATTTCACTGAGAGAATAAAGGAGATGTAAATCATTAGTGTAAATAAATGTAATTTCTGTTTACGCTTATGTGTCTGTATCGGAACATGACATCCCGAGATTTTGTTATATAATGAAAATACTTTTCTTTAAGAAATGCTTTGATAAATTCTTATCATATTTTTTTTTTATTCTAGGGACAAATTCCGCAACAATTTTCTTTAAACGATTACTCTGATTTAAAAAAAACAAAGCATAAACAAATCGGTCTTTTTTGGCCATGAAATTGGGGATGTCACAGTTGGTATCAAAGCATTAGTTTAAGCGAACTAGGAATTTGTAGGAAATTTCTAGACTTAAACTTAGAATGCTAAGTAATGATTGTGAGGAGTGTGTCTAAAATATGTTAGGTAGTACACCTAAATTGACACAAGCACTAGTTTATTTTAGGAATGATGCCTAAAATGCTTTTTTGTGCAAAATGTTTTGTGTGATAGCTATATTGATGCTATTATTTGTTCGGATCTATGGTTTGTTGCTGACCGGATCTGGAAACCTTATGTGTTTAGGATTCTAAGCGTATGGCTACGATATTAGAACTAGCATATAAACGTTTCGGAGTGATAAGGACGATTTGAATATCTATCGTGAATGAGGATCTAATTTCACCTTATTCGGTGTGTAGATCAAAAATGGTGAGAACAAGAAGTGGAGTTGGAAATGCTGATGAAAACAGGAATCAACCACCCGTGATTGAGCAAATACTTGTCGTAGCAGCAGCACCTGAGCCGATAACAATGGCTGGTGTACAATTGATGATTCAGACGATGTTGGATCGTCAGATGGAAGAAACTAGACGTCTGCTTCAACAAAATCGTGAAGAACTTTCAAAACAAGTTGAAGAGCCCGAAGTGAATGGAGGGCCATCGGAAGGTGGAAACTTCAGTGGTACCGTTAGTCAAGCCAACCCACCAATTGTTAGACAAAACAATTGTGATTGAGGAAATGATGGAAGAGGATGTAAATACAAGGATTTCATGGCATCCAAACCACCGTGTCTATCTGGGAGCCCGACGCCGGTGCAAGTCATGGACTGGATCTCCGAGATGGAGACAATGTTTGAAAGTTGCGAGTGTAGTAACAGACAGAAGACCGCTCTTGCAATTCCTCTATTAAAATCTGGAGTACTGAGCTGGTGGAAGTTACTGGCCGGTTCGATGCCCAAGGGGGAAGCTAGCAAGATATCTTGGGAAGAGTTCGTGGTACAATTGAAAATGCAATACTGCTCTGAGCAGGATCTCCTGGAAATCAACAATGAGTTCCAGAATCTAAAGAAGGGAAAATTGAGCATCACTGAATACACCACAAGCTTTACGGAAAAGATGAAGCTTATTCCATACCTACTTCCAACTGAACTTTCCAAGGTCAACAAGTTCGCCAATGGATTACCAGCGGACTTTGACCCGATAGTCAAGCAAGCAACCACTTTGAAAGCCGCCATCTGGGCAGCCAAAAATGTTGAAACCCAAATAAAAGAAAAGGGTCTGGAGAGAGCTGAAGTTGGAGAGAAGAGGAAACATGAAGGGTCTTCAATAATCAACAAAGAAACCAAATTCTCGAAATCTGGAGGAAGAGATAAAGCTAAGTGGTGCGAGAAGTGTAAAAAGAAACACTTCGGGAAGTGTAGCGAGGATATGACTTGCTACAAATGTGGGAAGACGGGGCATTACGCCAACAAGTGCACATCCAACAAAAAGGTGTGCTACGGATGTAACGAGGAAGGGCATATTTCTAGAGACTGCCCAAAGAAAAACGCACCGCCACAGCCAAGGGCATTCCACATGATCCTCGACGAAGTGAATCAAGGATGAGGAATTTATATCCAAGGATCAACTTATGATGTAGCCAATTAAAGGCATAGTATAGGGTGAAATTAAACTTTTGTGTAATCATTTCAAGTTATAATGTAAACCCTGGTTTTGATATTTATGTGATATTGATGGTTTTAATACCTGATGTGTTAAATGATTGTGTGATTTTTGTATAGTGACTTGGTTCGACTGAGAGACAATACTTGGGACGAGTATGAGTAGGTGTGAAAGGTAGTAGATGCATATACTACCGGAAGCACAGGACTCACACTTGGATCAGGGAAAGTCACAAGGTTACCAAGAAGCTAGTGATTGATTCCATTTTATTCTGGTATGTCATTACCATTGTTTCGGTAATGACTAGTAAGATGGTTCTTGTTCCGACCCTAGTGGTCATGTTTAAATTTGAGTTCGACTACGAGGAGTATGTTACGTGGTCTAGAGGACCAAGTTAGATGTAACATCTGACTTAAGTCAGAAGGTTGAAGTTAATGCGATTGATAGTGTCGCGCTCGTTGTTAAAAGAAGTTTGTAGGCAGAAATGCTACATACTGAAATGTGATTATATCACATTAGAATATGAAGGAAGCTGTATTCCATTTTGGAATTTAACTCTAAGAGACCTGAGTCTAAGCATTACATCATTCGATGAGAGGTCGTTAGAGCACGATCCATCGGTCTGTTACAATAGATAAAGGAAAGTATTTATCCTAAGAAGAAGAAGGAGTCCACAGTAAGGACTTATTTGGCAACTTGAAGGTTAAGATTGAAAGTACAACATGATACGATAAGCAGATGCAAGATTGGGCATCTTCTGCGGTCAAGAAAGCCATAAGAGTTAAATACTCTTTCGAGGAAACATAGAAGTTACGGTTATTACCTAGGATGAAGAAATAATGTGTGGAAACATTATGCAAGTCCTATTTCGTTGATGATTCCGGGACGTAATCATCCTAAGGAGGAGATAATTGTAACGCCCATAGATCAGGGCTAGTCAATTTAAAGACGATAAGCGTAAAAAAAATGAGTTTCTGATAGAAGATTATTTAGAATGAATAATCTTAACTAGGTTATAGTATATGTTACAAGGATTCCATACATATAAAGAACGTCAAAATCCGAATTATAACGAAGAAGTTATGACCTGTCGAAGTTTCGCAACAGAACCGGCACGACGCCGAGTGACGTAAAATATTAATTTAAGATAGAGCGATATTTAGCCTTAGCGAACTAAACGAAAGTCGTAGATTTCGTTAAACCGAGAGCGTGCATAAAAGGAACGCCCAAATCTGACTTTGTATGAGGAAGTTATGATTTTTCTAAGTTTCGACTTAGCAATATGCAGCCCGAATACTTGATTTGAGATCGAGTGGATTTTAGCCGAAACAATCTAAATAAGAATCGAAGATCTCGTTGTTAGTAGCGAAACGATGAAAAGTTAGGCGAGAACGGACGTCAGACGAAGAAGTTATGAATTTATAACGAAGTTTTTCTGTCCCGGCCTCCTAAAAATAATTAATAAAAAGAAAAGTCAAAATTAGCCGACGGAGTCTAAATGAAAGTTCTAGAGTATGGTCTGACCTTCGCGTGGATATAAAGAACGTCGAAAACGGAGCTCGTATGCGAAAGTTACGCAATTCAGAAGTTCGACGAGTCAATTACGCCCAACGTAATTTGAGTACGCCCAGCGTACTCAGTCGGATGCAACTTATCTGACCAATACTTGAGTGCCACCAGTCGACGTACGCAGTGACGTCAAAGTACACCCAGCGTAACCCGAGTACGCCCCGCGTACTGAGTACGCCCCGTGTAATTTGAGATTACGCCCCGCGTAATCCCAAACCAAGCAGCCTATAAATAGAACTCGAGATCAGCCATTTCCTTGCGATTTTTCTTACTTTCTCTCTAAGCTTTTGCCTCGATTTGCGTGCCAATCATATCCCGAAGCCCCGGTATTATTTCCGAACCCCGAAGAAAGATTCGAAGCCCCGAGGAGCCCGAAGAGCGTTATTCCCGAGCCGAAGCGCTGCCCGCGAGGAGCCGGTTTTTGTGAAGATCTTCCAGATCTACGGAGAAACACTACTTCTGCAAGCCATAGTGCTGCCCGATCATCTTCTGATCAGGTGAGTGTATAGTCATTTTCATCTTACACATAAATATGAAGTATTTTATAAAATACGTGCTATGTGTTATATATTAATTATCTATTCGAGATGGATTTGGAATTGATATTTTTATACGGGTGTTAAATGATTTAAATTGTGTTTGTATTTATATCTACAAAAATGTTGGGTAGAACATGGGTAGATGGAATAGTTGGTGACGATGCGACTTCGTACCTATTGAGTAAGCCTTGGTGACGATGCGACTTCATGCCTATTTGATAAACCTTGGTGACGATGTGACTTCGTGCCTTTTGGTGTAAACCCAGGTGACTATGAGACGTAGTGCCTATTGTGTAAACCCTGGTGACTATGAGACGTAGTGCCAATTGTATGAACCCTGGTGACTATGCGACGTAGTGCTTGTTGTATAAACCGTGGTAGCAAATGGAATGTGTGCCAGTTCCTTAGGTAAACCCCTAGGAATAAATGAAGAAAGTATAATCGATTCTTAGGGTAAAACCTTAATAAATAAAGAAGATAATGGGATGGGTATTTGGGTTGATTGTTGATAATTGAATATAATAAATGTATTATTGTGGGTTGAAAACCCTATATGCTCACCAGGCTCCCAAGCCTGACCCACTCAGTTTTCTTTGTATCACAGGTATCAATATGAAGACATATTTCACTGAGAGAATAAAGGAGATGTAAATCATTAGTGTAAATAAATGTAAGTTCTGTTTACGCTTATGTGTCTGTATCGGAACATGACATCCCGAGATTTTGTTATATAATGAAAATACTTTTCTTTAAGAAATGCTTTGATAAATTCTTATCATATTTTTTTTATTCTGGGGACAAATTCCGCAACAATTTTCTTTAAACGATTACTCTGATTTCAAAAAAAACAAAGCATAAACAAATCGATAAAAATAAATTACAAACATTATTTTTAACTAGAAAAGAATTATGAAACTCTAACATAAATTGAAATCTCAAATAATTCAATTTATTTTGATATCCAAATATTTATTAAATGTCAAGACCCTAAAAACCCTAAAAACCCTAAAATCTCAAATTTATAAACTTTAACACCTAAAAATCCAAAAAATTTGGTATGGACTTTATAATATCAATTTAAAATAACTGAAATTAGTAAAATATAACCAAGGAGAAATAAAATTTAAGTCATTAGTATTTAACCTTATTTTCTAAGCAAAAAATCAAGGTTTTGTGAATGAAAATTAAGATAAAGTGCATATTTTTTAAAAACTTGATATTTTTATAAAATAAAGTTATAATTTTATAAAATTTAAGAGAGGGAGATGCTCTCTCCATTCAAAAGTGGATTTCTATCTCTTTCCTCTCTCTCCTCTTCCCAAGACACTTAATCAATTCCTCTCCACACTCCATTTCTCCATACTTCACTTTCTCTATCACAGTCCCTCACTTCAACTTCTCTCTATTCTTCCTCTCTCTCAAACCCACAAATTGTTCCAGAGAATAGGTCCAAGAACACACCTTAAACTCGAAATCTTCATCATATTGTAGTGTTTTTGAAGGTAAAATCGACTTCTACTTCACTTTTCCTTCAAGTTTTGTTATTTTTCTTACACTTTCTCCTTCTTCTACTCCATTCTATGGTAATATCATGAACATTTGCTCATACTCACGGTTTTGATGATGATGGTTGTAGGATTTCACCCAAAAACAACATGCATGCTGTAAATGGTGAAATCCAAGGACCAAAACCTAAGTCAAAATCAACATAATGCACTTTTCTACAAGTTTTGGGTGAAAATCACCACAAGCACCCTATGTTTTCTATTAAAAACGATTTTTGAACATTTCAAACTCATGATTGTGTTGGAAGAAAGAAAGACTTAAACAGGAAATTCTGATACAGAACAAGGAGAACATGAAAAAACTCAAGAACAATTTGTTGTGAAAAGATCTCTTATTCAATATTCTGCCCACATTTGATCGAGTACACAGCCATATAAATTTCAAAAAAAAAAAGAAAATGACAAAGCTAGAAATAAGCAACTACTAATAATAATTTATGGGTAATCATGGATCACTTATTTGAAATTAAGTAACAGCTACCAAAAACAAAAATGAAATCTTAAATGCTAAGTAGTGGGACAGAAACTACTGGAAGTTTTGAGCACCTTTATTCAACACACCCCCTTGCTTCAAAACTTGTTAATCCCAAACGAAACCTGAAGAAATTATGCTTGACACTTGGAAGAGACTTTGTCAGCACATCTACAACTTGCTCGTTAGTTCCACAATGCTTCAAAATGATTTCTTTCTCAGCAACTAAATCACAAATAAAATGATAACGGATGTCTATGTGTTTTGTCCTGCTGTGGAAGGATGGATTCTTTGTCATTGTAATTGCTGCTTGATTGTCACAAAGGATTTCAGTTGGACCAACTTGCTTTTGGAGAAGATCAGCAAGGATCCTTCTTAACCACATTGCTTGACAAGCTGATGATGTTGCTGCAATGTACTCTGCTTCTGATGAGGATAGTGGTACAATATCTTGCTTTTTTGAGCTCCATGAAACAACACCTGAACCAAGAGAAAAAACATAACCAGAGGTGCTCCTTTGATAATCCAAACAACCACCCTAATCAGTATCAGTAAACCCATATAATTTTGGATTAGGTACATTTGAGTACCAAATCCCAAACTCAACCGTTGCAGCTATATAGCGAAGAATCCTCTTTGCTACTCCTAGATGATGAACTGAAGGACTGTGAATAAATCTTGAAACTTTGCTAACTGGAAATGCAATATCAGGTCTGGTGTGAGTTAGGTAGTTCAAGCCTCCAACTATACTCCTGAAGTGTTTCACATTTTCCAACTTTGTGCCATCATTTGCAACAAGTGATTCATTCATATTGATTGGTGTTAAACACATATTTGCATTCAACATATTGAATCGTTTAAGCAAGTCAGTGGCATACTTTTTTTGACAAATAAAAATTCCATCATCACACTGGTTCACCTCCAGGCCAAGAAAGTAACGTAACAAGCCCATATCTGACATATCAAATTTTTTAATCATCGAAGATTTGAACTTAACAACAATAGATTCACATGACCCCATATAAATAATGTCATCTACATAGATGCAGACAAGAAAAAAATCAGCTTTACCTTGCTTTTTCACATAGAGATTAGGCTCACTTTTACTTCTATCAAATCCGTTTTCTTGAAAGTACGAATCTATCTTGCTATCCCACGCTCGGGGGGCTTGCTTAAGCCCTTATAAGGCTTTTTTCAAACTGTACACTTTGCTATCATTGCCGCATGAAAATCCTTCTGGTTGAGAGACATACACTTCTTCTTCTAGCTCTCCATTTAGAAACACCGATTTAATGTCAAATTGGTACACTTTCCATTTTAATTGTGCGACTAAGGCAAGAAAAATTCTAACTATTTCAAGCCGAGCAACCGGAGAAAAGGTTTCTTCGTAATCAACTCCGTGTTGTTGAGCGTACCCTTTCACAACCAAACGAGCTTTATGCATTTGTATTGTACCATCAATATTGTATTTTGTACGATACACCCATTTGAGGCCTATGACATTTTTTTCTTTGGGCAAATCAACCAAATCCCAAGTCTCATTCTTTCTAATAGCCGCAATCTCATCTTTCATTGCATCTTGCCACACCTGTTTCTCTACTGCATCATCATAAGAGATAGGATCAGGATCAGATGCATATAATGTAAAGCTACATGAGGCATAGATATCCTCCAGTGATCGAAACGTTTTTGGAGGACTTTCAGATGAAGAGCTTAAAGGTGAAGAAGATCCCGATGGTGAAGAAGGTGGAGTTGAAGGTGGTATTATCTCCATTTTGAGAATTCCTTGTTTCTGGATCTGTGAAGTTATTGACCTCAAATGTAACAGGAACAGATTCTGGTGAGGCAGATGTTTCTGTATTCTTCCAACTCCATTGTTCTACTTCACTAAATTCAACACTCCTGCTTATAATAATTTTTCCACTAATCGGGTTAAATAACCTGTATGCTTTTGAGGAAGTAGAATAGCCAATGAAAATGCATTTTTCTGACTTTTGATCAAGCTTGGTGCGAGATGATGTGACTAATGCATAACCAATGCACCCAAAGATTTTTAAGTGACTTACTTGCGTCTTTCTACCTTTCCATGCTTCATAGGGAGTTCGATTTAGAACAACCTATGTGGGCGAGATGTTCAAAATGTATACAGGAGCTGCAACGCCTTTTGCCCAGAATTTTTTTGGAAGATTTTTTGCTGCCATCATGCTTCCTGCCATGTCACCAATGGTTCGGTTTTTTCGTTCTGCTTCTCTGTTCTGTTCTGGAGTGTGCGGTGCTGTAAATTCCTTACGAATACCATTAAACTTACAAAATTCATTAAATTTTTGTGAGGTAAATTCACCGCCATTATCAGAATGAAAAACTTTTATGTTATTCCCATTCTCTTTCTCTACCAATGCCTTAAATTTTTTAAATCAACCAAAGGTCTCTGACTAATTTTTTAAAAAGTATACCCAACTCATGCAACTGTAATCATCTATAAACAATAGGAAATATCGAGTTCCACCCAACGAATCGACAGTCATTGGACCACAAACATTGGTATGCACTAATTCAAGACAAGAAGAAGCTCTCCAAGACTTACCTATAGGAAACCATTTTCGAGTTTGTTTCCCATATACACACCCTTCACAAAAAGGCACTGTATCTATTTTTGGAAGCCCTAAAACCATATTTTTCTGATGTAACAATTTCAACCCATTTATATTTAAGTGACCATAACGTAGATGCCAAATGCTTGACTCACTAGTAGCAACTAAAGCACACTTCTCCATGGTTGAAATTTTAAGAGGAAACATTTTATTTTGTGTCACTGGAATGTTAGCAATGGGCTGACCAGATTTTTTGTCTCTAATTAAACAATACCCATCATCAAAAGTAACTGAATACCTAGAACACATTAATTGCCCAACACTTAGCAAATTATGGGCTAATTTAGGAACATATTGCACATCATGAAGAAGTTTTCCATTACCTTGAGTGGTTTTGATGGAAACTGTACCTTGTCCTTCAATTTGCAATGCATTGTCGTCTCCAAAATGAACTACACACTTTTGAGTCTCATCAAGCTCTTTAAACGAAGACTTTGTTCCTGGCATATGGTTTGAACATCCACTGTCCACAAACCACACGTCATTAGATGTATCAACTGTGGAAGAATGTGGCATGCATAGCTTGCTTTCCTCTTCAATTTCTTCTGAAATGTTTGCATGATTTTGTTCTTCTCGTTTCCTGGTCCAGCAATCAACTTCTTTGTGGCCAAGTTTGTTGCAATATCGACATTGAGGGTTCTGTTCTTCTCTCTGCTTGTTCCAACAATCAGCTTCTCTATGGCCAAGTTTGTTGCAATGTTGACATCAAGGGATGTTTTTTTGTTGGTGTTGATCACCAAACTAAACTCTTCCTTTGCCACGACCACGAACTCCACCTCTTCCTTGTCCACAACCACGTGAAATTTCTGCACTTCGTTTATTTTGATCCCTAGTTGCTTGAAACGCCTTTTCATCGACTTTCTCACAACACTCGTTCATCCTATCTTCATGAGCTATGAAAGAACTCATTAGTTCATCAAAAGTATAAGTGGACAGGACCTTTGTTTCCTTGATTGTAGCCACAACATGATTGAAATCCTTAGTCAAACTCCTTAAAACTTTACTGACTATGGTTTCATTGCTAACATTTTCACCGTATGACCTCATGTGGCTAACAATTTCAGACACTCTCGAAAGAAAAACTTGCACTTTCTCCTTCTCTTTCATGCCCAAGGTCTTGAATTCACGACGAACAGATTGTAGTTTGACATTGATGATTTTTTGATCAGCAAAAAATTCTCGTTTCAGAATTGCCCATTCCTGGTTCGATGTTGTTGCTTCTGCAATACGTGGAAAAAGCTCATCATCCAATGCTGATTGGATGAAGAATAAAGCCTTTGCATCCTTCTTTCGAGTTTCTCGTAATTATTGATCTGGTTCTGCTGGTGCCGAGTTTGGTTTTGCATACCCATTATCCACTAAATCCAATAGCTCTTGGGACTTTAACATTGTCTTCATTTTGAGGCTCCAAAGGCGGTACTTCTCTCCCCTCCCCTTGAAAACTAGAATCAATGGCTATGCTGTAGAACTTGTACTGTTGTTTGTCATTATATTGGCTCTGATACCAATTTTGTTGGAAGAAAGAAAGACTTAAACAAGAAATTCTGATACAGAACAGGGAGAATAGGAAAAAACTCAAGAACAATTTGTTGTGAAAAGATCTCTTATTCAATATTCTGCCCACATTTGATTGAATACACAGCCATATAAATATAAAAAAAAAGAAACTGACAAAGTTAGAAATAAGCAACTACTAATACTAATTTATGGGTAATCATGGACCACTTATTTAAAATTAAGTAACAGCTACCAAAAACAAAACTGAAATCTTAAATGCTAAGTAGTGGGATAGAAACTACTGGAAGTTTTGAGCACCATTATTCACAGCTCCTACCCTATCATTAAGACTCAGAAAAATATTTTCAGAATTTTTCATAATACATTCCTATTTTTACCCTATTTTTGCTTCTATAATGGACTAATAATGGGAAAAATATTTCTACTCATCCAAAATTCATGAAAATTTACCACACGGCCTTATAACATATTAGAACTCCAAGTAAAATTTTGGATGGTTTTTCTATTCAGTATGCTATTTTTATTCTATTTTATAAGATTAAATACACCTAAATCCACAAAATCGGATTACACTATATAAAAGTCACCATTGGGATTTTCCCCAGATTATTTACTTTAACTGTTTAATAATTATTCTCTAATTAATGATTATATAAGAGGATAAAACAAAGAAAAATAGAAAGACTAATTGAAAAATCTAATTTCTATTTTTCACAGCTTCTACTTGTTCAATAACAGTGTTACAAAAAGTTTGGGCAATTTTGGAAACAGTTTTGTATTTATTTGAATTTTTATTAGAATAAATGAGCAAAAATCATAAAATCAGGTTAAACAGTTTAGAAATCCATTTTTAGATTTTTCCCAACTTAAGAATATTTAATCACAGTAATACAAAAAGTTTAGAAAATTTTGGAAATTGTTTTCTAATTATTTCAATTTTTATTAGAATAAATGCACAAAAATCATAAAATTGCGTTAAACAGTTTAGAAATCCATTTTTATATATTTCCCAGCTTAAGTATGTCTAATGGCAGTATCATAAAAAGCTTGGGAATTTTTATGTTTTGGATTCTATTTTTCACGAATTTATATTGTTATGAAGGCTTAAAATTTTGGAAAAATAGTTAATCATATCAAAAATTCAAAGGAAAATTTATGGAAGAGCTCTATTGTATTTAGAATGAAAATGAAAAGTTTGAAAATTTTTGGAAACTGTTTGATAATATTTTGGCTTTTTAAGAGCTTAAAACACATTTAAATGTGTTGAAATACCCTCAATTAATATTACAAAACTTTGAAAATCAATATCCAAAATTGTCTTAATCACATGAGTTATAAAACTTCACCATTTCAGAAAAATGTTTGTGAGTTATCAATATTAAATTTTGACACAATATTGGCATAATTCTATTGTAGTAGCAAATATACTAGTGTTAGCATTCTATTAGAGGCTCATTAGTGTGTAACATCGTGTAGGAATCGATAGTGGTACAAGTGGATCGTAGTTGAATGCACCATTTGCATAATCTCAATGCATATTGTGAGTATTCACGCACTCCTGTATTTTTGGTTTTTATGTTTTGGGGTGGAAAAGCATGTCCGACAAACTATTTATTGTTCGTTGTATTTAAAATGATTTGTATCAAACTTAATTGCTATATTTTGCTATATCTCTCTATGTATGTCTATGCAACACGGAACATGAGAACTTATCGTCTTATGTCCCTTCCCTTACACTTTTCTCCAACCATTAATTCTTTGAGCCAATGGTCATTATGGATAGCGCTATTAGGAACTGACAATTCCTCACTCGCCCGATTGTTGGAGTGCATGATACCATATAATCTATGGAACGATAAGCATAGATCTTGATAGGGCATCAGTCATAGGCTTGGTTGGGAACTCATTGTTTGCTCATACACATACAAACTTGTTACTTATTATAGCAACAAACTTGTTTATTAATTATAGCAATGAACTTTGTTCTCATTATAGCAATGAACTTTGTTTCTCATTAGAAAAACGAACTTTGTTTATGCAAACTTATTTACTCATTTGCAATATATTTCTATTTATGGAAACTTTATTTCCCATGAGAATATGAACGTTGCATCTCATTTGCGCAACATACTTTATTTCTCATGATGACAATGAACTTTGTTTATACAAACTTATTTACTCATTTTAACAATATACTTTATTTATGGAAACTTCTATTAAAACATTGATTACGATTCATGAAACTAATATTATTTTTAACCTGTGAGTACTCACCAACTATTTTTATAGTTGACGCTCGTTTTACAAGCTTTTTCAAGAATCATCGAGTAAGTGGCACTTAGGGACACATCACTTTTAGGAGCATTCGCATGTGTTTTATTTTAGTTTACATTGTAATTTCTTTTAAAAATTTGTTCAAACCCATTGTAAATTTGTAATGATTTTTAAACGATGGTTGGTGTTGTCTTTTAACTTTTGCTATGAAACCCTTTGTACTGCCACGCCTCGTGTTTCCGCTTTAGCGGGGTGTGACAAGCGACCCCGAGCTCCATGATCTGACTCCCAGACGCCCTGGTCTGATCCTCGAGGTGCGAGATTCGTTGAACCATAACAAGGAGGGATCTGTCTGCCGGTCCTCCGTGGTTGAGGTTATAGAAACTTCGCCGCTTGCCTTATCGTGAGTGCTAGTCTTGTTGCCTGCTCCACCTCTTCAGGTCATCTGCCCAATAGGGCATGTGTCCCTGGTAGCCTATCCGATTTGCAGGGACCCTGGCGACGTAGGGTGGATTAATGACTTCAGACTCTTCATCGGAGTCCTCCTATTCCTCTTCCTCGTCTTCTTCTTCCTCCTCCTCTGGATCCTCTTCGGGTTCTTCTTCCATTAGTTCCTCGGGATCCTCTTTGAGATCCTCTTCGATCGACGCACCATATCCCTGGTTAAGGAAATAGGGGTCTCCGGGCTAGTGAAATCCTGCCATGATGTCTGTGCGAGAATAGAGATATGAGAAAGACATGAAAGGCTTATGAGTATGATCATGTAGTATTCTGAAATACTCCTATAGTATTTTAATCTTTATGTTTGATTCTAGAGTTCCTTGGTACATAGGGTTGGTAAGTTTTAGATTTGTTGCCCACCACGACCATTCCTAAACACATGTTGGTCATATCTCGTATAAATATAGTTGATCAGGCTATATTTATCCAAGATATGATTACATAACTGTCTAGGCTTAACCGTAGTGTGTAACTCCTCTAAATACTATTTATATGTTTCATATTATAACACTGTTTGTAGTATGTATTCATGTATACATTCTATGAAAACACTATTATATTTTAAAAGTATACTTTTAGTCAGAGTGTTTTAGCCCCATTGTGTTTATAGTTTTATATCTTATGTGGTTTGATATATTTAGTTCACAATAAACTTGGCTCTGATACCAATCTGTCACACCCTTAAACCAGAACTGCGGAAACATTTCGGGGTGGATAACTTGAAGTACAATATCATAAGAATTGAATAGTAGCGATTAAAGCATTACAACCATTGTATTGAATATTTAATAAGTTTACTTTGTGTTCAAAACATATTTTATGTGATATAAAATGCATATGACAAAATAAATAACATGATGTAACGATGTCCCATCCACCAAAAACTTTTGTGGTTACCTATTTACTGATTTCCTGAGAATACAAGTGATTTTGAAAAGTGTCAACAATTAAGTTGGAGAGTTCATAAGCATTTTGTATGAGAAGGATTTTATAACCGTTTCGTGTAAAATGATAGTGTATACTTCCATAAAATCCAGTATTTTCTTTATAACTGAGCTGTAAGTCTTAATCCAAAGACTAAAAATGTAAGTAATGTTGTACTGAAAAGTTGTCTTATGAAGTTTTATCTTTATATAAAACTACTTGAATGTATGTTAACCCATAAATCAAATGTTTTGTCGATACCCTATGTGAGTTATTATAACCATAGTAATGCGACTAGTTGCCTGAATGACGTTCTTCGGACGTCAGAACTATTATGACATTTGTCATCCTAGACTTTCCGGTCTAACTGTAGATAACAGCTTAGGTGCAGGGTTGTCAATCCCATGTAGATCTATACACAAGTGTCATGCTCTCCCTACAAGAGACTCTGGTTATAATGCAAGTCTTAGTTGTGTACTCTGTTAGGTACGGTGAAGCCAAATGTCTCACAACCAGTATCAACCAATTTACATGAACTGAAAACTCATTTTTCTTGTAAATAATATAATTATACCTTTAAATAATTATATGTTTCTTTTGAAACAATAGTGTAGTTTTGTGACTCCCAAACTATACCAATTGTAGTTTATCATGTCTGTTTGTCAAGAACATTTATATAATCATTTATATAAATACATAGTAGTCATCTTGTCTGGTTTTACAATGTAAGGTCAAACATCATATTTTTGGGTTGTAAACCACAAAATAGTGGAATAACTAGAATGTACTCCTTTTTGTTAGAAAAACTATATTTAGGTACAACTTCAAAAATCATGTAGCTTTGCAAATCATAATTTTTCTTATGATTTTATAACATAGATTATGTTTTATTTTTGTTAGTTTTGCATTTCAAAACTAATATATCAAAAATAGTTGTACAAAATCTAGTAATAACCATATCTCATGAAATAATATCTTATTTTTAACATAAAGATGAAACATTGCAAGTATTTGTGTGGCAAACCAAGTTTTACTTGTATCCCCCCCCCCCCATAAAACATGAAAAACTCGAAAATGCGGGGGTACAAACTCACTTTGAGTGGATTTGTGGGTTGTTTGAAGAGATGACATGAAGATTTCCAAGCCTAAACTCTTGAATGGGGCTGATGAACTCTTTGAAGATGATATTACCCTAAGAGTTTTAACACATAATAATGTGTGTAAATATAATGAAACTAGTGTAAATGTGTGTAAAAACACTAGATTACTGAGATAAACTTACCAAAACTCTAAGAATAAGCTTGGAGGAATGTATATAGAAAGATATTGAACTTGTTCTTTGAGAGAATATGAAGTAATCTTTAGTGAAAATGGAATTGGTGCGGGTTTGTGGATGTTCTGCCATTGTTAAAGAGGGAAGGAAATGATATGATGGTTGCCTAGTTGCCTGTTGGATATTACATGGGAAACTTCTGGGTATTTTCTTTGGTGTATGCTGGTTATAGTTTTGCATGGGAAAAGGGTGAAGCATAAAGTCATAAAGTCAACTCCTTTTCATTTATTCCCACCAAAATCCCTTCCGAAGCCCACCCAAATCACATGTGATTTCGGCCCAATGTGATTTCAGTCTTGGGTGATTTCAGCCTAGGTGTATTCTAGGCTTGTGATTTCGGTTTTGGCAGTACTCAATAAAGGGAGATTTTGGTTTGGCATGTGATTTGGGTCCTTAGTATGATTTCAGTTTTGGTGTCACCCACCAAAGGGTGATTTCGGTCCTATCTTGTTGACTTTCAAGTTTCATTACAAACATGTTTTTCAATATATATATATATATATATATATATATATATATATATATGTGTGTGTGTGTGTGTGTGTGTGTGTATATATATATATAGAATCATACAAATGATGCCCTTTTGGCTTTCACAATTTTATTTCACCAAATTACGTTGTGTATTCACTTTTTGCACGGGCACAATTTATGTAACACCCGGAATGTAGAAGGCTAATTAAGGAAAGATATTTTTCGATTAAGAAGTCAATTCGTTGAGTTAGAGGGGGGAAACTCGATGAGTAGGATTATGTTGGCACGCAGGAATTTGACAACCAACTCGACGAGTTGGGGAGGGCCAACTCGACGAGTTGGATTGGTTTTGGAAAACCCTAATTTCGGGATTTTGTACCCTATTTAAGCAACTTAAACCTCAGTAGTTAGCCTCATTTCTAGCCTCCACTATCCTAAACCCTAACCTCGAAACCCTAAGGCACTTTTGAGTGATGTAAGCCATTTTGAGGGTGTTGTGTGTGTTTGAATCCAATTAGAAGGAAAGAAAGCTTGGGGATACAAGAAGGAGCTAATAGATCCAGAAACTCTTCACCAATGGCGGCATCTTTGAGGTATAAAGTCGTCACCTTGACTTGTGGTTAACTAGATCTCCTTTCTTGAAGTTTTATCTTGAGTTTTTGGACCTTGGTTGAGTTGTCCAAAGAGAAGAGGTTTCTAGGGGTTGATGGAGTAGATCCGACCCCTATGTGACCTCTTGAGGCTTAAAGATGCAAACTTTATTGGCCTCTAGGTCCCATTCATGCAATATGTCCATTTTGAAGCCATAAACAAGCCCTAGAGGGTGTTTCTAGCATGCATGAGCGTAAAGTCGGAAACTTTACATGATTTCCCCACTTTTAGATACCATATCTGTGTTTTGGAACGCTATAATGGGAATTTAAGGGCATAATGGGTCAAGACCCTCTTTAAGGAACTTAGGGTTTGAGTTTGAAGCTTAATGAGTGGTTCTTGAGGGTAAAGTTGAAAACTTTACCCTTCTGGACATCATTGTGGAAGAGATATGAGGTTTGGAGTCGATGGATTCAAGAGAAATGAGTTAATATGTTAAGTGGGTTTGGTAGACTGGAGAACTCGACGTGTTCATGATTGAACCCAACGAGTTTGTATGCGATTATCCTGATTCTGATGAAAAAGGGTCAACTCTTCGAGTAGTAGGGAAACTCGACGAGTTGGTTTGAGACATCGTGATTATGTACTTAAGGGGAGCTCGACGAGTTAAGGTACAACTCGACGAGTTGGGTTAACTTGGAGCATTGACATTGACTTTGACCAGGTGTTGACCCGAGTTGATCATTCAGTATTTCAGTCCTTTTTGGATATTGGGCCTTCTTAGGTTGTGTCCATGATGGATTGGGCCTTATTGGGCTTTGTGGGATCTTTTGGATTTAGGCCCAATTTGGAACATTGGGCCAATATTAAACTTTATGGATTTTAGAGTTTTCGGCTTGTTTGGTGATGGGCTTGGGCCTTAGTGATGAATCTTGTTGGGCCAGGGGTAAGATAGTCATTTTACCCCAATTATGTATTATGGATCATGGTTGGAGACCCAATTGCAAATTGGGTGATATTTTGGTATTAACAGCTCGGGAAGTAGATAAGGCAGAAGCTATGGATTTCATTCGGGAAGCTTCTGCATTCGAGGTGAGTCTCCTTACCATACCATTGGGTCAAAGGCACCAAGGCCAGCCCATTTACCTAGCTGTGATGATATTTGCGGATATGCTATCGATACATTATATATTTACGTGAAGACCATGCTGGGGTTCCCATGGCAATTAGCTATATGTAGTATGCCAGTTGTCTTCGTGACTGTTGCATGTAATGGATACTTGCGAATGTGTTGTCAATCTGTTATGTATTTATGCGAAGACCATGTGGGGGTTACCATGGCAGTCAGTTAAGACCATGTGAGGGTTCCCATGGCCAATTATGTGATTCGTGGTATACTAGTTGGTTATGTGATATAGGATATGTTAGCAGTCTCTGTGATAGTTGCATGGAAGACCCCGGGGGGTTCCCGAGGCAGTTGGATATAAGACCATGTGGGGGTCCCCATGGCATTCTAGGCTAATACCATGTGGGGGTTCCCATGGTAGTGGGCTAAGACCATGAGGGGGTTCCTATGGCACCTGGTGTAAGACCTTGGAGGGTTTCTAGGGCATCCTTATATGTTTGTATGTATGGTTTATATGGTAGTTGGTGAAGACCATGTGGGGTTCCCATGGCAGTGGGCTAAGACCATGAGGGGATTATGTTGATTATGCGATTATGGCAGTGGCCTAAGACCATGAAGGGTTCATATGGCACCCGAAGTAAGACCTTGGAGGGTTTTCATGACTTCCCTATATGTCTATATGCATGGCTTATGTGATTGATATGGTTTATACGATTATTTGGATTATGTTGATTATGTGGGGTATGCTCTGGGGAACTCACTAAGCTTCGTGCTTATAGTTTTGTTTATGGTTTCAGGTATCATCGGTTTGGTAAGGAAGGGCCTGACTTGATCGCAGCGCACATACTCGTGTTTTCCGCAATCTTTGATTTTGGAATGAACTGTGATAAATTCTTAATAATTAGCAATGTTTTTGGTATCAGAGCCTTGGTTTGAGGGATCCAGACATACTTTTCTGTGTGTCTGAACTTAAATTGAGGATCTGTAAAGTTTTTTTTTTTATAAAAAGAATGCTTTTAAGGAAAAAGTTTTCTAGGACAAGAAAGGGTGTGGTGCATGCAATCAGCCGAGCTCAAGTAAGTTTCCCTAGAATACCCATATATGATATTTGTTATGACTTTATTTATGAATCTGAGAATCGCATGCTAGTTAGGGCTAGGAGAGATGCCCCTATATGTTGTATGAGCTGGTAGACTTGCATGTTAATGCTGAGTAGTCAGCGATAGATTAGTCTGATATGTGATGCTTGTAGCCTTGGGGATACTGGATGCCATGCTAGAATGGGAATGATTATTGGTATTAGTAACTGCTAAGTGTATGCTTTGAAAATTGTATACGGTTAGGATCTTATAACCTTAGAATAAAGGATTTGGCCTGATTTCCCATTCCTTGTATGTTTGTGGTCCTAGGTTCGAGTTTATTATTCAACAGTCTATTAGATCCTCTTTTGTGTATAATTTGCATGCATAAGGCAGCCAACAGTGAGAATGGATGGATGTGGATAGAATGAGTTGTGGTATGTGGGATGAATGTTTTATGATAGTCCTTTGGATCAGAGTGCTAATGCACGAATGGTGCTTGCTTTGTGCTTTGTGGAACTCTTGAATGATGGGAGTCAACTACTAAGTGAATATAATGATATTCAGGAGGCGGATGGCTGGCATCATGAGGAGTTCTTCAACAGCTGATGGTAGGGTGAGGTTGGGAACCTAGGAAAGCCTAGGATATGCTCCAGTGAGTTAATGGGGGCGGTTCGGTGAGGTTGGGAACCTAGGGAGAGCCTAAGAGTTGCTTCGGTGGGTATTGTGTTGCTGTTTAGCGGATATTTGGTGAATGAATGGAGTAGGTGAATTAGAGGATTCGGGAGGATTGCCGAGGAAAGTATGGATAGGTGTGTAAGGTAGTATTGGGCACGTACTACTGAAAGCACAGGATCCATACTTGAATCGGTGAGGGTCTTGGAGAATCTAAGAAGATTATAGGAAGGATAATTCTTGGTTATGCTTGGACCGAGGGAATAGTTGTTGTACAGAATGAGGATGAGCACGCATGGGGAAGGACTAGGGTTTGGTCTTAGCTCTGGTGGTGAGCCAGTTAGTGGAAGGACTGCCATGGTTTTGAGTTCACCTTGGATCTCTTGTATCAGGCGACAAGGATTGATTGTGCGATCTATTGCGCTTTCGGGGTTGGAGACTATGTCTTGGGAGTAGTTTGTAGCCCGTTTTAGGGCAGAGGTTGCTTCGGTTACTACAGTTTAGTTGTGGATGATTGAGCTAATGAGGTTGTCAGGGTGCGAGACCTGCAATGATACGACTTCTAAAGCCCGAGAACGGGATATTGAATTGGAGCACATTGGGAAGAGGGAACTAGATCAGTTGCATATATTGGAGGGTATCAGGAAGAGACCCAAGATTTATGATAAGCTTTCGAGAGGCCATCGGGGTCGGATTCAGTGCAACACTTGTGGGAAACTACACAACTGAGCTTTTTCGTTTGAAGGGCTTGGGTAAGTGTACACTTGGGTTGTTTCCCTGTTTGTGTTAGTGTTATATCTTCAACTGGTGTCATATGCCATTTGCAAGCTGAGAATTATTAGCGGGTAGCGAAAGGTCATTTCCCTACTTACGGGTTGGGAGTGTATAATGTCATCTTGGTTTATGGTCGAGATCGGCACAGGGTTGTTATGTGGATGATCTGTGGTTAGGGTTCAGCAGGATGGTTATCAAACATTGTCAGGAGTGTTAGGCGGAGTCTAGACCGACACTTTGGGTATGGGATACACTGCTTTACTTTACGAGGTGAGTCTTCTCATTATACTTACCTGAGTGATATATACTGTGCGACCAGAGGGTCTTATTTGTGTTACTGACCGGAGGGTCTTATGTGCTTATACTGAGATATATGATATTATGTATTTTGTTTTTTGTAGTTTATGTTGTATATTATTCTATGCTTTTATTGAGATAGGACCAGAGGGTCCAAACTGAGTCGTGAGGCTAGAGTGTCTTCACTGAGATACAGGACTGGAGGGTCCAACCCGAGCCATGAGGCCGCAGGGTCTTCACTGAGACACATGGCCAGAGGGTCCTTATCGAGATATAGTCGTGAGAGGCTAATTATGTCCGTGTGGTATTTTGGGGAAATCACTAAGCTTCGTGCTTACCGTGTTGAGTTAAATGTATTTTAGGTACTTTAGTAGATTCCTAGAAGGCAAAGACACGATTGTACACATTCGCCGGCTTATAGACATTTGAGGATTTTGGGATACTCTGATATGGTTTTGATAATAACTTACAATTTAAGTGATGAATTGAATTTATGAGTAATATTTTGAGAATTAAAAATGAAAAATTTGTCTTGAATTTTGAGGCGTTACAGAAAGAGCTCGGGACGATTGCAACGCATACACTTGTGGTTTCCACAATATGTGATCTTTGGGATTGGACTCTCATAGTTGTGTTATTTGAAATGCTTTTCAATGTTTAGAACAAAGTTACAATAGTGTTTTGATTATAATAAAAATGAAATTTTTACCTTGGATTTTTGGGCTGTTAAAGTTGGTATTAGAGCCTTGGTTTGAGGGATTCAGACATATCCTCGGGTGTGCCTGAATTCAAACTGAGGAATTTATGAAATTATTAATAAAATAATTATTTAACTAAAAAGGAATTTCTAATTAAAGAAAGGGGTGTGATGCGTGCAATCGAACGAGCTCAAGTAAGTGGTTCCCAGAATACCAATACATATTTATTATTCTATATGCTATGATTGTAAGAATTGCATGCTAGATTAGGGCTAAGGATCTGCTCAATATTATATAACAAGAGATATACCTTTTATATGCCTGATTGTATGAGCATTAGTATTGCATGCTAGTCTTTATATATGATAAGTAGATGGAATGGCCTGTTTAGAGTATGTTGGTTAGATATTTCCATTGCATGAATGCTGCTTGCTTTGTGCTTTGTGGGACTCTTAGTGAGGTGAACTGAATACTAAGTGAATATGCTAAGTCACATGTGGCACAAGTTAAATAATCTTAGGTTGGAGGATTTGATCCTATTGGACGGCTCTAGTTTGATTCCAACCGTTCTAGGGTTGAGTCTTTTACTCGAAGGATTATTTGATCTATGTTGCATGTGGCTATATTCATGAGAAATGTAACGCTCAGAATCAAAAAGACCAAGAAAGGAAAGGAAAACCCCAAGTCAAAGGGGTCAACTCTTCGAGTCCATAGGTGAACTCGATGAGTTGGAGCGGGTTCCATGTCGCGATTTAAGTGACCGACTCGGCGGGTCGGAGGGACTGACTCGGCGAGTCAGGTCTGGGTTGGGAAACCTTGATTTCCGGGCTTGGTGCCCTATTTAAGCATCATTTAGGCCTTCACCCCAGCCTCCATCACTCCCTTTACCTTCCCTCGAAACCCTAAGCTTCCATTGTAGTACTCTGAAGCTTTCTTTGCCATTTGGGTTCTTAGAAGCAAAAAGGAAGAAAGGAACCTTGGGCGATTCAAGAAGTGGCAGTGGGCTCTGAGTTGGTGTCCTATTTCAGATCATTGGAAGGTATGGAGCTCATACCTTGGCTATTATTCATTTAGATTCCCTTTCCTAGTTAGATTTTATCATTTTGGAACATATCCAAGGCCAATTCGTGTATTGTGCCTTTGTGAGCAAAGAGAACTTTAGATGTAGGGTTGTCTTGGCCCAGAAACCCATAAAGTATCAGTCTTTGGTGTGTTGGTGAAGCATGCTTGTCTCAAACCCTACCCCTAGAGTGTTTTAAGCCTATATCTCCTTGGTTTCGTGTAAAGTTTGCAACTTTACGTGAAGGATGCGCCTTAGAAGAGTGGATCTACAGTTTGGAGCCCCTGCATGGCTCGAAAAGCCACTGTATGGATTAAGAACTGAAGCTACTCGGCGAGTCACATGGGTGGACTCGGTGAGTTGTATGAAGATAGGCAGGAACTCGACGAGTTGGAAGAACAACTCGACGAGTCTGTTGAAGATTGTCGTGGACTCAGTGAGTCTGTTCTTGGACTCGACAAGTTGGATCTCAGAACCTCAACCTTTTGTGGTTAAGACTTAGATCGGTGTGTTGAGTGGTGACTCAATGAGTTGTACCGTATGGGACTCGGTGATCGTTGAACTCGACGAGTCGACGGGGGGACTCAGCGAGTTGAGGCGTATTGTGAGAGTTTCTGAGTATAAGGACTCGACGAGTCAACGGGTTGACTCGCAAGTAGAGTCAGTCAGGAAGGTTGACTTTGACCAGGACTTTGACCTTGTCAAGAGTGGACTTAATTGGCTTCTAGAGTTCAGTTTGGATCTTAGTGATATATATATATATATATATATATATATATATATATATATATATATTGATATTGGTAGCTCGGGGAGCTAGTGGAGCAGCGGTTCAGAGAATTGTCGGACAGTAGCCAGAGGGTTACCAGCAAAGTTCAGCAGTGCTGGTGAGTTTCCCTTTGTGTGAATGGGTCTATGTCCACAATGCTGGCCCATGTAGTTATGAGTAGGAAGACCCGGGGGTTAGCCCTAGGCACTATTTTCTATTATGATATTCAGGACCAAGGTCCAATGTCGGGCGGGTGCCCAAGGAGTGGTTTGCATGATAGAGTATACTTTTTGTCTGTGTGATGCATGTATGTGCCTAGTTGGGAGGTGAGTGTGGGTGAGGTCCAATATCTCACCAATAGCAGAGTATGGATGGTGTTCCATATCTCATTAGTAGCTGAGTAGGGGCGAGGCCCGAGATAGGTATGGACTAAGTGTGGGCTGGGGGCCGTATCACACTTACAATAGGAGCTTGGACGGGGTTCTATGACTCACTAGTAACATGATAGGGGCGAGGCCCAACACAGGCGAGGCCTTAGGACAAGAATAAAGTAGGGTATGTCCAGTTATGTGTTATATGCTGTTTTGTATTATGTAGTTAGCGGGCAGGGCCCAGAGACAGGCGAGGCCTAAAAGAAATAGATCTGTATCCGAGTGGGGCTCGAAGCCAGGCGGGGCCTGGAGCAGCGGAGCCGTTGTAGCGAGCAAGGCCTGAGGTAGGGGCGAGGCCCGAAATAGCGGGTGTGGCCCTGTATGTGCTAGATGTGTTTGTGCAGGGTATGTGGTAGTTTGGGGAACTCACTAAGCTTCGTGCTTACGATTTTGAGTTTTGGTTTCAGGTACTTCTGGTAGCGGAGGGAAGAGCTCGGGGTGATCGCATGGTATACACCATTAATTAGACAGACTGGGATGTTTTACTCTGATAATGAGAATATGTTTTGCATTAATACTCTGAATGTATGTTATGAATTATGACATGGCTTTTATAAATATGGTTTTAGTAATGTTTAAAGAATATTTTCAGTCGTGATTTTTGGGACGTTACAAGTTGGTATCAGAGCCTTGTTTTGAGGGATTCAGACATACTCTCGGGTGTTTCTGAACTCAAACTAAGGAATTGGTATAGAAGTTTTCAAACTAAAAAGGCAGTTTTGTAAAAGAGTTTTGAGAAATGAAACCGTTTTAAAAAAGCGAAAAGAATTCAGAAAGAAAAGAACTTTGATAAGAGAAAAGGGTATGGTGCATGCAGTCAGCCGAGCTCAAGTAAGTACCCCAAAATACCCATACAAGTTTACGTTATGATTATCAGTTAGTAGAACAGCATGCTAGATTAGGACAAAGGATCTAGGGAGGATGCCTTATGTGCCTGTTATATGTGCTTTTGAGCTGTATGATGGTACTGGTTAGACAGTAGTAGGGTAGCATGTTTAGGTTATGCCTGAGTATATGAGATTATGCTGCATGCTAGTACATATTCTTGATATGAGATTATGATTGCTTGAGTATGTTATGGTTAGATTTTCCCTTGTCTGAATGCTGCTTGCTTTGTACATTGTGGGGTTCTGAGTGATGGGAGTTAGCCATTAGGTGAATACGTCACATCACATGTGATCAAGGTTGAATAATCTCAGAGTGCTGGATTTGGCCCTATTGTGCAGCCCTCGTTTGAGTCTAACCGTTGTAGGGACGAGTCTTTTACTTGAAGGATTATTTGAGCCTCGTCACATGTGATGGTATTCAGGTGATGGCTAATTGGCATCACAAAGAGGCCTTCCGCAGTTGAGGACTGGTTTGGGTGGAGTCAGAGGTTTCCCCAGGGATAGTGTTGGGAGCAGTAGTAGTAGAAAAAAAGGACCTGGTGGAGTCGAAGCAGTTCTTGAGGAAAGTACAGATAGATGTGGAAGGTAGTATGGGCCCATACTACTAAAAGAAGAGGATCCGTACTTGATTCGATAAAGGCCGAGATGAGATCGGGAAACTTGTAGTGTGTGTGTATGATCCCTCAGCAGTGATGAGTATTCTGATAGTTATTGTGATATGTTTTTAGCATGGTGACATTGCGTGACAGACCAATGGGCGGGTCAGGCGCCGGAGAGGGATGAGGCTCAGGTTCAGGGACCGAGTAGCTCGAGGAGCGTATGAAAGAGTTTATATCAGCGGAGGTTACGTGCAACATACTAGATCAGACTCATGTGATCTTTGGCACGGTCAAGGAGGATATACTGTAGATCTTGGATGAGAGGCTGGGAGCCTTCCGTACCGAGATGATGGCCTTAATGGGAGCGTGCACCTTGACATTCCGAGAGTTTAGAGCTTGTGGAGCACCAAATTATCATGGGGCCAGGGACCCTATTGCCAGCAGCAGGTGGTTGGCCGATGTCGCCAATGCATTCTGTACGAACCGGTGTCCTAAGGGGAACAAGGTCAGACTCGCCTCCTAGTGATGATTGGTGGGAGGAGGTTGGACATGCCATTGGTGATGATGCCACGCTGGACGTGATGACATGGAGCAATTTATCAGCCAGGTTCAGGGCTGAGTTTTCACCGATTATTGAGGTGCAGCAGTTGGCACAGGAGTTTCAGGATTTGACACAGATTATTGAGACTGTGGCAGAGATCACCGCCAAGTTCAGGGAGAGGGCCCTTCTTGTTCCGCAGTATGTCGCGGATGAGGAGATGAAAAAGGCCCGATACCACGAGATGTTGAGGGATGACATCACGCAGTTTGTGAGCAGGTCCAACTGCAAAACGTTGGAGGATATGATCGCTCACGCTAGAGAGAGGGAGATAGATTTTGAACAGATCCGAAAAAGGAAGCCGGATGAGGTTCAGGTAGCCACAGGTTCGAGAAAAAGGCCCAAGGGGTCAGATTTGAGATCGAGGGATTACCAGAGCTGCGGCCGATGCGGGAGGTGCGGTAGGACGCACACGGGAGCATGTAGGAGTGGTAGTGGTGGAGATTCGCGCTGCTTCAAGTGCGGCTGAACTGGTCATTTTAGCAGAGATTGTACTGCTACCACCACTCAGGGATCAGAACTGATATGTTTCCACTGCAGTCAGCGGGGCCACAAGAAGGCCCAGTGTCCTAGTGTGATTTTGGCAGGAAGGGTGATAGCACCTTCCCCTGTAACTCTGAGGATCACAGATGGCCGTCAGGGCCGAGTAGAGGCGCCTGCGGTAGGAGGCAGGGCTTTTCAGATGACTACCATGGAGACGCGAGCAGCTCCGGACGTTGCAGGTGTGTGTCTTCCGTTTTCTGTTTTCTTTATTCATGATTATATTGTTATGGTTCTGCATCGTTATTGGTATAAGTATTTTAGAATTGGGCAGCTTGCTTGTGATTTAGTTATATGCCATCTGCATACCTTGGATAATAAAATGGTAGTTAAGGGGGTTGTGCCCTATGGAAGCAGGTTACTTAGGATGAAGTAACTATAGCATGCTTATGTGGAACTCAGTAGTGGTCCGCTGGATTCAAGAAGGTGTTATTGAGTAATGCATTAGTTAGAACCCTAGCTGTGGCAAACTGGGGATTTTCAGCAGATTGACTGCGGTATAGTAGAGAATATTGGGAATTTCTCTCAAGCATTGAGCAGCGAGGTATAAGCAGGATCAAAGCGGGGGAGAATTCTCCGAGTGTACAAGAGTAAGAGCACGCAAATCCAGAATGAGTACACAACCTCTGAGAAGGAAAGGAAGTGGCAGTGATTAATGGATTGTCGAGTTCAGCGTTGGGAGTTTGAGAAACTTCCCAACAGTTAGTTCATGTAATCAAGATGGTTAGTATCTGGTTTGGAATTCGGGTTGGAGGATCAACTATAGGACTCAAGAGAGTTGGAGTGAGGATTTTGAGAACGGTTGGCATGGGATGCTTTCGTGTTAGTAGTCAGGGGCAGAGACAGCATGTAGAGCATGGTAGAGCGGCGGGAGACCCGCACCATTTTTCCGTCAACGAGCCAGTTGTGGAAGGTGTTGTAAGACTAAAGGTAAGCTGTAGCATTCCCTAGCAGCTTAGTTAGCGGAGAGTGGGTGGGGGTCCGTATCTCCTAGTTAGCAGAGTTTGGGCTAGGCCGTTACCTCCTAGTGATCAAGGTAAGGATTAGGAAGGGGTAGTTGATGAGAATAGTATGGAACTAGCCTGCATAGCCTTAGAAAGGTGAGGCCTTCGGAGAGGCCGTTCCAGGATGTAGTTGGGTGAGACCCATGGGAGAGACCCGTATCTGAGTAGCCGTATAGGTGAGACCTATGAGCAGGGTTGCTTAGTAGTATAGGTGGGTGAGACCCGTAGGCGAGACCCATGAGTTTTAGTAGCACAGGTGGGACCTGGTAAGGACCTTAGGGTCAAATTAGGGGACCGAGGATCCCAGGACTTGTAGCGCCAGAGTGGCAGGGTAGATGGTGCAATATTAGGTGGCTGAAGTTTCTTCGGAAGTCGCTGGGAGCGACTAAGAGATTATGATGGGACTAGCGACCGGTAGGAGTCTGGTAATCTAGATATTGATAGATTAGTAGGGACCAGGGTGGTCTCGGTTCATCCGAAAGGCGGATAAGGGAGTCAGTGGCAGTGATGGTAAGAAGACGATGGTATAAGACAACTAATTGATCAGAGAGTGCTATGCATCCCACAACAGGGTTGGATAATCTCAGAGGGAAGGGTTTGATCCTGTTGCGCAGATCTTGTTTGAGTCTAACCGGTGCAGGGATGAGTCTTTTACTCGAAGGATTATCTGAACCATTCGCTGTGATGGGTGCTCAGCAATAAGATATAGTAGTAAGAAGTATCCAGTGAGTACTGGCAATAATAACCCGCACTGGAAATAGCGGGAGTAATGGATTCGGTGATGGGTAGGTCCTTCACAGTGGCAGGGGAAGTAGTTGGTTATGGAACGTTGCTTTGGGAAGGCCAGTAAACACGTAAGGAAAAGGAGGTGAACCCCTAGGATGTCCAGCATAAGTACTCGGGGAGTACCGGAAAGATCGTCGGTTGAAAGAGTTGTATTCGCAGGATTGTTATTTGCAAGGTCAAGTGTCATTCTGAATGACCGGGCGGAAGGCCAATGGAAGTGGTCAGCGGGTGTTAGGCTTTTTCATGCAGACTGTTGAAAGCAGATTGTAGGGCGTTTGGCCATAGAGAAAATTCGAGGACGAAGTTTAGTTTAAGTGGGGGAGAGTTGTAACACTCAGAATCAGAAAGATCAAGAAAGGAAAGGAAAACCCTAAGTCAAAGGGGTCAACTCATCGAGTCCATAGGTGAACTCGACGAGTTGGAGCGGGTTCCATGACGTGATTTAAGTGACCGACTCGGCGAGTCGGAGGGACTGACTCGGCGAGTTAGGTCTGGGTTGGGAAACCCTGATTTTCGGGCTTGGTGCCCTATTTAAGCATCATTTCAAGCCTTCACCCCAGCCTCCATTACTCCCTTTACCTTCCCTCGAAACCCTAAGCCTCCATTGTAGTACTCTCAAGCTTTCTTTACCATGTGGGTGCTTAGAAGCAAAAAGGAAGAAAGGAACCTTGGGCGATTCAAGAAGTGGCAGTGGGCTCTAAGTTGGTGTGCTATTTTAGATCATTGGAAGGTATGGAGCTCATACCTTGGCGGTTATTCATTTAGATTCCCTTTCCTAGTTAGATTTTATCATTTTGGGCCATTTCCAAGGCCAATTCATGTATTGTACCTTTGTGAGCAAAGAGAACTTCGGATCTAGGGTTGTCTTGGCCCAAAAACCCATAAAGTATCAGTCTTTGGTGTGTTGGTGAAGCATGCTTATCTCAAACCCTAGCCCTAGAGTGTTTTAAGCCTATAGCTCCTTGGATTCACGTAAAGTTTGCAGCTTTACGTGAAGGATGGGCCTTAAAAGAGTGGATCTACAGTTTTGAGCCCCTGCATGGCTCGAAAAGCCACTGTATTGATTAAGAACTGAAGCTACTTGGCGAGTCACATGGGTGGAATCGGCGAGTTGTATGAAGATAGGCAGGAACTCGATGAGTTGGAAGAACAACTCGGCGAGTCTGTGGAAGATTGTCTTGGACTCTGCGAGTCTATTCTTGGACTCGACGACTTGGATCTCAGAACCTCAACCTTTTCTGGTTAAGACTTAGATCGGTGAGTTAAGTGGTGACTCAGTGAGTTGTACAGGATGAGACTCGGTGATCGTTAAACTCGACGAGTCGACAGGGTGACTCGGCGAGTTGAGGCGTATTGTGAGAGTTTCTGAGTATAAGGACTCGACGAGTCAACGAGTTGACTCGGCGAGTAGAGTCAGTCAGGAAGGTTGACTTTGACCAGGACTTTGACCTTGTCAAGGGTGGACTTAATTGGCTTCTAGAGTTCAGTTTTGATCTAAGTGATATATATATATATATATATATATATATATATATATATATATTGGTAGCTCGGGGAGCTAGTGGAGCAGCGGTTTAGAGAATTGTCGGATAGCAGGCAGAGGGTTACTAGCAAAGTTCAACAGTGCAAGTGAGTTTCCCTTTGTGTGAATAGGTCTACGGCCACAATGCCGGCCCATGTAGTTATGAGTAGGAAGACCCAGGGGTTAGCCCTAGGCACTGTTTGCTATTATGATATTCAGGACCATGGTCCAATGTCGGGTGGGTGCCCAAGGAGTGGTTTGCATGATAGAGTATACTTGTTGTCTGTGTGATGCATGTATGTGCCTGGTAGGGAGGTGAGTGTGGGCAAGTTCCCGTATCTCACCAATAGTAAAGTATGGATGGTGTTTCATATCTCATTAGTAGGAGAGCAGGGGCGAGGCTCGAGATAGGTATGGAGTGAGTGTGGGCGGGGTGGGAGGGGCGTATCTCACTTACAGTAGGAGCTTGTACGGAGTTCCATGACTCACTAGTAAAAGGATAGGGGCGAGGCCCAAGATAGGCGAGGCCTTAGGACACGAAAACAATAAGGTATCTTTAGTTATGTGTTATATGCAGTTTGGTATTATGTAGTTAGAGGGCGGGGCCTAGAGACAGGTGAGGCCTAAAAGAAACAAATCTGTATCCGAGCGGGGCTCGAAGCCAGGCGGGGCCTGGAGTGGCGGGGTCGTTGTAGTGGGCAAGGCCCGAGGTAGGGGCGAAGCCCAAAATAGCGGGCGTGGCCCAGTATGTGCTATATATGTTTGTGCAGGGTATGTTGTAGGTTGGGGAACTCACTAAGCTTCGTGCTTATGATTTTCAGTTTTGGTTTTATGTAACATCCAAAATTTCAAACCAATTTAAACTTTTTAAAACACATCAAGTTCATCAAAACATTACAACTTGTTCTAAAAATATTAATTATCAGAGTTTTTCCCAGAAACATAAACACAATAGGAGGAGCTGTACGATCATGCCTTAGCCTTTCCTCGGTCCCCTAAAGTATCTGAGACAATAAACTGAAACTGTAAGCCCGAAAGCTTAGTGAGTTACCCCCAAAATACCAAACTCAATACCATACACATATCATATCATATCATAAACAGAACAACCATGCATATCGAGTCTACAGTGTGACTGGTATGCCTGCACCAGGTCTTCAGTCCACCCGGTCCACTCTCTCTCCGAGTCTACAGTATGACTAGTCCGCCCGCACCGGGCCTTCAGTCCACCTGGTCCACTCTCTGAGTCTACAGTATGAATGGTCTGCCCGCATCAGGCCTTCAGTTTGTCTGGTCTACTCTCCGAGCCTCGGCACGTTTGGTCCGCCCTCTTGGGGCCTTCAGCCAATCCGGACCGCTCGACGGGCCTTCAGTCTAACCGGTCCGCCCTGGGTATGTTGGGCTACAACACAAAGCAAGACCCGCCTCAACCCCACCCCAGTCCAACAACCCTGTGCACATAAACATATAATCATATAGCAATTCACAACTAATCAACCGATCTAGCAGATCACATAACATAGCAACATCCTAACCAGGATACCGACCTAACCGGTCACTATTGTAGCATCATCCTATATACCAGGATACCGAACTTAACCAGGTCTCTAACATATACCATACTAACTAACAGGATACTGACATTAACCAGGTCCCTAACATATATCATCCTAACTACCAGGATGCTGACATAGCAAAGCAATAACATAACAAACAACTACCCGAATTCCCATCCAATAAAGGCCCGGCCTTGGTGCCTTAGACCCTGTCGATATAGTGAGGATAACTCACCTGCAACTGCTGACTTGAAGAAATAAGATCACGCTTCTCCGACCACCAGCACGAACTCCACCACTGAACATTACCAATTAACCAAATCCAATAAAAACCAATAATTACCAAAACACCCTTGGAATTCAAAATGGTCAACCCTTGGTCCAAGTCAAAGTCCTCAGTCCAATTCAACCTTCCTGGTTGACCCTACTCGCCGAGTCAACCAGTCGACTCGTCGAGTTCCTTTAATCAGAAACTCCCATAATACGACTCAAATCGTCGAGTCGCCCCAAGACTCGTCAACTCCAACAAGCTCTGAGTCCCTTCCTGCTCAACTCACCGAGTCATCCCTCGACTCACCGATGCACAGCTCAACCAGAAAAGGTTAGGGTTCCACGACCAGACTCGCCGAGTGCAGGAACAGACTCGCCGAGTTGTTCTTCCAACTCGCCGAGTCCAAATGTGACATCTTCATTCAGATGATTTTAGGCCATTTCATCGCTTCTAATACATAGATCTGGACTCCTAGGGCCAGATTCACATGTAAAGTTTCCAACTTTACGTGCATTCAAGGCTCAACAAGCTCCAACCAAGCTACAAGAAGGTTTTGGGACAAAGGCACTCTCAATCAAGCCCCATGGATGATGCTTTCTGCCCTCATGGCTCCAATACAACCTAGATCTGAAGTTGCAACCTCAGATCTAGTCTCTATACCCGAAATAGATCTCAAACATGCTAAAGAATCCCAAAACAACCACCATGCATGAACAATAAGGAAAAAGGCTTAAGGAGGAGGTTCCTTACCCTTGAAATGTGCCGAAACAGAAGTAGATTCCAGATCTACCCAAGCCCATTGATGATGGCCTCCAAATCCCCAAGCTTCTTACACCAAATTTCTCTTCCAAGCTCTAATTCTTCATCAATGGAGTCACACACACGAGATGAGGGTTTCTGGATCTCAAATGGGCAGTAAAGAGACTGAGGGTGGTTATAATGTGCTTTATATAGGCATAACCCCCGGGATTAGGCTTTTCTCCCTTCAGCACCAACTCGTCGAGTCCATCTGCCAACTCGGCGAGTTGGCCACTTAACCCGTGACAAAATCCCGCTCTGACTCGGCGAGTAAGAGGACCTACTCGTCGAGTCGTTGACTTAATTTACACTTTACTCCCTTGAACTCTTGATTCTAACTTGTAATGTTACAATTCCCCACCACTTAAATTAGGCTTCGTCCTCGATGCCTGCCACAACACAAAATTCCAAAATAATAATCCCACAATGCAACTTCGAATCTCAACTGACTCAGATTCCTCCAAACACTACCATCAAACCTCATAGAATCCAACTCTTTCTCTGCAGAGTTCTGACAATTGCTCCAAGCAGGCTACCGGCTTTCTCCTACTGATAACAGCACTTATCGAATCAGGATCACCCAAAGGATACATTCTTATTTTCGAAATAGCCCACTTATTCGCCTCGTGCGAAACTAGATATCATTACAAACCACCGGTCCTGACCCGTTACCAATCCGTCACCCCTTGCCCAACTGGTACTACTTCTATTGAATTGCACTATTGGGAACTCATCCCGATTTCTTCTTGAAATGACTCTTTCTTTCCATGCTAACAGGATGGTAAATCCTACAGCTCCTGAGCAACTCCTATGAGCTCCCATCTACAAACATATACATATATTGAACCTGATCCAACATCCTAGGGTTGGAAAAACCCGACACACTGACGATACCTCCAGACATCCCCAAGATGAAATACCACTACATACATAACCTCCTAATCACAACCCTACTGGAAATCCAAGACTCCATCCTTGCATCCCTTCCGAACTCCTCTGGTTCTGCACCACCGGACATCCTTCCGCGACCTCAATGGGCACCGAACCCGAATGTGTTTCCATACCACCGGTACAAACACAATGCTCAATAATCATAATTAGAATACTTTCAATCATCCATCCACACTATTGCTTCCACTACAGTGAACCAACACTCCTTCTCGTAGCTACATACCCTTCCCTTTCCTTATACAAGGAAACATGCTCGACAACCTTGCCATAACAACAAGTTCCACGGTGCTCACACCCCACTCTACACTATCTCTTGTAGAGTAACCGCTATTCCATGTATCGCATATACTCTGAATCCGATCACAAGGACTATCGAAGTCCATACACCACTTTTTACTAACATAATCAATACATGGGGCCAGACCTACTAGTTGCTATTGCATCATAACATACTCAAGCCATATCCTCATATAGATCTATCAGCAAATATAGAGTCTTCAGCATGACTGGACCGCCTTACTAGGCCTTCAGCCCGTCTGGACCACTTTCAGAACCTTCAACATATCTGGACCGCCCTCCAGGGCCTTCAGCCCGTCTGGACCGTTCTTCGAGCTTTCGGCCTGACTGGTATGTGTTGGATAAGGTGTCTAAGTCCATAACTATTTCTGGTATGTACTTGACCCGACCCGACATGGTCCATTTGGGTTGCATGGCACCATGCAATTGGTTAGACTAAATGAGAGAAATAACATTTGGAGATTATTAATATATTATAAGTTCTAATATATTAATAATAATATTTGATTATTTTGATCAATAATTAATTTAGAATTAATTAAGTGGTCAAAAGAGAACTAATTAAATATATGGGTTGATCATGTAAATCATCCATATCTTGTATAGTGGGCTAAGAGGCTCCATGGATTATCAAGTTGGGTTCTACCCATAGGATGCTCCATGGATGCTCCATGGGAGTTACAAACCCATGGGTCATGAAAATGAAGAGTCATGACACATTAGGGTTTACATGGTGTAACCCTAGATGTGTCAACACTATATAAGAATCATATTCTCCACCAAAATTGGCTACACTAAGAAAACAAGAGGGCTTGGCCGATTTCAAGAAGTGTGTGTTCTCTCATAAGTATTTCCAAGAGCATTTGGTGTTGTGTGAAGCATTTGAGGCATCACACTTGGGGTGCTAGGCTCACAAGGTTTCAAGGAACACAAGCAACAACAAGGTAAGTTATTCTATCTTTCATTCTAGTTAAAGTTGTTCCCCATGTATGCTAGATAGGAATATAACCTTGGAAATCCAACTTTGCATGATAATTAGACAAACATAGATCCAAGGTTATTAGGGTTGCATGTACACTTAGGAAGTGTTAGAATGCTCAAAACCCAACAGTGGTATCAGAGCCTAGGCTTGTTTGTTTGTTATTTGTGCTTAAAAGTTGAAAAAAGTCGAAATCTTGCTGTCTGACTGATGGACTCGGCGAGTCCATGGGGAGGACTCGTCGAGTTCACTTGTATCTTCAACCTACTCGGCGAGTAGGTTTATGCACTCGGCGAGTAGGGTCGACAGAGTGCAGAATTTCGACTTGAGTTGCTGGAAATGGATTAGAAACATTACCCTAAATTGTTTTGGTACTTGAAAACTTGTTTTAGAAGGTGTAATGTCTTTTCTAACTCATTTACAACAACTAGTTATCAAAATTACAAAGATTAAATGTGATTTTGATTCTTGAAGGTGTTCATGTTCATATTCATATTCTTGTTCTTATGATGTTTAGATGATCATAGGAATTATTTGTAACCTATGTGGTAGTTTAATTCTTGATCATAATGTGTTTTAATGGAGTCCATAACTTGTCCTCAAGTTATGGAAAACCAAAAGTCTCTTGGATTAAAAACCATTTAAAGAACACAAGAGTTAGGAAAAATGAAGAGTCTTCATTTTATTACTCTATTAAACTCATAAGTTACAAGAAATGAAAAGTTTTGAAAGTTTACAAAACTTGCCCTCAAGTTTTGGAACAAGTAAAGTTAAGTTAAAACTTTAGTTCCAACCCTTAGAATTTTAAAAGTTAAAATTCAACCCTTATACTTATATTATTATGATTTAATAATTATATATATATGTATAAGAACAAAGTCGTCTTACCGCTAGTACGCCTCATTCACGAAGCCGGTCTATAAGGTGGGTATAAGGTTGTTGCCTATAAAATGGTGACTTAATGGGTGTCCACTCTCACCCACCGCTTGCTTGACCGGTGGAGGGTCGTTAGCGGAACGGGTAAGACAAGGACTTACAAATTCTCATTCAAAGTATGATGAATATTATAAAGTAACTAAATGTCTTATTAAATTCCCAATCTTAGTTACTTTAGGAAAAATGTGAATAAGGTGTTATTCCATGAAATTACACTTTACACTTTGATTAAGTCATTGGTGGAGCGTGTGTGGTTAACCGGCACACTAACTTGGACTTAACAAGGTAGGTAAAGGGTGACTTAGGGTTTATTATAGTATCGATGGAGCGTGTGTGGTTTACCGGCACATCAATTGAGTGATAAACCTTAAGGGTACCAAGTGATTTGCATGGTTACTTCACACCTCGTTTTGTGATCCTCGGTATCCCAGTCACAAAACTTGGAGGGCACACTCGAGATTGAAACATGCCTTTGAAAAGTTCATTGAATCTCAAAGAATCTAGGAATTTCTAAGAACCATTCAAAAACCTAATACTAAAATATTGCGGTTTTCGTGGTGGAAATTGGTGAATCGTCATTCACCTACCTTTCAAATATGATATAGCTTAGGTTACGACATACCTCTTCTAAGTTATATTATATTGTGATTGGATCCTAGCCTTAATATTACATTTGGGTGTTTTATTAAGGACTCTCTTATATCTAAACTAATCTTGTTCTTTTTCTTCAGATGTCTTTCAACAATGCTTCTGGCTCTAATCCTAATGGCTCATTTACCCTTATGAACTTGTGTGGGAAAGTCACCTTTGATGGATCCAACTTCAATGAGTGGATCAGAAACATCAGAATGATTACCCGCTACGAGGACAAAGAATATGTCCTTGACAAGGAGCTTAAGGAGATTGATGAGACCACTGCAACTCCTCAGGAGATCGCTGACTTTCGGGCACATGAAAGGGATGCTACGAAAGTGGCATGCATCATGATGGCCACGATGACAGCGGAACTCCAAAAGTCTTATGAGGATTTCTACCCTTATGAAATGCACCAAGATTTGATGGAAAGATACCATCAAAGTGCAAGACAAGAGAGGTATGAAATCATCTGCTCCATGACAACAACCATGATGAAGGACGGGGAATCCGTCTCGAGCCACATGCAGAAAATGCAAAGGTATGTGGATCGTTTGCTGAAGCTTAATGTGAACTTCCCGGAGGATCTTGCAATAGATATCATTTTGCACTCCTTACCATCGTGCTATGATCAATTCCGCATGACATATCACATGAACAAGGAAGAAGTCACCCTCAGCAAACTTCAGGGACTTCTCAAGACCGCAGAAACAGATCTTAAGGGGAAGTCGGTTGCTATCACTCCTAATCCAAACTCAACTCCGGTTTTGGCAATCGGGAAAAGTCGATGGAGGAAGAGAAAGAGATCTTCGAAGGGTACCAAGGCTCGGACCCTTGATGGCTCTTCTTCAAGTGGAACCAAGAAAGGTTTCATTACTCCTTCTTCTGACCCAAAAGAGGCTGAATGCTTCTATTGCCATGAAAAGGCTCATTGGAAGCGGAACTGCCCAAAATACCAGCAGGATGTGAAGGATGGGAAAGTTAAACCCAACCACGCAGGTATTTACACTATCTTATCTAATAACTCACCCCATTCTAAATCTTGGGTCCTTGATACCGGTTGTGGTATTCATATTTGTTGTGACTTCCAGGGACTAAGAAGAAGTGAGAATGTGGAGCAAGGAAGGATAAACTTGATCATGGGGAATAGGAAAGCTTTACCTGTCACCAAGATTGGAGTTTATACTTTATCGCTAAGTAGTGGGTTTAGTTTAGATTTGAATAAATGTTGTTATTCGCCAGGAATGGCAAGAAATATTATTTCCTTTCATGCTTTGTACAAACAAGGGTTTACCTTTTCATTTAATAATGAAGTTGGTTCTATTGATGCTTTCTTTAATAATGTTTTTTATTTTAGAGCATTACCCTGTGATGGTGTGTATGAAGCTGTATCTGTTGTAGATAATTCAGGAAATAACGTTTTGTGTATTGATTCTACTAATAATAATAACTTGGATAAAGCATCGTTATGGCATTGTCGTCTTGGACATATAAGCAAGAAGCGCATAGGCCAACTCCAAAAGGATGGAGTCTTGGAGTCGTTTGACCTAAAGTCAGATGATAGTTGCGAATCATGCTTACTTGGAAAAATGACAAAGTCACCCTTCACAGGCTCATGTGAGAGGGGTGAAGGTTTGTTGGACCTTATACACACGGATGTGTGTGGACCATTCAAACATGCCACAAGGGATGCTAATCGTTATTATTTGACTTTTACTGATGACTATAGTAGATATGGATATGTCTACCTGATCAAGCTTAAGTCAGAGACTTTCGAAAGGTTTAAGGAATTTAAACAGGAAGTCGAGAATCAATTGGGCAGGAACATTAAGATGCTTCGATCCGATCGAGGAGGTGAGTATCTTAGTTCAGAGTTCCTCGACTATCTTAGGGAATGTGGGATTGTCTCACAATTGACACCTCCCAGGACACCACAGTTAAATTGTGTGGCTGAGAGGCGTAATCGAACCTTGTTAGATATGGTTCGTTCCATGATGAGTCGAGCTACGCTACCAATCTCATTCTGGGGGTATGCCTTAGAGACTGCCGCCCATATTCTTAATCTAGTCCCTACAAAGAAAGTTGCCAAAACTCCTCACGAGATGTGGACTAGTAAAGTACCTAAACTAAACCACACCAAGATTTGGGGTTGCGAGGCTTTCGTGAGACGCGAGACTCATGATAAGCTCGAACCTCGAAGCGAGAGGTGTATTTTCATCGGTTACCCACAACAATCCTTTGGTTACCTCTTCTACAGACCTAGTGACAATGTAGTCTTTGTAGCAAGAAGAGGAGTCTTTCGAGAAAGAGAGTTTATAAGCCAAGGAGACAGTGGGAGGCAAATTGATCTTGAAGAAATTCAAGAATCAAGTGGTGAAGGAACTTCAAACTCTAGCCCTCAACTTGAGGAGGAAACTCCTGTTGAGCCAATTGACAAACCTGTACCTCTGAGGCGTTCCACGAGAGTTAGGAGTGCACCTGAGCATTACTATGGATTCCATATTACTGCAGAAGGTGAGACACTTATTAGTGATGGGACACTAGTAAGTCAAGATGACCCTAACAGCTACGAGGAAGCCATGGCAGGCCCCGAGTCTGCTAAATGGAAAGAGGCTATGGATAGCGAGATACAATCCATGTATGACAATCAAGTTTGGAACTTGGTTGAAAATGTACCAGGTCGTAAGACAGTAGGGTGCAAATGGGTCTTCAAGAAGAAGACCGACATGGATGGTAAAGTACACACTTATAAGGCTAGACTGGTTGCAAAGGGCTTCTCTCAAATTCCTGGAGTGGATTATGATGAGACCTTTTCTCCGGTAGCCAAGATTAAGTCTATTCGGGTTCTGTTAGCCATAGCTGCATTTCATGACTATGAGATATGGCAGATGGATGTCAAAACCGCTTTCCTTAATGGAAAATTGGCTGAAGATGTTTACATGAGTCAGCCAGAAGGTTTTGTCAGCAGCAAGTACCCTAATAGAGTGTGTAAGCTTGAGAAATCCATCTATGGATTAAAGCAAGCACCTCGCAGATGGAATCTTTGCTTTGGTGAGAAGGTCAAGGAATTTGGCTTTACTAGGAGTGAAGATGAATCTTGTGTGTATGTCAAGGCTAGTGGGAGTATAGTTAGCTTTTTGGTATTGTATGTGGATGGCATACTACTCATAGGAAACGACATTCCAACCCTGCAGGAAGTAAAGTCCTGGCTTGGGAAGTGTTTCGCTATGAAGGACCTTGGTGAAGCTGCCTATATTTTAGGGATAAGGATCTTGAGAGATCGGAGTAAAAGACTAATTGGACTTAGTCAGAGTACCTACTTGGATAAGGTGCTGAAGAGGTTCCGCATGCATGATTCCAAGAAAGGAGAGTTACCCATCCAGAGTAACACCAGATTGAGTAAGACACAAAGCCCTAGCACTGAGGCTGAGATAGCAGAAATGAGTCGAACACCTTATGCTTCGGCTGTAGGATCGATCATGTATGCTATGACGTGTACTCGACCCGATGTAGCCTTTGCCCTGAGTATGGTTAGCAGGTATCAGGCGAACCCTGGCAAGGCACACTGGACTGCGGTAAAGAATATCCTCAAGTACCTACGGAGGACTAAGAACTGGGTCCTTATCCTCGATGGGAGTGATGACTTGAGAGTAGTAGGGTATAGTGATGCTAGCTTCCAGACTGATAGGGATAATTTCCGCTCTCAGTCGGGCTGGGTCTTTACCCTAAACGGAGGAGCAATTTCTTGGAAGAGTTCCAAGCAAGAGACAGTGGCAGATTCTACTTGTGAATCAGAGTATATTGCAGCTAGCGAGGCAGCAAAGGAGGCGATGTGGCTGAAGAACTTCAATGGAGACCTTGGAGTTGTACCAGCTATTAAAGAGCCAATGGAAATTTTCTGTGATAGTGAAAGTGCTGTTGCCTTAGCCAAGGAACCAAGGGATCACGGGAGATCCAGACACATCGACAGAAAATACCATTTCATCAGACATCGGATCGAAGAAGGACTCCTCGTGGCAAAGAGGGTGTCATCAGATGAGAATCCGGCAGATCCCCTCACAAAGGGACTGACTCGGGTTAAGCATCTTCAGCATGCTCGGAGCATAGGGCTGAAGGATGATATTAGATTTAGTAGTTAGATAACCTCGAAATTTGTAAAGTGTAATTGACATTTGATGATGAATAAAAATTGTTTTATTTATGAGTAAGGTGTTGCTATCTCTTGTCGATCGTTTACTATATTTCTTTTGCATGTTTTGACTTCCAGAATAATTTTTGTTTGGTATAACATATTATTCAAACCTCCACAGTCAGTCATATGTCGGAAGTAGGTATGAATCAAGACTGTCATGTTTGGTTGTAGAGGTCTTGGACAAGGCTACAACAATCATGAGTGCTCATAAGTTCTGAGCATTGGACACAACCCACGCTCACTGGAATCACTTCATGGAATTCTATCTCGAGTGATCGTGAGACGGTAATATCGTATAAGTCTTCAAACCTAGAGATATGATTTGTTACTTACAAGTTGGTTATGCATTGATTGTACGAAAAAACGCATTGGTAACTCGATGTTATAAATCGTACTCTTGTGTGTAATTCAATGAGTGGTAGAACAAACATATGAGTCGAAGTTTATCTGTTCCTTCTTGGATTAGAAGCTGATATCTGGGCCCCTCGATGTTTTTGTTTTGACCCATGTACCGGGCCCGGTCAGAACTAAGTTGATGTGTTCAATTAAGTTCTATGTCAAACAAATCGGAAATCGGGAAACAAATGTTGGACAATAAGCAAGACAGTGTTCCATGTATTTGTCCGGCTGATATCTAGAACAGAGGATTATATGATCACTTATCTTAAATGGCATACCATCATCTTCTCAGTTCCGAGAAACCTTGAAAAGAGCTACGATTGCCGATCGGTTCCTGAAGTCATACTTGCAGTAATAGTTATTAGACTTATCCAAGTGGGAGACTGTTGGATAAGGTGTCTAAGTCCATAACTATTTCTGGTATGTACTTGACCCGACCCGGCATGGTCCATTTAGGTTGCATGGCACCATGCAATTGGTTAGACTAAATGAGAGAAATAACATTTGGAGATTATTAATATATTATAAGTTCTAATATATTAATAATAATATTTGATTAGTTTGATCAATAATTAATTTAGAATTAATTAAGTGGTCAAAAGAGAACTAATTAAATATATGGGTTGATCATGTAAATCATCCATATCTTGTATAGTGGGCTAAGAGGCTCCATGGATTATCAAGTTGGGTTCTACCCATAGGATGCTCCATGGATGCTCCATGGGAGTTACAAACCCATGGGTCATGAAAATGAAGAGTCATGACACATTAGGGTTTACATGGTGTAACCCTAGATGTGTCAACACTATATAAGAATCATATTCTCCACCAAAATTGGCTACACTAAGAAAACAAGAGGGCTTGGCCGATTTCAAGAAGTGTGTGTTCTCTCATAAGTATTTCCAAGAGCATTTGGTGTTGTGTGAAGCATTTGAGGCATCACACTTGGGGTGCTAGGCTCACAAGGTTTCAAGGAACACAAGCAACAACAAGGTAAGTTATTCTATCTTTCATTCTAGTTAAAGGTTATTAGGGTTGCATGTACACTTAGGAAGTGTTAGAATGCTCAAAACCCATCAGTATGCCCACCGGCCTTCAGTCTCCCCGAACCGCTCAAACTATCATACATCATTCCGAACTATCCTTCCCGGGAATCTCTCCTGTATATACTGTCCTAGCCCTCTAGGAGTTCTGAACTCTAACTCCATTCCATCTACTCAGATCCCGGCCTAATCCTAGGCCTCACAACAACCAATCAACTTTTCCAAAAACCTTGGTCTGTATCCCGCCCCATTTATCTGTCAGTTACTCATACCAACCCACACTCTTGGCTAACTGAAACACTGCTGAATCCCGACAGCTAATCAACCTCTAATGCTTGTCGATCCTCCTGCGAATTTTCTAATTCTCCCCACTTAGAGCACTGACTACCAACCACCGGTGACTCAACCAGCATAAATCAATCATCCTTACTCAACATAATCCTCTTATCCATAAAATAATTTCCTCTGAAACGAGCAACCTCCACAAAATCACTTCCCAGCAGCTCACATCACGAACTCAAAGGGAGTTCGACTCTTCGCTGAACACTTATCAAATTGTAATTTCTATACCCGACAACAAGACTATACAACCAAATTCTGACCATCAATCCCTTGGATGCTAACCGCCTACAACTCCTAGTTACCAACACTCCCAACCCAATCATGAAACATGAAGAACGACGAATAAAATACAACACTACATAAACAACCAGATAACCAGACAACAACAAAACGAAAACATACCCGGAACTGTATCCGGATCTGCCCTGACCTCCTCTGCTGTGAGCTGGAAAGTGTGCCCCTGAGCCCTCGGAGGCTCCGCTCCAACCTGACCCCCGCCAGTAATCCTCACAGTACACGGTGCTGGAACCTACACCGATCTGGAAACAAGCTGTAGATAGTTGGCCCTCAAGTGACCAACCTGATGGCAAAGATAACAAATCCTAAACCTGGGTTGACTGACGGAAATCTCTCGCGTAATGCCCCTCTCTCCCACACTAGAGGCACACACCACTGGACCTATAAACTATGGTATGACCCTTTCCACACTTCTCACAAGTGTGGCTACCCTGACTTCCCAACCTGGAATAACTGGTCCTAGACCGTTTCGGCATCGGCTGCGACTGCACCGGGGCCTGCCTGTGCTCTCGCAACTGTAACTCAATCTCCAACTCACGCCTCCGAGCGGCCTCCTGCAACTCCAGCAAGGTCTCGCACCTCTGCATAGAGACAAACTGCCTAATATCCCTCTTGAGCATACTCAAATATCGGGACATCTGAGCCTGCTCCGAAGCAAACTCGGGGCAAAACATCGCCCTCTCAGTGAACATCCTGGTGATCTTCATCACCGACTCCAAATCCTGCTTCAGCTGCAAGAACTCCTGAGCTAACCTCTCTCTCTCAACTCGCGGAACATAATGAGCACACCTCACCCTATGATCCGCTGGGCATGAACACGTGAAGAAACAAACCTCCATGTATGACAACCACCTCATAGCAAAGATCGGATCCTCACCTCTATCGAAAGTAGGGGGCTTCGTATTATCGAAGTCCCGATACTGAAAACCTCGACCGGCTCCTCCCCCTGCCGCTGATACAATGGTTGTAGCTCCCGCAGCAGCTGCCTATGTGAGAGCTGCATAGCGCTCATCAAAGTACTCAACCATGACGGTCTTGATCGACCCAAACATCTCCGGCATCTCAGCCCGAAACATAGCAGCAACCTCATCATGCAAGATCTCATGAATCCTTGGATCCAACTCGCCCATACTCATCTGACCAATGACCTCAGGTGGTACCGATCCGCCCTGATCACCCTCTCCTGATCCCGATCCCGAACCGAATCCTGCCCCGAGATGTCTCGTAATCGCCATACTGAAAATATGTGATAGCTTCATTTTATTTACTTCTTTTTATAGTTATTTTTAGCACATTCCATTCGCATTTTAGTTAATTTCGATGCATATTTTCCTTTTTGTTATTTTTATGACCATTTCGGGTACTTTCTAGTTTCTTGAGAATTATTGCAGATTTTAAGGAAACTAGAGGAGCGGGAGTGTGCGGGATCTTTTGGAAGGCGATTGGACTTGAAGAGCAGTGGGGATGTCATGCTTGATAGCTTTGGAGGTGATCCAGGGAGTAGGCTTGTCGATTGCTTGAAGGCGTAGAAGTGTTGAACTTTAAATTTGAAAGGGCGCGAGAGAATTCTTGAGTGTGCAAGATCGATGTTTAAGAGTTTGCGGAAGTTTTGAGTGATGTGGAAAGACAAATTGGGCTTTAATTGATGAAATATTGAAGAAAAATGGACTAGGAGCTGATTGGATTCGAACTGGGCCAGTGGATTAGCTTTGGGGGCCCAAGACTTGAAGAAGCCCAAAAATCCCATCGAAGCCCGCGGCCCGTGTAAGATTACCCGCGGCCCGCGTGGATTCCTGACAAGGGCAATTTCGGGATTTTGCTAAGAGCTCTATATTGGGAAGGTTAGTGTGCCTCTTTAGCCTTATCTTGGAGGTCCGAGTTTGAGTTGTTCTCTCTGGAGTTTGGAGTGCTTGTGAAGGCAAAGAACATCTCAAGAACATCTTGATTTCACCACTTGATTATTGTGAAATGTTTGGTACAATCTCATCTAACTTTGTTTCTTTGAGTTTAGTCATGCTTGGCTAAACTAATCTTGGTTGACTTTTTGTTGAATCCTTTGAACTTTTGTTAAATGTTGAAGAATCCATGAACTTGTTCTTAAATCTTTATGGAAATGTTTTGTGTTTTATCATATTATCACTACTAGTATGTTTTTATTCATGAGTTTAAATGTGTTTGTGGTGATTAGTTGGCTAATTTCTTGATTAAGTAAAGGATCCTCAAATTAGCAAGCAACAAATGATTTTTGTGTTGTTTTTGCTTCACACAATCATAAAAACATTTCCTCCAACATGGTGGTGAAAGCATTTGACCCCTCTTGGATTTGGTGACTTTTTGGTTCTTAATGCTAGTTGACTTTCACTAATTACATGCTATTTGGAATTAGTGACTTTGACTAAGGAAATTGTTATGAGCTTCTCTAGCCATTTCAACAATTAAGAAAAGTCTAGGTAATCTCAAGCTCCTTGGATTACTATAGCCAAACTAAGGATTTAAATCAAAGTATTGCACCATTGGATTCTAATGATATATTCATCAAAAGTTAAAGTCAGGAAACTTTAAGTCAACCATCTCTCCCTTATTGATTTTACATCAAACTCTTATTTTTGTTGAAATCGTCTATTTAATTCATAGTTAATTCTAGTTTGTTTCAAGTATTTCAAAACACCAAAACCCCCCCATTTTATTTTTATTGTTATTTTACAATTATTTTTACAAAGAGATGTTTCATAGAGTTATAAATTGAACCAATCTCCGTGGATTCGATCCCTTTACCACTATACACTATTTTAGTGTGTAATATTTAGGGTTATTAATTTTGTTGGCCTCGACAACCACCAATATGCCTCAAGAATATTAGGCATTCCTCGTAATAATCCCGAGAACTAGCTCCCCACAAAACCTTAGGGGTTGTGACTTCCTATACGTGTATGGGTCATGTGCTTTCAGTAGTACGGGCCCATACTACCTTGCACACCTACCCATATTTGTATCAAGTATCACCACAACACCCTGAAAATAACATATACATAATGAACACTCGATCCCCACTCCTAGAGGAGCACCACTATCCCATAACCGACCTACCGGTCTCACGTAACCCACCCATCCATGAAACTTCCACCAACCATGTAGCACTAGTGTATGCTAGCAATACATAATGCCGGACCCCATAGACTTTCGAATATCCAATCCTACCCTAAGCTCCCAATCAAACAAGAACAGAACATAAGGCCAAATCAAACATTCTCATGTTATAAGATCTTAATTATATATGGTCGTGATGCATACACTAAATAACTATAGTAATGATGTCAATTTCATACAAGGAAGCCCTAGGCTAGCAGGCATCATATAATCAAGCAATTCTATCATGAAATTTTTTGAAGATCCCTATCCTAGTACTAGCATGTTGTTCTAACATATCATATAATCAAATAACTGTATGGTATTTTGGGGTTTACTTACTGGCTCCGGTTGCTCGTACACCCTGCATCCTCCTTTATTTATTTTGAAAACCAATTTCTTAAAACATTTTTTTTAAACCTTTCCTTGATTTGAGATTGGATTCACACGAATGCTCCTCCAATTCACTCAAACCAAGGCTCTGATACCAACTTGTAACATCCAAAATTTCAAACCAATTTAAACTTTTAAAACACATCAAGTTCATCAAAACATTACAACTTGTTTTCAAAATATTGATTATCAGAGTTTTTCCCAGAAACATAAACACAATAGGAGGAGCTGTACGATCACGCCTTAGCCTTGCCTCGATCCCCTGAAGTACCTGAAACAATAAACTGAAACTGTAAGCCCGAAAGCTTAGTGAGTTTCCCCCAAAATACCAACCATAATACCATACACATATCATATCATATCATAAACAGAATAGGCATGCATATCGAGTCTACAGTGTGATTGGTCCGCCTGCACCAGGCCTTTACTCCACTCGGTCCACAATCTTTCCGAGTCTATAGTATGACTGGTCCGCCCGCACCGGGCCTTCAGTCCACCTGGTCCACTCTCTGAGTCTACAGTATGACTGGTTTGCACGCATCGGGCCTTCAGTCTATCTTGTCCACTCTCTGAGCCTCGGCACGTTTGGTCCGCCCTCTTGGGGCCTTCAGCCTATCCGAACCATTCGTCGGGCCTTCAGTCTAACCAGTCCGCCCTGGGTATGTTGGCCTACAGCACAAAGGAGGACCCGCCTCAACCCAACCCCAGTCCAACAACCATGTGCACATAAACATATAATCATATAACAATTCACAACTAATCAACCGATCTAGCAGATCACATAACATAGCAACATCCTAACCAGGATACCGACCTAATCGGTCACTAACACAACCTCATCCTATATACCAGGATACCGACCTTAACCAGTTCTCTATCATATATCATACTAACTACCAGGATACCGACATTAACCAGGCCCCTAACATATACCATCCTAACTACCAGGATGCTGACATAGCAAAGCAATAACATAACAAACAACTACTCGGATTCCCATCCGAAAAAGGCCCGGCCTTGGTGCCTTAGACCATGTCGATATAGTGAGGATAACTCACCTGAAACTGCTGACTTGAAGAAATATGATCACGCTGCTCCGACCACCAGCACGAACTCCACCACTGAACATTACCAATTAACCAAATCCAATAAACTCCAATAATTACCAAAACACCCTTGGAAGTCAAACTGGTCAACCCTTGGTCCAAGTCAAAGTCCTCAGTCCAATTCAACCTTCCTGGTTGACCCTACTCGACGAGTCAACCCGTCGACTCGTCGAGTTCCTTTACTCAGAAACTCCCATAATATGACTCAACTCGCCGAGTCGCCCCAAGACTCATCGAGTCCAACAAGCTCTGAGCCCCTTCCTGCTCAACTCACCGAGTCATCCCTCGACTCACCGATTCACAGCTCAACCAGAAAATGTTAGGGTTCCACGACCAGACTCGCCGAGTGCAAGAACAGACTCGCCGAGTCCAAGGCAATCTTCAACAGACTCGTCGAGTTCTTCTTCCAACTCACCGGGTCCAAATGTGACATCTTCATTCAGGCGATTTCAGGCCATTTTATTGCTTCCAATACATAGATTTGGACTCCTAGGGCCAGATTCACATGTAAAGTTTCCAACTTTACGTGCATGCAAGGCTCAACAAGCTCCAAGCATGCTACAATAAGGTTTTGGGACAAACGCACTCTCAATGAAGCCCCATGGCTGATGCTTTCTGCCCTCATGGCTCCAATACAACCTAGATCTGAAGTTGCAACCTCAGATCTAGTCTCTATACCCAAAATAGATCTCAATCATGCTAAAGAATCCCAAAACAACCACCATGGATGAACAATAAGGAAAAAGGCTTAAGGAGGAGGTTCCTTATCCCTGAAATGTGCCCAAACAAAAGTAGATTCCAAATCTACCCAAACCCCTTGATGATGGCCTCCAAATCCCCAAGCTTCTTACACCAAATTTCTCTTCCAAGCTCTAATTCTTCATCAATCGAGTCACACACATGAGATGAGGGTTTCTGGATCTCAAATGGGCAGTAAAGAGACTGAGGGTGGCTATAATGTGCTTTATATAGGCATAACCCCCGGGATTAGGGTTTTCTCCCTTTAGCACCAACTCGATGAGTTGTATTGGTGGACTCGGCGAGTCCGCGCTGTTTAATGAAACCCTAATTTATTGGGTTTGGGGCCTATTTAAAGGGCCTTAGGGCCGTCATTTGTGCTCACCAGCCCCCAGAGCGAAACCCTAGTGAGCTTGAGCGTTTGGAGTGAGAGAAGGAGCCATTGTCAACCTTGGAGGTGTTGTTTAGGAAGGGAAAGGAAGCTATAGCCAAGAGGAAGCAAGAGGGTTAACTTCCTGAAGATCTGAGGTCCAGAACATCACGTTTGAGGTACTAATTTCGAACCATTTTCTGTTGTGGTGATGTTCATGTTGATTTAGGGCTTATTAAGCCCTTTGTGACTAGATCTACTGCTTCCGTGGTCCCTTAAGCGAGTTAGGTTCTGGATGTGGAACCTTGGAGGTCCAGAGTGCCTTTTTGTCCAAGCTTTATATGAGTCTATGGAGGTTTTGGTTTGGGATCTTTGTGTTTGAGATTAAAACACCATTTATGAGTCAATAGGTGTGATATGAGCGCCAAGACATAAACTTTACGTAATAAATAAGCTTGGAAAGACTGGATCTATGAGTTAGTGGAACATATCTAACTTCAGAAGGTCGTTTGGGCTTGTGCATGGAATGCACTCGTCGAGTCCATTGGCAGACTCGACGAGTTGGACCGAGTTGTTCTGTGTTTTCGAACCAGGGGTTGAGTAACCGAGTTGGGTGAGTGACTCGGTGAGTAGGAAGTGATTCAGAGGACTCGGGTCCCCGTAGGGACTCGGCGAGTCCACGCCAGACTCAGCGAGTTGGGTTAACCGTTGACCATTGACCAGAGTTGACCGGTGTTGACTTGATAGAGTTAGTCAACCCTAGTTGGGAAAGTGTTAATTAGAGTTATATTTGTGTTATAGGAGGAATATAGCTCGGGAGATCGAGCAATAGTGATTTCAGGGATTTACGAGTTACCGAGATACGCGAGGTGAGTCTTCTCACTATGCTTTACCTTGAGTAGGTAACCAGAGTTATGTGGCAGAGTATTTGTATGTTGTGTATGTTATGTGTTGTACTGCATTATTTCTATGTGATTAATGTCGCGCATGTTTACAGAGTTAGAATCGGAAAGGTTCCCAGAGTTAGAACCGTAAGGTTCACAGAGTTAGAACCGGAAGGTTCACAGAGTAGGGTCCACGGACCCACAGAGTTATAGCCTCGAGTGGCTAATATGTGTTACGTGTGGTATTTTGGGGAACTCACTAAGCTTCGTGCTTACAGTGTTTTGCGTTATGTGTTTCAGGTTTCCCTCAGGATCACGGGACGGCACCGACTCGATTGTATACACCAGAGAAAGAGTCATGTTTTGAGGATCCTGGTTTATTATGAAAGTGAAAAATGGAGTTATGTTTTGTAATTTAATTATGAATAAGATTTTAAGCAAAGTGTTTTTAAGAATTAAACGATTATTTTTAAATGAAAAATTGTTTTGAAATTTTTGGTGTTACAAGTTGGTATCAGAGCCTTGGTTTGAGGGATTCAGATGCGCGTTTGGGTAAATCTGGACTCAAACTGAGGAAGTAAGAAAAGTTTTCAAAGAAATAATTTTCTAAAGCGAGTAAGAGTTCAAAGAGGAAGCGAGAAAAAGCAGTGTGTACAATCAGCTAGAGTCCGAACGGTGATTTCCCAAAATACCCCTTACTTAGGACTAGAGTGGCCTGATTTGTGATTCCTTAGCCTAGGAATTGAAGTTATATGCGATGTGCTTTTTGAGTATGTGATGAGTGAGAATATTTAGTTGGAATCCTTTAGGGGATTTGAGTAGAGGAGTAACCTAGGGGAGATACATAGATAAGTACCGTGGTACTTAGCGAAAGAATAGTTAGAACCCGCGAGGGGAGGAGTTGCAGAGTTCGGTGGTACTTTCGAGGATGAGCAGAGCAAGCGGAGTTATCACCCAGAGTGAGTCATATATATTCTTTGATGCTCGAATGCTGCTTGCTTCGTGCTTTGTGGAACTCTCGATGGTGGGAGTCAGCTACCAAGCGAATATGACGATGTTCAGGAGGTAGATGGCTGGCATCATTAGGAGCTCTTCAGCAGCTGATGGCAGAGAAGTGTGGAAATCTAGGAAGAGCCTAGGGAGTAACCTTAGCCAGATGAGTGCGCCGGCAGAGTAGAGAATTTTTTTGGGGAGCGAGCTCGTGACGGAATTAGTGAACGAGAAGGTCGAGCAGCTACTTAGGAGCTCCGGGATAGTCCGTGTGGAAAGTATGGGTAGATGTGGCAGGTAGTATGGGCCCGTACTACTGAAAGCAGAGGACCCATACTTGATACAGGGAGTATTCTGAAGGTTCTAATGAGTGGATTGAGGAGTGATGTTATGGTTCGAGTACCATACATCGGAGCGTATTGAGGAGTGATGTTACGGTTCGAGTACCATACATCGGAGCATATTGAGGAGTGATGTTATGGTTCGAGTACCATAAATCGGAGCGGATTGATGAGTGATGTTATGGTTCAAGTACCATACATCGGAGCGTATTGAGGAGTGATGTTATGGTTCGAGTACCATACATCGGAGCGTATTGAGGAGTGATGTTATGGTTCGAGTACCATACATCAGAGTGTATTGAGGAGTGATGTTATGGTTCGAGTACCATACATTAGAGTAGATGGAGAAGTGATGCTATGGTTCAGGTACCATACACCGGAGCATATTGAGAAGAGATGTCATGGGATGAGTACCATGGTTCATAGTGAATGATGCTTGTGGTTCTCCGGTTATTCGGTCACGATTGATGAGGTAGAGATTGGACGCTATGGGTTTTAGGCCTGTGGGCCATGATTGAGTTTGGAGAGGCGTCCCTTGAGAGGGAGGCCGAGAACCTTTCAGAGTATTTTGGCAAGGAGTCAGAGGGAGGGGAGTATTTCGGTCTGAGTTGAGCAATCAGTCGATAGAGGAGATGTCACCTTCTATGACCTGGGTGGTGCTATTTATGTTTGTGTGCGGAACATGAGAGGCATGATGTTTAAGTTTTGGGTTTAGGGGTAAACCCTGCAGGTTGTCATTGATGATGATTTCCCATCAGAGTATCAGATAGCATGTGTGCCGCGAGGCAGTGATTTACCGTGAGCAGATATTCAGTTGGGACTGAGATAGTCGAGGACCACATTACACCTATTTGAGTATAGTGTGGCATATTGTAGACGTATCAGTGGGGAGTCCGGTCGAGTTAATCAGTGCAATGTTTTTTCTATCTATGTTGGGTATTGAATATGGGAGTGGGTCCCTGTTCTTGGGATAATCCATGTGTTGGAACGTTGGTTGATGAGTCGAGGAGGGGGAGTATGATGATTTTGTGGTCTAATCTATGAGTTAGTGATGTTATTGGACAGTTGAGTTGGTTGGTATTGGAATGGTACGAGACTTGGAACGACTAGAGGCAATTATGACGAGAAGTTCTTGAGGATTTCATCTAAGGTTCAGAGTTATGAGATCGATTGATTTCCTTAAAGGGGATTATCGGGCGTTGCGTAGCACTTTCCAGGGGCAGGTGCGTTATTGCGGGTGAAAATAGTTTGTGAGGTTGTTGATGTGTCAGATAGTGATGGTGCGAACCCTAAGTGGGGGAGAACCGGGTAGTTTATTGAGAGAACCAAAGATTCGTGCACGAGCGGTTAGGGGTTGGATACAGAAACCTGCGGCTTAAATTCATGAGATCAGGGTCATTGGTGATCAAGGAAATGTGCAGGGCGAGATAATGCATGTTGTATATGTCTGAGAGAACGATGGGTGTCTCCATGGTGGGTGGTCAATGGTCAAGAATCTGGTGGTGGTCAAAGTCGTTTCAAGTGGAAGACTCGTAATGATGGTATGGGCAGTTGAGAACTTCTGGGTTGAAATATGGGTGGAAGATTGTCGAGTAGCCAACTCCCGAGCTGGGATGTGTATTCTTGCTTGGATTTTGTGCAGTAGTGGAAATGGTTCGGAGGATCATTAGTGTGTTCTGAAGAGTTAGCACCTTCCTTGTATTCCAGTTGAGTGTTTGGATGCACTGAAGTTGCGCATTGAGTGAAAGAGTAAATTTATTGTTGTATGTGTATGGTGCTGGGAGTAAGGGAATCAGTGGTAGAGGCAGGACATTGTGATGCTCCATTAGGGTGTTCCGTGGTTTCCGCGTATAGCGTCCCGATTTCGGAGTTATTTAGAGTCTTGGATTTAAGATGACTAGTGATGTATCATGTATCCACGGTTCCAGTGGGAGCCCTTTGTGTATTGTCATCAAGAGGGATTATTCAAGTAAGTGGATCTCCGCAGAGGTAGGTTCTGTGTTATGGCGGTTGTCGCCAGAGTCTATCTATGATAGTCCTCGGTGCATGAGATAGTGAACATAGTGTGGCGTTGTAATGAGAATGAGAGTATAGGGTGAAGCTACGGGGAGTCGTAGTATTCACCAATCAGAGGGTGTTGTGATGTTACGGGGAGCCGTAGTACTCACAAGTCAGAGAGAGAGAGAGAGAGTCGTGATGCTACGGGAAGCCGTAGTATTCGCCTGTTAGAGGGTGTTGTGATGCTACGGGGAGCCGTAGTACTGACAAGTCAGAGGGAGGGAGTCGTGATACTATGGGGAGTCGTAGTACTCATTAGTTAGTTGGCGTTGTGATACTACGGGGAGCCGTAGTACTCACTAGTCAGAAGTTGTCGTAATATTGCGGAAAGCCATAGTACCCACTAGACGGCAAGAGAGTGTGATGATGGAGTGTTCTCCGATAAGTGCACGATGCAGAAGAGTTTTAGGCTTGAATAGCCCTAGTGTTGAGTTTTAGGAGCCGAGTGGTTAAACCGGGGCGAGACTGGGGTCTCCGTCTCTGTCAGGAGGGTCAGCGAGGCGCGCGGGAGAATATGCGTAGCAGACGCCAGAGGTTAGAGCTGAGTCGATCTTCGATTGGATTGTATTTTTATGAGGAAAAATGGAATTTCGTGACTTGCGCATCACTGGGCAGTGATAGTGGTCACGGGGAGGCAGTTAGTGAGATATTTTGGATCATGTTATGCGTGACCTTCGGGGGTTCAGCTGTGGGGCCAAAAGCTGACCTGGTGCTCTGTATCGAAGATGAATATGAGAAATGAGCTAGAGTTTACCATGGTGATGTCTGTGGACACTTCAAAGTGAGCAAATGATTCAGACGCTCGAGGATATGTTTCGGGCATGTGTATTAGATTTCGGGGGGGGGGGGGGGGGGGGAATTGTGGCCCGTATTTGCCCTTGGCAGAGTTTTCCTACAACAACAGCCATCTTTAGTGCATCAGTATGCCAACATTTGAGCTGTTGTAGGGAAGGGAGTACCGGACCCCATTTGCTGGGGAGAGGTAGAGCAACGTGTGATGGGAAGTACAGAGATCGTGCTTCAGACATCAGGGCAGATACAGCAGGTCAGGCAGAGTTCGTTGACCGCTCAGAGTCGCCAGAAGAGTTATGCGGATAGGCGTCGGTCCGAGCTCGAATTTTGGTCGGTGACTGTGTACTCCTGAAGGTCTCTCCTTGGAAAGGAGTGATCCGATTTAGGAAGAGGGGCAAGTTGGGGCCCTGATATATCGGTCCTTTTCGGGTGATCGCGAGGGTAGGCAGGGTAGCCTACCGGTTGAAGCTACCTGCATGTGTCGTAGTTGAGAAAGTGTATAGCCGAGGAGTCGGCAGTAGTGTCATTAAAGGATATTCAGGTGGATGTGGGCCTGACCCCAGTATATTGGGCCATTTAGAGTGATCGCGAGGGTGGGCAGGGTAGCGTATCGCTTGGAGCTACCTGCGGAGTTGGAGTGGATTCATAATACCTTCCACGTGTCTCTGTTGAGGAAGTGTATCGCCGACGAGTCGGCGGTAGTGTCGCTAGAGGAAATCCGGGTGGATGCGAGCCTGAACTACGCGGAGAGACCAGTTGCGATTGTGGATTGGAAGATCAAGGTTCTAGGGAACAAGGAGGTGCCTCTGGTACTGGTTCAGTGGCAACATCGGAAAGGATCCGAGTTGACCTGGGAGCCAGAGCGTGAGATGCGGGAGCAGCATCCGGAGCTATTTCAGGGATGAGACTTCGAGGGCGAAGTCAGATTCAAGTGGGGGAGAATTGTAACATCCGGAATTTCAGGTATTATATTTATTCATTTTATTTTGAGTTTTGTGGAAGAACTCGTCGAGTTGGTGCGTAGACTTGCCGAGTAGAGACGCGATTTCTCACCCGGATTAATGACCGGACTCGACGAGTCGCATTGGTGGACTCGGCGAGTCCGCGCTGTTTAATGAAACCCTAATTTCTCAGGTTTGGGCCTATTTAAAGGGCCTTATGGCCGTCATTTGTGCTCACCATCCCCCAGAGCGAAACCCTAGTGAGCTTGAGCGTTTGGAGTGAGAGAAGGAGCCATTGTCGACCTTGGAGGTGTTGTTTAGCAAGGGAAAGGAAGTTATAGCCAAGAGGAAGCAAGAGGGTTAACTTCCTGAAGATCTGAGGTCCAGAACATCACGTTTGAGGTACTAATTTCGAACCATTTTCTGTTGAGGTGATGTTCATGTTGATTTAGGGCTTATTAAGCCCTTTTGTGACTAGATCTAGTGCTTCCATGGTCCCTTAAGCACCCTTGGAGGTCCAGAGTGCCTCGTTGTCCAAGCTTTATATGAGTCTATGGAGGTTTTGGTTTGGGATCTTTGTGTTTGAGATTAAAACACCATCTATGAGTCAATAGGTGTGATATGAGCGCCAAGACATAAACTTTAAGTAATAAATAAGCTTGGAAAGACTGGATCTATGAGTTAGTGGAACAGATCTGACCTCAGAAAGTCATTTGGGGTTATCCATGGAGTGCACTCGTCGAGTCCATTGGCAAACTCGACGAGTTGGAACGAGTTGTTCTGTGTTTTCGAACCAGGGGTTGAGTAACCGAGTTGGGTGAGTGACTCGGTGAGTCAGAAGGGATTTAGAGGAATCGGGTCCCCGTAGGGACTCAGCGAGTCCATGCTAGACTTGGCGAGTTGGGTTGACCGTTGACCATTGACCAGAGTTGACCGGTGTTGACTTGATAGAGTTAGTCAACCCTAGTTGGGAAAGTGTTAATTAGAGTTATATTTGTGTTATAGGAGGAATATAGCTCGGGAGATCGAGCAATAGTGATTTCAGGGATTTACGAGTTACCGAGATACGCGAGGTGAGTCTTCTCACTATGCTTTACCTTGAGTAGGTAACCAGAGTTATGTGGCAGAGTATTTGTATGTTGTGTATGTTATGTGTTGTACTGCATTATTTCTATGTGATTAATGTCGCGCATGTTTACAGAGTTAGAATCGGAAAGGTTCCCAGAGTTAGAACCGTAAGGTTCACAGAGTTAGAACCGGAAGGTTCACAGAGTAGGGTCCACGGACCCACAGAGTTATAGCCTCGAGTGGCTAATATGTGTTACGTGTGGTATTTTGGGGAACTCACTAAGCTTCGTGCTTACAGTGTTTTGCGTTATTTGTTTCAGGTTTCTCTCAGGATCACGGGACGGCACCGGCTCGATTGTACACACCAGAGAAAGAGTCATGTTTTGAGGGTCCTGGTTTATTATGCAAGTGAAAAATGGAGTTATGTTTTGTAATTCGATTATGAATAAGATTTTAAGCAAAGTGTTTTTAAGAATTAAACGATTATTTTTAAATCAAAAATTGTTTTGAAATTTTTGGTGTTACAGGTGCGCAGATTGGCTTTCGAGGGTGCCAAGGGTAATGGTCTGTTGTTGCGATTTAGATTGGATCATTTGTCCTTAGGACTTCAAGAATTGAGTGCGATATCATTTTGAGCATTAGGGTTTTTAGTGCTGCTAGGTTTCGGGATGTGTTCAGCTGGTCTTCAGGGGTTGTGCGGTCTTTTGAGTAGGGCCAGCAATGGATCACTAGCATTAGGAAGTGCAGGTTGTCTGCATTTTGATCATCGGAAGGTTCGAGGGATTGGGAATCCTTCCAATCTTGGGTAGTGTTGGGGCTTAGTCGATGTGAAGTAGGGGATAATCGTTCGAATGTGTAATGCCCGCGTTTCGGGGCTAAACAATTTTAGACAATGTAATAGTCTAGGTCAACTATTGTAACACTTTTTGGGATAATAAAGATGAAATATTTGAGTATTATGTGAATTTTTATGCTTATTACTTATTTATAAATGTGTAATAAATAAAGAATAAAAATAAGCGTCAAAATTAAAGTGTGAGATAAGTCCGATATCTTTACATAAAGTTGTAGTGGTCGAAACAAGGATTTTAAGAATACAAAGAACTCCGAAATCCGAGTTATAACGAAGAAGTTATGACCCGTCGAAGTTTTGCGACGGAACCGACACGATACCGGGAAGCGTAACTAGTGAATTTACGATAGAGCAATTTTTAGCCTTAGCGATCTAAACGAAAGTCGTAGAATACGTTAAACCGAGAGCGTCCATAAAAAGAACGCCCAAAACTTACTTCGTATGAGGAATTTATGATTTTCCAAGTTTCGGCTTAGCAGTGTACAGCCCGAAACTTGAATATTAGATCGAGCAGTTTTTAGCCAACACAACCTAAACGAGAATCGAATATCTCGTTATTTGTAGCATAACGATAAAAAGACAGACGAAAACGGACGTCGGATGAAGGAGTTATGAATTTGTAACGGACCAATCCTGTCCCGGCCTGTTAAATAATATAACTTTTGAAATAAATTCAAGATTAGCCGATGGAGTCTAAACGAAAGTTGTGGAGTACGTTCCCGCTTACGTGTGGATATAAAGAACGTCGAAAACGGAGCTTGTATGAAAAAGTTATGATTTTTAGAAGTCGGAGTATGAATTTGTGAAATTTGTTGCGAAGGTGATGACCTGGCTCAATCAGGGTCGTCGCTTCACGGTCTGGTCTTCAGATTCGGACACCTGTACTTTGAACGCCTAGCGTAGCCAAGAAGCAGCTCGAGTACGAGGCACGCCCTGCGTACGAGGAAGGAGCGTTGCGCGTACGCAAAGCCTTTTGCGGTCCAAGAAGCAGCCACGATGCACCATCAGCGAAGCGACACATCTCAAGAGGAACGCCCCGCGTCCGAGGCTACGCCCCGCCTAGTCCGAGGACCTCCGGCCGATAAATAGGATGCACAATTTCTCAGATTCTCACACCAAAATTCACTCTCTCTCTAATTACTTTCTCTCTCTAGCCTATCCTAACCCTCCTAAACCCTAGAGAACCCCCGTAGCATCCGAAGGAAGCCCCGAGGCTCCCGGAGTCCCGAGAAAAAGGGTCTTTCGGTTTAGAAACGCTGCTCCAAACGAAGTCCGGTTTTCTTTAAAACCCTCTGTAAGAGAGCTACGCCTATGAAAATTTTAATATAGCTTCTAATTAATTATAGTAAAATTATTAGGACCATAAAATAATTATTTGAGCTATTATTATGAGTTATATAGAGTGTTGTTTAACGCTTATATAATAATAATAACAACTAGACTATTAATTAGTCACGGTTAACGTTAGACTAAAACCTAGTGGTATTGATACTAGGTTTTATCGAGGGATAATTGTTTTGAGATAACGAAGCGTTGTTCGAGGGCAGAATCACCAGCTTTTCAAGTGAACGCATAGTTACTTTCAGCGTACACATAGATATGAAGTATTTGATATAAATTACGTGCTGTATGTACATATTACCTGTATACTTGCTATCTATGTTGGATGAACAATTTTATACATGTTTAAAATGATTTAAACTGTATATGTATTTTATATCTACAAAATGTGTTGGGTAAAACATGGGTAGATATAATAGTTGTTGTGTGACAAAATAAAATGATGAGAGGCCTCGTTATATATTGATGATCCAATCATCTAGCGGAGTATAGATGACGACGACAGACTATTCTAGACAGTCCAGTGGAATGATAGCAGGCTCGCAACCTGTAGGTGTTTATTTGAACTGCATGTTTATTTGAACTGTGTGCTCACCAGGTGTACTCCATCCCCTTCATGGTTGCCTTTAGGACATTTATTGCTAAAGAACCCCCTTAGCAGTAGTGTCCATCCTGACGATGATCCTTAGGATAGGTCCCTTATGATAGGTGTTTAGGGATGTAAAGTGAGGATAACGGGAATGGATAATGGGGTTATTGTTGATTGATGAAATTAATAAACTTATTTATTGTGGGTTGAAAACCCTATGTGCTCACCAGGCTCCCAAGCCTGACCCACTTAGTTTCATGTATTACAGGTAGTGGCGCTCGAGCATAAATGTGATGATTTGGATGAGGGATTATGGATATAGGCCTGTAGATATATGAAATAATGTAGTAAGGCTTATATTGTATTGTTTATGCTTTTGATCTGTATCGAACATGACATCCCGAGTCTTTTAACGAAATACATTTCATTTGAAATGATTTTGATAAATCTTTATCATAATTTGTTTTGGGACAAATTCCGCAACACTTTTATTTAAAATGTTACTCTGCTTTTCAAACAACATAAACAAAATCGGTCTTTTCTGGCCGTGAAAATGGGGATGTCACAATTGGTAACAGAGCACTAGTTTAAGCGAACTAGGAATTTGTAGGATTTTTTGACTTAAACTTAGAATGCTAAGTGATGATTGTGAGATGTGAGCACTAGTTTATTTTAGGAATTATGCCTAAAATGATTTTATTTGCTAAATGATGTGTGCCTGATATGTTGTTATTTGGATCTATGGTCTGTTGTCGACCGAATCTGGAAACCTTATGTGTTTAGGATTCTAAACGTACGATTACGATATTAGAACTAACATGTAAACGTTTCGGAGTGATAAGGATGATTTGAACTTCAGTACTAAATAAAGATCTAAATTCACCTTATTCGTTGTATAGATAAAGATGGAAAGGACCCGTAATGGAAACGTGAATGCAAATGGGTACCGAGATCAACCTCCATTGATACAGCAAATACAAGTCGTAGTAGAAGTTCCACCTGAGCAAATCACCATGGCTGGAGTACAAGCCATGATGCGAGCTATGTTAGCTGAACAAAGGGAAGAAATGAGGCAGATGATGCAAGAGAATAGGGACGAAGCCACTGTGCCCATTGCACAACAGGAGCCGATTCCCGAACAATCGGAGGAAGGAAGCTACAGTAGGTCAGTGGGCCAAGCTGATCCGCCAGTTAATAGGAGAAACGGCCAAGATGATATAGTCGAGAGAAACGGATGCAAGTACAAGGATTTTCTGACTTGCAAGCCATCGACTTTCACTAGAAAGGAAGATTCGATCAGAGTTTTGGATTTGATCTTTGAGATGGAGTTAGCTTTCATGACGTGTGGTTGCAGAGGCAAACTACAAACCACATTTGTTGTACGTCAGTTCTATGAGGGAGCCGTGGATTGGTAGAATACCCTGGGGAAGACTCTGAGCCCCAATGAGCCCCTGCAACTGACATGGGCAATGTTTTTAGTACATATCAAACGAAAGTACTACTCAGCTCAAAACTTGCTCAAGCTAGAGAACCAGTTCCTGACCCTGAAGAAGGGAAGCATGTCAATCGATGAAAACACGAACAATTTCACAGTGAAAATGGAGTTTGCCTTGCGTCTGGTCCCGGATGATCTGACGAAGATCGACAAGTACGCAAAGGGACTTCCATGGGAGTACGCGGTGCTAGTGCGTCAGGCACATACTCTGGTGGCAGCTATCTAGGCTGCCAAGCTTGTGGAGGATATGATTAAGGGAAGTGCTGACAGCAAGGTTGAGGTTGGCGAGAAGAGAAAATTTGAAGGGTCTGCTAAACCCAACAAAAAGAAGAGCAAGTTCAGTTCCAAGAAGTTTGGAGGAGGAGGGAACGAAGCAAAATGGTGCGAGAAGTGTAAGAAGAAGCACGCGGGAAAATGTAGCGAAGAAGTAACCTGCTACAAGTGTGGGAAAACGGGGCACTATGCCAATGAGTGCACCATCAACAAGAGGGTGTGCTACGAGTGCCGTGAAGAAGGCATATTGCTAAGGATTGCCTAAAGAAGAAAGATGCAGGAAGGCCCAACGTTCCACCAAAGCCGAAGGTGAGAGCCTTCCAGATGACGCTCGAGGCTGCGAAGGAGGCATCATATGTCGCTTCAGGTACCTTTCTTGTAAATGGTTCGCCTGCCAATATACTATTTGATTCTAGAGCCAACTACTCCTTTGTGTCGTGTAAATTTGGTGGGAAACTAGCATTACCTGTAGAAAAACTTGATAATGCCCTGATTGTAGAAGTTGCCAGTGGGAAGTTCGTACATGTTAGTAATCGTATTAAGAACTCGTCATCCACTTAAACGGAAACGAATTCCTCGAAGAGTTGTTGCCCATAGAGTTGAACAGTTTCGATATCGTTTTGGGAATGGATTGGCTTAGCACCAACGATACTGAGATATTATATCGAAAGAAGATAGTTAGGGTAAATCCCCCTGGAAATGAGTCATTTATGGTGTACGAGGACAAACACAGGGTGAATTCTGGAATCTTCTCCCTGGTGAAAGCCAGAAAATGTTTATCCAAAGGATGCACATCATATTTGGCATTTGTGATCGATGCTATGAAGGAAAAGAAGGAGGTGCAGAATATACCGGTGGTAAGTAATTATCCAGAAGTCTTTCCTGATGATCTTCTTGGATTACCACCTGATAGACAAGTGGAGTTTCGTATAGACTTGTTACCAGGAACGACACTGATAACAAAGGCACCATACCATTTAGCACCGAGGGAGATGATGGAGCGTATGAAGCAACTTTAGGAGTTGTTGGACAACAGTTTCATTTGACCTAGTTCATCACCCTTGGGAGCTCCGGTGTTAATCGTGAAGAAGAAAGATGGAAGGATGAGGATGTGTATAGACTACCGAGAGCTGAACAAGGCAACGGTAAAGAACAAGTACCCATTGCCGAGGATTGTTGACCTATTCGATCAGCTTCAGGGTTCAAGCTAGTTCTCAAAGATCAATCTTAGGTCAGGATATCATCAGCTGAAGGTGAGAGATCAGGATATTGAGAAGATTGCATTTAGAACGAGATATGGACACTATGAGTTCTTGGTTATGTCATTCGGACTAACCAATACTCCAATAGTATTCATGGATTTGATGAACAGGGTTTGTAAACCATTCCTCAATAAATCCGTGATAGTGTTCATTGACGACATTCTAATCTACTCGAAAATCCAGGAGGAGCATGAAAAGCATCTACGAGAAGTATTAGAAGTTCTGAAGAAGGAGAAGTTGTATGCAAAGTTCTCCAAGTGTGATTTTTGGATCCGAGAAGTCCAATTCTTGGGTCATGTGGTTAACCAGGTGGGAATAATGGTTGACCCAACAAAAATCAAAGTTGTAATTAAGTGGGGACGTCCAAAGAGTCCCACAGAGATACGAAGCTTTCTTAGATTAGCTGGATATTAATGACGATTTATCCAAGGCTTTTCTTCGATAGCTGCTCCATTGACAACGTTGACCCACAAAGGAGCTACATATACCTGGAGTGAGAAACACAAAGAGACCTTCGAGAAGCTAAAGAAGAAGTTATGTGAAGCACCGATTCTTTCTCTACCCAATGGAGTTGAAGACTTCGCGGTGTATAGCGATGCATCGGGAGTCGAGTTGGGTTGTGTTTTGACCCAAAGAGAAAAGGTGATAGCATACGCATCTCGACAATTGAAAGAGCACGAAAAGAACTACCCCACTCATGATTTGGAGTTGGAAGCGGTAGTATTTGCCTTGAAAATATGGAGGCGTTACCTCTATGGCACGAAGTGCAAGATTTTCACTGATCATAAGAGCCTCAAGTATCTCTTTAATCAGAAGGAGTTGAACATGAGGCAACGACACTGGCTGGAATTACTCAAGTACAACGATTGTGAGATACTTTACCACCCCAATAAAGCAAATGTTGTTATTGTTGGTCTCAGTCGGAAGGTCAATCTTGAAAGAAAAAGGCCAAGAGCCTTGAGAATTGAAGTTTTCTCGATGATTGTGGAAAGTATTAGGAAAGCTCAAGAAGAAGCTTCAGAAAAGGGTGACCAAAAAGAAGAACGTTTGGGAAAAACGTTGGTGTTCGGTACAAACAGTCAAGGACTGAAGGTATTCTAAGATCGGATTTGGGTACCTAAGACGGGAGGAATAAGAGAACTTCTAATGGAAGAAGTGCACAAGACCATGTACTCAATTCATCCCGGTAGCACTAAAATGTATAGGGACCTAAAACCCTACTACTGGTGGCCGACAATGAAGCTCGATGTTGCGAAGTATGTGGTCGAGTGTGTGACATGTGCGAGAGTTAAGGCACAACATTAGAAACCATATGGGAGTTTAGAACCTTTGCCTGTACCCATGGGTAAATGGGAAGACATCACGATGGATTTTGTGACTAAACTGTCCAGGACGAAGAACGGTCAGGACATGATTTGGGTAGTCGTGTATCGTTCCACTAAGAGTGCACACTTCATAGCAGCCAACGAAATTTAGTCCATGGATAAGATCGTAAATGCTTACATGAAGGAGATAGTAAGACTTTACGGTGTTCCGCTTACAATTGTATCAGATCGTGATAATCGTTTCACGTCAAGATTTTGGTGAAGACTACAAGAGGAATTGGGTACCAAATTGTGTTTGAGTACAGCTTACCACCCACAGACTGATGGTCAGAGCAAAAGAATGATTCAGACATTGGAAGATATGATGAGAGCATGTACCCTTGAGTTCCAAGGGAACTGGGACGAGCACTTACCTCTGCTAGAATTTTTCACAACAATAGTTTTCACTCGAGCATCAAGATGGCGCCCTACCAAGCTTTGTACGGACAGAAGTGTCGTACGCCGTCGTGTTGGCTTGAGGCCGGAGAGAAGCCATTTATGGGCTCCGAGATAGTCCATGAGACTGCTGAGAAGTTGAAAGTGATTAGGGAAAGGATTTTAGCAGCTCATGATCGTCAGAAGAGCTATGCTGACAAGAAAAGACGACCGATGACCTTCGAAGTTAGGGATTCGGTTTTGCTTAAAGTCTCACTGTGGAAGGGACTTATAAGATTTGGGAAACGGGGAAAGCTGAGTCCAAGGTTTATTGGACCGTTCAAAGTTCTTCAGAAGATTGGGAACCAAGCTTATAAGTTAGAGTTGCCCGAAGAACTCGATGGTATTCATAACACTTTCCACGTGTGTTATTTGAGGAAATTCACAGGAGAAGTTCCCGACATAATGCCAATCTTAGAGTTAACAATGGATGAGAATAAGAGGCTGATCGAAGAGCATGAGGCAATTGTTGACCGTAAGAATAAGAAGTTACGACGCAAGATGGTCGACTTAGTGCTAGTCCGATGGAAACATTCGAATGGGCTGAGTCTCACTTGGGAAACAGAGAGTGACATGATGAGTCGCTACCCACATCTGTTTGCGGATGCATGGTTCCGGGATGGAATCATCCTAAGGGGGAGAGAATTGTAACGCCCGCGTTTCGTGGCTAAGCATATTTTTAGACGATGTAATAGTCTAGGTCAACTATTGTAACACTTTTTGAGATAATAAAGATGAAATATTTGAGTATTATGTGAATTTATATGCTTATTACTTATTTATAAATGTGTAATAAATAAGGAATAAAAATAAGCGTCAAAATTAAAGTGTGAGATAAGCCCGATATCTTTACATAAATTTGTAGTGGTCGAAACAAGGATTCCGGGGATATAAAGAACGTCGAAATCCGAGTTATAACGAAGAAGTTATGACCCGTCAAAGTTTCGCGACGGAACCGACACGATACCGGGAAGCGTAAATAGTGAATTTATGATAAAGCAGTTTTTAGCCTTAGCGATCTAAACAAAATTCGTAGAATACGTTAAACCGAGAGGATCCATAAAAAGAACGCCCAAAACTGACTTCATATGAGGAAGTTATGATTTTTCGAAGTTTTGGCTTAGCAGTGTACAACCTGAAACTCGAATATTAGATCGAGCGGTTTTTAGCCGACACAACCTAAACGAGAATCGAATATCTCATTATTTGTAGCGTAACAATAAAAAGACAGAAGAAAACGGACGTCGGATGAAGGAGTTATGAATTTATAACGGACCAATCCTGTCCCGGCCAGTTAAATAATATAACTTTATAAAATAAATTCAAAATTAGCCGATGGAGTCTAAAAGAAAGTTGTAGAGTATGTTCCCACCTAGTGTGGATATAAAGAACGTCGAAAACGGGGCTCGTATGCAAAAGTTATGCTTTTTAGAATTCGGAGTGTGAATTTGCGAAATCTATTGCGAAGGTGATGACGTGGCTCAATCAAGGCCGTCGCTTGCTGATCACGATCTGGTCTTCAGATTCGAACTCCTGTACTTCGGACGCCCATCGTAGCCAAGAAGCACCTCGCATACGAGGTACGCTCTGCGTACGAGGAGGGAGTGTTGCGTGTACGCCAAGCCTTCTGCGGTCCGAGAAGCAGCCACGATGCACCATGAGCGAAGCGACACATCTCAAAAGGAACGCACCGCGTCCGAGGCTACGCCCCACGTAGTCCGAGGACCTCTAGCCTATAAATAGGATGCGAAATTTCTCGGATTTTCACACCAAAATTCACACTCTCTCTAATTACTTTCTCTCTCTAGCCTATCCTAACCCTCCTAAACCTTAGGGAACCCCCTAGCATCTGAAGGAAGCCCCAAGGCTCTTGGAGTCCCGAGAAAAAGGGTCTTTCGGTTTAGAAACGTTGCTCCAAGCGAATCCCAGTTTTCTTTAAAACCCACTGTAAGAGATCTACGCCTAGGAAAATTTTAATACAACTTCTAATTAATTATAGTAACATTATTAGGACCTTAAAATAATTATTTGGGCTATTATTATCAGTTATATAGAGTGTTGTTTAACGCTTATATAATAATAATAATAGCTAGACAATTAATTAGTCACAGTTAACGTTAGACTAAACCCTAGTGGTATTGATACTAGGTTTTATCGAGAGATAATTGTTTTGAGATAACGAAGCACTGTTCGAGGGCAGAATCACCACCTTTTCAGGTGATTGCATAGTTACTTTCAGTGTACACATAGATATGAAGTATTTCATATAAATTACATGCTGTGTGTGCATATTACCTGTATACTTGCTATATATGATGGATGAACAATTTTATACATGTTTTGAATGATTTAAACTGTATATGTATTTTATATCTACAAAATTTGTTGGGTAAAACATGGGTAGATGTAATAGTTGTTGTGTGACAAAATAAAATGATGAGAGGCCTCGTTATAGATGTTATTGATGATTAAGTCATCTAGCAGAGTTTAGATGACGACCACAGACTATTGCAGTGGAACGCTAGCAGGTCGCAACCTGTAGGTGTTTATTTGAACTGCATGTTTATTTGAACTGTGTGCTCACCAGGTGTACTCTATCCCCCTCATGGTATCCTTTAGGACATTTATTGCTGAGGAATCCACTTAGCAGTAGTGTCCCTCCCGATGATGATCCTTAGGCTAGGTCCCTTATGATAGGTGCTTAGGGACGTAAAGTGAGGATAACGGGAACAGGTAATCGGGTTATTGTTGATTGATGAAATTAATAAACTTATTTATTGTGGGTTGAAAACCCTATGTGTTCACCAGGCTCCCAAGCCTGACCCACTCAATTTCATGTATTACAGGTAGTGGCGCTCAAGCATAGATGTGATGTTTTGGATGAGGGATTATGGATATAGGCCTATAGATATGAAATAATGTAGTAAGGCTTATATTGTACTGTTTATGCTTTTGATCTGTATCGAACATAACATCCCAAGTCTTTTAATGAAATACATTTTATTGGAAATGCTTTTGATAAGTCTTTATCATAATTTGTTTTGGGACAAATTCCGCAACACTTTTATTTAAAATGTTACTCTGATTTTCAAACAAGCATAAACAAAATCGGTCTTTTTTGGCCGTGAAAATGGGGATGTCAAAGTCGATATCAGAGCATTAGTTTAAGTGAACTAGAAATTTGTAGGATTTCTAGACTTAAACTTAGAATGCTAAATGATGATTGTGAGATGTGAGCACTAGTTTATTTTAAGAATTATGCCTAAAATGCTTTTATATGCTATATGTTGTGTGCCCGATATGTTGTTATTTGTTCGGATCTATGGTCTGTTGCCGAACGGATCTGGAAACCTTATGTGTTTAGGATTCTAAACGTACGACTACGATATTAGAACTAACATGTAAACGTTTCGGAGTGATAAGGATGATTTGAACGTCAGTCCTAAATAAAGATCTAAATTCACCTTATTTTGTGTATAGATCAAGATGGCAAGGACCTGTAGCGGAAATGTGAATGCAAATGAGAACCAAGGTCAACCTCCAGTGATACAATAAATACCAGTCATAGTAGAAGTTGTACCTGAGCCAATCACCATGGATGGAGTGCAAGCCATGATGCGGTCTATGTTAGCTGAACAAAGGGAAGAAATAAGGCAGATGATGCAAGAGAATAGGGACGAAGCCACAGTGCCCATTGCACAATAGGAGCTGATTCCCGAACAATCGGAGGAAGGAAACTACAGTAGGTTAGTGGTCCAAGCTGATCCGCCAGTTAATAGGAGAAACGGCAAAGATGATATAGCCGAGAGAAACCGATGCAAGTACAAGGATTTTCTATATTGCAAGCCATCGACATTCACTGGAAAGGAAGATTCGATCGGAGTCTTGGATTGGATCTAGGAGATGGAGTTAACTTTCATGAAGTGTGGTTGCGGAGGCGAACTACAAACCACATTTGTTGTATGTAAGTTCCGTGGGGGAGCTGTGCATTGGTGGAATGCCCATGGCAAACTACAAACCACATTTTCTATATGGGCAGAGTTTTTAGTACAGTTCAAACGAAAGTATTTCTCAGCTCAAAACTTGCTCGAGCTAGAGAACCAGTTCCTGACCCTGAAGAAGGGGTGGCTCATAACATTCATTGGTCCTTGTGTAGGGGTGAGGGTGTTTCAAATTGTGATTTGCTCGCAATTTTCTTTGGATGGTTTAGGCCAGGGTGGGTGTCACACCCCCAAACGAGGATGACAGAAACATTTGGGGTTGGATGACTTCATGTACAGTATCATAACATAATGAATAATAGTGATGAAAGCAAAATACAACCATCATATTTATAATTGAAAGAGTTATATTGTTATAAGAGTTGTATGTTTCAAAACCAATTAAAATATGATGATGAAAAGATTTGTTTGACGCCTTAGCGTCCCATCCTTAAAATCTTGTAGTTACCTGCTTTAATGATTTCCTAAGAGTACGACTAGTTTTGAAAAGTGTGAACAATTAAGTTGGTGAGTTCATAAGAGTTTGTATGAAGAATTGTAAGCCTTTTCTTGTAAAATGGTAGTGTTTGTTTCCAGAAAATCCAATATGTTCCTTAAAAATGAGTTGTCGTCTTAGGTGCTCTTTGTTTTTTCGAAGAGAAAATGTGTGAAGTTTGCGGACCACCTCTGCAATCCTTTGTAGCAGAAGAGGTGGAATAAATAGCTATAACATGTAATAAAAAGTATTTTTTTTTAACGTCTGTAGACTACTACAGTAATTTAAACTAAGGCGTGAAGAGGTTTGAAGCAGTTGGTTTAGTGTTGCGCTACGCAGCACACGCGTAACAGTTTTTAAATCAGAAGTCTTCTGAAAAACAAACAGCTGCGAAGGGTCAAGTGCTGCATGTGTGCTGCGTGGCGCAGCAATAAGTGGTCTGAAGTGGTTTTTTTTTTTAAAAAAAAAACAGCACCTTAGAAACCTATGACCGAAATGGATAAATATTTCTATACTTAAAATAGTAGTATCTAATTTTAATTTATATAAAACCATTTGATGTATGTTTTCATGTAAACTAAATGTACCATTGATTCGCCATGTGAGTTATTATAACCGTGCTAAAACATAGATGGCCTGTTATTATGTTCTTGAGGCGTCAGAATGTTAGACATTTGTCACCCAGACCTGCCGATCTAGCTGTAGCATGCAACCTAGGTGCGGTATTGTCAGTCCCGTATAGATCTATACATAAGTATCACACTCTCTTACGGGAGATTCTGGTTATAATATAGGACTTTTGTAGGTACTCTGGTAGGTACGATGAAGACTTTGTTTCAAAAAATTGATTCAATGCGTTTAGGTTTTGTTGTAATGAAAACCTTTGTATGTGTAATTATCATTTTCCATGATAATAAAATAGTATAAAATAATTATATATATCTTTATATAATTATCCGTTTTGTTCAAAATGCTACAAATGTTAATGTCCCATAAAGTATACTTACTATGGTTTATTATAACATTTCACTTGTACCTATATATATATATATATATATATATATATGTATGTATGTATATATATATATATATGTATGTAAACACACACACACACACACACACATATATATATATATATATATATATATAGAGAGAGAGAGAGAGGCTGACATGCTTAGATATTCATAAATAACAATTATAGTACATCAAACACAAATACATGATTTTTTAGTATGGAAATATCCATTTTTCTAGTTTTTTACTTTTTACGTCACAAAACGATAAATAGTGAAATATAAACTTTGTAAAACTTATTTTTACATTTTTGTGATATTTAAGTCAAGTTAACATTATATGTTTAAAAAACATATTTTTGGTCAAAACCCACAAAAATGGTATGCTTAACGATGCTAAGATCCTGTCAGAACAGAAAGTGGTCGCTTGCCAAGCCAAAGTAGAACAGGGAGCTGAGGAATTGTGATGGGTTGTGAAAGAAGGTATTCCTCTTTTTGATCATGCTTTATGAGATTCGAGCGACTTCGGCGTCGTGAATGCTACCCTACAGACGTCCGCCTTTCAACTTGGCCTTCAAGAAGCTTGTGTTGACATGAAGGAAAAGTATCCTGAAGAATTGAAGGATAAGGGTGCCTTGTACTTGTACCTAAATGCACAACGTCAGATAATTTATCATTTTGTTGAGCTGACAACGTTCAAGTATCCCCTTTTATCTGCTCTGCAGAGTGAAGGAATGGACGTGAGTGGTCTGAAAAAATTGTTGAAGGTTGTGGATTGTTCCAAGGAGGATGAAGTTGGGTCGTGCTAATTTAAGTAGTGTTTAAAGATGTAATCGTAACTTTTTGATTTCGTCCCTACCAGTAGGCGGCTTTGCTTGTTTCGTTATTTTGTAATGGCACCTTGTTAAATGACAATGAACCTTTGTTTTATACATTCAAATCTTTTTTCTTCCTGTTCGTATGGTTGTGGAAGTTATTTGTAGCTTCTCTTGCTATTTTATTGCTCGGGGTTGATACCCAACCTTTCTATTGACTCGAAGTGTTTGTCAAATCTTCAGATGTTTTACCAAGAAACATGAATGTTTTATTTGGCATATAACTTGATTCATCAAGCTTTAACTCGAGATTCATGTGGTGAGGCATTTTATGGTGATGTTTGAGAGTTAGCCGAACTGCCAGATGTAAGACTGTATTTCAAGAAAAAATAACATCGGGTAAAGGTAACATCGATCCAGAATATATGCAATTATGGAGAGGATTCGAAATTGCTCGAACCATTAGGCGTGACCCTAAGGTTCGAGTAAAAGTGACATCGAGCCATAATATGGATGATTGTGGTGATGATTTTAAATTGCTCGAACCATTAGACATGACCCTACGGTTCGAGTAAAAGTAACATCGAGCCATAATATGGATGATTATGGTGATTATTTGAAGTTGCTTGAACCATTAGACATGACCCTAAGGTTTGAGTAAAAGTAACATCAAGCCATAATATGGATGATTATGGCAATGATTTGAAATTGCTCGAACCATTAGACATGGCCCTAAGGTTCGAGTAAAAGTAACATCGAGCCATAATATGGATAATTATGGCGATGATTTGAAATTGCTCGAACCATTAGACATGACCCTAAGGTTCAAGTATAAGTAACATCGAGCCATAATATGGATGATTATGGCGATGATTTGAAATTGATCGGACCGTTAGACATGACCCTAAGGTTCGAGTAAAAGTAACATCGAGCCGTAATATGGATGATTATGGCGATGATTTGAAATTGCACGAACCATTAGACATGACCCTAAGATTCGAGTAAAAGTAACATCGAACCATAATATGGATGATTATAGCAATTATTTGAAATTGCTCGAACCATTAGGCATGACCCTATGGTTCTAGTAAAAGTAACATCGAGCCATAATATGGTTGAGTATGGCGATGATTTGAAATTGCATGAACCATTAGACATGTCCCTAAGGTTCGAGTAAAAGTAACATCGATCCATAATATGGATGATTATGGCAATAATTTGAAATTTCTCAAACCATTATACATGAACCTAAGTTTCGAGTAAAGTAACATCGAGCCATAATATGGATGATTTTGGCGATGATTTGAACTTGCTTAAACCATTAGACATGACCCTAAGGTTCGAGTAAAAGTAACATTGATCCATAATATGGATGATTATGGCGATGATTTGAAATTGCTAGTAATATTAAACATTATCCTAAGGTTCGAGTAAAAGTAACATCGAACCATAATATGGATGATTATGGAAATGATTTGAAATTGCTCGAACCATTAGACATGACCCTAAGGCTCGAGTAAAAGTAACATCGAGCCATAATATGGATGATTATAGCGATGATTTTAAGCTATCAACCCGGTCTATTCGTAAATGGTAGTTTTTTTGAAAGGAATGGAATATATCATTATAGAATAGGTAATCGAATTACATCCAAAAAAGAGCAACAAAAGCTATGAATTCTAAAATGTCGTCATTACTTGATTCCTTTCTTCTTGACTACCTTGTGCTGACATTTTCAAAAGTGAAATTTTCGAAGGTTATTCATGTTCCACGTCCTTGGTAGTCGGATCCCATCAAATGTCTCTAGAACGTATGGTCTACTTCGTCGTACCTCGATTACCCGATAAGGGCGTTCCTGTCACACCCCAAAACCGATAACGGCGGAAATGCGTTCTGGGGTGGCAGACGTCATGTACAATATCATCACAAATGCATAATAGTAAAAACAAGAAACATACAACCATATCATTTCATAGTAAGTTTAATTACATGTGTGTTCTGTAAAGTTCAACAAACACACATAAGTTATTTTGAAAACGAGTATCAGCATAAAGCTGGTGAGTTCATAAGAGTTTAGTGTGAGGTTTTGTATAAAATGAGTTAGTACAGATAGTGTGAAAAGCTGCAATTTACATTCATAAGTAGTAGAAAACCCTAGAAAATCCTATATTTTCCAAAAATTACATCGCAAGTGAAAACCCTTAAGTTGCATGTAATTTTCATCATTGAAAACCGTTTGTTGTAAAAGTATATTAGTGAATCTCCAATACGTAGTGTAATAAGAAAAGTTATACCTATTTTCAGTAATAGTGGTGCAAACTCCCATTAGTATTAGATACTTATTTACTTCAGGCTGTTAACATAGACTTTAGTTTTTGTATTTTAGTGTGAATATAGTGTATTCCTTTTTATATGACTAGTAGTGTAAGTAATAGAGGACCCCATGACCTTCCCGGTCATACACAGTGTGGTGAAGTAGTGTCATCCCTAGGCCGGCTCGGCTCGAACTGAAGTTAACAGTCGGGATATAGTATGTAGTGCGTAGAGTATCTTGTAGCGAGTTAGTGTGTGTTCTTCCGGATTAGTGCTTTCGCTTGTATTATAGTGTAGTAGTCTTTTATGTAGTTCATAGTGTTTTCTCTTATTCGTGTATCATCTCATAATAGTATGTAAAGTAGTGGCAGTAACGAGTAATAGTGACCTTAACTATACCTATTATAGTTAACTTAGTGTGTATGATTCTTGGCAATTAAGTAGTATAGGCATCGAATGGGATGAAAATGCTTGTATCCAACACCAATATACATGATATATAATTAAGAAATCAACGGCAGTCGGACGGATAACAACTACCCTAAGCCCACAATCAAACAAGAACACGAAATAAGGCGAGCTATCGGTCCTAAGTCCTTCAAGTCTTACTTATATAAATATATTAGTGTGGTTACATTTTATAAGGAAAATTATTTAATAAAAATCTTGTCTACAGAAAACATTTAGAAAATAGTCTATTTATCCAAAGTAGTTTTGAAAACGCAAAGTTCTTTTATAAGGCATAGTGATAAATCACATGTGATTTGAACTATGGGTAGTGAATCACATGTGATTAACTCTCATAAACATGTATATTTGACTTGTATCCTCCCCCCTAAAACATATAAAAACATTAGAAAGGTTCATTAAGGGGTATGAACTCACCTGAAGTCGGGTAAATCGGGTAAAAGTGTCGGTTGAGCATTTGGTGTCAATTAAGGACTTGTACACCGTTTAGGACCCTATTAACATGTGAGATATGTGTTTTACAAGATATTAGTCATTTTATTCTTTTTATTAAAACATTTACATATCCTAACATTGATTCAAGGTCTTATGGATTGGAAGTGGTTCTCGGGGATTGTACAAGACGAAAAGGGGTTACGGGGGAGTCCAAGAGTTTACTCCCTTGGAGTTTACGGCCCAAAGGTCACTCCTAGGGAGTTTACGGCCGTAAGCCTCATGGATTGGTCGTGATCTCTTGTTCACTCTCCAAAATTGATGCCAAAGGTCTTAAATCAATTCCTTAATTGTTCTAGTGAAGGTCTAGGGCCAATTTGGGGTTTTAAACCCTCATTTGGTGATGTTTGGGGGAGTTTACGGTCCTAGCTTGTGCTTGGGCTGTAAACTCTAAATTACCCCCTAAAATGTGATGTTTGATGGCCTTAAACTCGAAATGGCATTTCCTAAATTCATATCTCAAGTCTAACATGCATTGGATGAGTTTTTGGGGCACTTTTACATGAAAAAAGGGTGTTTACGGCCTAAGCATGTGCTTGGGCCGTAAACTCTCTTTTATGCTTCAAAATCTCATGTTTTGATGGCCAAACACTTCTAGGTAAAATCCCTAATTAGTATACAAGACTAAAGGAAGGAAAAGTTGGAGTTTTGGCCATGTTTTGGGTGTTTACGGCCTAAGGGGCTTCTTAGGCTGTAAACTCCTTGTTTACCCCTCATTCATACGATTTTTCAGCTATAAACACATTGATGCAAGTTTAGAACAAGTTAGGGAGGAAAACCTTACGTTTGGAAGCCGGAAATAGCGGTTTTGGAGTCGAAATCGGGTCTAGAGAGAGAAAGTAGTGAGAGAGAGAGTGTGTTTGGGTGGTAAAAGGGTGCAAAGTGGTATCCACTTTCCTTATATATGCCTCGGGTATTACACCCGGTACACGACTACCCGATGCTCAAGTTTAACGGGGTTTAAACGTTTTACCCGGGTTAAGTGGTAAAAATAATAATATAACTTTATTTCGTTAAACGGAATAACATAAACGAGTTATATTTATTTTTACTAACTAATAATCATATGGATTATAATTAAATAAATGAATACTTATTTATTTGACGACTCCAATTTACGAGACTTTTTATAGAACGACATATTCCGTTAGCGAAAACGAAATTATATAACGGAATAACGTTGGGTTGTCACATCATCCCCCCGTTAGGGGAATTTCGTCCCGAAATTTGGAATTCAACAGATAAGTTATTACAGTACTACTAAGCGAAGAGATGGGGATATTTGAGTTTCATTTGATCCTCGTGCTCCCAAGTGAATTCCGGTCCCCGCTTGGCGTTCCACCGAACCTTCACAATTGGGATGCGGCTTTGTTTAGTTCGTTTTACTTCTTGATCCATAATCTCCGCAGGCTCTTCCACGAAGTTGAGGCTCTCGTTGGCCTCGATCTCGTCAAGCGGAATCACCAGAGTCTCATCGGACAGGCATTTATTCAGGTTTGAGACGTGGAAGGTAGGATGTATGTTACTTAGCTCGTGGGGTAGGTTGAGTTTGTAAGCTACAGGGCCGATTCTAGTAAGAATATCAACAGGCCCTATATACCTTGGGTTCAGCTTTCTACGCTTTTCGAAGCGTATCGTGCCCTTCCAGGGTGAGACCCTCAAAACAACTCGGTCTCCCACCTGGAATTCCAAGGGTTTTCTTCGTTTGTCTGCGTAGCTTTTCTGTCGATCCCTAGCGGCTTTTAATCGTTCGTGAATCTGAACAATCTTCTCGGTCGTTTCTTGAATGATCTCCGGACCAGTGAGAGCGCTATCTGGAACTCGTCCTTTTGCTAACTGAGTGTCACCCACCTCAGCCCAGCACAAAGGGGATCTGCACTTCCGGCCGTAGAGGGCTTTGAATGGAGCTGCTTTGATGCTCGTATGATAACTATTGTTGTAGGAAAACTCCACAAGAGGTAGGTGTGTATCCCACGATTTACCGAAGTCGATCACACAAGCTCGCAACATATCTTCTAAGGTTTGTATCGTCCTCTCACTTTGCCCGTCAGTCTGCGGATGGTAGGCTGTACTCATATCCAGCCTCGTCCCTAGCGCCTTTTGTAGTGATTGCCAAAATCTCAAGGTAAACCTACTATCTCTATCTGAGATAATAGATATAGGGACGCCATGCATCCGTACTATTTCCTTAAGGTACGTTCTTGTGAGCTTCTCCATCTTGTCCGTTTCCTTGATGGGTAGGAAGTGTGCAGACTTGGTCAATCTGTCGATGATGACCCAAATGGTATCCAACCCACCCGTTGTCTTGGGCAGCTTGGTTATGAAATCCATCGTGATCCGCTCCCACTTCCATTCCGGTATCTCCGGTTGTTGAAGGAAACCTAATGGCTTCTGGTATTCGACCTTAACCTTCGCGCAAGTAAGGCATTTACTCACGAAGGTAGCTATCTCTGCTTTCATGTTAGGCCACCAGTATAGCTTTTTGAGATCCAGATACATCTTATCCGAACCTAGGTGGACGAAGTATCGAGTGTTGTGTGCTTCCTTCATGACCAAATCTCTGAAACCTCCGTGGCGTGGAGTCCAGATTTGGTCCATGAGATAGTAGGCTCTGTCACCCTTGACCTCCAAACTCTTATCCATTCCGCATAGGCATTCTCCCGTCACATTCTCAGGCTTTAAGGCTTCAAGCTGAGCCTCCTTGATCTGTGCGTGTAGATGCGAATGGATAGACATTGTTAACGACTTGATTCTTTGACCAGAATACTCTTTCCTACCTAGGGCGTCTGCTACCACGTTGCCTTTCCCCGGGTGATATCGAATTTCACAGTCGTAATCGTTGAGTAGCTCGACCCAACGGCGTTGTCTCATGTTGAGCTCTTTCTGGTTCAGTATGTGTTGGAGGCTCTTATGGTCAGTGTACACTACGCTCTTCGTTCCATATAAGTAGTGTCTCCAGATATTTAGCGCGAAGACGACCGCTCCTAACTTGAGGTCGTGAGTAGTGTAGTTCACCTCATGCGTTTTTAGCTGTCTTGAGGCATAGGCGATGACCTTACCTCGTTGCATCAAGACACAACCGAGCCCCTGATTTGATGCATCGCAGTATACAACAAAATCTTCTGTTCCTTCGGGAAGGGATAATACTAGTGCGGTGCATAGGGCTCGCTTCAGGGTCTGGAATGCCTTCTCCTGTTTCTCTTCCCAATCGAATGCTACGCCCTTCTGTGTCAACATGGTGAGAGGCTTCGCAATCCGAGAGAAGTTTTGGATGAATCTGTGGTAGTAGCCAGCGAGGCCTAGAAATTGACGAATTTCTGTAGGCGTCTTCGGTGCTGACCAGTTCTCAATAGCTTTAATTTTGGAGGGATCCACGTGGATTCCGTCTTCACTAACCACGTGTCCTTAGAATTCGACTCTTCGGATCCAAAATTCGCATTTAGAGAACTTCGCGTATAACTTCTCTGACCGTAGGGTTTCCAGGACTCGTCGTAAATGATCCCTGTGTTCTTCCTCGCTCCGAGAGTAGACGAGTATATCGTCAATGAAGACGATGACGAACTGATCTAGATATGGACGACATACCCTATTCATCAAGTCCATGAATACGACGGGGGCGTTAGTCAGTCTAAAGGGCATCACCACGAACTCGTAGTGTCCATAACGGGTTTGGAAGACAGTCTTCGGAACATCTTCCTCAAGTACCCGTAACTGGTGATACCCGGACCTGAGATCAATCTTGGAGAAGTAACTCACTCCTTGCAGTTGGTCGAATAGGTCGTCGATACGAGGGAGAGGGTAGCGATTTTTGACCGTGAGTTTGTTGAGTTCCCTATAATCGATGCACATACGGAACGATCCTTCTTTCTTCTTTACGAACAAGACCGGAGCTCCCCAGGGTGAGAAGCTTGGTCTTATAAAGCCCTTGCTGAGCAGCTCGTTAAGTTGACCGGACAGTTCTTGCATCTCGGTTGGCGCTAAACGATAGGGCGACTTTGCTATGGGGGTAGCTCCTGGGACTAGGTCGATTCTGAACTCAACCTGACATTTGGGAGGTAGACCAGGAAGATCCTCTGGGAAAACATCAGCGAAATCACATACAACTGTAATGTCTTTTGGATATTTCACTTTCTGGCTGGTGTCGACAATGTGAGCAAGAAAGGCACGATATTCCTTACGTAAGTATTTCTGAGCCTGTATACTGGAGATGATACGAAGGCTCGTACCGGGTTTATCTCCATAGATTAATAGAGTTTCGTGATTCGGAAGGTTCAGGCGAATGACTTTGTCGAAACATAAGATGTCAGCGTGATGAAGACTCAACCAGTCCATACGAACAATGACATCGAAACTCTTGATTGAGACTGGTATGAGATCGATTGGAAACGAGTGATCGTCTAACGTGAAGGTACAACCTATGTAGATTTCGTTAGAGCTTTTGGTCTTCCCGTTAGCCATTTCTACGACGAATGTTTCTTTTAGTGGTTGAGGGGTTTGTTTGAGCAAGTGTTTAAAGTTTTGGTTTACGAAGCTTCTTTCTGCACCACTATCAAATAAGACACAGGCATAAGAGTTGTTGAGAATGAACGTACCCGTGAATACTGTGGGATCCGCTACTGCCTCGTTGTGACCAATAGCGAGTAGTCTTCTAGTTCCCCCAGCATTCGCAGCCTTCGGACAGTTTTTCTTGAAGTGACCAGCTTCACCGCAGTCGTAACACGTCGGGGTCACTCCTGAACCGGGAACCTGCAAATAAGGTTTGGGAGGGGCCCTGCAGAATCGCACCGTATGGCCCTTTTCAACCGCAGTTGGAACACTGCAATTCACGGCAGGGGCCGTTGTGGTGGTAAGGACACTTTGGACATTTGGGTAGATTCCCACTATAAGCTTTTGGTGGTGCAGGAGTGGCTGGAGTTGTAGCAGCATGGACCGCCACAATTTGCTGGTCCTTGGAGGAGGTTTGAGTTTTCTTGCCTTTCTTCTTATCCCATCGCTTCCTCTTTCTGTCAGATGAATCGGGTGGTGCAGTGGTAGTTGTGGTTGCTGTTGCTAGAGTGGAAGAAACTTCATGGTTGATCAGACTCTGTGCGAATTCCTTGGCGCTGTCGAAGGTGGTAGGGCGTGAGGCTAGAACATTTCCTCGATATGGGGGCATTAAACCCCAAATGTATCGTTCAATCTTCTTGCTTTCGGATGGGATCATGTTGGGACACATAGCCGCCAAGTCGCAGAACCTGGTCATGTAAGCTGTTATGTCAATCCCTTTCATCTTGAGGTTCCACAGTTCCTCCTCAAGTTTCTGAATTTCGCCCCTAGGGCAGTACTCTCCCCTCATGAGGTCTTTCAGAGTGTCCCAGCCCATGGCATTGGCTGTTACCAAGGAGAGTGCACTGACATGGCCGTTCCACCATGTCAAGGCCCTGTTAGTGAGGGTGGCAGTAGCGAACTTGATTTTGCTCTCTTTGGGGCAAGAGCACATTTCAAAGACAGCTTCGGTTCTTTCAAACCACTGAGTCAATGCTAGAATTCCTCTGGTACCATCGAAGAAGGTAGGATTGCAGTTCATGAAGTCCTTATAAGTGCATCCCTGCACTCTTTGATGGACTTCACCAAATCTAGAGTTACCACCGCTCGCATCACCTGAGTTCATTTGAGCCATGGCTGCTGTCATAGCTGTAGTCACGGCCGTTTGGAACATCACTGGATCGAACTGCGGAGGAGGAGGTGGTGGAGGAGGGGTTTGAGTTGTTGGTCTTCCTCTGCTTGGACGCTTTCGTGGAGGCATCGTTCACTGGAAGATCATAGAAATGATAGCAATAGTAAGAGTCTATTGTGAATATGAGTAGAGTGTTTCACGGATTAAATCAACATAATCCAAGGATCAGAATGAGAGTCATAGTAATAGAGTAGTTAACTGCCAATTTGCTGGTATTAATGATGTAATATAAGTTCATGAAAATTGACCTAACAGTAGGTCTTACATCAAACCATAAGGAAAATGTTGGCAGTTTAGAGGTCTAGTTAGAGTACTTTTAAGGCTAGGAAGGGTTACAGACAAAAGATCTACGGAACAATAAGAGGAAAGGCTAGTCCTTTAGACAAAAGAGTGAGGTAACTAGACGTCTTCTACGCGCGACAGTTACTTGTTGGGCGAACCCTCAGATCCGCTAGTTGACGCATAACTTCCTGAAGGTGTCGATCATGAATCCTTTGACGTGCTCGGAGTTCCCTAACCTCGGCTCGGGATGCAGCTAGCTGGTGTTGTAGAGCCTCGTTGGTCCTCCTTGTCCTGTCCATGGGTTCTTCAAGTTGGCGGATGCGAACAGTGTTGAGATTCGAGTTGGCATCCACTTCTACAACTCGACCAATGGCTGCTTAACCCTGCTCGACATTCCTGGCAATCCTTCGGACCATGATGGGCAGAACTCGGTCCGTTGATCCTCCTTCGCTTATGTTGTAGAAGTTTCGGTCTCCATTGAAAGGTAAAGGTTGTCCCTGCTCGTCGCTCCATCGGTTCAAGGATATGGCCCACATAGGAGTTGGACCCCGAAATGCCGGACGGGGGTTGGGGTTCGGAGCTTCAGGAGGTAGGTTGTTAACATCTGGCTCAGAGCTGGAGCCATTCGAGAAGCCTTCATCATGATGATCATCCAAAGGGATCGGGTGATCGTCCGACTCCTCGTCGAGCCATCCTCCATTGCCCTGGTTTGGGTAGTACGGATCGCTGGGATGGTGGAAGCCAGCCATGCTATCTACGCGAGAAAGGGGGAAAGAAAGGTTAATAGACGTACTGCTCTAAGATACTTATGAGATGAATCGTTATTAGTCGATCCAATACTTGCGTAGTGTATACCAATTACATGCAACCGAAGCAAGATAGTCCTTCGAATAAGCAACCATAACTTCAGATCCCCAATCAAACAAGAACAGGAAATGAAGCAAAGGCCACAGATTCTGAGTCTATAGCGCCCTAGTCACATGTAACCGTGGTGTATCCACTTAGCAACTATTGTCCTACCAGTAACGACCCTTTTAGTTATCACCTATGTAGTTAGTGGTATACAGAATACTCCTATAGTATTCTTGTTCTAACGTTATTGTGGTAGTGTTGGTAAGTTTTAGACTTGTTGCAACACCACAACTAAACTTAGGCACATGCTAGTCACTCCCAGGAAAATGTAGTTGATCAGGCTACATTCCCCCAAATGTGACTATATGTCTCTAAGCCCAATTGTGATATTCAACAATCTTAATACTTTTGTTATGTTCTAGTGCGATACTGACTTCTGTGTTTTATAGAGATGTGTATATATACTTAGTTAACTATTTTAGTACTTAACAGTATATATTCTTGGTCAGAGTGTTTTAGTCCCGAAGTGTTTATAGTTCGTATATCTTTTATAGGTTGATATACTTGATTCACTATAAACAATGCTCTGATACCAATCTGTCACACCCCAAAACCGATAACGGCGGAAATACGTTCTGGGGGTGGCGGACGTCATTTACAATATCATCACAAATGCATAATAGTAAAAACAAGAAACATACAACCATATCATTTCATAGTAAGTTTAATTACAAGTGTGTTATGTAAAGTTCAACAAACACCAAAAGTAATACAAAAATAAGAGATGGATCTTGTATGCTCCACCTTCTCCAAAATGTTGCACCTGTACCTGTCTATTTTTGACCTGAGGATACAATTTATTTTGAAAACGAGTATCAGCATAAAGCTTGTGAGTTCATAAGAGTTTAGTGTGAGGTTTTGTATAAAATGCGTTAGTACAGATAGTGTGAAAAGCTGCAATTTACATTCATAAGTAGTAGAAAACCCTAGAAAATCCTATATTTTCCAGAAATTACATCGCAAGTGAAAACCCTTAAGTTGCATGTAATTTTCATCATTGAAAACCGTTTGTTGTAAAAGTATATTAGTGAATCTCCAATACGTAGTGTAATAAGAAAAGTTATACCTATTGTCAGTAATAGTGGTGCAAACTCCCATTAGTATTAGATACTTATTTACTTCGGGATGTTAACATAGACTTTAGTTTTTGTATTTTAGTGTGAATATAGTGTATTCCTTTTTATATGACTAGTAGTGTGAGTAATAGAGGTCTCCATGACCTTCCCGGTCATACACAGTGTGGTGAAGTAGTGTCATCCCTGGGCCTGCTCGGCTCGGACTGAAGTTAACAGTCGGGATATAGGAGTGTCTGCCCCGTATAGATCTATACATGTAGCGTCGCATTTCCTACCGGAAAACTCTGGGCATAGTATGTAGTGCGTAGAGTATCTTGTAGCGAGTTAGTGTGTGTTCTTCCGAATTAGTGCTTTCGCTTGTATTATAGTGTAGTAGTCTTTTATGTAGTTCGTAGTGTGTTCTCTTATTCGTTTATCGTCTCATAATAGTATGTATTATAGTATGTAAAGTAGTGGCAGTAACGAGTAATAGTGACCTTAACTATACCTATTATAGTTAACTTAGTGTGTATGATTCTTGGCAATTAAGTAGTATAGGCATCGAATGGGATGAAAATGCTTGTATCCAACACCAATATACATGATATATAATTAAGAAATCAACGACAGTCGGACGGATAACAACTACCCTAAGCCCACAATCAAATAAGAACAAGAAATAAGGCGAGCTATCGGTCCTAAGTCCTTCAAGTCTTACTTATATAAATATATTAGTGTGGTTACACTTTATAAGGAAAATTATTTAATAAAAATCTTGTCTACAGAAAACATTTAGAAAATAGTCTATTTATCCAAAGTAGTTTTGAAAACGCAAAGTTCTTTTATTAGGCATAGTGATAAATCACATGTGATTTGAACTACGGGTAGTGAATCACATGTGATTAACTTTCATAAACATGTATATTTGACTTGTATCCTCCCCCCCTAAAACATATAAAAACATTAGAAAGGTTCATTAAGGGGTATGAACTCACCTGAAGTCGGGTAAATCGGGTCAAAGTGTCGGTTGAGCGTTTGGTGTCAATCAAGGACTTGTACACCGTTTAGGACCCTATTAACATGTGAGATATGTGTTTTACAAGATATTAGTCATTTTATTCTTTTTATTAAAACATTTACATATCCTAACATTGATTCAAGGTCTTATGGATTGGAAGTGGTTCTCGGGGATTGTACAAGACGAAAAGGGGTTACGGGGGAGTCCAAGAGTTTACTCCCTTGGAGTTTACGGCCCAAAGGTCACTCCTTGGGAGTTTACGGCCGTAAGCCTCATGGCTTGGCCGTGATCTCTTGTTCACTCTCCAAAATTGATGCCAAAGGTCTTTAATCAATTCCTTAATTGTTCTAGTGAAGGTCTAGGGCCAATTTGGGGTTTTAAACCCTCATTTGGTGATGTTTGGGGGAGTTTACGGTCCTAGCTTGTGCTTGGGCCGTAAACTCTAAATTACCCTTTAAAATGTGATGTTTGATGGCCTTAAACTCGAAATGGCATTTCCTAAATTCATATCTCAAGTCTAACATGCATTGGATGAGTTTTTGGGGCACTTTTACATGAAAAAAGGGTGTTTACGGCCTAAGCATGTGCTTGGGCCGTAAACTCTCTTTTATGCTTCAAAATCTCATGTTTTGATGGCCAAACACTTCTAGGTAAAATCCCTAATTAGTATACAAGACTAAAGGAAGGAAAAGTTGGAGTTTTGGCCATGTTTTGGGTGTTTACGGCCTAAGGGGCTTCTTAGGCTGTAAACTCCTTGTTTACCCCTCATTCATACGATTTTTCAGCTATAAACACATTGATGCAAGTTTAGAACAAGTTAGGGAGGAAAACCATACGTTTGGAAGCTGGAAATAGCGGTTTTGGAGTCGAAATCGGGTCTAGAGAGAGAAAGTAGTGAGAGAGAGAGTGTGTTTGGGTGGTAAAAGGGTGCAAAGTGGTATCCACTTTCCTTATATATGCCTCGGGTATTACACCCGGTACACGACTACCCGATACTCAAGTTTAACGGGATTTAAACTTTTTACCCGGGTTAAGTGGTAAAAAAAATAATATAACTTTATTTCGTTAAACGGAATAACATAAACGAGTTATATTTATTTTTACTAACTAATAATCATATGGATTATAATTAAATAAATGAATATTTATTAATTTGACGACTCCAATTTACGAGAATTTTTATAGAACGACATATTCCGTTAGCGAAAACGAAATTATGTAACGGAATAACGTTGGGTTGTCACAGTTCCCAGTTTGGACCAAGTAAAAAGGATTTTATTTGGTTGATGTTCGTAGAGTGGTTCGATATGCCCATACATATGTTGTAGTTTATCGGCCCAATTTCCTTTGGCTTTTCCCAACCTCTTTTGAATTCCCTTCACCAGAGTTCGGTTTGTTTCTTCTACATGACCATTAAACTGGGGATGAGCCACCGAGGTGAAGTTATGCTGAATTTCTTTTCTTCGCACCACTTCTTGAAGGGGTTTTCAGCAAACCGTTTGCCGTTGTCTCTTATTATAATATGCGGTAGACCAAAGTGACAAACGATTTTCCTCCATACGGTGCTATGATCATAGGTTCGTCTCAGGTTGGCATCTTTCTACTAATATCATTAAATCTTTTAAAATATGCTTTACTCGATTCTCCCTCGTGTTGTCGATACGCAAATATTGACATAACTCTTTGAAGCTCCTTATACTTCGAGGTGGTGGGCTGGCGAGCTAGTATCGATCAGATCCATCCAAGGTTATTATGAAGAATAGGTTCCATAATTTGGGTCCATTGGCATCATCTTTATCGCCCAATGGAAATTGGATACATGATCATCTAGGTCTCCGGTACCATCGTAAGGTGGCACCCTTGGCCCTTTCAATCCTTTGTGGATGGGTGTTTCGTTGATGTGATCCGTAAAAGGAGAGCAAAAGTTCAGACTCTTGAATGCTTAGTAGTATTGTTTGGCCTCTATTACTCTGGCTAGATTCTCTCATTTTCTATAAGCCTTTTCTGCATTGAGTAATTGATCTACATCCTTCTCATTCTTGCTTAATCTTTTTTGGCAAAGGTGTGACTCCTTTTCTTCTTCACTAGAGTCTTCCGGCTGGTCTATGTGGACTGAAACTCGATCCCATTCCTTTTCCTTCTGGAGTCATTTTCCAATTTGTAACTTTCTCATGGCTCTAAAACTTTTGAATTCTTCAAATTCGTCTAACTCCACTTCTTCTATCGTTTGGCCTTGTAAGTCCTTTCTTCGTCGCTGACAAACTTTCCGGTGACTATGTTCTGATGTCTTACCACAGTAGCAACGTGTGGGGTTCATTCTGGGCCTTCTAGGTTTTGCATTCTCGCGACGGGACTTGCTTCGTCTTCTTGTGCGCTTGTGCCGGCTGTTTGTTGCAGGGTCCCACGGATGGCGCCACTTGATGTGCTATCAGGTCTGTCTTCCATCTTTTACTTTCTGATTCGATTCCATAGGGAATAAGAATGACTTAAAGATTACAAGCAAACCGTAAGTAACCGCCCGGGGAAGTGATCTCATATGATTCTCCGACGGTTAAGTTAGCGAAAGGTTATATATTCGATGGATTATACACGAGAGTTGGAAGTAGATTCTATGTACTTACCTTCCTGTGGTGTCGAGACATCTATTTATAGGGATATAGGAAGTGGCAAGTTGTTTCGGATCGACCCTGACATGCCATCTTATCACATTTATGGTGTAATGCCCGAAGGTATGATCATTGGTACTATACATACGATTATACATCTGTCTTGTGGTTATACCAGGATCTATTGACCACAGATCCTCATACAGGCTGTATCTTCATAGTTTCGACATACTGCCATTACTATTTAGACATCATATTGTAGCTTCCCTCTATTTCTTTTTCTCCTCAAAAGTCGTTATGCAAGTTCGACGTTTTAGTGGCTCGGGTATATTTGAACATGCTAGTTCGGGATATCCAGGAAAGGGTAGAGGTATTTCCGGATCATACCTCATTATATACCAACTTGTAATGTCCTATTTTTAAAAATAAAATTTTCAATTTTTAAATTAGATTAAAAGCCATTTTCATAAACCAAACATCAATAAAACCATTTGTTCCATAATTCAAATATAAAAATTTAAAGTATCATAAAACAACACATAATCTCAAATCTGAAAGCTGCTGATGATTGTGTACAGTCACACCTTCGCCTTCCCACGATCGTTTGAAGTACCTAAAACATTTAATCCACAACTATAAGCCAAAGCTTAGTGAGTTCCGCGAAATATCACATACAACACATATATGCTAAGATCAAAAACAGTGGTGAGGGCTCATAGTCTACCGCGTCGTGGTCTACATACCACCGCACCATAGTCATGCTCCAAAACAACTTCGTGGATTAAGCTCTTAACCATTAATTTCTAACGCCCAAAATCTTAATTCAGCTTCCTATAATGATCTTAATGGATAAAGTTTCCAACTTTATCCATTCTCATGGCTCAAACTCACCAAACACTAAACCTAAATCTAAATTGAACCAAAACACATGCATCACATAAGAGGAAGCATGCAAACTTGACTTTCTTTCAACACTTTTGTCCATAAGTCATTTGGATTACTCACAAGGTCCTGGAGTTGCCCAACTCCAAGAACATCAAGAAAAAGGAGTCAAAATCACCCGAATGAAGCATAAAAATTGATCTAGATAATAAAGGCCAAGGTTGGTGCTTTTTACCTCAAGTGGACCAAAAACTTGAGGAGAATGTTAGATCCAAGATGAACCATCACTTCCTTGCACCAAGAGAGATTCCCTACTTCACCAACCTTCACAAAGAAGGATCAAAAGCTCAAAACACATCAATGGGGCTATGGCTTTTCAGAGAGGGTCAATTTCAAAGGGTGGGGGCTGACAAATGAGGCAACCTTAGAAGTTAGATAATTTTAATACAGCCTAAGGCCCAAGACCCAGGGTTTCGAATTTTAGCTGCCACTGTGCCGCGATGAGGACCTGAGTATGTCGCCATTTAATGACACGTCCTGCACCGTGGTCTAGACGTTACCACATAGGCGTGCGAATAAAACTTAATTCTTCAACTTAAATCATTAAAGACTTTTCTTGGAAAATGGACCCTACATAGACTCTAAAGCGGAAAAGAAAAGAGTTTTGATGTGTTCCATATGTAATTTAAAAATTAATATAAATATGTATCTAAAATGATATTTTGTGAAAAATAAATTTAACATCATTTTTCAAATAATATTCCCTAAAAAAAACCAATAAACTTAGTGAGACGAATAAAAAATAAGTTATTTTCAATCTATCTCCTAGATGACCGATCAAACATAATCTAATTTAATATTAAAGTAGATTTAGACATCTAGTGTTGACAAAAATAACAACTTTGGTGTTTGTTGCGCCATAAATATACTTACATCCCCAAGTAAATAAATATGGTGGGTATATAAGGCTACCCGGCGAAGGTTTAACCATTCAACTCTATCTGTTGCGTTGTCTTTCTCATAATCGCTTTGAAAGTTCCATCTTTCACTGGGTCAGCGGTCCAAGTCTACTCTCAAGTCTCAATCAATGCAATTCCTATTCAAACCCTTGTCTCCCCTTTTTCATTTGGCTGTTTCTTATTATCCTCATATTCAAGCACAATTTTATAGCTACTTGCCACTTCCCCATTGTTCGTTTCATGGAGTTTAGATAGAGAACTTAAAAGGGTATGTCATAATTTCATCTGGGTTCTTATAATTTTTTTGTTTTTTGTACTGGAGTTATTGAATATGCTTCATATTGATCATGAACTATCTTTGATTTTTCTTGAAGAATGTAAACAAAATGATGACTGATTGCTTTTTAATTTGTGGTTGAGTACAATTGAATGTGTTGCCCCCAAATAACCATCATGAATTTAACATTATTTTTTTTGTATATTCACTGCTTTTGCTGTTTCAGTGAGATTTTAGTTCTGATGTTCCATTTATCTGACCTCTTTAAGGAATATGAGTAGTCGGTTTACTTTCATATAATTTGTTTAGGGTACAAGTGTTTCTAAGTGGTTATTTGATTACTGCTAGCTACTTCCAGATGGTTATATGGCAAAACTAATCATAAAGTTATTTGTACTTGTTTGACTATTTGACCGGTTTTCATCTCTCATGCAGCTAGTGCTATTGAGGCATTGATAGATGGACTCTATTGAAAAAGATGATATACCAATTTTAACAGCTACGGATTGGCCATTATCTGATTACAATCCAAATCCAAGATTTTCACAAAGGAACAGAAGTGTTTCAATATCCATTCCAGTGACCTCCATTGAATTGAATTCCAATTCAACAAGTCGTGTTGGATTTACAGGTTCCTTGCGTAGTGAAAGAAACACTCATGATGAACATACACAAGAGAGGAAGCCAGTGGAACAAGAAGATTCTGGAAACTATAACCATGAACTGGGAGATTTTAATAGTGAAGCAAAAAATGAGCATTTATTCAGGTCAGGAAGATTGGGGATGTGCAATGATCCTTATTGTACAACATGCCCACCTTTTTACAAAGCAAAGCCGATCTTAAGAGTTGCCCAAGGGTTTGATCACCATGTATTACTCTTCTTTTCTTTGATGAACAATTTTGAGCTGCTAAACTCTTGAATATTGATGATATCATAGGAAATTTTGATCTTTAAGTTAAATATAAAATCGTCCAAAATTATGGATTGGGTTCCTTGCGACTTTTTAGTAACCCTTTTCGTCCCCTTAGGCAAACAACATCCAATATTTTCTGTCACACCTTGTCATGTGAGAAAACACGTGAGGGCATTTTCGTCTTTTTAGGTTTGCACGTAATCGGTCAATATAGTATTTCATAAAAAAAACCACCCAAAAGTTGGTTAACAATTCTTTTTCTCGAAACCATTCCATTCGTCTTTATGAGAATTAAAAATGAAATATAATGATGATCGATTACTAACAAATCTAAAAAGACGAATATACCCTCATGTTTTTCACACATGAGAAAGCTTAACAGACAAAAATTCGGAGGCATTTACATTAGGGACGAAAAGGGTAACATGTGATACTTGAGCGGATAAAAATGGTCAAAAAAAGTCATAAGGGACCCAATACATATTTTTGGACAAATCATAGGGACCACTTTTCTAATTTGCTCAAAAGCTAATATAAGCAGCAAACATACTTTAATTTATTCTAATTGGCCCTGGATTGCTCTACAAATTTGATTATTTTGGCGAATTTAACAGTTTTGAAAGTTGAATGTTTTATTAAGAGTTTTTGAAACTTGAACGATTGTAAGTTGAGTGTTTCTTTTTTCTTCTATTCTTTTTGCAGTTTGATAATGTTATATATGGAGGTGTCAAGGGGTGGGCACAAGGAAAGTTATTGTTACTAAAACATTTTACATTTGGGATCATGAATCCACATGCCAAAGTTGTTCAACAGTGGAACCAGTTCATTGTCATATCTTGCTTAGTTGCCATTTTCATAGACCCCTTATTCTTTTACTTGTTGTTGGTGAATAAGGTAAAACTGAATTTTGGTATGAAACTATCATTTTTTGTGTTAGGTTATCAATGCATTGTGAAAACTTGTTGCTTATGCTCATTAGTTATTTATTTAGTTCGCATTTGTACTGCATAATCTTAGTACGTGTTTTTTTTTTACTTAATGGACTTAGTCTGGACAGAAAAATAAAGTTGTTTTTTATTTGACTTATTACACCAGAACCACTTTAAACCATTATTTTTTTTATTATTTCATTTGTTATAGTGTATTAGCGTCTGCTTTCATTTTTTTTTCCTATAAAAGCAATGGAATTTGAAAATTTTACTCAATTATAGCAATATCCTCCGAATGCAAAACAATTTTTACAGCTATAATTGGATAGATTTTCAAAAGTATAGCATCCTAACACTAAATAAATTGAAAATATAATTCAATAATCAGACATTTCTTTTAAAGTACAATGGCATAATAAGATTTTTATTTAAAGTACAATGCGGTAATATAAAGAAATAAAAGTAGGATGTTATGATATACACAAATAATTGAAAGCACATTGCTATTGATAGGATTTGGTACATTCGCTTAATTCTTATTGTGTAATCTGTGACTAATCTTTTAAGCATCATATTCCTTCTACATGCTTGCTTTTTTGGAAGCAGGAGTTCAAGTGCATATTAATTAATTGGCCAATGACAAAAACCATGGTGGCTTTCAGAAGCATGACCGACTTTATATACCTCTTGCATATGCTTCTTCAGGTAAACCACTTAATTAATGACCTCTTTTTACATTATCTTTTTTTCAGTTCTCATTCCAATAGACTGGAGAACAATATTTCTTTGAACTTCTTTTTCAGTTCAGGTTAGCATTCATTTCACCTGAATCAAGAGTTGTAGGTGCTGGAGACTTGGTTGATCATCCTAAGAAGATCGCGTTACATTATCTTTCTGGATTTTTCTTTCTTGACTTATTTATCGTATTACCAGTTCCTCAGGTAACATTCTATTTCAATTTTTAACCATATATAATATATTTACTATATTTTATACCATGTCCATCATCATTTTTTAATTACTTTAAATCTATTTATGCAGATAATTGTATTACTTATTCTACCACACGCCATTGCATCATCAGGAGCTAACTATGCAAAGAATCTTTTGCGATCAGCTATTCTTGTTCAATACATTCCAAGATTATACCGGTTTTTGCCTCTTCTTGCTGGACAATCTCCAAGTGGTTTCATATTTGAGTCTGCATGGATTAACTTTTTCATTAATCTTTTGACTTTTGTCTTGGCTGGTCATGTTGTTGGGTCATCCTGGTATCTGTTAGGGTTACAGGTAGGTGAGATTTTGAGTTCTTTGTGTTTTTGATTGCATATTTTCTTATTTAAACTAACAAACAAAACAAAGCTCATATGTTTTAATCAATACAGATGGATTACATACAATGTGAATTTGTTTTGTACTGTAAAACAAAGTTATAAGTTTGGTTCGTGTGCTTTGTCAAAAGTAGAAGTTTTAATATATCACAAGGATGAAATTTCTTATTTGGTCTAATATATATATATATATATATATATATATATATATATATATATATATATATATATATATATATATATATATATATTCATGTTTTCCTTTCATCCATGTTGTTATTCACTCCATAGTGTTTAAAAGTTTGCAGGCGATATATACTAAGTGTTTTTTCTTTTAATTCTTTGTTACAAGAGGGTGAATCAATGCCTTCGAGACGCTTGTCATAATTCTGGAATCGAGAATTGCACAAAGTTTATAGATTGTGGACATGGGAATGATACTCTCGCCTTTGAAGTTGATCAACAATGGAATAACTGGAAACAGAATGAAAATGCAAGTGCTTGTTTTACCGAAGATGGCTTCCCTTATGGAATTTACGTGAAAGCTGTCAATCTCACAGCCGAAAATAATATAATCACAAGATATGTCTACTCATTTTTTTGGGGGTTTCAGGTATATAAATATTTTGGATCAACTTCTCCGACTTTAATATTTTATCATGCCCTTTCTTTTACACGAAATAAGCTACAGTAGAGTTCCTATTCATCGTTTTCGTTTATCGATAATTGTGACAAGCAAATCAGCACATTGGCGGGCAATCAAACTCCAAGTTATTTTGTGTGGGAAGTCCTTTTTACGATGGGTATAATTGGGCTTGGACTTTTACTTTTTGCCCTCCTTATTGGAAACATGCAGAACTTTCTTCAAGGTCTGGGACGCAGGTGAAGCACCATTTACTATAATTAATAATTATGCTACTTAGAACCCTTGTCCTCATTATTGTTTAAAGATAACATTAGTTATCTAACATGTATCTTAGACGACTGGAAATGTCACTTAGACGACGTGATGTTGAGCAGTGGATGAGCCATAGACACTTGCCTGCAAGCCTACGAAGGTATAAATCTCATGTCTCATTATTTTCATCATCTAAACTAATCAATCATTAATGCACTACTCATCTTCTCGATAAAACTTCAAGTTTAGCCTTAACTTTAAGTGATGATCATAAGTTCTGTTGGTAAAATGGTCCTGAACATTTCTAACAACTTGTCGAATGTGAAATAATAGAGAAATAAGAATATTAGAATAGTAAGTTTGATTGGAGCACTTCTAAACCAAAGCTGTGAACTCCTTTAATTTATAGGATGGAGCACTCCACCACATCTTTTTTCCGTCAATATGGGACAATCTTACCTTTTATTTTAGTCAACAAATCTCAACATATTCTTCTTTGCCATTGTGTTTTGTGTTAGTTTATTATTGATGCCCATTTTGGTTGACCATTTCACATCTTGATGTGCAGAAAAATTCGAGAATCAGAACGCTATAATTGGGCAGCTACCCGAGGTGTTAATGAAGAAAGGCTAATGGAGAATTTTCCTGAAGACTTGCAAAGAGATATACGTCGACATCTTTTTAAGTTTGTCAAGAAAGTGAGATTCAGCCCCTTCCCAGTGTTCATGTTTTCGGCAATTACATGATTACAGATCTTTCCTAAATGCATGAAAGAACAACACACTTCATTTATATCATATTATAGCATTCTACATTCATTTTTTCTATTACTAGTGTACAGTTTATGCTTTGAAAAATCTACCCCTGTCTTACGGGTGAGAATTTCTTTGTATTGATGATATTGCTATAATTGCATATTTTTTTAGAGTATAATATACTTACAGGAAAAATTGAAAGTAAGATGCTATTATAAACAAATCAACAAAAGTGCGCTTATATTTTATGCATTTAAAACTATACCTCAACTTTTGAATTTGTAGGTTCGCATTTTCTCGCTCATGGATGAACCCATTTTAGATGCAATATGTGAAAGGTTAAGACAAAAGACATACATCAAAGGTGGGAAAATTTTATATAAAGGTGGGGTTGTGGCAAAAATGGTTTTTATTGTAAGAGGGAAGATGGAGAGCATTGGAGAAGATGGGAATAAAGTTTCATTGTCGGAAGGTGATGTATGTGGTGAAGAACTTCTCAAATGGTGTCTTGAACATTCCTATGTTAATGGAGGTATAAACTAGTTCGGATGGACAAATATCAACAAATAGCAATACCCTTTTACTTCATTTCTACTTTTGTCATCTTTCTATAAATTTTGTTACTAAAGCCATTCTGTTTCCCAAAATTTGGTTATTTTCCGTGACTATGACCTCACATGGACAAAAGGGTTCCCTTTTTTTTTTCTTATTAGAACATTATACTTCGAAAAATCTAACCAATTATAGCAGTGTAAATTTCTTTATGTTTGGATAACCTTCCTTTCTATAATGGGTATATCTTTCAAAGTGTGATGCTATTATAGTAAAAATGAAAGTAGGAGGCTATATTAAACAAAAGAAAATGAATGTACCTTGCTTTTTCTTGCATTTAATCCTAGAATGTTACATCCAGATACTCAAAACCATAGAAAACAAGGATTCAGATTGTTTAGCAACAGGACAGTGAGATGCCTAACAAATGTGGAGGCATTTGTTCTTCGGGCTGCAGATCTTGAAGAAGTGACCACTCTTTTTGCTGGATTCTTGAGGAATCATCGCGTTCAGTTTGCCATTAGGTAATAATGCATCTTCTACACAGTTATAAAAATAAAAATAAAAAAAATACCATAGTTTTCATGGAATTGAAAATATGGATTTTTTACACATGAATTAGAAATAATTATGTTTGTATAAGTATATTATGTGGTCTACTTGTTTTGGCACCTTCAGGAATGAATCTCCATACTGGCGGGGTTTGGCGGCAACCACCATCCAGGTGGCATGGAGATACAGGAAGAAGCGGCTAAGCCGTGAACAAACCTCAACTCGTCCATCCAAGGCGAGTCTTCATAAGAGACTTTCTTTTTAGGGTGTTTGATTGGAGAACCATTTTGAGGGATTTTATTGTTGATCGTAAGTGAGAAGATTGGTTACGGAGAAAGAGGAAGCCGGATTCATATTCACATACTTCCTACTAGGTTATAAAATATCTTATCATTGACAACCTTGCATGTATATCTAGAAATTTTTTTGAGTAGTACTTTTTACAATTTAGCTAAAGTCTATAAAATAATGTTGCTTATATAATATATAATTAGCAATATCTCATAAATAGTGTTTATCATGTTAATAATTGTTTTGCTAATTATATCTTCCTTTAATTTACAGAAAATATATTAATTACACTTTTGGTATATATATAGTTTTTAATTTCGAAAATTACATAATGGTCCCCGTGGAATAGACAATTATTAAAATATCTCTATGTAAAAAAATTACAAAAGAGAAATTAAATATTCTTCTATATTTTCTTCCTATGATTTGCATACCCATATGAAATAGTGGATTAAATTGTTATTAATTTCATTAAATGTTTCATTAAATGTGACACATTTCAACATTTGATATAGTAGGAGGATGAGTAGAAACAAAATGTATGAAGATATTTAATATTTAAAGAGAAATTAAATATCTTCCTACATTTTCTTTCTACTATCCACATACTCATATGAAATAGTGACAAGTAGATTAAATTGTTATTAATTTCATTGAATGTGACACATGTCAACATTTGATATAGTAGGAGGATGAGTAAGAATAATATGTAGGAATATATTTAATTTCTCTTAGTTTTACTAAGTGTTCCAAATTTAACTTGCTTAAGATGATATTTAATTTCTCTTTATGAGAAATTAAATTGAAAGAACCCCTTTCTAAACTTTCGTATTTCTAAAAGTCCCAAACTTTCATACTTGACAATTGTTACTCCAAAACATGCTACATACATATTCTTAAAAACAATATTTATATTGATAAAGTGATTACAAACTACTGGATACAAACTGACTATTACAAAGTGTTATATATTACATAACTTCCCAAGATTCTATAGTTTTATACATACGGGAGTACAAAGTACAATAGTTTCAAACTATTGGAAAATCTTCTATCAGTATATAACTATACTGGATACTTATCTCCTGCAATTGTTAAACATTGAGAGGGTAAGCGGTGACGCTTAGTGAGTTTAATAATAGATACAATATAATGTTATGCCATATATATGCCTCAATATGGCAGAAGCAAAGAGGAACAAGAAACAACAAATGCATATGTGAATCATGTGACAAACTTTCCATATCAATCAATGATTTGATTGAAGGATATACAGTCAATGAGACATAACAATTTCCATATTTGATATACATCAATTATTGGAATAATATTCCTTAAAGATCGATAGATTCAAGCATTAAAACAATAAATGAAACAATAAAGAACACAATAATGGTTTGAATGATGTTGAATGATTAAACTTTGACACCTCAGAAGAGCTCGATTAAGAACTTCGTCTGTAGAGGTGTTTATAGTTACAATGCAAAGGGCAACGAGCCGAGGTAGTCAATACCCCTGTCATCCCTCCCATCCCAACTTCAAGAAGACCATACCTAGGGAACCTTCCCCGTTGTAGCAAGTATAGCTACCATCATCATGGTATCTATCGAGAACTCCTTTGTGTTAGGTGCAACATGAAGGGGCATACCGCCCGCGTCTGCAGAACCCCGATTGAGTTCATTACATCGACCACCAATGTTGGGACCAGTCCAATATGCCACCTATGTGGTGGGATTGGACACTTCAAGAAGGGCTGCCCAACTGAAAGAAACGACAAGGAAGCAGGAGGAGTCTAACCCTAATACCTTGGAGAAGCATCAATGAACCCGGTAGAATTTTGGTACATCTCTCAATCCTAAATAACTAACCAAAAACATTAAATGATTAATTCTAATTGTAATCATTCTCTCTTGTTAAGGAGAAATTCACAGCACTATTGTAAAATTTAAAAATCCATCAGGTAAAGCTATAATGGCTCGATATATACGTTAAGGCCACGTATAAAGATTGATAGACCTCGAGTGAGTGATGCTGCCTTATTTCCTGTTCCTCGTTGGGTTGTGGATTTAGGGCGGAGTCGCTCAGTCAACAGTCCTTTCAACCTTAATTATACATGACTAGTGTATAATAAGCAGTTATAGAGAGACCTCGTGAAAAATCCATTCAAGAGAAGTACATTATTCTGAGACATCAGGACCTCCTATAGTTCCGCATCGATTCTATCGGTCCAAGTATCCACGACAGTGATACCATGGAGGAAACCCGAGATGCTAAGAACTGGTGTGCCCAGTACAACACATGGTCCTATAAATTTTCATTCACATCATGTCGATTTTTGTTAGATTCGACACTTCCGTCAATCATGTTCCGACTTTTTGCAACCATGTGAAAATTCTAAGTGTTGTGTAAAGAGAACTTTCACCATAGCCAATTCGTCAAATAAAGGTTCTTCCGAACCTAATCATAAAATCCTAATGCGATCCGTCGATCGTCTCTCTTATGTAAAACATTATGAAAATACCTAGGAGAAGGGTACCGCGCGCTGTTAACCAACCCCCCCTTAGATAGATAGAACCAGAAGCGAATGGCACCGTAGATTATCCGGAAGACAATAACCGCCCGAGGTCTACTCAGTGGATCCCCCAAAAAGACCAGTAGCACCGCACAACCAGGTTCGTGAATCAAGAGAAAGAACTCAGGGGATTGACTTACTACTGCCGAGTATATGCATTAGAGTGGTATATAATTCAGATCTTTAAGACTTCAGATGTGTGCTTCCTCCCTACTCCCTGTTCCTCGTTGGGTTGTGGGTTTGGAGTAGGGCCACACAACTGAACGTCCTGTCGATCTCAATTATATACGGCTTACATACACCAAGTGTTAGTAATTAAGCCAAGTGTGAGCTCTACCACGAACCTTATTGTAAAAACCTTCATCATATCCCATGGAATAGGAGCTGGAGTCAAGAGAACCACTGTGGGTTGAGCTACTGAAATGACCACAAATTCGAAATTTGTTATCATCCCTGTTAAGCCAATATAGTAGCTAGCACCCTTAGTTAGGAAAAGTAACTCAAGTCATAAGAGTCAATCATTAACTACGGCCATCCATTCACACTTGATCCCGCAAATTAAGCATCTCAACGGAGATCCCGGAAACTTGAGAGTGATGACAGGTTAAACTCTGAAGAAGAGTGGATGAGGATATTAGAAGTTCCGAGTGACGGAACCCTATACTCTCTAGATTTGATCTAAATCGATAAAACTAAGAAACATCGGAGGAGTAGTTGCAAAAGATACTCGCACTACTCAGGCACTTCGTACATCCCATCTCCGACGAGTAGTTTCTAGGACACACCGTTTCCTCGCGTGAAAGAAGTAACCGTCACCCTGTAGGCGATAGACTGCATTCTTCGAAGTGAATAGTAGAATGCCAAGGACCACAAGATAACCTCCGCAACCAAGAATACTTGAATAAAGTAAAATGGTATGTTGCGTTAAGGCTTATAACCCAAATCCCGAAGGGATTATAGGCTCAACACCAGTCTAGGTGTTAGTCGATGGGTTATACAAGAACGCGTGCTTCCCGCGAACTGGAAAGAGCCTACACCTTAGAGAATGAGGCATGTCTTAGAGATTCGGTGGACTACTAGGTGTTCCAAGGAACACTATCTCTAAAGAAATAGTAGAACTGCCTCCGGAAATAGTTCAACACTTCAGAAAATCTCTAAAGGCTAAGTTAGCCATAATCAGAGACTGATATCCGTGAAACAGCGAAGCGAGTAAAAGCATGATTCTTTCCAGTTAGGAATCATACTGTGAAAGCATCTAGTAAACAATGATGAGAATCAAAACTTCCTAAACATCGTCTGGTAAAAACCTATCTCATTGACTTGGGGAGTTTCCGTTAGAAACATCTCAAGAGTTAGAAGTGAAGGTCCATTTTTGAATTAGGTCGAGATAGATGCCACGAAACCAATAGATACCAGTAGATATCCAATACATCCGATGATCCAGAAAACCTCCGAAATCCAATCAGTATGGAATACGAATCTGAAGACGACCTGAGCCTTCTAAGAACCAACCCGGGAACTACACCCTCAGTAAAGGAGAACTCTTGGAACTTCAAAATGGCGATCACACCAATGATGATCTCACCATAGAAGTACTTTATGTTCTAAGTACTAAAAAAGCTCTATCTTTCTGAGAGCTTAGGACCATCCAAAACTATTTATAAGAATTGATCCAACTCTCGTCAGACCTTGACTACTTTAGGAATTCCATAAATTTCGCCGTAGTCTATTCACGTCTCCAGCATGGACAAGGTGTTTGTCCGATGTGACTCTCGAAATCCCACTCGTTGAGATAGGAATCTTTGAGAACCCTAACTTCGTAGAAGAACCTGTAGGACTCATGAACCGAGAGGTCAAACGAACGAACCGAATCTGCATCCTGCTAGTGAAGCTTCACTGGAACGCCAAGCGAAGGCCGGAGTTCACTCGGGAGTGCGAGGGCAAATCAATTAGGAAGTACCCTCATCTCTTTACTCAATTGTTCACACCTACTTCTTTGCCTAAACTCTAATTTCGGGATGGAATTCCCTCCAACGGGGGGATGATGTGACAACCCGAAATTTCCATTTGTTTTATCTCCATATTTAAGCACTTCAAAAATTAGCCAAATTTATCGCAAAATATTTTTGGCCGGATTTAAGCCCGTTAGAATATTTTAAATAATATTCGTCAAGCGAAACAAAAATAAGGAGGTATAATTTAAAATTTGCCGTGTTTAACGGAAGTCGCGAAAAACCCCGTTTGCGGTTGGTGTTGGGTGGAACCCACCCAGGCCGTAAACTCAGCCCTATATAAGGGTTGAGTGGATTTCATCCCAACCTTTTCACACTCTAGGAACCTCTTCTCTCTACTTTCTCTCTAGAAATCAGGTTTTGATCAAGAATCGCCCCTTTCGAGCTTCACAACGGTAAGTAAACCTTCATAGCTTCTTGTGTGCTTAGTAGGAACTTGCTTACGCCCGAAAATCATCATCTTCCCCATGTTCTTAGGGGTTTACGGTTTGGGGAGGCCATCCCAAAACCGTAAACACCTCCAAAAGGTGTTTAGATACCCTAATGCCTTTAAATGATTGTGTAATGGAGTAGAACCTTACTTGCATGAACTAGGGACCCTAAGAACATGAAATGAAGGGACAAAGATGAGTTTACGGTTTGGGAAGGTCTCCCAAAATCGTAAACACCTTCTAGGGGGGTTTAAGTGCCCTTAACACCTTCCAATGCTTGTATAAGTGACTAGAAGCTTGCCTACATAGCCTAGAACCACCAAAGAACAAAAAAATGGACTAACATGAGTTTACGACCGTAAACTCATGTGTTTACGGCCGTAAACTCCCAAGGGAGTGGTCCAAGGACCATACACTCCAAAGAGTGTCCATTTTGAGCCCTAATCACTTCCATAGCCCTTAAATAAACCCCAGAACCTTTATTTGTGAAGCATGAAGCCTTAAAGCACACAAATGCACCATTCCCATGAGTTTATGGCTGTAAACTCATGGGGGATATGGTTCCAAAACCGTAAACACCCCTAAACACTACCATTTGAGGAGTAAACTCCAAAGTAAGACCATACTCTCCTTACATGCAACCCTGAACACTCCTAGCACTTGAAACAAGGTGTTTTTATGCATTAGAGGGTTTTTACTTGCTTAATTAGTTATTAAATGACTAATTGGATACTTAAATGTATCATTACTTGCTAAATAGGACCCGGGTGTGTGTTCAGGACCTCAATTAACACATATCATCCTATATCGTCCGTCCATCCAAGTCACCCACATCAGGTGAGTTCATACCCCTAAATTAACCTTTTAAATGTTTTTAAATGCTTTTATGGGGGGGGGGGAATACAAGTTGAAACATGCTAGTTATCATATTAATCATATGTGATTATTAACCCGCATGCAAAAGGATTTATTACACTTTCATCGGTTTTACCAAGTATAATACTACAAATGGTTTTCCAAAACGTCTTTACTTGTTTAGATCTTTTCTCAAACTATCTTTCGTGTTGTATGTTTTCCTTCAAAACCTATTATAGCAGTGTTTTAAACAAAGGCTTTTCTTCACATAAACTGTTTTATCAAATCATTTTTCAAAGCTTGTTTATTAAAGGGACATCAAGTCGTAACCTCTTATTAAGGGTTTACAAAAGGTTTTCAAAGCTTGTTTTATAAAATGACATCAAGTCAGAAATTCTCATTTATAAAGTTTTCCAAAAGTTCGACCAAAGTTTCTGTTTTGCTTGTATTTTGTTAAATGCATGCCCGTATATGTATAGTTATATAAGTAATGTTTAAAGGACTTAGGAACGCTAACTCGCTTTGATTCCTTTTCCTTGTTTGGATGTGGCTTCGGTGTATCGGTTATCCGTCTGAAGGTCGTTTAAGTATTAGTTATATATCATGTATACAAATATGGACATGAAAGCTCTCTCAGCCAGTTCATCGCCTTGAGTAGTAAAGGCATCCTCCATTATTCATGTTTCTAGAACCCTAGTAACTATTAAAGGAATAGTTAGGAGATTCAATCTCTCTCTCTCTCTCTCTATATATATATATATATATATATATATCTAGTACGAAGAATTACTCAGGAGTCAGTTTATTCGCGAGTCTATACTATTACTATTATACTTTAGAATGTGACACGCTATTTCCCTCTACGACGCCTCATAGCGCCATCGTCGTGTAACCAGAGTCTCCGGGAAGGAGAGAGAACATCATGTGTATAGATTTATACGGGACTAACACTGCCGCATCCTGACTGCTAGCTACAGTCCACGCCGGTAAGGCCCATGGGTGACATAATGCCACTACCTCTACGCGTGACCTGGAGGGTCGTCGTATACTCTATCATCGATCAGCATGGTTACATACAAGTTCACATTCACCTCATTGTTTTAGACTTTGCTAGCTGTATTGTTCATTCGATACTGTCTTGAGTCTGTATTGCATTGTTTTAGACTTTGCCTGCTGTATCGTTCATTCGATAATGTCTGGAGTCTGTATTTCATTGTTTTAGACTTTGCTAGCTGAATCGTTCATTTGATACTGTTTGGAGTCTGTATTTCATTGTTTTAGACTTTGCTAGCTTTATCGTTCATTCGATACTGTCTGGAGTCTGAGCTTCCTTGTGTTAGACTGAGTCGGGTGTACCATTCATACGATACTCTCCTGGAGTCTATGTTTTCATTTGCTTTAGTCAGCAGTATTACTGCTAAGGTATATGTTATTTTCCCCTAGTATGTTTAGTTGTGATTTTCTCATAATTCCTTTAAAGTCAATACTGTATTTTGGTAATGATAGTATTTTGGGGAGAATTACTCCTTAAAACATAAATTTTTCTAGTCTTGGTAGAAGACTGCTTTTATTTAGAAAATATAGGATTTTCTGGAAAGAACGTTAATACACCGTAGATTCTAGACTACTATCTTTCATAAAGTTATTTTGATTAAAAATGTGTATTTATACAAATGACACTAAATACTTATGGACTCACCAGCATTATAAAAATGTTGATACTCGCTTTCAAAATAACTTGTATTATCAGGTCATCGATAGACAGGTACATCCCGAGAGCTTTTGCGAAGACAGCCTAGTACCAAGCTGCATCTATGTTATGTTCTGTATTTACTTTGATGTTGCTATGAAATGTAACCTATGTAAATTTTTTACTATTAATGCAATGGTTGTTGTACTTTGATTACTATACTGCATATGTTGTGATATTTGACATGACGTCATCCACCTCAGAACGTTTCCGTTGTTTCGGTTTTGGGGTGTGACAGAAACATTGATAAACATCCCTGCAGATGATCGTTGTAGCACCTTAACCGTAGTAACTTTCTGAGCACTCCAGGTCAGGTACTGAGGCTGACTGAACTCAAGATAAAAATCTATAAGTTCACGGTCGACCTTAGGATGGGGTGAAGGAACATCAACTGTCAGTTCAAAACAGTGAAAAACAAATGCCTTTCGAGTAATTGGCATGTCGAACTATGAGTCCCTTGTATTGTCAAAGTCAAAGGAAGTTACAGGCTCCAGCCAGTAGGTGCTTGGAAACTCTATCGCTTCCTAATAAGTGTCTCTTTTGTCCAGGAAGGGAATAACACCTTCTTGCAACTTAATGCATCATCCTCTTCTTTCTTCTTCTTTCCTTTTTCCTCAGCCTCCTTAGCTGCTTGAAGAGTTTCATTTATCTCCTCCTTCTCTTTCTTTCGGTTCAAGATCACAAAAATAGTTTCTTGATCTTCGTCATCCTCATCATCTTCTCCAATAACATGTTTTTTTCTTTCTTTGACACCAAAACCCGAAGCTAAATTATCCTTCAGTTCGGTTTTGACCTTCGGTTTAAGAACCTCATCATCTTCTCCAATAACATCATGAAACTGAGGATCCTCACATCATGAAAATTCATAATCAACACATTCAGGAGTGGTGGAGAATCATAAAGATTCTCGTGCATTAGTGTCAAAGAAAAAGAGATAAAGCGATAAGTGTATGGAAGGTGAGTGATGTCAAGTATGACATAAAACTAAGGATCCCAGGCACGAATCTCTTCCTTCAAAGTCAAGAGAGACTTGAGGTACCTGTATGGTATCCCGTGAGAATACGATCAACTGTTTGTTAAGAAACATTGAAAGACTTCTTTTTAATCATAGGCTTTTAGAGGGTGGCTAAACCTCAACAGAATTTCGATGCTTAACATAAGACCGAACGTTGGAAGAGGTCCTTGTGAGACCAATGTGGTCTGTTGAACAAGGAGGTTGGATATGTGGGAAGTAGCATAATGGATAATAGAAATCTCAAAAACAAAAACTAAACTGGATCTTATTAGGAAGAAATGTCTGGGTTTTAGAGAATTTCATAAAGATCACGCAAGAAAATAAAATGAGACTTCTTTAGGTAACAAGTCAAAGCTTGAATATTAAAATTCACCGTCAATTCTTTAAAGGTGTTGAATTTTGGGTTTCACTTAGCGCGTGGTGTAAGCATCCAAGATCATAAACACAGAGTTTGTGTAACCATAAACCTCAGTGGTTATGTCTGAGAGTCTCAAGGGTTACAGTTATGAAAGGATATGTGATGGAGAAATTTTTATAGGAGGGGTTTAAAGAACTGAAAGTACCTTTGCTAAATAAGATTGACAAAGCAGAACTCTCCTTACTCATTTGGGAGGAGAAAGGTAGCTCAGGACGAAAGTGAATTTAGCAGCCTGATTGGGAAGAACTGATAGGTAGAATCGGTTCATTAAGGCTTCACTTATAGTCAATGAGGCTTTAGTCTACATGCAGCAGCATGCTTCTAGGGACACGTAACTAGTTCAAGATAAGAAAATCATACCATCCTCACACCAACTTTTGTAGTTATGAAATGCCCGATACCTAGACAATAGACAGAAAGAAACGAACCATGCATACAAACAAAATAAACAAAAGAAAAAAAAACTCTTAAAAATAAAAAAAAATACTTTTGGAGTTTTGAAATTTTCTAAAAAGTAAGAAAAATAGAAAAAGAAAATATTGTAGCACAAGACAGAAAAAAATGTTAAAAGAATAAGCATAATATACAACCGAAACCTTATCTTACAAGAATGAAGCGAAATAAGCCAAGCGTTCGGTTCATTTCTGTTCCTTAAAATTCCGTAGCCGAAATAGACCGAGCGATCGGTTCATTTTGGTTCCCGAAAATTTTGGAGCTGAAATAGACCGAGCGTTCGGTTCATTTCGGTTCCCGAAAAATCCGGACACGAAATAGACCGAGCGGTCGCTCTATTTCGCTTGTCTAATTGTTTTTAGTGAGAGATATCGGGATTCGGTACCGACTCTACTTCCATCACTCCCAACCTTGTAAAATTTTGTTGAAGCTTGCTTCAGGTAAGGCTTTAGTGAATATATCAGCAAGTTGATCAGATGATCGAACCTTCTACGTTCCCCTCTTCAACATGGTCCTTGATAAAATCTTAGTGCAATGTGCTTGGTCTTTGAGTGTTGCACTGGATTGTGACATATTCATATAGCATTTTCAGAGTCACAATAAAGATGTATCTTCTTCATACATATTCCATAGTCTCTTAACTGGCTTTATACCCATATTACTTGTGAGGTGCATGAGGCAGCAACAATATACTCAGCTTCGGCTGTTGAAAGAGACACACAAGTTTGCTTTCTTGACTGCCAACTAATATGTTTTCCATCAAGAAATTGGCATCCACCAGTTGTGCTCTTTCGGTCCAGATCGCATCCACCCAGATCAGCGTCAGAAAAGGCTTGAACAAAGAAACCTGACTTAGCTGGATACCAGAGACCGGGCGACGAGGTTCGCTTCAAATAGCGAAAACTATTCTTTATTGCCACCATGTGGGTTCTCTTGGATTGGCTTGAAACCTAGCACAATAACAGACATAGTACATAATATCTGGTCTACCGGCAGTTAGATACATGACTGATCCAATCATCTGTCGATAGAGAGTTATGTCGACTGCAGGTTTTTTTAGAGATGATGTTAGCTTAGTGCCAAACACCATAGGAACCTTCACCTTTGAGTAACCATTCATTCCAAAATTTTCTAGTAGATTCTTCGTGTAAGCTTCCTGGTTAATAAAAATGCCTTCTGGTCCCTGTCTAATATTTAATCCAAGAAAAAAGTTAATAGGACTGATTGCGCTCATTTCAAATTTAGTCTCCATCAGCTTACGGAATTCAGCTGTTAAGCTAGGATTCGTGGAGCCGAAGATGATATCATCGACATAAATCTGAACAATCATAAGATGTTCTCCTTATTTCTTGTGAAAGAAGGTTGGGTCAATAGAACCTTGCTTAAACTTAGACATTTTTAGAAAATGAGTTAGTGTTTCATACCAGGCCCTTGGCACTTGCTTCAGTCCATACATAGCTTTATCCAATACATAGCAATGATTAGGGTATTTCTCTTTGACGAACCCGGGTGGTTGTTCCACATACACCGTTTCTTCTAGTTCTCCATTGAGGAATGCACATTACACATCCATTTGAAAAACTTCAAAGTTTTTATGAGCAGCATATACTAGAAAGATTCGAACCGATTCTAATCTAGCTACAGGAGCGAAGGTCTCCTCATAGTCTATTCCTTCTTCTTGACAATATCCTTTTACCACCAGACGAGCCTTATTCCTGATGACATTGCCTTCTTTATCCATCTTGTTCCTAAAGACCCACTTCAATCCTACCACAGACACATCCTTTGGAGTGGGTATTAGTCTCCAAACTCGAATGCGTTCAAACTCATGGAGTTCATCTTGCATTTTCTGCACCCAATCAACATGATCAAGTGCAGTATTGACCGTCTTTGGTTCGATTTTGGAGACAAACGAATTAAACATGCAAAATTCAACGTGAGAGAATAATGCAGTTTGTTTCGCTTTCTGTTGAGAACGCGTAAGAACTCATTCAGATGATTCTCCTATTATTTGTGATTTGGGATGGTCTTTAGTCCACTTAGTTAGTTGAGGGTAGTCAGGGTCATAGGTAGGATCCAACTCTGCATTTACCTCTACTTTAGATTCTGATCGATCATCTTCGTCATTTGGATTTTCATTCTCCCGATGACGAAGTGGTTTCCTTGTTAGGTTCAGGATCCTCCCCCTCGGTTGGAGTTGGATTCTCTTGCTCGGTTGGAGTTGGATTCTCTTGCTCGGTTGGAGTTTGATTCTCTTGCTCGGTTGGATGAGACACAGATGATATCTCCCCCTCGAATACTGCGCTATTACTTGGAGGTTTTTTGGAGGGTTGATCATTAGCTTGGTTTGTAGGATCCTTTGCCATGTATTTTGCAGCATCTTCGATAATATTTTTCAGATGGTCGATTTTGTTGTCGGCTGCATTCGCGTCGGAGTGTGTAGTTTTTTCTGCTTCATCAAATAACCGGATATAGTCTTCGAACAAATTTGAAATTGGAACCGAGACCTGTCCTGATTCAGGAACAATTTCCCCTGTGGCACTTTCTTTTGCTTGAGCTTTCTTTATGTATAGATCATCAAAGGTTACGTAATATGCTTCTTCAATACGTTTGGAGTGCTTATTCAAAACCCTATAAGCCTTTGAAGTGAGTGAATAGCCCAGAAAGATTCCCTCATCTGCTTTAACATCTAACTTGTTATGATTCTCTTTAGAGTTAATACTGAAGCACCTTGAACCGAACATGTGAAAGAATCTGACGTTGGGCTTTCTGTTGTTCAGAATCTCATACGGAGTAATTGAGAATCGCTTGTTGAGTAAAGATCTGTTCTGAGTATAACAAGTAGTGGCAACCACATCCACCCATAAGTATAATGGGAGGTAAGCGAAGCTCAGCATGGTTCTGGCTGCTTCATAAAGGGAACAGTTCCGTCTTTCAACGATTCCATTCTTTTGTGGAGTATAGGGAGCAGAGAAGTTATGAGATACTCCCTTATCAGTCAAAAAGTCTTCAAGCTCTTTATTCTTGAATTCAAGTCTGTTGTCGCTTATGATGTTTCTCACCACTTTTCGTAGTTGCAGTTCCACTTGCTTAATGAACATCTTTAACTTGGGAGTAGCTTCTGATTTCTGTTTAAGAAAGTAAACCCAGGTGAAATGAGAAAAATCATCGACAGTGATAAGTATGCACTTACTACCACCAATGCTTTCGATAGCCGAAGGTCCACATAAATCAATATGTAGAAGTTTAAGAGCTCCAATTATCTTGGTGTTGATACGTGTAGGATGGCTCTTTCGGCTTTGTTTGCCCTTCTCACAGGCTGCACAAAGGTGTTCCTTGTCAAATTTGAGCAAAGGTAGGCCTTGAACATGATCTCCAAGCACTAACTTATTAATGTCTTTGAAGTATAGATGTGATAATCGTCGGTGCCACAACCAACTTTCATCAGAATTAGCTTTGGATAACAGACATATAGTTGGTTTCCCTTTAATTGGATTGAGATTAAGGGGGTACATTTCACCCTTTTGTTCAGATTTTAACAAGACTCTTTTTGATTGGTTTTCAATGATTTCTGAGCCTTCGTCATCAATGGAGACTTTTAGTCCTGTTCCTACAACCAATTGAGATACACTTATGAGGTTGTGCTGCAATCCTTCAACATATGCCAATTTTCGAATTGTGAAATCTCCATTGGTTATCATTCCATAACCTTTGATTGTACCATAAGATTTGTTGCCATACTTTACACATCCTCCATCTTTAAGGAACCGAAACTCCCTCAATTCTTCCTTTTTTCCTGTCATGTGACGCGAGTAGCCACTGTCTATATACCATTCATTATCAAACTGTTCGTCACTGATAACCTGCAAATTCAAGCAGATTTAGGAACCCAAAGTTTCTTGGGCCCAAGTAAGTCTTTTACAGAGAAGGGAATAACAACAGAAAGATCAACTAAATAAGTTCTTTTTATTAAAGTTTTTTCATCTTTTCGTTTAATGGTGTACACTTTAATTTTATTTTATCTTATTTAAACTTTATTGTTTCAAATGATGCAATGTTAGATGGTTTTGAAATGTTCTTTTGAGTTGTAGGAAAGTTAGAATTTTTCATATTATTTATGTCAGTGTTAGTATCAAGCTTTCCCTTTCCTTTTAGCATCCATCGTTGAATGAGTCTGTTGAGGACATGAAGTATAATTAAACATGACTTTTTGTTCTCATACTTGGTAGAAGAACCGAAGCCTGAAGTTCGGTTCTGATGTGTACTGAAGCTAGGCTTGTTGTTTCGTGAATAATTAGAGTTTGGACCGAAACTAGACTTCTGTTTGTTTTTGAACTTGTCACTTCCTTTGATATTTGTTTCTTTCTTAGTAGAGATGTGGTTAGGGTTCTGAGACTGCCAAGACCTTTTTCGCTCACTCAAAATTTTCATGTATCGCCGGTTTCTTTCCCGTTTCTGTTCAGCCAGTTGCTTTTGAGATTTATGAATGTTAAAGCTTGACTGCTGCTTCTTCTTTTGAGTTTCGGTTGAATTAGGAGACAAATTCATGGTTTTCTTTGATTATTTTGGTTTCTTTCCTAGTTCTTCTGGTATCTATTTGGTTCGACTAGTGCTTGGTTTGTCAAAGCTTGAGGGTTTGTTGATTGGTTCTGCTACATATCTGCCCTTTACCCTCCATGGGTTTGTTCTGACAGACCGACGGTCTCATCTGCATTATCGATAGGAGCAAACCAGAAATAGTTATCACACCCTTCAACATTGTCTTTATCAACCAAGGTTTTTAGTTCTGCTGTTTGTTTTCCAGTTACTCCTGTAGCTGCATAAACCTGATTTGGCATGGTTTGAACTTTCTGATAAACCACTGCTTTCTCTTTGAGTTTCTTGGACTTATCCTTCGACAAGCGAGCATACTCAACAATGTTTTTAGATATAAGGGGTTCTTCTTTCTCGGTTTCGTTCTTTAAGAACTCAGAGCAATCAACTACATCTTCCATTGATATTTCGCTCATCTCACTTTCCTCATCGAATTCTGATGTGTTTTCGACATTTATTTTATGATCTGAGCAAAGTTTGGCATGTGACGAGTCAAATGTTCGTATGGCGTCGGACTTAATTTTCAACCTATCATTTTCAACCAACATATTTTTAAGCATACTTTTGTGTTCTTTGGAGTCGATAAAGGTCTCAATTTTGTCCAGTCCATATTTGTAAGTGACTGAAATTTTGTCAGAGGACATTATTGATTCACATTCAGCAATAACTTCATCCTCCTTAAATTTAAGGAAAGGTAAAATCATCTTATGAAGCTTTTTCCCTATTTCACAATCTAGATGAAGTTGAGTTATGTTAGCGTATAAGCGTTTTGCAATTAAAGAGAAAACATTTCGTTGTTTCAAAAACTTTAAATTGTCTCTTTGTAAATAAATAATCTCATCACTAGCCCTAGCTAACTCTTGCTCTTGCAGCTGTATCCATGCTCTCCTTTCCTCACTCTTGGAAGACTCCCTGCTGAGTTAACCAGTTAGGTTAGAATTAGCTAGTCGGGTTTGCATGAGACTACCACTTAAGTTGGAAAATTTAAATTTCAGTTCGTTTAGTTCTTCTTCATAGTTAGTGACAGGAACTTCCAATGATTCTAGGATGAATTGTACCTTTTTGATCAACCGATCGTAGTCGTTGATCGTTTCGCTCACGGGCTTGGCTGCAAAACACTTGTCTCTTTTCAAATTCGGCTCCTTATCCTCACCTTTGGTTAGTGTTTCTGCAGATACCATCAACCACTTCCCAGCCGAACTGCTGACTCCTTCTCTAGCCACATACGCTCTACCATGCGAGGGATTTCTTACTTCTTCATCTTTAGAGTCGGTTGACCAGACTTCAACTCCACCGAACTCGTCATTTTCCAGATTATCCTGCACAACTAAAGCATTCATTGAACTATTTGTTGCTTTCTTTTTCTTTATTTCATCCAACTTTCATAGGTAATAGGCTTCATCATCTTCACCGTCCTTTTTCTCTCCCATCTTTCTCAGCATATAGTCCTTGGCAAAGTGGTTCTTGCCGTGACAGTAATTGCAATCATGTCCAGAATCTCCTGCCAGCTTGCTTTCTCTCTTCTCATCATCCTTTTGGGTGACGTTCTTCTTTTCTTCTTTCATCTTTTCTGAGTTGTAGCTTCCTTACCACTTTCGGTTCTTACTGGCAGGGAATTTTCTTCTTACAAACTTCTTAGGATTGGAGACCATCATTGCATATTCTTCACTTGTAAGATCACACTCAGACAAATCTGAATCAACTTATTCTTCCGTCACATTCTTTCCTTTCGAGATAAGGGCTAATGAGCCCATGTCGGACACAACCTTCGCTTCTTTTGTTACTGTGCTCTCATGTGATTTTAGGATTCCCATCAGTTTTGCCAGCGAGTAAGACTTGAACTGTTCATGAGCCTTGACAGTTGAGACCACTGCCATCCAGTCAGGTCTTAGGCCGTTCATAAATGTGAATTTCTGTTCAATCTCCTTTCTTTCAATACCATGCTTCATCATCTTGCTGAGCAGATGATTTTAACGATCAAACGTCTGAAGCAGAGTCTCATCGGGTTTTTGAGCAAAGGCACCGAACATAAAGAGCAACAAGGTTTGTATTGAGTGCTCTAGATCTTCATTGGTTGAATATAGCTCTTTTAGTTTGTCCCATATCTCTTTTGCAGTAGAGCATGAACTGACTAGACGGATGGTGTTTGCTTGTAGGACAAACCGGATCATCCTTAAAGCTTTGAGATTTCATGTCAGCTTATCTTTTTCATTTGTGGTATCTTTTCTACATCTAATAAAAGCTTATTATATTCCTTTTGAGTTTTTATTGTCCTGTTTGTACCAGAATGGATGAATGGACCGATCGTAATGGCTTCTTAGATGAGATAACCATTATCTTCAGATCCAATCATGTAATCTTCAAAGTGATGTGCCCATACTTCGTAGTCTTGAGTGTAGAGAATAGGAACCTTTGTAGTGGATCCAATGTTGTTTGAGATGTTAATGGGATTAGCTTGAGAGTCATCGTGTGACATGATGAGCTTGTTTTTTCGGATATGCTAGAATCAGACTTGTAATCTAAAGATTAGGGTTTTTATCAATTATTGATAAAAGCGGAAACCCTAAAGAATTCTTCACACAGAACAAATGCGTATGTGTAACACAGTCTCCTGCTCTGATACCAATTGTTGGAATAATATTCCTTAAAGATCGATAGATTCAAGCAGTAAAACAACAAATGAAACAATAAAGAACACAAGAATTGTTTGAATGATGTCAAATGATTAAACTTTGACACCTCAGAAGAGCTCGATTATGAACTTCGTCTATAGAGGTGTTTACGGTTATAATGCGAAAGATAATTAATCACCCTCGTACTAAGGCATACATGCATGCACTATATATAGTACGTAACCCTAATCTATAATCACAGTTGGACAGGCCCAAAACTGGATAAACAAAAGAACAACCCATCATGCAACACATAAAACCCAACATCAATAAAGCTTTGGCCCAAATGGCACACAAGACATACAACTTCGGATTAACATTTTGGTAGATTTCAGGCTTATAGCCCTGTCTAACCTTCTGCCAATACCATAGAATAAAAGTCATTCTCTTACGGAGACATGCTCTACATGGCAAGAGGCTACATACCAGTACCAATGTAAATCTAAGTCCTTTCACTGATCCCATGGTTAAATGTATTTATTTGCTATTAAAATAGCAAATAAAAATAACACGGGAAGATAACCCGGAATAATAACACTGAAATACACATAGCACATATAACACATAACATACAATTGTTCCTATATATTGAAACTAAACGGGGTTTAAAATAGTAATTTGTGCAGCACATCGTTATAATAATAAAGTTTCGTCGTTGAAAACCGGGATATTTATTGAAAACCAGGCTTTGCGAAGGTTGAGCTTCAAATTGAAAAGATAAATTTCTCGGGGTCTACAGGCACTTCGGGGTGTGTTTCGGGTGTTGAAAATAATATCGAGGCTTCGGGGGAAGTTGAAATAGTAGAAATATGAGTTTAGGGGTGCAATAGGAGCATTTTCTAACATTTACCCGGGAGGTCTCGCAACCTTATATAGCTATGAGCCTCGGATCCGAAGCTAGAGGTAAGGAGGACAGATGGTGCGAAGGTCGGACACGCGGCAGGGAGAGCGAGGCTCGGACGAAGCTGCACACGCGTCACTCCATGGACGCGTCACGGCTTCGGAAAAGAGGAGTCACCGCAACACGCGTCGGACGCCTACTGGACCGAGCTCGGACCCGGGAAGAACACGACATGTGGCTGCTGACTCACCGAAATCAGCCTTATCCTTGCGAGATTGCTCGGAAAATGAGCCCAAATCTTCTAAAATCCATAACATTCGCATACGGGCTCCGTTTTTGACGTTCTTTGTATGCACGCGTAGGCAAAATTATGCTCTACAACTTTCGTTTAGACTTCATCAGCTAATTTTGAATTTATTTTTTATATTATTATTTTTAACAGACCGAGACAGGAAAATCCGTTAAAAATTCATAACTTCTTCATCCGACATCCATTTTCGTCTGTCTTTTTACCGTTGTACTACTATTGACGAGATCTTCAATTCTCGTTTAGATTATTTTGGCTAAATATCGCTCAATCTTTATTTCGAGTTTTTAGCTGTCTACTGCTATTCCGAAACTTAGAAAAAATCATAATTTCCTCATACGAAGCCAGATTTTAGCGTTCTTTCTATCGAACTTCTCGATTTAATGAATACTATGACTTTCATTTAGATCACTAAGGCTAAAAATTAGTTTATCAAAAACTTACTTTTTACATCATTCGGCGCCGTGCCGGTTTTGTCGCGGATCTTCGATTGGTCATAACGTCTTCGTTATAACTCAGATTTCGATGATGTTTTCGCCTAAATGTTTCTAACGAGATTATCTACAACTTTAAATAATAGAATTTACTTATTTCAAATTTTATATTTTCGTTAAATTTCACAATTTGACATTTGATTGGAATCTTATAAGACTTCCAATACTTTCTGAATGATTCTAAGCATAGTTTTACTTCATTTCTAGTAAAAATCATCTGTTAGAACTCAACATTCAAATTCACTTAATATTTCATAATATTATTCACTTTTATAATTTTACAATACACGATAACTGAATGTGTATGTAACATAAATATTCTCGTACATTTTATTCTTACTCACCCACTTACCATATCAAATGTTAACATGTGTCTCATTTAATGAAATTAATAAGAATATAACCCACTTCTCATATTTCATATGAGTATGCGGATAGTAAGAATAAAATATAGAAGGATATTCAATATTCCTTAAAACAAAACTAATAAAATGGAGAAAAAAAGCTTCAAAAAGTTAAACTAAAGTCTTTTGTGAGAAGTGTGATGTCTAAGTTTCTAATCTATTATGAGTTATGGTTCAAATGGGGCATGTATGTATTCTAACCACTATTAGACTTGCGGCATTGTGACAGATTTATTATACTTTGTACTTTCAACTGTATTCGAGTGAATAAACTAATACATAAATTTGGTATAAGCAAAATGACTAAAAAACAAAGGTTGCAATGGATCTATTTCTATAATTTCGCTATTACATCATGACCATTATTGTAATTTTGTCTTATATAGGCACCATGTATGAAATATTTCAACACACAAGGACGAGTTTAATAATTTTGCTTCATTGACACATTTCTATAATTTTGTCTTACATAGGGACCATTTTGTAAATTTTTCTATTTCCTACACAGGAAATATTTCTATAAATGCGTCATATACAAGGACCATTTGTAATGACAACTTAAATATCCTCCTACATTTTAATCTTACTCGTGATCCTACGATATCAAATGTTGAGATGTGTCATACAATATCAAATGTTGAGACGTGTCATATTTAATGAAATTAATAACAATTTAATTCACTTATCACTATTTCGTATGGGTATGCGGATAGTAGGAAGAAAATGTAGATGGATACTTAATTTTTCTTTATTTATTTCCGTCAATTATTTTTAGTTTTATTTATCCCAGTTTTTTTACTCTGTATTTATTTATCTGATTTTGACACATAAAGTTCTAGATATTTCAAATCTTAATATTTGTGAGATGTTTTTGGTTTTCTTTATCCGATTTACTTCTGGAGGGGTTTTTTTTTTCAAATTTAATTTTGCTACTTTTTCGATCAATTGTTTTTGTAACCGAGTCCAAAAGAGGACCGGGTCCAAAAAACATAATTCAGCATGTTTGATATTGTTTTTAAAGTCATGGACTCGGTCCAAGATAAGGATTCGGTCCATCATAATTCACTGATTCGGTCCCCTCTTCAAATGAGAAGGACCGGGACAAAAGATTATCAACGCCTTCAATTCCAATTTTGCCCTACTGAAGATGCATCCAAAGAAGAAAAGCGATTACTGTCCCCTGCTCTCCCTGACGACCACCCAAAGTCTGTCATCTTTCTCCGACCTAGCAACCAAAGACCTGCCGTTTGTTCTCGTCCAGGTGCGACATGATCTGTGTCCCTCCTCCCTCTTCCTTACGACGATTTCGTCATCCCCTTCCAGCGTTGCCTCCCTGAGCTCCGTCTCCTTCCAATTGAGAGTTGTTCCGATTTTAACCCCAATCGCTTCTGCCTCCATTGTCCCTGGTGAACGACTTGCACCATCGCTTCCTTCCTGACAGTCTGCCACCACCCATCCGCCAACGCTTTCCTCCTCTAGTGCCGACCGTCCTTGCACCTTCGACTGTAGGGTCTATTACTCCTCTGATAAATCAGATTAGCTACTTGTTGCTTTTTTTCTTTTTCAAAATAGTTATGAATTTGTTTATTCATTGCTTTCTCGAAACTGAAAATCAAAAATTACCATTTATGTTATTGGAAAATTCATATTTTGACATTTTCTTCTAATTGAGCCAGTTGTTCATTTTCTTATGGTATTCACTCCTTGCATATGTTTCACTCCCTGTAACTGTATCAAGTGAATTGCTTGTTGAGTATGGGTCATGTATGGAAAATTTCTGTAATTTAAGTTATTATTGTAAGTTTACTTGAGGAATGTGCTCATCAGATTGATGGCAATGCTCTTCACATCTAACATCAATTGGTATGTGTCTGATTATTAATGCAAAACTTTAATCCTTCATGAGAACTAGTGTGCATTTTGTTAATTTTTGGATTATTGAATGAGTAATGTGGAAATATGGATTATGATTGTTTTAGCACGGTTGTGTTGTGTTTGAAGTTTAATATGTATATTTTTTGTTCTAGTTAACTTTTGTTAAATACTAGTTAAAGTTTTATAAAGTTTAATGAAACCTTGAAGCAGGGATATTTTGGGTATAAAAGTCATGTATATTTGTTAGTTTTGTTGTTGCCTTAATGAACAAGGGTATTTTGGGTACAATAATATTATTATGTGTATGGTTCTAAATGTTAAATTGTTTGACCTTAGCCATTAATCCAATGAATTATTATAAACAAGTATATTTAGGGTAATATAGTCTTTTTACATGGTCAATCAGAAACAAAATCAAACAATAAGTTTCGGTCAGAAATTAACTCAGTCAGAACTTTTAACCCAGTCAACTTCTAACCTAGTCAATTCTAACCCAATTCTAACCCAGTTAGCAACTCTCAAACAAGCCCTTAATTATCTAGATTTCAACCTCTAAAATTTCAGATATTTCAAATATAATAATAATATTTTATTCATCAATTGTGTTTTAGTTTTATTTTCTAGCTTTTACCCATGAGATTCTAGACATTTCAAGTTTTACTCTAATACTTTTTCCATCATTCATTTTGATCGATTCTAGATTCATGATACATTTTTTTCCGTATAAAATATGTTTAGATAATGCAGTTACGTTTTTCCTTTTCAATAAAACTCATTCAATGTTCATTTAAAATTTTTACTCGGTTAAAGTAGATCACTACAATAAGAACTTGATTAAGTAATTATAAAAATGATGAAAATGATAGACTCGTTTAACAAAGTGACCCTCTTTTTAACCTTAACACAAAATGACTATTTATATCACAATACGACAATATTTGAAGACTAAGATGGACCTACTACTTGGAAGATGCTTTATTGAGACTTAAGATGTATGCATGCTTGTTTGTTTTCCTCGTATGTCTTGATATTTTAATCTATTTTAAATTGGTACAACATAACATAATCCGAACATTTTTTTTTATAAACTCTTCTTTGATATCACACAAGTTAATAAGCACTTTAAAAAAACATAAGTTGTTTTAAATAATGTGACAATTAGCAAATTTTGGTCAAGAAAAGTGTAAATTGTAACCATGTACAAATGAATTCACAACGAAAACATTGTTGCAATTGATTCTGGAAATCAAAAATACATTGTTATAAGAGTACATATATATGCATACTCTAAGAATCGCGTTCATGATAAACATATAGAAGTCCAAATTAGATCAAATAGTTAAACATGAATAAAAACTGGTATTGCTTCAGGATTTCGGCCCAAAACTCCATAACCAAAACCACCCTTTAAATGGGTGAGACCCAAAACCGAAAACACAATGGAGTAATGGGTAGGACCGAAAGCACCTCCATTGTAACATCATGAATCCAGCTGACCAAGAAAAGGGAAGGGAACCCGAAATCAGTGAGTCAACTTGTCGAGTCAAAGGAAGAACTCGACGAGTCAGAGCGAGTTCCGTGTCGCAGATTAAGTTGCCGACTCGGCGAGTCGGGGGCTTGACTTGGCGATCAGGTCTAGGTTGGGAAACCATAATTTCGGGACTTGGTGCCCTATTTAAGCGTCCTATTCTCCCCTTTAGGGTTTCATTTGCAACCTCTCTAGTCCAGAACCGAAACCCTAGCCACCCAACTTCATGAGCTTTTGTGAAGATTAAGGTCAATTTAGAGTGCATCTTGAAGGTTTAGGAGAGAGGAGCAAGGAAGGAAGTGTAGATCCAGCCTCCACCTCGGTTTGGCAGTTGATAGAAGGTAACAAGTCGATACCTTGAGCATTCATTTGATAAATCCCCTTCTTAGCTTGTATTTTGTCACTTTTGGGCCATTTCCAAGGTTAATCAGAGTATTAAGCCCTTGAGGATGTATTGGACTTCAGATCTGGGCACTCTTGAGCTTTAGAAGCTCAGAGTTGCTAGCTTTATCCAGCTATAACTCCATTTCATGACCTAGACCTTCATTTTAGCTTGGATTAAGAGTTTTAGCTTCATGGCACCTTGCATGCATGTTAAGTTAGCAACTTTACGTGTAGTGCTAGCATTAGGAGTCCAAATCTATGAGTTGGAGGTGTTGGAATGGACTGTAATTGACAAATTTGAGATGTCATAAAGTGGACTCGACGAGTCGGTTCATGGACTCAGGGAGTCGGGTCGCAAACCCAAATCCCTTCTGGTTACGAGTTAGATCAAGTGAGTTGAGTTAGTGAGGGACTCAACCAGTCTGAGTCTATAAGGGTCAGGAAGTTCATCGTACTCGACCAGTTCAAAGAGGAACTCAACGAGTCCAAGGCAATATCCTTAGATATGAAGATGGACTCGACGAGTTGTTCATACAACTCGGCGAGTAGCAGACTAGACACATTTATATGTGGATGATGAACTCGCCGAGTTCAAGGACGAACTCGGCGAGTCGGTTGAAGATGGTCCAGATTGTATGGTTGAAGGAGAACCCATTGAGTTCTTGCCAGACTCGACGAGTGGAGTCGGGGTTGCTTTGGGATTTGAGGAGCATGGACTCGACGAGTTGGTTGAACAACTCGGCGAGTCGAGTCAACTGGAAGTTGACTTTGACCGTTGAATTTTACTTTGACCAAGTTTGATCAGGGTTGAGTTTTGGATTATTATGACCTAAATGTTGGTTTGGGTCTTGATAGTTCGAGAAGCCGAAGGATCAGTGGTTCAGAAGTGCAAGTTAGCAATTGGAGGTGTTCAACGATTCTTCAGCGGTGCGAGGTGAGTCTACTCACTGTGTGCACGGGTCTATGGCCACAATGCCGGAATACTATGTTTATGTTTATGTTTATGCTTGGGTATAGAAGGAAGACCCGGGGGTTAGCCCTAGGCACTTATGGATATATGTTCCTGGTTACGACCTGATGTCGGGCAAGGCCCGAGGAATGTTAGGATGCTAGAGGTCTTTGTGATTCTTCCATGTGCTAGTATGATTGGTTCCGGACCAAGGGTCTGATGACGGGGTAAGCCCAAAGTATGTTAGATGATAGTATGTTTCTGGACCGGGGGTCCGATGCCGGGGGAAATCTCGAGGAAGATTCTTATGTAGTATGTTAGATTATACTTGTTGTCTTTGTGATACTTCTATGTGCGTGGTAGGGAGGTGAGTATGGGCGAGGTCCCGTATCTCATCACTAGCTTAGTATGGATGGGGTTCCATATCTCGATATTAGCAAAGCAGGGGCGAGGCCCATGATAGGAAGGTTTTGAGTGTAGGTGGGGGCCCGTATCTCACTACTAGTAGGAGTATGGACGGGGTTCCACTACTTTAGTAACAGACCAGGGGCGGGGCCCAAGTTAGGTGTAACAACGTAAATTTCAAAACAAAAATTTCATTTTTAACACAATTAAAACTCATTTTATAATTCACTAAATCACATATGTCTCAAATGTCAACATGTAAAAACACAATCCCATAATCATAAAAGCAATCTCCCGCCAGTGTGTACAATCATGTCGGTGCCTTGCCGCGATCCTCGGAGCTACCTGAAACAAATAACAGATAACACCGTAAGCATAAAGCTTAGTGAGTTCCCCAAAATACCACACACATCACAATAGCTACTCTAACCAATAAGACCCTCCGGTCAATTTGTCTCAGTGGGACCCTCCGACCCCACAACTCTGATGGACCCCCTGGTCCCTCGACTCAGCATCTCAATATAATACATAGAAAGCATATAACAAAACAAATAACATGATATCTCAATACACAGCACATACACATAAGACCCTCTGGTCACACGTAAGTTACCACTCAAGGTAAGTATAGTGAGAAGACTCACCTCGCAAGATGGCTAGTAAAAATCTGGTGCCCGAACTCCTCAATCTAGTCTCCGTCTATCATAAGGATAAAATTTCTAATTAATACACTCCTTACATTCTCATTCCTACAAAATGGGTAGAAGACCATTCCACCCTTCACTTACCTTTCTTAATCAGTTTGACCAAACCCTACGGTCAACTGAAGTCAACTCCAGTCAACATTCAAATATTGACTAGACTCGCCGAGTGCACTCATGTGACTCGGCAAGTTCATGCGTATCCTCTGAATACCCCTAAGGCCTCACACGACTTGTCGAGTTAACCTCCCAACTCGACAAGTTATCACTGGGTCACGAATCGCAAGGCAATCTGATCCAACATGCCGAGTCATCTCATAGACTCAACGAGTCGTCTCCATTGCATCACTCATATGGCCTTCTGAAGTCAGATCTGGAACTCTAACACATAGATATGGACTTCTAGCATCCTAAAGTTACGTAAAGGTCTGAACTTGGGGTTGATGCATGGTGTATATTGCTCTATATACCATTTTGACCCCCTTAAAGCTTCATAGCTTCAAAACCCCAAGGTTACCAAGACATAGCTAGCTACTTTCTGTTTCTCTGGACCTCACAAGGGTTTGGATACACCCAAAACCCCATCAAAATGGTGATACAAGCCCTAACTTAACAACCAAAGGAAATCTACCCAAACACAAGGAAGGCAAGAGCTTATACCCAATCTGAAGCTTGAAATGAAGATGAAACTGATCCCCCAACTCTCCTCTAAGATTCTTGCAACACCCTTGATCCTCTTCTCAAAGACATGACCTCAAATTAGCCTCTTTCCTCTCTAGCTCACAAATGACTCTAGGGTTTCTCTCAAGGGACGAAGACACTGATGGGAAGGGGCCAAGGAGGCCATAAGTGCCTTTCAATAGGCCCAAGCCTAGGAAAATTAGGGTTTCTGCCTCCATCGCTGATTCGTCGAGTCGGCTCGCCGACTTGTCGAGTCCATTCATTTTCACGTCACCAAGTCACGATCGTACTTGACGAGTTGAGGCGCCAACTCGTCGAGCCACTCCTCATATCTCAAAATAAATACTCAATTTATCATACTTGGAAATCCAGATGTTACAATTATGCCCCACTAGGATTGGACTTCGCCCCTGAAGTCATGCTCCTCAAATAGCTCTTGATGCTGCTCTCGAATCTTGGACTCCGGCTCCCAAGTCATCTCGAACCCTTTCCGATGTTGCCAATGAACCTGAACCAGAGGCACTTCTTTATATATCAAAACCTTCACCTTTCAATCCATAATCGCGGTTGGTCTCTCAATATAATTCTGGCTCACATCAACCTGATTATCCTCCAATGACACGACTGTTGTCTCATCGGCTACACACTTTCTCAGCTAGGACACGTGGAAAGTATCATGGATTTGGCTTAACTCTGCAGGTAGCTCTAAACGATATGCTACCTTACCCACTCTAGCGGTCACCCTGAAAGGACCGATGTATCGGGGCCCCAACTTTCCCCTCTTCCTGAACCATATTACCTTTTTCCATGGGGATACCTTCAAGAGAAGGAGATTCTTAAACTTGAAACTCAAGTTCTGATCGTCGCCTGTCCGCATAACTCTTCTGGCGACTTTGAGCCGTCAGTAATGTCTGTCTGACCTGCTGAAGCTGCTCAGTTGTCTTGAGCACTATCTCAGTGCCACCCATCACTCGTGGCCCTACCTCTCTCTAACAGATGGGGGTCCGACACCTCCTCCCATAAAGAAGCTCAAACGGAGGCATGCTGATACTGGAATGGTGGTTGTTGTTGTAAGAAAACTCTGCAAAGGGTAGGTATGTGTCCCAACTTCCACCGAAGTCCATAACACATGCTCGTAGCATGTCCTTGAGCGTCTGAATCCTCCGCTCACTCTATCCGTCTATCTTTGGGTGGTAGGCTGTGCTGAAATGAACTCGCATTCCCAATTCCTCATGAAACTTCTTCTAGAACCTGGAAGTGAAACGCACATCCCGATCAGACACTATAGATGTCGGCACCCAATGCCGAGCCACCACCTCCCTCACATATATCTTTGCCAACCTCTTAACAGAAGAGCTCTCACTGATAGCAAGAAAGTGAGCGCTCTTCGTCAATCGGTCCACAATCATCCAAATCGCGTAGACACCCAGCGTGGTCCTCGACAACTTGGTGATAAAATCCATAGAAATTTGTTCCCATTTCCACTAGGGAACCTCCAGTGGCTGCAACTTGCCATGAGGACGCTGGTGCTTGGCCTTAACCCGACGACAGGTCAAGCACCTCTCGACTACCCACACAACATCTATCTTCATGCAGGGCCAACAACAATCCCTCTTCAGGTCCAAATACATCTTAGTGGCCCCGGGGTGGATAGATAATCTCGATCTATGCACCTCCTCTATCAGCATACGTCGCGCTCCGCCCGTATAGGGCAACCATATCCTTCCTCGGTAGGTCAAAAGTCCTCTGTTGTCTATCACAAACTCGAACACCTGCCCAATCACCCGCTCGCTCTTGTGGTTCTCCGGTCTCACGGCCTCCACCTGGGCCTCTCAAATGATGTCTAAGACCATATTCATCACTATCATTCTCATACACACATCTCAGATCGGAGTACTATCACTATCTTTCACCACATCCAACCACCTCCTTTGTCTCATGTTAAGGTTGGGTTGATCCATAAGGTACTTCAAACTCTTGTGGTCCGTGTATATGGTACACCAAACCCTGTACAGATAGTGACGCCAGATCTTGAGGGCAAACACCACTGCCCCCAGCTCCAGATTGTGGGTGGGATATCTCGTCTCATGAGGCTTCAATTGCCTTGATGAATATGCTATCACATGCCCTTTTTGCATCAGTACCACACCCATGCCCATAATAGATGCATCAGAATAAACCACAAAATCCTCCATTCCCTCCGGAAGGGCCAACACGGGAGCCTCGCACAATCTCTGGCGAAGGGTCTCAAATGAGATCTGCTGCTCGGGACCCCAAGTAAACGCAATGCCCTTCTGGGTCAAACTGGTGAGGGGAACGGCTATCTTGGAGAAATATTTGATAAATCTCCGATAGTATCCAGCCAGCCCCAAAAAACTCCTGATCTCGATGGAGGGTCTCCGCACTCCCCATCTCATAACTGCCTCGATCTTGGCCGGAGCGACCAAAATACCATTCTGGTTAACGAGGTGTCCCAGGAACTAGACCTCTCGTAACCAGAAACCACACTCGGAGAATTTGGCATAAAACCTCTCCGATCTGAATACTCCAAGGACCTCTCTCAAATGCTCCTCATGCTGCTCTGTAGACCTCGAATACACCGAAATATCGTCGATGAACACAATCACCGAATGATCCAACATGGGTCTACACACCCAGTTCATGAGGTCCATGAACACTGCCGGTGCATTGGTGAGCCCGAAAGGCATCACCACAAACTCATTGTGCCCATAACGTGTCCTAAAGGCCGTCTTCTGGACATCCTCCTCGTGGACTCTCATCTGATGATACCCGGACCTCAGATTGATCTTGAAAAATCAAGATGCCCCCTGCAACTGATCGAACAACTCGTCGATCCTTGGGGGTGGGTACCGTTTCTTGACCGTCAACTTGTTCAACTCCCGGTAGTCAATGCACATTTTGTGTGAACCATCCTTTTTCTTGACAAAAAGGACTGGGGTTCCCCACATTGAGCTACTCGGCATGATAAACGCCTTCCCCAGCAGCTCCTATAGCTACAAGGATAACTCCTGCATCTCTAGAGGCGCAAGGTGATAAGGTGCCTTGGCAATAGGCACAACTTCTGGCACCAAATCGATCCAAAACTCTACCTGACTCTTGGGAGGCCCTCCCGGTAAATCCTTAGGAAAAACATCTGGAAACTCACACACTATACGGACCTCAGAGATAGAACTTGATCTCTTTGCAGCAGCCCGTGTGTTCACCACATACGCCAAAAATCCCATACATCCCTGCTGCAGACTCTATCTCGCTCTGGCGGCCGAACAAAATGCTGACCCAGATCGGGTACCATCGCCATATACTATAAGCACTCCCCCACTAGGTTCTCGTATGGTCACCAACTGATGCTCACAGTTGATCATAGCTCCAAATTGACTCAACTAGTGCATGCGCACGATTACACAGACATCCCTCATCACGATCGGTACCATATCTATCGGAAACTCCACTCCAAATATTTCAAGTACACATCCACGAATCACATCAGTCGCAAATAATGCATGCTCATTGGCTATGTAGACTCTCAGAGGTCGACTCAAAGCCTCTCGCTGGATGCTGATGTGACGACTAAATGCTAAAGATACAAAGGATCGACTTGCACCCGAGTCAAATAACACTAAGGCAGACACAAAACTCACAAGAAAAGTACCTATACATAATTACAATATAAGCAACAAAATATCTCAAAAGGGTATAATACGAACACGTACCAACCACAATATCAGGTGCTGTGTAGACCCCCTCCGCTGTCAGCTGAAAGGCTCTCCCACAAACCCTCAGTGTCTTGACCTTCGTTGGCCGAATCTCAGTAGTATGCAAAAAAGTAGGTGCAGATCCCTAGGCCGATCCCTGCACAAGCTGAGGGCACTCGGCCTTCTGGTGGCCGGTCTGGTTGTAATGAACGCAAACCAAGAATCCCTTGGGGCAATCCTCATAATGTGCCCCTCCTTGCTGCATTTGTAGCAAATCCCAAAACGGAAAGAACCCTCATGACTCTTTCCGCACTTGCCACAAGTGCGGCCCTTCTGACCCCTAACTCTAGAATCAGTGGGCTTGGCCCACTTCGTTGCTGGCTGTGATTGAACTGGTCTCCGGTCCCTCTCTTGGGACTCCTCCTCCTCTTCCCTGGTCTGCAACTGGAGCTCAATCTCCCTCCTCTTGGCATTGGCATAAAGCTCGGCCAATGCCCTGTACAATGAGTTCGCCACGAACTCTCGTATGTCCCTCCTCAGTATGCTCAGATATCGGCTCACACGTGCCTACTCAGTGGACATGTGTTTAGGGCAGAACATCGCCCTCTCATGGAACATCCTCAAAATCTCAGTCACTGATTCTGTCTTCTTCTTGAGAGACAGAAACTCCTATGCCAAACATTCCCTCTCCACCGGAGGAACATACTCGTCTCGAAACATCTGAACAAACCTCTCCCACGATATTGCCGCATGATCTGTAGGGGTAAAACCGGTTGTCACAAATTTCCACCAGTCCTTCGCTCCCAAGCGAAGCTGGTCAACACGAACCGAACTATCAAGAGGTCGGGGCATAAACACATGTTAAAACACCCCTCTATATCATAGATCCACCTCATCGTAGTAATCAGGTCATGTGTCCTATCAAACTCTGGTGGCTTCATGTTTTTGAACTCCCGGAATAGCAATGCATCACCTCCCTGAGGCCTAGCAGCGGCGACGGCTGCAGTGGCCGTGGCAGCAGCAGCCTCGGTGATAGCAGCGTATCGCTCATCGAACGTCTAAATCAAGGTGGTCTTGATAGACCCAAACATCTCTGGAATCTCTACTCGGATAGCTGCAACCACCTCCAGGTGGATCATCCTCCGTATCTCCTCATCACTATTCCCACTACCTATAAGGTTGTGGCGTGTCCCCACCATGATGTCTCTGAAACACAGCACAAACTCATCAGAGAATCGCTCAAGCATACTCACACTTGACCACCCGCCCCTACTTGTTCCTTAGCATCCTAACGATTCTTACTTAGACTGCTCACTGATCCGGTGTTTCCAGTAGTACGGGCCTAATACTACCTTCCACACTGCATCAATGTTCGCCCCAAGTCCTCCTCCTCGGATCCCAATAGAAAGTACTCTATACCTCTCAAGCTACTCTCACAGTAGTCCTCTCATTGGCTCTCTCCTGCTAAGTACTCATACTCAAAACAAATCATTGATAGCAGAAAAACCTAGGCTAAAGCATCACAAATCAGGCCACCCTAGTCCTAATATATGAATTGCCTAGCCTATTCTCTAGCATGCATATATCTCATAGAATATCTCATAACACAAAAGGAGGGTATGTTGGGAAATCACCGCTCGGCTCTGGCTGATTGTACACATTGCTCTGGTTCATCTTCTCTTAAACTCTTTCTCTTTTTTAGAAAAAATTATCTCTTTTGAAAATCCTTCTCAAATCCACGGTTTGAGTCCAAACACACCCGAGGGTGCATCAGGATCCCTCAAACCAAGGCTCTGATACCAACATGTAACAACTTAAATTTCCAAACATAATTTTCATTTTTAACACAATTAAAACTCATTTCATAATTCACCAAATCACATATGTCTCAAATGCCAACAAGTAAAAACACAATCCCAGAATCATAAAAACAATCTCCCGCCAGTGTGTACAATGATGTCGGTGCCTTGCCGCAATCCTTGGAGCTACCTGAAACACATAACACATAACACGGTAAGCATAAAACTTAGTGAGTTCCCCAAAATACCACACACATCACAACAACCACTCGAGGCTATACTAAATAAGACCCTTCGGTCAATGTGTCTTAGTGGGACCCTCCGGCCCTACAACTCTGATGGACCCTTTAGTCCCTCGACTCAGTATCTCAATATAATACATATTAAGCATATCACAAAACAAATAGTAGGATATCTCAATACACAACACATACAATTAAGACCCTCTGGTCACACATAAGTTACCACTCAAGGTAAGTATAGTGACAAGACTCACCTCGTAAGATAGCTAGTAAAAATTTGGTGCCCGAACTCCTCGATCTAGCCTCCGTCTGTCACAAGGATAAAATTTCTAATTTATACACTCCTTACAATCTCATTCCTAGAAAATGTGTAGAAGACCATTCCACCCTTCCCTGACCTCTCTTAATCAGTTTGACCAAACCCTAAGGTCAACTAAAGTCAAATCTAGTCAACAGTCCAATATTGACCAGACTCCCCAAGTGCACTCGTGTGACTCGGCGAGTTCAGCGTATCCTCTGAATTCCCCTAAGGCCTCACACGACTCGTCGAGTTAACCTCCCAACTCGACGAGTTATCACTGGGTCATGAATCACGGGGCAATCCGATCCGACTCGTCGAGTCGTCTTATAGATTCGGCGAGTCGTCTCCATTGCATCAGTCATTTGGCCTTCTGAAGTCAGATCCGAAACTCTAAATCATAGATTTGGCCTTCTAGCATCCGAAAGTTACGTAAAGGTATGAAATTGGGGTTCATGCATGGTGTATATTGCTCTATATACCATTTTGACCCCCTTAAAGCATCATAGCTTGAAAACCTTAAGGTTACCCAAACATGGCTAGCTGCTTTCTAGTTCTCTAGACCTCACAAGGTCCAGATGTAAATAATAAGTCGAGAAAGGTTTTGGATGCACTCAAAACCCCATCAAAATGGTGATACAAGCTCTAACTTAACAACCAAAGGAAATCTACCCAAACACAAGGGTGGCAAGAGCTTATACCCGATCTGAAGCATGAAATGAAAATGAAACTGATCCCCCAACTCTCCTATGAAATTCTTGCAACACCATTGACCCTCTTCTTAAAGAAATGACCTCAAATTAGCCTCTTTCCTCTCTAGCTCACAAATGAATCTAGGGTTTCTCTCAAGGGACGAAGATGCTGATGGGAAGCGGCCAAGGAGGCCATAAGTGCCTTTAAATAGGCCAAAGCTCGGTAAAATTAGGGTTTTTTCCTCCAACGCTAACTCGTCGAGTCCATTCATTTTCCACGTCACCAAGTCGCGATCCTACTCGATGAGTTGAGGTGCCAACTCGTCGAGCCACTCCTCATATCTCAAAATAAATACTCAATTTATCATACCTGGAAATCCGGATGTTACATTAGGCGAGCCCTTAGATCAGGGTATGGTTAGGGTATGTTTATGTGTGTTCTAGTATGTTAATTGATCGTATGTATGTGTATGGCGGGCGAGGCCCAGAGACAGGCGGGGGTTAAGGAAAGCATATATGTATACCGAGTGGGGCTCGATTCCAGGTAGGACCTGATGCCAAGCGGGGCCTGATGCCGAACGGGGTCCAATTGAGGGGCGAGGCCCGACGTAGTGGGCGGGGGGCCAATATGTGGTTATGAGTTAAGGATTATGTATGACATGTATGGATAAGTAGATATGTATGGTATGTGTTAGGTTGGGGAACTCACTAAGCTTCGTGCTTAAAGTTTTCAGTTTTGGTTTCAGGTATTTCCGATAGCGGAATGAAGAGCTCAGGACGATCACATGGAACACACCAAGAAGTCTAGCCTGGGATGTTTAATCTGATAAAATGAATAAATGTTTTAGAAAATATACTCTAATTTTTCATATAACCCTTTTTGTATGTTTGAAACGAATTAATGTTATGGTTTAGTAATGCTTTTTAAAGAAATTTTTGGTCATGATTTTTGGGATGTTACAAGTTGGTACCAGAGCCTTGGTTTGAGGGATTCAGGCACACTCTCGATTCTGACTGAACTCAAATTGAGGGCTTGGTAATAAAATTTTCAAAGGAAAAACCATTTTCATAAAAAGGACTTTAAAAGGAAAAAGGATTTTGAAAAAAGGAATAAGAACTCTAGAAAGAGAAAAGGGTGTGGTGCATGCAATCAGCCGAGCTCAAGTAAGTTCTCCCAAATTACCCATAGTTATGTTATGATATGATTATGTGATCAACATGCTAGATTTGGGGCTAAGGATCTAGGAGGATGCCTAATATGCCTGTTATATGTGCTTATTGAGCTGTATGCTAGTATTGGTTAGATAGTGGTAGGATCGCCTGTTTAGGTTATGCCTGATTATATGAGCTTATGTTACATGCTATTGAAGATTCATGATATGTGAATATGATTGTTTGCTTATGTTATGGTTAGATTTTCCTTTTGTCCGAATGCTACTTGCTCTCTACTTTGTGGGACCCTGAGTGATGGGAGTTAGCTATTAGGTGAATACGTTAAGTCACATGTAATCAGGGTTGAATAATCTTAGCATGTGAGATTTGACCCTATTATGCAGCTCTTTTTTTAGTCCTAACCATTGTAGGGATGAGCCCTTACTCGAAGGATTATCCGAGCTTCATTACATGTGATGGTATTCAGGTGATGGCTAATTTGCATCACGAGGAGACCTTTAGCAGCTAAAGACTGGTTTTGGTCAGAGATTTCCATAGGGTAAGCTTAGGATGAGATTAGTGTTAGGAGTAGCATTAGTTGTGAAAGGGAATTGGTGGACTCGAGGCGGCTCTTGAGGAAAGTACAGATAGATGTGGAAGGTAGTATGGGACCGTACTACTGAAAGCAGAGGATCCATAGTCGATTCAAGAGAGGTCGAGATAAAACCAGGGAACTCGTAGTGTGTGTGATCCCTCGGTAGTGATGTGTATTTTGATATTTGTTATGGCATATTTTCAGTATGGCGACATTGCAAGATGAACCAGTGGATGGACCAGGTGTCAGAGAGGGATCAGGTTTAGGTTCAAGGACCAAGCAACTCGAGGGGCGGATGAGGGAGTTTGTATCAGCTGAGATTACACGCAATATTCTAGAACAAACTCCTTTGATCTTTGGCACGGTCAAGGAGGGTATACTGGAGATTTTGGATGAGAGGCTTGGAGCCTTCCACACTGAGGTGATGGCCATGATGGGAGCGCGTACTTTGACATTTTGGGAGTTTAGAGCTTGTTGGCCTCTAGATTACCATGGGGATAGGGACTACATTGCTAGTGGCAGATAGTTAGCTAATGTCGCCAACGCTTTTTGTTCTAGTCGGTGTCCCGAGGGGGACAAGGTTCGTCTCGCCTCCTGTCTTTTGAAGGACAGAGCACGGGATTGGTCGGAGGAGGTTGGTGATGCTATTGGGGATGATTCTGCATTAGACACGATGACATGGAGCGATTTCACGGCCAGGTTCCAGGCCGAGTTTGCACCCGTGATTGAGGAGTAGCAGCTAGCCCGAGAGTTTCAGGATTTGCAGCAGACTACAGAAACAGTGGCGGAGATCACCACCAAGTTTAGGGAGAGAGCCCTTCTAGTTCCATAGTATGTGGCAGATGAGTAGATGAAGAAGGCTTGGCATCAGGAGACGTTAAGGAGCGATATCAGTCAGTTTGTGAGTCGGTCCAGCTGCAAGACGTTAGAAAACATGATCGCTCGGGCTAGAGAAAGAGAGATTCATCTTGAGACGGAAAAGAAGAGAAAGTTGACAGAGGTTTAGGTATTTATGGGATCGGGCATGAGGCCCAAGACATCAGACTCTAGATTAAGAGGTCTTCAGGACCAGGTCCGTTGTGGCAAGTGCGACAGGACGCACGAGGGTGCGTGTAGGAGTGGCAGCGGTGGTGGTTCTGGTTGCTTCAAGTGCGGCCGTATTGGTCGTTTTAGCAGGGATTGTACTGCTACCACCACCCAGTGGTCAGACCTGATATGTCTCCATTTCTGTCAGAGGGGCCAAAAGAAGGTCTAATGCCCGTGTTTGCATTTAGCAGGACAAGTGACAGCACCTGCCCCTGCAACCTTGAGGATCATCGACGGCCGTCAGGGCCGGGCAGAGGCACCTGCGGCAAGGAGCAGGGCATATCAATTGGTATCGAATGAGGTATGAAAAACCGATACGTCAGGTATGTATATTTCATTTTCTCTTTCTGCTTATGTTATGATTTTATTGTTATGGTTCTGTATCGGTATTGATGATGATATATCAGAATTTTGTGGCCTGCTTATGATAGAGTTATATGCCATCTGCATACCTTGGATTTTAGAATGATAATAGGAGGTAGTCTCCTTTAGAGTAGGTTACTTTGGGTGCAGTAACTGTAGCATGCATGTGTGGGACTCGGTAGTGTCACACTAGTTTCGGGAAGGTGTCGTTAGAGGATAGATCGGTTAGATTCCTAGCTATGGTAATCTTGGGTCTTTCAGCAGAGTGGTCAGAGGATGGTAGGGAGGGTTGGGAATTCCTCCTAAGTTGTGAGCTGTAAGAAGCTAGTCGAATCTATGTTGGGGAGAGTCACCCGTGTGGCCAAGGATAGAAGTAAGTGCAAGACTGGGGTGGTTTCACAATCTTGGTGAGGAAGGAAGCAGCTCCAGTGGCTGTTTGGATTGAGGAGTAGCTAGGTTGGGAGTTGGGGAAACTCTCCAACCCTGAGTTGTGTATTCGTGTATAGTTGATGATTGGTTCCGGGAACCTTGTTGGAGAGTTTCTGGTAAGGTGCGAGTTTAGTCGGGATATAAGACTGTGGGATAGCCGCAACCTTCCCTAGCAACTAATCAGTGAGGGAAGTGTTGTAAGATTGTGGGTAAGTCATAGAATTCATTTAAGCAGTGTGGTCAACGGAGTGTGGGCATGGGCCCGTACCTCTGAGTTAGCATGATAGGAATCAGGAAAGGATAACTAGTTGAGATTAGAGGAGGAGTAGGCCTGCATAGCCCTAGATAGGTGAGAACTGTAGGAGAGGCGGCTCCAAAGTAAAGTTGGGTGAGACCCGTCGGCGAGGCCCGTGTTCTTATAGCAGCAGGTGAGAACTGGTAGAGACCTTAGGTTAAGGTAGGGGATCGAGTATCCCAGATCTTTCAGAGCCAAAGTGGCTAGGTTGGTGGAGTAGTTCAGGTAGTCATAGTATCTTCTAAGTTGCCGAGAGCGGCTGATGGTTGTTCTTGCGATCGATAGCCGGTGGGGGACTGGTATTTCGGGTAATGGTAGATCAGTGGGAACCAGGGTGGTCTCGGTTCATCTGGAAGGTGGATGGGAGGCAACATGAATTCGACATGAAGAGATGGTATGAGAACTATGCAGAGGAAAGTGAGTCGTTCAGTTGATGCTAAGTTACTCACAGTGAGAATAAGTAATCTCAGAGCGATTGAATTGACTCTGTTGCGTAGTCCTCATTGAGTGTTAACCGTAGTAGAGAGGGATCTGCTACTCGAACGAATTATTCCGTGAGTGCTGGTGTGATGACCGGCACTGGAAGTGGCCGAGATTGCAGTTTCAGTAGAGGATCTATCCCTAATGAATGTTGGAAAGGTTGTTGCTTGACGAAAGTTGCCTTGGAAGGCTCAGTGTCAACGCAGGGTAAAAGGGGTGAACCTCTTGTATGCCAAGTGTAAGTTCTCGGGAAGTACCGATAGGATTACTGGTTGAGTAAAAGTGTGGTACTCGAAGGTAGTAATGATCGGATTATTCTGTGGATGACATTCTCAAGGATTGGAACGGATGGATGAAGACTGTAACTAGTGGTAAAGTGGTAAGCATATTTTAGAGTGGTTGACCGTAGCGGACTTCGTGTACAAAGCTAGTTTAAGTGGGGGAGAGTTGTAACTCCCTGAATCCAGCTGACCAAGAAAAGGGAAGGGGAACCCGAAATCAATGAGTCAAGTCGTCGAGTCGAAGGAGAAACTCGACGAGTCGGAGCGAGTTCCGCGTCACATATTAAGTTGCCAACTCGGTGAGTCGGGGGCTTGACTCGGCGAGTCAGGTCTCGGCTGGGAAACACTAATTCGGGACTCGGTGCCCTATTTAGGCGTCCTATTCTCTCCTTTAGGGTTTTATTTGCAGCCTCTCTAGTCTAGAACTGAAACCCTAGCCACCCAACTTCATTTCTTGAGAATTTGTGAAGATTAAGGTCCATTTGGAGTGTATCTTGAAGGTTTGGGAGAAAGAAGCAAGGAAAGAAGTGTAAATCTAGCCTCCACCTCGGTTTGGCAGTTGATAGAAGGTAACAAGTCGATACCTTGAGCATTCATTTGATAAATCCCCTTCTTAGCTTGTATTTTGTCACTTTTGGCCATTTCCAAGGTTAATCCGAGTATTAAGCCCTTGAGGATGTATTGGACTTTAGATTTGGGCACTCTTGAGCTTTAGAAGCTTAGAGTTGCTAGCTTTATCCATCTATGGCTCCATTTCATGACCTAGACCTTCATTTTAGCTTGGATTAAGAGTTTTAGCTTCATGGCATCTTGCATGCATGTAAAGTTAGCAACTTTACGTGTAGTGCTAGCATTAGGAGTCCATATCTATGAGTTGGAGGTGTTGGAATGGACTGCAATCAACAAAATTGAGATGTCACAAAGCGGACTCGTCGAGTCGGTTCATGGACTCGGCGAGTCGGGTCGCAAACCCAAATCCCTTTGGGTTATGAGTTAGATCAAGTGAGTTGAGTTGGTGAGGGACTCAGCCAGTCTGAGTCCATAAGGGTCAGGAATTTCATCGTACTCGAAGAGTTCAAAGAGGAACTTGACGAGTCCAAGGCAATCTCCTTAGCTATGAAGATGGATTCGACGAGTTGTTCATACAACTCGGCGAGTCACAGACTAGACACATTCATATGTGGATGATGAACTCGCCGAGTTCAAGGAAGAACTCGGCGAGTCGGTTGAAGATAGTCTCGATTGTATGGTTGAAGGAGAACCCATCGAGTTCTTGCTAGAATCTACGAGTGGAGTCGAGGTTGCTTTTGGGTTTGAGGAGTATGGACTCAACGAGTTGGTAGAACAACTTGGTGAGTCGAGTCAACCGGAAGTTAACTTTGACCGTTGAATTTGACTTTGCCCAAGTTTGACTAGGGTTGACTTTTGGACTATTATGGTCTAAATGTTGTTTTGGGTATTGATAGTTCGGGAAGCCGAAGGATCAGTGGTTTAGAAGTGCCAGTTAGCAGTCCGAGGTGTTCAGTGATTCTTCAGCAGTGCGAGGTGAGTCTCCTCACTATGTGCATGGGTCTAAGACCACAATGACGGCTCGTTATGTTTATGTTTATGTTTATGATAACGTATAGAAGGAAGACCCGAGGTTAGCCCTAGGAACTTATGGATATATGTTTCGGGTTACGACCCGATGCCGGGCAAGGCCAAAGGAATGTTAGGACGCTGGAGGTCTTTGTGATTCTTGCATGTGCCAGTATGATAGGTTCCAGACCGAGGGTCCGATGATGGGGAAGCCGGAAGTATGTTAGATGATAGTATGTTTCCGGACCAGGGGTCCGATGCCGGGGGAAATCTCGAGGAAGATTCTTATGTAGTATGTTAGATTATACTTATTGTCTTCGTGATACTTGTATGTGCCTGGTAGGGAGGTGAGTGTGGGCGAGGTCCCGTATCTCATCACTAGCTGAGTATGGATGGGGTTCCATATCTCGATATTAGTAGAGTGAGGGTGAGGCCCGTGATAGGAAGGCTGTGAGTGTGGGCGGTGGCCCGTATCTCACTACTAGTAGGAGTATGGATCGGGTTCCACTACTTTAGTAGCAGACCAGGGACGGGGCCCAAGTTAGGCGACGCCTTAGATCAGGGTATGGTCAGGGTATGTTTATGTGTGTTCTAGTATATTAATTATTGTATGTATGTGTATGACGGGTGAGGCCCAGACACAGGAGGGGCCTAAGGAAAATAGATCTGTATACCGAGCGGGGCTCGATGCTAGGTGGGACCTAATGCCGGACGGGGTCCGATGAAGGGGCGAGGCCCGAAGCTGTGGGCGGGGCCCAGTATGTGGTTATGTGTTCAGGATTATGTATGTCATGTATGGATCAATAGATATGTATGGTATGTGGTACGATAGGAAAGTCACTAAGCTTCGTGCTTACGGTTTTCAGTTTTGGTTTCAGGTATTTCCGATAGCGGAATGAAGAGCTCAGGATGATCGCATGGCACACACCAAGACGTCTAGACTGGGATGTTTACTCTGATAAAATGAATAAGTGTTTTGGAAAAGATACTCTCGTTTGTCATATAACCCTCTTCGTATGTTTTAAACGAATTAATGTTATGGTTTAGTAATGCTTTTTAAACAAATTTTTGGTCACGATATTTGGGTTGTTCAATCCATGAACCACAATAAGGTCGAAAACCCTCCGATGCAAGGTATAGAAACCGAAAACCCCTTTTCCATGCAAACAGTAACCGAAAACCACCCCTCGTTGGCTAGTGGTTTCGGTTGTGTGCAAGACCCAAAGTGTTAACCTTGTGGTGTGTCATCTAAGCTTTACATCCTATTATCTACCAAGTCTGCATGGGATACATACCAATATCCATCAAATAACCAGAAAACAACTCCCCCCTCCTCCATAAAAACCTCGGCCGAGAGTGGGTTATCCCATTCTTGCCATTTCATTCTTGCTCCCACACTCTTCTTCTCTCTAAAACATCACCAACTCAAGGCTGGTCCTAAGGATTTTGGTAAGCATTTTCGTGTATCTGAAATGTTTCTATGCATTTTTAGCTTAATTTCATTACGTTTACACATATTTTCATATTTGAAACCCTTAGGATAATCACACTTCCAAGAAGTTTATCAACTTCCCACAAAAAGATAGGCTCGAAAGTATTAATTTTCTTCCTTCAAATCATCCACAAAATCAACTTAAGGTGAGCTTCATACCCCTATATTTCGAGTATTTCATGCTTTTAGGGGGGGGGGGGATACAAGTCAAACTATGTTTGTCTTATGGATATTTTCATGTTTCATTATTATTATTTGAATATGGTATAATATTCGTATAAAATGTGGTTATCACAATTATTTTTACACAAAAATCATGTTATATAAGTTTGATATGAAAAGTGACAAAAATATAACTTATTATGTGATACAAATATCAACGGGAAAGTACGAGTTGTAAAATTTCAATACTTTTTTGTAACTTTTATTAAAAGTAGTTTTTCTAGCAAAAATGGTAATATTTTAGCCATTACTGTTTTAGTAGGTTACAATCCAAAAATATTATGTTTTAGTAACATATATTGACACTAGACAAGATTACAATTTTATATTTATATAAAAGGTTATATAAATAGTCTACATAAAAACATATAAGCCAAACTATAACTGGTAAAGTTGGGAGTCACAAAATCACACTTTCATAAATTTTCAAATGTATAATTATTTCATTATACAAGAAAAAGGGAGTCGTAGTACATGTAAATTTGTTAATGCTCTACTGAGACATTCTCTTCACCGTACCTACCTAGCGTACACTTTAAGTCCTAATCAAAATAAAAGAGTTTATATATTAAAGATAAAACTCATTTCTAAAATAAAAGAGTTTATATTTTATAGAAGTTCAAAAGTAAACTTTATAAAATATAAAGGAGAGTTTGTTGGACACATTAAGAGTATGAGGCATTCTTCTCCATCCTCTCCCTTACTCCTAATCAAAACCATCACCATGGTGGTCCGATGTGTAACAACTATAAAAATTAGGTCGATGTCTGTCGGTTGATGACCGCAACCAATATTAATGAAAGATCTATTGCACGACCCTTTTACAAATATAAATGTATATTATAATAATAATGATTGCTTGATATAAATTATTATTCACATACGATTAAATATACGCAAATAAAATTAGTCAAATGTGTACATGCATGTTTATGTAATGAAGTTGTCAATTTATGAAAATACTGTGTTGAAAAAAGTTAATAAAGATATTCAAACTTAAACATTAATTTATTAGTTATAAGATAAAAGTGTTATATTATATATTTGTGTGTATATTGTGGTAAGTTGTTATGCAGGAGAAGGATATACGCGGGTCAATGGATCAATGGGTAATACCCGAAGTCTAGTGGATCGATGTATATAATGTGTTAAATGGTTTCATTTGTAGCTACCAAGATATTTTCCATTTGTTCTGTTTCTCTCAGTTTCTCTTTCATCTTGAGTTAGGGTTTTCATTTAGCGTTTGTTCATAAATCGTTGTCACACTAGATTTGTAATATGAGTGTGTGAGTGATTTTGTAGAGAGGTTTTACTTGTAATCTGTTGATGTAAACCATCTGTTTCATAGTGAATGAAATGATGATGTTGGGAACATCTTGTGTCGATTACGTTTTTTTTACATGGTATCAGAGCTTAGGCTCCTTCGTTGTTCTTGTGACGTTCTTTGATTTGCGCTTGTTCGTCTCACGATCGTACTGGTAATTTCTGAACTCTTTTCTTTATTTGCTCTTTGATTGACACAGTTGTTTAGTCATGAGTTCGTGTGAACTCTGATCTTCTATTTCATCAACTGTGTTCTTCTTGATGTTCGTTTTGATTTAGGGTTTTCTCTGGAAAATCAAATCGAACATCTATTTTCTTTTGGATTTGGTACTGCGAGATTGTTTGTGATCTTGTAGGTTACTTCTGTGAAGATCAAATCAAGGTTGTCTACAAGACTGGTTGTGAACAACGATTAAGCCAAATCGATTAATCTCTAAGTCTGAAATAACTCACTAGGGGTCAGAGTTCTTCACTGATAAACCCTAGTTGAGAACGGACAAAGTGTTGGGTTGAAGATTCGTTCAAGGATTGCGTCATTGGGCTCGGCTGTTAGTCCATTTATTTTGTGCTCCGGTTTGGGCCTGTCCAACCGTGAGCTTGTTAGGTTTACTATATAAGAATATGCTTGCATGCATATTAGGTTAACAATTTCAGAGAATAACGCTTTTGAGAATAACGATAGCTTTGCAGATTTCTTTATCGTTCTTGTAAACCTCCAACCCTCTACAGTTGATGTTCTTGATCGAGCTCTTCTGAGGGTTATTTTATAATCATTCGACTCGTTTGATTCATACTTGAGTTGTTCTTTATTTTGCGTTCTTGCTGTTTAAATATTTATTTACCTGTTTAAGATCTAATCGATCTTCAAGATTAAATTTTAATCTCATCAATTGGTATTAGAGCAGGAGGCTGTGTAATCGATACACTTCTTTTCTGTGAAAAGGTTTCAATTAGGGTTTTTCCGCAATTACTGATATTTATTGAGCCGTCATCTCATTATTGACGTATCTTGATATTTATTGTGTTGCCCTAATCTGAGTTATTACAAGTCTGATCTTTGAACAGGTTATTTGATCATTATGGACAAGACGCAATCGAATCCCATCAATATTTCCAACAACATCGGTTCAACCACGAAGATTCCCATCCTATACACCCACGATTATGAAGTCTGGGCGCATCACTTCGAAGACTATGTTATAGGATCTGAGGATAATGGATACCTCATATGGGAAGCAATTATCAATGGACCGTTTTCTCATTCTGCAACGTCGAGGATTATTAAAACTCAAAAGGAGTATAATGATCTATTGAAGGATGTTAAAGATATTGCGCAAGATGAAAAGGACAAATTCCAGTGCAATATCAAGGCGTTAAGATTGATCAGATTCGCCCTTCAGTCCGACACCTTCAGGTTGGTAAGCTCATGCACGACGGCAAAGGAAGTTTGGGATAGACTTCGTGAACTGTACTCTACAGACGAGGATCTTGAACACTCTATCCAAACCTTGCTCTTATCTGAGTTTGGAGAATTCAGGCAAGGAGCCGAAGAAACTGTGACCCAAACGTTCGATCGCTTCAATCATCTTCTCAGCAAGATGATCAAACATGACATCGAAAGGAAGCTTATCGAGCAGAAGGTTACGTTTCTAAAAGGTCTAAGGTCAGAGTGGAGAGCAGTGGTGTCTATAGTTAAAGCCCATGAGCAGTTTAAGTCATATTCTTTGGCGAATCTGGTGGGTATTCTCAAGTCTCAGGAGAAGATTGTGCTGCAGGAAAAGAATGTTGTCTCAAGCCTTGGTTCGCTGGCCCTCCTGTCAAAAAGTAAAGCAGTGATGGAGGACGAAGACCTCAACTTGGAGGAGTATGACCTCACGTCCGAAGATTATGCTATGATGGTGTCTAACCCCAAGAGGTTCATTAAGAAGAGATTCCCCAGCAACAAAAACTGAAACTGGCAGGGGAGTTATAGTTCAGAAAAGGTTAACAATGAACCGAAGGTTGAAGAGTCCAAGAAGGAACCGAAGGCAGATGGTGATTCTGGAGTAAGCTGTTACTACTATGGAGAGAAAAACCACTATGCTAAGGATTGTGTCCTCAAAAAGATGGCTGAAAAGGATGAGGAAGCTTTGCTGCAGAAAAAGCTTGATGAGATGAGGAAGAAGAAATCTACCGCTAACCCTTCCATGAATGCTCTTATTGTGCAGGGTTCGGTTGCTGATGATGAGTTCGGTGGAGTGGAAGTTTGGTTAACCGACTCTGAAGACGATGAGGTGAGGAAGCCTTCTCATGGAAAGGCTTGTGTGGCAAAGGAGGAGAGCAGTGGAGGAAGGTGCTTCATGGTGTCTGAAGTATCTTAGATGAGGGGATACAACACTGATGGTGGAAGCAATGAACCGAAGGAGCAGCAGGATATGTGCTTTACGGCCAAACCGCTCAGCGTGCAGTTCAACGAGCTCGATGAACTGATCAAGAAGGTACAATCGGTTTTTGTTTCATCTAAAGTACCACAATCCTCATATGAAAAAGAACTAAAAAATGTTAATTCACGAATTTCTCATCTAGATAGTAGTTTAACTCAAACTCGAGTCACCAATTCTAACCTAACTGATCAATTAAGCAGGATGTCTTCGAAGAGTGAGGAGCGGCGCATGTGGATCGAGTTGAAGGAGTCTGAATTAGTTAAAATAAAAGATGAAAACATTTATTTACAAAGAGACAATTTAAAGTTGTTAAAACAGCGTAATGTTTTTTGTTTGATTGCAAAACGTCTTTATACTAATATTACTCAGCTTCACTTGGACTGTGAAATAGGCCAAAAGATTCATCGCATGATTTTGCCCTTCCTTGAGTTTAAGGAGGATGAAATTGATGCCGAAGCTTATAATTGTGAGAGTGTGATATCATCTGATGACGTCAATCCGACCTACATGTATGGACTGGACAAAATAGAATCTTTCATTAAATCCAAGGACCATAAGGACATGCTTAAAAACCTTTTGGATGAAAATGATAGACTTAAACTGAGAACCGAAACCATACAAAAATTTGACTCTTTAAACGCCAACTTGAGCTCAGAAAACAAAATTGATGTTGAAAATGCATCTGAGCTTAATGAGGATGACAATATGAGTGAAATTTCTGTAGAGGACACGGTTGACTGCTCAGAATATGTGAAAAGCGAACCTGAAAACCACAAGAATCTAATTTCAGAAAATTCAGTGGAGTTCGCTCGATTGTCCCAACAAAAGTCCCCGATCTTAGCAGAGAAAGCTGTTGTATATCAAAAGGTCAGGACCACTCCAAATCAAGTGTACAAGGTCACAGGAGTAACTGAACATCAAACTGCTGAACTCACAGCTATTGTTAACGAAGACAATGCTGATGGCTGCGATGAGTTCTTCTGGTCAGCTCCAATTGACAATGCAGATGAAACGGTAGGCTTATCAGAAAGGACCTTATGGATAAGTAAAGGTAGATACATACCAGAACCCTTGAACAAGCCAGATAATTTCGATGTGCCAAGTACCAGTGGTACGAAAGACATTCCTCAAGAAAATGGAAGTTCGGCAAAAGAAGAAGTTCCCTCTAGTTCCTCAGTTCAAAGTGAAACTCCCACAGTTCAAAGTGAACCAGCCAAAGAGAAACCGAAAATGAAAGCCAATATCCATCATCAACCGAAGCAGATGAGGAATCAGAAACGTGAAAGGAACCAGAGATACAGGAAGAATCTCTCTGAAAGGAAAAAATCCTGGCAATCCCAGAATGCATATTTCTCACATCAAGATAAGAATCTGAAGTTTGAGAATAATCCTGTTAAAAAGCACGAGAGCCACAACAACCGAAAGCCAAGGTTCGGTTCGGAAAAGAATACCAACCGAAAGCAAAGGTTCGGTTCTGAGGATGACTCCAACCGAAAGCAAAGGTTCGGTTCTGAAGTCAAAAGAGATCAAAACTCTAAGGTCAGTCCCACCAATGATCAAAAGCAAAAGGGTCACCTAGAGTCTCCAGCCAAGAAGCCATCTCAATCTAAGCCCACTCCTTCTCACTCATCTAATTCATCTAATTCTTCTAATCTTCCAATTCATCTCCATCTCACTCAAAAGTTCATTCTGTTCATTCTCAAAAATCTCATTCGTCATCTGAACAAAAGGGCAAACAGAAAGTTTCAGCATCCAAACCGGAATCTAAACCAAACGCACCTAATCCTAATAAAATCAAAGTTTTTACCATCAAAAAGAAAGATGAAACAACACTAATAAAACAAACATATCTTGTTGACATCTCTCTTACTATTCCTGTTCCTGTGAAAGGCTCACGAGGACCCAAGAAACTTTGGGTTCCTACATCTGCTTAATTTTTGCAGGTCATAAGTGACGAGCAGTTTGACGAAGAATGGTACATCGATAGTGGCTGCTCGCGTCACATGACAGGGAGGAAAGAAGAGCTCAGGGAATACAGGTCTCTTTCAAATGGTGGCAACGTCAAGTTTGGAAACAACTCTTTTGGCACCATAAAGGGATACAGAATGATTACGAATGGTGATTTTACTATTAGGAAGGTGGCATATGTGGAAGGACTACAACACAACCTCATCAGTGTATCTCAGCTTGTTGGAGGTACAGGTCTCAAAGTCTCATTCGACGATGAAGGTTCAGAAATTATTGAGAAGAAGACGAAGAAAGTAATTCTCAAATCAGAGCGTAAGGGTGAAATGTTTCCTCTAAACCTCAAACCCATCAAAGGAAACCCAACTATATGCCTGTTATCAAAAGCACAATCTGACGAAAGCTGGTTGTGGCACAGAAGACTCTCTCATCTCAACTTTAAAGATATCAACAAACTTGTCACTGGAGGTCATGTTTGCGGTCTTCCATTGCTCAAGTTCGACAAAGATCATTTGTGTGCTGCATGCGAAATGGTGAAGCAGAGTCGTCAAAGTCATCCATCTATCATTAACACGAAAGTTGTTGAACCACTCGAATTACTTCATATCGATTTATGTGGTCCATCTTCTATCGAAAGCATCGGTGGTAGCAAGTATATACTTGTTATTGTTGATGACTTTTCGCGGTTTACATGGGTGTTCTTTCTAAAGCTCAAATCTGAAGCGACTCAGAAGCTGAAAGTGTTCATCAAGCAGATTGAAGTACAGCTCAAGAAGGTCGTTCACAACATCAGGAGCGATAATGGTCTGGAATTCAAAAATAGAGAATTTGAAGAATTTCTGGCAAAAAAGGGAATAAGTCACAATTTCTCAGCTCCCTACACACCTCAACAGAACGGAATTGTCGAAAGACAAAACCGATCTTTGTGTGAAGCTGCCCGAACAATGCTAAGTTTCGCTTCCTTACCTCTTTATTTTTGGGCTGATGCTATTTCTGCTGCTTGTTTTACACAGAACAGGTCCTATCTTAACAAGCGATTCACGCTCACACCTTATGAGATACTCAACAACAGGAAGCCCAATGTGAAATTTTTCCACGTGTTCGGCTCACAGTGTTTCATCTTTAACTCTAAAGAACACCGCAACAAGTTCGACATCAAAGCTGACGAGGGAATCTTTATGGGCTAGTCTCTCACTTCCAAAGCATACAGAGTTCTAAACAAGCGTTCGAGGAAAATCGAAGAGACTTATTACGTCATTTTTGACGATAGCTATGTCAAAAAGCTACAGGCCAAAGAAGACACAGCTGGAGAAATCTTTCCTCAAACTGGCCAAGTCACAGTCTCGATCGCTAATCTATTCGAGAAGTTTATGGAACTCTTTGAATAACCAGAGAAAGCCACTCTCTCAGAAGCAAGAGCAGCAGACAACAAGGTCGATCATATGAAGCAAATTGTCGAAGAAGCTGCCAGGAGAATGAACGAAGGAGGATCGAATTCTGATGAACCTCCATCCAACGATGCTTCAGTCGAAGGGGAGCCAAGCTCACATGTTGAGGGGGAGCCAAGTTCTCCAACTGCTCCCGAAAGTCCAACTCCAACCGAAAGTACTTCTCCAACCGAAAGTGCTTCACCAACCGAAGGTGCATCAATGCCTGAAAGCCCATCACCACAAGAAACCTCTGATTCTCAAGTTTCTCAAAGCATTCCAGAAAGCTCATCTATCGAGGGGGAGCAAGCTGATATGTCACTCGACTATGAAAGCCAATCCGAGCCAGAAGAAATGATCAATGCTGAACTGGACCCCACCTTTGATCCAAACTACCCTCCTCTTACCAAATGGACTAGAGATCATCATATCTCTCAAGTTGTTGGCGATGTTTCTGAAAAGGTTCTAACCCGATCACAACTCAAGGCAAAACATACATCCTTATTTTCCAAAGTTGAATTTTGCATGTTTAACTCATTCGTATCAAAAGTTGAACCGAAGGCAGTTAACACTGCCCTCGATCACTCCGATTGGGTTCAAGCAATGCAAGACGAACTGAACGAATTTGAAAGGAACAAAGTCTGGCGCCTCATTCCAACTCCCCCAGATGCCTCGGTTGTTGGTCTCAAATGGGTCTTTAGGAATAAACTGGACAAGGAAGGGAACGTTATAAGGAACAAAGCTCGTCTGGTCGTAAAAGGATATTGCCAGGAGGAAGGGATTGATTATGAAGATACTTTCGCTCCTGTAGCTAGGCTGGAATCTGTACGAATCTTTCTTGCTTATGCTGCCCACAAAAACTTTGAAGTGTTCCAAATGGACGTCAAGTGTGCATTTCTTAATGGAGAACTCGAAGAAACAGTGTATGTGGGGCAACCTCCTGGGTTCGTGAACGAAAAATATCCAAATCATTGCTACATTCTGGATAAAGCTGTATATGGACTCAAACAAGCTCCGAGAGCCTGGTATGAAACGCTAACTAAATTCTTAAAGATGTCCAAATTCAAACAAGGTTCGGTTGACCCAACCTTCTTTTGCAAAAAGGAAGGTAACCACCTTATGATCGTTCAAATTTACGTCGATGATATCATCTTTGGCTCAACGAATCCCAGCCTAACAGCTGAATTCAGAAAGCTGATGGAGACTAAATTTGAAATGAGCTCAATGGGTCCTATTAACTTTTTCCTTGGTTTAAATATTAGACAGGGACCCGAAGGCATCTTTATCAATCAGGAAGCTTACACGAAGACTCTCCTAGCAAAGTTTGGTATGATGGGAGATTCCAAAGTCAAAGTCCCAATGGCATTCGGCACCAAGCTAACTCCATCGCTAGACAAACCGGCTGTTGATATCACGCTCTATCGTCAAATGATAGGCTCACTAATGTATCTTACTGCTAGCAGGCCTGACATCATGTTTTCTGTGTGTTACTGTGCTCGATTTCAGGAAAACCCACGCGAACCTCACATGCTCGCAGTGAAGAACATTCTACGCTATCTCAAGCGAACCACCTCTCTAGGTCTATGGTATCCTTCCAACTCTGGCTTCTTCGTTCAAGCCTACTCAGATGCAGACCTTGGAGGATGTGGACTCGACAGAAAAAGCACCACTGGTGGCTGTCAATTCCTTGACGGGAAGTTGGTTAGCTGGCAATCAAAGAAACAAACGTGCGTGTCATTGTCTACTGCCGAAGCTGAATACATAGCCGCTGCATCTTGTACCTCCCAAGTGATTTGGATCCAGAGTCAACTTCGGGACTATGGACTCAATATGAAGAAGATCTCACTATATTGTGACTCTGAAAGTGCAATTAGGATCTGTCATAACCCAGTGCAACAGTCTAAAACCAAACACATAGCACTGAGGTATCACTTCATCAAAGATCATGTGGAAGATGGAAACGTTGAAGTACACTTTGTTCGAACCACTGATCAACTGGCTGACGTCTTTACCAAAGCTCTTCCTGAAGCATCATTCAACAGAATTTTACAAGGGCTAGGTATGATGGAATCAGAGTCAGTACCTCAAACTACCTATCAACCTCAAACGTAAGAAGCGAAATTGACCGAACGTTCAAGTTCGGTTAAATAATATGACTCTCTCATCACCAAAAAGGTAGTTTTCTTGGTTGTAAATTTCTTGTACAAAGTTGTTTCTATTTTCTTATTGCAAGCTTAAATTCCTTGGTTTCTCAAAATTTTCCAAAACCGAAACCTACCGAAGGTTCGGGTTCGGTTTTTCAAAATTTTCTTTAACCGAAACCAACCAAACGCTCGGGTTTGGTTTTTCAAAATTTTCTTCAACCGAAACCAACCGAACGCTCGGGTTTGGTTCTTCAAAATTTTCTGCAACCGAAACCAACCGAACGCTCGGGTTCGATTTTTCAATTTTTTCTCAACCGAGACCAACCGAACGTTCGGGTTCGGTTACCAAATTTTTCCAAAGTTTTTTTACTCTTTCTAAGTCTATTTTTTTTCCTTGCTTATTTCTTTTTATTATTATTTTCTTTTCTTTTATTTTTTTTAAATATATATCAAAAACTCCAAAAATATTTTCTTATTTTAATTTCTGTGTTCGTTCGTTTATGGGGATATAATTGTTGGATTACTTAAGTGTCTCTAGAAGCATGCTGCTGTATGTGTCTCAAGCCTCATAAGATTCTGAATAATAGCCTTAATGACTTGGTAAACACAAACCTTGTCTTCCCAATTAGGCTATCACATTTATTCTAATCATGAGCTACCTCACTCTCTTCTCACATGAGATAAGAGTTTTCTGCTTGGTCCTTATTTTCGCAGCAGAGGTACTTTAATTTCTTACACCATCCCTATTACATTTCTCCATTACATTCGTTTCATCAACGTAACCCTTGAGACTCTCAGAAATTACCACTGAGGTTTATGGTTACACAACAACTGTGTTTATGATCTCAGTTTCGTGCCACTACGAGCTGAGTGAAACCCACAATTCAACACCAAATCTGAATTGACGGTGAACAATAAATTTGCTCAAGTTTTCACCAAAGAATTGACGGATGTATTTTACTGAAATCTCAAAATTTTATTTTTGTGTGATTCCTATGAAATTGTTAAAAACCATAACATTTCTTCCCTTGGGATCCAGTTTTTATTTTTTGTTGAGATTTTATATTTTCCAAGCTATTTAAAATTAATTCCTACCTACTTGTTCAACAGACTACACCGGTCTCACAAGTACTTTGATCACTTTCTTTCTTATTTCAAGATTAGAATTGTTGCATCAAAGCGAAAGCCACCCTTACTTAGCCTAATTAAAAGAAGCCTTTCAACATTTATTAATAAGTGTTTGATCGTCATTCAACGGGAATCCACATAAACACTTTAAGGTCTCTCTTGATCTTGAAGGAAGAGATTCGTGCCCGGGATCATTTGTTTCGGGATCATTTGCTTCAATACTTGTTTAGTGCATACTAGTTATATGTATTTAGGATAGGATAGACCATCGAATAAGTGACCGTAACCGTAAGCCCCCAACCCAACGAGGACAGGACATAAAGCAAAGATTCACAGATTCTAAGTCTATGACATCCTAGTACATATAACCATAGTGTATCCACTAAACGATTACTGACATACTAATAAAAATCTATTTAGTTCTTAAATAAGTAATTACAGTAACACTAAATACCCATATGGTATTTCTTTTGTGGTTGTGTTGGTAAGTTTTTAGACTTGTTGACACATCACAACCATTCTTGGGCATATGCTAATCACTCCTCGGACCAGCATAGTTGATCAGTCTATGCCACTCCCAAGGCTGACTATACATCCCCAAGCTTACTTGTGGTATTCAACAATCGTAATACTTTTGTTCTTTTCATTGTGACACCGATTTTAGTATGAATGCAGACACATATACTTACTTAAATATTTTATTATTGAAAAGTATAAACTCTTAGTCAGAGTATCTTAATCCCTTTGTATTTATAGTCTGTATATCTTTTATGGGTTGATATACTTAATTCACTATAAACAATGCTCTGATACCAATCTGTCACACCCCAAAACCAGGAACGGCTGAAACATTCTGGGGCGGAGGATGTCATGTAATGTATCACAACAATGCAAAGTAGTAAACAAGCAACAACATCATCCATTGCATTAATAGTATAATTTTAGTTAAAAGTGTGTTCTTTCATAGTATAAGCCAACATAATGAACAATCAAAATAAAAGACGAGTCTGAACTGCTCCGTTTTCACAAAACCTGGTCGTCGTACCTGCCTATTTATGACCTGAGAATACAAGTTATTTTCGAAGCGAGTATCAGCCGAAAAGCTGGTGAATTCATAAGTATTAATTTGTCTTTGATTTGTAAAACTTGTAATGAAAGACTTGACATTGTTTTGAAAGAAAGTTCGTATAAGTGTGGAAATATTTGTAAGTAGTTGAAAGCGTTTGAAAAACCCTAGAAATCCCTATGATTCCTATTAGTATAAAAGGAAGTCCTCTACCAAGACCTAAATGTTTTGAAAGTAGTCTTCTACAAAGACCCGTCTGTACTACTACTATTATTATTATTATAAGAAATTGTATCCTTAGGTATTAGGATACTCGAATATAATTCACCTCATCGGCTATGTGAATGTGTCACAAGATAAAGGTAATAATATAAATAACTTAAGTATTATCCTTTTGTACTAGGATAACTAACAGTGTTAACTGAAGACATCCGTAGATGTACATTTACCTCTGTAGCTAACAATTGGGTGTAGGAATAGTTAGTCCCTTAAAGTATACATATAATGGTATTAACTGTAGACATCCATAGATGTTCATTACCTCTGTTGCTAATAGTTGGGTGCCAGAATGGTGAGTCCCGTCTACTAAGTAGGTAGTCTTCTCACGAGACCCGTTGTAAGTAGGTAATAATACGATTGGTAGTCCCTATTCTACATTTTGGAACTAAAGGTGACTTCCTCAACGAATCGCTAGGTCGAAATCCATATTTATTACCAAATCATATATAAGCCAGAACTATACCTATAATATCTTACTAGGGATATATGAACGTATACCTTTGCTACCCAAACGTACTGAACCGACTGATCAGAACTATTATGTCCGTATATGTACACATGATATATAACTAATATTTAAACGACCTTAGGACTGATACCCGATACCCTACCAGACCACATCCCAACGAGGAAAAGGAAATAAAGCGGGTTAGCCTTCCTAAGTCCTTTAAACATTACTTATATAACTACACATATACAACCATGCTTTTAACAGGGTATCTATGTAAACGTGCTCATGTAAACGAATCTATGTATAAGTATCCATGAAAATGTATCCAGGTAAGTGTATCTCTTCATATAGTATTTAGTATAGACTCATGTATGAACTAACTCTGGTGTAATTCCTTGTAATAGGAATAACAAGTAGTATCTCCTAACTATACCTATAATAGTTACTAGTAATGTACAAGTATCAACGAAGGTATACCTTTGCTAGCCAAAGGTACTGAACTGACTGAGGGTACTTTTATGTCTATATATGTACATATGATATATAAATAATACTTAGACGACATTCGGACAGATAACCGATACTAAATAGCCACATCCCAACGAGGAAAAGGAAATAAAGTGAGTTAGCCTTCCTAAGTCCTTTAAACATTACTTATATAACTATACATATATGGGTATGCATTTGATAATATAAAATCATAAAAGGAGTTTTGTAAAACCTTTTAATAAGATTAATATCTAAGAAAAGATCGACTTGATGTTAATTTATAAAACGGTTTGAAAGTATTTTGTTTGAATAAACAGTTTAAGTATAAAGAAAACATTTGTTTGAAATGCAATTGTAACATAGTTTGAAAAGAAAACATACAGTGCATAAAGCAGTTTGATAAAGAGTTTTAAACATATAAAACGTTTAATTAAACATTTCAAGAAATATGTTGGGTAAAACAGCTAACGTATAGTAAATCCATTTGCATGTTAGTTATTAATCACATGTGATTGATATAATAAATATCATGATTCAACTTGTATTCCCCCCATAAAAGGATTTAAAAACATTTAAAACATTGATTATGGGGTATGAACTCACCTGAAGTTGAGGGTTTGAACGTATTAACTGACGTAGGATGCTAAGTGTCAAGTGAAGACTTATACACACACAAGGATCCTAGTTAACATATGGTAGTACACATATGTATTCAATTAGTATTTAAACAACTAATTAACAAAGTTAAGACATCCTAGGACATAATAATCACTTTATATAAGTGTTATAGGTCCCAAGGAGTGCATCTAAGTGTTGTAGGATAAGGCTATCGAGCTTAGGGTTCAAGGGAACCGTCTTTGCGAGTTTACGGTTTGGAGACCATAACTCATTGGGTTTATGGCAGTAAAAACTTGAGTTTACGGCCGTACACTCATAATTATTTGTGCATTTTATGTTTTGAAGCCTTAGAATCATTTCTACATTGAAGTATAAGCCTATGGAAGTGTTTGTGGCATCAAATCACCCCTATATGTAGTTTACGCCCCATGGACCATTATTCCATGTGTTTACGGTTGTAAACATATAATCTAAGGTCCTTTGACGTTTTCAAGTCCTAAACACATCAAGGATGGGGTCTAAACTAGTTACCAAGGCTTAGGATAAGCTAGGGCACATATTGGCACCCTAAATAGGGTTTACGGTCCAAGGTGTTCTTGGACCGTAAACACCTTTGATCTTGATGTTCTTGGATGATTTCTTGAGGTATACAAGTGTAACAAAGCTTGTAAGACTCTAGGATAGAAGCACTTACAAGGTAGAAGCTCGAAAAGGTCCAAAAGGCCAAGAACACAAGTGTGTGTTCTTGGTGTTCTTGGTGTAAATTGAAGATTGACCCTTTTTGAATGATTTTACGGTTAGAAGTGTGTTAAAACACTAGATTAAGTCATACAACAACTTAAGAAAGCTAGAAACACTTACTAGATTGAAGATCTTGAAAAACATTTGGATGATACTTGAGAGAGAAATGGATTTGGATCTTGAGATTTTGGAAAAAGTGTAAACAATGACTAAATCTCATATATATACTCCCAAATTTAAGGTTTTTGGCTGAAAATATTATTCTGGCAGTAAAATCAAATTTCTTGGAGTTTTGGAATAATAGTGTTGCACAATAAGTTTCAGGGCATCCTCTCTCCTGATATCACCCGAAGTGTAAATCTTAAAATACTCAAACTTGTTCCAAAAAGTTTGAAACTTAGCAGCAACTTTTCTGACTTCTATTGAATTGAAGGGTTGTACAGAAAAGAAATTCCGGGTTGCCACATCATGTCACTTTCTGTTTCCCAAGTGAGATTCGGCCCATTCGAATGTTTCCATCGGACTAGCACTAAGTCGACCATCTTGCGTCGTAACTTCTTAGTCTTATGTTCAAAAACTACCTCAGGCTTTTCGATCTGACTCGTATTCTCATCCATTATTAACTCTGAGATTGGAATTATGTCGGGAACTTCTTGTGTGAATTTCCTCAAATAACACACATGAAAAGTGTTATGAATACCATCGAGTTCTTCAGGCAATTCCAGTTTGTAAGCTTGGTTCCCAATCTTCTGAAGAACTTTGAACGGTCCAATAAACATTGGACTCAACTTTCCTCGTTTCCTAAATCCTATAAGTCCCTTCCACGGTGAGACCTTAAGCAAAACTAAATCCCAAACTTCAAGAGTCATTGGTCGTCTTTTCTTGTCAGCATAGCTCTTCTAACGATCCTGAGCTGCTAACATCCTTTCCCTAATCACTTTCAACTTCTCAGCAGTCTCATGGACTATCTCGGGTCCCATAAACTACTTCTTTCCGGCTTCAAGCCAACAAGACGGTGTCCGACACTTCTGTCCATACAAGGCTTGATAAGGTGCCATCTTGATGCTCAAGTGGAAACTATTGTTGTAGGAGAATTCTACCAGAGGTAAGTGCTCGTCCCAATTCCAATGGAACTCAAGGGTACATGCTCTCAGCATATCTTCCAGTGTTTGAATCGTTCTTTCGCTCTGACTATCAGTTTGTGGATGGTAAGCAGTACTCAAACATAAGTTCGTACCCAATTCTGCTTGCAGACTCCTCCAAAACCTTGACATGAAACGACTATCACGATCTGATACAATTGTAAGAGGAACACTGTGAAGTCTTACTATCTCTTACACGTAAGCATTTGCGAGCTTATCCATAGACCACTTCTCGTTGGCTGCTATGAAGTGTGCACTCTTGGTGAAACGATCCACGACTACCTAAATCATTTCGTGTCCGTTCTTCGTCCTGGGCAGTTTAGTCACAAAATCCATGGTGATGTCTTCCCATTTACCCATGGGTACAGGTAAAGGTTCTAAACTCCCATACGGTTTCTGATGTTGTGCCTTAACTCTTGCACATGTCACACACTCGGCCACATGTTTCGCAACATCGAGCTTCATCGTCGGCCACCAGTAGTAGGATTTTAGGTCCCTATATATTTTAGTGCTACCGGGATGAATTGAGTACATGGTCTTGTGAGCTTCTTCCATCAGAAGATCTCTGATTCCTCCCATCTTAGGTACCCAAATCCGATCTTGGAATACCTTCAGTCCTCGACTTTTTGTACCAAACACTAACGTTTTGCCCAAACGTTCTTCCTTTCGGTCATTTTTCTCTATAGCTTCTTCTTGAGCTTTCCTGATACTTTCCACAATCGTCGAGACGACTTCAATTCTCAACGCTCATGGCCTTTTCCTTTCAAGGTTAACTTTCCGACTGAGAGCATCAACGACAACATTTGCTTTACCGGGGTGGTAGAGTATCTCACAGTCGTAGTCCTTGAGTAACTCTAGCCAGCATCATTGCCTCATGTTCAATTCTTTCTGATTAAAGAGATATTGGAGACTCTTATGATCAGTGAAAAGTTTGCACTTCGTGCCGTAGAGGTAATGCCTCCATATCTTTAAGGAGAATACTACCGCTGACAACTCCATATCATGAGTGGGGTAGTTCTTTTCGTGCTCTTTCAATTGTCGAGATGCATATGCTATCACCTTTTCTCTTTGGGTCATAACACAACCCAAACCGACTCCAGATGCATCATTGTAGACTGCAAAGTCTTCGAATCCATTGGGTAGAGAAAGAATTTGTGCTTCACATAACTTCTTCTTTAGCTTTTCGAATGCCTCATCGTGTTTTGTCAGTCCATGAATATGTAGCAACTTTGTGGGTCAATGTTGTCAATGGAGCAGCTATCGAAGAAAAGCCTTGGATAAATCTTCGGTAATATCTGGCTAATCCTAGAAAGCTTCGAATCTCCGTGGGACTCTGTGGACGTTCCCACTTCATTACAGCTTTGATTTTTGCTGGGTCAACCATTATCCCTTCTTGGTTAACCACGTGACCCAAGAACTGGACTTCTCGTATCCAAAAGTCACATTTTGAGAACTTGGCTTAAAACTTCTCCTTCTTTAACATTGCCAACACTTCCCTTAGGCTCTTGTCATGCTCCTCTTGGCTTTTCGAGTAGATCAGAATGTCGTCGATGAACACTATCACAGATTTATCGAGGAATGGTTTACAAACCCTATTCATCAAATCCATGAATGCTGCTAGAGCATTGGTTAGTCCGAATGACATAACCAAGAAATCGTAGTGTCCATATCTCATTCTAAATGTAGTCTTCTCAATATGCTGCTCTCTTACCTTCTACTGATGATATCCTGACCTAAGATCGATCTTTGAGAAGTAGCTCGAACCTTGCAGCTGATCGAATAGTCATCAATCCTCGGCAATGGATACTTGTTCTTCACCGTTGCCTTATTCAGCTCTCGGTAGTCTATACACATTCTCATGCTTCCGTCCTTTTTCTTCATGAATAACACCAGAGCTCATCAGGGTGATGAACTAGGTCGAATGAAACCGTTGTCCAATAGCTCCTAAAGTTGCGTCATAAGCTCCTTCATCTCCGTCGGTGTTGATCAGTAAGGTTCCTTTGCTATCGGTGTTGTACCTGGTAACAAGTCTATTCGAAACTCCACTTGCCTATCAGGTGGTAATCCGGGAAGATCTTCGGGAAAGACTTCCAGATAATCACACACAACCGGTATATTCTGCACCTCTTTCTTTTCCTTCTTAGCATCAATTACGAATGCCAAGTACGATGCACATCCTTTGGAAAAACATTTCATGGCTTTCATCAGGGAGCTGATTCCAGAATTCACTCTGCGTTTGTCCCCGTACACCATAAATGATTCCTTTCCAGGTGGGTTAACCTTACTATCTTCTTTCGGCATTGAATCTCAGCATCGTTGGCGCTAATCCAATCCATACCCAAAATGATGTCGAAACCGTTTAACTCTATGGGTAATAGCTCCTCATGGAATTCGTTTCCGTTTAGGTCGATGACTACTTTCTTAATACGATTACTAACAGGTACGAACTTGCCACTGGCAACTTCTACAAATAGGGCATTATCAAGTTTTTCTACAGGTAATGCTAGTTTTCTACCAAATTTACACGACACAAAGGAGTAGTTGGCTCCGGAATCAAATAGTATATTGGCAGGCAAACCATTTACAAGAAAGGTACCTGAAGCGACGTTTGCTGCCTCCTTTGTAGCCTCGAGCGTCATCGGGAAGGCTCTCACCTTCGGCTTTGGTGGAATGTTGGGCCTTTCCGCATCTTTATTCTTTGGGAAATCCTTAGCAAAATGCCCTTCTTCACGACCCTCATAGCACACCCTCTTGTTGATGGTGCACTCATTGGCATAGTGCCCCGTTTTCCCACACTTGTAGCAGGTTACTTCCTCGCTACATTTTGCCAAGTGCTTCTTCTTGCACTTCTCGCACCATTTCAATTGATTTCCTCCTCCCACGAACTTCTTTGTACCGAACTTGCTCTTATTTTTGTTGGGTTTAGCAGACCCTTCAAATTTCCTCTTCTCGCCAACCTCAACCTTACTGGCAGCTTTTCCCTTAATCATATCCTCCACAGACTTGGCAGCCCAGATAGCTGCCTCCAGAGTATGTGCCTGACGCACTGGCACCGCATACTCCCATGGAAGATCCTTTGAGTACTTATCGATTTTCGTCAGCTCATACGGAACAAGACGCAAGGCAAACTCCATCTTTTCTGTGAAGTTGTTCGTGTATTCATCGATTGACACGCTTCCCTTCTTCAGTGTTAGGAATTGGTTCTCTAGCTCGAGCATGTTTTGAGCTAAGCAGTACTTTCATTTGAATTGCACCAGAAATTCTACCCATGTCAGTTGCAGGGGTTCGTTGGGGCTTAAAGTCTTCCCCAAGGTATTCCACCAACGTACAACGCCTCCTCGAAACTGACACACCGCAAACGTGGTCTGTCGTTTTCCTCTACAACTGCACGTCATGAAAGCTAACTCCATCTCCGAGATCCAATCCATGACCCCGATCGGATCTTCTTTTCTAGTGAAAGTCGATGGCTTGCAAGTCATAAAATCCTTGTACTTGCATCCATTTCTCTCAACTCCGTCATCTTGGTTGTTTTGTTGAACTATTGGTGGGTTGACTTGACCAACGGTTCCACTGTAGTTTCCCTCCTTAGTCTGCCCTTCGTTCAACTCGGTCTGTTCGATCTGCATAGTCGCTTCCTCTCGATTTTACTGGAGTAAACGTATGGTTTCCTCCATTTGACGATCCAACATCGCCTGGATCATCCCTTGCACTCCGGCCATCGTTATTGGCTCAGCAGCGGCTTCCACAACCGGTATTTGCTCAATCACTGGGGGTTGGTTTCTGTTTCCATTTGCGTTCATGTTTCCGCTATGGGTCCTTGCTATCTTGATCTATACACCGAATAAGGTGAAGTTAGATCTTTAATTAGGACTGATGTTCAAATCATCCTTATCTCTCTGAAACAGTTATGTCGCACCCCAAAACCGATAACGGCGGAATACGTTTCGGGGTGGAGGACGTCATGTACAGTATCATCACAATTGCATAATAGTAAAAACAAGAAACATACAACCATTTCATTTACATAGTGAAGTTACGTACAAGAGTGTTTTATATTGTTCAACAAACACCAAAAGTAATTCAAAAATAAGAGATGGGTCTTGTATGCTCCACCTTCTCCAAAAATGTTGCGTCTGTACCTGTCTATCTTTGACCTGAAGATACAAGTTATTTTGAAAACGAATATCAACATAACGCTGGTGAGTTCATAAGAGTTTAGTGTGAGTTTTTGTATAAAAGCAATAGTGCGAAAAATGTGCTATTAATATTCATAAGCAGTAGAAAGCCTAGAAAATCCTATATTTTCCAGAAAATACATTGTAAGTGTAATGTATGAAAAGTATGCATTCTCCATCTTTGAAAACAGTTTAATGTAATAGTATTTTAGAAATCCCCAAATAGTAATGTGATAGAATAGGTTAAGCCCATAATCAGTGATAGAGGTGCAAGCTTCTTTTAGTGATAGATACTTACTTACTTCGGGATGTAGTTTAGTGTTTAATGTGGTATTTTAGAGTAGTTATTGTGCATTCCTTGCATATTACTAATAGTGAGGATAATAGAGGATCCCATGACCTTCCCAGTCATGCACAGTATAGTGAAGTAGTGGCATCCCTGGGCCTGCACGACGCGGACTGAAATTAATAGTCGGGATATAATAGCGTCTGCCCCGTATAGATCTATACATGTAGTGTCGTCTTCCAGTTGGAAAACTCCGGGCGTAGTGGGTAGCGAATAGAGTAACTCGTAGTGGGTTAGGGTACTATTGTTTGTTTAGTGTTTTCTCTTTTGTTATAGTGTAGTAATCTTTTAGTATTGATCATAGTGTATTCTCTTACTAGTGTATCGTCTGGTAATAGTGAGTATTATAGTGTAGAGAGTAGTGACTTTAGCGAGTAGTAGCAGTAGCAACATTAACTATACCTATTATAGTTAACTTAGTGTGGATGGTTCTTGACATGTTAGTGACTTTAGTATTTAGTGAAAGGAGGAATATTCGTGTCCCATACTAACATACAAGTGATATAACTAAGAAATCAATGACAGTCGGACGGATAACTACTACCCTAAGCCCACAATCAAACAAGAACAGGAAATAAGGCAAGATATCGGTCCTAAGTCCTCCAAGTCTTACTTATATAAATATATCAGTGTGGTTACATTTTATAAGTAAATTGATTTAATAAACGTATTTTTCCAAAAGAACATTTAAAATCTGGCTTGCTTGTCCAAAAATAGTTTTGAAAATGTATAAACCTGTTTATAAGGCATAGTGATAAGTCACATGTGATTTGAACTAAGGATAGTGAATCACATGTGATTAATCCTCGTAACGTGGAAAATCATTCTGTAAAACTTTCCAAAAACATATATAAGCAACTTGTATCTCCCCCCTAAAACATTTAAAACATTTGAAAGGTTCATTAAAGGGGTATGAATTCACCTGAAATCGCGTAAATCGAGTGAATCGGGTAAATCGGGTAAAAGTGTCGGTTGAGCGTTTGGTACCAATTAACGACTTGAGCACCTTTTAGGACCCTAAAATCATCTTATGCTTTTCATTATAGTATTTGGACATTCTAGCATCGTTTCGGGGTTTTAGGGCCTAGAAGGGGGTTCCCGGGAGTGGTACAAGGCCAAGAATGATTTACGGGAGGGCCCATGAGCTCACTTCCTTGGAGTTTACGGCCCAAAGGCCACTCCTTGGGATTTTACGGCCGTAAGCCCCCTAGGCTTGGCCGTAAACTCATGTGGTCCTCCAAAATGCAAGTTTAATGCCTTATTTCACTTCCCTAATTTACTAGCAAGTGTCTTGAACTAATATGGAGAGTTTAAACTCTCATTTGGTGACATTTTGCGGAGTTTATGGCCAAGGCTTGTTCTTAGGCTGTAAACTCCATTTAATCCATCAAAATGGTTGTTTAAATGGTACAACACCCCTTCCTTCATCTTAGATAAATACTAGAAGGACTTATAAGGAGTTTTAGGACATTTTGGCATATAAATTGGGGAGTTTATGGCCCAAGCATAGCCTTGTCCGTAAACTCTTCATTTGGCATCAAAATGAGATGTTTAATGGTACAACACACTTCCTAGGGCCTTAGCTAATTTCCTTACATGCCCTAGATAAGTTTTGGGACTTGTTTGACACAAATTTTTGGGTGTTTACGGCCCAAGCTTAGGCTAGGCCGTAAACTCCTCATTTTGTCCTAAAATGGTGTTGTTTGATGTACTTAAACATTTCCTAGTGTCAAGGCTAAATTACTAAACACCCTAGATGAGTTTTTGGGACTTAAATCCAAGATTTTTGGGTGTTTACGGCCTAAGCATAAGCTTGGGCCGTAAACTCCTTTTTAGGCCACAATTCTTTATGTTTTAATATCCAAAATCTCCTAGGTAAATCCCTTAATTAGTATACTAGCTTAAAGGAAGGAAAAACGGGGCTTTTGACAAGTTTTTAGGTGTTTACGGCCTAAGGGGCTTCTTAGGCCGTAAACTCCCTTTTGATCCTTTTTTTCTATGATTTTTGGCCTCTAATTACAATGAAGTATGTTTAGAATAAGATAGGGAATAAATCCTTACGTTTGGAAGTCGGAAATCGCGGTTTTGGAGTCGGGTTCGGGTCTAGAGAGAGAAAGTAGTGAGAGAGAGTGAATGTATGGTAAAAGAGTGTTCAAATGTTGTTTACACTCATTTCATATGCGTTGGGTATCGTACCCGATACACGGCTACCCGATGCTTAAAGTTTAACAGGGTTAAAACTTTTTACCCGGATGAAGTGGTTGAAAAGTAATATAACTCTATTAGGTTAAACGGGGTTAACACATACAAGTTATATTTACTTATGATAATATCAAGACATGCATATAACTAGATATTCGGTTATTGACGATTCCAAATATTACAGAAAATAACGTATAGTGACGCATTCCGTTGAAGATGGGATTTGTAACAGGAATAGATTTGGGGTTGTCACAAGTTACATGCTAGTTCTAATATTGTAGTCGTACGTTTAGAATTCTAAAAAGATAAGGTTTCCAGATCCGGTCGGCAACAGACCATAGATCCGAATAATTAATAGCATATAAGGCACAAAGCATTTAACACATAAAAGCATTTTAGGCATAATTCCTAAAATAAGCTAGTGCTCACTTCTCAAAATCATCGATTAGCATTCTAAGTTTATGTCTAGAAATCCTACAAATTCCTAGTTTGCTTAAACTAATGCTCTGATACCAACTGTGACATCCCCATTTTCATGGCCAGAAAAGACCGATTTTGTTTATGCTTTTTTTAAAAATTAGAGTAACATTTTAAATAAAAGTGTTACGGAATTTGTCCCAAAACAAAATATGATAAAGATTTATCAAAAGCATTTATGTAGAAATGTATTTCATTAAAAAGACTCGGGATGTCATGTTCGATACAGATCATAAGCATAAACAATACAACATAGGCCTTACTACATTATTTTGTATTTATAGGCCTAAAATTCCTTAATCTCTCATCCCAAGACATCACATCTATGCTCATGCGCCACTACCTGTAATACAAGAAACTGAGTGGGTCAGGCTTGGGAGCCTGGTGAGCACATAGGGTTTTCAACCCACAATAAATAAGTTTATTAACTTTATCAAACCAAACAACCCGATTACCTGTTCCCGTTATCCTCACTTTACGTCCCTAAAACATCTAACACAAGGGACCTAGTCTAAGGACTTTCATCGGGATGGACACTACTTCTAAGGAGATTCCTCAGCAATAAATGTCCTTAAGGCAACCATGTGGTGGATGGAGTACACCTGGTGAGCACACAGGGCAAATAAACACACAGTTTAAATAAACACCTATAGGTTGCGAGCATGCTAGCGTTCCACCGGACTGTCTAGAATAGTCTGTGGTCGTCATCTATACTCCGATAGATGACTGGATCATCAGTAACATCTATAACGAAGCCTCTCATTATTTTATTTTGTCACACAGCAACTATTACATCTACCCATGTTTTACCCAACACATTTTGTAGATATAAAATACATATACAGTTTATAGGGTTGTTCGTTTGGATGGATCGGTTTGATCCAATCCAATTAAGTAAATCCAAATAGATTTCGGTTTTCAAAATATGGATCTAAATAGTCAAAACTAAATTCAAATCCGATCCGATCCGATCCAATTACAATTCGGTTGGATCGGTTTTTAAAAACCGTAACATTTTAAAAGGACATAAAATTATAATATGATCTAATTTTATAGAATAAGCAAAAATGATTTAAAATTTATAAACAACCACTAAGAAAGCATATTATAGTTTATTATTTAATAGATAAAAAACTTTTGACAGAAAGTACATATTAATGTCTTTTATTAGGTAAAACCTTTTTAACTTATTAAAAATATATATAAAATTAATAAATAATTATAGATATATTGAAAATAAAAACATAAAAAGTTGTTATTCGGCTTTTTTGGACTATTTGGTTCTTATTTTAAAAACCAAAACCAATCCGAAATCCAAAATAATAATTCGGTTTTGTTGAAAACCAATCCAAAAATCCGAATATCCGAACCAAATAGTCCAATCCAAATTGTCCAATTGGACAATTCGGTTTTATCCAAATAGTGAACAACCCTAACAGTTTATATCATTTTTAAAAAAATGTATAAAATCATTCATCTAGCATAGACAACAAGTATACAGATAATATGCACACACAACACGTAATTTATATAAAATATTTCATATCTATGTGTAAGCTGAAAGTAACTATACACTCACCTGAAAAGGTGGTGAATCCGAACTCAGACAGCGCTTCGCTTCTTAAAACTAATTTCCTTCGACGAAACCTAGTATTATTACCACTAGAGTTTAGTCTATTATTCGCCGAGACTAATTAATAGTCTAGCTATTATTACTATTATATAAGCATCAAACAATACTTATATAACCCATAATAATAGCCCAAGTACTTATTATAAGTTCCTAATAACGTTACTATAATTAAATAAACGATATATTAAAAATAGCGTAGGCATAGCTCACTTAAAGCGGGTTTTATAGAAAACCAGGATTTGCTTGGAGCACCGTTCCCGAACTGAAAAGCTCTTCTTCTCGGAGCCGTCGAGCACTCCGGGGCTTCTGCCTCGTGCTAGGGAGGTTCCCTAGGCTTTTCAGGGGGTTTCGGGGTTAGAGAGAGGTTCTAGAGAGAGAGAGTAAAGAGAAGAAAGAATGAGAAAGGTGTGAAGAAAATGAGGGTGGGAGAGTTTCTATTTATAGGGTGAAAATTGGCTGATCTTGGTGCCACATGTCACCATCTAGTGGCAAGACTTGGGGAGAAAGCAATGGCCAAGATTGTGCCACATCATCCATTTTCAGACAGCACACTTCCGACTTCTAAAATCCATAACATTCACATACGACCTCCGTTTTTGGCGTTCTTTATATCCACGCGTAGGTAGAAATAAGATCTACAAATTTCAGTTTGACTCCGTCGGCTAATTCTCGATCGATCTTAAATTTAATAGTACAAGGAGATTATACTGTTAAATGTCTGCGTAAAATTCGTAACTTCTACATACGGACTCTGTTTTCGTCTTTCTTTTTACCGTTGAATTCCTATTAATGAGATCTTCAACTCTCATTTAGGCCGCGTAAGCCAAAAACCGCTCGAACTAAAATTCAACTTTCGGGTCGTGCACTGCTATGCCGAATCATAGAAAAATCATAACTTCCTCATACGAAGTCAGATTTGGGCATTCTTTTTATGGATGTTGTCGGTTTAACATATACTACAACTTTGGTTTAGATCACTAAGGCTAAAAAGTCCTCCATCGTAAATTCACTATTTACGTCTCCGGGTGCCATGCCGGTTTTGCTGTAAAACTTCGGCGAGCCATAACTTCTTCGTTATAACTCGGATTTTGGTGTTCTTTATATCCCCGGAATCCTTGTTTCTACCACTAAAACTTTATGTAAAGATGTCGGACTTATCTCACACTTTAATTTTGACGCTTATTTTTATTCTTTATTAACTATATATTTATAATACACATAATTCACATAGAATTCAAATATTTCATCTTTATTACTTCAAAAAGAGTTACAGTAGTTGACCTAGACTATTACATCGTCCAAAAATGCTAAGCCCTAAAACCCGGGCGTTACATTAGTAGGGTTAAATCTATATATAGGAAGGAGTAGCACGAACGCTTACTCGTAAAACCTAATCTATAACAAAATTTAGAGTAGTACAAGTACTACTCATGATGTGTGGTATCCTGTGGGCCAAAGGATGAAGTCACTGATGTATGCATCTCCTCCACTTAACACTCAACCTCGATAACACGTTTCCCCATTATGGTTTGACGTTCCTGAAACTCCCTCATCTCAGATCGAGTCGTGGGAACCTCATCCTGGAGGATCTTGGTGTGATCCTGGTTTCGATCATGATCTTTGTGTAGACGAAAAAGACAAACAACGGTTACTACGGTGGTGGCGTCAATCTCCATGATCTGGTCGCCATTTCATGCTCACCTTGGCGAGCGATGCAACGTATCATGATAGGGAGAACCCTATCTGCTGATCCCCCTTTGTCGAGGATGTAGAAGCCTCACTCCATACCATAACGAGGACATTGGCCTTGTTCCTGGCTCCATCTCCTCAAATCTACTGCCCAACGGGGCGTCGGACCCTGGAAGTTCCGTCGGGGAACGGGGTTTCATGCGACATTAGGTGGATTATAAACTTTGGGTTCTTTGCCGTAGTCTTCTTCTAATACCTCCTCGTCTTCTTCCTCTTTTGGATCCTCATCAAGATTCCTTTCGGGGTCTTCCTCCATTAACTCCTTAGAATCTTCTTCAATTCAACCTCCATTTCCATGGTTAGGGAAATAGGGGTCTCCAAGTATATAAAATCTTGTCATGACGTCGGTTCAAAAAAAAGATATGAGAAGTATAAGAAGGTTTTAATTGTTTGACTCTTCAGTATTCTAAAATATTTGTATAGTATTCTAAGCTTTATGTTTGGTTCTTAGAGTTTCTTTGTACGGGGTTGGTAAGTTTTAGATTCGTTGCCAACCACAGCCATTCCTAAACACATGTTAGTCATATCTCGTATAAATATAGTTGATCATGCTATATTTATCCCATATATGATTACATAACTGTTCAGGCTTAATCGTAGTGTTCAACTTATCATAATACTTTTATATGGTTCTCGTTACGACACTATCTCTAGTATGTATGCATGTATATATACTTTTCTAAAAACATCATTATATTTTAAAAATATATTTGTTGGTCAGAGTGTTTTAGCCCAATGAATTTATAGTTGTATATCTTAGATGGTTTGATATACTTAGTTCACTATAAACAATGCCTTGATACAAATCTGTCACACCCCCAAACCAGAATGATGGAAACGTCCGGGGTAGATGACTTTCATGTACAGTATCATAACAATTGAATATAAATGATCAAATCCATACAACCATCATATTGATAATTTTTAAGTTCACATTGTATTCAAATCATTGTTTTCTTGACATCAACTACATGTGACAAAATATACAATGTGATGCAATAGTGCTCCGTCCTAAAAAACCGTTAAGGTTATATGTTTATTGATTTCTAGAGAATACAACTGGTTTTGAAAAGAGTGTCAACAATTAAGTTGGTGAGTTCATAAGAGTTTTGTATCGGAAAAGACTACCATTTTTCCTTGTAAAATGATAGTGTGTTCTCAGAAAATCCAATATTTTCTCTTAAAATGGTTTGTAGTCTTAGAAACCTTAAGACCAATATGTATAAGTATAATTGTACTTAAAATAGTATCTGTAGTTTTAATCCATATAAAACCATTTGAATGTATGATTCCAGAAATGCAAGTTGTACTGTACGGGAAAATAGTGTAATGTGGTTTTATTTATATAAACCATTTGAAAGTATGATTCCCTATAAACCAAATGTATTTTTAATACCCCATGTGAGTTATTATAGCCATTCTATCGAATAGTGGCATGTACTACGTTCTTCCGACGTTGGAATGGTATGATATTTGTCACCCCAGACCTGCCGGTCTAACTGTAGCTAACAGTTTAGGTGCGGGACTATCAATCCCGTATAGATCTATACACAAGTATCACACTCTCTTACGGGAGATTGGTTATAATACAAGACTTTAGTAAGTACTCTAGTAAGTACGTGAAGATATGTCTCACAACCTTGTATCAACGGTATACATGTAGTGTAATGAAAAACTATTTTTGTATGTGGAAGTATTATCCTTCCATAATACTTACGTAGTGTAAAATAATGATGCCTTTAAATCATTATTTTTGTATTGCATCCCGAAATGGCAAAAATAGTGTAAGTGACCCATAAACTATAGCTATTATAGTTTATAATGTATATTTTGTCGAAATGAAAACCCTTGTATTTTTTTAGTAAACTTTGCATGTAAAAGTTCATAAACTTGGTAGTAATGTCATTTCCTATATTTAGTATTTTTACGTAAAATGTACGAAAACATAAGTAACGATTTGTATATATTAACACAAGTACTCTTGTGTTTGACTTGTATTCCCCTCTAAAAACATAAAAAAAATCTTGGAAAATATAGGGGTACGAACTCACCTCGAGTTTGTTCTTGATTGGATAACGAAGTGATGTTGATGCTCTTCAATTTAGAACAGCTGAAGGTAGTCATAATCTAATAGTTATTAACACATAATTGCGTGTGTAAATTAGATGAACTAACATGGAAGTGTTGTAAAAACACTAGATTTAACAAGCAAACTTACAATATTTCTTAAGAACTATCTGGAAGAATTTGTCTCTTGGGAATGTTTGAAGATGTATGCGACTCGTTCTTAGGAGGAAATTTGGAGAAGATAAAAGATGAAAATGGGGCTTATGAATGAAGATTTCGACTTAATATATAGAAGAGGTGTGAAGGTGATGTGATGTTTGCATTGGTTTGTGTGATTAATCACATTGGGAAAGTAATCTACCAATCAAGTGGCATGAATCATCCAAATACAAAGAAGATTTCAGCCTTGGAATTAACCGAACATGTGATTTCGGTCTAGCACAAACCGAGATCACCATGGTGATTTCGGTCATGACTCAACTGAAATCACATGTGATTTCGGTCCAGCGCCAACCGAAACCCCAAGGATTTTTGGGCTTTAATCTTTTGACTTTGTTGACTCGTTTGATTCTTTGCTTACTTTTTAACTTTTCTTCACCAAACTTGAGGGTTGTCACATACACAACCACGTCGTGGTCCTCATAGAAATCTCGTATTCTCCCAGTCAGCATCAAGAATCGCAAAATTTCCATTCACCACGTCATGGTGGTGATCATCACGCCATGGTCGTTAGGAATCAGGCTTTTCTCAAAACACGAATGTCTTCCAAAATTTGGTGTAGTTTTCATTACATTCTGAATCTCGTCAATCAGATTTATAGTCATGCGATATGGCCAAAACACTGAAGAGGGGTCAAGCTGTCCAACAACATCTTTCTTTGTCTTGTTATTGCTTTATCTCCCGTTTTCTTGATTCCAACTCCTCGTATGCTTCCTTTTGTCCCAAGCATGTCTTTGTTGCTACAAAACATATTTCAAACATAATAAGCACCTCTTGTTCTAGAATTATCACAAAATGTAGCATAAAATATAAAGATAATGTATGAAATATATAACTAAATAAGTACACATTAAAATACCCCACACTTGACTTTTGCTTGCTCCCAACCAAACCTGAATTTTAGCATACCAATACCGTACAAGACAATCCATTTTGAACGCAACCATTATGCCAAGACCGCAATGCATATATTTGTGTCTAAAGTTTCCTAAGAACCTCCCGAATCCTAAATACTCACAATCTTCATAAATAATTGCCTACTTTTATTGAACAAATCTCATCTTATGCATCCCTTCGAATCCATCCCTATAAAACTTTCTTAACCTCAAGGTATTTTAGGTTAAACCCCAAAGCATACATATGGAAAAACAATCTAGAAAAAAAATACAATAAATAACTTGACAAATTTCTCTTTATTTTTGAGTCGTTGAGAATTTTGAGCTTTTCTTCATAATATTTCTTTATCCTCATAGCTTTGTGTAACATCCATAAATTTCAAAAAAATTTAAAACTTTTTCAAGCATTCAAAAACCATTATTTACTACAAAATGTTTTCAAAATAGTTTCATATCAAAGTATCCTAGAAATCTAAATCGTAAAATGTGAGGAGGTGCACGATCAAGCCTTTTTCTTACCTCGATCCTCTGAAGTACCTGAAACCATAAACCAAACTGTAAGCTTGAAGCTTAGTGAGCTCCCCCAAAACACTCATACATCAATAAAACACATATAATAACAACATACTATGGCCCAATTAACCATCGGGTTGGAATGCCAACATAGTACAGGTCCAATCATCCTCGGGATGTTATACCCTTGGCCCACAACCATTGGGTTAGAATGCCCACATACAATGAGTCCAATCATCCTCGGGATGGAATACTCTCAGCCTACAACCCTCGGGTTGGAATTCCCACATAAAATGAGTCCAATTATCCTCGGGATGGAATACTCTCGGCCCACAACCATCATGTTGGAAGGCCCACATACAATAAGTCCAATCATCCCGAGGATGGAATACTCTCGGCCTACAACCATCGGGTTGGAATGCCAACATACAATGAGTCCAATCATCCTTGGGGTGGAATACTCTCGGCCCACAACCATCAGTTTGGAATGCCCACATACAACGCACATCTCAGAAATCACATAACAGTCTACAGATAGTGAAACCGATCTACAGATCACTAAGCGTAGCAACATCCTATCTACCAGGATACAAATCATAACCACATAGAAACGTCATATCTACAAGGACACCGATCTAACAGATCAAAACAGTAACCAAGTAGGATAACAATCTAAAGGGCCAGCCTTGGTGCCTTCGACCTTATCAATATAGTGAGGAAGACTCACCTCATAATGTCAAACTATACCGAAAAGATCAACTCCCAAAACACTGATCCAAAATCAAACACCTATAACCACCATATGACCAATTCCATCAAGACATAATTTACCAAAATACCCTCAGAAGTCAAACTTGGTCAATCGTGGTCAAAGTAAAAGTCAACAGTCAAGGTCAACAGTCCATGTTGACCCGACTCATCGAGTGCATCTACTGACTCGTTGAGTTCCTCAGAAACTCAAAAAATGTGAAACTCCTAGTCAACTCGCCGAGTTTCCAAGCAACTTGTCGAGTCTATATTATGTCTAGAAGATCGAGAAAATGTTGACCAACTTATCGAGTTATCTCTCTAACTCGCCGAGTTCACTCCAGATCCATAAAATAGGAAAACCCTCATCTAACTCGTCGATTTGGCTATGCAACTTGTCGTGTTCATAATTAGATAGTTTTACGCGAAACCAAGGCTTCAAACTGTAAATCTAGCTTCCTACGGTGCAGTTACCATGTAAAGTTGCCACCTTACGTGCATACAAGTTCTCATGAGATTAAAACACCTAAAACTAAGCTTAGGAAGAGGTTTAGGGCATGGATAAGGGCTAGGACTAGATAAAGTCGAGAACTTAATGTCCATGAGGTCCTAGAGGAGCCCTGATCAAAGACCATGTCCTCATGACAAGCTTAAACCCGAGAATGACCCCATATTGCACCAAAAATGACCATATACTTGCATAAGAGGAGATCTAAGAAATGGAAAGACAAGGTAAAGAATTTTTACGTCCAAATGCATGCCAAAATGAAGTAGATGTTGGATCTACCAGCTCCTTCTCGTTCCAAGCTTCTCAATCTTTAAGCCGATTCAAGAATGCACGAAACACACACACACACACACACACTTTAGCCTCACACACACTCAAAATAGAAGGTTAGATTGATTAGGGTTTCTCTCTGGACGTGAGGGTGGTAAGGGTGGATGGGGGGAAGGACTTAAGGTCCTTTAAGTAGGGTGACAACCCTAAAAATTAGGGTTTTCATGCACAACCTCAAGTCGTCGAGTTTGGGTCCTCCAACTCGTCGAGTAGGCTTCATAATACACACGACCAGATCAATTTCTCCCACTTGAACTAGACTTCGTCCTCGAAGTTTGCTGCAGTGAACAACTCCAGATAATGCTCCCGTGTCACGGCCACTGTCTCCCAACTCAACTTGGATCCTCTCTGATGCTCCTATTGTACCTTTACCAAAGGTAATTCCTTTTTCCTTAGAACCTCTAATTTCCTCTCCAGAATGGCGACCAGTCTCTCCACGTAATTCAGGCGCTCATTGACCTGAATATCATCTAATTACATGATTGCATCCTCATCTAATATGAAATTCCGTAATTACGAGACATTGAAAGTGATGTGAATCTCACTGAGCTACTCTGGAAGATTCAGTGCATATGCTACCTTGTCAACCCTAGCAATAACCTGAAAGGGTCTAATGTATCAGGGACCAACCTTTCCCCTTTTCCTGAAGTGGATCACACCCTTCCAGGGTGACACCTTCATAAATACCATATCGCTGACCTGGAACTGCAAATCAAATCGGTCTCGGTCGACATAACTTTTCTGTCAATTCTGAGCAGTCTACAACAGTTGCCTTATCTGCTGAATCTTCTCGGTAGTCTGTAGAATTACCTCAGTCCGACTCATCAATATGACCAACCTCGCCCCAACTGACTGGGGTATGGCATCTTCACCTATACAACAGCTCGAAAGGTGGAGCACCAATGATGGAATGATAGTTGTTGTTGTTGGCAAAATCTGCAATGGGTATAACGGAATCCAAGCTGCCACCAAAGTCAATGACGCAAACCCTCAACATATCCTCGAGGGTCTGTATGGTCCACTCATTTTGGTCATCTATCTGCGGATGATAAGCTGTACTGAAATGCAAATCCCGTGCACAACTATAGAGACCGGAACTCCATGATGAGCAACAGTCTAGCGGATATACACGTCGGCAACCTTCTCGGCTGATGAGCTCTCTCGAATTGGCAGAAAATGGGCACTCTAGGTCAATCGATCCACGATGACCTAAATAGCGTCGAAACCCCTTTTCGTCCTCGACAGCTTGGTGATAAAGTCCATCGTGATCTGCTCCCATTTCCACATGGGAATATCTATAGGCTGAACCTTTCCATGTGGCCTCTAATGCTCGACCTCAACCATCTTGCAAGACAAGCACCTCTCAACGTACCAAGCGATATATGACTTCATGCACAACCATGAGTAGCTCAAACTCAGATCCTAGTACATCTTGGTGGCCCCCGGGTGAATAGAGAAGTGAGACTTATGAGCCTCCTCCAATACAATCTGTCTAACTCCACCAGACATCAGAACCCATACCCAACCACAACGGGTCAACAATCCCGGCTATCCTGTACAAATCAGATGATCTCTCCTATAATCCTATCAAGTTTCTAATTCTCCTGCCATACAACCTCTCCTTGATCCTCTCTGATCAATCCTACTAGTGGAGAATCCACTAATATCCTCATACATTCCGCTAGGACAGAATATCCAACCGATTGGTGCCTCAGGGAGTCCGCAACCACATTTGCTTTACCCGGATGGTAAAGGATCTTGCAGTCGTAGTCCTTGACTACGCCCAGCCACCTGCGTTGCCTCACGTTCAGGTTCGACTGATCCATGATGTGTCTCAAACTCTTGTGGTCCCTGTATATGGTATAGCATACCCCATAGAGGTAATGTCTCCAAATCATGAGAGCAAATACCACCGTTTCCAGCTCCAGATTGTGTGTGGGATATCTCGTCTCATGCGTCTTCAGCTGCCGTGAAGCGTAGGCTATCACCCTTCCTCTCTGCATAAGCACTGCTCCAAATCCGGTGATCGATGCATCATAGAACACCACGAAATCCTCAACTCCCTCCCAGAGTGTCAAAACTAGAGCCTCACACAGTCGCTGTTGTGATGTCTCAAATGTAGTCTGCTGCTCAGGGCCCCACCGGAAATCCACCCCCTCAGATGAGTGAGGGGTTCTAATATCTTTGAGAAATCTTGTATGAATCTCTGGTAGTACCTTGCCAATCCCAAGAAGCTCTTGATGTTCGAGGGAAATTTCAGAACCTCCGACTGCATAACCGCCTCGATCTAGGTCGGATCGACCAAAATCCCTCATGGTTAACGAGATATCCAAGGAACTGAACCTATCGTAACCAAAACTCACACTTCGGGAACTTGGCATATAGCCATTCTTGTCTCTAAACTCCCAGTAACTCATGGAGATGCTCCTCATGCTACTCTATGGTCTTGGAATACACCAATATGTCACCTCTAAACACAATGACCGAGAAATCGAGCATCGGTCTGCATACCTGATTCATCAGGTCCATAAATACTGTCGGTGCATTGGTTAGCCCAAATGGCATCACCACGAACTTGTAATGTCCGTAATGAGTCAAGAACGTGGTCCTCTCCATGTCTTCCTCTCTCACTCTGACCTGATGAGACCCATATCTCAAGTCTATCTTAGAAAACCAAGATGCCCCCTGTAACTGATTGAAGTGATCATCTATCCTTGGGAGTGGATAACGTTCCTTCACCATCAACTTGTACAACTCCCGGTGGTCAATGCACATCCGGTGTGAAACATCCTTCTTCCTGAAGAATAAAATCAGTGCTCCCCATGGAGAACTGCTTGGATGAATGAACTACTTTCCTAGCAGTTCCTGCAGCTGAGTTGACAGCTCCTGCATCTCTGGTGGTGCCAATCGGTACGAAGACAAGGCAATAGGGGCCGCACCTGGCATAAGGTTGATCCTGAACTCAACCAGTCTCTCTGGAGGCACTCCGGGCAACTCCTCTCGAAACAAATCAGCAAAATCTCTAACAACTGGAACCTCAGAAATCAGGACCTGATCCCTGATCTGCATATCCACCACATACGCCAATTAACTCATACACCCATGCTGAATATACTACTGAGCCCTGGCAGCTGAGAAAAATCCTGAACCCAAACGAGTGTCGTCACCATACATAATTAGTTTTCCCTTACTTGGGGTTCGAACTACCACACGTTGACCCTCATAGTCGAATATGGCATCGAAGCGACTCAGCCAGTCCATACCCACTATCACACAAATGTCTCCCATGGGAATCAGAATAAAATCAATCGGAAAGGGGACCCCGAATATCTCTAGATCACAACCCTGATAAACTGATGAATCGTAAACCCCGTGTTCGTTGGCGATGGAGAATTACAACGGACACACTAGCTCTCCTAAAGGAAATCTGAACCCTCTACTAAACGATCGAGAAACTAATGACTGACTCACCCCCAAGTCAAACAATACAAGAGCAGGCAAAGAGTTCATTAAAACCGTACCTATCATAGGTAGAACACATATAAGCATAAATAAATATAATCAACAAGGTAAGGAATAGAAACATACCAGCTACCACATCCAGTGTTGTCTTGGCCTCCTCGACCATAAGACGTAATGCACATCCTCGAGCCCTTGGAGGCTCTACCTGACCCTGACTCCCGTCATTGATCCATAAGGTTGCATGCTTAGATAACTAGTCTTCTGAGCCTGCTCAGAAGAAAACTACAGGAAAAACAACACCCTCTTAGTGAACATCCGGGTGATCTCCGTCATCGACTCCGTACCCTGTCTCAGATCCAAAAACTCCTGAGCCAATCTCTCACGCTCCACCCTGGGAATGTAGTTGGTATAGAACATCTCCCTAAACTGATCTCATGTCACAATAACTCCCTGGTCATTATAATACGACTCAGTAACCAATCTCCACGAAATTCATCGCTCTGGAACTCAGCAGGCCCAGAGTACACCTGACCTTCTGGTTAGCAGGGCAGGAACATGTGAATAAACATTCCTCCACATCAGAAAGCTACCTCATGGTTACAATATCATCTTGTGCTCTATTAAAAGTCAAGGGCTTCGTGTTATCGAAGTTCCGATATTGAAAGACTCGTCTTGGACCAACACCCGCAGCCGCCATAACTGCAGAGGCTGCAGCAGCAGCAGTCTCAGCAATGATTGCGCATCTGTCATCAAAGTACTCCATCATCGCGGTCTTGATAAACCCAAACATCTCTAGTATCTACCCTCGGACAATCTCAACTACCTCCTCCCGGATGATCTCCCTGACACGATCCTTTGTCAACGTTGGCCTATCCTGGCTGTTAGCTCCCGATCCTGTCCTGGATCCGGTCTCAAATCACCTCATAGTCACCATACTGAAAAATATATCAGGAAGATATCAAATAACCCACATAAACCATGATGGGGGACCAACTCCCAACCAAACCCTAGGGGTTGTGAATTCCTTGCTATGCGTATGGGTCTTGTGGTTTAAGTAGTATTGGCCCATACTATCTTCCACACCTACCCATATTTGACTCAAGTATCATCACAATGCCCCAACAATATACACAAGCATAGGCGAACGCTCAGTCCTCGCTCCTAGAGGAAGGCTAAATATCTCACAACTAGTCGACTGACCCCGTACAAATCATCCATGAAACTTCCACTAACCCTACAGCACTATTGTTTGCTAGCCATACATAACGCTGGACCTTATATACTTTCGAATACTCAGTCCTAGTATAAGTCCACAACCAAACAAGGAACAAGAAATAAAGCTAAACCCAATATTCATAGACTATAGAATCTAAGTTATGTACATCTATGATACATACACTAAGCAACTATAGTAATTATGTGAATTTCATAAAAGAAGAACCCTAGGCTATCAGGTACCAGATAAGCATGCAATTCTAACATGCAACACCTGAAGATCCCTAGCCAACCACTAGCATATTGTTCTAACATATCACAATATCAATAACAATATGGTATTTTGGGGTCTACTTACTGGCTCCGGCTGATCGTACACTTCGCATCCTCATTTTCTATTTTGAAAACCATTTTGAAAATCTTTTCCTTAGTTTGTGATTGGATTCACTCGAATGTTCCTCCAATTCACTCAAACCAAGGCTCTGATACCAACTTCTAACATCCATAAATTTCATAAATATTTAAAACTTTTTCAAGCATTCAAAAACCATTACTTTTTACTAAATGTTTTCAATATAGTTTCATATCAGAGTATCCCAGAAATCCAAACCATAAAATGTGAGGAGGTGTACGATGAAGTCTTCGCCTTGTCGCGGTCCTCTGAAGTACCTAAGACCATAAACACAACTATAAGCCCGAAGCTTAGTGAGTTCCCCCAAAATACTCATACAACAATCATACACATATAATAACAGCATACTATGGTCCAATCAACCATCGAGTTGGAATGCCAACATACTATGGGTCCAATCATCCCCATGATGGTATACCCTTGGACAACAACCATCGGGATGGAATGCCCACATAAAATGAGTCCAATTATCCTCAGGATGGAATACCCTCGGCCCACAACCATCGGGTTGGAATGCACACATACAATGAATCCAATCACCCTCGGGATGTTATACCCTTGGCCCACAACCATGGGGTTGGAATACCCACATACAATGAGTCCAATCATCCTCGGGATGGAATACTCTCGACCCACAACCATCAAGTTGGAATGCCCACGTACAATGAGTCCAATCACCCTCGGGATGGAATACTCTCGGCCCACAACCATCGTGTTGGAAGGCCCACATACAATGAGTCCAATCATCCTAGGGATGGAATATTCTCGGCCTACAACCATCGCGATGGAATGCCAACATACAATGAGTCCAATAATCCTTGGGATGGACTACTCTCAACCCATAACCATCGGGTTGGAATGCCCACGAACAATGCATATCCCAGATAATCACATAACAGTCTACAGACAGTCAAACTGATTTATAGATCACTAAGCATAACAACATCCTATCTACCAGGATATAGATCATAACCACATAGAAACTTCCTATCTACAAGGAAACCGATGTAATAGATCAAAACAGTAATCAAGTAGGATAAGAATCCAAAGGGCCGGCCTTGGTGCCTTCGACCTTGTCATTATATTTAGGAAGACTCACCTCACAATGTCGAACTATATTGAAAAGATGAACTCTCGAAACACTACTCCGAACTCAAACACCTATAACCACCACAGGACCAATTCCATGAAGAGCCAATTTACTAAAATACCCTTAAAAGTCAAACTTGGTCAACCCTGGTCAAAGTCAAAGTCAACTGTCAAGGTCAACATTCCATGTTGACCCAACTTGTCGAGTGCAGCTGCTGACTCGTCAAGTTCCTCAGAAACTCAGAAAATGCAAAACCCCAAGTCAACTCGCCGAGTTACCAAGCAACTCTTCGAGTCTATGTTGTGTCCATAAGATTGGGAAAACCTTGACCAACTCGTCGAGTTATCTCTCCAACTCGTCGAGTTCACTCAGAATCCATAAAACAAGAAAACCCTCATCAAACTTGTCGAGTTCCTTCAGCCCTTTTCTCATTCAGATGCTTTTAAACGAAACCAAGGGTCTAAATTGTAGATCAAGCTTCCTAGGTTGTAGTTACCACATAAAGTTGAGAACATTACGTGCATGCAAGGTCTCACGAGGCTAAAACACCCAAAACTAAGCTTAGGAAGAGTTTTAGGGCATGGATAAGGGCTAGGACTAGATAAAGTCAAGAAATTTATGTCCATGAGGGCCTAGAGGAGTCTAGATCTGAGACCATGTCCTCATGACAAGCTCAAGCCCGAGAATGACCCCATATTGCACCAAAAATGACCATATACTTGCATCAGAGGAGATATAAGAAATGGAAAGCCGAGGTGAAGACTTTTTGCCTCTAAATGGATGTCAAAACCTAGTAGATGTTCGATCTACAAACTCGTTCTAACCTTCTCTGTGACAACCCAAGTTTCCCCGTTACATTTCCCCGTTACCGTTAACGGAATATTCCACTGTATAAAAGTTCTGTTAATTAGAGGGCGTCAATTTAATAAACATTCCATTTGGTTACCTTTAACATGCCGTTAAGTCGTGATAAAAGGAAATAATAACACGAGACACACATTTCCATTTATTTGGAAAATGTTAAGTTTTATTATTACGGCCACTAAATTGGGAGCGACCAAAAGCCCCGTTTAACGGCAGTATTGGGTATAATTCCACTGAGCCCCGACCCGGAACCCTATATAAGGGTGAGTGGAGCCCACTAAATGTCACATTATATAGACACTTGTACGGCGTCGGGTACTCTAGTGTCGGTTAGTATGGTTACGAGTATCCCGGGGTACCTTATAATTCTTTGGCCTTAAGGTAACGGTATTTCGCCAGCTATTTTACACTGTATGCTGGTAATTCATTTTCAGAGTCACACTGTTTTGACCTTACAAGACGTATCTTTCATTTGATACTGTCTGGGGTCTGTCTCCTCTGTTTTGACCCTACAAGACCTATCCTTCATCTGATGCTGTCTGGGGTCTATATCCACTGTATTCACAGAATTCACTGTATTCACTGTTTTAGACCTCGCCAGACGTATCTTTCATTTGATATTGTCTGTGGTTTGTATTCATTGTATTGGACCTTACTAGTTGTACCTTGCATTTGGTACCTTCTGGGGTCTGTGTCTTCACTTGTTAGACTGAACCAGGCGTGTCGTTCGTTTGATACTTTCCTGGAGTCTATGGTTCCTTGCCTTAGTCAGCAGTCCACACTGCTGAGGCATATGATATTCCCTGATGTCGTTTTTTTTCCTCAATAATCAAATTCAGTATTTTGATAATGATAGCAACTTAGGGAAAACTACTTTTTACCACACAATCACTGCCAGTCTTGGTAGAAGGCTGCTTTATTTAAAGAAAATATAGGACTTTCTGGAAAGGACTCTAATACACTGATATCTCTTAAACTATTACTTTATTAAGTTATTTGAATGAAATGTCACTAAATGCTTATGAACTCACCATCATTTGTAAAAATGCTGATACTCGCTTTTCAAATAACTTGTATTCTCAGGTTAGCATTAGATAGGTACATCCCCGAAGCTGTTGATGAAGATAGCTTAGTACCATGCTGTATTTATTCTATTACTTGTATTACTTTGATACCTTGTAAAGTAACCATGTAAAATTATTCTATTAATGCAATGTTTTTTTGTACTTTGATTACTATAATGCATGTGTTGTGATACTTGATATGACGTCAACCACCCCAGAACGTTTCCGCCGTTCCGGTTTTGGGGTGTGACAGATTGGTATTAGAGCATTGTTTATAGTGAGCTAAGTATATCAATTCATAAAAGATATACAACCTATAAACACAATGGGATAAAACAATCTGACCAAGAATTATACTTTAAAATACAACCATATTTTACCAAAGTATAATAACATCCAGAATCTAAACACTCGAACAAAAGTATCACAAGAAGAACAACAATAAAAGTCTTCGGATGTTGAGCACTACAGTCAAACCTGGGCAGTTATGTAATCATAAGCTGGGATAAATGTAACTTGATCAACTACATTTATCCGAGATGCGATGAACGAGTGCTCGGGGGTGATAGTGGTGTGTAGCAGGTCTGAAACTTACCAACTAGGACTGCAAGAGCCAAACATAAAGTTAAAATACTATAGGAGTATTTTAGAACGCTAAAAGATCTACACAAATCCCAGAATCATAACCAGAAGATAAGACTCAAACAAGAATTGAAATACCATCTGGGTATTTTGGAATCCATAAGCAACCGTGCGTGAATAACTAAAAAGATCCCTATTGATATACCTACAACTACATAGGGTGTACTCCCAAGGTTATATATAATAAGGATCCCATGGGCTAAGAATGTGTGGTTTCGCTCTATCTCCTTTTCCTCGTTGGGATGTGGTTCTAGAGTAGTATCACATATTTGAAGGCCTATCGGATCTAAGCTATATATGATTTGTATATCCTGTGTAATCGTAGCAGGACTCGATATGGATCATACAGTGAAATGTTAATAATCTCTTAGGATTCTTTAGACATTTCCATTCTCGCACGAACCCTGTAGAAAACCCTACCCACTTCAGTGCTTGACAGAAGAGTTGAATCCGACCCCGAGGAGGTTCATTGAGAAGATTTCCTGTTCGGAAATAAATGAACTGGGTCGAGACTATTGAATTCACCAGGTGTCTATATTCTTTTAGGGACATTCGGTGAGGAATTCGCCTAAACATCGGAGATTCCCAGTCATCCATCATGAAGTGATGACACCCACAGTTGGAATCAGAAGGAAGGCGGAGTAGAAATTCAATATGTCCATACAAGAAGAGAACCCTAGGAAACTACCCGAAGGAAGCCAATGCCGATTCCATTCAAAGATACGACGCAGACCGAGGGAGCTAGTACATGGAACCCATGAATTTTCTTTTCCTCGTATTCGTCACGATAATTCACCCTTAAAATAATACAATTTAGTGAGTTAGTGGTTACACTACTCACGCTATGTGTTAGGTAAATCGTCGTTTCCCGTTGCCAGATACACGATTAGGGCAGATCCCCGCATCTCTATTGATAGAAATTTAGTCATCTGCCCTTGTGAGCCTCTCTTTCCACAGTCTCGTTCCGAACTGTTCTCAAATCTCTCTAGGCCGGAGAGTGAAACCTTCTCCAGTATAAAGGTAACTTAGTAGGAACGACTCGCATCTTATGGCCTTTTTCTGATATTCATACACCCACTTCGATTACCAGGACTACATCATAGGGATGTAGGTCGACACTCAGCCGACTAGTACCCAGGGCACGGGAAAAATTTATGCCTAATACGTTCAGGACAGAAATGTCCAGGGTTAGCCATCGTCTCTCATTACTTTGCATTCCTTTCCGTGTAGGAAAACCATGCCACCGAAGAAGCGTAACCAATCCACAAGCAAGAAACCTGCTCTCTTATTCGATGAAGCTACGCTCCAAGCTACAGTCTCAGCAGCCGTAGCAGCTGTCATGGCTCACCTGAATGCTAACACCGCCAATGTTAGCAAGGGCCCTGTCGGGATTTCTAATCCTGGCGATAGACAGCAGCAGCCAACACTTCCACACTTAGCCACCCAAGAACCTCCACTGAACCCACTAAAGAGGAAACTCAAGATAGAGGAGGGAAGTACCTCGGCTCAAGGACCGTCCGAAGGGCAACGAGCCGAGGCAGTCTATACCCCTGTCAATCCTTCCCTCCCGACCTCAAGAAGACCATACCTAGGAGACCTTCCCCACTGCAGCAAGTACAGCTACCATCATCATGGTGCCTGCCGGGAACTCTTAAGTGCTAGGTGCAACATGAAGGGGCATACTGCTCGCGTCTGCAGAACCCCGGTTGAGTTCATCACATCAACCACCAATGTGGCGACCTGTACAGCTTGCCACCTGTGTGGTAAAATAGGACACTTCAAGAAGGACTGCCCAACCGAAGAGAAAGACAAAGACACAGAAGGATCCTTACAATACTGCTTAGGGAGAAGCGGCAAGGAACTCGTTAGATTTTGGTACGTCTCTCGATCTCGGATAACTAAACTAAGAACAATAAAAGACTAATTCAAATGTAAATGTTTTTCCCAGTAAGGCGAAAGTCGCAGCACTGTTATAAAATTAAAATTCATTAGGTAAAACTATAATGGCTAAACATATACGTTACGACCGTGTATATTTAAGATGGATAGACCTAGAGTGAGCGAATGCCGCCTCATTTCCTGTTCCTCGTTTGGTTGTGGATTTAGGGCGGGGTCGCTCAGTCAACAGTCCTCCCCACCTTAAATATACATGACTAGTATATGTGAGGCGATTATAGAAATGCCTCGTGAGAATCCGTTCATGAAAAGATACTCTATTCGGAAACACTTAGAACTCTCTATAGTTCCACGTCGACTCTATCGGTGCAAGTATCCGCGGTAGTGATACATAGGACGAAACCCGAGACGCCTAGAACTTGTGTGCCTGTTCGGCACATGACTCTATCGATCTTCACTTTATATCATGTCGAAGTGTGCCAACTTCGACGACTCTATTGATCATGGTTTGACTTCGTGCAACCATGTGTTATTCTTGGTGCTGTGTAAAAAGAACTTTCTTCATAGCCATGTCAGCGAATAATGGTTCTTCCGAACCTAAACCTAACACAAATAATCAAACTTAATGTGATTCACCAATCGTCTTTCTTATCTCAAGCCTTCCAAAGTACCCAAGGGAGGGTACCGCACACTGTTGACCGACCCCTCGTAGTTAGATAAACACCGAAGCGAAAAGCACTGCAGATACTCTAAGAAGACGACCACCATCCGAAGCATACTCCGTAGAATCCCCCGGGAGACCCTATACCCACTAGATTTGACTTAGACCGAGAAAACTCGGAACCTTCAGAGGAGTATTTGCAGTAGATGCTCGCACTACTCAGGCACCTCGTCCGCCCAGTTATAGACGAGTGGTGCTTATCATCCTCCACCCTCTTGCAAGGAGGAAAATCGTCGTCGCCCGGTAGACGATGAATTACACTTTCTGAAGTGAACACTAGGATACCGAGAACCACAGGATAACCTTCGCGGCCAAGAATCCTCGATCAAGAGCAAAAGTAGTTGCGTTAAGCCTCATGACCCAGATCCCGAAGAGGATATAGACTTGACACCGACATTGGTGTTAGTCGAGGGGTTATGCAGGAACATGCCCTTTCCACACTAGAATAAACCACAGTCTTAGAGATTCATTGGACTATTAGGTGTTCCACGAATACCATCTCACGCAGAGATAGTAGAACCACCTCCCGAGATAGTCCAACACTCGTCTGGTGAAACCTTATATTCCCGACCTCCAGGGTTTCCGCATCTCAAGCTTCGTTAGTGCAGATTCCTTTTGCACAAGCTTGAGATAGACACTCTACAGCAAACCGATAACCATAGTCACGCAACCCACTCGACGATCTAGAAAGTCTCTATCAACCAGTTGGTAGGAAACACAAAACCAAAGACCCCCCGAGATTTTTAAGAACCAACCTGAAGGACTACACTACCAGTACGAGAGAGAACGTTAGGAACTTTGGAATGGCGATCACGCCAGTGATGATCTTGCCATAGAAGTACACTATGTTCTAAGTACTGAAAAGCTCTACCCTTCTGAGAGCATAGGACCATCCGAAAATCCTCATGGAGACATGGTCCAACCCTTTTCAGGCCGCTACTACCATGGGATATGCCACAAGATTCACACCCGATCGATCCACTTCTTAGACTTGATACGTGATTTCCCGACAACACTTTTCGTACCTCACCCATCTTGATAGAAACCATTGAGGACCGTGACTTCATAGATACACCAGTCGGAACCCGCCAGCTACACGAGACGAAATTTGCATCCCGTACTTGAAGGTCTGTTGGAATGGCAAACACAGATTAGAGTTCACTTGGGAATGCGAAGACAACCGTATTGGAAGTACTCCCTTACCCCTTCTTGGCCATTCATACCTACTCCCTTGCCTAGACCTGAATTTCGGGACGAAATTCCCTCTAACGGGGGGATGATGTGACAACCCAAGTTTCCCCGTTACATTTCCCCGTTACCGTTAATGGAATATTCCACTGTATAAAAGTTCCGTTAATTAGAGGGCGTCAATTTAATAAACATTCCATTTGGTTACGTTTAACATGTCGTTAAGTCGTGATAAAAGTAAATAATAACACGGGACACACATTTCCATTTATTTGGAAAATGTTAAATTTTATTATTACGACCACTAAATCGGGTGCGACCAAAAGCCCCGTTTAACGGCAGTATTGGGTAGAATTTCACTGAGCCCTGACCCGGAACCCTATATAAGGGTGAGTGGAGCCCATTGGAGACTTTTTACACTCTCTCTCTATACTCTCTCTCTAGACTCGTTTTCGCCCCGAATCCACAACCAAACGCTTCCAAATTGTAAGTACGCTTACCCTAGCTTATTCTAAACATATTGATTGGTGTTTATAGCCCAAAATTCGGACTTAGAAGCAATGGAAAAGGAGTTTACGGCCTAAGCTCCTCCTTAGGCCGTAAACACCTAAATTGAGGCCAAAATGACCCAAACTTGTCCCTAATGGCTAGGAAATAAATTGAGGTATTAGCCTAGGAGTGTTTAATCATTAAAACTCATGGAATTAGGGGGTAAAAGAGAGTTTATGGCCTAAGCACAAGCTTAGGCCGTAAACCCCTCAAAACCTTGTTAAAATGCCTCCAAAACACTCCCAAACCACACTAGGGCTTAACACATAAATTAAGGGCTTATTCCTTTGGGTTTTGATCACTTAAACACATCAAAATGAAGGATAAAAATGAGTTTACGGCCCAGGTCTATACCAAGGACGTAAACTCCCCAAAACATGCCCAAAAAGTAGTTTTTGCCCCCCAAATGACCCTAGACTATTTCTATAAAATGCTAGGAAGAATTTAAGGACTTAATCACATGAAATGGAGGGGTAAAAAGGAGTTCATGGCCCAAGCAAGATTCTAGGCCGTAAACTCCCCAAAACACATCCAAATGTTAGATTTAAACCCCCAATATAGCATCACACTTCATTAGAAATTGCTAGAAAGGTATTAGAGGCTTGAAACTTCACAAAACACTAAGGTTGAGAGTTTACGGCCGTAAACTCCCTTAGGAGTGTCCCTAGGCCGTAAACTCGAAGTTAGTGCCCTTAGAAGCCTCAAACCCACTCATGCCTTTTGGGAAAAGTGCTTAGAATAATTCCATGATGCAAGTAGAAGCCTTAAACACCCTAGAATCCATCACCATGAGTTTACAGCCGTAAACTCATGGTGAGATGTCCCTGGGCCATAAACTAGTTGATAAGGGTTTATTCTTGGAAGGTAAACTCCATTCCTTAGACATACACACCCTTAAACGCTACCCGGGACACCCAAACACTTAGCCAAAGTGTTTTCCGCTCCTGTGAGCGCGTATATGTGTTTAATTAGTATTATATATGCTAATTGTATGTGAACATATGTTACCATATGTTAAATAGGTCATTGTGTGTGATCGAGTCCTTGCGTGACACCGAACACCCAAACAACACTTTCGTCGGACCTACTTACACCAGGTGAGTTCATACCCCTGAATGAACCTTTTAAATGTTTTTACATGTTTTATAGGGGGGGAATACAAGTTAAACATGCCAGTTATCATATCAATCACATGTGATTGATAACCTGCATGCACAAGATTTTACCACTGTACACTATTTTACCGAGTAGGACACTATAAATGGCTTTCAAAAAAGGGTTTTTCACTTGTTCAAGTTCTTACTTTTATTGCTTATCAAAGATCCATTTTCAAACTGATTTATAAAAGATTCCCAAAGATTTCTAAAGGCTTTCACACTTATTTTATCAAAGGATACAAATGCGATTTTCCTGAATAATAAGGTTTTCCAAGGTTTTCATGAATGCTTTCGCTTGTTAGTTACTGCTGCTTCACTTTTATTTATTTTAAATTCCTACTCGATAATGCTTTCACTTCGAGAAACGCTTATACCGGATTTTGTCTCTATATCGCTTATACTTGTATCCTCTTATACTTGATAGACGTTCTTACTTCACTTATTGTCGTCTCTGCTTCGTAATACACTTATACTTGGTACACTTATACTTCACGATTCGATTATCCCACCCTGTACGCTTATACTTCACGTCTCGGATGATCCACTGTACGCTTATACTTCACGTCTCAGATGATCCACTGTACGCTTATACTTCACGACTCAGATATTTCACTGTACGCTTATACTTCACGATTCGGATATTTCACTGTACACTTATACTTCACTGTATGATTCCACTTAATACACACTCAAGCGTAGTTAGATGTATGTTTATGCTTGTATATATGTATATAAATAATGATTTAAGGACTTAGGAAGGCTTGTCCGCCCTATTTCCTTTTCTTCGTTGAGATGTGGTCTGGTGGGATCGGATGTCCATCTGAAAGTCGTTCGATTCATTAGTATTATATATTATGTACACGAACATAGACATACGAGTTTTCTTCAGTCAATTCAGTTAAGAGTCTCTACCTCTAGGTCAGCACTTACATTAGAAACCCACTACCCACTGTTTGGAAGTCATTACCCACTATTTGGGATGCATCTTTGGGACACGGCCTTCTCCGTCGTCTAGTTGGTAACCAGAGTCTCATGTAGGGAGAACGGACATTGTGTGTATAGATATATACGGGATTGACACCCCCGCACCCTGACTGCTAGCTACAGTCCACGACTCACCAAGCCAAGGGGTGACAAATGTCACATTATATAGACGCTTGTAGGGCATCGGGTACTCTAGTGTCGGTTAGTATGGTTACGAGTATCCCGGGGTACCTTATAATTCTTTGGCCTTAAGGTAACGGTATTTCGCCAGCTATTTTACACTGTATGTTGGTAATTCATTTTCAGAGTCACACTGTTTTGACCTTACAAGACGTATCTTTCATTTGATACTGTCTGGGGTCTGTCTCCTCTGTTTTGACCCTACAAGACCTATCCTTCATCTGATGTTGTCTGGGGTCTATATCCACTGTATTCACAGAATTCAATGTATTCACTGTGTTCGCTGTTTTAGACCTCGCCAGACGTATCTTTTATTTGATATTGTCTGTGGTCCGTATTCATTGTATTGGACCTTACTAGTTGTACCTTGCATTTGGTACCTTCTGGGGTCTGTGTCTTCACTTGTTAGACTGAACCAGGCGTGTCGTTCGTTTGATACTTTCCTGGAGTCTATGGTTCCTTGCCTTAGTCAGCAGTCCTCACTGCTGAGGCATATGATATTCCCTGATGTCGTTTGCTTTCCTCAATAATCAAATACAGTATTTTGATAATGATAGCAACTTAGGGAAAACTACTTTTTACCACACAATCACTGCCAGTCTTGGTAGAAGGCTGCTTTATTTAAAGAAAATATACGATTTTCTGGAAAGGACTCTAATACACTGAAATCTCTTAAACTATTACTTTATTAAGTTATTTGAATGAAATGTCACTAAATGCTTATGAACTCACCAGCATTTGTAAAAATGCCGATACTCGCTTTTCAAATAACTTGTATTCTCAGGTTAGCATTAGACAGGTACATCCCCGGAGCTGTTGATGAAGATAGCTTAGTACCATGATATATTTATTCTATTACTTGTATTACTTTGATACCTTGTAAAGTAACCATGTAAAATTATTCGATTAATGCAATGTTTTGTTGTACTTTGATTACTATAATGCATGTGTTGTGATACTTGACATGACGTCAACCACCCCAGAACATTTCCGCCGTTCCGGTTTTGGGGTGTGACATTCTCAATCTTCAAGTCACTTCAAGAATGCACCAAAAACACACACTTTAGCCTCACACACACTCAAATTAGGAGGTTAGCTCAATTAGGGTTTCTCTCTGGCTGTGAATCTGGTAAGGGTGGCTGGGGGGATGGACTTAAGGTCCTTTAAATAGGATGCAAAACCAAAAATTAGGGTTTTCATGCAAAGCCTTAACTCGTCGAGTAGGCATCATAATCCATGAGACCAGATCATATTCTACACGATGAGTTGGGGCAGCCAACTCATCGAATAGGTTCAAAAATATGAATTTAAAAGATTTAAATTCATACCTGGGAGTCAGGATGTTACAATTCTCCCCTTCTTTAACTAGACTTCGTCCTTGAAGTCTGTTGCAGTGAACAACTCCGGATAATGCTCCCGAATCTCGGCCTCGGGCTCCCAAGTCCACTCGGATCCTCTCCGATGCACCCATAATACATTTACCAAAGGTACCTCCTTGTTCCGTAGAACCTTCACTTTCCTCTCGAGAACGGCCACCGGCCTCTCCACGTAACTCAGGCGCTCATCGACCTGAATATCATCTAATGAAACGACTCCCTCCTCATCTAATATGCTCTTCCTTGACAACGTCACCAAAAACATGATATGGGATATATATATATATATATATATATATATATATATATATATATATATATATATATATTAATAGCTCAAGTTTTAAATTTATAGAACTTATTTTATCGCAACCGAAGTAACACACACACTAGGAAGTGAACCTAATCGTGTAACAGTATACCTATGGTAACAGCAGGTGTCGAACATAAAGGGAACTGTGGTGAATTAATTTATAGTTTTTAGTTATACGTTACACTAAACACACGAAAGCAATATAGAAGGGTTTTAGTGAATTAATTCTCAAACAAACGACTAAAAAAACAAATCTTGATAAATTGGCTGAAGAGAAATCTCTTTAGGTAGTTTGGTTTAGACGAATTACAAATTAAAATCATAGATAATTGCACACACAAATTTATTTATTCTTGTTCATCGATTCCTAAAATGACAAGCTCTAGTTCTAGATAACCTATCCTTTGATTTTAACATAACTATTATTCCATTGATCAAGTGAGCAAAAAATCATGAAAATTAGTATTTAGTTCATATTAAGCAAGATTTGATCATTATTAATCCTACTGGTCATAGGAATTAAATCATACGTAGATTGGTCGTCTACTCATGGATACACATTAATGTTCATCATTTTAATTCAAAACCCTAGGTTTTAGTCAATACTCTAGTGGACAACTATGATTCGAATTAAGATAGTCAGATGGTCATCTAAACTCTATTAGTTCAACAATAAGGAACAAAGTAACAATCTCTAACACATATGGATATTGCAATAAAACTTGAAAAAATAAATTAAAGATGTATAAACAATCCAAATAGCAATTAATCCACAAAATCAAGGATTCATCTAATCATAAACACAAAGTAAATGCATATAGAATCACATTGGAATGTAATCTTGGTCAAAACAATGAAGTAAATGATTTCTGGCTTGAATGAACTTTCCAATCCTTTAGATCTTCACGTGTTTCAGGTTAATGGCATTCCAGCCACCTTCTAGACCCTCAAAATGGCTTCTTGTGGGTTTATAGTCGCAGGAATAGATCTAGGGTTGAAGGTTTATCATTAGGACTAACTTTTGGCTCTATTTATAGGGTTGAGCTTCAGCAGGTCATGGTTGGACAAAACCACGTCGTGGTCATCATAGAAATGTCGTATTCTTAAAGTCAGCTTCAAGAATCACAATGTTTCCATTCACCACGTCATAGTGGTGATCACCATGTCGTGGTTGTTAGGAATCAGAATTTTCTCAAAACAAGAACGTCTTCCTAAGTTTTATCTATTTTTCAGAACATTTTGAACCACATCAATCGGAGTTATGAGTCTTCTTTTTTTTCTTCTCTTTTGCTTTATCTCATGTTTTCCTGCTACCAGCTCCTCGTATGCTTCTTTTTTGTCCCGAGCATGTCTTCGCTGCTAAAAACATATTTTAAACATAACAAGTACCTTTTGTTTTAGAATGAACATGAAATGTAGCATAAAATATAATGATAATGTATGAAATATATAACTAAATAAGCACACATTATATTTATATCAGTTAAAGGTTAAATGATTTAAATAAGTTTGTGTTTCTTTTATTTTAATTTAAAAGTTATATTAAATAATATGTATCCAGATATATATTGAAGACAAAACTCATTTCTAACATAAAAGGGTTTATATGTTATAAAAGTTCAAAAGTAAACTTTATATAATATAAAGGAAAGTTTGTTGGACCCATTAAGAGTATGAGACATTCTTGCCTTCCTTTCTCTTACCCTTGACCAAAACCATCACCATGGTGGTCCAATGTGACTTGTTTTCCTCCTTATTCCCTCTAATGCATGTAAAGTGTTGCATTCAGTAGTAATCATTTTCTTTTTTGCATTAGGAGTGGTACCAAGAGTGAATATAAGTTAAATGGCTTTCATTTTTTTTTCTCATGCTCTTGTTCTTGGCCAAAATGAATACACACATGCATATTCTCTCATAGGCTAGTTTTGTTTGAAAGAAGAAACATATCTATTTTCTCTTCAAGACCAAAATCAGATTTTTGTGCATTAAAAAAACTAGCTTTTTTATTGTAAGAGTGAACTAACACCCATACGCTGTTGGAGCTTGTTGGTGATCATCTATAGAGGAATGATTTATTGTCTTCTTGCCATCATGTTCATCCTTACGTTTTTGATAAAAGGACTATAAAGGTTGTTATTCTTCAAAAGCCACTATGATTGTCTTATTCTTTACATGTTCATGTAAAGTCGATCATTGGTGGGCATAAAGTAGTTTATGTTGTTCAAATGCTTTTCTTTCTTGTACTATATCCCATGGTTTTTAAATTCCTACGTTTGAACAAAACCAAACAACTAGTATTTGAGTTAGGTTTTCATGGATGTTTAGATTTCACAATCTTATGGATAATCTTGGATTTTGGAAGCCATGAACTATTTTCATTTTGTATGAAAATTTCATGATGACTTCTTTGGAAACTTGAATATACTACTTGTTTTATGTGACTAATTCTTTTATGTGTTTTGGTTACATAAGCCGTCATAGAAAAACAAAGAGTTATTTTATTTATGTTTTTATGTAAATGTTATGTATAAACAATCCATTGGACCTTTATGATGTTTGCATTGGAGTTCGACTTGGGTGTAATGTTTATTTATTTATTCATATAATCTATAACACTAAATATGTATTCTTTCATCTTGTTTATTTTTATAAGTAATACATTCATATTAGAATATTTTTTTTTATAAAATGTAACAAGATTGAAGATGATGACCGTTGTCATGATGCATATGGAGCTCTCAATTTTGGTGGTAATGAGCACCAACACTATGGTTTTCATGAAGCATTCCAACACAATCATGGAGCCATAAAATCCTTGAATGAAATGGTTGTTTCTGAAAGTATGAGGTTTAAGGCATCACTTGGAGATTTGGTCATCTGTTTCTTAGGATTGGATTTAACAATTATTGTTTTGGCTAAAAAAAGTTATCGTTAGTAAAATGGCTTGGTTTATTCACTTTTTCATATTTAGATGTTTTTATGTTGATATTTTTATGTGCAGTTAAAAATAGGATTTTCCATGTTTGACAATATTTTGAACATAATGTACATCATTCCTTGACATTTAATTTTTCAAAGAAATAACCTTTTAGTGTAAAATGGTAAAAATAAGTTAAAATGGTGATATTAAAATTCATCCAAACTATGTATAAATAATAATGGGGTGTTTTATTGTAGACTAAAATTGGTTCTTATGTGCTCAAAGTCAAACCTTGATATTAGATATGAATCTGTTTTAGGCATAAGTCTGTTTTAAACACTGGTTGTTTTAGATATTACTCTAAAATTGACTACTATAAATAGTTAATAAAATTGATATTTTGTTTGAACTAAAAACTATAACACCCAATTTCAAAATTTATCTTATTTCAGATTAACAAACTTTGTTGGATTAAATGAAACCTCTGGACTCTAGAGTTGGAAATTGGTCCCTAATGTAATAAGGTTTAGCAGGCCAAGAGTATGAATTTTAGACTGGAATTTGGGCATAATTCGTTTTTGGTCTTTGCTAGGCTAGGCCAACCACGACATGGTGAATAAGGTAACACGACGCGGCTTTAGTTGCAGCCCAAGCCTATGTTTTCAGGGTTTCTCTTGTATTTAAAGGATTTTATCACTAGGGTTTCTTCCATTTTTTCAGCCTCCATTTGCATAGAAGAAACCTTAGCCCCTTTTTCCATGTACGAGGAGTTTTTGATGTTTTTCTTTTCAAAGAGAGCTCATGGTGTTAGAGACGGTGTTGGTGTTCATTCTCTGCTCATTACTCCAGCTTCTAGTTATTTCTTCTGCATTAAGTCTTCAGGACTCAAACTTTATGCTTGTTACTCTTTAGATTTTGACATCTATGCTTGATATGGTCATTTTCATGGATTATATATGGATTTTTGGTAAAGTATTGAGTAGAGGTTGCAACGTTATTGTTCCTTCTGGTCCCATGAGTGTCTTATGTTATAGATATGCTCTTTAATCTCCATTTAGTATGATGCATGGAATTATGACCATATTTTCATCATTTTTGACCTAGAATGGTGTGAGGCATGAATTGGACTAGGGATGAGCAGTTTGTCCCAAATCTCGATCCCATACCGGTATCGTACCGGAATCGGTACCGAACCGTACCGAATTTAAAAATACGGGACAGTACTTCGTACTCCAAATACATGAAATTCGGGAATCGGTACTGCGGGTACCGGTACTAGTACCGAGTACCGCTACCATTCTTGGTACCGGTACCGGTGACGTTAATTAGGTTCGATACTCGGGATTAACTTTCGATCAAATTCGGTATTCGAGAAATCAGGAACGGGAGAGATCGGTACCGGTTCCGTCCCACGCTCATCCCTACATTGGACATGCATATCCATAAAGTTCCAATTTTTATGGGCAATGAGATAACATTAATTCCTTCTAGAACTTAGGCTCTATAGAACAATAAAACTAAGATCGACAGATTCTATAGTAAATAACGTGAAATAGATGACATGAACAATGATCAAAAGAGTGTCGAATGTTTTAGTTATAATAACCCTAGAAGAGTTCAATGAGAACTTTTTTGTAAGATCTAAGTAGGGTGACAAAGTTTTAACCCTAATAGATACATGCAGGGAATATTTATAGGCTAGACGATAAGCATAAAACACGAAAATGTATAGGCCCTTCTCGGGATAAATAATCCTATACAAAACATACTCGACTCAATTCTAATAAGCCTAACAATCTACCCCTTTGTTTCAAATAAGGAAGGAGTTCTTCTATTATTGTTGTCTTTTCTGCACCTTGAACAATTTTGGTATTAAATTCAGAAGGGTGTTTTGGACAACAATGTACCACTTGATCATATCCAAGAAGCATTTCTGATCAGGAACATCATTCACTTTATGAGCTTTAGTTAAATCCATGATATAGTTCCGAGCAGATGTTAAGTGTCAGTTTTTTCTTAGCAAAAAGAACATACAACTCTGAACTTTTTGATCAACCTTCCTTTTGTACACCATGCTCTAATTGTCCTTTCGGATTTTTCCTAGCTTCATCTTGTTAAGATCCTTCGATTCCTCCTCAGGTTTTTGAATCTACTTCTTTTTTAGAACATGTGATATTTCCACATCCATATTTGCGATCTCATGAATGTAACAAACAAGCATCCTCTTCAGATGAGCTATGATTGGCTCGTACTTCTGTTTGTATTTGGACAAAATCAGGAACAAGGAAATCCAATCATATGCATTCATACAAGGTAAATCAAAAAGAGTAAGCCTTCACAACAACAATCTTTTGTAAACTCCACGTTTTGTATTGAGGATTTCAATATTTGAGATAGAAAGAGAAGAGCATATGATTTGCATCATAGTTAGAAAATGGAGCTTTCTAAATCCTCTCAAAGCATCTGAACAAAAAAGCGCTAGGAGTGATCGGAAAGTCGAGTTGAGATTTAGGAGTGTTATCCAACTTGAAGGATAACGAAGGCTTCAACCAGTGAGTGCTCGGTTCATCAACCACCTCCTTCTGAATTCTTTCCAATATTCATAGAGGTAAGACCGACTTCTAAATTGCAAGAGTGACTTTCACAATCTTAGCTTCACCCTTCTTTGCTTCTAACTCTTGTCAAAGATTCAAATGATTATCAAATTCCCTGTCGCGTTTCTTGCCTACAAGCTTTTCAGCTTCAAATAATTCTTCTTCCTCATCATCATCATCATCAAAAACTTTCTCTTTTCCTTTAGATTCAGAAGCTTCATTATCCTTCTGATCCTTAGTGTTAGAATTTGGTTTTGATTTATGCTCATTTTCACCAGTCTGTTCAAAAGTCTTTTGCTTGAGTTGTTTGTCTTTGATCTCTCCCCCTTTTTTCGGAAGAGCATCACTTTCCGAAACACCTTAAATTTTATTAAGAATAAAAAAAAATGGTTTGCATTTGTCTGTAAAATGTTGTCGTACCGAGACAGTGAGCAGTGAATCATGTGTTTTTACCAGGCTTTGCATATATTGATTTACTTACAAAACACAACTCTTAATAACAGTCTTCTCCAATTTCAAATCATCTAAACACTTGTTGGTGTAGTTTAACTTTACCGAAAGAACCTTAGCTTTCTCAGTCTTTTGAGCTAGTTTATTCGTGAGATTGTTTTCTGTAGCAAGGTCTTTCTGATGTATTTCATTCTTAGACACCACAGAGGCATTCAACTTGGAATTATCAACCTGGATTTCATATCGATAATGGTGAAGTTCTTCTTTCTCGGTTTGCAGAGTGGTGCCAAGACTCGCAATCACTTTATTACCATTCTCAGTGTTCTGATCAGAAGAGCACCAAAACTAAGCCATGAAGTTGGTCACTTCATCATGTAGTTTTTCATCTTTTTCAGACATTTCTAAGATGGTTTTGTCTAATGCTTGGATAATATTTGTAGATTCAGCAAGGACTTTTTCATTCTCCTTTGTAAGAATCGCAACCATGGCTCGGTGGGATTTCAACATAAACTCATAATTGGATGAGGATTGGGATGACTCCAAAATAGAATCCAACTTTGCATTTAACAGTTTAAATTGATCATGAGTCATCAGATTGCCGTCTTCATCACTAGTTTGATGGATGGTGAGGGGGTTGAACACAAAATCCTGAAAAGTATCCCGATCATCATAAAAAACAATTTCTAGATCGTCATCCCGAAATGGTGAAGTGGTAGGAGAGCCTTGATCCAGAGTGACAACCATATTGACATCGGCCCCCGTATTAGATATGTTGGCGTGAATGCCGGAAGTGTGTACCTCCTATGTAATGGATTTGGTGACATGGACTTCCGGTGTGCTGGTAAATGTTCTCGTAGTAGTGGAATCTGTAAAGAGTGGAGTGGAGAATGGAACAGAGATCAGAGGAAGTGAAACTCCAACAGAAAAATGCAGAGGTAGAGGATCAATGGTGATCGTAATCATGGTAGTTATCAGAGAGGATGGTGGAGTGTTCATCTAAAAGAATGCAGAGATCAGCATAGAAGAAGTAGGTGGATTAGATACCTTCAGAATTGGTGCGGTTGTAGGTGGTTCCGTAGTTGCAGCACTGTCGTCTACTTCATTCGGAACTGGATCCTCTTGAACATCAGTGTGTTTCTAGATTTCCAAGCCTCCTGAGCAACTAAAGATGGTGTCCTCGGTTTTAATTTGGCTTCTTGACGTTCTTCAAATTTTTAACTACTTCAGAGGGGGTAGCTTTTGCTTTTTTGTTTCCTCTCCTCTTTGGTTTGTTAACTTCTTCGAGTATCTTTCGGAATTCCTCTGTGATGGGACAAACACCAGAAGAGGGTTGTCTGTGATATTCAGTCACAATTGCATTATCTTGAGGAACTCTTTCCAACATCACACCAGGAATAGAACCAACAAAGTTGAATATGGTTGGATCTGACATCATAAATGAAGAATTTTTCAGAATCAGAATAGCAACAATCATTGAATCTTCCAATAATGGGACCTGGTAGTGATCAAGAACATACTTAACAATAACACACCAAACAAGCACATGAGATCTCTATGTGGTGTATGGATGAAACCGTGCTCTGAATTAGATGATTCCAAATAATAAAACCAAAGTCGAGATTTACTCCATGGTAGAAGCCATAGATAATAGTGTAGAACAGCCAACTTGCACTGTCAGAACCTACAACTATTTTAGAGAAACCCTTGAACAGAATAGAAAATAGAGCATTCCACATGGGAGGTAGAAAAGCCTTACTGAACTTTGACGATAAGGAAAAAACCCATTATATCCCATCTGGAAAAACATCTCGATGAGTCCGTCAGTTGTAGCAAGCGCTAAAATTTTTCTAAAATGGGATTTAGAAATCGAGGTGTTGTCAGAAGTTACCTCGAAGTGAATGAATCCATCCTGTTGACTTTAGGTAGAAGACGAATAGGCCTTAGAGAGATGGATAAAGGAACATTGTCTTCCATGGTTTAGGCTTGAGCCAGTGGCGAGTACCTTAGGCACTCAATCATGGGTCTTATGGCTTCATTGTAGCGAGATGAGTCGAGATCAAGAATGAGACTCTGACTTGGTTTCACGTATAGCATGATGAAAAATATAGATCAATCGGTGAATGAAGTGGTTTTAGATGATCCAGCCATGGATGCAGCAAGGAAGATGATAAACAATAGAGAGAAAAAAGGGATTTTACCTTGGAGGGTTTTGGTAATTGTGTGAGCGATGAGAGAAAATAAACCGTCGAAAACCCTTATATTCTTCACGAGTGGTTAGAGAAAATCAGTGTTTGATGTTCCCATACCTCGTAAAAGTATCCTGGAAAAGCGTGACCACTCATCATTTGTCAGACGATGTGTAACTGACATGCGTGTTGTCAAGAATTTTAAAATAACGTGCCTAATTTTTAATCCTTATCTACAATAAACTACCTTTTCGGTGTCAATTCATTCGTAATAATCAGCCAATCAACTATAACTTGTGTTCTGAATAACAATAACCAACAGGAATTAGAACCATACTTTTAAAAATCATAAAGATTTTTGTGCAAGAGTTTGCCAAAGAAAAAAAAATAAAGTAAAGTAAGTTTCTGGGATTTTGTGGTGACAAATAATATTGACATGAAAATCAAATGGATCTTGGGCAACGATGTCTTCCTTTGGAGTCAAGAGAGACTCAGAAGTGCTTGTGTGGTTACCCGTTGAATTATGATAATCTATTTATTATGAAATAGTGAAAGGATTCTTTTAAGTAGGCTGCAAGGGTGACTTAAGCTTCAACCAAATTTCAAAACACAACATATGTCTGAAGATCTGGAAGAAGTACTTGTTCAAAACACAACATATGTCTGAAGATCTGGAAGAAGTACTTGTTTGACTAGTGTAGCCATAATAACAAGTAAGGTGTGTGTATATAATTTAAGTGACTATATATGATGAAAATTTCAGAAAAAATAAAAATTGGATCTTTCTTGGGAATAAATGTCTTTGGTCTAGAACATTTCATTAAGATCACTCAGAAAGACAAATGAGATTTCATACCTGTAGGTGTACAAACCAGAATGATTGTAATCCTCAACTCATTGGTGAAAAGTCTTGAACATTTAGTCGTTCACTATCAATTAAGAAACAGGTTTTGGATTTTGGGTTTCACTTAAAATCATGGTTGCAATGAATTTTATAATCATAAACACAGATGTTGTGTAACCATAAACCTCAATGGTAATTTTTGAGAGTCTCAAGGGTTACAGTTATGAAAACGAAACTTGATGGAGAAGTTACAGAATCGTTCCAAAGAAGGTGTACCTCTGTTATAAATATATGACAACACAGTCAGCTCTTAACTCAATCTGAGAAGAGTAAGGTAGCTCGATGACTTATGTGAATAGATAGCCTGATTAGGAAGAAAGGATAAGAATGAAAGTTTCATTAAGGCTTCGAGCATAAAGTCTAAGAGGCTTGAGTCAACATGCAACAACATGCTTCTAGGGATACTTAGCAAGCACATAGATTCGGAATTATACCTGCCCTATCGTTCTGAATTGACGTAACATGAATTTGTACTTGAGATAAGAACGTATTTTGAAGATAACACACTAAAAAATAAAAATAAAGAAAAATATTTTTGTAATTTTTGGTTTTTTTAAAAAGATAAAACAAAAACAAAGAAAATGTTTTTGTGATTTTTAGATTTCTGAAAAAGATAAAACATATACAAAGAAAATATTTTTGTGATTTTTAGATTTTCTGAAAAAGAAAAAATAGAAACAAAGAAAATATTTTTGTGATTTTTAGATTTTCTGAAAAAGATGAAACATAAATAAAGAAAATATAACTTCCGAACCATTCCGAAGCTCGGAATCAATTGGAAGCAACTTAATATACAAAAGGATAAAAATCATTCTGAAACCCTTGATGAACAGTTGGTTCTAAATAATTCTAAAGCTTGGAACCAATTGGAATTTTAAGAATGAAGTCCGAACCATTCTGAAGCTCGAAACTATTCAGAATGTGAAGAGTAATTTCCGATTACGAAGGGGATTTCGGATCTGAGTCCTCTTCAATATTGCATTGCCCTTGTAAAATTTGATTGAATGTTGTTTCTGGTAGGGCCTTATGGAAGATATCATCCAGTTGATCATAGGATCTGACAAAGTGTACTTCAATGTTTCCATCCTCTAGGCGATCCTTTTTAAAATGGTATCTCAATGCAATGTGTTTCGTCTTAGAGTGTTGCACTGGATTATGGCATATCCGAATTGTGATTTCTTAATCACAATACAACATCATCATCTTCATATTAATCCCATAATCTCTAAGCTGACATTGAATCCATATGACTTGAGAAGTGCATGATGTTGCTACAATATACTCAGCTTCAACAGTAGAAAGAGAAACACTTGTCTACTTCTTAGATTGCCAACTGACTAGTTTGCGAACCAGAAACTAACATCCTCCGATTCTACTTTTAGGATCAAGATCGCATCTACAACATCAGCATTAGAATATTCTTGCATAATGAAACCTGAGTTAGAAGGATACCAAATTCCCTTAGAGGTGGTTCTTTTAAGATATCCAAGAATATTCTTCATTGTAGTCATATGTGGTTGACGTGGATTCACCAGTAACCTGGCATAATAACAAACAACAAACATAATGTCTGGTCGAATCGATGTTAGATACATTAAAGAACCAATCATTTGTCGATATAGAGTAATATCTGGTGCTGGCTTGTCTAATGATAGGGTAAGCTTCATTTTGAACACCATTGGAACCTTGACCTTTGAACCACCCACCATACGAAATTTTGCGAGTAAGGTCTTTGTGTTGGCTTCTTGGTTGATGAAAATTCTCTCCGAACTCTGTCTAATGTTTAAGCCAAGGAAAAAGTTAATAGGACCCATTGAGCTCATTTGAAAGTTAGTTTCCATGAACTTTCAGAATTCAGTAGTTAATTTTAGGGTTAGTGGATCTGAAAATGATATCATCAACATAAATTTGAATGATCATTACATAGTCACCATCTTTCTTGTGAAAGAAGGTTGGGTCAACCGAACCTTGTTTAAATATAGATTGTTTTAGAAATCTATTAAGGGTTTCATACCATGCATGTGGTGCTAGTTTCAGACCATACGAATCCTTGTCCAAGATAGAGAAATGGTTTGAAATATTTTCATAAACGAAACCTGGTGACTGTTTCACGTAGACCGTCTCCTTGAGTTCGTCGTTTAGAAATCCACACTTCGCATCCATCTGATAAACTTCAAAGTTTTTGGGAGTGGAATATACAAGGAAAAACCAAATAGATTCCAACCTTGCAACCAATGCGAACGTCTCTTCATAATCTATACCCTCCTCCAGGCAGTAACATTTCATAACTAATCGTGCTTTGTTCCGAATCACATTACCTTCCTTATCTAATTTGTTCCAGAGTACCCATTTTAATCCAACTACAGATGTGTCCTTCGGAGTTGGAATTTATCTCCAAACTTTGTTTCTCTCAAATTCATGTAGCTCATCCTGAATAGCTGGATCCCAATCAGCATGATCGAGAGAAGTCTTCATAGTTTTAGGCTCGATTTTTTAAATGAAGGAATTAAACATTCAAAATTCCATTTTTGAAAATGCAGTTTGTTTCACCTGTTGTTGTGCCCTTGTTAGAAGTTAGAATACGAGTATCAAATTACTTGAGATCTAGGATGTTCTTTGGTCCACTTTGCCAATGGAGGGTAGTTCGGATCCTAGGGTTGGATCTAATTCAGCATTCACGTCTTCGAATTTCGATTGTACATCAGAGTCATTATTTTCATTCTCCCCCTGGAAGTCTGCATGTGACCCTTCATTTGAAATCGGATTCTCCCCCAGGATTGGAACATCATTATTAGAAGTTGAGGTGGAACTCTCCCCCTGGAGTGGATTATCGGAGTTTGAGTTCTCCCACTAGAATGGAGAATCGGAGGATCCTAGTCGAAATGGAAATTCAGAAGTATTCGAAATCAGTGGCTCGGTCTCAAATTGTTCAACAGCTTCATCAATAATCTACTTCAACTCATCGATTTGATTATCATTAGCCTTTGATTCTGAGAAACTGGACTTGTCAAGCTCATCAAATAGATTCAGAACTTCCTTATATTGATTTGAATGAAGAATTGTCATAGGATTCATTCAAGGAAAGATCTCCTCAGATTAGCAATCAACTTTCTAAAACTTCTTCATGTAGTTATCATCAAATGTGACATAATAAGTTTATTCAATCGTTCTAGATGTCTTGTTCAGAACCATATATGCCTTAGAAGTTAATGAATAGCCTATAAAAATTCCCTCATCAGCTTTCGCATCGAATTTGCTCCTATGTTCTTTATAATTAAATATGAAGCACCTGGAACCAAAAACATGAAAGAATTTTACATTAGGTTTCCTTTTGTTCAAAACCTCATAAGGTGTAATAAAGAATCTTTTGTTGCTGAATGAATGGTTATGCGTGAGGCAAGCAGTTGCAATAGCATCGGCCCAAAAGTAGAGTGGAAGATTTGCAAATCATAACATTATCCTTGTTGCCTCGCAGAGAGAGCAGTTTCATCTTTCAACGACGCCATTTTGCTATGGAGTGTAAGGAGCAGAGAAATTGTGAGATATGACTCTATCAGTTAAGAATTCTTCAAACGCTTGGTTTTTGAATTTAGAACCATTGTTACTATGAGGTTTCCAAATGGGTTTTCGTAATTGAAGCTCGCTCTGCTTGATGAAATCTTTCAGCTTTGGAGTGGCATAATATTTCTGTCTATGAAAGAGCACACAAGTAAATCTAGAAAAATAATTAATGACAACCAGAATGTATTTATTACCACTAATACTTTCGATGGTAGATGGAGCACAAAAATTAATATGTATTAATTATAGTGGCTCAATTATCTTTGGATTGATGATGGTTGAGTGACTCTTTCAGCTTTACTTTCCTATCTCACACGCATCACATAGATGTTCCTTCTAGAACTTTAGAAGAAGCAGACCACGTACAAGATCACCCAGCACGAGTTTGTTTATATCCTTGAAATTTAGATGGTAGAGCCTTCAATGCCATAGCCAACTATCATTTGAAGATGCTTTCGTAAGAAGGCAAATGGTCGGCTTCCCTTTGAAAGGTTTCAAATTCAGAGGATACATTTGTCCCTTTCTTTTAGACTTCAGAAGCACCACCTTAGATTTCTTCTCAATGATTTTTGAACCCTCATCTTCAAATGACACCTTTAGCCCAGTACATACAAAAAATTGTAAAACACTTGTTAGATTATGTTGCACGCCTTCTACATAAGCTACATTTCGAATGGAGAATTCGCCATTTGTAATCATTCCTTTGCCTTTGATTTCTCATATGGTGTTCTTTCCAAATTTGACTCTTCTACCATCCTTCAACGATCTATACTCTCTTATGTCTTCTCTTCTTCCTGTCATGTGACATTAACAACCACTGTCGATATACCATTCTATATTGTACTGTTCATAATGCATGACCTACAAAATTTAGAGAGATTTAGAAACCCAAACCATCTTGGGTCCTTGTGAGGATTTCTAAAGAACATGAGATTTTTTTATCTTATCTACCCAAAAAGATCTTTTCATCAAAACACAACTCTTTTATTATTGTGAAAACTTCCATTTTATCATCACATAGATTAATCTCAACTGCATTTGTTTTTCGTCGAATAAATTCTTTTCGTGTTTGAGCCATCGTTTTCACAAACCCCATTTCCTCCTTTTTTTCAAGTCTACTTCGTATTCCTTGAGCGAAATCTCTTGTCCCGAAACAACTTTACTTTTTCCCTTTACATATTTAAATGTGTTAATAGATTTTGAAAACTGAGTTTTTAGTGGACTATTAGATTTCGACTTTTCAATTGGTTTAGAAACATGTGGTTTTGAAACCTGTGGCTTGGAAAAAGGTTTTGAATTTGGTTTCTGAATTGGAGAAGAACTCGTATTGTGAACTGAAAATATTTCTCAATTAACATAATTTTTATTGGAATTCTTATTTTTCGAGAAACTTTTTCTTTCTTGCAAATTTTTCATATATCTAGCATTCATCTGTCTTTTCTTTTCAATTAATTCAGCAGCAGATCCGTGAATGCTAGACTTTGGTTTCTCTTTTCGAATTGGCGTCTATGTCTGTTCGGAAGAGGTTTCACTTGGAACACCTTTAGTTCCACTAACACCAATTGATCATAACGAAAGTCAACCCGATTCAGAAGTTTCGAAACATATTTTTCTTTCATTTTCCATGAGGACATTTTGGATAGACCTGATGTTTCATCTGTGTTGTCAATTGTTCCAGACTAGAAAACTTCATCACACCCATCAACATTATCATCATTAGCTAAGGACATTAGTTCTGATGTATCAATTTTGTCCAGTCCAGTTTTTATGAAAACTTGATTCGGAACAGTTTGTACTTTTGGAAAAACTATGGCTTTTGCATTCAAAACACTTGATCCTTTATTTTCTATAACATGAACGAATTCAATTAAATTTTCAGAAATTAACTTTCTCCTTGGTTCAAGATTATTTTGTACAAACTCTGAGCAATCAATTTCATCCTCTACAAAAATCTCACTCATTTCGCTTTCGACAAATTCAGAAAAATTCTCATGATCATGAGCAATTTTGGAACTCAATTTTATTGCACAATAAGTCATACTTCTGCACTAATTTTTTTTCATTATCATTTAACATTTGTTTCAACAAATTTTGTTTTCTTTGAGCTTAATGTAATCTTTTATTTTCTCGATTCTAAATCTATATAAATCTGAAACATCATCTGAGGAAACGATGGATTCGCACTTATAACATTCTTCATCGATTTCATCCTCTTTCAATTCAAGAGAGGGAAAAATGATTTTATGCAATCCTTTTCCTATTTCACACTCAAGATGCAATTGAGTAATGCTGAAATATAAACACTTGGCTGTTAAGCAAAAAATGTTAATTTAAAAAAAAACAAAACTATCTCTCTTAAGATAAATAATGTCATCTAGAGATTTATTGAGCACTAATTCCAAATTCTCTATCCTTAATCTCATCTCCTTGTTTTTAAACGTTACCCTGCTGAGTTGATCATTTAGGTTAGCATTACTTAGACGAGTTCTTTTTAGACTATCACTAAATTTAGAAAACAATGTATTTTAAATCGTCTAGTTCTGAATCATAATGAGTATCGGGAACGTTAAGAGATTTAAGTATAAAATGTTCTTTATTGATGACCCTATCACATTCTAACACCTACTCTGAAACAGTCTTTGTAGTGAAACAACTTTTGGAATTTTGACGGCAGTCAGTTGCGTGTCCTCTTTGTTCTAAACCATCAAAAATTTACCTTCATAACCTCACTTATCTGACTTTGCCACGAAACAGCCGCAATGTGTGAGTTTCCTTACCTCATCATCTTAAGAGTCTGTTGACCATACTTCGACTCTTCCATCTTCATTGCTTCCTTCTTTCACGATTAATGCCGACTTTTCATTGGAAGCATTCTTCGTCTGACGATCCTCAATCTTCTTAAGATAGTAAGCTTCATCCTTCTCAGAGAATTTCTTCTCATTCATCCTCCTAAGCATGCATTCCTTGGCAAAGTGGTTCTTGTCGTGACAGTAATTGCATTCATATCCTGAATCACCCATAAGCTTTTTCATGTTTTTCTCTTCATCAGTTTCAGAGTTCTTGAAACCCTCATCTCTAGTCATTTCAGAACTTGAATTGCCCCTCTGCCCGGATTTATTCCGAAAACAAGAGAAAATTTTCTTGTAGAACTTCTTAGGGTTTCTGAACAATTCACCTCCTTCGTAACTTCTTCTTCGTGAGACCTAAGAATGCCTACAAGCTTAGCCAAATAATAACTCTTGAATTGTTCATGTGCCTTCACAATGGACACACTTGCTTTCTATTCGGATCTAAGGCCATTCATAAATGTCACTTTCTGTTCAATGAATCGTCGCTCAAGATTATATTTGAGCATTCTACTCAGCACGTGGTTGAAATGATTGAACATTTGATCAAGCTTCTCATCAGGTTTCTGAACAATTGAACCATACTCAAATAGAAGAGTTGTTTGCAAGGAATGTTCTTTTGCATCTCCAGAGTACAACTCCTTCAATCTATCCCATATTTCCTTTGTAGTAGTACACACACTTACGAGATGAATGGTATCCGATGGAACAACAAACCTTATAATTCTCATCACCTTTATATTGCTTAACAACTTATACTTTTCATTCTGAGGAACATTAGTGTGTTCAACAACAAGTGTATTGTAAGCAACCAGAGTATTGATAACGTTCCTGGTTGCAATGTGTGAAAACGTCTCCTAAGTGATCGCTTGAAATATAGTTGAACCATGTTCTTCAATACCAATAACATAGTCTTTAAAGTGCAACGCCCAGACTTCATAATCCTGAGGGAAGAGGATTGAAATCCTTGTAGTGGATACAATACTCCAAGAAAGATTGAAAGAAAGTGTATGAGGATCTTCGTTCTGCATGATGTCAAGAATTCACTAAAATGGATATACAATCAGATGTGAAATAATTGAATCGAGTTTAGGGTAAAAACAAAATATCTAGATCTGAAGTATACAATCGATAGAAACGATTGAGACCACAAGAATAGATCGAAGAAAAACACAAAACCCTAGTAAAACTTGACAGAAGAGTAGCGAATGAGTTACACTATCTCCTTCTCTAATACTAATTGTAGAACAATGAAACTAAGATCGATGGATTCTATAGTAAATAATGTGAAATAAATGACAAGAACATTGATCAAAAGAGTGCCAAATGCTTTAATTATAATAACCCTAGAAGAGTCCAATGAGAACTTTTTTGTAAGAGATAAGTAGGGCGAAAAAGTGTTAACCCTAATAGATACACGCATGCAGTATTTATACGCTAGACGATAAGCATAAAACATGAGAATGGACAGGCCCATCTCGGGATAAATAAACCTACACAAAACATATTTGACATAATAATAATAATCCCTATAGACTTAATGGCTCAATTTAAAAATATTAAGATATTATATCCACCACAACATGGTCATATGAGTCACATTATTTTGGTTTGGACGGGACCATGACGTTGATAATGGTGCACCACGACATTAACTTTTTCGAACATTTAACTTTTGGTCAAATGTTAGTGAAAGTGTATCCTAGTATTTTGAGTTAGGGCGTAATGGTCTTTTGCCACACGATAAGGATTAGGAAAAGGAAAAACTTGGTTAAAGGAGAAAGTTATGTAAGATGCGTTAATTTCTAAATTAGGGTTAATTGTTGTGTAGTAGCTCGAGGCAGTGTTAGTGCCACCTAGCTTGCTGTATTGATTAACTTATAGTGACTCAGGTGAGTTCTTGTGAACCTACTTACTATGTAGATTATATATTATATGCCTATCAGACTAGAGATAGACCTCTTAGAGGGAATCTAGTGGAATCAGTACCATGACAAGCTTCTTGGAGGGAAGTAGTCAAGACCATGATAGACCGATCAGATGGAATGATCAATACTTTGTCACTAGAAATTGAACACTCAGAGGGAATCTAGTGGTTGTGGTTAGTTATCCTATCATGCTAATAGGTTTATATTACACTTACATGATCATAAATTTCAATTATGTATTTATGTATTCAGTTATATGTTTATGTGCAAGATCTTGAATGTATATCTTTTACATAGCAATTAATTATTGTGATTACTCATTAAGACTTAGGCTTATATGTTGACAATTTGAGATATTGAAACTGATTTGGCATTTTTGGTTATTTAGGGAAGCCTTTTTAGGGTTTTATAGTTTTGGTAAATATTTTATTTTCGCTATAAATAATCATTAGGTTAGCTATTGATGTAAGTTTTTTACCTGAAAAGGGTTTCTTTATACGTCTCATTCCAAATCAATAAGAAACAAAACCTTTTTCAAATGACTTACATATTATGGTGATTGATTGATGATTTTTCTTCAGATTTTGCATTTGTCATCTCGTCATTATTCTTGACAAGTGATATCAGAGCGGGTTCTTGTTATCTTCTACCCATTTTATTATCTGATTTGTACTTAATTCGTGTTTTGGAAGTAAAATAGAAGAATAATTTCGTGTTTATTCTCATATTTGTGTTCAGATCTATTTTCTTTCTCTAGAAATCATGTCATATCTGTTTTCTCTCTATAGAAATCATCTCATATCTATTTTCTCTCTTTAGAAATCATATCAGATCCATTTTCTCTCTCTAGAAATCTTATCAGATCTACTTTCTCTCTCTTATAGTTCAGTTTCTTGTTAAAGATCTAATGGATGAAACATATTTATTATTTTACTCCATTTTAGAACTTGGATTAAAGTTTATTAAACAAATATATGGTGTTGACAAATTGACTATGTTTCATATTCTTGGTCAATCTATGTTGAAGGATGCTACTGAGTTGTATAATCTTTTTGTTGATAAGAAAATATCTAAAGGAACATGTATTGATATGTGTGATTTACAAAAGAATGAGAAAATATTAAAGCAATTCCGTATTATCCAAAGATATTTGGATCGAGAAAACAAACAACAGATTTTAGAGATGAAGAGAGCCAAAAAGAAAAAGGAAGATGGTCTTGGTGTTCTTGGTGAAGTTCATAATGTTCTTCAAATTTCTAAAGAAAAGGTGAATCCAGATGTTCTTGTTGACAGTGTGTCAAGTGTTTCAAGTTATTCATAAGTGTTACATTCTGAATATGGTGTTTCAAATAGTGAATCGCAAAGCAAATCTTCTGAAAACAAAGGTATTATTTTCAATTGGAACTTAAATAAAAGATTTTCATGTTCTGATGATGTTTCTGAAGGAATCATTCCTTATAGAAAGCCTATTATTCAAGATGTTTATATTTACAAAACTCCAGAAGTTTGTGTACCAAAGGCTTGTGATGTTCAGATTCTAAAATATAATGAGGTTGTTCAAATCCGAAAATAATTTCTTTAGCCTCGATATACGAAAATAAAGAAAAAAGAAGAAGAAGAAGAAAAAGGGTAAAGTTCAGAAGGTTTGTGTAACATACACGTTCTGTTATCGTGTTATGTAATTATTAAAAGTGAATAAAATTGAGTGTTGAGCTCTACCAGATACTTTTACTAGAAATAAAGTAAAACTATCTTTAGAATCACTCATAAAATATTGGGAGTCTTATGAGATTCCAGTTAAAAGCAAAATAGTATAATTTAGCGAAAATATAAAATTTCAAATAAGTGAAATTTTATTATTTAAAGTTGTAGAGAATCTCGTTATAAACATTTAGGCAAAAACCTCATCGAAATCCGAGTTATAACAAAGAAGTATGATCAACCGAAGATCCGCGACAAAACTGGCACGGCGATGAATGACGTAAAAAGTGAGTTTTTGATAAACTACTTTTTAGCCTTAATAATCTAATTGAAAGTCGTAGTATTCGTTGAACGAAAAAGTTCGATAAAAACAATGCCAAAATCTGACTTCGTATGAGGAAGTTATGATTTTTCTAAGTTTCAGCTTAGCAGTAGACACCTAGAAAACTCGATTTTTAGCCAACACAACCTAACCAAGAATTGAAGGACTCTTCATTAGTAGTACAACCGTAAAAAGTCTGACGAAAACAGATGTCGGATGAAGAAGTTATGAATTTTTAACGGAATTTCCTGTCCCGATCTGTTAAAAATAATAATATTAAAATTAAATTCAAATTTAGCTGACAAAGTCTAAACAAAAGTTGTAGAGCATAATTTAGCTACGCATGCATATAAAGAACGTCAAAAACGGAGCTCGTATGTGAAAGTTATCGATTTTAGAAGATTTGGGCTCAAATTCCGAGAAATTCGCATGGATAAGCCTTATCCGGAACCAACCACGTCACCTCGCATGAACAGTAGCCGCGTGTCGCCTTCCGATTGGACCGAACTTCGGTCTAGTAAGCTTTCGACGCACCTTTCGGCGTCCTAGGCGATGTCTAAGATGCCTCGCATTTGGCTGCCACATCCTCGCATCCGAGCCAGCTGACGCGCCACGTGCTTCATTCCTGCTGTTGTCGCGTGTCCTTGGTGCTGACTCCCTTCTCTCGGGCGACTTTGGACCTCGCCTATAAATAGGAGGCCTGCGAACCCTCCCCGGTAAAATGGGATTTTTGCCATTTTTTGACCCCGTTTTTCCATATTTTTAGTATTTTGACTTCCCCCGAAGCCCCGATATTATTTTTAACACCCGAAACACGCCCCGAAGTGCCCATGCAGCCTGAGAAATTTATGTTTTCGGTTTGAAGCCCTACCTTCGTAGAACCTGGTTTTCAAGAAAGCTCCCGGTTTTTATAGAATAAAGCTATTTATAGTAACGAAGTGTTGCCCAAATTACTATTTTAACCCCAGGTTATTGCAAGGTGAGTTCAATATATAGGAACAATTGTATGTTATGTGTTATATGTGCTATATGCTTTCCTGTGATGTTTTTATTCGCTATTTTGATAGAAAAAGCTATACCTCTAACCATGTAATCAGTGAGAGGACTTAGTTTCACAGTGGTATTGATATGTTATTATTCCGAGTTATTTTCCTGTGTTATTGTTTTCTGCTATTTTGATAGCAAAAGTAATACCTTTGACCATGTGATCAGTGAAAGAACTTAGATTCACATTGGTATTGGTACGAAGCCTCTGGCCATGTAGAGCATGTCCCCCATAAGTAAACAACTTCTATTTAATCGCATTGGCAGATGATTAAATAGGGCGTGAAAACCTGAAATCTACCGAAATGTTAAATAGGGTGTGAAAACCTGAAATGTACCGAAATGCTAAACAGGGCGTAAAAAAACTTAAATCTATCAGAATGATAATTAGAAATTTATATGTCTTCTGTGTCATTTGGGTCGAAGTTTTATTGATGTATATCAAGTATTGAAATCATTAAGTCTCATTGATTGTAAATCTTTGAATCAAATCTTGAGTTGATATTGAACGCCTGACATATGATACACATATGATATTGTTGTTCTTGTTCCTCTTCGCTTCTGTCATAATGGTATGTATATGGCATAAGATTATATTGTATCTATTTATCGAATTCACTAAGGGTTATCGCTTATCCCTCTCAATGTTTAACAACTGCAGGTGATGAGTATCCAGTATAATTTTATACAGCTGAAAGATTTAGAATAGTTAATACTATTTCTCTGTATTTAATGTTCATGTATGTATATGAATAGCAAATTCTTGGGTAGATATGTAATGTAATTAAACTTAGTCGGTTTGTATCCAATCTTTTGTAATCACTTTATCAATCTAAAATGTTGTTTTATAAATATGCATGTAGCATGTTTTGAGGAAGTAACTTAAGAGTAATGTTGGAATAGTATGAAAGTTTGGGTCTTTCAGAAATATGAAAGTGAGGATCTTTCAATCATGGTATCAGAGCAATAGTTTAAGTGAACTAAATATCACAGATTGTTATTTAGACTTAAACTGTTAAAAGTTCAATATATGAACGGATTCATAGTAAATATATGGATAGAAACAATAGGAAATACTTAAGTGGGGTATTGGGTAGTGATAAACCCTAGTATTCTAAGATATTAAGTTACTTCAGAATTTTTAGAAAATTAGTTTAAGTGAACTAGGAATTTTGATAATTTCTAGACTTAAACATGAATTGTTAAGTGAAGATGATACGATATGTATCTGGTATATTTTAAGTCGAATACCTAACTGGAGGCAAGCACTAGAATATTAAGAGGAGATATGCCTTATATTCTAATATCTGCTAAATGATAAATGAATATAGCATGTCTTAGGGTGCTTATCTATAATTGCTATTATTTGAGAAAGTTTAAGGTCTGTGACCGACCTTGGTTTAGAAAAGAAAATTTTATGTTTAGGATTCTAAGAATTTCCGTAATAGAATTTACGTGAAAACTTTTCGAAGTGATAAAGAGACTTATGATAGTCGACATCGATAAGTTTGTTGATAAACAATCGAAGGATATCGTAAAATAATATTTATGAAGTGTTATCGTAAATAATGTATTAATACCTATAGAGTGGTATTATACCTTCAAAGTATGGTTGATCATATAATAACATCTTTGGAAGAAGAATGTGCGTTTGAAACATATTTGGGCAAGATAAATGTGTTGATGCAATCCATGAAGTTGTTCCACCGCTGTTTAGAATGAAGCAGTGATTGATTAATAGAGTCGAAAGAACCAAAGATGGTGATCAATATTTCGGCAGTATCACAATTAATGTTATGCAAGATTTAGAAGAATTAAATGAAGATGAACGGAAAGGCTAATGAAGTTTTCAGACTCAATAGGTCAAGACTTTGTCTAGACTATGTGATGTAGTATGTAGTTCAAGTAGTAATCATATAAAGATGTTTAGACTTAGTATTTATTAATATTTAAGGATGACTGACTTCTATCACATCCTTATGGAAGTTCCATAGTGTGTTAAGTCGACTTTAACATACACTATTAGGATGGTAAATTTAGCCATTTAATGGTAAAAGGATAAGCAACTTACTTGTCTAAGTAAGGTAGAATGCTTAATTGAAGAAACAATATACCCATAGTATCGTATGAGTAGAGATGTTGTAGTTTGGAATGACAGAGAACCAAGTTGAAGCTAGTAGAACTTGCTGAGATGCAGCTATAATGCGGACTTCTTAGGATAGACTCCTATGAAGTAGACTTAAAAGAATACACCTAAGAGAAGAAGACTTACTCATATACAGGAATGACGATGCCAAGGAAGGATAATGAAATAAACAAATGTGCATGGTGAATTATATGAGTTAGGAGATGATGTAGGTAGTTGGAAACTGTTTTCTTCACACTGCAATAGTAAATTTTGGTATTGCGTGTCTAGTAGAGTAGACACTACCCGAGAAAGAATTTATATGAAGATTTGGAAGTAAAATGCATATTGATCTAAGAAAAGTGTTCGGATATGCTAGATTGAGCATATGCATGAGAAGAATCCTAGATGGAGAATACAGGAAATCCAAGATATGTTTGATAGAAACATGAAATCCTTAATTGAGTCTAAACGAAATTGTTGTATGTACTTGTTTGAACACACTCATGTGTGATAAATTGCTTTGTGATTTTGAATGGTAACTTGGAAAACAACGAGACAATACTTGGGACGAGTATGAGTAGGTGTGAATGGTAGTAGAGGCCTATACTACCAGAAGCACAAGACTCACACTTGGATCAAGGAAAGTCACAAGGTTACCAAGAAGCTAGTAATTGATTCCGTTTTATTCATGTATATCGTTACCATCGTTTCGGTAATGACTCAGAGGATGATTGTTTTTCCGACCCTAGTGGTCATATCAAACCAAGTCCGAAATAGACAAGTATGTTACATGGTGCAGAGAACCAAGATTGATGTAACATCTTACCTAATCCAAGAAATTGAAATGAAAGATAATGAAGGCGATCAATAGAAATATCGCAATCACCGTTGTAGTAAAGAATGTTTTAGCAAGAAGTGCTACATACTAGGATATGATTATATTACATTAGAACATGAAGGAAGGTTACTTACATAATAGTATTATATAATTAGAGACAAGAGTTTGGTTCGTTGTATGTTTCTTGCATTATGCACTTGAAAGTCATTGGACTATGACCATTCAAATTGTGGTTATAATAAAAGTAAAGATTTTACCTTTGAAGGAGCAGAAGTCTGCAATGAGAATTGAGTTTTAACTCAAAGATTAGAATCGAAGGTTCAATAGAAAATAAAGAGCGGGTACAGGTTTGAGCAATGCTATTAATTAAGAATTTTGAAAAGTTTAATAATAATTTGATTAAAAATAGTACATGTTAAATTACCACAAAAGAAGCAAGTTAATACCTAAATGTTATGATTAATACAATTGTCGTCAACCCTCAACCTACTCATATCAGATTTGATTCTGTTGTCTCAAATTCTTTTGTGTCTTGAGAATTTGCGTATTCATTTCAAATTGCTTGTTAAGCAATTGTCCAATTATTTCATGTAGATACCGTAAGAAGGGTATCATTATTTGCTGATAAAGTTTATACAAATAGTGCCATATAAATTAAAGGTTATAATCTTCTTGCTAACATGATTCCTATATTCTTGCCCAACTTCGATATTATTCTCGGCATGGATTGATTGTCAAAGAACCACGTAGAACTCTTATGCTATGAAGAGATGGTGTGCATCTCTACCAAAAGGGTGGATTCTATTTATGTCTACGATGAAAATAATAAATTTGTTTCTTAAAACTCGTAAATTTATATCGAAGGGATATTCTACTTATCCGGCTTATATAGTTAATACCTTGAAAGAGGAGAAGAAAACTGTGAATGATAGTATTTGGATAATTATCGACTGGCTAATTAAAAATGCATATTTTATCTCCTTACGTGAAATGACTCCAATGGAGAAATACGCACAAGTATACTTGGACAAAATTGTGGAAAGACATGGTGTGCCACTAAAGATTATCTTCGATTGTGATACTCGCTTCACTTTTGGGCGAGTATGCAACAATAATAGGAATCTTGAGTTGTTCGAAGCACAATTTATCAACCCCAGATAGATGGTCAGACGGAAAGAACAAACTATAAAAGATACGCTTTGTGCATATGTTTTGGAGTTCGATGGTAACTGGGACAAGTATTTTCTCTTGTCAAATTTTCGTATAATAACAAGTTACTACACCATATTCAAAATGCCGCCATACGAAGCATTATATGAGCGTAGATGTCGCACTCCATTATGTTGGTGTGAAGAAGGACATAAAATCCTTGGTAGTCCTGAAATGATTCAAGACGCCAATGATAAGATTCAAATTATACAAGAAAGAATGAAAACAGCCCAGGATCAACAAAAGTTTTGTGCAGAAATGGAGGAGATGATCCATAATATTCCAAAAGGGTGATACTGAAGGTAACCCTATGGAAAGATATTATGAAATTTTGGAAGAAAAGGAGATTGAGTACTACATTTTTTGGACTTTACAAAATTATCTAGAGAATTGGTCAACAAGCATATCGCTTGGATTTTCCTGAAGATTTGGTAGATATACATGATATATTTCATGTAAGATATCTACGTAAATGTCTAACTGTATATGATGAAACGATTCTATTATCCGAGGTGAAACTGGATAATAAGTTAAGATATGTAGAAGAGATCGTAAATGAAAGAACGACTAATCTACGTAATAAAGAGGTGAAGTTGGTTTTTGTACACCATCGAGACCCAAATTATACTTTGGGAAAATAAGAATGAAGTATCCCCAATGGTTTTAATCATTATGATTTCGGGGGCGAAATCCTCAAAAAGAGGAGGTATTTGTAACATACACGTTCTGTTATCGTGTTATGTAATTATTAAAAGTGAATAAAATTGAGTGTTAAGCTCTAACAGATAGTTTTACTAGAAATAAAGTAAAACTATCTTTAGAATCACTCATAAAATATTGGGAGTCTTATGAGATTCCAATTAAAAGCCAAATAGTGAAATTTAGCGAAAATATAAAATTTGAAATAAGTGAAATTTTATTATTTAAAGTTGTAGAGAATCTCATTATAAACATTTAGGCAAAAATCTCATCGAAATCAGAGTTATAACAAAGAAGTTATGATCAATCGAAGATCCGCGACAAAATCGGCACGGCGCCGAATGATGTAAAAAGTGAATTTTTGATAAACTACTTTTTAGCCTTAATAATCTAAATGAAAGTGGTAGTATTCGTTAAATCGAAAAGTTTGATAAAAACAATGCCAAAATCTGACTTCGTATGAGGAAGTTATGATTTTTCTAAGTTTCAGCCTAGCAGTAGACACCTAGAAACTCGAATTTTAGATCGAGCGATTTTTAGCCAACACAACCTAAACGAGAATTGAATGAGTAGTCATTATTAGTACAACGGTAAAAAGTCTGACGAAAACAGATGTCGGATGAAGAAGTTATGAATTTTTAACAGATTTTCCTATCCCGGTCTGTTAAAAATAATAATATTCAAATTAAATTCAAAAATTAGCTAACAAAGTTTAAACGAAAGTTGTAGAGCATAATTTTAGCTACGCGTGCATATAAAGAACGTCAAAAACGGAGCTCGTATGCGAAAGTTATGGATTTTAGAAGATTTGGGCTCAAATTCCGAGAAATTCGCATGGATAAGCCTTATCCGGAACCAGCCACATCACCTCGCATGAACAGTAGCCACGTGTCGCCTTCCGATTGGACCGAACTTCGGTCTGGTAAACTTCCGACGCGCCTTTCGGCGTCCTAGGCGACGTCTAAGACGCCTCCTAAGACACTTCACATTTGGCGGCTACCCCCTCGCATTCGAGCCAGCTGACGCGTCACGTGCTTCGTGATGGGTTTTGGCCATAAGAACAGCCTATGTGCTCATACAAACCCTAATGCTTGGATCAAGGTTTCTCTATTGTACATGCAATTCATCCAAGACTTTAAGCCCTACATCTAGCACATGATAATCAATATTAACATAAGAATGGGTTTAAGATATTACCTTGATTGTTATGTATCAATAACAATCTCAAATCCTCCTTGTAATGACTTTAGAAAGCTTAGAGTCACAAATGTCACTCCTCTAATGGTTCACAAACACCAAGATCAAGAGGATGAAGAGAAGAAGAGAAGGAGGTTGCCCAAAAACGTCTACAAACCCTAGAAGGAGTCTTCACCACGTTTTTGGGGCTTAAGGGCACTTTATATACATGTATGCTATTAGGGTTTTGAACTAGGAAACCCTAAACTGGCTGCTTAAGCCCTAAGCAGCCCATGGACCCTTCTCTAATAAGCCTTGGACGATTTCTAATGGGTTTCCCATAGAATTCGTCTAACCTTATATTATAAGGTAATCCATAGCCCAATTGCAATTATCTTATAATTACAATTCCAGTCCCTTAAGTTTAATCAATATCTTTCTGTCACAAAATTAATTATCAAGTAATTCTTGACTAATATTAATCAAACAATATGATTTCTCCTTTAATATATTATTCTCATAATATATTAAAAAATCATATTTAATCATATCTCTCCATAATTCATCCTATCAAGTTGCTTTGGTGAAGGCGACCCAAAAGGACCATGCACCATAGGGTCAAGTGCATACCAAAATAGTTATGGACTTAGACACTAATCCAACAGTCTCCCACTTGGATAAGTCTAATAACTATTATGCGTATGACTTTAGATCATGATCTGTAACCGTAGCTTTCCAAAGCCGCTATCAACTCTGATCTTATCAGATACGCGTGTCCTTTAGATAAGGGATCATACATTCCTCCATTCTAGATATCGTATAGATATGAGACATGAACTTAATCATTCTCTCTATACTATTTCCCGACTTCTGATTTATGATTACTGACAACAGACTACAATTGAACACATCAATTTAGTCCCGGCTTAGCCAAGCGCTTAGGTGCCATCACTAAATCATCGAGGGGCCCAAAGATATCGCTTTTATCCTACTTTGGATAAAAGGAACGGATAAACTTTGACTCAATGCTCGCTTGCATTCACTTACCGAATCACACACAACAATATGCTTTATAACACCAAGTTACTGGTGCGTTTACATATTATCAATGTGCAACCGACTCGCAAGATACAACTCACACATCTCGGTTTCAAGAATATACAATATTATCCTCTCACCAATCACTCTTGATACAATTCATGAAGTGATCCAAGTGAGCGTGGGTTTAATCCAATGCTCAAATCATATTCATAAGCACTCATGAACGTTGCAGCAAACATTTGCTTATATCTAATACTCTTTAGACAATCCACACACCAATTCACGACAGTCTTCATTTATACCTACATCCAACATATGAACGACTGTGGCCCATTCGAATAATTTGATTGTTCCTAAACCAATTAAATTATTCAGGAAATCAAAACATGCAAAGTGAAACACAAAAATAATACTAATCCCATATGGCCTCAAACCTTTGAGTATATATAAAACACCTTTTATTTATCACCATATCGATTACTCATTATTTGTTGTTTCGGGTAATCAACTTCTTACTTGAATTATTACAATACTTGTCTCATGCTCTTAGCATGCACACAATGTTTACCTATGGTTCTTACTTTGTGAAATAGATCAAATGAACACATTTCCAATCATACTCATTTTCCAATTCCCAATCCTTATCATAAGTGTAAGAATATCAAATTCTTGCCACTTATAGAATATATTAGATTCTAACATTTTATGCAATGATCCTTTTGTAATGTCACTACACTAAAGTCACAATGACTATTGCCAATGAAATTACAAAGTCCTCTATCGGAGATCGTTGCTATACAATTCCATAGATGTGATTTCTCTCACTCAAAGTACATTCCTTTGAACATCCTTTTGCACAAAAGTTTCTAATTTATACATAAATTCTCAATATCCAACTCCCAATATAGAAACATTTCCATATTTTCCATATGACAACTCATTCTTAATAGAGTCTTATCTATTCATAATAATGTCGATATGGTCCATCCAATAACTTCCAACTACTCACAAGCGACCAATCCTCAGCGAGCTTTGGATTGTCCTTTGATACTTGTTTAATTATCTTAGTCAAAACTGATTCCTTTTTCCCTCTAAATGCGCTAGACATTTGGAAAATTTTATAATGGTAAAATATTATAGCATTTGCAATCGATCCTATACCCGAAGCATATGGGACACGATGCATAACGTCTTACATAAAGATTTGATACTTTATCAATCTTCTGCTATAATATTTTATGTGCTACGTTCTCACAATTCGAACTACGAAGAGGAATGACGTAATCATAATCGAAATTTAAGAACACACTATGTATCCTTGACTAAAATTATTAACATTCCACAACCTAATCCTTTAGATTTGAAATGAAGCATAATAATCTCTCCCTTAATTATAGAAAAACAACTATTCAATCCTTACAACTTTGCAAAGTATGACTCTTGTTTTCTATAATTAATATTGCTAACTTGAAATACTTGCCTTAATAATCATATAATCATAACATTTATGCTCTCACTATCACGATGATTATTATAAACATAACACTTATGCTCCCACTAGCTTTGACATGTATTCAGAAACAGCTTAACTTTCAGAAAACAATGCCAATTGAATTTCTTTAAGTTCATATTTCTAATACCCAATGCTTTGATAATCTTTTATCAAGGCTTATTAAACTTATACACCTTTGCCTTAGATAGCTCATATGTGTGTCTAAACAATTCAGACTAATTGTCAAATCTCACAATTCGAATCATGGAAAGGGATACTGTAACCATAATCGAATTCAAGAATACAATTTCACAATCACTATCTTCTTAAAATCTTCCTTTTAGTGAAAGCATTTCCTCACAGTCATTTTCATGAAGGAGGGAATCTTATGACACTTAGATAGCTCATATGTGTGTCTAAACAATTCAGACTAATTGCCAAATCTCACAATTCGAATCATGGAAAGGGATATTGTAACCATAATCGAATTCGAGAATACAATTTCACAATCACTATCTTCTTAAAATCTTCCTTTTAGTGAAAGCATTTCCTCACAGTCATTTTCATGAAGGAGGGAATCTTATGACACTTAGATTTTAATGGTGTATGTGTTCCTATCCATGCGAATTTGTCAAAACCAAAGTTTGCGACAAATCCAAACTCATATGGACCGAACTTCTAAATCTTGATTTCTTGCCTTATAGTAACACGAGTGCCCACTATGTCTTCCAAGTAGTTAAGCAGCTCACCCTTTCCTATCAATGTACTTTTCATTGATCAAGATTCTTGCCTTTTATGCATTCAAATGAGAACTCACAGAACTCACATGCATAATTAACTCAATTGAAATGGCATAGAAACAAGATAGTGTCAGCACTCAAGTCGTGTGCTAGTGATGATCGATAAGGTTTATTTTTGATTTGTTCTTGAAACCATTCAAGACAATTGAGACTCCCACTGACTCCTTGACATATAAGATTCTTTTGTCAATAACATTTCTTGACAAACAAATATTCAAGATTTAGTGTAGCTTTTATCAAGACAAAACACTTCATAAATTGGTCCTAGTTGGTCTTTGTCTTATTCAAGACATCACAACTTACCAATTTCAAATGTGCAAGAATAAGAAAACCCTTTTCCAAATTCTACATTTGATGAATGTTATAAACCTTCTTAATACATGTCACTCAATGTCACAATCTTAACTCTAAGACTTGTTTTGGAACGAAGTACGATCGACTTTTTGATTTAACCATTTCTTCAATTCTTGATTCCTCTTCTCAGACATACAATTGTACTGAGACTCACTTAGAGGATCAATTAAGATATGGTTCTTAATCATTAAGACCTATCATAAAACATAATAAAAGGTACTCTCCCTTCTTCTTAGAATACAGAAACTTTTATCTTTCTGCCTACTTGATTCCTTTTATTCGTTCTGCTATTGATTTAAACTCTTTCAATCAATTCAGAATTACACTTAATCTTATAAGTATAATCATATTTACTAAACCTTCAGTAAATCATGACGGATATCTTTGTTACTCTTGTGGTGGATTTGATCAACACACAACTTTGTGTACTCGATCTCCTAGTCTTTCACTTGACACTTTGTCAATGAATTAGTCTAATTTCCAAATATGAAATTTCTCATTCATCGTGCAACCAAGTTGCATGATTCCAAGTTTCTGTCCAATTGAAACTTAGGTGATGAGAAACTCTCCTTATTTGGTAAATTCTCGACATTTCCACAAACAACATAATTAAGAATCACATCCACTCGTTGTAGAAATATACAAACATCAATTTTTTCATAACAATTTCATTGCAAGGAAATAAATAAATGAGCCAAGCCAAAATTTACTTTATTCATAAAAGCAGCGGAAAACATTTGTCCTTACAATGCAAAATCAACTGAAAAACTATGTAGTCAAATATTCCTAACAACTCTATCATAACATTCTAAGCTCAAAATCTAATCTTTAAGTCCATGCGATCGAGATCCATTTCTTTGCGATTAGACTCATCTTGCTCTTTCATCAAGCTTCCTCTCGTTTCACTGATCCTGCAAAACATTCAAATGCAATCTTATCACATTTTGTATTAAGAATCAATGAATAGGAACTTAATGGAGTTAGATAGTGGATTTTACCTGAAGCACAACCATACTCTTTGACTCTCCCATCTTCTGGACTCTTCAGGCTCTTAGGGCAGACTTGTAGCCAACACCCTTTCACTTGGCAGCAAACGCAGGTCGGTTCTCCTAGAACGTCCTCTGAAGCATGGTTGGTTGACTTTCCCAACAAATATGCTCCATTGCCTTGCCAAATCTTTTCTGATTCAGCAGCAATGAGCATGTAAGTTAAGTCAATGAGGCTTGCGTCATGATCCATCATATGATACTTTCTTTTGAACTCATTATATGATTCAGGAAGTGACTGCAAAACCCAGTCCATAGCCAACTTATCAGGGAATCACGCACCCAACATTATCAACCTATCGATGTGTGATTTCATTCCCAGAACGTGGGCACACACGGGTTTACCATCTTCATGTTTCATTTCCAATAGGGCTTTAGTGACATTGAACCTTTCAATTATTCGATCTTGTAGGTTAGGGACAATAATTGGAGGAGGTGGAGGAAGTGAAGCATGATTTCTTATGCCTCGATTGAATCGTGGAATATCATCTTCATGTGGAATGCTTTTTTCATGGGATTTGGGAAGACCATAGTTGTCGTACTTTGACATCTACAAAACGGGAAAAAATAAATTCAAGTTAATTGATTGATTGAGTCCTTAATAAATCACCCAAATGAGATACTAAGGCTAAGACCCAACACAATATTCTACAACTCGGGAGAGGGATGTCATAACTCAAATTGCAGAACATTCGAAGGTAAGTGAATGACGATTCACTAATTTTCCAACATGAAAAACGAAAAAAAAAAACCGATTAAGTTTTAAGTGTATTGAAAATTCCTAGATCCTTTGAGATTCATTGAACCTTTCAATGTCATGTTTAAATCTCGATATGCCCCTCTAGTTTGTGACTGGGATACCGAGGATCACAAAGCGGGTGTGAATAACCATGTAAACTTACATGGTGCCCCCACATGTTACAGTCACCTATTCGATGTGCCGATTAACCATACACGCTCCACCGAACTATGACAAACATTGAGTCACCCTTTGCTACCTTTGCTTAGAACCATTTAGTGTGCCGGTTAACCACACACGCTCCACTAACGTCTTCGCAAGGGTACAAAGTGTAATTTCATGGAATTGCATCAATTCACTTTTGCCTAAAGTAACTAAGATTGGGAATTTGTAAAAAAACATTTAGTTACTTTTGTACTTCATTATACTTATAATGGAAGGTTTATGTCCTATCCTACCCGTTCGGCTAACGACCCTCCACTAGTCAAGAGTGCGGTGGGTAAGAGTGGATACCTATTCAATCGCCATTTTATAGCCAATTTCCTTAAACACTCCTTATAGACCAGTTTCATGAATGAGGCCTACTAATGGTAAGACTGACTTTTACTCATACATATATATAATGTTAGACTTTTAATATTATATATAGTATATGGTGTATTTTACACTTTTAAAATACTAGGTGGTCAATTTTAATAATTATACTTATAATTCAATTAAATTGTGAACCAAAACTTTATGGATTTATTAAACCTCTTTTAATTATACACCTTAATCAATTATTAAAACCATAAGGGTGTGATTTGAACTTTTTCAAAACAATACTAGGGTTTTAGAATTTAACATTATTAAATTAAACTTTTAATCAACTTTTAAATTCCAAAACTTGAGCGCAAGTTTTGAAACATTTCAAAACATTAGGGTTTAGAATTTAAATATTTCAAAATCAAACCTTTTAATCAAAATTTAAATTCCAAAACTTGAGGGCAAGTCTTGAAACTTTTCAAAACACAAGGATAAAATAGCAAATAACTTAAATTAAACAATTAATCTAATTATTATCTAATTTGACCTAAAATCAATTTCTTGCAAGATAAGTTACCCAATTAATACAAATAATCAAGTTTTAATCAAATAAGGAAGTTATCATCTAATCAATTGGTAATTATCTTTTGTTTAATCAAGGATATACTCAAAATATGATTAAAATTCGAATTTTAATGACCCATAACAGTCACTACTAGAAAAACAGCCTTTTACGACGCGCAATTAATGACACACACTGATAGAGGTCGCGTATTTGTGTGTGTCCTAAAAGATAATGTCAGTTTTGCAAAATATGAAGGATAGAGGACACGGATTTGTGTGTGCCCAAAAATTAGTGTCAGAAAAGAAAAAAATAGAAATGCGGAGGGCGCCTTTCATAAAATGTGTGTCGTCTAAGTGTGTCGTTTTATAATTTTTTAATGAAACACGCGTTTTAAGCGGGATTTCACCCGCCTATTGGATCCTAAAAATTAGAACCCTCCCTCTTCCAATTAGCAAGAAAAAGACCTACCCTTCGTCTTCATAGCAGAATTGCTCTTGCTTTCATGATCAAATGCCTCGCGACTACGATGAGATAGTGTGAGATCTATGAGAGATCCAATCCAGAGCATGCTTGTGATTGTGTGGCCATCCTTGGTCAACTCACACACTTTGAAACCCTAATATCATATCATGTCTGCCACTAGCAAGCATCAGTTACAAGCTGAAACCCTATTCACATATGGAAACAGAATCATCCTGATACCCTCGTCCTCAAGCTCTTTTAACTCCTTCATTCTTCTTCCAGTGGAGTTATTTTCCAAACTAGCAGCTCCTGCCGCTACACCACCACCAACCCTAGAATCTTCGTCGCCATCTATATCTGTTCCATCCCCGAGTTCGATCTCTATATCAATTGCTTTATCACATGCACCTATCGTTGGAATCCCACCTGTGGTACTGGTGATTCCACCTCTGGCTCCCACGATTCCCCCAATCGCAATATCTAGGGTTAACCAGGTGATTTGGGATGAACGCATAGAGATGAACGCACCATGGAAACAAGAGCAAAACGTAAGCTTTTTAAAGCAATTACACAACATGAAACATGAATCGTGCTGTTCGTTTCAAGTATATGAATCGTCAATTAGTTTGGGATGAATTTTCGATAATTATCGTTCTTATTTATTTGACTATCATTTAAATCACTAATTAATTTTTTTTTAGTAATTTTTGTTCAGGAAATGTTGTTGTTGCTTCTTCCCCTTGTCAATTTGTCTTCCATGAAAAAATTTCTTCTTCCATTCTCAAAAGATAACTCTTCAGGCTGTGCTGGAGATGAAACACTATGCCCTATCTGTCAGGCCAATCCAACAACCGTGTATCTCACCCTTCATTGCCAGCATAGGTACATTGCTAAATCAAAATTACCTTTTTAACCTTTAGACTAGGGACCGGGACTGAGACCAATGCCAATGAGAATAAATGTGAAATATGGTGGGACGGGGACTTGCTCTTGATATCTCGTCTATGCAAAAGACTTAAATGCCCTATGCAAAGAAATGAATGTCAAGGCAATTGATCTTTTCACCTTAATTCAACAACAACCTGACTGGTTGACAACCAGATTTATGTAAGTATATATGCGTTATTTGTTACTAAATTTTAGTTTATCATTTCATTTATTAGTGTATGTTTAGACAAGTATGCTGCTACTTCTTTTGTTATCTTCAGGACTTCATAGGAACATGACCTAATATATGGTTTAGAGTATGGGATTGGATCCCGAGGTGCAGTCAAGGTAATTCATTCTACTTTGGAGTCACCTCAAGAACTAGCAAATGTATTTTCACATCATGATTTTAGGAGTTTAGATACTTGAAAAGTCCACATTGATTTGAATTTGATACTTACATGATGTGCAGCTATTTCACGAATCATCATGGTAAAGTTGAAGAACGTGTCCATTTCCAAGATTCTGAACCCTTGATGACTCATAGAAGAGCATCTTGATGGTGTCTAGATGATATTAGCTTAAGAACACTTAGAGAGAACATGATGTGGTATCCTCTATCATTTATCATATGCAACACCAAACCAATTGGTCATCAGGTAAAGTCAACCAATCGTGTTGTGTTTCATGTTTGGGCGTGTTTAGATGGAGTACTAGTTACTTTTGTAATATTATAATTATTTAATGGTTTGAAGGATCTTATGGGGTTGGTGATATCTATTCTTCTTTTAGTAGATTTTATACTTGTGTTACTGATGTTGCTTCATCTTTACTCAAATTCCATGGTGGATTTATTTTTGGTGTTATCTCTTCTCCCTCTCGGAATTCTCCTTCCACTCCTAGCTGGAATTAGCGCTTTATTTAGTCATACTCCTAAGCGTTCATCAGGGATTGCATGTTTTTATGCACTCTGGAACATCACATCCTTGGTCAATGTTGTAAGTCTAAGTCATTCCCTTCAACACTTGAAAAAAATAAATTACATGAGCCTTTGTAACTATAGTTTCTGAAACAGGTTGTTGCTTTCATATGTGGATATTTTCATTACAATAATCAACTCCCCCTAAACGAAAATCATCTAAATTCTTTTTCTTGGAGCTTAAGCTTGTAAGCTACTATTTTACTCTTATCTTATTTTATTTACCTTAAAAACCTAAGTCTAGTGGTGGTGGTGTGCAGGGATGATGGTGGATGGTGGATGCTTCCATCTGGATTGATGGTGTGTAAAATTGTACAGTCACAACTAATTGATTATCATGTGGTTGATCAAGAAATTCAAGATCGAACATTATATTGTAAAGATCCCACAGTTTTTTGGCAGTCATGAAACAAAACATATATCCACATTCCTTTTTTTAATTTATTTATTTGTGTGTGTAGTTTTATAGGAAAGAAAGTACAAAAAAAATATAAATTTTAAAACATCAAATTTACCAAAAATCATGAATACACGCACGTATATGGAATGGATGTAGGTTTAGAGTATGGGTTTGGATGTCGGGTTTTAAAAAACGAGTAAACTGCTATAATGATCCAATCTCACAGTTTCAGGCCTTGATGTACCTCAAACCTGCAACTTGATCAAAAGGCTGTGGCTGGAATCAGAGTAGGTTTTTTCTCACCACATAAATAAATGCTTGTGTATGAAATACAATTACAATTGCAAACTTCTTTTTCAGAGGATGATGCAAGGCTGCTACTAGGGATCCACTAACATGGATTTCGGAACTGGGAAAAGATATGTCTGGATGAAAAGCTTGGCCTTTTGAAGAAGATTGCCATTAGGTAATGTTATCTAAGTCCTAACTTCTACAAACTATATTATCATTTATGAAACTCATTATTCTTTTTTACAATGATATCTTTGCATTACTACAATTCCAACTCCACTTGTTAACTATATATGTATATATTTGTACTTGACAGAGATTTACTAGGAAGCTTCATGAACAAACAAAAGATGTTCAATCTTTGCAGGGGTATAGCAAATAGGAAATATCTTAGCTCACAGAGCAGATGCATAAATCATATGAAGAGTAGGTTAAGCAAATCACTGAAATGGTATTCCTATTGCTAAATTCGATATATATATATATATATATATATATATATATATATATTGGTATAAATACATACAAGGAGGGGACTTATTTGGAATTTGTGATGTATTTATTGTACAGCATCATGCAAAGAAGAAAAAGTGCTATGTGTGCAATACGAAAGAGGATGGTTGCTGGAGGGAAATAATGTCTTTTAGCTTTCTGATACATCTTATGTACTTTACTAGTGTTATGCAAATTAAATTCACTTTTTGAAGTTAATCAATCTTTGCTGATATGATGGAGTTTCACTTGATCACTTGATTGCTTTCTGTTTTAAATTAATTGCTTTCTACTGAATATTGCTTTGGACTCATAATAGCAGGTTGGGCGCAAGTTTTACACCAATGGGCTATAAGGTGGACTGAGGTGGACTGAGGTGATAGATCAACCAGAGGCGTCATCTTTTTGTACACATTGTGAAGAACCATGTAGTGCTTCTTTCCTTGGTGGATCACCTATATGGTGTTATTTATGGTGTCAAAGATTAATACATGTTGATTGTCATAGCAGCATGTACCGTGAAACAGGTGATATTTGTGATTTGGGTCCTTTTAAAAGATTGATTTTATCCCCTCTACATGTTAAAGGACTTGGTAGATCATCATCTAGTCGAATCTTGAGTTCCGTTACTTACGGAGCCGATGAGATTGCTTCTTCTGTTCTAGCAAGTATCACAAGTCAAAGTAAGAAAAACAAAGGGAATTGCAATCGAGTGAATTTAGATAAAGATAAAGGTATAGGGGAATCGTCTATCTTCTTGCATGCCTTCTACTACCTTTTATGCCATTGGTTTCCATTGAGGCAAGTAAATTCCCACTAATCTGTTTCCAATCTGTAAAATACCGTTTTTATCCCATCAAATAATTCTTTCTATTTGTTTTATTGATACACAGGTACCTAAGCAGCTCAATTTTCCCCTTCAACTATCCTTCTGTGATGATAAGGGAGACATCAAAAAGGCCAAAACGTCTTGGGAGTTCATACCTATTGGCCACAAAATCGGGACCCCTGTTCCATTATACAAGGAATTGGTAATTAACTAATTATCAATAACAAAAACTCAATATTAAAAATATTTCTTTTTATTTTTTTTTCATGTGTAGAAAAATGAAGAAGTGGAGTTTTTCTGGAATAAATTTGCTGGCAGTCAAGCTGACCGAGCTGATTGGGTTGTTAAGGAAGAAGCTGAAGAAAAAAAAAGTAACGTAAAAGTTGAAGAACACAAAAATTTCAGGTCATTATTATTTTTCCCTGAAAACCCTGAACCTCTGAATATTTAGTGATAAAGCAAAAGGGTTGGTAATTATTATTATTATTATTATTATTATTATTATTATTATTATTATTATTATTATTATTATTATTATTATTTTATTTAATTTTAATAATGTTTGTAGATAAAAGTGGAAAGAAAGAAAAAGGGAGAAGTCTAGTGTTGGTGAAAAAGCAAAAACAAAGGGAGCTGTTGAGGAAAGGGAAGTAACAAAGGGAGAGGATTCTTTTCCATTATTAACTAAAATTAAATGAATTATGCTTTGATTTGTTTTTTTACTGATGTGTTGTTTTTCGGTGACCACCAGCCACCACCGGAAGACCACCGTTGAAGCCAACACGAAGAAATCCCGCTGCCACTGCCATATAACAGGTATGTTTTTTTATGTTATTTTATTTTGGTTGGATAATCTTATAAATTTCTGATATCTTGTATGCCTCGTATCATTATTTGTATAATTGTTTGAAATTGATTGTGTGAAAATCATATACTAAAGCAAGGTTGGTGTAAGAGTTGATGACGAGAACATTGTTCCAAGACCTTCAGTGAGTTACGATGATGTCCCTTAATAGCAATGTTGTATTAGGTTATATACTTAGCGATGATTATTTGTATTTGACATTTTAGTGCAATGAATTATCTTTCTTATTTATTGTATTTTATTTTGTATTTTGTATGACATTAATTTTTGTGCAATGGATTGTATTTTTTGTATATAGTATTTTATTTTCTATTATGGGACATGAAATGCAAATTTAATTTGAAAATTAGTAAATCTATAAATAATTTTTTTTAAAAAAAATATAAATTACGATACGCAAAAATGTGTGTCATCTTCATTTATGACATTGCCTTTCTTGACAGCGGCTTTAATGATACGCAATGCGTGTCATAAATGTGCATCATAAATGCGCGTCGTCTGTAGACGACGTGCAAAAGCACATCGTCTCTCGTTATGACAGGGCCTTCCTTGACGCGCATTTGCGCGTCGTCTGAGCGTTTTACGGCGCGCAATGAGCGTCGTAAAAGGCCTTTTTTCTAGTAGTGAGTTAAGGCAAGTATCTTTGAGTAAAACAGCAAGAAATCTCGAAACTGCCTCCTTATGACGCTCGAACTCGCCGAGTTCCTCTATGGACTTGCCGAGTAGGAGCCAACTCGCTGAGTCCACATTGGAACTCACCGAGTTCATCAGTCAGAAAGCCAAAATTTCGATTTTGCAACAAGAATGAACATGCTAGGCATCAATACAATAGAAACCAATCAAGGCTCTGATACCACTAATGGGTTTTAGCCATAAGAACATCCTATGTGCTCATACAAACCCTAATGCTTAGATCTAGGTTTCTCTATTGTACATGCAATTCATCCAAGACTTTAAGCCCTAGATCTAGCACATGATAATCAATATTAACATAAGAATGGGTTTAAGATATTACCTTGATTGTTATGTATCAATAACAATCTCAAATCCTCCTTGTAATGACTTTAGAAAGCTTAGAGTCACAAATGTCACGCCTCTAAACCAAGAGCAAGAGGATGAAGAGGAGAAGAGAAGGAGGTTGCCCAAAAACGTCTACAAACCCTAGAAGGAGTCTTCACCATGTTTTTGGGGCTTAAGGGCACTTTATATACATGTAGGCTATTAGGGTTTTGAACTAGGAAACCCTAAACTGATTGCTTAAGCCCTAAGCAGCCCATGGACCCTTCTCTAATAAGCCTTGGATGATTTCTAATGGGTTTCCCATAGAATTCGTCCAACCTTATATTATAAGGCAATCCATAGCCCAATTGCAATTATCTTATAATTACAATTCCAGTCCCTTTTTTTCCATATTTTTAGTATTTTGACTTCCCCCGAAGCCCCGATATTATTTTTAACACCAGAAACACGCCCCGGAGTGCCCGTGAAGCCCGAGAAATTTATGTTTTCGGTTTGAAGCCCTACCTTCGCAGAACCCGGTTTTTAAGAAAGCTCCCGGTTTTTATAGAAGAAAGCTATTTATAGTAACGAAGTGCTGCCCAAATTACTATTTTAACCCCCGGTTATTTCAAGGTGAGTTCAATATATAGGAACAATTGTATGTTATGTGTTATATGTGCTATATGCTTTCCTTTGATATTTTTATTCGCTATTTTGATAGAAAAGCTATACCTCTAACCATATGATCAGTAAGAGGACTTAGTTTCACAGTGGTATTGATATGTTATTATTCCGAGTTATTTTCTTGTGTTATTGTTTTCTGTTATTTTGATAGCAAACGTAATACCTTTGACCATGTGATTAGTAAAAGAACTTAGATTCACATTGGTAATGGTACGAAGCCTCTGGCCATGTAGAGCATGTCCCCCTTAAGTGAATGACTTCTATTTAATGGCATTGGCAGAAGATTAAATAGGGCGTGAAAACCTGAAATCTACCGAAATGTTAAACAAGGCATGAAAACCTGAAATGTACCGAAATGCTAAACAGGGCGTAAAAAAACTGAAATCTATCAGAATGATAATCAGAAATTTGTATGTCTTTTGTGCCATTTAGGCCGAAGTTTTATTGATGTATATCAAGTATTGAAATCATTAAGTCTCATTGATTGTAAATCTTTGAATCAAATCTTGATTTGATATTGAAAGCCTGGCGTATGATACATATATGCTATTATTGTTCTTGTTCCTCTTTGCTTCTGTCATAATGGTATATATATGGCATAAGATTATATTGTATCTACTTATTGAATTCACTAAGGGTTATCGCTTATCTCTCTCAATGTTTAATAATTGCAGGTGATGAGTATCAAGTATAATTTTATACTGCTGAAAGATTTAGAATAGTTAATACTATTTCTCTGTATTTAATGTTCATGTATGTATATGAATAGCAAATTCCTGGGTAGATATGTAATGTAATAAAACATAATCGGTTTGTATCAAATCTTTTGTAATCACTTTATCAATATAAAATATTGTTTTATAAATATGCATGTAGCATGTTTTGAGGAAGTAACTTAAGAGTAATTTTGGAATAGTATGAAAGTTTGGGTCTTTAAGAAATATGAAAGTAAGGGTCTTTCAGTTTGGGTGCAAAAAGTACAAGTCTCTAATGCTTGTGAAAAAGTTTAAAAAGTTGAAGTCAAGCATGTTGAAAGAAAACACAGTTCTCATTTTGTTCAAATGAAGATGTTAGAAGTTGGAGAAAAGAGAAAAAGGTTCATGGTTAGGTCAATAAGATTTTTGGAATTTTTTTCCTACTAAAACGTGTATATCGTTCTTAGAAGATGATCAGTTTCTTCAAAGAAATAGGTGTGCAAGAAACCAACTTCAATTTTGAATCTCAAATGGATCCCAAAGGTTTCATCAAAGTTTTATAAAAAAAAAAAAGCACAAAATCTGGTGAGAATTTAGTCAAAAGGGTATTTTTTTTTTGAAGAAATCAATTTTTATTGATTTTTAAATGGTTGGAATTGACAAATCTTGTACGAAAAGCTAAAAAGTTGATAAAGGGACTACACAGTAACTTTTTCTACAAAAGGAGGCTGAAAGCTGATTTTTTTTCTCCAAAAAGTGGGCTGAAGTTGTCATTTACTGCAAAAGAAGGGTCAAATTTGGAACTATGGACAAAAGGGGTTACTTTCAGAATCTTGGGTGAAATCTGTCATTTTATTAAAATTTAAGGGCTCATTTTGGAATTTTAGGTCAAAATTACAATGCGTTCGAGTTCTGTTATCGGAATGTGAATTCAAGAATGTCATCGAGCTTAAGAAATCGAACAAAATTCAATCGAGATTATGTTGGCCTTTTTCGGAATTTGATTTCAAAATCAATTTTGGAATCTAATCTTCCAACCAGAAGCGAATTCATAGATCAGAAGTCAGAATTAACCACTATCTTTAATGGGAACCGGGTTTCAAATGTCACAAAATCGGAATTGATTGCAACAATAATTTCAGAATTTAGAAACGGTAATTGGAAGTATCATTGCAATCGGAACTTGATACTAAAACATAAGTCCGAATTCATTGTTGATCGGAATTATATGTGAAAATTTGAATATCGTAATTATTTATTCAGAAAACGAACTTGATTTCGGGAACTGAAATCGGAAATCAAAACCGCAATCGAAACGAAACAGCATCACAATCGAAATACAGAAATCAGAATATCAGAATCGGAAGGATTGAATCGGGATTTTAATGGATCGGAATTTTGGAATTAATCGGAATTGCATAAATCCGAAATCGAGATTTCACAGGAAATCATCAATTGGTTTCGGAAATTGATCACAGCAAATCGGATTTTCATGGCAGTATTTGATTTCCGAACAATCGCGATTGGAATATGTTCGTCATTTGATTTTGACTTTCAGAAGTCAAAGATCATATTTACTTCCGATCAGGAGGAACAAAATGACTTAATTGACAGATTCTGTCCCCTGAGTTTATATAATATGACAGTTTCAAACCCAGATCAAAAATTCTTTAAAATTTCTTGGATTTAACCACTTTTACCCTTTTTACCAAAATATTTTCATTTCTTATCTTTTTCTTTGAACTTATTCTTTTCAAACCCTTCTAAATAATTTTTTCTTATTCTGTTCTTTTTGTCTAAAATTTAAAAATCAAAAAATACAAAATAATTTTTGTTATTTTTCCGATTTTAATTTCTAAAAATCGCAAAAATTCAGAAAGAATTTATTTCCTCATTTGTTCAAATCTGACGGGTTTTGAAGATCTATTTTGAAAAACTCGCTCCTTATGACAGAGTAGGTTATACATGGACTTGCTCTATGAGATAATGTAGGTTGTAGGTGATTCTTCTTAACTTTCCGGATTCTCTCCATGGTATTTTTTCAAGATTCAAATGGGGAGTGTTGATCATTTAATGGGGAATTCATATTTGGAAGATGATATTTGTTTCTCTCGCTTTGAAGATCCCATGTACTGATGGGTCTCATAATTTTGGGGAGAAATGCCAAGAAGATCGAAAATTGTTATCTTCATCAGTTTTATCATCTAGGGTAAGATTGTTGAGTATTTGAGATATTGAAACAGATTTGACATTTTTGGCTTATTTAGGGAAGCATTTTTAGGGTTTTGTATTTTTGGTAAATGTTTTATTTTCCCTATAAATAATCATTAGGTCAGCTTTTGATGTAAGCTTTTTCCCAGAAAATGCCTTCTTTGTACGTACCATTCCAAATCAATAAGAAACAAAACCTTTATAAGATTACTTGCATATTATGGTGATTGATTTACGATTGTTCTCCAGATTCCACATTTGTCATCTCATCATTATTCTCAACATTATTGTCGCTACTTTATGTTTTAATTCTAGGTCCCTCAAGCTTGAAGGACAAGGAGCTTACATTATTGGGCTATCTGGACATTCTCGGAGGGGTATGGCTTCTAGTTTAATCTTTTTATGTTACGTTACGATTGGGATATTTGGACATTCTCAGAGGGGCATGGATTCTAGTTTAATCGTTTTATATTACATTATGGTTTTAAAAAAACTTAGTTTCTATGTTTTTACAATGAACATGTTAATGTGATGTGAAATATGATTTCCTATTTTAGAAACTAATATGAATGAGACTTTTTGGTAAAACCTATACTCTGATTTTCAAAATATTATGGTTGGATTTTTGGGATGTTACAAAAATAACCAAGGATGAGAAATAGGATTTTTCAAAATAAAAGGTACCAAGTATCATTGGATGCATGTAATAATACTTGATACCATATGTTTTAAAACCAGAATTGTAAACTATATAAAAACACTTTTTAGAAATGCAAGTCGATGTCGTCATTTTGATAGACACTTATACATCACATATATTATCCTTACGAGATAAAGGATACCTAACCACCTTGATTGGCTTTGATGTTCGAGGTAGTTTTTACGATTATTATTATTTGTTATATGTTGATTATATGTGTTTTTCAAGTTAAATGACTTGATCGATAATCTTTTGCGGTAAAGGTCACCTAAATATTAGAAGAGAGATGCATAGATAAGATCAAAGATCCCAAATAAACAAAAGTTATTAAGGGTCCCATTCCTCCTATGCGGTGAAAGGTGAAATTTTAGCATTATATCTAAAGATCCTTAAAAAATGAGCTTCCGACTTCGAGAACATCAGCCTAACCCATGTATCCAGAGAAGAAAACACAAAACCAGATGCATTAGCCAATTTAACATCCTCCCTTAGAATCCCACCAGAGACAAATATTCCTATAACCCATATAATAACCCCTGCAATAGGAACCCTGTCCGACAAAACACGTTACCTTTAGGAGAAATTTTCCTCAAGCAACCCGAGATCCTCATTTTTAAGGAATCTCCGATAATAAAGATCCTCATTGACCTTCATTGGTAAAGAACCTCAGCAGTAAACCAATGTTCTTTCCTAAGTTGAGATTTATCCTCAGTTTTTCAGGATTCTGATTAGTTAAGGATCCTAATATTATAACAGTTATGCAGAGAGATCAAGAGATAGACATGAAAGGAAAACACAAGCATGTAATTCGAAAGATGAAAGGGTTACATATCAACCCAACCAAAAGGTTAATTGTCTTATATCACTGGCAAAAACAAAAACTATTTAAACCAACTTTTTGTAGGCCTAGACCTTAGTCTGGGGATCATCGGCCTTGTCCTTCTTCTCTCCTCCTCCGGTCAACAATAGCACAAGATCTTGATTAGCGACAAAAGGCTTGTCGATCAGCTTGGTCAATGCCTCGCTCCATCCATCCACGTCCCAAGAACTTGAATTTTCTAGATCCTCAGCCAGCTTAATCTTAGCATGGAGAATGCCTAGCGCAACACTTGTCTTCGCGTCAGCAATCACCTCCTCGAGATCTGCGAGATTCTCTTCCTCTTTTTCGACTATATATTTTCTCAACAAATCCACCCTTTGGAGATGATCCTCGTTGGTAACCCTCCATGTCTTCTCCTACTCTTCTAGAACAAACGCGACTTTATCGACACGGGCCCTGCGATCATTGGTGATATGGGAAACATGAGCGGAGACCAGGAAGGAACATAAATATTAGCATAAAAGAGAACATATATTATAGACTAATATAAACAGTACCTATGCGCAAAATACTTACATCTTGGGAAAATGAGGACAACTTCCCGAAAGCGTCCTCAATGCTGAAGTTCTCTAAGTTAAAGTCTACAGCCTTAGAAGCCTTTCGTTTTCGGGATCCTGAAGCCTTAACCATAAGATCTATATGCGATTTATTGGAAAGAGGAAGAATGACACCATTTTCTTTCTTGGATTTGATTGAACCACTGGTCATATGATCTTCAAGATTTTCCAAACCAAAACGAGCCTTGGACCGGGTAGTCTTAGAACCTGCTAGAGATCGCTGTCAAATCAAGATCCTCTAAAAAGTCACATCCAAGAAATATAATATTACCGGTGGCCATAGAAGGAGTAGTATAGGAACCCTCTTGAAGACTGGAATAGTCATGCTTAAATGACGTCTCAACTGCAGGAAGTGCAAAAATTTTGGAAATCTTGTCCTCAGCGTTACCAGCGATAGGAATGAGCACTTCAAACCTGAATGCTTTGTCAAAACGAACAAAATAAGGGAAGTAAACTTCAGGATCCTAGATATCTAAATCTATTTCCTTCCCTTTTTAACCCATGTTGTTGGCAGGGAATCCCCCTCAGGAATCGAGTCAAGTCACACGCAGAAATATTTCTCTTTCCAAGCACCATCATTTTATTTAGATTTTAGAATAAGATGGGGTTTATTTTTCTTAACTCTTAATAGGAAACGAGAAGAACTGAAAGTTGAATGATCATAGATTAAAGCCAACTCAAGTAATCCAATGTCCATATTCTTGGACTGATTCAAGCGATCGATCCAAAAGAGGATCCTTTAAACCACATGCATTGTTTGGATATAAGAGATTTGGGTACACAGAAAGAAATCACGAATAATTCCAATAAAATGATAAGTTAAACCTAGGGTGCATGGGTATTTAGGAAAACAAACCCACATTGAAGACAAAAAATCAGGTTGAACGATAGCCTCAAAAGGACAAAAAACCACATCAGAAGGAAAAGCTCGTATGGCTTTCAACGATTCCAAGTCTTCATTATCAAAGGAGCAAATCTCGTCATAGGTTAGGATTGCTTGATCACTAAAATCATTCTCTTAGGGAATAACAACGCTAGCTCGAGAGCGACTAGTTTTCTTAGTCATGACGAGGAAAATCGAAACAACAGAAGATAAAATAAAAATAAAAAGTATTACCTTCACAACGATATGACGACGACTTAGAAGAGTAAAAAAAGGAGTTACAAGAAGCCCTCATTTATAGCTAGGAAAAGATAACAGAGATGATATGAGCATTTCTTGATTATCTCGATAAAAATAAGATCTATCCATTAAAGAATAATTTCAAATCCCTCTTTTAAATTTAATTTAAGTTATTCCTTTAATATTTACAAAACTAACTCCTATATTTTCAGGAATAACTTGGGGGCAATTGTTGGGGCTAATTACTGCTATTATTTTTATTAATATTTCTAACGGTTAGATTTTGTCTATAAGTAGCACATGTGCAGAAGTAGTCAAGGGAAGACCAATTCTCAATGAAGAATTGTCCCTACAATGCTAAAGAACCAAAATACTAGGTTAAATAGCATTCATGAAGTTGGTCATAGAGGATCCCAAAAATATCAGACATCTTGTTGGCTAGTTTAGACTATAAATTGACACTTGTAATCTGTACACAACATACGGTTTTTCACTAGAAGCTTACTCTATGAACTTTTTCACTCATTCTTACTTACAATTCACTATAATCAACATTTTATATTAATAAAATCATCTAGTCAGGTGATCATTATCACCTCGCAAAATTTTATGCCGGAGATCCTAGCAAGTATCAAGGGCTTTCCTTGTAAATAATTGTGTCACTTGCGTTTATCATTTACGATTATATATTTTGAATAGCACAAACTCTCATTCAATTTGGTTGATTAGCACTTCAACAGTTTTTAACCAAAACAATACTCTCTAACTTCGAAGGCATATAGGGTTCTAAACAAAAAATTGAAAAAGATAGAAGAAACTTATTATGTCACATTCGATGACAACTATCAGAAGAAGTATCAAAAGACCTATTTTCAATAAAAAGAGATCTTTCCCATGACAAATCCAATGATGATTCCTCTTTCAAACCTCTACGAGGAACTAATGAACCTGTTTGACGAGACATAAAAGGCGATCTTTTTGGAATCAAAAGAAGCGGATAACAAGGAAGATGTACTCAAGAAGATTATTGATGATGCTACGAAGGATCATGGAAACGAACCACAAGCTACGAATGCTCCTGTTCAGCGGGAAAATGCAAATCCCGAAGTTAGCTTAGAACTGCCATTCCAGGGGGAGGATTTAACTCCTCTAGTTAACTACTAATGTCCAATAGATGGGTGCACCCTATTCCGAATTATAAGCAACATCCATCATTTGAGGGGGAGAATGAAAATGACAATAACGATCTAGACGCTCAGTCAAAATTCGAGGATGTGAATGCAGATTTGGATACATCCTATAATCCAAACTATCCTCCTCCTGACAAAATGGACCAAGGATCATCCTAATAAAACACAAGTAATCGTAGAAGCATCTTCAAGACTTCATACGAGAGCACAACAAAAGCAAAGCACACTACATTATTCTCCAAGATGTAATTTTGGATGTTCAACTCGTTTATCTCCAAAATTGAGCCCAAAAATGTTAAGATTGAACTTGATCATTCTGATTGGGTACAAGAAATGCAAGAGGAGCTCAGTGAGTTTGAGTTTAACAAGGTTTGGTGTGACAACCCGAAGTTCGTTCCGTCATCGTAACCCGTTCCGTCATTAAAAATTCGTCGTTTCGAATTGTATCCGTTTCGTTTCTAAATTAACTCATTATTTTTGATACTTCCATTTTGACTTAATTGGTATCCAAACACGCTAGAAACTCATGAAAACGCCCCAATCTAGTAATTAGAAAACATTTAGTTTCAACCATATTAGGTTACGACAACTTAATCGGGTGCGACCAAAAGCCTCGCTTAACATTAGTATCAGGTAGAATTCCACCGTGACCCAAACTTTAACCATATATAAAGTGTAATGAGCCTCATTTGAAGCCTTTTCCACTCTGTCTCTACTCTCTCTCCTCCAATCCAAGCTCTAGGTCCAAAATCATCAAATTAAAGCTCCAAATCATCAAGGTAACTATCCTAGCTTCTAGTATAACATCCTTAACCTTCAAATTCGTGATGAATATGTGAAATAGGACCATAAACATGTGTTTACGGCCCTGGAACACCCTTAGGACGTGAACACATGTAAATGGGGTTTATGAGCCATAAAACCCTTCCAAACCACACTTGGAGCTTAGATATGACATAGGGGTTTACCAAACTGGACTTAGAACACCTTGAACTCATCATTTAGGGATTAAATGTGAGTTTACTGCCCAAGAACATGCTTGGGCCGTAAACACCAATTCATGGAGAGTAAACTCATTTTTAAGTGTTAAGATGCCACTTAAACACACCATAAGCCTTGGAATAAAGTCTCGAAGCAACCACAATCAAGTTAAGGGCCTTAAACATGCTAAAAACCCCTCTCTTAGGAGTTCACGGCCGTAAACCCCCCCAAGAATGGGTTCCTGGGCCGTAAACTCCTAAAACTTGGTCAAATGGTGCCTTAAATCCATCCTATGACTTGTAAAATGAGTTGGAATCACATGTGATTAATTTAGGACCCCCAAAACACAATAAGACATGACACATAAGAGTTTACGGCCGTAAACTCCTCAAATGTTCCTTAGGATGTTCAAAACCCATTCCAATGCCTTAAAACCAAGCCTAGCATAAAACCTCAAATGTTATAAGGCCATTTAGCACCCTAGAGCACCCCACCATGAGTTTACGGACGTAAACTCATGGGGAGTGGGTCATTAGGGCCGTAAAATCTCTTATGAGTTTAATCTTGAAGAGTAAACTCCATATCCAAGCCATATACGTCCATAGATGTCACCCGGGTTACCCTAAACACTTGAAATGAAGTGTTTTCACGACTAGAAGTGTATATCCTCAACTAATTAGTAGTTCAAAGCCTAATTAGATAAAAATGTGTATCTTTTTTATATTACATAGGAACCTCGCATGCGTTCAAGCCTCGAATTGACATTTAGCACCCAAACCGACACGCTTCTCAACCGGTGAGTTCATACCCCTACTCTTTTTCCGTGTTTTTCAAATGTTTTCAGGGGGGGGGGGGAATACAAGCAAGAGTATAAGGAAATCTTGTACTCAAACTTACTATTTCAGTTCAAATGTTTCTTAATTTGTATGCTTTTAATATCAAAAACCGTATTAACCAATAGTTCGAATTGCAGAGTTAGTCTCCAGACTAATAGTAGTTTTCTTTATAAAATGTTATAAATCTGTGTTTCATTTTATAATCTTACAAAAGATTCGTACTAATCATAAATTAGGATTAATAATAATAAGATATGAATACGAAAGTACAATTAGGAACGAATACGAATACGAAAATACAATCAGGAATAGAACGAAGACGAAAGTACAGTTAAGAACAGAGCGAATATGAAAGTACAGTTAGGAACATAGCGAATACGAAAGTACAATTAGAAACAGAGCGAATACGAAAGTAATTCTAGGAATAAAATGAATACTAATAAAATACGAATATGAATACGAATACGAAAGTACGCCTTTGGATACATTCGAGTGTAGGACAACTAGGATATCAGAACATCTAACGAATACAACAAGTATGATAGATACTAGGGCATAGCATTTCAAACGAATAACTAACTCACACATAGGAAAATAAGGGTTTTTCCTGGGATAACAAAATGTTCCTAATCAAACCGTGGAATAAACAAATAACTAACTCACACATAGGAAAATAAGGTTTTTCCTGGGATAACATAACAACTCGTAATCGAATTATGTAACGAATGATAACTAAACTGTTTTTATAAGAAAATATGGGATTTTCTTGGATAACAACTTTTTAGAAAACCAAAGGAAACTCATTCTTTTACAAAAACTAAACCGCTTATGAGCTCACCAGCTTTATGCTGATTTTCAAACTGCTTGTATTCTCAGGTCCACATTAGACAGGTACACCACGATCTTTTGGAGAAGACAGAGTACGTAGAAGACACATCTTTGCTTTTGTTCTTATGATATATATGTATAACACATGTAACTCTTTACTTTCAAACAAATGTAATAACTTTATGTAATGTAAAGTTTTGTGTTTACTATGCTTACTATGTACATTGGTTGTGATATTCATGACGTCCTCCGCCCCGGAACGTTTCCGCCTTTGGTTTCGGGGTGTGACAGATTGGTATCAGAGCCCTTGTTTATAGTGAACTAGTATACCAAACCTTACATGGTATAAGACTATAAACACTAAGGGGCCTAAGTGCTCTGAACTAAAAGTATACCTTAAAATATAAGTATTTTCAAAAGTATACAAGTATACCTAACCTTCTAAATCCGTAACTACAAGTAGAACAAAACATAAGTAAATGGGTGTTGTACGCTACGATTAAACCTGGGCAGTTATGTAGTCGTGTCTAGGATCAATATAGCCTGGCCAACTATATTCATTCGAGACACGGCCAACATGTGCTTGGGAGTGACTGTCGTATACGGCATGCCTAAAACTTACTCAATACCCAAACAACGAGTCGTCGTCACAGCGAATCATGAAATACTATAGGAGTATTTCTCGAGCCAAATCCGTTATAGAAATTCTTATCCCATCGTTGTTCCTCAATCATTCCTTAGCAATAGTTTATCTGCTTTGATAACTTTTTCCTGCTTATCGCTTATAAAATCCTTTATCTATTTTAATGAGATATCCCTTGTTCCATATCTCTTGATTCAATTAAGAGGACTTATGATCCTCTCTTTCTTGATCTTTTTAGATCAAGATGCCTCCAAGAAAGAGACCCAATTCAAAGAACGACAATCCTCCTCCGCCATCACCTCCTCTTCAATTTGATCCCGTCATATTTCAAGTAGCTGTCAATGCTGTTGTGGCTACTACCCTATCGCAACTGAACCTTAGTGGCTTAGGTGGGCAAGGAGGTGGTCCCTAGCCCCAAAACCAGGAAGGTAGCCAGGGACACCAGAGGGAGTGTTCCTATAAGAACTTTATGAACACGAAACCCACATTCTTCGATGGCACTGGAGGTGTCATTGCCCTAACTCGGTGGTTAGAGAAAATCGAATCTATCTTCGAGATCTGTGCCTGTTCAGAATCCGACAAGGTGAAATTCGCCGCCTGCACGTTCAACGATAAAGCTCTGACTTGGTGGAACGGCCGAGTCAAATCCTTAACCCTACATGTAGCCAATGCTATGGGTTAGGAAGTCATGAAGGAACTCCTGTTCGCGGAGTTACTGCCCTCAGAGCGAAATACAGAAGCTAGAGCATGAACTCTGGAACCTGATGATGAAAGGTTCCGATATCGCCGCTTACACTTCAAGGTTTCATGACTTGGCGCTTCTTTGTCCGGGGATGGTTACCCCGGAGAGTAAGAAGATTGAGAGGTTCATCTGGGGGTTGACCCAGCCGACCAAAGGGAACGTTTTAGCTGCAAAGTTGGATACATATGACAGCGCCAAATGCTTAGCACAAATCCTGATGGACCATAGTGAGGACATAGAGGAAGCAACCACCACTCCTGAGCCGACAGAGAGAAGTGGTGAGAAAAGAAAATTTTGGGAGACGAAGGAGAAAAGTCAGCCTTCACAGGAGTTCTCGAAGAAACAGCAGATAGTGGCAGTCCACGCTGCCACTACCTCTGTTGCTGTTTCTGTCGTCGGTTCCTCAGCCCAAGCACCTTTCGCCGGATATGCCGGTATTCTCCCGTGGTGTAACCAATGCAGTTACCACCACCGCATCCCCGGTCCATGTAGTGTGAAATTTTGCAAAAACTTTGGCCAAGAGGGTCACCTTGCACGAAGCTGCAAAACACCAACCAGCCAAGCTTCCGGAGCAGATATCAGTAAGACTTGCTTTGGTTGCGGTGAAGTCGGACATTACAAGCGAAACTGCCCCAAGGCAACAACAGCTGGCAACACTGGAAGATTCCTACCTATAGGACAATGTCAGGCAGCCGCCGATCCCACCGTTGCCACAGGTATATTCCTCTTCGAACATCTATATAAACATAGTCCTCAACTAGTAACCGAAACGTTTACCATCGAGATAGATATCGATGAGAAAGAGAGCATTAGCGATAAACTTAGTTCCCAGCCTATGTGATCAATGAGAAACAGTAAGTTAAAGACCTTAAGAGCATCCCCGAAGTTTGCAATTTTTCCTGATGTCTTTTCCAAAGAGCTCACGGGGATTCCCTTCGGACGCCAAGTAGAGTTTTGCATCGACCCAATTCCCGGAGCAAACCCTATAGCCAAATCTCCGCATCGATAGTCTCCAACAGAAATGCAGAAGTCACCCAGTCAGCTTCGAGATCACAAGAGTGATGCTCCAAAACAACATTTAGGATTCGATATGGTCACTACGAGGATGTAGTGATGCCCTTCGGTCTAACTATTTTCTTTGGTCACTTAGTAAGTAAAGAAGGTACGATACGATTTGAAACGCGTAAAACTTAACCCGAGGTACATAGGACTTTTCGAAATCCTCATTAGGATCGATCCCGTAGCCTACAAACTCTGAGAACCCTCAGAACTTAGCAGCATCCATCCGGTATTCCACGTTTCTATCCTTAAGAAGTGCCTACCCGATGAAACCCTAGTAATCCCTTTGATGAGACCGAAATCAACGAAAGTCTGAACCTCATGGTAGAATCAATCAAAATCATAATCGAGAGATTAAACGTACGAAACAAAGCCGTATTCCGATAAGTGAAGGACCCGAGTTCACTGGAGGTGGGTAATCCGATGAATCAGAAGTATCCATATCTCTTTCCAAATCCGCGAGTCGCATCTAAAGTTTGAATTTCGGGACGAAATTCCCTCTAACGGGGGGATAATGTGACAACCCGAAGTACGTTCCGTCATCGTAACCCGTTCCGTCATTAAAAATTCGTCGTTTCGAATTGTATCCATTTTGTTTCTAAATTAAGTCATTATTTTTTAGACTCCCATTTTGACTTAATTGGTATCCAAACACGCTAGAAACTCATGAAAATGCCCCAATCTAGTAATTAGAAAATTTTTAGTTTCAATCATATCGGGTTACGACAACTTAATCGGGTGCGACCAAAAGCCTCGCTTAACATCAGTATCAGGTAGAATTCCACCGTGTCCCTAACTTTAACTATATATAAAGTGTAATGAGCCTCATTTGAAGCCTTTTCCACTCTCTCTCTACTCTCTCTCCTCCAATCCAAGCTCTAGGTTTAAAATCATCAAATTAAAGCTCCAAATCATCAAGGTAATTATCCTAGCTTCTAGTATAACATCCTTAACCTTCAAATTCGTGATGAATATGTGAAATAGGACCATAAACATGTGTTCACGGCCCTGGAACACCCTTAGGCTGTGAACACATGTAAATGGGGTTTATGAGCCATAAAACCCTTCCAAACCACACTTGGAGCTTAGATATGACTTAGGGGCTTACCAAACTGGACTTAGAACACCTTGAACTCATCATTTAGGGATTAAATGTGAGTTTACTGCCCAAGAACATGCTTGGTCCGTAAACACCAATTCATGGAGAGTAAACTCATTTTTAAGTGTTAAGATGCCACTTAAACACACCATAAGCCTTGGAATAAAGTCTAGAAGCAACCACAATCAAGTTAAGGGCCTTAAACATGCTAAAACCCCTATCTTAGGAGTTGATAGCCGTAAACCCCCCCAAGAATGGGTTCCTGGGCTGTAAACTCCTAAAACTTGGTCAAATGGTGCCTTAAATCCATCCTATGACTTGTAAAATGAGTTGGAATCACATGTGATTAATCTAGGACCCCCAAAACACATTAATACATGACACATAAGAGTTTATGGCCGTAAACTCCTAGTTTACTACCATAAACTCCTAAAATGGTCCTTAGGAAGTTGAAAACCCATTCCAATGCCTTAAAACCAAGCCTAGCATAAACCCTCAAATGTTATAAGGCCATTTAGCACCCTAGAGCCCCCCACCATGAGTTTACGTCCGTAAACTCATGGGGATTGGGTCATTAGGGCCGTAAAATCTCTTATGAGTTTACTCTTGAAGAGTAAACTCCATATCCAAGCCATATACGTCCATAGATGTCACCCGGGTTACCCCAATCACTTGAAATGAAGTGTTTTCGCGACTAGAAGTGTATATCCTCAACTAATTAGTAGTTCAAAGCCTAATTAGATACAAATGTGTATCTTTTTTATATTACATAGGAACCTCGCACGCGTTCAAGCCTCGAACTGACGTTTAGCACCCAAACCGACATGCTCCTCGACCGACACGCTTCTCTTTTTCTGTGTTTTTCAAATGTTTTCACGCCGGGGGGGGGGGAGGGTAATACAAGCAAGAGTACAAGGAAATCTTGTACTCAAACTTATTATATCATTTCAAGTGTTTCTTAATCTGTATGCTTTTAATATCAAAAACCGTATTAACCAATAGTTCGAATTGCAGAGTTAGTATCCAGACTAATAGTAGTTTTCTTTATAAAATGTTATAAATCTGTGTCTCATTTTATAATCTTGTGACAGATTCGTACTAATCATAAATTAGGATTAATACTAATAAGATACGAATACGAAAGTACAATTAGGAACGAATACTGTTAGGTCTAGTTTGTGTTGCGTCTTGGGCTCGTTAGCTAGTCCAGTTTAGTCTCCGGTATGGGCCTGTCCATCTGTGAGTTATTTTGTAGGGTTTATTATTTATAGATGCTTGCATGCATTCTAGAAAAAAGGGATTTTGATAGAGATTTTACTGCATTGACGTTCTTATTCTTTTGTAACCCTAATATCCTCTACAACGGAAGTTCTACATCGAGCTCCGCTGAGGATTGAGTTAATTGAATCATTCGACTCATTCAGATCCATTCTTGTGTTTTTATCTTACTGATATTACTTTCTTGATTTGCCTGTTATAAGATCTAATCGATCAAAGTATTTTATAAACTCATCAATTGGTATCAGAGCGGGAGGCTGTGTAATTCATACACATCTCTTCTGTGAAAGAAGTAATTAGGGTTATTCTGCATTAACTGATATTTATTGAGCCGTCACTCCATAATTGACGTATCTCATTATTTATTCATTTTGCCCTAATATTACATATTACAAGTCTGATCTTGCAACAGCTTAAACGATCAAGCATGGACGATTCTCAATCTAATCCTATCAACATCTCAAACAATATTGGATCAACAACAAAGATTCCAATTCTTTACACTCAAGATTACGAGGTATGGGCGCATCACTTTGAAGACTATGTCATCGAATCTGAAGATAATGGGTATCTTATATGGGAAGCAATTGTGTCTGGACCATTTGCTTATTCAGGAACATCCAGAATCATTAAAACTCAGAAAGAGTATAATGATCTGTTAAAAGATGTGAAAGACGTTGCTCAAGACGAAAAGGAGAAGTTTTAGTGCAACATCAAAGCATTGAGACTGATCTGATTCGCTCTTCAGTCTGACACGTTTAGGTTGGTGAGTTCCTGCAGTACAGCTAAAGAAATCTGGGATCGGCTGCGAGAGCTGTATTCTACAGATGAAGATTTGGAACACTCAATTCAGACCTTGCTTTTGTCTGAGTTTGGTGAGTTCAAGCAAAACTCTGATGAGTCTGTTACACAGATGTTTGATCGCTTCAATCATCTTCTCAGCAAGATGATCAAACATGATATCGAAAGGAAGCAGATTGAACAGAAGGTCACCTTTCTGAATGGCTTAAGATCCGAATGGAGAGCGGTTGTGTCTACAGTTAAAGCTCACAAGCAGTTCAAGTCATATTCGCTGGCGAAACTGGTGGGAATTCTGAAATCCCAAGAAAAGATAGTGATGCAAGAGAAGAGTGTGGTCTCAAATTTGGGGTCCTTGGCCCTCTTGTCTAAAAGCAAGAATGTAGTAAAAGATGAAGATCTGAACATGGAGGACTACGATCTAACTTCAGAAGATTATGCTATGATGGTGTCCAATCCAAAAAGGTTCATCAAGAAAAGGTTTACTACCAATAAGAACCGAAATTGGCAGGGAAGCTACAGTTCAGAAAAAGTAAGGGAGGAGCCGAAGACTGAGGAACCAAAGAAGGAGGCAAAGGTTGACGGAGATTCTGGTGTCAGCTGCTATTACTGTGGAGGAAAGAATCATTATGCCAAAGATTGTGTTTTGAAGAAAATGGCAGAGAAAGATGAGGAGAAAGATGAAGAAGCAATCCTAATGAAAAAGCTAGAAGAGATTAAGAGAAAGAAAGCTGCTACTAATCCTTCTATGAATGCTCTTATTGTACAAGGTTCGGCGGAGGATGACGAGTTCGGTGGCGTACAGGTGTGGTCGACCGACTCAGAAGATGATGAGGTGAGAAAGCCTTCGCATGGAAATGCGTATGTCGCAAGAGGTGGTGAAAGCAGTGGAAAGTGTCTGATGGTGACTGGCGTATCTCACATGAGGGGATACAATACAGATGGTGGAAATAAGGACACCATGGAGCGAGAGGACTTATGCTTCACAGCAAAACCTCTCAGTGTGCAGATCAATGAACTTGATGAATTGATCAAGAAGGTACAATCTCTTTTTATTTCGTTCAAAATTCCACAGAAATCATATGAAAAGGAATTAAATAGCTTAAATTCTAGAATCTCAAATCTGGATAGTTGTTAACTCAAACACGGGTCACCAATTCTAACCTAACTGACCAAATAAGCAGGGTGTCATCCAAGAGTGAGGAGTGAAGGATGTGGATTGAGCAGAAGGAGTCAGAGCTGATTAAGTCTAAGGATGAAAACATTTATTTGCAAAGAGACAATTTGAAACTTTTAAAACAAAGAAATGTTTTTTGCTTAATTGCTAAAAGACTTTATGCTAACATTACTCAACTGTATCTGAATTGTGAAATAGGGCAGAAAATACATCGCATGATTTTACCATTCCTTGAGTTTAAGGAGGATGAAATCGATGCTGAAGCATACAACTGTGAAAGTGGTTTATCGTCTGATAATGTAAATCATACTTATATGTATGGTCTGGACAAAATAGAATCTTTTATAAAGTCCAAAGACCATAAGGACATGCTGAAAAATCTTTTGGATGAAAACGATAAGCTGAAACTAAGGACCGAAACTATACAAAAATTCGACTCATTGAGTGCCAATTTAAGTTCAGAAAATAAAATTGATGTTGAAAATGCATCTGAACTTAATGAAGACGATGATATGAGTGAAATTTCTATAGAGGTTGAACTTGACTATTCTGAGTTTGTCAAGAGCGAACCCGAAAATCACAAAAATCTGATTTCTAAAAATTCTGTGGAATTCGCTCGTTTGTCCAAGAATAAGTCCCCAGCCCTCAAAGAAAAAGCTCTTGTGTTTCAGAAGGTTAGAACTACTCCAAATTAGGTGTATAAAGTCACAGGAGTAACCGAACATCAAACAGCCGAACTCACTGCCATAGTGAACGGAGATAACGCAGATGGCTGTGATGAGTTCTTCTTGTCAGCTCCTATGGATAATGCCGACGAAACAGTTGGTTTGTCAGAGCGAACGTCTTGGAAAACAAAAGGAAGATATGTACCAGAGCCGCTGAATAAGCCTGAAAACTTTGACGTGCCAAGCACAAGTGGCACAAAAGAAATACCTGTAGAAGAAGTCAACCCCACAAGCGAAACCTCATCTATGAAGAGTGAACTGGCTGTCAAGAAGCTAAAGCAAAAGGCTAATATCCATAGACTACCGAAACAGGTGAAAAATCAAAAGCAGCAAAGAAACCTAAGATACAAAAAGAATCTCTCAGAGCGAAAGAAGTTTTGGCGCTCTCAAAACACTCATTTCTCTTATCATGATAGAAATTCAAAGTCAGAGAAAAAGGCTTTCGGGCCGCATGAGGAACAGAATCAAAAGGTTAGGTTTGGTCCCGAGAGCAACAGCAACCGAAAGGACAGGTTCGGTCCCGAGAGCAACAGCAACCGAAAGGATAGGTTTGGTCACGAAGGCAAAAGCTACCGAAGGTCCAGGTTCGGCCCCTCAAATGACCAAAAACAAAAGGGTCATTTAGAACCTCAAGTCAGGAAAAACTCCCAGTCTAAATTCACCCATTCTAATTCTTCTCATTCTCAATTCTCTTCTAAACCCAATTCTGTTCCTGCTCCAAATTCAAAATCATCAACGAACTTGAAAGGAAAATCGAAGATTTCCTCAGTCTAGGAAGACTGAAAGCAGACTAATACCCAAACACCAAAATCTGAAACCAAAACGTCTGTAACTAACCTTAACAAAATCAATTTTTTCACTATTAAGAGGAAAGATGAAACAACATTAATAAAAAGAACATATCTTGTTGATGTTTCTCTTACTATTCCTGTTCCTGTGAAAGGCTCACGTGGACCCAAGAAACTTTGGGTTCCTAAATCTGCTTAATTTTTGCAGGTTATAAGTGACGAGCAGTTCGACGAAGAATGGTACATTGACAGTGGCTGCTCATGTCACATGACAGGAAGGAAGGAAGAGCTAAGGGAGTTTCGATCTCTTCAAAATGGTGGGAATGTCAAGTTCGGCAACAACTCTTATGGAACGATAAAGGGTTATGGGATGATAACCAATGGAGACTTTACAATAAGAAAGGTGGAATACGTTCAAGGGCTGAAGCACCATCTCATCAGTGTATCTCAACTGGTGGGCGGTACCGGTCTCAAGGTTTCATTCGACGACGAAGGTTCAGAGATTATAGAGAAGAAATCCAACAAGGTCATTCTTAAATCAGACCGAAAAGGAGAAATGTTTCCTCTCAATCTCAAACCAATCAAAGGAAATCCAGCTATATGTCTTTTGTCCAAAGCTCATTCTGACGAAAGCTGGTTGTGGCACCGAAGGCTCTCACATCTTAACTTCAAAGACATCAACAAGCTTGTCACCGGAGGTCATGTTCGGGGTCTTCCATTGCTCAAGTTTGATCGAGAACACTTGTGCGCTGCATGTGAAATGGGGAAACAAAGTCGTCAAAGTCACCCATCCATCATAAACACAAAAGTTGTTGAACCACTTGAGTTGCTTCACATTGACTTGTGTGGTCCATCATCAATCGAAAGCATTGGCGGTAGCAAGAATATTCTTGTTATTATTGATGATTTCTCACGTTTTACAAATCTGAGGCTAGTCCTAAGCTAAAGATGTTCATCAAGCAGGTTGAAGTGCAACTGAGAAAAGTCGTTCGCAACATTAGGAGCGACAATGGACTGGAGTTCAAGAACAGAGAATTTGAAGACTTTTTGGCAGAAAAAGGAACCAGTCACAACTTCTCAGCCGCCTACACGCCTCAACAGAACGGAATTGTCGAAAGACGAAACTGATCCTTGTGTGAGGCGGCCCGAACAATGCTAAGTTTCGCTTCTCTTCCCTTATATTTCTGGGCTGATGCTATTGCTGCAACATGTTTTATGCAGAACAGGTCTTATCTCAACAAGCGTTTCTCTCTTAATCCTTATGAGATCATCAATAACAGGAAGCCGAACGTAAAATTCTTCCATGTGTTCGGCTCACGATGCTTCATCTTCAACTCCAAAGAACATCGTAACAAGTTTGACGTTAAAGCTGATGAAGGAATATTTCTGGGATATTCTCTTACTTCAAAAGCATATCGGGTCTTAAACAAGCATTCTAGGAAGATCGAAGAAACATATTATGTGACTTTCAATGATAACTACGTCAAGAAGCTAAAGGCCGCTGAAGAAGCAATTGGAGAGATTTTCTCTCAAACAGGTCAGGTCACGGCCACCATTGCTAATTTGTTTGATCAGTTTGTGGAATTATTCGATGAACCTGAGAAAGCTACTCTCTCGGAAGCCAAGGCAGCAGACAACAAAATCAACCATCTAAAGCAAATCGTTGAAGATGCAGCCAAACAAATGGGTGAAGGAGAACAAGTTCCAAATGAACCTCCTCAGCAAGGTACTTCAGTCGAGGGGGAGAATCCATTTCCTTCAAATCAACCGAACTCACACTTTCAGGGGGAGAATTCTATTTCTGCTACACCCGAAAGTCCTGTAGCACCCGAAGGTCCTGTAGCACCCGAAAGCTATACTCCACCCGAAAGTCCTATAGCACCCGAAAGCACTGCTACACCCGAGAGTCCTGTAGCACTAGAAAGTCCAGCTACACCTGAGAGTTCTGTTGCACCTGAGAACTCATCAGTTGAGGGGGAGAATTCCGACATGTTTTTCGATGACGATAGTCAATCTGAATTGGATGAAATGGTCAATGCCGAATTGGATCCATCTTATGATCCAAATTATCCTCCTCTTACTAAATGGACCAGATATCAGCCTGTATCTCAGATAGTGGGTAATGTCTCTGAAAAAGTCCTGACCCGATCTAAATTGAAGGCAAAGCAATCATCTTTATTCTCCAAAGTAGAGTTCTGCATGTATAATTCTTTCATATCCAAAGTTGAGCCTAAGACTGTCAACACAGCTCTTGATCATTCTGATTGGGTACAAGCCATGCAAGATGAACTCAATGAGTTTGAAAGAAACAAGGTATGGCGCCTCATTCCAACTCCTAAAGATGCCCCAGTCGTTGGTCTCAAATGGGTTTTCAGAAACAAAATGGACAAGGAAGGTAATGTAATTCGAAATAAAGCTCGTCTCGTGGTGAAAGGATACTTCCAGGAAGAAGGAATTGATTACGAAGAAACTTTTGCTCCGGTAGCTAGACTGGAATCTATTCGAATATTTCTGGCCTATGCTGCACACAAGAACTTCGAGGTCTACCAAATGGATGTAAAATGTGCCTTTCTGAATGGAGAACTTGAAGAAATGGTTTACGTGGAGCAACATCCAGGTTTTGTCAATGAAAAGTACCCAAATCACTGTTATATTCTAGACAAAGCGGTTTATAGTTTGAAACAAGCACCTAAGGCATGGTATGAAACGCTAACTAAGTTCTTAAAGATGTCAAAATTCAAACAAGGTTCGGATGACCCAACCTTCTTTCGTAAGAAGGAAGGTAACCACCTTATGATAGTTCAAATCTATGTCGATGATATCATCTTTGGCTCAAGAATCCTAGCTTAACAGCTGAATTCAGAAAGCTGATGGATACTAAACTTGAAATGAGCTCAATGGGTCCGATTAACTTTTTCCTTGGTTTAAATATTAGACAGGGACCCGAAGGCATCTTTATCAACCAGGAAGCATACACCAAGACTCTTCTTGCTAAATTTGGCATGATGGGAGACTCAAAGGTTAAAGTTCCAATGGCGTTTGGCACCAAGCTCACACCATCCTTGGAAAAACCGGCAGTCGACATTACGTTATACCGCCAGATGATTGGTTCTTTGATGTACCTCACTGTTAGCAGGCCTGATATAATGTTCTCTGTGTGTTATTGTGCTAGGTTTCAGGTGAATCCTCATGAACCACATATGCTTGCTGTGAAAAACATACTCCGGTATCTGAAACGAACCACCTCCCTCGGTCTTTGGTATCCATCAAACTCAGGCTTCTTTGTTCAAGCCTACTCAGATGCAGACCTTGGAGGATGTGGTTTAGACAGGAAAAGCACCACTGGAGGCTGCCAATTTCTAGATGGGAAGTTGGTTAGCTGGCAATCGAAGAAACAGACATGTGTTTCTCTGTCTACAGCCAAAGCAGAGTACATCGCAGCAGCCTCCTGTACATCTCAAGTGATTTGGATTCAAAGCCAGCTTCGTGATTATGGACTCAATATGAAAAAGATCCCACTTTATTGCGATTCAGAAAGTGCAATTAGGATCTGTCATAACCCAATGCAACATTCCAAAACCAAGCATATAGCACTGAGGTATCACTTTATAAAGGATAATGTGGAAGATGGAAATGTCAAAATTCACTTTGTTCGAACCACCGATCAACTGGCCGATATCTTCACCAAAGCTCTTCCTGAAGCGAGTTTCCATAAAATTTTACAAGGGCTTGGATTGATGGAATCGGAGTCAGTACCAAAAACTACTTCTCAAAACTAAAAGTTGGAAGCGAAATGAACTGAACGTCCGGGTTCGGTTCACGTGTTTGCCGAAATGAACCGAACGCTCGGGTTCGGTCCTATTCTCTTATCTTCGCTTATCACTCAAAGGTAGTTTCTTTGGCTATAAACCTTTTGTACCTTTTTCAAATTTCATCTCTCTTATTTTCAAAGTTTTTTTTCTCAAAGTTCTTCTCTTTTTCAAATTTATTTTTTTTGCAACCGAAATAGACCGAACGCTCGGGTTCGGTTCCAAATTTTTTTGCCTCAATTTTTTTCTCTCTTTAAATCAAAATTCCAAAATCTTTTTCTTATTTCTTTTTATTTTCTATCAATCAAAAACTCCAAAAACAATTTTTATTTTTGTGTTTGTTAATTTTTTTGTGGCTATTTGTGTGGAAATTCTTTCATTAGTTAAGCGTCCCTAGAAGCATGCTAATGTATGTGTCCAAAGCCTCACTCAATTCTGAATAATAGCCTTACTGACTTGGTATATACAAACCTTGTCTTCCCAATTAGGCTTTTATATTTATTCTAATCATGAGCTATCTTACTCTGTTCTCACATGAGATAAGAGTTTTCTGCTTGGTCCTTATTTTAATAGCAGAGGTACTTTGGTTTCTTTACACCCTCTACACTACTTTTCTCCATCTCATTCGCTTCATAAAAGTAACCCTTGAGACTCTCAGAAATTACCACTAAAATTAGCTTCGTGTCACTACGTGCTAAGTGAAATCCACAATTCAATACCTACTATGCATTGACGGTGAACAATCAACTTTGTTCTAGCTTTCACTAATGAATTGACGAACTTATCCATGGGGATGTACCATGAAATCTCTAATTTCTTTTTGTGTGATTCCTATAAAATTGTTAAATCCCATAACATTTCTTCCCTTGGAATCCAGATTTATTTTTCTTTGAGATTTCACATAAAATATTTTCACGATGCCACTTAGATTCTTTTCAAACCTACTTGTTCAACAGACTACATTGGTCTCACAAGTACTTCGGTAGATTTCTGTCTTATGTCAAGATCAGGAATTCTAAACTAAAGCGAAAGACACCCAAATTAGCCTGATTAAAAGAAGCCTTTCAACACTTCTCAATAAGTGTCTGATCGTTATTCAACGGGAAACCAAACAATCACTTTAAGGTCTCTCTTGACTTTGAAGGAAGATATTCGTGCCCGGGATTCATTGTTTCGTGTCTTTATTGACATCACAAATTCCCACATATGTGTTGCTTTATTTCTTTTTCTTTTACACACTAAGCACGAAAATCTTTTTGATTTTCCATAATTCTGGTCTCATTACTTACAAGGAATTTTTTTTAAAAGAGATGTGGCTCACATTGTTACACGTGGTCATTTTGCTTTAAGATGGCGTTCCCTCTAAAGGGATAAGATGCTGACTCAGGCGAGATTCCAATCGATTTGATTTTCAAATGGCGCTTGAATGACAGGCGTGCGAAGTGGAACCGTTTTTCTTAAAACGGCGCCTGATGGGAAGGCGCGTGAATCGGGACAGTTCTTCTCTCTCCTACGTAATCATCGGGGCTACCAACTGTCACGCATCAATCACCTTCGAAAAACCCTTCATATTTCCTTCGAAGATTTGGGAACGTATTCTTCTCTCTCCTTTAGCCACGGTATAAAAGGTAATCTTGACCACTATTTACCTCTTTACTGCACCCAAAATTCAGAGAGCAAGAAAAGCTTTAAGAATTCTACTGTTCATCATCTCTCCCAACTTCTTTACTTCTATGGCGGATTCATCATCTGTTCATGCCACTTCCCATATCCTGCCGATTCGTCCTCAACAGAGTCTGATCATCGATCTTACTCCACATGTTTATGATGCCTTCATGTTCCCGATCATCGAATGCCTCAAATACTCGCCGCTTGCTCCCGCTCTCACCAAAGCTGAAGCTGTTCCAATGGATTGTTTATCCTAAATCTTTGCCACTGCTCATTATGATAATTCTATCGATAGGATCTTCTTCGACATTCTTGATCACAAGGCATCAATCTCCAAGCAGCAATTCTGCTCACTTTTAGGGTTTGAACCCGATTCATCTAGGGTTAATCCTGAATCCATTCCGGTGGGTCACCTGTTTTCTATGTTCTATAACATGGGATACACAGAGGTTTTGACGACGGTCACCAGGTTCAAGAAATCGTACTTGCCTCCACAATGGAACGGGTTATTTACGGTGCTATTCAAGGGGTTATCGGAACGCAGTGCCGGTTCAGACGAAGCTAGTCGTCTGTTCATCACGATTCTTTATGGGGTATACAACGGAATCAACCTCGACTGTGGGTCAGTGTTATGGCAGCAACTGATCCAGAGCCTTGCATCCACGTCTCGACACTCCAAGATCTCCTATGCTCGATTCTGGACTCTAGTCACAAAATGGGTGATGGAAAAGTATCAAGTCCCCATTGTTGCTGATTCTCCACTCTCTTCGATAGGTACTTTCCATACCACGAAGATAATAGTCTCCGATGCATCAAAATTTCAGTTTCTTGGCTCCATCCCTGAGTCAATGTTTGGAGATGTTCCTGCCGAAAGCCGTATCATCCGAACTTACAAGGAGTTTCGTCGCTCTGGTCCTAGAGAGCTCACTCCTGAGATGATCAAATCCATCCACGAAGCTGATAAGCCCGCTCCAAGGGGAAAGAAGAATGAAAAGGGAAAAGACAACCAAGAAACGAAAACCTACCAAGGCTGCTCAATCTCCTCCACTGAAGAAGCGAAAAACCCAACCCAAGCGAAAACTGATACTCGCTTCCTCCTCAAGCGAATCTGAGGAAGAAAATTCTGACTCTGACGAGTCTCCTCGTGGTAACACTCCTCCACGATCGCCTACCCCAGAAGTACACTTTTCCAGTTCACATGTCTCTTCTCCACCAATCACCATTGCTATTTCCATTCCCCCCGTAACCTCTACCACTCAAATACCACCTACTTCTATTCCAGTACCCCCTCCCATTTTCACTGAAGCTACCACAGCAACTACTGAAGTAAGAACCAACGTATCTAATACGGGGGCTCCTACTAAAGTACCCGAATCCACTCCCACTACCGAACATACATCACAACCCGAACCTACGTCCACAACCGAACCTCCACCCTCATCTCCTGCTCAGTCCACAGAGGATGAAGAACCATTTCTTGATGGGGAGCATATGACATTTGATTCGTTCTACTACAGTCCGTATCAGGTGCAGAGTGATGATGATGATGATGCTCCCGTCACCAAAAAGCATCTCAAGGAGCTTCACGAGAAGATTGATTCTCTCATCGCTTCCTCTTCTTCTTCATCACAGTCAACCATCTCTGAGGCTGCAATTTAGAAGATTGTTGATGCTTTTTCTAAGGCTCATGATGCCTCCGTTAGCTCAGCTACTGCCGCCATTGACGCCTCCACCATAGCTTGTGCTGCTACGACCGAAAAAGTCGAAAAACTATTTAATGATGCCTCCTCTATTTTGCAGTCTTTACAGGAAACTACCGAAGCTACCAAAACGAAGCTTGACCCGATTGTCAACAAGCTGGCTACCTCAGTTGCCTCAGAACTGACGTCTTTCGCCACTCTTCATCAAACTCTCACCGATGACAACTCAGCGTTTAAGGCGACCATTGAGGAGCGCCTCACCAAACTTCATGAAGATCTAGCTGCTGAGAACTCTCTCATGGATGCTCTCGCTAGAAATACCACTGCTCTTAAGGTCAAGAATCTTCAACTCTCCAATTCTAAAAGGGAGATTGAGTCTCTTCGATCTGAAAGAGAGGTGATTTCATCGTGTGTTTCAGATGTCCACGCAGCCCTTTCAAACATCCTTGAAGCACATGATCCAATTTAAAACTATTCAGTGAGGCGTACTCTTGCGGAAAAGCTTGCTCCCGACCTTTCTCTCCTGAGCAAAATTGAAGGTCTCCTTGAGTTCGTGTCCATTCCAAAACAAGGAGGAGAGAATGTATCTCAACCGCCTCCCACTTCTACAGCAACAAAAACAACCGAACCTCCTCCAACAGGCCAAGCCTCAGGTTCGGGTGTCAAAGACAAAGGGAAACAAATTGCTGAAGATAGTGACGACGACAAAGAGACGATTGTTGATCTCTTGAAAAAGCAAGGTCGAGACAAGGACGCTGATATGAGCGCTCGGGTTGCTAGAGAGGCTGAGGAAGCTGAAAGAAAGATGAAAGAGGCTCACGACCTTCTTGAGAGTAGGAAAATTATTTTTCCTCCATGGACTCTTGAGAAGTTGCTGAAAGAAGCGATTGAAACCCCAAGCATCTTGTAGCTCGAACCGGTGATCTCACTAGATCGTATCAATTCTGTCGATTCTCAGTTTGACATATCACTGACCCGAAAGGCCTTCATTTTCCATGCCTTTGACAACATTGCAGATATCCCTCATCCTCATCCTAAAGTTGAGAGGGATCTTGTCGAGTTCTATCTGAGAGCTGCTCAACCATAGTATCAAACATGGAGTGCTCAGAAGATTATCAACGTTCGGGTCCTCAAGCCGTATCGAGAAGGGAACTTTACGAACGTTCGGTTCAATGTGCTGAGAGGTTCTGCCAAGACCAAACATGCCATTTCGCTAGCTGATCTTCCCAATTTAAATCCAAATGATTGGATAATTTTGCACAACATCCTTCTCACAAATGAAGCAGAGTATGGTCCGATCATTGATCACTTCAACAGGATGCTTGTCTGCTACATAATGGAAGTTTCCAAGATGGATCAGGAGATTGCTAGTGTCTTCAAGAAAAAGCTCACAATTTCTCCTGTTGGCTCTGCAAGTGATCTGAACATGATGCAGATGGGGAAGATAGACCCGAAAAGAAATTCGGTTATGTTTACCAGAAATGAAGGCCAAAAATGCATGTTCGCTTTGGCAGACAAACATCTATACACCACTGCATGCCTGGAACATGTTTTGGGTATCATTCATCGTTGCAAGCAAAGCTCAGCAGACGACAAGAAGTACTTCGATGATATGATCCAGTGGTACATTCGCTTCATACAGACAATCCTTGCTCTTATCCCTCGTCTGTTTGATACCACTAAGAAGGTTCCGGCAGCTGGACCCAGCAAGAAGAAGTGATAGTCTCGCTCCAATTGACGCAAAGGGGGAGATTGTTAGGTCTAGTTTGTGTTGCGTCTTGGGCTCGTTAGCTAGTCCAGTTTAGTCTCCGGTATGGGCCTGTCCATCCGTGAGTTATTTTGTAGGGTTTATTATTTATAGATGCTTGCATGCATTCTAGAAAAAAGAGATTTTGATAGAGATTTTACAGCGTTCACGTTCTTATTATTTTGTAGCCCTAATATTCTCTACAGCGGAAGTTTTTCATCAAGCTCTGCTGAGGATTGAGTTAATTGAATCATTCGACTCATTCAGATCCATTCTTGTGTTTTTATCTTACTGATATTTCTTTTTTGATTCGCCTGTTATAAGATCTAATCGATCAAAGTGTTTTATAAACTCATCAAATACGAATACGAAAATACAGTCAGGAATAGAACGAATACGAAAGTACAGTTAGGAATAGAGCAAATATGAAAGTATAGTTAGGAATAGAGCGAATACGAAAGTACAGTTAGAAACAGAGCGAATACGAAAGTAAATCTAGGAATAAAATGAATACTAATAAAATACTAATACGAATACAAATACAAATACGAATACGAATATGAATACGAATACGAATACGAATACGAATACGAATACGAAAGTACGCCTTTGGATACATTCGAGTGTAGGACAACTAGGATATCAGAATATCTAACTAATACAACAAGTATGATAGATACTAGGGCATAGCATTTCAAACGAATAACTAACTCACACATAGGAAAATAAGGGTTTTTCTTGGGATAACGAAATGTTCCTAATCAAACCGTGGAATAAACGAATAACTAACTCACACATAGGAAAATAAGGGTTTTTCCTGGGATAACATAACAACTCATAATCGAATTGTGTAACGAATGATAACTAAACTGTTTTTATAAGAAAATATGGGATTTTCTTGGATAACAAATTTTCAGAAAACCAAAGGAAACTCATTCTTTTACAAAAACTAAACTGCTTATGAACTCACCAGCTTTATGCTGATTTTCAAACTGCTTGTATTCTCAGGTCCACATTAGACAAGTACACCACGATCTTTTGGAGAAGACGGAGTACGTAGAAGGCACGTCTTTGCTTTTGTTCTTATGATATATATGTATAACACATGTAACTCTTTACTTTCAAACAAATGTAATAACTTTATGTAATGTAAAGTTTTGTGTTTACTATGTTTGCTATGTACATTGTTTGCGATATTCATGACGTCCTCTGCCCCGGAATGTTTCCGCCTTTGGTTTCGGGGTGTGACATTTGGAGACTGACTCCAACTTTGAAGGATGCACCGCTTGTAGGACTGAAATGGTTGTTTCGAAATAAGCTTGACTACGAAGAAACTTTCGCACCAGTAGCACGACTGGATTTCGTTTGCATCTTCCTAGCATATGCAGCTCATAAGAACTTTGAATTCTATCAAATGGACGTCAAGTGTTCTTTTACGAATGGGGAACTATAATCAATAGTCCATGTGGAACAGCCACATGGGTTCGTAAATGAGAAATATCCAAACTACTGCTATATTTTGGATAAGGTTGTGTATGGTCTGAAGCAAGGTCCACGAGCATGGTATGAAACTCTCACTCAATTTTTATAACAATCTAAGTTTAAACAAGGGTCGGTTGACCCAACCTTCTTTCACAAGAAAGATGGTGACTATCTAATGATCGTCCAAATCTACGTTGATGAGATCATTTTCGGATCTACTAATCCTAGATTAACTGCAGAATTCCGAAAAATTGATGGAAACTAAGTTTGAGATGAGCTCAATGGGTCTAATTAATTTTTCCTTGGATTGAATATTAGACACAGTCAAGAGGGAATATTCATCAATATGGAAGCTTATATGAAGATGTTACTTGCCTAGTTCGGAATGGTTGGAGATTCGAAGGTGAAGGTTCTAATGGAATTCAGAACGAAACATAACCGTCATTGGACAAGCCGGGAACTGATATGACTCTTTATCGAACCCCAACTGATTGCAATTAAGAATATCTTTAGATACCTGAAACGAACAACCTCGCTCAGAATTTAGTACCCTTCCAACTTAGCGTTCTTTGTGCAAGCATTCTCTGATGCTGATCTTGGCGGTTGCGGTCTTGATCGAAAAAGTACAACTGGGGGTCGTCAATTTCTTGATGGCAAAGTAGTAAGTTTGCAATCAAATAAACATATATGTGTATCACTATCAACTGTTGAAGCTGAGTATATCACAACTGCCTCTTGTACCTCACAAGTTATTTGGATCCAAAGCCAGCTAAGGGATTAAGGGATTAATATGAAGAGAATCCATTTATACTGTGATTCCGAAAGTGCAATTCGCATTTGTCACAAGCCAATGCAACATTCAAAGACTAAACATGTTGCACTGAGGTATCATTTTATAAAGGATCATGTGGAGAACGACAATGTTGAAATTGACTTTGTAGGATCTGCTGATCAACTGGATGATATCTTTACGCTAGTCTTACTTGAACAAACTTTCAATCGAATTCTCCAATGCTTAGGTATGATAGAAGCACATTTTGTTCCGAAAACAGCTTTGCATTCAGAAAACATTGGTTAACCTACGAATGGGTCCGAGCTCTCGGAATCACTCAGAGTCTACTGTTCAAACTATGAATGGGTCCGAGCCCTCGGAGCCCTTAGAGTTCACTGTTCATTCGGTGATTCGGAACATTGTGTATCCTTTGTATATTATGTATTTTTGGTATTTTGTTTTCTGTTTTTATTTCTTTTTTAGAAAAATTTCAAATTCCAAAAATATTCTGAATGATGCTGTACTCCGAACGTGCAAAACTGAAACGACGACATTTAAGTGACATGACTTGAAATATTGGGCGCGTGCTTTTCAAATTTTCCTGACATCACACTTTGTCAGTTACGCTGCCTGACATCACACCTGTCAGTTACACCTTTTTATGTGACTTTTAGAGAATTGAACGGTCTTACAGCTAGCTTTCTCTCCCCAGATATACAGTATATAAGGAAAAAATGACGATTGCTTTACTCACCACTCTCAAAATCTCTAAAGAAAAAGACTGCACTATTAATCTTCTTCTTAACCGCATCAATGGTCGCTTCGTCTGAAACTCCATCTATTGCTGATCAAGCCGCCTCATAGGTGCTACTGAGCATCAAGAGCAACTAAAATATCATTCTTGACCTCGATTCATCCAAGTATGATGTTGTTGTTTAACCTATGATCGAGTGTCTTCGTTACTCTCCGGTGGCTCCTGCACTTACAATGGAAGAGCATGTTCCTTAGCTTCTTCTATGTGAGGCATTTCGATGAGACACTGTCAACAAAGTGACGCTCTGATTACCTTCGATATAGGTTCCATCAAAGCCACAATTTCCAAGGTCTGATTTACCTTGTTATTCAAAAGCTTCTCAGAGTGAGTTACAGGCTCAGACAGTGCAAGTAAGCTTTTCTGCATTTTTTTCTATGAACTATACTCTGGAATTAACGTAGATTATGGGTCCATCCTCTGGGCTCAACTGGTTCAAAGTACCTTATCAACCACTAGGCACTTGGAGATTTCATGTGCCAGATTCTGGTCCATTGTTGTTCAAAGGGCTATCACTCATCTCAATGTTCCAGTAGTTGAAGGTTCGATTATTTCTTTAATTCCCATCTTCCATACATCGAACTTCATCGTGTCTGATCCCTCGATGTTCACATTCGTCGGATCAATTTCGGAAGCTTTGCTAAACTGTTTTCCAGCAGGGAACGAGCTCATAAGCGAGTATCGCAAGCAACCTGTATCAGGTCCTCCCCCTTTAACTGATGTGATACGAAAGGCAATGGAGGAGGCCTCCAAAACCAAAAAGGGAGGTAAAAGAAAAAAGAAGGTCGGACCTTTCGAATCGGCTCAAACTGCAAAGAAGAAAGCCAAAAGAGCCGCTAGTAAGCCAATGTCTCCTTCTTCTGATGTCAATGAGGATTCAGAGTCTCACACCATATCTGATGTTCGTTGAACAGAGCAAGTCCAGCATGAAACAAATGACATAGCTGCGACTTTGCAACCGATGGTCTCGGAACCATCCGCTACTCAGACCAATCCGGAGGTAACTTTTTCTATGGCCACCTCTGTTCCTTTAACAAACGATTACTTTCAAGGTCATACTCCTCCAACTTCTCCGAATCACACCACTACTATAACCACAACTCCCATCACCATTGCTCCATGCCCAAACATTTCTGTTGGAGTTTCACAACCACATATATCAGTTGCTCAATCAACTCCTCTTTACACCGAATCCACATCAACAACCACAACAACCACTATTACGCCACCAATAACTGTCAAAGTAACTGATACGGCGGTAGGTACTTTTGGTGTCACTTCTCGTCCTGATTTCACTCTCATATCACCCTTAAAGTAAGATGATCCAGATACAGTTTTTGGTGATGATCGGGATGATTTCCAAGTTTTATCTTTAGTCCATTCAATGTTTAAGAAGAAAGTGATGATGATGCGCTACTTACGAAAGGGCAATTCAAGGTTCTAAATGAGAAGTTGGATACTCTACTCACGACTTCCAAAACATTAACTAGCAATGAATACTCCTCCGAGTCAGTCAAATCTCTCATCGAGATTCTTACCAAGGAGCATGCCAACAGTCTTCAAGTCTCTATGATAGCAGTTGAAAAATTCGACAAGACTATTCGTGAAATGACCGAGAAAGTCGAAAAACTACTGGAAAATGCGACTCAGTTTATGAAAGAGTTTTGTAGTTTATCCGAGAACAACACTACTGCTGCGAATAAAGTGACCATAAATATTGGCTCTATTCTTCAATTATAAAAAAAAGCTCTTTCCAAAGTCCACTCAGGTATGCAAGCAGATAATGCAGAGATGACTGTTTCTACTGTTTCAAAGATTGAGAAACTTCAAGTTGATCTTGCCATTGAGAATGCCCTCATGGACAAACTCACAATCAAGACATAAAAGATTAAAGTACTTTCAGCGCATCTATCCCATGCGACCACCCAAATTGATGAGTTGAAATCCGAGAGGGCTATAATGAAAAGTTGAGTTGCAGATGCAAATCAATACCCATAGACTCTTGTTGAGACTCGTGACTCTCTCCTCACAGTCTCTATCCGATAAGATCTTGCTGAGAAACCTAAGCCTGTTTTTCAATGCTCAACCGATTAGAAGTTGTTTTAGAGTCTGGATCATTTCCGAAACAAAGGGGGTGAAGTCGAGAAACCAACTGCTGGTGGTTCTGATGAAAATGAAACAACGAAGTCTCCACCCAAGTCAAAAGATTCGAAGGTTAATGTAGCTTTGTGATATAAAGGAAAAAGGAAAGTCAATTGATGATGATGATGATGATTATGATGAGGAAGAAGATCTATTTGAAGAGGCTCAACTCAAGAGAAAGAAACGTGACCAAGAGCTCGATGAAAATCTACGAGTGGCAAGAGAAGTTGAAGCTCGGGAAAGAGAGGCTCGTGATGCTCAACTTAATTTAGAAAGTCAGAAATCTCTCTTCCCTTCTTGGTCCAGGGAGCGTATTTTAAACGAACCTATTGATAATCTAAATGTATACTGATTGGAACCAATTACTTCATTCGAATTGGAGAAGACTTAGGAGTTGCAACTTGATTTTCCAATTACTCTGAAGTCGTTTTTGTTTTGCTGTTTTGACAAGGTTGTAAGAGCTCTTGATTCAGAAAACAATACCAATCTCATGGTTATATATTTTTATCTCAAACATGGAAAGCCTCAGTAACAAACCTAGAGTTCAAAGAAAATTTTTGTTGTTAAGGTTATTGGTCCTATTGAAACATATAGTTTGTTAATATTGGTTTTGATGAGTTTTGAGCATTCTAACACTCCTATGATGTACATAAAACCCTAGAAACATTGGATCTATGTTTGACTATGATACATGCAAATAATTATTTTTCCAAGGTTCTTATCCTATCTAGCATGGCATGGGGAACTTGAATCAAATAAAGGTAGTAGAATTACTTACCATGTAGTTGTAGTTGATTGCTTGGAGTTTTAGAGCCTAGCACCAATAGTGTGGATGCCTCAAATGGAAATTACAAATCACCACAAACTTTGGAACTTTGAGAGAATAGATAATCACTTTCTTGAAATCGACCTCTTACTTTACTTACCACAACTAGTGTGATTTCAAGAACCAAAGCCTCCTTTATATAGTGTGGTGGATTAGGGTTACATCCATGTAAACCCTAATACCCATGTCTTTTCATTTCCATGAGATCCATGGTTTAAAGCTCCATGGAGTATCCATGGACTTTCCAAGAAAGCCTAGCCCATTCCAAATAAGCATTAGCCCACACTATATAAATATAAGTGCCCATATTTAATTAGTAATACTTTTGATCTCTAAATTAATTCTAGATTAATTATAGATCAATACTAATTAAATAATATGATTTTATATTAATATATATATATATATATATATATATATCAGAACTTATAATATATTAATAAATCATAATTTATACTATTCTCAAAAGATTATCCATAAATTGTTTGGGTGAAGTGCAACCAAAATGGACCATGTTGGGTCAGGTCAAGTACATACCAAATATAGTTATGGACTTAGAAACTATATCCAACAGTCTCCCACTTGGATAAGTCTAATAACTATAATTGCAAGTATGACTTCAGGAACCGATCAGCAATCGTTGCTCTTTAAACTCTGTTGAACTAGAACGCGTCATTTTAGATAAGTGATCATATAATCCTCTGTTCTAGATATAAGTTGGACAAATACATGGAACATGGTCTTGCTTATTGTCCAACATTTGTTTCCCGATTTCCGATTTGTTTGACATAGAACTTAACTGAACACATCAATTTAGTTCTGATCGGGCCTGGTACATAGGTCAAAACAAAATCATCGAGGGGCCCAGATATGGCTTCTAATCCTAGAAGGAACAGATAAACTTCGACTCATATGTTTGCTCTACTACTTGTTGAATTACACACAAAAAAACGGTTTATAACATCAAGTTACCAATGCGTTTTCGTCCAATCAATGCATAACCAACTCATAGGCAACAAATCATATCTCTAGGTTTGAAGACTTATATGATATTACCGTCTCACGATCACTCGAGATAAATTCCATGAAGTGATATAAGTGAGCGTGGGTTGAATCCAATACTCAGAACTTACGAGCACTCATGAGTGTTGTATCCCCGCTTTGTCTAACATCTTAGACCTCTACAAGCCAGCCCATGACAGTCTTGATTCATATCTACTTCCAACATATGACCGACTATGGAGAGTTTGAATAATATGATATAAACCATAACATAATCATTCTCGAAGTCAAAACATGCAAAAATAAATAATAGTAAATGATTGACAAGAAATAGCAACACTTTACTTATAAATAACAACTTTTATTTATCATCAAATGTCAATTACATTTTACAAATTTCAGGATTATCTAACTACTAAAACTAATATCATCCTTCATCCCTATGCTCCGAGTATGCTGGAGATGCTTTGCCCGAGTCAGTCCCTTCGTGAGGGGATCTGTTGGGTTCTCATCCGATGATACCCTCTTTGCCACGTGGATTCCTTTTTCTATTTGATGTTTGATGAAGTGATATTTTCTATCAATGTGTCTGGATCTCCCATGATCTCTTGGTTCCTTGGATAAGGCAACCACACTATTGTTGTCATAGAAAATCTCCATTGGCTCCTTTATAGTTGGTACAACTCCAAGGTCTCCGATGAAGTTCTTTATCCATATAGCCTCCTTTGCTGCCTCTCTTGGTGCTATATACTCTTATTCACAAGTGGAATCAGCCACTATCTCCTGCTTGGAACTTTTCCAAGTAACTGCCCCTCCGTTTAGGGTAAATACCCAGCCCGAATGAGAACGGAAATTATCCCTGTCAGTCTGAAAGCTAGCATCACTTTACCCTACAACTCTCAAGTCATCACTCCCACCGAGGGTAAGGACCCAGTCCTTAGTCCTTCGTAGGTGCTTGAGGATATTCTTTACCGCAACCTAGTGTGCCTTGCCAGGGTTCCCTTGATACCTGCTAACCATGCTCAAAGCAAAGGCTACATCAGGTCGAGTACACTTCATAGCATACATGATCGACCCTACAACTGAAGCATAAGGCATTCGACTCATTTCTACTATCTCAGCCTCAGTACTATGGCTTTGTGGCTTACTCAATCTAGCGTTACTCTGGATGGGTAACTCTCCTTTCTTGGAGTTATGCATGTTGAACCTTTGCAACACTTTGTCCACATAGGTGGTTTGACTAAGTCCAATTAGTCTTTTACTCCTGTTTCTCAAAATCCTTATCCCTAGGATATAGGTAGCTTCTCCAAGGTCCTTCATAGCGAAACACTTCCCAAGCCAGAAATTAACTTCCTGCAGGGTTGGGATGTCATTTCCTATGAGTAGTATGTCATCCACATACAGTACCAAAAAGCTAACTATACTCCCACTAGCCTTGACTTAGACACAAGATTCATCTTCACTCCTTGAAAAGCCAAATTCTTTGACTCTCTCATCGGAGCAAAGATACCATCTGTGAGGTTCCTGTTTCAATCCATAAATCGATTTCTCGAGCTTACACACTCTATTAAGGTACTCTGTACTGACAAAACCTTCTGGCTGAACCATGTAAACATCTTCAACCAACTTTCCATTAAGGAAAGCGGTTTTGACATCCATTTGCCATATTTCATAGTCATGAAATGTAGCAGTGGCTAACAGAACCCTAATAGATTTAATCTTGGCCACCGGTGAAAAGGTCTCATCATAATCAACTCCCGGAGTTTGAGAATAACCCTTTGCAACCAGTCTTGCCTTATAAGTGTGTACATTATCATTCATTTTGGTCTTCTTTTTGAAGATCCATTTGCACCCAACTATCTTACGATCAGGTACATTGTCAAGCAAGTGCCAAACTTGATTGCCATACATGGACTGTATCTCGCTATCTATAGCCTCTTTCCATTTAGCAGCCTCAGGGCCTGCCATGGCTTCCGTGTAGCTGTTAGGCACATCCAGATTTATCAGTGTGTTATCACTGATAAGTGTCTCACTTTATGCAGTAATATTAAAACCATAATAAGGCTTAGGTGCATTCCTAACTCTGGTGGAACGCCTCATAGGTATAGATCCTTCATTTGGCTCAACAGGTGTTTCCTCCTCAGGTTGAGGGCTAGGGTTTGAGGTTCCTTCACCACTTGACTCTTGAATTTCCTCAAGGTCAATTTGCCTCCCACTGTCTCCTTGGCTCATAAATTCTCTCTCTCTCGAAAGAATCCTCTTCTTGCTACAAATACCACATTATCACTGGGTCTGTAGAAGATGTAACCAAAGGATTTCTGTGGGTAGTCGATAAAAATACACCTTTCACTTCGGGGTTCGAGCTTATCATGAGTCTTGCGTCTCATGAAAGCCTCGCAACCCTAAATCTTGATGTGGTCTAGATTGGGAACTTTTCCAGTCTACACGTCGTGAGGTGTTTTGGCAACCTTCTTTGTAGGGACTAGATTAAGGATATGGGCAACAGTCTCTAAGGCATACCCCCAAAATGAGATTGGTAGCGAAGCTCGAGTCATCATGGAACGAACCATGTCCAACAAGGTCTGATTGCGCCTCTCAGCTACACCATTCAATTATGGTGTCCTAGGAGGTGTCAATTGTGAGACAATCCCACATTCCTTAAGATAGTCAAGGAACTCAGTACTAAGATACTCACCACCATGATCGGATCGAAGCATCTTAATGTTCATGCCCAACTGATTCTCCACTTCTTTCTTAAACTCTTTGAATATCTCAAAGGCTTCTGACTTATGCTTGATTAGGTAGACATATCCATATCTACTAAAATCATCAGTAAAAGTCACATAGAACCGATTAGCATCTCTTGTGGCGGTTCTGAAGGGTCTACACACATCCGTGTGTATGAGGTCCAACAAACCTTCACCCCTAGCACAAGTGCCAGTAAAAGGTGACTTTGTCATTTTACCAAGCAAACAAGATTCACAAATATCATCTGACTTTAGGTCAAATGACTCCAAGACTCCATCCTTTTGGGGTTGGCCTATGCTTTTCTTGCTTACATGTCCAAGACGACTGATATGTGCATATTTAGTGTGTATTTAGTATAGTTTTTATTCATATATTAGCTAAATTATCGTATATTATGGACAAAAGGTACTTAAAAGTGTTAAATTATGTTTTTCAGTCCAAAAATGAAGTTCGGAAGCAAAAGGAAGCAAGAGAAGCGGTAAGAAGATTGAGAGTGGAATGAAGAAGGAAAACACTGAAAAAGAAGCTTCTACTCGTCGAGTCATATATCTACTCGACGAGTCCGGTCGAGGAATCAGAAGGATAACGACTCGGGATCCCAGATAGTTATCGCAATACGTAGAATGTGAGAGGGACTCGACGAGTCATCACTTGACTCGACGAGTCGAACCGCTTATTTAAATATAATTCCACAGATCGAGAGAAAGAAGTTCTGGGACAATTCAGAAGTGCTTAGCTGCGAATAAGAAACCAGAAGAACCCTAGAAGTCGACCAAGGAAGCTAGAATCCAATTCCGGGAGTAATTAAGGCATAATTCCACCATTCTATTTGTTTCTTTTGTTTTGTCAACATGATTAAGCAACTTGAACTTATTTGTTTGCTGTTATTTACCTTAGTTATGAGCTAAATTCTTTAAACTTCTATTTGGGGATACGAAATTGGTAATATGGTTTCATTCTTGGTAGGATTAATTCTATGTTGGTTAATTTAGTTATTTTAGCTTGCTAAAGAACCTTGTGTATGAATGATAATTGATTTTCTGTTAATAGGGAGATAATTAATTAGCATGAACATCTATTAACTATCAATCTCATATGCTTAGTGAACACTTTTTGTCATATGTCTAGTGTAATGAACATGAAACTAGGATTAATAAGAAAATCAAGTAAATTTATGTGCAAGCTTGTGAGATGACCATTAAACAAGAAGTTAATTAAAAGATAAATTAATTAGCTATTGCAAGTCTAACTTAACCCGAATATTATATCTAGTAAATTTAATTGAAATAGACAACTGGCCATTGTTTAAATTAATTTATTTGCTAAGGATTAATGAAGTGAATACGGAATTAATCAATTGAATCGGTAACTAGCAAAAGAATTAATCCATTGCACTTTTACCTTGAAATCAACCATAGGATCAATTAAGTTGAACTAAATAGAAGTACTTCTCCGTTATTGAATCTAGTCAAGTCTTTGTTTTCTAGTTTAAGTTAGTAATAATTAGTAAGTTTCTAGTCTTGTAAAACTAGAGAAAACCCCTACTTATTAGTTAAATTAGATAAATTAGGTTTTAATATTTAATTTGCCGTTCCCTGTGTTCGATACCCTACTTGCTTGAACTATACCACAATTGATAGGTCCACTGCCTTTTGTGTGTTATTTGATAATTAAAAGTAGGTTTAAAACTAGTGAGTTTTACACACATCAAGTTTTTGGCGCCGTTGCCGGGGAACGGTTCTAAAATTAATAGTAAAATCTAGTTTAATCGATCCTTTGTGTGGGATTTATCTTACACAAAGTTATTTACAAAGCAAATCAGCAAGTACATTTAGTTTTAATAAAATTTCGTTTTTAGAATAACTAGAAATATCTATTTTCTGTTTTTGCCTTGAACTCGCCGAGTGCATTCGAGCAGACTCGGCGAGTCCATCGCTGTTTCAGTCTTTATTTTTTATTTCGTTTTTATTCCTTTTACGCGCTTCGTTTCTTTTGTTTCGTTTTTTTTAGCTGTTTCATGACCCGAGGATCGGACACACCTCTAGTACCACCTTTGGAAGACCCGGAATCCGCACTAAAGAGAAGCAAGGGAAAAACCGTAGGAGAAACCGCAACTTCAAAGAACTCACCACTCAAGAACTTGAAATCCGTTTTCAGCAAGAAGAAAGGCAGCAAATCAGGAGTATCCAGTGCCTCATTAACAATTGAAGAACCAATTCACGAAGGTAGCGAGTACGAGACCGATTCCGAAGAAGAGTTAGCTATCACTATGGCTAACATCGATGAAGTCCCCATGGGGGAGTGGAAGAAAAGGATGCATGATGACACCGGGCCGGGACTTGTGCAACCTGCAATTCCCGCAACCGCTACGTTTGAGCTAAAGGGCCATATTCTCGCTCAACTCAAGGAGATCCCTTTTTACGGAAGAGATCATGAAGACGCTTACAAGCATTTGGACGAAGTAAATGATGTGGCTGACTACTTCAACGTGCCTAATGTTCCACGCAAGACCCAGCTTCTTCGAATGCTCCCTGTCACGTTTAAAGGCGCTGCGAAAGATTGGTTAAAATCACTTCCTCCCGGATCGGTCACCACATGGGCCAAGATGAAAGAAGAGTTCATTGACCATTTCTGCCCACCTTCCAAGATAGCCAAGCTAAAGAAAGCCATTGCCAACTTCGAGCAATAACCCGGAGAATCTCTTTATGAAGCTTGGGAAAGGTACAAGAGCCTACTTAGAAATTGCCCACACCATGATCTAAATAGCCAACAGGAGGTCTCCATCTTTTATGATGGAGTTAATGTCACCACAAGGCAACTACTCGATTCACAAGGCCCGCTCACCCGAAAGCCACCTCCGGAAATAAAGGAATTAATTGAAGAATTCTCTAAGCATTCTAGAGAATACCACAATCCGAGGAATGAAGTGAGTCGTGGGGCAGTAAACTCGGTGAACGATGGCATGGCGGCGGTAATAGCTAAACTCGATAGCCTAGACCGAAGAATGACGAAAATGGATCAAACGATCCATGCTATTAGGGTAGGATGCGAAAATTGTGGCGGACCCCATCTTACCAAGGATTGTGATCGAGACGAGAATGGAAATAAAAAGGCTCAAGTATTTTATTCCAGTGGCGACAGATACGATGAAGACTGGAGGAAGCCCAAGAAGGAATGGCTCCCATACGAAGAGTATAAAAAGGCTAAGGAGGAGAAATACAAACAGAGGGAGAGGGGATTCTATCAAAAGGAAGAGTCGGTGGCGGAAAAGAAAGCAAATTTAGAAGACATACTCACAAGATTCATAACCGCGTCCGAGAAAAGACATAATGATCACGATGTAGCAATGCAAGAAACCAGAAACATGCTGAGGAATCAGCAAGCTTCCATTCTCAACATTGAGAAACAGCTGGGACAGCTTGCACATCAAGTGAATGAAAGAAGACCGGGTCAACTTTCGAGCAACATCGAGCCCAATCCAAGAAAGGAGAACGTGAGCGTAATAACCTCCAGCAGTGAAGAAGAATTTACAGAAACACTAAGAGTCTCCAAGAAGAAGGCAGGGAAGGAAGAAAAACCAGAACCAGAAAAACCCGACCAGACTCGCCGAGTCACTCTCATGGACTCGACGAGTCCAGTCGGGAATGAAGATACTGCCAGTCTCCTAAAGCCATACAACCCTCCTTTGCCATACCCAACCAGAGCCATGCCTGCAGAAAAAATTCAAGCCTATAGAACCTTCATGGAGCATGTTAAAGCTTTACAAGTCAATATGCCATTTGTGGAAACAATGCTCCAAACTCCTAAATACTTTAATTTGCTTAAAGGCCTTTTTGCTGCTAGGAAGGATTTGGCGGAAGTCGCAGAGATATTGATGAGTGAGCTGCCTGAGAAGAAGGGTGATCCGGGTAACATAGTAATTCCATGCCAATTCGGTAATGAAGTTTCTACACGAGCATTGGCTGATTCAGGTGCAAGCATCAATTTAATGCCCTACTCATTCTTTAAGAAGCTAAATTTACCAGCACCAAGGCCGGTAAATATGAGAATCCATTTGGCAAACAAAACGATAATTAATCCACAAGGCATTTGTGAAAACCTCCTTATCAAAGTAGACAAGTTTATTTTTCCAGTAGACTTCGTGGTGGTGGAAATGGAAGAAGACCCCGAAATACCAATTATTTTGGGAAGATCATTCTTAAGCACCGCGTGTGCCCTAATTGACATATGTGAGTCTACATTGACATTAAGAGTGGGGGATGAGTCGGTGATGTTTAAAGCTATTCCAGAAGTCAAGCAAGAAGAAAAAAAGAGAGAAGAGATCTCATTTATCCAATTGGATGATGAGGTATTACAAAAAGAGCTTGAAATTTTACTAAAAGAAGACCCAAGTAAGTTCACATTACACTTTGAAGAAGTTGAAGATGCTAACAAAGACTTGGAGGAGCTAGAAAAGCTACTGGAAGAAGCCAACTCAGAAAACACTCCAGGAGTGATCAAACACGATCCGACTCGCCGAGTCGTCATAATGGACTCGACGAATCCAATCGATCTGGATAGAAACTTGACCAAAGTTGATCTGTTTGTGAATAGTCCCTTACATACCCTGGTTTCAGTTACTATTTTTGAAGAACAATTGGCAGAAGAGGAAAAGGGAATGGAGGTCCAACACGCCGATGTGGCATGCCTTGATACGATGCCATTTGGAGAAGGGTTAAGCACGGGAAAGGATGCAGGGATAAAGGAAAGGAAGGAAGAAGCTGATCACCAATTCACCACTAAACCTAGAGCACGGACCATCATGAAATATGAAGTCATTAAATTTAAAGAGAAGGATGTTCTAGAATTGGTGAAAAAGAAAAGGGTAAAGCAGAAAAAGAGAAAAAGGAAAGACCAAGCAGCTGAAGATGAGGCAATAAAAAGGAGAAGAGACGAATCGAAGAGGGCTTACAAGAAAAAGATTCACGCCTACAAGACCAAGTATAAACCACAAAAAGAGAGGCGTACATTCCCGATGCTTGAAGATGACAAAACGTAAATGGGAAGGAGTCTAGCTCATGACTCCTCAAAAAGAAGCGCTTGACGGGAGGCAACCCGTCGTTAGAGTTTGCTTTCTTTTACTCTTTAGTTTTTTAGTTTTTGTTTTGTTTCACGATTTTAATCTTCCAAATTATCGGACATGTCTGCTTGAGAGTGTGCCTAGCCTAAGTGTGGGGTGAAATGATTCATAATACACAAAAGAATTTTGAAAAATATGCAAATTTGTTAAATGACTCGCCGAGTCTGACCTTTACTCGACGAGTATCTATTGATCACTGAAAATCTTTGACTGCGCGACTAGACTCGCCGAGTCTGTCCCTGACTCGACGAGTCGGTTTTATTTACAGAAAAAATAATAATTTCGAAATTACTTTTACATCTGGTAAATAGGGTTTTAACCCTAAAAATTCAATTTCCACATCACACTCGCCGGGTACCCCATTCGCAAACACTCTCAAGCATTCAAAGAAATCTTCAAATCTTCTTCAATTTCTCAAGGTTTAAACTCAAAAGGTAACAACTTTCTTCTTGATTTCTAAAGAAAATGAGAGTATAAGGCCATCTATACCTGGAATTGCATGTAAAAAACCCGTTTTTGAAAAATAATGAAATTCTAGGGTTTCGATTTTTCATGAATATTGTTGTTTTGAATGCTTAGTTTGACCTTATTACTTAGTAGGAAGTCCTTGAACAAAAACCCTTGACAGAAATTACAAGTTTTATGGTCCAATTTTATGCGACCCGTCGACTGACTCGCGCAGGTTGCACGACTCGCCGAGTCGGGCATGGACTCGACGAGTCCAGTCGATTTACAGATACAATCCAGTTTTTAATTATATTCTGTGTTTTCTGGGTTTTGTTTATATGTTTTGCAGAAATCATGTTCAGAAGGGGGCAAACTTCCAGTGGCAACCAAGGCGATTTTCCGTGGTTAAATTTCCCGCAAATTGAGTCCGCTTCAACAATGCGGAAATGGAAGAAGAAGTTGGCTGATATTAAGAAGAAAGAGGTCTATGTGCCCAACCGGATCGACTGGGAATGGCTGCAAGGTGTTAGATATGAAGAAGAACTAGCTCCTTACCTTTTGAAGGAGTTCCAACATGAAGGCGAAACTATGGTGTGTGACGGGTGGAGCCGGGTCTTCCGCATACAAGAGCCGGTGTATTTAGAGCTTTGCTTGGAGTTTTTCTCCACGGTATCTTTCACCGGGGGAGTGGATGTGTATCACCCGACGAGCTTTACTTTTTGTCTTGGGGGCGAGTATCGTCAATGCTCGGTGGTGGACCTTGCCTGCCGACTAGGGATCTATGATCAACCCTTAGTGGCAACAAACATCTTTCGGGCTTTCGTGGCAAACACTCATATGGCGTTCCCCGATGGAGTCACGAGCACGGGTTGGTGGAATACCATAGGAAACAAAGTCTACATCCCAAAGTCTGCACAAGAAGGGAGCATCCGATCCCCGACTCACCGCCTCATTCACCGCCTTATTTCCTCCACCATCAACCAAAGGAAAGACGATGACAAGGTCTCCAACCTTGATGTTTTCTACTTATGGAGCATAATAACACCCGGCGTCTTTTGCAACATTCCATGGTGTATTGCTTCATACCTTTCGGAGGGTGCAGTCAAAGATCGCAAAACATCCCGTATCAATGGAGGAATGTTTGTCACTCGATTGGAGAATTCATTCGGGTTGATGAACCGCGGAGCCTGGAACTTCATGACAATGATCCCGACGCCCCCGTTTAATCCCATTCTTTTCCGACGAGCGCGGATAATTGAAGACTATGGTGGTGGCCATTATGCCATCCCAAACGATGACCCCGTTGTTGGTCCCGATGCACCGGGAAGGAGGGTGAGACCGAGAAGAGAACGGGATGTGGAGGACGAGCCGCCAGTGATTCCGGTCGAAAATGAAGATGTACCAATGGATTAGTACAATGTAGAGATGAGGCGGATGCAGGATCAATTGGCTAGGGGGCTAAATTTTAGCAACCAATCCCACATTCGACTTTTTGACCACTTCAATATCCCACATATTGATGGTGGGAATTACCCATTCATTCCGTCTTGGGATGAGAGGATTGCTGCTAGACGAAGCGGAGCCGGGGGAAGTGGAGCCGCTAATGATGATGAGGAAGATGAAGATTGATGTTTTTGTGTTTTTAATCAAACAATTTTAATTTTTTTTGTTTTGTTTTATTTTTTTTTATTTGGTGTGTATGCTTTAAGATTTTATGATTAATGGTTGTTTGCTTTAGTATTTTTCAGGATTGAATTATGCTTGCTTATTTAGGATGGGTTAGAGATGTAAAGCATGGATGTTTTCTAGAGTAAGAGCGAGTCAAGGGAGCGAGTTTTTAACGTCAAAGTGTCGAGTCCAGTCCTGGGGGGTATGAGCAATTGAGTCCAAATGTGAGGAAGGGTTAAAGAAGTATTTAGAGGCTAAAACAGTTGCAAAATACCAAGTTTTTTCGTTCAGTGGCCTACTCGACGAGTGCACTAAACTAACTCGCCGAGTCGCGTTGTATTTCTACATATTCTGAGAAGGCGCGCTGGTACTCGACGAGTCCACTATAAGACTCGACGAGTCGATCATTTATTATCTCGATGGACTGCTGATTTGATGCTGCTACTGGTCCCACTTGCTCACTTATTCTTCCATTTCCTTTCTTGAAGATCTTACACTAATTTCCGCGTATTTGGAGAGACCCACATGAGTTTTGACACCCAAGGCATGGATGAGATGTTACCATGTCTAAAGTTGATTGAAGTTGGAGCTTAAAATGGTTATGATCAGCCTATCGACTGCTATCCCAGGGGAGTTTGTTCCAATTCTCTTCTTATTTTTATTGTTCTTTATCATGCATCATATGCAATGAGGGCATTGCATTACATAAGTGTGGGGTAGGGGGTTGGTTACATAATAGTCAATTTAAAAAAAAAAAATTGCATACCAAAAGTATTATTTAGGATTTAATTAGAAAATTTTGGTAAAAATTAGGATTCCATATTAGAATTGTGTTAATGATTACATGAAGACCCAAATGTTTAGTTGAGCCTATATACGTTCTAGTGCATTTGTGGCTTCCTTATTCCAGTGAAATCATGGGACAAAAACACAACCCTGCTCAGCTCGAGGGATGCAATATGTTTAGCAGCCTAAACCTGAAATGTATCCAGGAAGATTGTTATCGTTAGCCAATAAAGGTTGAGATTGAGCGCCCCTGCTTAAGCATGTAGGGATTTGAGTGAAAAAAGAGAGGTACATGTAAAAAAAAAAGAGAGAGAGAGAGAGAGAGAATTACAAGAGAAATTGTATGAATTTTGGAGCAATTAAAGTGAAGATCAAAAGATCAAAATTCCAAGAAATCCAAATAGTTGAAGATACCCGAAAATCAAACAATAAAGGTGGTGAATTCAAAGAGATCAAAGATGAAATGTTCAAAGAAGTGAAGAATTCAAAGAATTCCATAGTGGTATCGGAAAAATTGTAATTTTCTAGAATATGTATGCTTGGGTTGCTCGATTAAAAATACCTTGAGGGTAAAGAGGTTTTTTGCGGATGGATTCGGAGGGTTGCATAAAATGAGCATAGCTCGGGGTGAGTGGGTGAATGTTTATGAGGATTGTGAGTATTTGGAATATGGGGGGTTCTTTAGGAAAAATTTTAGACACAAATGCATGCGTTGCGGTCTTGGCATAATGGCTGGGTTAGATAGGAGTTGTTATACATAATTCTAATATGATTAAAATTCAGTTTTGCTTGGGGGCAAGCAAAAGACAAGTGTGGGGTATTTTGATATGTGCATATTTAGTGTGTATTTAGTATAGTTTTTTATTCATATATTAGCTAAATTATCGTATATTATGGACAAAAGGTACTTAAAAGTGTTAAATTATGTTTTTCAGTCCAAAAATGAAGTTCGGAAGCAAAAGGAAGCAAGAGAAGCGGTAAGAAGATTGAGAGTGGAATGAAGAAGGAAAACACTGAAAAAGAAGCTTCTACTCGTCGAGTCATATATCTACTCGACGAGTCCGGTCGAGGAATCAGAAGGATAACGACTCGGGATCCCAGATAGTTATCGCAATACGTAGAATGTGAGAGGGACTCGACGAGTCATCACTTGACTCGACGAGTCGAACCGCTTATTTAAATATAATTCCACAGATCGAGAGAAAGAAGTTCTGGGACAATTCAGAAGTGCTTAGCTGCGAATAAGAAACCAGAAGAACCCTAGAAGTCGACCAAGGAAGCTAGAATCCAATTCCGGGAGTAATTAAGGCATAATTCCACCATTCTATTTGTTTCTTTTGTTTTGTCAACATGATTAAGCAACTTGAACTTATTTGTTTGCTGTTATTTACCTTAGTTATGAGCTAAATTCTTTAAACTTCTATTTGGGGATACGAAATTGGTAATATGGTTTCATTCTTGGTAGGATTAATTCTATGTTGGTTAATTTAGTTATTTTAGCTTGCTAAAGAACCTTGTGTATGAATGATAATTGATTTTCTGTTAATAGGGAGATAATTAATTAGCATGAACATCTATTAACTATCAATCTCATATGCTTAGTGAACACTTTTTGTCATATGTCTAGTGTAATGAACATGAAACTAGGATTAATAAGAAAATCAAGTAAATTTATGTGCAAGCTTGTGAGATGACCATTAAACAAGAAGTTAATTAAAAGATAAATTAATTAGCTATTGCAAGTCTAACTTAACCCGAATATTATATCTAGTAAATTTAATTGAAATAGACAACTGGCCATTGTTTAAATTAATTTATTTGCTAAGGATTAATGAAGTGAATACGGAATTAATCAATTGAATCGGTAACTAGCAAAAGAATTAATCCATTGCACTTTTACCTTGAAATCAACCATAGGATCAATTATGTTGAACTAAATAGAAGTACTTCTCCGTTATTGAATCTAGTCAAGTCTTTGTTTTCTAGTTTAAGTTAGTAATAATTAGTAAGTTTCTAGTCTTGTAAAACTAGAGAAAACCCCTACTTATTAGTTAAATTAGATAAATTAGGTTTTAATATTTAATTTGCCGTTCCCTGTGTTCGATACCCTACTTGCTTGAACTATACCACAATTGATAGGTCCACTGCCTTTTGTGTGTTATTTGATAATTAAAAGTAGGTTTAAAACTAGTGAGTTTTACACACATCAAGTTTTTGGCGCCGTTGCCGGGGAACGGTTCTAAAATTAATAGTAAAATCTAGTTTAATCGATCCTTTGTGTGGGATTTATCTTACACAAAGTTATTTACAAAGCAAATCAGCAAGTACATTTAGTTTTAATAAAATTTCGTTTTTAGAATAACTAGAAATATCTATTTTCTGTTTTTGCCTTGAACTCGCCGAGTGCATTCGAGCAGACTCGGCGAGTCCATCGCTGTTTCAGTCTTTATTTTTTATTTCGTTTTTATTCCTTTTACGCGCTTCGTTTCTTTTGTTTCGTTTTTTTTAGCTGTTTCATGACCCGAGGATCGGACACACCTCTAGTACCACCTTTGGAAGACCCGGAATCCGCACTAAAGAGAAGCAAGGGAAAAACCGTAGGAGAAACCGCAACTTCAAAGAACTCACCACTCAAGAACTTGAAATCCGTTTTCAGCAAGAAGAAAGGCAGCAAATCAGGAGTATCCAGTGCCTCATTAACAATTGAAGAACCAATTCACGAAGGTAGCGAGTACGAGACCGATTCCGAAGAAGAGTTAGCTATCACTATGGCTAACATCGATGAAGTCCCCATGGGGGAGTGGAAGAAAAGGATGCGTGATGACACCGGGCCGGGACTTGTGCAACCTGCAATTCCCGCAACCGCTACGTTTGAGCTAAAGGGCCATATTCTCGCTCAACTCAAGGAGATCCCTTTTTACGGAAGAGATCATGAAGACGCTTACAAGCATTTGGACGAAGTAAATGATGTGGCTGACTACTTCAACGTGCCTAATGTTCCACGCAAGACCCAGCTTCTTCGAATGCTCCCTGTCACGTTTAAAGGCGCTGCGAAAGATTGGTTAAAATCACTTCCTCCCGGATCGGTCACCACATGGGCCAAGATGAAAGAAGAGTTCATTGACCATTTCTGCCCACCTTCCAAGATAGCCAAGCTAAAGAAAGCCATTGCCAACTTCGAGCAATAACCCGGAGAATCTCTTTATGAAGCTTGGGAAAGGTACAAGAGCCTACTTAGAAATTGCCCACACCATGATCTAAATAGCCAACAGGAGGTCTCCATCTTTTATGATGGAGTTAATGTCACCACAAGGCAACTACTCGATTCACAAGGCCCGCTCACCCGAAAGCCACCTCCGGAAATAAAGGAATTAATTGAAGAATTCTCTAAGCATTCTAGAGAATACCACAATCCGAGGAATGAAGTGAGTCGTGGGGCAGTAAACTCGGTGAACGATGGCATGGCGGCGGTAATAGCTAAACTCGATAGCCTAGACCGAAGAATGACGAAAATGGATCAAACGATCCATGCTATTAGGGTAGGATGCGAAAATTGTGGCGGACCCCATCTTACCAAGGATTGTGATCGAGACGAGAATGGAAATAAAAAGGCTCAAGTATTTTATTCCAGTGGCGACAGATACGATGAAGACTGGAGGAAGCCCAAGAAGGAATGGCTCCCATACGAAGAGTATAAAAAGGCTAAGGAGGAGAAATACAAACAGAGGGAGAGGGGATTCTATCAAAAGGAAGAGTCGGTGGCGGAAAAGAAAGCAAATTTAGAAGACATACTCACAAGATTCATAACCGCGTCCGAGAAAAGACATAATGATCACGATGTAGCAATGCAAGAAACCAGAAACATGCTGAGGAATCAGCAAGCTTCCATTCTCAACATTGAGAAACAGCTGGGACAGCTTGCACATCAAGTGAATGAAAGAAGACCGGGTCAACTTTCGAGCAACATCGAGCCCAATCCAAGAAAGGAGAACGTGAGCGTAATAACCTCCAGCAGTGAAGAAGAATTTACAGAAACACTAAGAGTCTCCAAGAAGAAGGCAGGGAAGGAAGAAAAACCAGAACCAGAAAAACCCGACCAGACTCGCCGAGTCACTCTCATGGACTCGACGAGTCCAGTCGGGAATGAAGATACTGCCAGTCTCCTAAAGCCATACAACCCTCCTTTGCCATACCCAACCAGAGCCATGCCTGCAGAAAAAATTCAAGCCTATAGAACCTTCATGGAGCATGTTAAAGCTTTACAAGTCAATATGCCATTTGTGGAAACAATGCTCCAAACTCCTAAATACTTTAATTTGCTTAAAGGCCTTTTTGCTGCTAGGAAGGATTTGGCGGAAGTCGCAGAGATATTGATGAGTGAGCTGCCTGAGAAGAAGGGTGATCCGGGTAACATAGTAATTCCATGCCAATTCGGTAATGAAGTTTCTACACGAGCATTGGCTGATTCAGGTGCAAGCATCAATTTAATGCCCTACTCATTCTTTAAGAAGCTAAATTTACCAGCACCAAGGCCGGTAAATATGAGAATCCATTTGGCAAACAAAACGATAATTAATCCACAAGGCATTTGTGAAAACCTCCTTATCAAAGTAGACAAGTTTATTTTTCCAGTAGACTTCGTGGTGGTGGAAATGGAAGAAGACCCCGAAATACCAATTATTTTGGGAAGATCATTCTTAAGCACCGCGTGTGCCCTAATTGACATATGTGAGTCTACATTGACATTAAGAGTGGGGGATGAGTCGGTGATGTTTAAAGCTATTCCAGAAGTCAAGCAAGAAGAAAAAAAGAGAGAAGAGATCTCATTTATCCAATTGGATGATGAGGTATTACAAAAAGAGCTTGAAATTTTACTAAAAGAAGACCCAAGTAAGTTCACATTACACTTTGAAGAAGTTGAAGATGCTAACAAAGACTTGGAGGAGCTAGAAAAGCTACTGGAAGAAGCCAACTCAGAAAACACTCCAGGAGTGATCAAACACGATCCGACTCGCCGAGTCGTCATAATGGACTCGACGAATCCAATCGATCTGGATAGAAACTTGACCAAAGTTGATCTGTTTGTGAATAGTCCCTTACATACCCTGGTTTCAGTTACTATTTTTGAAGAACAATTGGCAGAAGAGGAAAAGGGAATGGAGGTCCAACACGCCGATGTGGCATGCCTTGATACGATGCCATTTGGAGAAGGGTTAAGCACGGGAAAGGATGCAGGGATAAAGGAAAGGAAGGAAGAAGCTGATCACCAATTCACCACTAAACCTAGAGCACGGACCATCATGAAATATGAAGTCATTAAATTTAAAGAGAAGGATGTTCTAGAATTGGTGAAAAAGAAAAGGGTAAAGCAGAAAAAGAGAAAAAGGAAAGACCAAGCAGCTGAAGATGAGGCAATAAAAAGGAGAAGAGACGAATCGAAGAGGGCTTACAAGAAAAAGATTCACGCCTACAAGACCAAGTATAAACCACAAAAAGAGAGGCGTACATTCCCGATGCTTGAAGATGACAAAACGTAAATGGGAAGGAGTCTAGCTCATGACTCCTCAAAAAGAAGCGCTTGACGGGAGGCAACCCGTCGTTAGAGTTTGCTTTCTTTTACTCTTTAGTTTTTTAGTTTTTGTTTTGTTTCACGATTTTAATCTTCCAAATTATCGGACATGTCTGCTTGAGAGTGTGCCTAGCCTAAGTGTGGGGTGAAATGATTCATAATACACAAAAGAATTTTGAAAAATATGCAAATTTGTTAAATGACTCGCCGAGTCTGACCTTTACTCGACGAGTATCTATTGATCACTGAAAATCTTTGACTGCGCGACTAGACTCGCCGAGTCTGTCCCTGACTCGACGAGTCGGTTTTATTTACAGAAAAAATAATAATTTCGAAATTACTTTTACATCTGGTAAATAGGGTTTTAACCCTAAAAATTCAATTTCCACATCACACTCGCCGGGTACCCCATTCGCAAACACTCTCAAGCATTCAAAGAAATCTTCAAATCTTCTTCAATTTCTCAAGGTTTAAACTCAAAAGGTAACAACTTTCTTCTTGATTTCTAAAGAAAATGAGAGTATAAGGCCATCTATACCTGCAATTGCATGTAAAAAACCCGTTTTTGAAAAATAATGAAATTCTAGGGTTTCGATTTTTCATGAATATTGTTGTTTTGAATGCTTAGTTTGACCTTATTACTTAGTAGGAAGTCCTTGAACAAAAACCCTTGACAGAAATTACAAGTTTTATGGTCCAATTTTATGCGACCCGTCGACTGACTCGCGCAGGTTGCACGACTCGCCGAGTCGGGCATGGACTCGACGAGTCCAGTCGATTTACAGATACAATCCAGTTTTTAATTATATTCTGTGTTTTCTGGGTTTTGTTTATATGTTTTGCAGAAATCATGTTCAGAAGGGGGCAAACTTCCAGTGGCAACCAAGGCGATTTTCCGTGGTTAAATTTCCCGCAAATTGAGTCCGCTTCAACAATGCGGAAATGGAAGAAGAAGTTGGCTGATATTAAGAAGAAAGAGGTCTATGTGCCCAACCGGATCGACTGGGAATGGCTGCAAGGTGTTAGATATGAAGAAGAACTAGCTCCTTACCTTTTGAAGGAGTTCCAACATGAAGGCGAAACTATGGTGTGTGACGGGTGGAGCCGGGTCTTCCGCATACAAGAGCCGGTGTATTTAGAGCTTTGCTTGGAGTTTTTCTCCACGGTATCTTTCACCGGGGGAGTGGATGTGTATCACCCGACGAGCTTTACTTTTTGTCTTGGGGGCGAGTATCGTCAATGCTCGGTGGTGGACCTTGCCTGCCGACTAGGGATCTATGATCAACCCTTAGTGGCAACAAACATCTTTCGGGCTTTCGTGGCAAACACTCATATGGCGTTCCCCGATGGAGTCACGAGCACGGGTTGGTGGAATACCATAGGAAACAAAGTCTACATCCCAAAGTCTGCACAAGAAGGGAGCATCCGATCCCCGACTCACCGCCTCATTCACCGCCTTATTTCCTCCACCATCAACCAAAGGAAAGACGATGACAAGGTCTCCAACCTTGATGTTTTCTACTTATGGAGCATAATAACACCCGGCGTCTTTTGCAACATTCCATGGTGTATTGCTTCATACCTTTCGGAGGGTGCAGTCAAAGATCGCAAAACATCCCGTATCAATGGAGGAATGTTTGTCACTCGATTGGAGAATTCATTCGGGTTGATGAACCGCGGAGCCTGGAACTTCATGACAATGATCCCGACGCCCCCGTTTAATCCCATTCTTTTCCGACGAGCGCGGATAATTGAAGACTATGGTGGTGGCCATTATGCCATCCCAAACGATGACCCCGTTGTTGGTCCCGATGCACCGGGAAGGAGGGTGAGACCGAGAAGAGAACGGGATGTGGAGGACGAGCCGCCAGTGATTCCGGTCGAAAATGAAGATGTACCAATGGATTAGTACAATGTAGAGATGAGGCGGATGCAGGATCAATTGGCTAGGGGGCTAAATTTTAGCAACCAATCCCACATTCGACTTTTTGACCACTTCAATATCCCACATATTGATGGTGGGAATTACCCATTCATTCCGTCTTGGGATGAGAGGATTGCTGCTAGACGAAGCGGAGCCGGGGGAAGTGGAGCCGCTAATGATGATGAGGAAGATGAAGATTGATGTTTTTGTGTTTTTAATCAAACAATTTTAATTTTTTTTGTTTTGTTTTATTTTTTTTTATTTGGTGTGTATGCTTTAAGATTTTATGATTAATGGTTGTTTGCTTTAGTATTTTTCAGGATTGAATTATGCTTGCTTATTTAGGATGGGTTAGAGATGTAAAGCATGGATGTTTTCTAGAGTAAGAGCGAGTCAAGGGAGCGAGTTTTTAACGTCAAAGTGTCGAGTCCAGTCCTGGGGGGTATGAGCAATTGAGTCCAAATGTGAGGAAGGGTTAAAGAAGTATTTAGAGGCTAAAACAGTTGCAAAATACCAAGTTTTTTCGTTCAGTGGCCTACTCGACGAGTGCACTAAACTAACTCGCCGAGTCGCGTTGTATTTCTACATATTCTGAGAAGGCGCGCTGGTACTCGACGAGTCCACTATAAGACTCGACGAGTCGATCATTTATTATCTCGATGGACTGCTGATTTGATGCTGCTACTGGTCCCACTTGCTCACTTATTCTTCCATTTCCTTTCTTGAAGATCTTACACTAATTTCCGCGTATTTGGAGAGACCCACATGAGTTTTGACACCCAAGGCATGGATGAGATGTTACCATGTCTAAAGTTGATTGAAGTTGGAGCTTAAAATGGTTATGATCAGCCTATCGACTGCTATCCCAGGGGAGTTTGTTCCAATTCTCTTCTTATTTTTATTGTTCTTTATCATGCATCATATGCAATGAGGGCATTGCATTACATAAGTGTGGGGTAGGGGGTTGGTTACATAATAGTCAATTTAAAAAAAAAAAATTGCATACCAAAAGTATTATTTAGGATTTAATTAGAAAATTTTGGTAAAAATTAGGATTCCATATTAGAATTGTGTTAATGATTACATGAAGACCCAAATGTTTAGTTGAGCCTATATACGTTCTAGTGCATTTGTGGCTTCCTTATTCCAGTGAAATCATGGGACAAAAACACAACCCTGCTCAGCTCGAGGGATGCAATATGTTTAGCAGCCTAAACCTGAAATGTATCCAGGAAGATTGTTATCGTTAGCCAATAAAGGTTGAGATTGAGCGCCCCTGCTTAAGCATGTAGGGATTTGAGTGAAAAAAGAGAGGTACATGTAAAAAAAAAAAAAGAGAGAGAGAGAGAGAATTACAAGAGAAATTGTATGAATTTTGGAGCAATTAAAGTGAAGATCAAAAGATCAAAATTCCAAGAAATCCAAATAGTTGAAGATACCCGAAAATCAAACAATAAAGGTGGTGAATTCAAAGAGATCAAAGATGAAATGTTCAAAGAAGTGAAGAATTCAAAGAATTCCATAGTGGTATCGGAAAAATTGTAATTTTCTAGAATATGTATGCTTGGGTTGCTCGATTAAAAATACCTTGAGGGTAAAGAGGTTTTTTGCGGATGGATTCGGAGGGTTGCATAAAATGAGCATAGCTCGGGGTGAGTGGGTGAATGTTTATGAGGATTGTGAGTATTTGGAATATGGGGGGTTCTTTAGGAAAAATTTTAGACACAAATGCATGCGTTGCGGTCTTGGCATAATGGCTGGGTTAGATAGGAGTTGTTATACATAATTCTAATATGATTAAAATTCAGTTTTGCTTGGGGGCAAGCAAAAGACAAGTGTGGGGTATTTTGATATGTGCATATTTAGTGTGTATTTAGTATAGTTTTTTATTCATATATTAGCTAAATTATCGTATATTATGGACAAAAGGTACTTAAAAGTGTTAAATTATGTTTTTCAGTCCAAAAATGAAGTTCGGAAGCAAAAGGAAGCAAGAGAAGCGGTAAGAAGATTGAGAGTGGAATGAAGAAGGAAAACACTGAAAAAGAAGCTTCTACTCGTCGAGTCATATATCTACTCGACGAGTCCGGTCGAGGAATCAGAAGGATAACGACTCGGGATCCCAGATAGTTATCGCAATACGTAGAATGTGAGAGGGACTCGACGAGTCATCACTTGACTCGACGAGTCGAACCGCTTATTTAAATATAATTCCACAGATCGAGAGAAAGAAGTTCTGGGACAATTCAGAAGTGCTTAGCTGCGAATAAGAAACCAGAAGAACCCTAGAAGTCGACCAAGGAAGCTAGAATCCAATTCCGGGAGTAATTAAGGCATAATTCCACCATTCTATTTGTTTCTTTTGTTTTGTCAACATGATTAAGCAACTTGAACTTATTTGTTTGCTGTTATTTACCTTAGTTATGAGCTAAATTCTTTAAACTTCTATTTGGGGATACGAAATTGGTAATATGGTTTCATTCTTGGTAGGATTAATTCTATGTTGGTTAATTTAGTTATTTTAGCTTGCTAAAGAACCTTGTGTATGAATGATAATTGATTTTCTGTTAATAGGGAGATAATTAATTAGCATGAACATCTATTAACTATCAATCTCATATGCTTAGTGAACACTTTTTGTCATATGTCTAGTGTAATGAACATGAAACTAGGATTAATAAGAAAATCAAGTAAATTTATGTGCAAGCTTGTGAGATGACCATTAAACAAGAAGTTAATTAAAAGATAAATTAATTAGCTATTGCAAGTCTAACTTAACCCGAATATTATATCTAGTAAATTTAATTGAAATAGACAACTGGCCATTGTTTAAATTAATTTATTTGCTAAGGATTAATGAAGTGAATACGGAATTAATCAATTGAATCGGTAACTAGCAAAAGAATTAATCCATTGCACTTTTACCTTGAAATCAACCATAGGATCAATTATGTTGAACTAAATAGAAGTACTTCTCCGTTATTGAATCTAGTCAAGTCTTTGTTTTCTAGTTTAAGTTAGTAATAATTAGTAAGTTTCTAGTCTTGTAAAACTAGAGAAAACCCCTACTTATTAGTTAAATTAGATAAATTAGGTTTTAATATTTAATTTGCCGTTCCCTGTGTTCGATACCCTACTTGCTTGAACTATACCACAATTGATAGGTCCACTGCCTTTTGTGTGTTATTTGATAATTAAAAGTAGGTTTAAAACTAGTGAGTTTTACACACATCAAGTTTTTGGCGCCGTTGCCGGGGAACGGTTCTAAAATTAATAGTAAAATCTAGTTTAATCGATCCTTTGTGTGGGATTTATCTTACACAAAGTTATTTACAAAGCAAATCAGCAAGTACATTTAGTTTTAATAAAATTTCGTTTTTAGAATAACTAGAAATATCTATTTTCTGTTTTTGCCTTGAACTCGCCGAGTGCATTCGAGCAGACTCGGCGAGTCCATCGCTGTTTCAGTCTTTATTTTTTATTTCGTTTTTATTCCTTTTACGCGCTTCGTTTCTTTTGTTTCGTTTTTTTTAGCTGTTTCATGACCCGAGGATCGGACACACCTCTAGTACCACCTTTGGAAGACCCGGAATCCGCACTAAAGAGAAGCAAGGGAAAAACCGTAGGAGAAACCGCAACTTCAAAGAACTCACCACTCAAGAACTTGAAATCCGTTTTCAGCAAGAAGAAAGGCAGCAAATCAGGAGTATCCAGTGCCTCATTAACAATTGAAGAACCAATTCACGAAGGTAGCGAGTACGAGACCGATTCCGAAGAAGAGTTAGCTATCACTATGGCTAACATCGATGAAGTCCCCATGGGGGAGTGGAAGAAAAGGATGCGTGATGACACCGGGCCGGGACTTGTGCAACCTGCAATTCCCGCAACCGCTACGTTTGAGCTAAAGGGCCATATTCTCGCTCAACTCAAGGAGATCCCTTTTTACGGAAGAGATCATGAAGACGCTTACAAGCATTTGGACGAAGTAAATGATGTGGCTGACTACTTCAACGTGCCTAATGTTCCACGCAAGACCCAGCTTCTTCGAATGCTCCCTGTCACGTTTAAAGGCGCTGCGAAAGATTGGTTAAAATCACTTCCTCCCGGATCGGTCACCACATGGGCCAAGATGAAAGAAGAGTTCATTGACCATTTCTGCCCACCTTCCAAGATAGCCAAGCTAAAGAAAGCCATTGCCAACTTCGAGCAATAACCCGGAGAATCTCTTTATGAAGCTTGGGAAAGGTACAAGAGCCTACTTAGAAATTGCCCACACCATGATCTAAATAGCCAACAGGAGGTCTCCATCTTTTATGATGGAGTTAATGTCACCACAAGGCAACTACTCGATTCACAAGGCCCGCTCACCCGAAAGCCACCTCCGGAAATAAAGGAATTAATTGAAGAATTCTCTAAGCATTCTAGAGAATACCACAATCCGAGGAATGAAGTGAGTCGTGGGGCAGTAAACTCGGTGAACGATGGCATGGCGGCGGTAATAGCTAAACTCGATAGCCTAGACCGAAGAATGACGAAAATGGATCAAACGATCCATGCTATTAGGGTAGGATGCGAAAATTGTGGCGGACCCCATCTTACCAAGGATTGTGATCGAGACGAGAATGGAAATAAAAAGGCTCAAGTATTTTATTCCAGTGGCGACAGATACGATGAAGACTGGAGGAAGCCCAAGAAGGAATGGCTCCCATACGAAGAGTATAAAAAGGCTAAGGAGGAGAAATACAAACAGAGGGAGAGGGGATTCTATCAAAAGGAAGAGTCGGTGGCGGAAAAGAAAGCAAATTTAGAAGACATACTCACAAGATTCATAACCGCGTCCGAGAAAAGACATAATGATCACGATGTAGCAATGCAAGAAACCAGAAACATGCTGAGGAATCAGCAAGCTTCCATTCTCAACATTGAGAAACAGCTGGGACAGCTTGCACATCAAGTGAATGAAAGAAGACCGGGTCAACTTTCGAGCAACATCGAGCCCAATCCAAGAAAGGAGAACGTGAGCGTAATAACCTCCAGCAGTGAAGAAGAATTTACAGAAACACTAAGAGTCTCCAAGAAGAAGGCAGGGAAGGAAGAAAAACCAGAACCAGAAAAACCCGACCAGACTCGCCGAGTCACTCTCATGGACTCGACGAGTCCAGTCGGGAATGAAGATACTGCCAGTCTCCTAAAGCCATACAACCCTCCTTTGCCATACCCAACCAGAGCCATGCCTGCAGAAAAAATTCAAGCCTATAGAACCTTCATGGAGCATGTTAAAGCTTTACAAGTCAATATGCCATTTGTGGAAACAATGCTCCAAACTCCTAAATACTTTAATTTGCTTAAAGGCCTTTTTGCTGCTAGGAAGGATTTGGCGGAAGTCGCAGAGATATTGATGAGTGAGCTGCCTGAGAAGAAGGGTGATCCGGGTAACATAGTAATTCCATGCCAATTCGGTAATGAAGTTTCTACACGAGCATTGGCTGATTCAGGTGCAAGCATCAATTTAATGCCCTACTCATTCTTTAAGAAGCTAAATTTACCAGCACCAAGGCCGGTAAATATGAGAATCCATTTGGCAAACAAAACGATAATTAATCCACAAGGCATTTGTGAAAACCTCCTTATCAAAGTAGACAAGTTTATTTTTCCAGTAGACTTCGTGGTGGTGGAAATGGAAGAAGACCCCGAAATACCAATTATTTTGGGAAGATCATTCTTAAGCACCGCGTGTGCCCTAATTGACATATGTGAGTCTACATTGACATTAAGAGTGGGGGATGAGTCGGTGATGTTTAAAGCTATTCCAGAAGTCAAGCAAGAAGAAAAAAAGAGAGAAGAGATCTCATTTATCCAATTGGATGATGAGGTATTACAAAAAGAGCTTGAAATTTTACTAAAAGAAGACCCAAGTAAGTTCACATTACACTTTGAAGAAGTTGAAGATGCTAACAAAGACTTGGAGGAGCTAGAAAAGCTACTGGAAGAAGCCAACTCAGAAAACACTCCAGGAGTGATCAAACACGATCCGACTCGCCGAGTCGTCATAATGGACTCGACGAATCCAATCGATCTGGATAGAAACTTGACCAAAGTTGATCTGTTTGTGAATAGTCCCTTACATACCCTGGTTTCAGTTACTATTTTTGAAGAACAATTGGCAGAAGAGGAAAAGGGAATGGAGGTCCAACACGCCGATGTGGCATGCCTTGATACGATGCCATTTGGAGAAGGGTTAAGCACGGGAAAGGATGCAGGGATAAAGGAAAGGAAGGAAGAAGCTGATCACCAATTCACCACTAAACCTAGAGCACGGACCATCATGAAATATGAAGTCATTAAATTTAAAGAGAAGGATGTTCTAGAATTGGTGAAAAAGAAAAGGGTAAAGCAGAAAAAGAGAAAAAGGAAAGACCAAGCAGCTGAAGATGAGGCAATAAAAAGGAGAAGAGACGAATCGAAGAGGGCTTACAAGAAAAAGATTCACGCCTACAAGACCAAGTATAAACCACAAAAAGAGAGGCGTACATTCCCGATGCTTGAAGATGACAAAACGTAAATGGGAAGGAGTCTAGCTCATGACTCCTCAAAAAGAAGCGCTTGACGGGAGGCAACCCGTCGTTAGAGTTTGCTTTCTTTTACTCTTTAGTTTTTTAGTTTTTGTTTTGTTTCACGATTTTAATCTTCCAAATTATCGGACATGTCTGCTTGAGAGTGTGCCTAGCCTAAGTGTGGGGTGAAATGATTCATAATACACAAAAGAATTTTGAAAAATATGCAAATTTGTTAAATGACTCGCCGAGTCTGACCTTTACTCGACGAGTATCTATTGATCACTGAAAATCTTTGACTGCGCGACTAGACTCGCCGAGTCTGTCCCTGACTCGACGAGTCGGTTTTATTTACAGAAAAAATAATAATTTCGAAATTACTTTTACATCTGGTAAATAGGGTTTTAACCCTAAAAATTCAATTTCCACATCACACTCGCCGGGTACCCCATTCGCAAACACTCTCAAGCATTCAAAGAAATCTTCAAATCTTCTTCAATTTCTCAAGGTTTAAACTCAAAAGGTAACAACTTTCTTCTTGATTTCTAAAGAAAATGAGAGTATAAGGCCATCTATACCTGCAATTGCATGTAAAAAACCCGTTTTTGAAAAATAATGAAATTCTAGGGTTTCGATTTTTCATGAATATTGTTGTTTTGAATGCTTAGTTTGACCTTATTACTTAGTAGGAAGTCCTTGAACAAAAACCCTTGACAGAAATTACAAGTTTTATGGTCCAATTTTATGCGACCCGTCGACTGACTCGCGCAGGTTGCACGACTCGCCGAGTCGGGCATGGACTCGACGAGTCCAGTCGATTTACAGATACAATCCAGTTTTTAATTATATTCTGTGTTTTCTGGGTTTTGTTTATATGTTTTGCAGAAATCATGTTCAGAAGGGGGCAAACTTCCAGTGGCAACCAAGGCGATTTTCCGTGGTTAAATTTCCCGCAAATTGAGTCCGCTTCAACAATGCGGAAATGGAAGAAGAAGTTGGCTGATATTAAGAAGAAAGAGGTCTATGTGCCCAACCGGATCGACTGGGAATGGCTGCAAGGTGTTAGATATGAAGAAGAACTAGCTCCTTACCTTTTGAAGGAGTTCCAACATGAAGGCGAAACTATGGTGTGTGACGGGTGGAGCCGGGTCTTCCGCATACAAGAGCCGGTGTATTTAGAGCTTTGCTTGGAGTTTTTCTCCACGGTATCTTTCACCGGGGGAGTGGATGTGTATCACCCGACGAGCTTTACTTTTTGTCTTGGGGGCGAGTATCGTCAATGCTCGGTGGTGGACCTTGCCTGCCGACTAGGGATCTATGATCAACCCTTAGTGGCAACAAACATCTTTCGGGCTTTCGTGGCAAACACTCATATGGCGTTCCCCGATGGAGTCACGAGCACGGGTTGGTGGAATACCATAGGAAACAAAGTCTACATCCCAAAGTCTGCACAAGAAGGGAGCATCCGATCCCCGACTCACCGCCTCATTCACCGCCTTATTTCCTCCACCATCAACCAAAGGAAAGACGATGACAAGGTCTCCAACCTTGATGTTTTCTACTTATGGAGCATAATAACACCCGGCGTCTTTTGCAACATTCCATGGTGTATTGCTTCATACCTTTCGGAGGGTGCAGTCAAAGATCGCAAAACATCCCGTATCAATGGAGGAATGTTTGTCACTCGATTGGAGAATTCATTCGGGTTGATGAACCGCGGAGCCTGGAACTTCATGACAATGATCCCGACGCCCCCGTTTAATCCCATTCTTTTCCGACGAGCGCGGATAATTGAAGACTATGGTGGTGGCCATTATGCCATCCCAAACGATGACCCCGTTGTTGGTCCCGATGCACCGGGAAGGAGGGTGAGACCGAGAAGAGAACGGGATGTGGAGGACGAGCCGCCAGTGATTCCGGTCGAAAATGAAGATGTACCAATGGATTAGTACAATGTAGAGATGAGGCGGATGCAAGATCAATTGGCTAGGGGGCTAAATTTTAGCAACCAATCCCACATTCGACTTTTTGACCACTTCAATATCCCACATATTGATGGTGGGAATTACCCATTCATTCCGTCTTGGGATGAGAGGATTGCTGCTAGACGAAGCGGAGCCGGGGGAAGTGGAGCCGCTAATGATGATGAGGAAGATGAAGATTGATGTTTTTGTGTTTTTAATCAAACAATTTTAATTTTTTTTGTTTTGTTTTATTTTTTTTTATTTGGTGTGTATGCTTTAAGATTTTATGATTAATGGTTGTTTGCTTTAGTATTTTTCAGGATTGAATTATGCTTGCTTATTTAGGATGGGTTAGAGATGTAAAGCATGGATGTTTTCTAGAGTAAGAGCGAGTCAAGGGAGCGAGTTTTTAACGTCAAAGTGTCGAGTCCAGTCCTGGGGGGTATGAGCAATTGAGTCCAAATGTGAGGAAGGGTTAAAGAAGTATTTAGAGGCTAAAACAGTTGCAAAATACCAAGTTTTTTCGTTCAGTGGCCTACTCGACGAGTGCACTAAACTAACTCGCCGAGTCGCGTTGTATTTCTACATATTCTGAGAAGGCGCGCTGGTACTCGACGAGTCCACTATAAGACTCGACGAGTCGATCATTTATTATCTCGATGGACTGCTGATTTGATGCTGCTACTGGTCCCACTTGCTCACTTATTCTTCCATTTCCTTTCTTGAAGATCTTACACTAATTTCCGCGTATTTGGAGAGACCCACATGAGTTTTGACACCCAAGGCATGGATGAGATGTTACCATGTCTAAAGTTGATTGAAGTTGGAGCTTAAAATGGTTATGATCAGCCTATCGACTGCTATCCCAGGGGAGTTTGTTCCAATTCTCTTCTTATTTTTATTGTTCTTTATCATGCATCATATGCAATGAGGGCATTGCATTACATAAGTGTGGGGTAGGGGGTTGGTTACATAATAGTCAATTTAAAAAAAAAAAATTGCATACCAAAAGTATTATTTAGGATTTAATTAGAAAATTTTGGTAAAAATTAGGATTCCATATTAGAATTGTGTTAATGATTACATGAAGACCCAAATGTTTAGTTGAGCCTATATACGTTCTAGTGCATTTGTGGCTTCCTTATTCCAGTGAAATCATGGGACAAAAACACAACCCTGCTCAGCTCGAGGGATGCAATATGTTTAGCAGCCTAAACCTGAAATGTATCCAGGAAGATTGTTATCGTTAGCCAATAAAGGTTGAGATTGAGCGCCCCTGCTTAAGCATGTAGGGATTTGAGTGAAAAAAGAGAGGTACATGTAAAAAAAAAAAAAGAGAGAGAGAGAGAGAATTACAAGAGAAATTGTATGAATTTTGGAGCAATTAAAGTGAAGATCAAAAGATCAAAATTCCAAGAAATCCAAATAGTTGAAGATACCCGAAAATCAAACAATAAAGGTGGTGAATTCAAAGAGATCAAAGATGAAATGTTCAAAGAAGTGAAGAATTCAAAGAATTCCATAGTGGTATCGGAAAAATTGTAATTTTCTAGAATATGTATGCTTGGGTTGCTCGATTAAAAATACCTTGAGGGTAAAGAGGTTTTTTGCGGATGGATTCGGAGGGTTGCATAAAATGAGCATAGCTCGGGGTGAGTGGGTGAATGTTTATGAGGATTGTGAGTATTTGGAATATGGGGGGTTCTTTAGGAAAAATTTTAGACACAAATGCATGCGTTGCGGTCTTGGCATAATGGCTGGGTTAGATAGGAGTTGTTATACATAATTCTAATATGATTAAAATTCAGTTTTGCTTGGGGGCAAGCAAAAGACAAGTGTGGGGTATTTTGATATGTGCATATTTAGTGTGTATTTAGTATAGTTTTTTATTCATATATTAGCTAAATTATCGTATATTATGGACAAAAGGTACTTAAAAGTGTTAAATTATGTTTTTCAGTCCAAAAATGAAGTTCGGAAGCAAAAGGAAGCAAGAGAAGCGGTAAGAAGATTGAGAGTGGAATGAAGAAGGAAAACACTGAAAAAGAAGCTTCTACTCGTCGAGTCATATATCTACTCGACGAGTCCGGTCGAGGAATCAGAAGGATAACGACTCGGGATCCCAGATAGTTATCGCAATACGTAGAATGTGAGAGGGACTCGACGAGTCATCACTTGACTCGACGAGTCGAACCGCTTATTTAAATATAATTCCACAGATCGAGAGAAAGAAGTTCTGGGACAATTCAGAAGTGCTTAGCTGCGAATAAGAAACCAGAAGAACCCTAGAAGTCGACCAAGGAAGCTAGAATCCAATTCCGGGAGTAATTAAGGCATAATTCCACCATTCTATTTGTTTCTTTTGTTTTGTCAACATGATTAAGCAACTTGAACTTATTTGTTTGCTGTTATTTACCTTAGTTATGAGCTAAATTCTTTAAACTTCTATTTGGGGATACGAAATTGGTAATATGGTTTCATTCTTGGTAGGATTAATTCTATGTTGGTTAATTTAGTTATTTTAGCTTGCTAAAGAACCTTGTGTATGAATGATAATTGATTTTCTGTTAATAGGGAGATAATTAATTAGCATGAACATCTATTAACTATCAATCTCATATGCTTAGTGAACACTTTTTGTCATATGTCTAGTGTAATGAACATGAAACTAGGATTAATAAGAAAATCAAGTAAATTTATGTGCAAGCTTGTGAGATGACCATTAAACAAGAAGTTAATTAAAAGATAAATTAATTAGCTATTGCAAGTCTAACTTAACCCGAATATTATATCTAGTAAATTTAATTGAAATAGACAACTGGCCATTGTTTAAATTAATTTATTTGCTAAGGATTAATGAAGTGAATACGGAATTAATCAATTGAATCGGTAACTAGCAAAAGAATTAATCCATTGCACTTTTACCTTGAAATCAACCATAGGATCAATTATGTTGAACTAAATAGAAGTACTTCTCCGTTATTGAATCTAGTCAAGTCTTTGTTTTCTAGTTTAAGTTAGTAATAATTAGTAAGTTTCTAGTCTTGTAAAACTAGAGAAAACCCCTACTTATTAGTTAAATTAGATAAATTAGGTTTTAATATTTAATTTGCCGTTCCCTGTGTTCGATACCCTACTTGCTTGAACTATACCACAATTGATAGGTCCACTGCCTTTTGTGTGTTATTTGATAATTAAAAGTAGGTTTAAAACTAGTGAGTTTTACACACATCAACGACAATGCCATAAAGATGCTTTATCTAAGCTAGTGGAAGAGTCAATACACAATACATTATTTGCTAGATTATCTACAACAGATACAGTTTCATACACGCCATCATAAGGTAATGCTTTAAAATAAAGAACATTATTATAGAAAACATCAATACTACCATTATTATTATCAAAATAAAAGGTAAAACCTTGTTTATACAATGCATGAAAGGAAATAACATTTCTTGCCATTTTTGGCGAATAATAACATTTATTCAAATCTAATGTAAACCCACTATTTAGCACTAAGGAATAAACTCCTATCTTGGTGACAAGTGAAGCTTTCCTGTTTCCCATGATCAAGTTTATCTTTCCCTGCTCCACATTCTCACTTCTTCTTAGTCCCTACAAATCACAACATATGTGAATACCACAACATGTATCAAGGACCCAAGACTTAGAATGAGGTGAGTTATTAGAAAATATAGTGTATATACCTGCATGGTTGGGTTTTACTTTCCCATCCTTCAAATCTTGCTGGTTTTGCTTGAAGAGGATCCTTCAAGGGTCTTACCCTTGGTACCCTTAGAAGGGTTCTTTCTCTTCTTCCCTTTTCCATGCCCGATTGCCAAGACATTGGCCGTAGTTGGAGTAGGAGTAGGAGTAGTAACAACCGACTTACCCTTTAGACCACTTTCGACGGTCTTCAAGAGTCCTTCAAGTTTGATGAGGGTGACTTCTTCCTTGTTCATGTGATATGTCATGCGGAATTAATCATAACACGATGGCAAGGAGTGTAAAATGATATCTATTGCTAACTCCTCAGGGAAGTTCACATTCAGTTTCAGTAAATCGTCCACATACCTTTGCATTTTCTGCATGTGGCCCGTGATGGGTTCACCATCCTTCATTCGGGTTGTTATCATGGAGGAGATTATTTCATATCGCTCTTGACGAGCACTTTGATGGTAGCAGTCCATCAAGTCCTGGTGCATCTCAAAAGGATAATAGTCCTCATAGAACTTTTGGAGCTCGGCTGTCATGGTGGCCATCATGATGCATGCCACTTTTGTAGCATCTCTCTCATGTACCTCATATTCAGCAAGCTCTTTAGGAGTAGCAGCTTGCTCGGGTACCGTCAGCTCCTTGTCGGGAACATATTCTTTGTTCTCATACCGAGCGACCATCCTGATGTTTCTGATCCGATCTGAAAAGTTGGACCCATCAAAGATGACTCTCCCACAGAGATTCATGAGAAAGAAGGAGCTAGTAGGGTTTGAGCCAGAAGCATTGTTATTGGAAGACATCTGAAATGAAGAAGGAATAGATTATATTAGATATAGAGATAGTCCTTACTAAAACACCCAAATATAGTATTAAGGCTAGGACCCAACACAATATTTTATAACTTAGAAGAGGGATGCCGTAATCTAAGCTATAAGATATTTGAAGGTAGGTGAATGACGATTCACCAATTTCCACCATGAAAAACAAAATATTTAATTAGGTTTTAATTGGTTTAGAAACTCCTAGATTCTTTGAGATTCATTGAACTTTCTTCAATGGCATATTTCAATCTCGGGTGTGCCCTTCAAGTTTTATGACTGGGATGTCGAGGATCACAAAACAAGGTGTGAAGTAACCATGAAAATTACTTGGTACCCTTAATGTATTACCCATCAATCGATGTGCCGGTGAACCACACACGCTCCATCGATACAATGATAAACATCAACTCACCCTTGACCTACCTTGTTAAGTTCAAGTTAGTGAGCCGGTTAACCACACACGCTCCACTAACGACTTAAACAAAGTGTAAAGTGTAATTTCATGGATTAGCACCTTATTCACATTTTCCTAAAATAACTAAGATTGGGAATTTAATAAGGTTTAGTTACTTTAGTATTATCATTATACTTTTAACGAGAATTTATAAGTCCTTGTCTTACCCGTTCGGCTAACGACCCTCCACCGATCAAGGAAGCGGTGGGTGAGAGTGGACACCCATTAAGTTGCCATTTTATAGGCAACAACCTTATACCCCCTTATAGACTGGCTTCGTGAATGAGGCGTACTAGCGGTAAGACGACTTGATCTTATACATATATATATATATATATATATATATATATATATATATATATATAATTAACTTATAATATTATAAAGTATAAGGGTTGAATTTTAACTTTTAAAATTCTAAGGGTTGGAACTAAAGTTTTAATCATGACTTTACTAGTTCCAAAACTTGAGGGCAAGTTTTGTAAACTTTCAAACTTTTCATTTTTTATAACTTATGAATTTAATTGAGTGTTAAAAATGAAGACTCTTCATTTTTATAACCATTGTGTTCTTTTAATGGTTTTTATTAAAGTGTGACCTTTGGATTTCCATAACTTGAGGACAAGTTATGGACTCCATTAAAACACATAATGATCAAGAATTAAACTACCAAGTAGGTTACAAACAATTCCTATGATCATCTAATTTTCATAAGTTCAAGAACATGAATATGAACATATCAAGAATCATAAATTACTCATAAAACTTTTAATTTTGATAATATCCATTGTAAATGGATTAGCGTAAACATTACACCATTTAAAACAAGTTTTATAACACCAAAATAGTTTAGGGTAATGTTTCTAGTCCATTTCCAGCAGCAAAACTCGAAAATCTGGACACTGCAGCCTCTACTCGTCGAGTGCATGAACAGACTTGACGAGTAGCATGCATTTCTTCATGCACTCGTCGAGTGCATACGTGTAGTGAACAAAAATTCCGTTTTTCAAGCTATTTGCATCAAGTATCAAGTAAACAAGCCTAGGCTCTGATACCACTGATGGGTTTTGAGCATTCTAACACTCCTATGGTGTACATGCAACCCTAGAAACATTGGATCTCTAATTGACTATGATACATGCACATAATTATCTTTCCAAGGTTCTTATCCTATCTAGCATGGCATGGGGAACTTGAATCAAATAAAGCTAGTAGAATTACTTACCATGTAGTTGTAGTTGATTGCTTGGAGTTTTAGAGCCTAGCACCAATAGTGTGGATGCCTCAAATGGAAATCACAAATCACCACAAACTTTGGAACTTTGAGAGAATAGTAATCACCTTCTTGAAATCGGCCCTCTTACTTTACTTACCACAACTAGTGTGATTTCAAGAACCAAAGTCTCCTTTATATAGTGTGGTGGATTAGGGTTACATCCATGTAAACCCTAATACCCATGTCTTTTCATTTCCATGAGATCCATGGTTTAAAGCTCCATGAAGTATCCATGGACTTTCCAAGCAAGCCTAACCCATTCCAAATAAGCATTAGCCCACACTATATAAATGTAAGTGCCCATATTTAATTAGTAATACTTTTGATCTCTAAATTAATTCTAGATTAATTATAGATCAATACTAATTAAATAATATGATTTTATATTAATATATTAGAACTTATAATATATTAATAAATCATAATTTATACTATTTTCAAAAGATTATCCATAAATTGTTCGGGTGAAGTGCAACCCAAATGGACCATGCCGGGTCGGGTCAAGTACATACCAAATATAGTTATGGACTTAGACACTATATCCAACAGGTTTCAAGGCAGTTCGAGGATCAAGGAATTCAGTCTTTGAGTTCACACTCCCTGACTTACCTTGTTTAAATTTGTATGATTAGCTTTCCCTATTTTCTCTTTTGTCAAAGGATGCATAGAAATTTGAGCCGATTTTGGAGTATTTGAAAAGAATGTTAGTCTCTTACATTCTTGAGATCGATTGTGAAAATGGATGTGGAAATTGCTGCGGTACGTAGAAAGAAACCCACCGTGCAGCCTAAAGAAACTCTAAAAGATATTGACAGGATGCAGAAAGGTAAAATTCTGAAGGAAAATTGGATTATGTCATACCAACAACGAGAAAAAGCTGGTGTGAATGTTCAAAGATGTTGTGTCTTTTTGCCTGGCCAACACCTTTATTCTACTTCATGCTTGGAATATGTTTTAGGGTTATCCGAAGCATGCAAGGAAAATGATGTTGCTGACAAGAAATACTTCACAAACATGATTAAGTGGTACATCACTGTTCGCAATACCTTTCTCGGCTTAATGAAAAAAGTTTTCGAGGTTCAAAAGCCCATTTAGTAGTGAAGAATATTCCATATTATTGACACAAAGGTAGAGGTTATTAGGATATTTTGTGTTGTGGCAATTGTAATGTATGCAAGAATAGTCCATTTTAAAGTGCATGCATGCACTGTATTAGGGTATCGATTGTATTTTGCATTACCGTGCCTTTACAAAGAGGTTCTTTATCGATCTCTTCTAAGGCGTTGATTTTAATCATTTAGCACAACTTCTATCATTTCTTTTAATGTTTGATTTACATTATTTTTAATAATCTATCGATATATTCTTAATTGTTTCAACACTATGCCCAATCTATACTCTAAGATTAGCGACAAATAACTATATTTAATCCATACTCTCGGATTAGGAATGAATGACTATGTCTAGTCCATACTCTCAGATCAGTGATAAATGACTGAGCCTAATCCATACTCTTGGACCAGGGATAAATGATTATGCCTAATCTATAATCTCGAATTAGTGACAGATGTCTATACCTGATGCATACTCTTGGACCAGGAATTGATGTCAGAGTTCTAACCTCTGCATATATCTCACATGTGTTTTTAAGGAGTTACAACCCAACATCCATTTTAATTAGCTTAGGTCTCTTGCGTTAGTCTTATTTTGTCTCTGGTGAGACTATGATGCACTACTCTTTATAGTAATATATATATATATATATATATATATATATATATATATATATATATGTATATATATATATATATATATATATATATATATATATATATATATCTTAATGCATGTAGAATCGTACTTGGTTCGCATATCATATATTATCAAATATGTTCTTAATACATAATCCATGAAATAGACATATATCTATCGTATAAATTCTTTAACATATATTTAATACTTGTACTAAAATCCTGTTCATGGAAGGAATTATGCACTCACTTGATAAGAATAGATGACGATTTCGGTAGCGTTTTGCTTTATACATTGAAAATATTTAGATGCATAAAGTACTAAGCCTTAGTCTTGTCTCGTAATCCTGGTGACTGTAATTATAGTCAAGATTCCTTAGTAATCTGAATGTCTACATCAAGATCTATCAGTATGGGTCATATAGGCAGGACATTTAGGAGGCCGGAACATTTCAACATATAGCCTTTCTGAAATCCAACAACCAAGCGAACATGATCGGTCAAAACACCTCTCCCGTAAGTAGACCAGTCATTAACGACATGGAATTATTGATAAATCTTATTCATAGCTTCATAATAACAACTTATGAGCATAAATATAAGTTACACTGGAAAGATTAGAGTGTAGCTTAACTTATAGAGTTTCTTTCTGGCAAAAGTAAGGAAATTGCATTGACAGAGCTTCTACTAACTAGCTACTACTACATCAGGGATCACAAGGATCACAGGGGTTTTTTAAAGGGCTAAAACTAAGAGAAAATGGGCTCAAACTGAAAGAAATAGAGAGAGAGAGAGAGATATAGAGAGAGTGTGTGTATTTGTGTGTGTAGATGTGTATGTGTGTTTGGGAAGTTGTGGGAGAAAGAATGAGGCTTGGCCTCCTATTCATAACTGATTTTGGGATACACGGCGTGCAAATGTGGTATACGTCGCATATTTTATGGTGACGTCTCCCCAACCACTTTGTGACACGTGTCACACTCTCTTGTTTTCACCTTCTAGAAGCACTCACCGTGCACCAGGCATCATGCGCATTACAATACATAGATTGTGTAAATTCAATATCTTCTTTATACGAACTCCGTTTTGACGTTTTTTTTTTCAATGTCTATCTCTCAACGAGTACAATAACTTTTCTTTAGGCCCCATCAGCAAAATTTTAATTTATTTTTAGCCCTTTTTTATATGATTTAATGTTTTTGCCAAAATCATAACTCTCTCGTACGGACACCGATTTTGGTGTACCATTTACCAAAATTCTTATGTTAAAGAGTACTATGATTTTCATTTAGATGACTATACAAAAAAGTCAACCAATCTCTCTATACCTTTTGACATTAATAATTTTACTTACACGTTTGATTTTTATATCCTATAAAATTAATATCTCCTTCATATTTACTCGGATTTCTATGAAATTTATAGTTTCGAAATCGGGATGGCAACTACTTTCTATATATATATATATATATATATATATATATATATATATATATATATATATATATATATATATATATATATGTTTTCGTGCACTTTTTTTTATGACTTACAGACTATTCAGTTGCTTTTTCCTATTTTTTATTATACGAAACTTATATTATATCTTAAATGTCAAGCCCGATTTTGTGGGCGCTACATCAACGTTGAAGAGTTTATGTTTATTCATTATCCTGTGAAGATTGGGAGATTTCCACCTTCATGCATAAATAAGATGGAAAACAGGCTTCAAGTCCCATTCCTAAGAAAAGAGAGATCCTTCCGGAGGTTGGTTAAGAAGTATTTTAAGGTTTAAAACCTTTGGAGATTAAATTGAAGATAACAACCCTTACCTAAACTATAAGTTAGGTATTATTTATATATGTTTATTTGTTAGGATTAAATTTTTATTTCTAAATTTTTATCTCAGGCTACTTCCATGATGTTGAAAGGTACCGATTAGTTGAAGCAGGACCTTGAAGCTTCAATGAAACTGCTCGAGAGTAAACTGTATAAGAGAGAAAATGAATGGAAAAAGAAAACAAAGATCTTTGGCTTGAGATTAAAGATTTTTCTATTAAGAAAAATAAACTTTCTAAGAGGTCTTTAGATTTAGAGTGGCAAGTTGAGGAGATCACAAGTAAAGCTAAATTATTTATAGTCAAGTTATTGCTCGAGGTTTGGTTGAAGATGGTAGATGATGCTGAAAAGGGTAATGAAGCATCTTGGGATCATGAAAGGTGGATGGGGCCCTTAAAGATGTTAAATGGAATTGAGGATGTGAAAAGAAAATTAAAATTCGAAAGGATGAGAGGATTAGTGAAAATGGAGATTTTGAAGATAAGAAGGGTTAAGTAGGTTAGGACCCAAGATTAGAATAGGATGTTGCCCTATGTAGGTAAAAATAAATGTAATAATATTTTAGATGTATTTTGGGAAAACTTGATTTTGATTTATATTAGATATTTATTATGTTATAGCTGTTTTTGTTGTCAAGTTCTTTAAATATTTTGATGAAAATATTAGGTCTAAATTTTAGACAACTAATCAAAAATAGACTTTCGAAGAATTCATTTTATAAACCTATAGAAAGTGTGTAAAAACATTTTTTTTATGTTTTTGGAATATGTTTAAAAAGGTTAATACTTTATGTTTCTTTTAATAAAATATCACACTTGAAAAGATTGGTAGAAAAGGTAATCAAGATTAGGTACAATAAAGTAGATAGTAAAAAATGATTATCTTAAGAAAATTTTTTAAAAGTAAATGTTCTAAAGATTTAAAAAAGGTTAAATATGAACCTTGGACTTGTACAAAATCTTGGGGGAACTTATACGAATGTTTATTTCTTCTAGGATCTTGCAAAATGCTTAGGGACTCTTTTGAGATCCTTATGATCTTGGAGTCGATAGATGTCCTTCTGGTTGATTGTTGCATAAGTTATATACCGAAAAAAATCTCGAAAGTTTTAGTTGTGGTGTACGTAATTATGCTTAATCTTAAGTATCGGAGACTTGAGATATTATAATATTTTGAAATTCTTAGATTTGTGAGCATAACTACAATCAATCTTCAATCAACATGTGAATTTTGTGTTCTTAGGATATCCATTGTGTCTTAGTTAATATGTTAATCTTAAATGTGTGCGTGTTATTTCCGGATGTATGACAAGTCAATATCATTCCATTGATATAAATGTTATTATATGACGTATAGCTAGTCATAAGAGGGTTTACGTTTACTAAAACATAAGATAACACCCTTATCCTTGGACTATAGTTAGATTTATTGCAATGAAGGGAGGTGTCTAAACCTAGTCTCGTAGAAAGACATTTTTCTTTAAACTTTTGAAGGTATTTAGTCCTTTATATCTTTGGAGGGATGATAAATCCCTAATATCTTGGCCAAGGTCTTCAATTTCTATAATACAAAATATCTTTGGTAAATGGTGGGTGTTATATTATCTCACACCTCTCCAATGCTTAAGTCGCTATATATACGTCAAGCTATTTAATGAAAAAATGAATGAAATTAGCGTGAGAAAACATACCCATGCATTTTATGGTTAAGATATGTAACCCACATGAAGTTAGTCTTAAGATGTATGGCATTCCAAGATTTAGGCAGTATTCACAACTCACTGTTTGGGGTATAATATCCCATTGTGGCGAATTCTATACAACTCTTAGCCATGTTCCATTTAAATTGCATACTCCATATATGAGAAGGGTATATTTCTTTGATTTCATTGTATGTTGAAGCCAATTGACTTTTTTCTACTTTAGGTTGTAGGTTCAGACTAAATCAATCACAAATAAGATATTTTCTTTGACTTTATTGCGGATCTTCGCTCATATCTTAATTCATATGTACTTAATTGTACAGTCCATTTGAAAATCCTTCCTAACATCTCTAGCTTTCTCATTATATTCTTGATATGATAGTCTATTTAGTTAAACCCACTAACAATAGATATAATTAGTTTTTCAAGATGTGAGTACCTGGTTTCAACATCCAAGTAACTTTTAATTACATAGTATATTGGATGTTGGATACAATCCTGATCTTTTATGATAACTAATTTTAAAGAATTAACTCATAAATAATTATTATTGAATTATTTTATCTAATTGATATTTAAGTTCTTATAAAACACAAATAGATTGTTCTTTTTCTTATGATATTAACTAGAACTATAATCGTGCTACCCTGATATCGTTTTTGTCAATTATAGGTATATGTTTGTGGGTTTTTGAAACAGTTAGTAATTAAAGGTAAAATGTACTTTGGTCCCATGAACCCATGATGATGGAAGCATCATTTATCTGAAATGTTTTTTTGTGGATTAATGGAGTAATTATGAAGTGTTGTTATAGTAAATAGGACGTTAGAATGAACTTTATTAAACAAAATGGATTAAATCAAATATCTAAACTTTTGTGAAGAAAAAAACAAAAAGAACATTCATCAAATCGTTAAGAGGAAAGGAAGTACATACCATGTAAGATTATGTAAATGGAGTAAAAGATTACTCCAAGCCATGAAAGAAAACAAACGTCATTAGAAGTCAATTACCATCAAAGCCTTTGTAAAGTTTAGTTTTGGGGGACACAAACACAAGCATGTTGAAAATTTTGTTTGGGGGAACAATGGGTTGCAAATTGGTAAAACATTTTAAATAGAGTTCAAACACTTCTTTTACTTTTAAACCTAAACAGTAAGTATGTAACAAGTCAAACAATTTCCATTTTCATAGAATTGATTTCTTCATGTTATTTTAAATATTGTTTATCCTTTTATGTTGCTTCTAAAAGTGTTCTTGATTTCTTTATGTTTTTTCAAGGTATTGTAGATGATAAACCTAGTTGTAGAGTCCAACATAAAAAATTGTTTCGTTAAGAGAGAAGCACATTGTTGTAAAGAACAACTTCTGATAAATTTTCACTATTATGATTTTTAAATTATATCATTATATCATTGTTAATGTTTTATACTAAATTATCATAATGGATTTTTTTTATTTGAATTGTACTGCTTATGTTCGATTCGTCTACAGTGACTGATGTATTAGTCGACATACAAAAAGCACCAGATAAGTAGAATCATCCACATGTGAGTTTGTATGCTTTTTTAGAAGGTATAAATGCATAAAATAACAATGTACTTTCTATGTTTTCCTTATTATACCAATGTATTTCCATTTATTCTTATTCGACCACTATACTTCCACATTTTATTTCCATAAAATATTATACTTGCAAAATTTTACCTGTTATAGTAGATGTGATCTAGTTATCTGAATTTTTTTTTGTATAAAAAAAGTCTCTTCTAACAATCAAATAATTTCTAGAAGTTTAGGTGGGATAGGGATTGTAATTCTTTTTATAGGGCAAAAGTGCAAGAAAGAACAATATACTTTCTATGTTTTTATTATTATAGAATTGTACTTTTATTTATTCTTATTCATGCATTGCACTTGCACATTATATTTTCTTAAAGAAATATACTTGGAAAATTTTACTCGCTACAACAGATACAACTTAAATATATGAATTTTTATTATTGGACAAAATGGTCATTTGGATCAAAGGTTAATAAGGATACTTACTTGAGTGATCTACCATGGAGGTCACCTGAAGCGTTGATATTACTCTCACAAATATAAGTTCTTTTCTACATTGTTTTTGTCATGTAATGAACCCTTTAAGCTCATTAATGATGCTTGGTTAGTACATCGAAATGAAAGAAAAACTATTTATGATCAACATGTTTCTAAAATTGTCAACACAACTTACAAATTATGACAAATTTATAATCTTGCTTCATATTTTTGGTGGTCACTACTGCTTATCTACTTATTTTGATTGATTGTAGGTTTTAAGATCTGAGATGATTGATGAAGAGCCTAAAATCATTATGGTAGAAGATTCAAATGAAGGTTGACGATTAAAGGATGATTTTCAAATTACAAACAAGTTTTTTTTTTCCCTTTTAAGCTAGGAAAAATGCATGAAATAACAACATACTTTCATCCATTTAAGTACTATAAGATGAAATGAAAGTGCGATGTCATAATAAACAAATCAATTAAAGTATGTTGGTATTTCTAGCATTTAAGCCTATACGTTAATACTTACATTGATTACTCAACCTCGTATGAAACAGAACCGCGAGTGACAATACGCCATAAGATCCTAACTGTACACCTGTTAGTGAAGCTGATGTTTCATTGAGCGCTTCAACAATGCAACCTGTTATAGATGATGACAACATCTGTGTTGAAAATACTAAGGGTTAGTCTTTATACATGACATACTTTTTTTTTTTTTTTTATATTTGTATAACATTAAACTTTCACCATTTCTCCCATACTAAAGTATTGTAGTTATAAGAATCTATGCAAATAATATTGTTGAAATTCCAATTATTTCTTATAAAGGCATTATACTTTCAAATTTTGTACATTTTTACAACGAAAATTGCTTTGTATTTGGATGAAAATGCTTTAAATAGGTAGATTTTTCAAAGTAGAATACTATACTACGAAGAAATGAAAATATGATGCTATAATAAAGAAGTTTATGAAATTACGCTGATATAGTTTGGTAGATTTTTTGAAGTATAGTATTTAATAAAACTACATTGCTATTTTTTGCGTTTAAACTTCTTAGGAACTACACATTTGTCCTAATAAATTATGGTATGGTAATATTGCAGTTTGTATTTGTTGGTATTTGTTTGTTCACATCGTCCAGGGTGAAAGGGACCATACAATTTCCCTTTTTTTCCTACAAACATTTATATAGATTAACTTAAGTGTAATTTATGAACTTTTTTTTTTCTAATCATAATTTTATTTTATTTTATTTATTATTATTTTTTAATGTCCGTGAGGTCCATGACAGTTATACATTGCCTTCGGAAATCAAAGGGTACCTTAGAAAAATCTACTCCATTATACCAAATGTACTTTCATTTTGTTTTTATATAACCATTTATATACTTTCCAAAAATCTACTCCATTATAGCAAATGTACTTTGGCTTTTTTTTTTTATAACAATTTATAGCTTATTGGTAGGTACTTAGGAGGTGTTTGGTATAGGGAAATAAGAGAAGAGAAATGGAATTGTTCCATTTCTCTTGTTTGTTTTGCACTAAAATATAAAGAAAAGAGAAAAAATTGAATTCTAATTTCATTCTATCAATTCTTTCTTTTTTATTATTATTATAAAGAAATGGGGAGAATATCCTATTAGAGGAGAAAAAAAACGAAGAATTGATTACCAGCTTCAAGTCATGGCTTCGAACCTTACTAGGACGTGCTACTTATTTTGCTAATGCATTGAAGATATAATACTGCATACGAATTGGTATTAAATAATATATAGAGTGTTAACCAGCAATTGTAAATAATAATTAATAATTCGAATTGCTTAGGTAATTGCTAGAAGTTTTATTTCTAAGGTCAATATTTTTTGTTTATTTTAAATAATATATAAAGCGTTAATTGACAAATGTAAACAATAATTAATAATAAGTCATTAGGAATATAAAATAATACAAATACAAAATTGTAATGTGCCAAATTAATATATAAATTCTCAAAATATCTGTCTAGTAGATTCTCAGTTCTACCAAACAGTGTAATCAATTCTTTTTCTCTAACTTAATTCTTTTTCTCTGTATTTCCATTATCTGCTGTAATTGAATTTCTGTACACCAAACATACCCTTAAAGACCATAAATACATTGCGTTAACCAGTAAAATCATCACTTCTGCCCGTAGCAAATCGCAAGATACCCCTACTTTATAATTAAATATGTAAGGGATAACTAGCCTATTGTTATCTTTAGTTATAGGGGTAAAATTATGTAAAGACTCTAATTTTCGTCTATTCTACACTTCATAATTCGTATACATGCCTCTCGTTTATTTCGTCTACCCATCAAAAAATGTTTATTTTCTTCTACCCAACCAAAAATGCTGACCCTAATAAAATAATAGGCACCAAAGTAACCCATCTAATAGCTATGTGTCACATTTTTGTCCAAATAAGGTGGGTCCTTGACACGAGATAGCTCTATTCATCTATCACATGCTTTCGTATCCTTCTCTCCCTTGCATTCATTCTACCCGACCTATATTATATTAGTCTATCATAGATTCGTCTTTATCCGTTCACTTGTTCCTTTTAACTTGACTTTTGTATACGCTAATTTCGTAAATAAACAAAAAAATCTATTTCATGCTAATTTCGTATTTGACTTCAGGTTTCAAAACTAATTTACAAAATAAATAAATAAATAAATAAATAATAAGAGACGTTAATTACTATTCTACATGTGAGTTCATATTAATTCTCAAGTCTTCGCGACTAAATATCTTTTTTGGTGATTTCATAACATCTAAACATTAACCAAGTCAACGGATTAGTGGGTCCAACCATCACAATTTCAATAACAGACATATATACAAATAAATTTTAAATCATTTATAGTTCTTACAACATTATAATGTACTACAATAAGAATATTTATTAGGGTTAATCATCAAACAGTTAGATATATTATAGTTTTTTCATTGCCATGGTTCGTAATGGATTATCTTTAACAAAGATTGGATTGCAAAATAAATATTTATGAAATCCCTGATTAATTGTTATCATTATTTGTCAAAGTTACAAGTAACTAACACTATGTCTACCGAATGATATGTATCCGAATTAACATGATGTAGAAATAAGGTTGACAGAGAGTTATAAGGGTTCATATATAATGTGTAACAAAAAAGAACAGAATTAAAAAAGAACTACTTTACATACGTTATAAATAATTATACATATAACAACTTTAGATCCTACGGAAACCTAAATATTATTCTATTACATAATGAATGAGAACAGACCTTACACATACAATGTATATAGAAGAGAAAATCTAAATCAAAACACCCTCTTGACCCCACATATTACAATTGGCTTGGCTATTTGTTGGTTTTACTTGCAGGAGCACATTGATCATTGATGATCATGGACCATCTAAATATTCTGAAGCCATGATTATCGGTGGCAAATCATAGATTCAAACTTATGGGCGTACAATTCAATCAGAACATAAATAAAATAGTCGAAAATGTGGTTAATTATCTGGTCGGATTGTCAATAATATAATCTAAGTAAATTATAATTTGAATACCAAATATCAAACATAAGTTAAAAAATGTCATCTAAGATAAATCTCTAAATATTATTAAAAAAGAAACCTTATAACATCATCTTAAACAATTTGAGCCCTTGATTGTATTTCAATTCCATGTTTTCTATCTTTAGATCAAATTGTTGATATCATCTTCTCCAAATGGAATGTATTTAATTCCAATAAAAACTTTCCAATTGTCAAACAAAATTAACTTACATCCGTTGAAATGGAATGTATATAATTCCAATAAATTCTTTCCATATTATAATTCTTGAATTTCTGGTTATAAATGTTTTAATATGGTTAGCCTTAAAAACATATTAGTAACAAACCATTTCAATTAAGGCATTAATATCAATCATTCATATAAATTTGTTTATATTAGTAAACTATTAATATAAAATCTATTTTACTAGGAAACCATTAATACCAAAAAATCAGATTAAGATTATCACATACATATATGATTCATTATTTAATCCACGACTCACACTTATTTTTAATCATTGTTTTTCTTCAAACTTTCTCCTACAACGTCAATCTTATTTTTTATAACTTTCATTATCATTCTCTGCTTCAAACCTTCGTTGTTGTGTAGTAGAAAGTCAGTACATTCTTTCGCTTTTTATATTTTTCTCGATTATATTTTTGTTCCTATATCAAATATATGTATTCGTATATTTCGATTTTTTTTATCACAAATTATATGAAATTGGTTAATTACTTTTTTTAAAACTTTTCAAATAAACAAGAAAAGATATTACGTACCTTTTACAAAACATAAATTAACTATCTTTGGAATTACACTAATTAGGAAAATATTATTTTTATATATTAAAGATGATTATGTTTTTTTTAATTATTATGTCATATGAATTCAATTAATTTTGGTATGATTTTAAAATATTCTAGAATGACCATATTACACTTTTAGGTTGATTTAATAGAAAATAATATAAAATCTATTTATGCATCCTTTGAAATTAAGTACGAAAACAATTTTGTTGACGGTTATAATCGCTTTGATACCTCTTTATGAATCATACATCTTTATAGATAAATATATTATATACATCCCTTTTATTTCATATTAAAGTTCTTTCTAATTTTAATTGTTTTCTGTTTCATTTTACACTCATGACACAAACTAATCGCGATGAGATCGTCTTTGATAAGGTTGCTGACATCGATGCATCCAAGGAAACTGGAACATTGGTGTTTAAGTACTCTTGCTTTGGAAGCAAACTTAAAAAACAACCCAAACATGTTCAGCAGCTTGTACATGATTTTAATTGATAAGTCGATACAAATTTTTCTTTTTATTATTATGTTTTTTTTAATTTATAAAATTTTAACCTTAACCAATTTTTTTTTCACTTACATGGCACTAAAATACAAACAACAATACAAAATTCTCATTAGTTCATTTGAAGCCCTCTTTGTTAAAAGATCTATAAAGGAAATTAGTAGTTTTGGTATGACCAGAAATGAAGGAGATTACATGATGGTTGATCATAAGCATAAAAATAATTTCTACAAAACAACCAAATTTCGTGTATCAAATGATTTTGTTGTTATGGTGGATCCTTATAATTTTATGACTTTCCAGGATTTGATAGCTAGGAATCTCGACACTCGTGTTGCATTTGGTAAGATTTTATTTTAACATTCTACCTTATGTACACGTAAATATTTATTGTATTACACACCTATAATACAACAAAAGTTTATTTTTTTTTATTTCAGATTTTCTTGGTCAAGTTGTGTCGACTAATCCCATGGAAGTGATTATTGAAAATTCAAATGAGAAACAGCTGATGAACCTGGTTGATCAGGGTCTAAGTTAAGTATATGTGTTTAAAACATTTTATTTTCTAAAGTATTTTTCTACATGATACAAAACATGTTGTTTGCAGGAAAATGAAATGTTCATCTACACTTCAATATACATGTTTATTTTAGCATTACTTAAAACATTTCGAATCCATTAATTATAAAATTCACCTTTTCTCATACAGGAAATAATTCGTTGATCATTATCAGAGGATTCATTAATGATCTTTTCACTAAGAAATTGGTCAAATGTGGTTAGAGGTCTTTCACATATTTTTTTATTACATATCTTCCTACTTTTAAGTTTTAAATTTTCATCTTCAATTTTCATTTTTTAGTTACATACATTCATTGAAATTTTTTTTTTTTGACATACAAACCTACTTTGTTTTATCTTTATATAGTAACAATATATTTATAATTTTACACAACAATATACAGATTTTGAATTTTGTCATAGTATTATACTTTACAAAATACAATTCCCTCCAAAATAATTTTCGTCGGTAATTTCATCCATAATTTCACTCAATTTAAATTTATATTTCCTTTATATATATTTTTTTATTGATCCTGATTTTTCCCTCCAAAATTATATCAAACATTTATGTCTTAGATAATGTTGTCCCATTATAATTATTACTTTCCAAAATATATTTGTTTAATGAGGAATTTAATTTAGTTAATGAAATAAATGTTAATTCAAACAAGATATATATTCCATAATTATTACACAAGTTTATTAAATAAATATCAAGATATAAACATTAACCATTTTTAAAATGAAATTTCAAAATAGATACAAACGATGATGTTGTACAATGAAATATAAAGTTGAATAGACTGAAAAAAAAAACTATTAAGACAGTTAATCTTGAAAATAGTATAGTTATAAAAAATTATAAGGTAAGATAAAAAAATATAAGATATTAGGAAATTTTTAAGTACAATTAGTAAAAGCGTTACAATTATTTAAAAAAAGATCCTTAAGATTAGTAAAGATGTAATATATAAACTAAATTATCATAATAGTAATGAAATGTCATTATTTGATATTTCATATAATTGAATGGTATACCAAATTACATTGATGATATACTGAAATTATTCAAAGTTGCGCCAAGAGTAATGCAAAGTTCTTGCAGACACCAAATAAATAAGAACAAACATAAAAGCTAGCACTTATATTCATAATAAATTTAAAATAAACCAATCATGATTTAGAAAACAATTTCCATTAATGATATATTAAAATTAAATCCATATAAGATTTAACATTCCATAAATTATACTCTATGACTTTATTTGAATAAGTGAAAAAAAAAACAGTATATCGGTTGTTAATATATGCTTAAATTAAGTAACATTATTATGGAAGGAACTTCTAATTAGAATACTTATACTTATGTAACAATATCATAACCATATGTGACGAGGAAGGTCACTCAACTAATAAAACAAAAAATGTTGTGTAACACCTCAATTTTCATATATAGATTATATAACAAATAATCGTTCCAACATCTCCCAAGATCAATTAAGCACTTACTTATAGACTAAACTACAGCGGAAACAAAATAAAATAAAACAAAGTCTTCAATTAAACAACATCGGGTGTTACGTCTTTGCGGAATTCCTCTGTCGACTTCTGGATCAATCCTTCTCCTTGAACTTTTTTCTGCCACTTGCTAAATAGTTTCCTGGTTGCGCACATTTAAAGTATCTAAATGGGTAAGCCTAGGGCCTAGTGAGTTCGTGTTGCACATACATGTTCATCACTTAAAAAAACAACAGTTTTATCATATATGTTCAATAAATCATACAACAAATATATCACCCGATGACATAATTTAAGGGAACGATTAATTATCCAGAGAAAGAACCAAAGATTCATTTCCCTTCTCCTTGAGGCAACTTATCATACATTGTACTCAAGTATTTTAAATATCCAAGGAAATGAGTATAAATCTCAATTCCCATCCCCGCCGATCACACACATCCGTCATGCTCACGGCGATTAAACACCCCACCCATTCCCACTAAACATGTCCCAAAAACACACACACACACACACACAGTAGACAAAAATTCCAAAATTACATTTGCACACAACCATACTTATCATAAAACATATCATAAATAAATAAATAAAAACCACATAATAAACACATGACAAACATTTATGTGCGAGCAACCACAGAACACGAAAAACTCACCTTGATGGCATTAGGTCTTAACCGGATGTCGTCACGCTACTTGCAGACATGCACCCTACATTTAACACATTTGTTACCTTGATGACAAACAAGTTTTCTAATGTTGTAATTCTAGAAAACATCCTATGTGTTTGTTTTGGTTCCATCACACATATGTCTCATTTGGCCAACCAATAATTATTTCATCATATAAAACAGAATGTGTATAACAACTTTAATAAAAAATATTATTATCTTTTTCGTCATTTTCTTTTCATGTCGTCATTCCCATTTAATGAAGTTTTACCCGCAAAAGATTTAATACTCAAATGTCAAAATAACTAAACCTTAAAACAAAGACTTTGTTTGAATAATAACAATAAGTAATATTAACATCAATATAAAATAGCAAATTTAAAATAACAACCATTTATGTGATGGTGTACAAAACTAAAATTTGTCAAATTATAAAAGCTGGAGGGACTATTTTTATATCTTTTGTTATGATACACAAGTAGCACATTTGTTACCTATTTGTGAAAACTAAAATTGCCAACTTATCAACAATAGTGGGACCATTTATGTAAATATCATTTTTATCATTTGAAACATCAAGGAAACCATTTCAACAAAATATCCATATTCTTTTCTTCTTTACCCGAACAATAAAAACGTTTTCGACCATTTTATCACAGTAAAACTTAAAAACTGTTGTCAAATAAAATTTATAAAATCACCGTTAATCATCTCCATTTCATACTAACATATTTATATACTAAATCTTGAATAACTTATTATAAAGCAAGTTTAAATCCACCATTTCTTTTACCAAAACATAACATTTGTTTTTCACCAAATTCGATTATTCCTTGGCCAAAAAGAGACATAGGATTGAACCAAAATACATACTAAAATCCTATAAACCCACTCAAGCAAGTTAATCAAACTCAAATCGAAGAGACATATCTTAATTTCTAAAATAGTTTTGAAAACCTTCACGAACTTCAAACCCCGATTTCTCTTTTGTTTCCCTAACCTTTCTTGCACTTTTATGTGGGCATTACACTCTATTTCTCATGCCTTTTATAATGCCCAAGTTTGTAACCTTTCTAGTTAACCCAAAAGTCTAAATTTATGACACTAATCAAAGTGATGGGTTTTGGTATTAAAATTCCATAATTTCTCTATTTACTCCTACTTAATCACCATTATATTATTTTAATAATATAGTCAAATTATATATATTTATACATTTTTTTAGTTTGAGTTATGATATGTTGTATACAAAGAGGTTCTTCAATGATTATAGATATTTATCGATTTCAATGTATCTTCTATACATTGAAATAATAACAATAGCCATAATTTTTTTTATAATTATTATGCAATATCTGTAAACATTTTTATGTTTCATATACATTCCCTGCTGGTTATAATCTAGTATACATTTTAATAGAAAAAATCAATCACAATTTAAAAATATATCATCTAAAATAAATAAATTTTAATAATGATCATCCATTTGCCTATGACTTTTTTTTTCTTAATGTTGAGCCGTGACTTAATTATTGCATCCATATATGAATTATTAAGGTACCATGATTGGAATTAGATATATTGAGTTATCTTATGGAAAATGAATGTAGAGTTATTTTGCGAAAATCAAGCTCATCATTAATTGAGGTGTGAAACAATATCTTTAGAGAAATTAGTAAGTGGTAACATGTGTCCATTTTTATGTATTTAGTTATAGAAGCTGCTTCTATATGTAAATTAACTTTATATTACCCTTCTATTATGAAAACAAAGGGTGTCCATGGACACGCTTTCAATCAGTGTAGATTCGCCCTTGATGGTGATCCTAATTATCTTAGGTGCATTGGCTAATTGTTGTTAGCTAATGGTTGTTTTAAATAATACGAAGTTCAAAATTTGCTTTCTTTATATCTATAGTAATTAATATGTTATTGTTATGACATTGGATTATTATAAACCGTCTTTGATATTACATGGTAGAAGCACTTGATGTATTCAATTGTGTTTGGTGATGATAAAGACATTAAAGATGTTTTTGTAAAAGAAGATGATGATGATGACGAGCCAAGTGCTAAAGTCTTGAGTTTAGAACAACATAAGCACTTGATGTACTCAAAGGCATGACTTTCCGATATCCGACTACTTTGAGAAGAAGAACATGCACCAAGATTTTCCTTTCAACCACTTGCCTCCAAAGAAGAAAACTAGGGTATTCCTAATACCCAAAATGGTTTATGGTTGAAGATGATTGCTCGAGTATAAAAAGGACCTACGATCATTGTTTTTGAAAAAAATATTGTCACAGTTTTGGTTATTTGCCTCATTCAACTTAGTATTCAAATTCTATTAAAGTTTTGGTCACATATTAGTCAAAAACCGTCGCTATTGCAAACCGTGTTCACACATTTAGTCACAGTTTTACATAACATGTGTTACAAATGTTGGTGATTTAAATGTTATCAGCATATTTTAGTGTAGTTATTATTAATATTGAGATATGATGAGTTCTATTTACTCACCGAGCCTAGAGGTGTGGGCTGTACACTCAGAGTGATAAATATGAACTCAGGCCCTGGGTACGAGTTTCCAAGGGCCAGCTCCTGTGGCAAGGTATAGGGGCAACGCCCCTTGCGGTATGAAGGAACAGTGCCCTTGCGAGGCTCAGGGAAAAAGCCCCAAAACATAAACGAATTTTTATATAAGGAAAGAGTCTACCCATGCAAATTCCCGCTAAAAAACTGGTTGTGACATCTGGATGATGACATATTCGATTATGTCTAAATAACTATATGTTTAACCACACTTTTGGCGCCAAAACTGCATGTAACCAACATTAACTACCTTTACCTATTGTATAAGAACATATTGCATGTTCCAGAAAAAGTGTTACATTCTCTACACTCGAAAATCGTGACAGGGCCTAGTATGCTAAAGAATCAAGTTGTTGTTAGTGTGACTCATTAGTATCATATGTTAATTAGTCCAAAATGTAGTGCATCACTTAATATTTCATACCATATTAGTGATATTGCTAATTAACATAGATGACCTGTCGTGACGTTCTTCAGGCGTCGAAATGTTATGACATTTGTCACCCGAGACCTACCGGTCTAAGTGTAGCTAACAGGTAGGTTGCGGGATTGTCAGTCCTGTATAGATCTATAAAAAAGTAGCACGCTCTCTTATGGGAGACTCTCGTTATAATACAAGACTTTTGTAGGTACGGTGAAGACTTTGTCTCACAAAAATTGATTCAACGAGTTTATGTTTGTTTGAAATGAAAACCTTTGTATGTGTAATGATCACTTTTTCGTGATAATAAAATAGTACGAAATAATTATATTTGTATTTTATATAATTATACTCTTTGCTTAACATGTTACAAAAGTGTTAAAGATACATAAACTATACTTAGGTAGTTTATTATAGTAATTGGTTTTCGTACCCATATATACATAAATATACATATATAGGGTTTAGTATACTTAGATATTCCTAAATAACAAGTATTTTACATCTAGCACAAGTAATTGGGTTTTTAGTACTAATATGTCCACTTTTGTAGTTATTTGACTTTTAAAGTCACGAACGACAAATAGTGAAAATATAGTTACGTAAAACTTATTTTTACCTTTTTGTGATTTTTAAGTCAAGTTAACTTTATATGTTTTAAAAAATGTATTTTTGGCCAAAACCCGCAAAAATGGTGTCATAACCTAGTTATGACCATTTTTGCTAGAAAACCCATGTTTACATAAAATGATAGATTTTTGGAGTTTTATTTTTGTTAAATTAAAACCATTGTATTTTTGACTAGTTTCAAGACATGTATCCAAAATAACATATTTTAGTTTTGGTCTTTCAAAAATGGTGTAATAACTTGGTTATAACCATTTTTGCAAGATTATCCATATTGTGTTCATAAGAAAACCCTAGTTTTTATGGTTTCGAGTTTATGAAGTTTTTATGAGAACATCTAGCATGTTTATACTTGTTTTACACATTTTTGTATTTTAAACAAACTTTTGCATATAAAAGTTCATAAAGTTTGATACTAACATCATTTCATGTATTTAGCATTTTTACACAATATATAAGCAAGTATTTATATCAACTTGTATATTATACTTGTTTACTAGTATTTTACTTGTATTCTCCCAAAAAAAAAAAGAAACTCGAAAATGCAGGGGTATGAACTCACCTTATGTGTGTTTTCTTGATGAATTGAGGGTTCTAGATGGAAGGTTTCAAGTCATGAACACTTGAAGAACACTTTGAAGATTTGAAGATCCTATGAATAGTAACACATGATAATGTGTGTAAGTTGATTGAAACTATAATATATCTATGTAGAATCACTAGGAGATGAAGGAAGTGCTTACCAAAAATTCAAGAACAAATTGGAAGACTTTTGATAAAGAGAATCAGAGCTTTTTTTTTTTTGGAGAGAATGATAAAAAATGATGAAGATGATGGTGAATAAAAGGACTTTTGGTCATAATTATAAAAGAGAGGGGGAAAGAAGGTGGATGGGGGTGGTTAGGGTGAGTTATGAGGGGAAAAGGATTTTGAATAATGGTGTAGTAGTCTAGAGTTAATGAAATGACATAAAGGAGGCTTGTTCATGATGGGAGAACGTTTTGTAACTAGTAACTTTTTATATATAATAAAAAGTCAAACCTTTATAACCTCTTTGAATTTTTATAAGAAGTGATGTGTTTTTAATGAAATAAAAGTTTTGAGATGGGTATAAAATATGAGTTTAGAAGGTCCAAGATGCGAAAAATATGAGTTTGATGGAAATTCCAAGGTAAAAAATATGAAACATGAGAAAAGTCTGAAACTACCCCAAAATCCGGAGTCAGGAGTGTCCGGGGTCAGGAGTGTACGGAGTCGGAAGTGTTCGGAGTCGGAAGTGTCCGGATTCAGAAGTGTTTGGAGTCAGGAGTGTCCGGAGTCAGGAGTGTTCAGAGTTAGGAGTGTCCGGAGTCAGAATTGTCCGGAGTCGGGAGTGTCCGGAGTCAAGAGTATCGGGAGTCAGAATTGTCCAGTGTTAGAAGTGTATTTTGTATTCATACTTGTAAGTTGTACATTAGCAACATTAGGGAACATTGTGTAATCCTAAAATCCTAATACTAGTTGAGTTGACTTGGTTGACTTGTTAACTTTGTTTGACCAAATTTGACTGTTGTCAAATCTATGCTCAAATATCGTTACATGTAAGAGAGAGGTTCTCTATCTCTCTCTCTCTCTCTCTCTCTCTCTCTCTCTCTTTCTCTCTCTCTCTCTATTTTGATCATCATTTTGAACTTTACTTGCATTCTATTCTTTTTTAAAGTTCATACTTTGGTTATGAACTTTAAGCTAAAGATATTGAGATTTTTCTTACAAAGACTTGCATATTTACATCAAGTTGAGTTCTTGTTGATTTCTCAAAGGTTCCACATTCTCCATCAACATCCAAGCCTCCCAAGAAGGCCCAAAGAAATACAAAGGTTGTTATTACTTCATCTTATTTTTTTGGTGCTTGTTTGTTTTCTTTCAAAACTTTGCTAAAAGATACATGGTTAGTTATAAACTTTTTTTATGTTGTTCAAAACTTAAAGCATTTTCTTGCTAAATCTCTTGTTTTTTGAAACTAATTACTATGAATTGTCATTTTTCTTTAATGATTTACGAAACAATAACATTCAATAGATAGAAATTCAATGAATGGGTTCATGTTTTACGCGACAATCTTGTATGAAATATGAAATTGTATACACTTAAATGTCCTAGTCCTGAACAACTTGCTTTGAGTAGTAGACATGGACTTGATACCTAGTAAATGAATCACTGTGATATTAAAGATGCTTATACCATTAAATTAGGAATAGTTATTCCTGACTTCCAGGAAGTATTGAACAATTTAGACTAGCTCAAACATTGGAATAACACAGGGATAAAAGGATTCACCTTGTGTGATCTAAGAGACTCATATTTTAGGGACTAAACACCTTTAAGACCAAGAAATCCAATATGGTCCATATAATGGATCTTGTTTCTTTTTTTGGAGAAACTAGACACTAGAAGAGGAACTGTTCCTCTTATCTAAAAACAAATTTAGAAGAGACTAGTACTCCAGGTATCTACTAGATATAACAGATGGATTTTGAGCATTCTAACACTAATATGGTGTACACACAACCCTAGAAACCTTGGATCTATGATTGACTAAGATACATGCAAATAATTATTTTTTCCAAGGTTCTTATCCTATCTAGCATGGCATGGGGAACTTGAATCAAATAAAGCTAGTAGAATTACTTACCTTGTAGTTGTAGTTGAAAGCTTGGAGTTTTAGAGCCTATCACCAATAGTGTGGATGCCTCAAATGGAAATCACAAATCACCACAAACTTTGGAACTTTGAGAGAATAGTAACAACCTTCTTTAAATTGGCCCTCTTAGTATACTCACTACAACTAATCTGATTTCAAGAACCCAAACCTCTTTTATATAGTCTGGTGGATTAGGGTTACATCCATGTAAACTCTAATATCCATGTCTTTTCATTTCCATGAGATCCATGGGTTAAAGCACCATGGAGTATCCATGGAGTTTCCATGCAAGCCTAGCCCATTCCAAATAAGCATTAGCCCACACTATATAAATACAAGAGCCCATATTTAATTAGTCATACTTTTGATCTCTAAATTAATTATAGATCAACACTAATTAAATAATATGATTTTATATTAATATATTAGAACATATAATATATAACTAAATCATAACTTATACTATTCTCAAGAGATTATCCATAAATTGTTCGGGTGAAGTGCAACCCAAATGGACCATGCCGGGTCGGGTCAAGTTCATACCAAATATAGTTATGGACTTAGACACTCTATCCAATAAAAACTTACACTTTTCATGTAAAACTTAAGTACTTGGTACTTAAACGTTAATCTAGTATTTGTAAATGGATTGCAGATATTTTTAAAAGAGTATCCAGCTGAGCAAAAACAAGTTGGAGCTGCATTCTTAGAGTTTAGTTTATTATTTATGTTTAGAACATAAATTACTTGTAATATAAAACAATGTTTTTTTTGGAACACTACATTTTTTAATTTAGCTTTTCTAAATATATGTCTCAATTATTTTAATTTTTGAATGATTGACTATTTACTTAAATCATTTTTCATAATGACCACCTTCATATCCGGAAATGATTAAAATTCCTTGTATGAGACTAGATCTCTTAATGAGAATTGTAAAGTAGATATCCATGCTTTATATATACAAGTTCTATATGCAAAGTACATTTTGACTTAAACTTGTTTTGAATCAAACTCATTTTTGACAATGTTATGTTTATTATATAAACAACATTCACATATTCAAACTTCAATAAAATTATATTTGAAGGTGACTAATATAGTTTATTTGACATTTGTGAATCTTATTTATATATAAAAGATTCCTAATGATATTTTCACTAAGTAGTAGAGAAAATAAATTATTAAGGGACTATACACTGTGATGTATGACTTCCTTTCTAATGTGTAGAAGTGATTAATCGAGTGTATGAATGAAATTAGAGTAATCAAAGTATATGAAGACCGAGAAGTAAATAAGATCTTGTTTCAGCTCGATTATACTTTCAAAGTACATAGAGAGTATTAGATAGAAAATACATCATCAGTTCTATCTAACTCATAGTACATCTCCTATTTATATGAGAACTGAAAGTACACAAAAAAATACTAAGGACTCGACATTCAGACTTCGTTACTAAAAATGCCTTAGTACATAAATTACATAACTATGGAAACTAACTCAACAAACTTCGACACATTACAAAAAATTTGACTCAACATTCTCCCTCTTTGTAATCAGTGTCGAACTTTAGTTTGTGAGAATTTGAGCAGCAAAATGCATAATCCTTCGAATTTCGGAGTACCAATTTATCACCTTCTTCAATTCAACTTTATATCCATCGTTGTTCTTTTTACAGTTATTCATAAGAACAATAAAGTTCATATACTGAGCAATTGTATATCTTTTGACTTCTGAAGCTTGAAATAAAAATCTCTTTGCTTTTCCCTTCTTGTCTTTTCCCGAAAAGACTAACCCCAATGGCTTCAGACAAATTTCTCCATCATCATACTTCTTAAATTCAACTTGTGACTTCACAACTTCTATATCTACTTTTACTTCTTTTCCCAATGTAGAAGATAGCTCTATATCGGTCAAGGCTAGACAATGATAGTAATTGTCTATGAAAATTTTTATGTGACCCAGCCCAAGTCTCAAAATTTCCTTGCCCGTCCCTTGAAGTTTGGATGCATCTATATCCTTAGGAATTAATGAAACTTGAATAAGATCATTCAAGTTCATCAATGGGAAATCAACAATAGAAAAATCACATGCCACTTTATTCGCCTTGACCACATGATACCGAAAATTTTGGATCGTGTCTTCAAACATAACATCCTTTGTCACACTTATCACTTGAACTATCTTGATAAGGGACCATACCTCCTCCTGATCTTTTCCAACCACATCATGAAACCTTAATGTCATATGGAGAAAATCATCTTCATTCTGAAACTTCTCAATAATTTTGTATTGAGCTGTGATGAACATCATTTCATTTATTGGAAAATCAAGCTGATTCATATCAGTATTTTTGATAGAATAGCTTCTTCTTGGCTTCTTTTCGAATGCATACATGTGGTTGTATGACACCTTGGCTTTGATATTTTCATAGCTATGAAGTTTCCTTGGATCGCCTTTATCCATTGTTGGTGGATCATTTTCGCAAAGCCTTAGGATACTTTGTATTTGTCATTGTCTTTTCCATTTCCGCTTCAATTTCTTCCTTATTCTCATCTTTTGACTTTTCAACAACAATCCCCTTTCCCTTATCTCTATTAGCTTCAGTTGTTTTTGGTTACGAAGAACTTGAACTCCCTCTAACAACTTCCGAACCAATAATAATCCCTTTCTTAATAGGTATTGTCGTTGTTTTCGTTGCCATCATTTTAGTAACTTTCGGAACAATAGGAATTGGGATTTGAGTTGAAATCAACTTACCAACTATTTTTGTTTTCTCGTCTCCTCCTTTGCTTACTTTCCATTCCTTACAAACTAACACTCTTTTTACCCCTTACACCCCTGTGATAACAGGCGGGCCTCCAGTTGGTATGATATTTGCAAAGTTGGATAGAGGAGCTACTGCTTTCGTTAGTGCTACTTCAAGAGAATTGAATTTCTGAGTTAAAAACTCAGGAGTTAAAGAAAAAGTTGTAGTAGACTTTAACACAAGTTCCTTCAATTCGCCAAGTAAAACGCCTAGCTTTTCAAAATTCAGAACATCTTCACTCGCCATTGCTTCAACCTTAGGAATTAAGGACTTATAACATTCCACAATTTTCGTAACAACCCCAACAATGTTATCAATTTTTCGAATGAAGTGAAGAGTAATTAGTACTCAACTCCTGAATGTCTTTCGAAACTTCAAGCTTCATTTCCTTAAGCTTGCGGTTCACATCCTCTCGTACAGTCTTGACATCTTTAACAAATAGAACATGACGTTCTCTTGCTACCAACCTAAGGTATTTGATTTTACCATTGAATGAGTCAGCTTGAGCCTTGACTATGAGGTCATTGTTTTTATCCATGACATCCAAATTTTCTTGAAGACGTAACTTCTGTCCCTTGAGCATTACATCTATCTCTATACCCGAAATTGAATGTTTTGCCTCTAAGTCAGCTTGGGACTGGAGAATAGTTTTGAGATTTCGATTAAGTATCTTGAACTTTTGCCAGACATTAGCATATGATCTGGAATGTTTTCTTCCTCATAATCAAATTCTAAGTTTGCAAATGTTCCTCCGAAACCTCCTCCATCAGTTTCATCATCGGAAGTAGGCTTTGGCGAATCAGTGGATTGTGATGTGAACAAAGTAGTGAAGGGTTTTTGTAAGATATTTACAAAAGTGGGTGAAGTTATGGTGGTGAGAACTTTCGAAATAACTGGTGGAAGTGAAGTGTTAATGATAGAAGTGGTTTTGAAAGTAGATGAAGTGATTATACCTTGACAAACAGCAGACTTCGTGATACCATCACCCATGTTAACATTTTCACCTGTATAAGATACGTTTACAAGAATGCCTGAAGTTGGAACCTCCTCAGTAACTGACTTAATTACCACAAATTCGAGTGGAATTACAACAACTGTTGTAGGAGTAGATGTTTGAATTGGGGATTTCGATCTCAAAAGTGTTTCTGGGACAATATCACTATCTAATGACTCTTCGTGAATGATCAACTTTCTCTTCTTTCTCTTATCTGCTATATGTTTTGCAACATCTTCAGCTCTTCGTTTCTTTGAGGATGGAGAAAATGGTGCTGGGATTTCACGAACAAGAACTCCCTTCTTATTCAATTGTGCTTTCCGAACTAAAGGAGATTGATCATTAGAAGATACTCTGGACATGTGTGACAAATTCTTCAATCTTTTAAACACCTCTGATTTCGAAGGTATTAATTCCTTCGGAGAACCATTTGTATTATTGACCACTTTCAGATTTTCTTGTTCTTTAGCATCAGTTTGCTTCTTTGGTGATTTAGGCAAGATCTTCTTAGGACTTTCTTTCGAAGGAATTTCTTTAGTTTCCTTCTTTGAATTCTTAGATTTCTTGGAAGACCCCTCGTCACTTCCTTGGAAAAGAACTCCAGTTTCCACTGAAGGATTAATCTGCTTCAAATACTCTACCAAAATAGGATTCGACAGATCTATCTTTTTGAGCTTAGCATCCAGAATTCTTGCAATGTTTGGAAATACATCCGCATCATCTTCAACTGTCTTCGGAAAATGATACTTCAAGAATTCGGCTGTGGGTTTATCAACTAGAACATGAAATCCTTCCTTCTTGTACGCATAACGTATGATCAAACTCCAATACCAAGCACACAAAATCCCTTGAACCACATTTGTGTTTTCTACGCTTTTAAGAAACTCCTTCCATATGTGCGAAGCATAATCCACATTCAGATCATAGTATATTCCAGCCACCATAGCATACACTTCCATATGACCCTTATCAAGCCCTAGATACAGGGCAAACTTGATTTCTTGAAGTCACTGATCTTGGTAAGAGGTGGTTGATGACCCATCTCATTGAACATATACATGACTTGAGCATTCGTAACCTTGTAGAGTGGAGGAAAATTTAGGATTAAAAGAATTTGAGTGAACAACTTCTTGGTGAGACGAATCTTCATGTCATTTACCAGATTAAAGGTAAGGACATTCATGACCTAGCTACAAGTTACAGTGGAACCCGCCATTGACAACCAGGACATAGGAACATCGAAAGAGTTGAACATCTCAGTCGATAAGCCTGAGTGTTGAAGAGCAATAATTAACATCTTGAGTTCATCTGGATACACTGAAACAACATCTTCAACTTGGTAATTAGTGCTCTAAAGTTTCATGATTGGCTAAGATGAAACATCTTCGGTGGTACGAGTTTGAGCAGCAGCCATTGATTAGGGTTTTGAAACGTTTGAAGAACAGAAATAAATTAGGGCTTAAATCTTCTGAGAGAATTGTGATCACGTAAAGTGTTAAGGATAAACAATTTCCTTTTATATGTATCCTAAGTTGAATGCCAAACGATTTAATGAAAGCACTAGCCACGTCTCTCCTTGAAACTCGCACCACTAGCCGTTATTAACGACACATCAGATAAAGCAACCTCGAAAGTCGCACCATGTTGCCAAACGGTCACATCAGACTGTTCGTGAGTACCAAGAAGATAAGAACCAAAACCTTCGACATAGAAGTTAGGCTCTTTTGCTTTTGGGTTTAGAAGCGTAGTCATATGCCAAACTTTTGAAATCTTCAGCCTGAGTTGGTAGTGCTCAAAACCTCAAGGATTTCGTGTCTGCAGTGTGCCGATGAATTAAGATAAGAAGCAATAAAAAAAATCCGGATTTGTGATGTCGAAAATCAAATTTCGACATAAAACCAGTTAAATCCCGGGCAAAGATTTCTTCGTTAATTATCAAGAGAGATAATCAACTGCTTGTGTGGTTTCTCGTGAATTACAATCGAATACTTGTGAAGAAGTATCGAAGGGTTTCTTTTATAAGGTTTTATGGATTGTTATGAATTTTGTTACATTTCAGCAATCAACATAAGTGTGATCAACTGTAACCAAAATTACTTATTTGACTAGTGTAGTCAGCAACAAGTATGCTTTGAAAAACTTTTAATGTGACATAGATAATGAATAATATTCATACAAAAATCATATTCAGAAAAACAAAATTTTAGCTGGATCCTATTTGGAAACAAATGTCGTAGGTTTCGAACATTTGATCAAAATCACTTATCACAAAAGAATATGATTTTGAGTATCGAAAAATTGGTATTGAAACAAGTGTTTCGTGAAAATCTGGAACAAAGTGCCCCGTTAATTCCTTAAAAAGTTTTCAAAATATTCGGTTTCACTTTCATCACGGCCTCACGAGTCCAGATCACAAACACAGATTTTTGATATGTCTAAATCTTGGTTGGTTTTGATCAAAGATCTCTTGTGTGTGATTGTATTAGAAATTTAGGATGAAAAAGATTGGTTTTCGAAGTGTTTGTACCTCTGCTATGTTTCGACCAAGCAGTAAACTCTTAACTCCATTGAGAAGAGTAAGGTAGCTCAGGGACTAATGTGAATACAGCCTAATTGGGAAGAAATTTTCGTAAGGAAAAATTTCATTAATCCTTTTGAAAATACACATTGAGCCAATGAACGCTTGGGTCCACATGCTGCAACATGCTTTTAGGGACAACTTAACTTGTTAAAAGTTTTTCAAAAGAATACCTGACCCTATTCTTGAAAATCTTCATTATAACCTGGATGAACTAATTATAAACAAACTACAAACAACAAAAATCTTTTTGAATTTTATATTTTCGAAAATAAAAGAAAATATTTTTGTGGTTTTTGATTTTTCGAAAAGAAAAACAAAGAAAAAAAATATTTTTGGTATTTTTTATTTTTCGAAAATGAAGATCAAATAACGAAAATATTTTTGTGGTTTTCAAAAAATTTCAAAAAGAAATAACAAATAATGAAAATAATTTTGTGCTTTTCAATATTTTTTTGAAAAGAAATAACAAAGAAATTTCAAAAATTTAAATGTACCAAAGTTGCGAAAGTTTTTCATCCTAGATGTCGAAAGCGAAGCGTGTCGAAGCGCTGAATATGAAAAGTAACCTATGTTTGCTTTTTCTACTACCAACTAACAAGCTTCGCATCTAATAATTGACATCTGCCACTTGTACTTTTTCGATCAAGATTACAACCTCCCAAGTCTGAATATGAGAATGCTTGAATGAAAAAGCCTGATTTCAAAGGATACCACAATCCTAATGAAATTGTTCCTTTGAGATAACGAAAGATATTTTTCACAACAGTTTAGTGAGGTTCTCTGGGATTTGCTTGATACCTAGCACAATTACAAACAGAAAACATCATATCAGGTCGACTTGCAGTAAGATAAAGCAACAAACCTATCATGCTCCTATATAAAGTAAGATCAATGATAGGTTTATCTAACAAAGGTGTAAGTCTTGTTCCAACTGCCATTGGTACTCTTAACTTTGTGCTATTCGTCAATCAAAACTTTTCAAGCAAATTCTTGGTGTATTTTTCTTGATTGATAAAGATGCCTTCTCTACTTTGACAAATATTTAACCCTAGAAAATTTTTAATCTTTCCCATCATACTCATCTCAAACTGACTTTTCATTAAACTTTCGAATTAACTAGAAAAAGCAGGGTCAGCAGAGCCAAAAATAATATCATGAACATAAATTTGAACAAGCATTAAATGATCCCCAACTTTCTTTCGAAATAACATGGGGTCAATTGATCCTCGTTTGAATTTCGATTGTTTTAGGAAATTGGTAAGAGTTGCATTCCAGGCTCTTGGTGCTTGTGTTAACCTATAAACAACTTTATCTAATATATAACAATGATCAAGAGATTCTTCATTTATAAAACCTGGAGGTTGTTCAACGTAAACTGTTTCTTCAAGTTTGCCCCTGCGAAAAGCACATTTGACATCCATTTGATATACATCGAAATCCTTGTGAGCTACATAGGCTAAAAATATTCGAACAGCCTCGAGTCTTGTGACAGGGGCAAATGTTTCTTCTTAATCGATACCTTCTTGTTACGAATAACCTTTAACTACAAGCCTAGCTTTATTTCGAACAGTATTGCCATCTTTGTCGGTTTTATTTTTAAAAATCCATTTTAAACCAACAATCGAAACATCTTCAGGTTTAGGAATTAATCTCCAAATCTTGTTTCTTTCGAATTCAGCTAGTTCAGATTGCATAGCAACAACCCAATCTGAGTGTTCCATTGCAACCTTAATTGTCTTAGGGTCTATTTTCGAAATAAAAACATTAAACATGCAAAACTCTTGATGAAAATTAAGTACCTCATTCTTTGCACGAGTTTGAGCTCTTGTCAATACTCCATCTTGTTGATTTCCAATGACTTGTTCTTTTGGATGATTTATTGTCCATTTTTCTAGTGATGGATATGCTGGATCAAAATCCAATGGTGCATCTTCATACATTTCATCATTTTCTGAACCTACAACAGAAACATCATCGGTTGAGTCAAGAAAAATTTCATCTTTGTTCACATTCGACATATTTGTATTAATATGCTCCCCCTCAACAACTCCATTCATTCTCCTATTCTCCCCCTCAAAAGAATGCTCCCCCTCTATTTGAGAAGTTGAATGCAAGTTCTCCCCCTCCACTTGATCATTTAGCATACTTTCGTCAATTCTAGGAGAATTCGATGCTGAGTTGAAATCTGAATTTTCTTGTGTTAATATTGAATCTTCAGAATGCTTTGATGCTTCGGATATTCGATTGTCCATGACATTAACTTCAGCATTAGCAGCCCTATCAGGAACACCAAAAATTAAATCGTAATCAAAATCTATCGAATTTACATTTTTAGATTCATCATTTGATTCATTAATAATTGGATGTTGTTCAAAGCATTTTTCAACTCTTTTAACATAATAATCATCAAACATGAGATTAAATGTTTCTTCCACTTTTCTCGTTTTTTATTCAATACTCTATACGCAACCAAATTATGTGAATATCCCAAGAATATTCCTTCATTAGCCTTAGAATGAAATTTCGAAAGATTATCCTTGAGATTCATAATAAAACACCTGCAACCAAAAACATGAAATAATTTGACATTAGGTTTTCGGTTGTTGATAATTTCATAAGGAGTAATATTGAAATGACGACGAATAAACGATCGATATTGAGGTACATTCGCATATGTGAGCATCGTTCTTGCTGCTTCACAAAGAGAACGATTTCGTCTTTCAACTACACCATTTTGTTGTTTTTTTTATATGGTGAAGAAAAATTATGCGAAATTCCTTTATCCGTTAAGAACGAATCAAGAACATTGTTCTTAAATTCAGAGCCATTATCACTCTTGATTTTTCTAACTTTCTTCCTTAAGCTTGTTTCTATTGGCTTGATGAAATCAATCATTGTTTGAGCTACTTCAGATTTTAACCTGAGAAAATAAACCCAAGTGTATCGTGAAAAATCATCAACAATGACTAAAATGTATCGTTTCTTGTTGAGTGTTTCAACAGTTGATCGTCCACATAAGTGAATAAGAAGAAGTTCCAACGGTTCAACAATGTTCGAATCTATGACAACTGAATGTACTTGACGATGTTGTTTTGCTTGTTCGCAACCTACACATAAAGTATCATTTTCAAATTTTAAAACACATAAACCTCGAACAAGATCATTTACCACCAATTTGTTTAGATTTCAAAAATTCAAATGAGAATGCCTTTGATGCGATAACCAGCTAACATCTGTTAGAGCTTTCAAAAGTCAGCACACTGAAGGTTTCCCAACAATTGGTTTGATGTCGAGAGTGAACATATCACCATGTCTCTTAGATTTTAACAAAACCTCTTTTGTTTCGACATTGGAAATAATGCTTCCTTCTTCATTGAACACCACTTGATTGCCAGTGCCCACAACAAGTTGTGAAACAATTATCAAGTTATGTTGAAGACCTTCGACATAAGCAACTCAGTTGACTGTAAACTTCCCATTCGTGACTTTACCATATTGTTTCACTTGAAATTTGTGATTGTTTCCAAACTTCACGACTCCTGCATTATCCAAATTCTAAAGTCTCGTAAATTTTCCTTCTTTCCAGTCATGTAACGCGAGCAACCACTATCAATATACCATTTTTCGTCATATTGCTCGTCACACAAAACCTACAATTAATGGAAGTCGGGACAAACACAGCAAAGGAGGTATGTGCGGCCGCACACCCGCATGTGCAGCCAGCCAGCCGCATACCCAGCCGCACACACCCTCCAGCCTCACACTCGACCCTATATATTGAACACTTAGCCAACCTTACACCCTTTTCTCCCACTCTCTCAAGTCTGGAACTTTCTCTCTCTAGAATCTTCATCCAAGAACCCTCTAAGGGCCTCAAAAACGTGAATTACTCCTCCATTCAGCTTGTTATATTGGTAAGGCACCTGAATCTAAGCCTAAAACTCATAGTGTTCTTCGTGTTCTTCAACCTTTAAAGGTGTACGACTACACACACATCATGTGTGACCGCACACACCTCTTTGACCCTAAAATGGACCTCAACACTTCTTTAAGCATAACAACGACCCAAAACACCTTCTTAGGATCATCCCCAAGCCTTGGAAAAATCGATTTGGGCACGTTTGGGTGGGAGTGTATGGCCGCGCATAGGCCTGGCCGCACACTCTGGCCGCACACTCACAAAGGTTGAGTTTGGTGGTCTTACACTCAAATCTAATGCCCTACAGTCATTTAGGGACTTCAATGGGTGTTTGTAACACTAATTTCTAAATGTTCTCATGTCCCTAAAGTGTATCCATGTGTCTATTAGTGGTTATATACCCTAAATATATTCATATATGTGTTATTACATGTTAAACTAGGATCCGTTTGTGCTCACGATTTCATTCGACACCCAACGATCCTATATCAATCTTTCTTTCGAGTTACCCACGTCAGGTGAGTTCATACCCATGAATTAACTTTTTAAATAATTTTTAACTGCTTTTATGGGGGGGGGGTGTATACAAGTTGAACTATAGATTTATTATATCAATCACATGTGATTAATAACTGTATAGCAAAAATAGATTTTTACATGTTAAACTGCTTTATCCAACTAAAGGTTTTCAAATCATGTTTTCAAATCTCGTTAAAGTATGAATATCCCTTTTCTATATTATTAAAGATTTGCCAAAGGTTTCCAAAGCTTGGTTTATAAACTGACATCATGTCATAAATTCTTATTTATAAACTTTTCCAAAGCTTTTACCAAAGTTTCTTTTATGCTTCTGTATTGTTAAATGCATGCCTGTATATGTATAGTTATATAAGTAATGTTTAAAGGACTTAGGAAGGCTAGCTCGCCCTACCTCCTTTTCCTTGTTTGGATGTGGCTCTAGGGTATCGGGTATCCGTCTAAAGGTCGTTTAGATATTAGTTATATATCATGTATACATATATAGTCAGAAAGGTTCCCTCAGTCAGTTCATTTCCTTTGAGTAGCAAAGGCATCTAGATAACTCTTAAGTAAACTATAATAGGTATAGTTTAGAAACAACTCTAATATTTATGAAGGAGAAACCTAGTTATATCTATATTCTAAAAACTTATACTTTTAATAAAAAGAAAGGTTCTAGAATTCGAAACACGAGATACATCCTCATGACGTGGATTCCACCGTTGTCAAGTAGGTAACTAGAGTCTCATGGAGGGAGAGCGGACATTATGGGTATAGATCTATACGGGACAAACACTCCCACATCCTGAGTGCTAGCTACAGTCCCGGCCGACCAAGCCAAGGGGTGATGTCACACCCCCGAACCAGAATGGCGGAAACATTCGGGGGTGGATGACTTCATGTAGTACCATAACAATTAAATATTGTAAAGAAAGAAACACAACCATCATATATATAATAAAAACGTATATTGTTGCATTATACATGTTTCCAAAAGAATATTACAATATGATGATGTAAAATGTTTAGTAATAAACGTCCTTAGCGTTCCTTCTTCAAAAGCTGGTAGTTACCTGTATTACTAATTCCATGAGGAATAGAAGTGGTTTCGAAAAAGTGTCAACAATAAAGTTGGTGAGTTCATAAGTGTTTTGTATTGAAAAGTATGTCTTTTTGGTAGAAAATCGATGAACGTGGTTTTCAGAAAATCCAATATTTTCTATATATAGTTTGAAAAGTTCCCAAAGTTGGAGTGCGTTAGTATTTTTCGTACTTCAATGATAAAGATAAACTTTGTGCTCAAAATAATGCAAATACTGAATGCTTATATGAATCTCGTAAATCAAACTTTTTTTTATACTTTCATGTGAGTCTTATAACCATACTATTGACACCGACTACCTGTAACAACATTCTTCAGGTGTTGTAGTGTTATGACATTTGTCACCCCAGACCTGTCGGTCTAACTGCAGCTAACAGTTTAGGTGCGAGATTGTCACTCCTGTATAGATCTATACACAAGTATCACGCTCTCCCTCTAAGAGATTATGGTTTATAATACAACACTTGAAATGCATACATAAGAGTACGTTGAGGTTTGAATATCTCACACCACTTAGTATAAATAGATTTACGATAAGAAAGACTTTATTTCATTTTTGTTGAAAGTATTTCGTTTTTCAAGATGTATACGTAAGAATGTATGAATAACTTGCTAATTATACCCATTATAGTTTTTCAGAAAGTATGTTCCATTTAGTGAAAATAACTTGATGATATATTAAACTTTATACGTAACGTAAGAGGTTGGTATCAATAAATAATAAGATAGATGTTGCATTTATGTTTATAAAACGATACGTTACTTGTATAGTACTTGTATTCCCCCCCCCCCCTAAAACATGAAAAGACTTGAAAAGTAGGGGTATGAACTCACCTGTTTGGTTTGGAGAGAGAGTGAGGGTCCATAGTCGAGCAGAACTTCAACCGTGGAAAGCTGCGTCTCCGAGCTTCTCGGGGATCTCGGTGGCGTAGAATCTTCGTCGGGGCTCGGGTGTGGAAATCGAGGGTGTCGGGACGGCTTCTGGTGCTTGCAAGTGTGTGAGCGTGAGTGTGAGTTTGAGAATGTGTGCCAAAAATCCGGAGCTTATGCCTTCTATTTATAGAGCTGGAAGGATGAGTACGCTGGGCGTACCACCAGAGTACGTTGGGCGTACGCGTTACGCTGGGCGTACTTTGGTTACGCTGGGCGTAACTTTGCGTCATGCCTTATGACTCGAGTCTAGCTAGGCGTAGAGCTGCAGCCGATGTGACTCGACCCTGCACCTGAGTATGCTGGGCGTACTCCTACATTACGTTGGGCGTAATCCTGGCTTCTGTCTTCTAAATTCCGTAACTTTCGCGTACGGGCTCCGTTTTGCGCGTTCTTTATATCCACGCGTAGGTGAGATTATGCTCTACAACTTTCATTTAGACTCCGTCGGCTAGTTTTGACTTTATTTTTAATGCTATGTTTTTAATAGGCCGGGACTGCTAAAGTCCGTTAAAAATTCATAGTTTCTTTATCCGACGTCGGTTTTCGTTTGTCTTTTTATCATTTTACTCCTATTGTGGAGACCTTCAACTTTCGTTTAGGTTGCGTTAGCTAAATATCACTCGATCTTCAATTCGAGTTTTTAGCCCTCTACTACTGTTACGAAACTTAGAAAATTCGTAACTTCTTCATACGAGGTCCGATTTGGGCGATCCTTTTTATGTACGTTTACAGTTTAACGAACTCTACAACTTTTGTTTAGATACTTAAGGCTAAAATGCATTTTATTGTAATTTCACTTTTTATGTTAAATAGTGTTTTACCGGGTGTGTCGTAAATATTTGAGTGGTTATAGTTTCTTCAATACAACCCGGTTTCGAATGTTCTTTATGTTTTTGGAAACCTTGGCACGATATCTAATCATTTGATGCATCCCAATTTAGATATTTGAACATTTTATTTTTTAGGTTAATTTCGTTGATTCCAAATACTTTTCGTTGTATTTGACATTTGAGCGTTACATTGCTTTTTGGAAAAATATAGGGTTGTCACATCATCCCCCCGTTAGGGGAATTTCGTCCCGAAATTTAATCTAAGATAGAGTTTACAGGTTAGGAAAAAGATGCGGGTACTTTTGTTTCATCTGATCCTCGTGTTCCCAAGTATCTTCAGGTCCTCGCTTGGCGTTCCAGCGGACCTTTACTATAGGTATGCAGCTTTGTTTAGTCCTTTTTATTTCCCGATCCATGATCTCTACTGGTTCTTCTACGAATTGGAGATTCTCATTTATTGCAATTTGGTCTAGAGGGATGACAAGGGTCTCATCGGACAAGCACTTCTTTAGGTTTCATAAGTGAAAGGTAGGGTGTACGTTGTGGAGTTCCTGAGGTAATTGAAGTTTGTAAGCCACTGGACCGATCCTGACAAGGATCTCGAATGATCCGGTGTATCTTGGGTTCAGTTTCCCACGCTTTCCAAAACGTATTAATCCCTTCCAGGGCGAGACTTTTAGTAGGACTCAGTCTCCAAGCTGGAATTCCAAGGGTTTCCGTCTTTTATCCGCGTAACTCTTTTGTCTGTCCCTTGATGCTTTCAGTCGCTCCCGAATCTGAACAATCTTCTCCGTAGTTTCCCTTATGATTTCTGGCCCAGTGAGCGTGTTGTCTCTTGCTTGTCCTTTTGCTAGTTGTGTGTCCCCACTTCAGCCCAGAGAGGTGATCTGCATTTACGGCCGTAGAGGGCTTCGAACGGGGCAGCCTTGATACTAGTGTGGTAGCTATTGTTGTACGAGGACACGACCAAGGGTATATGGGTGTCCCATTCTTTGCCAAAATCGATTACGCAAGATCTCAACATATCCTCTAGGGTTTGTATGGTTCTCTCACTCTGGCCGTCAGTTTGTGGGTGATAAGCAGTACTCATGTCTAGTCTTGTTCCTAGAGATTTTTGTAGCGACTGCCAGAACCTTGAGGTGAATCTACTATCTCGGTCCGAGATAATGGATATGGGCACACCATGCAGTCGTACAATCTCTCTGAGGTATGTTCTAGTTAGTTTCTCCAATTTATCCGTTTCTTTGATTGGTAGGAAATGCGCTGATTTAGTTAACCTATCGACGATCACCCAGATGGTGTCGAGTCCGCTTGCCGTCTTGGGTAATTTGGTTACGAAATCCATGGTTATCCGTTTCCACTTCCATTCGGGTATTTCTGGTTGTTGCAACAATCCTGATGGTTTTGGTATTCTACCTTGACTTTGGCGCACATCAGACATTTACTCATGTAGGTAGCAATTTCGGCTTTCATGTTCAGCCACCAGTACAGTTTCTTGAGGTCGAGATACATCTTATCGAAGCCGGGATGTATGGGGTATCGTGTCTTATGGGCTTCGTTCATGACGGCTTCTCTGAATCCACCGAACTTCGGTGTCCAGATCTGATCCATGAAGTGAAGAACTCCATCGCTCTTGACTTCAAGCTTCTTATCCATTCCCCTTAAAGCTTCCCCTGCCACATTTTCAGATGTTAAGGCTTCTATTTGGGCTTCCTTGATTTGCGTGGATGGGTGTGAATGGATTGTCATAGTTAAAGACTTCACTCTGCGGCCCGAGTATTCCTTCCGGTTGAGTGCATTGGCCACCATGTTAGCCTTTCCGGGATGATATCGAATTTTGCATTCGTAATCATTTAGTAGTTCTACCCACCGTCTTTGTCTCATGTTGAGTTCTTTTTGGTTGAGGATATGCTGGAGGCTTTTATGATCGGTGAAGATTGTACATTTCGTGCCGTAGAGATAGTGCCTCCATATCTTTAGAGCGAAGACGACTGCTCCTAGCTCAAGATCGTGTGTTGTGTAGTTTACTTCGTGCGTCTTTAGTTGCCTTGAGGCATAGGCGATGACCTTCCCTCGTTGCATCAGGACACACCCGAGTCCTTGGTTTGATGCATCGCAATAGACCACGAAGTCCTCTGTTCCTTCTGGCAAGGTTAGGATGGGCGCACTACATAAGGCTCACTTTAGTGTCTGAAACGCGATGTATTGTTTTTCTCCCCAGTCGAAGGTCACACTCTTCTGAGTTAGGGTGGTGAGTGGCTTGGCAATCTTTGAAAAGTTCTGTATGAACCTTCGGTAATACCCGACGAGTCCCAAAAATTGCCCAATTTCTGTAGGGGTTCTTGGAGTCGTCCAACTCTCTATTGCCTTGATCTTAGAAGGATCCACGTGTATCCCCTCCTTGGTTATTACATGACCTAGGAAATCTACTTCCCGAATCCAAAATTCACACTTTGAAAATTTTGCGTATAGCTTCTCTGCCCTCAATGTTTCCAAAACTTGGCGGAGGTGTTGGCTGTGTTCTTCCTGGCTTCTTGAATAGATGAGTATATCATCTATGAACACGATCACGAATTTATCCAGGAAGGGACGACATACTCAGTTCATCAAGTCCATGAACACCGCTGGTGCATTTGTCAACCCGAACGGCAGTACTAGAAACTCGTAGTGACCATAACATGTTCGGAAAGCCGTTTTAGGGATGTCTCCTTCCAGTACTCGCAGTTGGTGATAACCAGATCTTAGGTCGATCTTTGAGAAGTAGCTCGCTCCCTGTAGCTGGTCAAACAGATCGTCTATGCGCGGTAGGGGATATCTGTTCTTGATCGTGAGTTTGTTCAGTTCCCGGTAATCGATGCACATGCGAAAAGATCCGTCCTTCATCTTCACGAATAGGACCGGTGCTCCCCATGGTGAGAAGCTCGGTATGATGAAGCCCTTGCTCAGTAGCTCGTTTAATTGACTGGACAGTTCCTGCATCTCGGCTGGGGCTAAATGGTAAGGCGACTTTGCTACTGGAGTAGCTCCGGGGATTAAGTCGATTCTGAACTCGACTTGGCGCTCTGATGGGATTCCTGGAAGATCTTCTAGGAAACTGTCTGGGAAGTTGCAGACTTCCGGAATGTCTTTATTGTTCTTTGGTTCTTGTTTCTGGTCTACTACGTGGGCTAGAAAGGCCTGATATTCCTTGCGAATATATTTTTGTGCTTTAACACAGGAGATGATTTGTAAATTTGAACTAGGTTTGTCACCATATATGACAAGAGTCTCGCCGTTTGGCAGATTGAGGCGAACGACCCTTTCGTGACAAAGTATATCGGCATGGTGAAGACTTAACCAGTCCATACCGATGATGACATGAAAACTTCTTATCGAAATGGGCATAAGGTCGATTTGAAATAAATGCTCATTTAAATTTCATGTACACCCTACGTACATATCGTTTGCGCTTTCCGTTTTACCGTTTTCCATTTCTACAGTGAATATTTTATTGAGTGGTTGGGGTTTTTGATTAAGTGTTTGAATTTATGACTCACAAAACTTCTCTCCGCACCACAGTCAAAGAGTATGCATGCATAAATGTTGTCGAGGAGAAACGTACCCGTAACCACCGTGGGGTCAGCTATTGCTTCATTTTGACCTATCGCCAACACTCTCCCAACACCGCCAACATTGTTTTCCTTGGGGCAATCCCTCTTGAAGTGCCCAGTTTCTCCACACCCATAACATTCCTGGCTTATCCCAGTACCAGGAACTTGAGTGATTGGTCGTGTCGGTGCCTTACAGAAACGGGCAGTGTGCCCTTTCCTGTCGTAGTTTTTACAGTGCATTTCACGGCAATTACCATGGTGATGGTAGTTGCATTTGCTGCACTTTGGTAGGTTCCCAACATATTGTTTTGTTGGCACCGGGGTAGCAGGAGTTGTAGTGGGAGCAGTAGCGGCATGAACCGCCACCATTTGTTTCTTTGAAGGTTCTTGCAAAGTTTGCCCCTTTCTCTTGTTCCGGAATTTCTTCTTGCTGTTGTTGTTGGCATTGTTATCGTTGTTGTTGTTCACTTTGGTTGGATCGGCGACGATAGCCGTGACGCCTTGACAAAAACCATGATCAACGAGAGATTGCACCAGTTCCTTGGCGCTGTCGAAGGTCATGGGTTTGGAGGCTAACACACTCCCTTGAAGTTGGGGTGATAGTCCCCAGACGTACCTCTCCACCTTTTGGCTTTCCAGGATCAACATCCCTAGGCAAAGTATTATCAAGTCACTGAATCTGTTGGTATAGCCTGCGATGTCCGAGCCTACCATCGAAAGGCCCCACAGTTCCTGTTCGAGCTTCTGAATCTCGCCTCTTGGGCAGTACTCTCGTAGGAGCATTCGTTTCAGGTTTTCCCAACCCATGGAGTTCGCCACCACTAGGGTTAGTGCCTTGACGTGGCCATTCCACCATGTTAGGGCTCGTTCGGAGAAAGTAAAAGCAAGAAATTTTACTTTGCTTTCTTCAGGGCATGTGCAAATTTCGAATACACCTTCTGTTTTCTCTATCCATTGGGATAGAGCCATCACTCCCCCAGTCCCATGAAAGGGAATAGGTTTTCCGTTGGTGAAGTCTTTGTAAGTACATACCCCGGAACGGCCTTGGCTTTGGCCATTTGTAAAGCTATTTATTCCTCATCCTGACCCATTGTTGCTCATTTGAGCCATCTCCGCGATTACAGCGGCTGTTACAGCAGTCTGGAACATAGCGGCATCCAGAGTTGGAGGGGGGCGGTGGAGGTGGTGTCGGAGCCAAGTTTCTGCGTGCTGATCTACGAGGAGGCATGTTCCGGTAGAGAAATAATAATGAACACTATAAGTTTCTAATGTTTTGACAGTCGTGTACTAGAGGGTTAGTTGTATCTTGTAATTTGTTTTAACTTTAGTTCAAAGTAGATATAACAATTTAGATAATATCATAAGTTTCGAGAGGTATGTAAAGAAGTACTTCATATTTATATATGTCACACATACGGTGCGTTACATTATGCTTCTTGTTTAGGAAAATTTGATCTAACTAGAGGTCTCCGATTACAAGTACAAAGGAAATAAGAAAAACTTTATCTGAGGTCCTATCCTATATCAAAATTGTTGGAGTTGAGCAAGTTCTACTTGCGGCGTGTTGTGTGTTTGGAGCTAGACTCGGCATCCGACTGTTTAACTCCCATTAGGCACCTTTCAAGAACTTCTTGTTGTTCCTTCATCTCTTTTATTTCTGCCAATGCTGTCACCATTTGGTTCTGAAGCGTCCCTGTGTGGAGTTGGGTATTTTCGTGTAGTCCTTCCAGACGACGGATGTCTGTGGCGTTACCCTGTGTAGCAGCATTGACCTCACGAACTTTGGCTGCTTGCGTGTCCGCATGGTAGTTCTGGATGGCTATAGTGCCCACAATAACGGGAAGCGCTCGATCAGCTAAGCCTCCCCCACTGACATTGTAAAAATCTCAACACATGTCGAAAAGAGGGCGTACACCTAGTTGGCGGCTCCAGTAGTAGAGGTGGCTTCCCCAGATGGGAATGGGTCCTGGGTGATATGGTCTGACTTCGGGAGGATGAGGGACAAGAGAGTTGATTACTTCCGGCTCGGAGTCTGTTCCATCAGTATCTTCTTGTTCCTCCTCGACCTCCTCGTCGACTTCGAATTCCTCTTCGACTTCGACTTCGAATTCTTCTTCGACTTCCTCTTCGATTTCCTCCAGGTCTTCTTCCGGGTCTTCTTCTATCCATCCTCCGTTGCCTTGGTTTGGGTAGTAGGGATCTCCCGGTAAATGGAATCCGACCATTTGTCTGTACTAGGATAGAGGTATGAGAATTTTATAAGAAAATAAATTTCTATTTAATGGCATCCTATGGTTAACTACATCGTATGGTGTGCAAGTTTTTCACTATACTATTATTTTATAACATATTCCTACAATATTTCAGATTTGCGAGTCTAATAAAAAGAATTCTATTTGGTAAGTTTTTGACTTGTTGTCCACTACGACCATTCCTTGACGTACATTGGTCAAATCTAGGATAAATATAGTTGATCAGGCTATATTTATTCTCTATTTGATTACATACCCCGAGGCCCAATAGTAGTGTTGCAACTTGCCTTAATACTTTTTAGAAAACTTTGTCATGATACGAGACTGATACATGCGAGTAAAAATGTATAGTTTTAAAAGAAAATATATTGTTTACGAAAACGTTTTGTCAGAGGGTTTTTGGTCCCCTTTGTATTTATAGTTTGTATATCTTATGTGGTTCGATATACTTAGTTCACTATAAACAATGCTCTGATACCAATCTGTCACACCCCCAAACCAGATTGGCGGAAACATTCGGGGGTGGATGACTTCACGTAGTACCATAACAATTGAATATTGTAAAGAAAGTAACACAACCATCATATATATAATAAAAAACGTATATTGTTGTGTTATACATGCTTCCAAAAGAATATTACAATATGATGATGTAAAATGTTTAGTAATAAACGTCCTTAGCGTTCCTTCTTCAAAAGCTGGTAGTTACCTGTATTACTGATTCCCTGAGGAATACAAGTGGTTTCGAAAAAGCGTCAAAAATAAAGTTGGTGAGTTCATAAGTGTTTTGTATTGAAAATTATGTCTTTTTGGTAGAAAATCGATGAACGTGGTTTTCAGAAAATCCAATATTTTCTATATATAGTTTGAAAAGTTCCCAATGTTGGAGTGCGTTAGTATTTTTCATACTTGAATGATAAAGATAGACTTTGTGCTCAAAATAATGCAAATACTGAATGCATATACGAATCTCGTAAATCAAACTTGTTTTTATACTTTCATGTGAGTCTTATAACCATACTATTGACACCGACTGCCTGTAACAACATTCTGCAGGTGTTGTAGTGTTATGAAATTTGTCACCCAAGACCTGCCGGTCTAATTGTAGCTAACGGTTTAGGTGCGGGATTGTCACTCCCGTATAGATCTATACACAAGTATCACGCTCTCCCTCCAATAGATTATGGTTTATAATACATGACTTGAAATGCATACATAAGAGTACATTGAAGTTTGAATATCTCACATCACTTAGTATAAATAGATTTACGATAAGAAAGACTTTATTTCATTTTTTTTGAAAGCATTTTGTTTTTCAAGATGTATACGTAAGAATGTATGAATAACTTGCTAACAATACCCATTATAGTTTTTCAGAAAGTATGTTTCATTTAGTGAAAATAACTTGATGATATATTAAACTTTATACGTAATGTAAGAGGTTGGTATCGATAAATAATAAGATAGATGTTGCATTTATGTTTATAAAACGATACGTTACTGGTATAGTACTTGTATTCCCCCCCCCCCTAAAACATGAAAAGACATGAAAAGTAGGGGTATGAACTCACCTATTTGATTTGGAGAGAGAGACAGGGTCTAGAGTCGAGCAGAACTTCAACCGTGGAAAGCTGTGTCTCCGAGCTTCTCGGGGATCTCGGTGGCGTAGAACCTTCATCGGGGCTCGGGTGCGGAAATCGAGGGTGTCGGGACGGCTTCTGGTGCTTGAAAGTGTGTGAGAGTGAGTGTGAGTTTGAGAATGTGTGCCAAAAATCCGGAGCTTATGCCTTCTATTTATAGGGCTGGAAGGACGAGTACGCTGGGCGTACGTGTTACACTGGGCGTACTTCGGTTACGCTGGGCATAACTTTGCGTCATGGCTTACGACTCGAGTCTAGCTAGGCATAGAGCTGCAGCCGATGGGACACGACCCTGCACCTGAGTACGCTGGGCGTACTCCTACATTATGCTGGGTGTAATCCTGGCTTCCGTCTTGTAAATTCTGTAACTTTCGCGTACGGGCTCCGTTTTTCGCGTTCTTAATATCCATGCGTAGGTGAGATTATGGTCTACAACTTTCATTTAGACTCCGTCGGCTAGTTTTGACTTTATTTTTAATGCTATGTTTTTAATAGGCCGGGACTGCTAAAGTCCATTAAAAATTCATAGTTTCTTTATCCGACGTCGGTTTTCGTTTGTCTTTTTATCATTTTACTCCTATTGTGGATACCTTCAACTTTCGTTTAGGTTGCGTTAGCTAAATATCTCTCAATCTTCAATTCGAGTTTTTAGCCCTCCACTGCTGTTACGAAACTTAGAAAATTCATAACTTCTTCATACGAGGTCCGATTTGGGCAATCCTTTTTACGTACGTTTATAGTTTAACGAACTCTACAACTTTTCTTTAGATGCTTAAGGCTAAAATGCATTTTATTGTAATTTCACTTTTTACGTTAAATAGTGTTTTACCGGGTGTGTCGTAAATATTTGAGTGGTTATAATTTCTTCAACACAACCCGATTTCGAATGTTCTTTATGCTTTTAGAAACCTTGGCACAATTTCTAATCATTTGATGCATCCCAATTCAGATATTTGAACACTTTATTTTTGAGGTTAATTTCGTTGATTCCAAATAGTTTTCGTTGTATTTGACTTTTGAGTGTGACATTGCTTTTTGGGAAAATATAGGGTTGTCACAGGTGACAAATGTCACATTCACTCCGACGCCAGCAGGTCGTCAAAGTATTCGATTGTGAATCAGCATGGTTACAAGTATCTTTATATTTACCTTAAAATTCATGTCTTTAAGGTAATAAGTATCATCATGGTTTTTATTTACTTCTAGCCAGCAGTGTTACTGCTGAGGTAAAATATTATTTTTCCCCTATTACTTTTACTTGTGATTTTTCTCACAATTACTTTAAAGTAAAAAAGCTATATTTTGATAATGGTAGTATTTTGGGGAAATTACTCCTTAAACATAAAACAGTCGGGTCTTGGTAGAAGACTGCTTTTAGTAGAGATATTCCTTGGTTAAACATAAAACAATTGGGTCTTGGTAGAAGACCACTTTTATTATAAAATATAGGATTTTCTGAAAAGGATTCCAATAATCTGTAAACTCAAATCACCATCATTTTGTGATATTATTTTGAAGTAAAATATGTATTTATACCAATGTAATTAAATACTTATGAACTCACCAGCATTAACATACACGCTTTCAAAATAACTTGTTTTCTCAGGTCATCGGTAGACAGGTACACTCCGGAAGCTTTTGTGAAGTCAGCCTAGTGCCAAGCTGCAACTTTTGTTATTCTCTGTATTTACTTTGATGTTGTTGCTAAATGTATCCTATGAAAAATTATTACTTTTAATGCAATGGTTGTTGTACTTTGATTTCTATACTGCATATATTGTGATACTTGATATAACGTCCTCCACCCCAGAATGTTTCTGCCGTTCTCGGTTTTGGGGTGTGAAAGATTGGTATCAGAGCATTTTTTATAGTGAGCTCAGTATATCAAATCATAAAAGATATACAACCTATAAATATATTGGGATAAAACACTCTGACCAAGAATTATACTTTAAAATATAACCATAGTTTACAAAAGTTTAAGAACACCGAGAATCTAAACACCCGAACAAAGTATCACAAGAAGAATAAGAATAAAAGTCTTTGGATGTTGACCACTACCGTCAACCTGGGCAGTTATGTAATCGTAAGCTGGAATAAATATAACCAGATCAACTATATTTATTCGAGATGCGAATAACGTGTGCTTGGGAGTGATGGTTGTGTTGCAATGAATCTGAAACTTACCAAATTGGAATGCTAGAGCCAAACGTAAAGTTTAAAATACTATAGGAGTATTTTATGATTTTAAAAGATTTACATTAATCCCAGAAGCATATTCAGAAGTTAAGAATCAAACATGTAAATTAGAATACCATAGGGGTATTTTAGGAACCAAAGATAACCTTGTGTGAAAAACTAAGAAGATCCTTGTTGATAGACCTATGATTACAGAGTGTACACTCCCAAAATTATATATAGTGAGGATCTCATAGTCTGAGAATGTGTGGTTTCGACCTACTTCCTTTTCCTTTTCTGGATGTGGATATAGAGTAGTATCACATATTCGAAGGCCTATCAGATCTAAGTTATATATAATTTGTGTACCCTATGTAATTGTAGCAGGACTCGATATGGATGACCCAGTGAAATGTTTTAATAATCTCTTAGGATTCTTTAGACATTTCCATTCTCGCGTGAACCCCTTTAGAAAACCTTATCCACTTCAGTGATCGGCAGGAGAGTCCATTCGGACCCAGAAGAGGTTCATTGAGAAGGTTTCCAATTTGGAAATAAATGAACAGGGTCGAGACTATTGAAGCCCCATGTACCTATATCTTTTAAGGACATATGTGGAGAATTCGCCTGAATTTTCGAGATTCCAGTCATCCATCGTGAAGTGATGACACTCGGGGTCAGAATCAGAAATAAGGTAGAGTAGAGATTCAGTATGTCTACAAGAGAAGAGAACCCTAGGTAAGTACACGAAGAAAACCAACACCTGTTCCAGTCAGGGATAAGAGGTGGAGAGAGGGAGCTAATGCATGGAAACCGAGAAGTGTCTTTTCCCCCTTATCGTCACGCTAATACATCCATAAAATAATACAATTTAGTGAGTTAGTGATTACACTACTCACACTATGTGCCAGGAAAATCATCTTTCCCGTCGCAAGTAACACGAATAGATCGGATCTCAAAATCCCGATTGAGAGTCTCTAGCCATAAGCCCTCCTGAGCCTTTTCTTCTGTAATCTTTGTTCCGAACTTCTCTCAAATCTTTTCAAAGCCTGAGAGTGAACCTTTCCAGTATAAAAGATAACTTAGTAAGAACGACTCCCATCTTATCGCTTTTCGATGCATTTACTCCTACCTTGTTACCCGGACTGCATCATAGGGATGTAGGTCGACACTCAGATAACCATAAATCCAGGCACGGAAAAATTTATGCCTATCATAGTAATGAAAGATACGTGTAGGGTTAACCAATGTCTCTCATCAGCTTGTGTTCCTTTTCGTGTAGGAAGAACCATGCCTCTAAAGAAACGTAACCAGCCCGCTGGCAAAACACCAACTCTCCTATTCGATGAAGCTACGTTTCAGCAGCCGTAGCAGCTGTCATGGCTCACCTGAATGCTAACAACGCCAACGTTAGCCAGAGCCCTATTGGGAATCCCGATCAAAGCAATGGACATCAGCAGCCAGCACTAGTGTGTAAAGGCACCTAAGAACCCCAACCAAATCCGCTGAAAACAAAGTTTAAGAGGAAGGACGGAAGTACCTATACTCAAGGACCATCCAAAGGGAAATGAGCTGAGGTAGTCAATACCCCTGCCAACCCTTCCGTCCCGACTCCAAGAAGACCATACCTAGGAAACCTTCCGTAATACAACAAGTGTAACTACCATCATCACGGTATCTTCCGAGAACTCTTTTGTGTTAGGTGCAACATGAAGGGACATACCGCTCGTTTCTGTAGAACCCCGGTTGAGTTCATTACATCGACCACCAATGTGGCGACCAATCCAATATGCCATCTATGTGGTGAAATTGGGCACTTCAAGAGGGACTGCCTAACTGAAAGAAATGACAAGGGCGCAGGAGGAGTGTATCCCTAATGCCTAGGAGAAGCCTCAAAGGACCCGGTAGAATTTTGGTACGTCTCTTAATCCTGAGTAGTGAACCGAAGACATTAAATGATAAATTCTAATTGTAATTACTCCCTCGTTAAGGCGAAAGTCGCAGCACTGTTGTAACACTTGAAAACCCATCAGGTAAAGCTATGACGACTTAGTATATACGTTAAGGTCATTTATAATTAAGAATTGATAGACCTCGAGTGAGTGATGCTGCCTTATCTCCTGTTCCTTGTTGGGTTGTAGATTTAGGGCGGAGTCGCTCAGTCAACAGTCCTTTTAACCTTAATTATACATGACTGTTGTATACTAGGCGATTATAGAGAGGCCTCGTGAGAAATCCATTCATGAAAAGTACATATTTTTCCGTAACATCAGGACCCCCTAGAGTTCTGCATCAATCCTATCGGTCCAAGTATCCGCAACAGTGATACCATGGACGAAACCCGAGACGCTAAGAACTTGTGTGCCCAGTACAACACATGGTCCTATCGATCATCATTCCATATCATGTCGATGTTTGTTAAATTCAACACTTCCGTCAATCATGGTTCGACTTATTGCAACCATGTGAAAATTCCTAGTGCTGTGTAAAGAGAACTTTCACCATAGCCTATTCATCAAATAAAGGTTCTTCGGAACCTAATAAGAAAACCTAATGCAAATCGTCAATCATCTCTCTTGTCCAAATCCTCCGAAGTACCCAGGAGAAGAGTACGACGCGTTGTTAACCAACCCCTCCTTAGACGTTAAAACCAGAAGCGAAAGGCACCGCATATTCTCCGGAAGACAACAACCGCCTGAAACCTACTCAATAGATCCCCCAGAAAGGCCATCCGCACCGCACGATCAGGTTCGTGAATCAAGAGAAAGAACTCATGGGATTAACTTACTGCTACTGAGTATATGCATTAGAGTGGTATATAGTTTAGAGCAATAAGATTTAAGATGTGTACTTCCTCCGTACTCCATGTTCCTCATTGGGTTGTGGTTTGGGGTGGGGCCACACAACTGAACATCCCGTCGATCTCAATTATATACGACTTGCATACACCGAGTATTAGTGATTAAGCCGAGTATGAGCTCTACCACGAATGTTAAAATAAGACTCTTCATCCTATCCCATAGAAAAGCGACTAGAGTTGAGAGAACCACTGCGGGTTGAGCTACTAAAATGACCACAGATTCGAAATTTGTTGTCATCCCGGTTAATCCAACATAGTAGCTAACACCCTCAATTAGGAAAAGTAACCCGAGTCGTATGAGTCAAAACATTGAATACGACCATCCATTCACGCTTAATCCCACAAATTGAGCATCACAATAGTGAGCCCAGAAACCTGAAAGATGTGACAGGTTTAAACTCTGGGGAGAATGGATGAAGAGATATGAGGTTCTGTATAGCAGAATCCATTTCTATCTAGGGTAAATCTAAATGGAGAATCCCAGTCACACCGGAAGAGTAGTTATGAGGGATACTCGCACTACTCAGACACTTCGTCCAACCAGTTACAGACGAGTAGTGCCTAGGACTCACCGCCTCCTCATGCGATAAAAGTCACCGTCGCCCATTAGACGATGTACTACATTCTCCAAAGTTAACACTAGGACGCTAAGAAACACATGATCACCACCGCAACCAAGAATACTTGAATAAAGTAAAATGCTATGTTGCGTTAAGCCTTATAACGCAAATCATAAAGAGATCATAGACTCGACACCAGTCTAGGTGTTAGTTATTGGGTTACACAAGAACACGCGCTTCCTACAAACTGGAGAGAGCCAACTCGATCGAGAATGGGGCATGTATTAGAGATCCGTTGGGCTACTTGGTGTTCCAAAGAATACTATCCCTAAAGAGATAGTAGAACCACCTCCTGAAATAGTCCAGCACTTCAGAAAATCTCAAAGAGCTAAGTCAGCCTGATCAGAGACTGCTATCCATGAAACAGCGAAGCAAGTAAGAGCATGATTCTTTCCGATTTAGGGACCATGCTGTGAAAGCATCTTTTAGATGATAATGAAAATTTAAATTTTCTAAGCATCGTATGGAAAAAATCTCCTATCACACCGACTTTGACTGTTCCCGTTAGAAACACCTCAAGAGTCAGAAGTGCAGGTCCATTTTTTCACTAGGTTGAGATATATGCCCCGTAGCCAATAGATACCAGCATATAACCAATACATCCGGTGATCCGAAGAACCTCCAAAAGCGAACCATTAGGAAGTACGAATCCGAAGACGACCTGAGTCTTCTAAGAACCAACCCGGGAACTACACCCCAGTAAGAGAGAAATTTTGAAACTTCAAAATGGCGATCACGCCAGTGATGATCTAACCATGGAAGTACATTATGTTTTAAGTACTGAAACATCCTATCTTTCCAAGAGCTTAGGACAACCGGAGATTCCTGACAAGAATCGGTCCAGCTTCCGTCAGACCTCGACTACTTTAGGGATTCCATAAGTTCCACTCTAACCTATCCATGTCTCAGCGAATGAATCAGTAGTACCCGACAAAACTCCCATCATTTTATCAACTAGATCCATAAATACCAGGATCACGCTCGTTAAGGGAAACAAGCGAAATCTATCTCGGTAGAGGAAACTGATGAAACCTTATCCCGTGTAGCCTAGAGGTTAGAGGAGAAGCCATACCTCGTAGTGAATGTTCATTAGGACTCAGTATACATCTGATTCCCTAAGGGAATGGGTAGATCGGATAGAGCATGAAGTATCCACATCTTCGCACCTATCCTTGAGTATTCATTAAGATTCTAATTTTGGGACGAAATTCCCTCTAACGGGGGGATGATGTGATAGCCCGAAAATCCTTGTCTTGTAAAACTCAACCATTCAAATCAGCCTAGTGTCGCCCTTATTTATGCTATGTTTTAAAATTTTTTTGGGTCTATATGAGTGCTCCAGGCTTTGTACAACCTAGATATGAGTCTAAGGATGGATTACAAATTGTGCAGCATCAAGAAATCGGGCCAAACACACCAAAGGAGGTGTGTGCGGCCGCACACCCGCATGTGCGGCCAGCCAGCCGCACAAACCCTCCAGCCTCACACTCGACCCTATATATTGAACACTTAGGCAACCTTACACCCTTCTCTCCCACTCTCTCAAGTCTGGAACTTTCGATCTCTAGAATTTTCATCCAAGAACACTCTAAGGGCCTCAAATATGTGAAGTAATCCTCCATTCAACTTGTTATATTGGTAAGGCACATGTATCTAAGCCTAAAACTCATAGTGTTCTTCATGTTCTTCACCCTTTGAAGGTGTACGGCCGCACACACATCATGTGTGACCGAACACACCTCTTTGACCCTAAAATGGACCTAAACACTCCTGTAAGCATAACAATGACCCAAAACACCTTCTTAGGATCATCCCCAAGCCTTGGAAAAATCGATTTGGGCACGTTTGGGTGGGAGTGTACGGCCGCGCACATGCCTGGCCGCACACTCTGGCCAAACATTCACAAAGGTTGAGTTTGGTGGCCTTGCACTCAATTCTACTGCCCTACACTCATTTAGGGACTTCAATGGGTGTTTGTAACACTCATTTCTAAGTGTTCTCATGTCCCTAAAGTGTATCCATGTGTCTATTAGTGGTTATATACCCTAAATATATTCATATATGTGTTCTTAAATGTTAAACTAGGATCCGTTTGTGCTCACGATTTCATTCGACACCCGACGATCCTATATCAATCTTTCTTTCGAGTTACCCATGTCAGGTGAGTTCATACCCCTGAATTAACCTTTTAAATAATTTTTAACAGCTTTTATGGGAGGGGGGATACAAGTTGAACTATACAGTTATCATATCAATCACATGTGATTAATAACTGTATAGCAAAAATAGATTTTTGCATGTTAAACTGCATTATCCAACTAAAGGTTTTCAAATCTCGTTAAAGTATGAATATCCCTTTTCTAGATTATTAAAGATTTGCCAAAGGTTTCCAAAGCTTGTTTTATAAACTGACATCAAGTCACAAATTCTTATTTGTAAAGTTTTCCAAAGGTTTTACCAAAGTTTTTTTTTATGCTTCTATATTGTTAAATGCATGCCTGTATATGTATATTTATATAAGTAATGTTTAAAGGACTTAGGAAGGCTAGCTCGCCCTTCCTCCTTTTCCTTGTTTGGATGTGGCTCTAGGGTATCGGTTATCCGTCCGAAGGTCGTTTAAATATTAGTTATATATCATGTATACATATATAGTCATAAAGGTTCCCTCAGCTAGTTCATTTCCTTTGGGTAGCAAAGGCATCTAGATAACTCTTAAGTAAACTATAATAGGTATAGTTTAGAAACCAACTCTAATATTCATGAAGGAGAAACCTAGTTATATCCATATTCTAAACACTTATACTTTTAATAATGAGAAAGGTTCTTGAATTCGAAACACGTGATACATCCTCATGACGCGGATTCCACCGTTCTCATGTTGGTAACCAGAGTCTCCTGGAGGGAGAGCAGACATTGTGTGTGTAGATCTATACGGGACAGACACTCCCACATCCTGACTGCTAGCTACAATCTCGGCCGACCAAGCTAAGGGGTGACAAATGTCACATTCACTCCAACGCCAGCAGGTCGTCAAAGTATTCGATTGTCAATCAGCATGGTTACGAGTATCTTTATATATATATATATATATATATATATATATATATATATATATATATATATATAGGGATAATGTCACTGTAGCACAATGAACTTTTGTGATTTGTCCGACTTGACCAATTATTTTTTTTCTTGCTCATAAGGTCATCTAACTTTTACTTTACATGTCAATTTGGTCATTATCGTTAGTTTTTAACCATTCCTCCGTTAACTAGTTATCAAAATTACACGAATGGCCCCTATGGTTTAAATTTCTTTCGTAATTGGTCGTTATCAGCCATGTTTTAAATCACTCGACTAAAACTACTACAATCTTGAAACTCTAGGGACCAAGGTGTAATATTGTCATTATTCTCCCCATTAAATTTGGTTGAAACTCGAAGCATACCATTGGATTTCATAAGCACCAAACCAAATAATATGCAAAAAAAATTTGATGTAGTAGTTTTCAGGATTGTAGTAGTTTTAGGTGGGGTTTGTGGTAGTTTTAGTATCTATCTTCGAACCTTTTCTTCCTTCCATCGATCCTTGCTGCCAAACCGTCCCCACTTGAAATATCGCAGCTTGCCTTGCCCCATCAAAGAGCTCCTTATGATTCTGCCTTAGTTCTCCTTCGCAAACGGTCAAAGACCGAAAATCCTTTGCCCCTCGCTCCCTTCTATGCTGTTCCCATCAACCCAATGCCGCAAAAGTCTCGCCTTGCTGCCACCACTGCTTGCAAAGCCATGGCTCACACGTCGTAGCTGGAAGACACGAGGAAGGCTTCACGCTTTCCCCTTTCATTCTCTTTGGTCTCACCTGACCCTCGTCTTCGCACCCTACTGACGGAGAAGCAAGAGCGCAGCCCCGCTGCTTCTTTCACTTCGTTGCGTAGGCTCGTAAAACCCTGAGACAATCTCCCTCGTTGCTATCAATCGACCCATGACCTACGGGATTAGCCACTTGCGAGCCTTTCTTTCCTTCCCCTCGCGAATCACCAACCACTGTCGAAACCCCAAATCAGATTCTCCTTTGATTTTGTTTTTGCCTCAACGACTGCTTCGTGTTCCTTCCGATTGACTTGCCACTGCTTTCGTTCATCCGTTGTATACCCGATCAAACAAAAGAAACGGGGTCTTAAAAGCCCTAATGTTACACTTTGGTCCCTAAAGTTTTAGGATTGTGGTAGTTTTAGTCGAGTGATTTAAAACATGGATGATAACGACCAATTACGAAAGAAATTTAAACCATAGGGGCCATTCGTGTAATTTTGATAACTAGTTAACGGAGGAATGGTTAAAAACTAACGATAATGACCAAATTGACATGTAAAGTAAAAGTTAGATGACCTTATGAGCAAGAAAAAAACATAATTGGTCAAGTCGGACAAATCACAAAAGTTCATTGTGCTACAGTGACATTATCCCATATATATATATATATATATATATATATATATATATATATATATATATATATATATATATATATATCTTCCTACTTATACACTAGGCTACATTTTAAAACTTTAAACCAACCTACTTAGGATTAAAGGTTATTTTAGACTCTCAGAAGCGTATTGTTCATTCAATACTACCCTAGAGTCTGTATTTTATTTACTTTTAGACCTTGCCAGGCGTATTGTCCATTTAATACCCTCCCGGAGTCTATGTTTTATTTACTTCTAGCCAGCAGTGTTACTGCTGAGGTAAAATATTATTTTTCCCCTATTACTTTTACTTGTGATTTTTCTCATAATTCCTTTAAAGTAACAAGCTATATTTTGATAATGGTAGTATTTTGGGGAAATTACTCCTTAAACATAAAACAGTCGGGTCTTGGTAGAAGACTGCTTTCAGTTGAGATATTCCTTGGTTAAACTTAAAACAATTGGGTCTTGGTAGAAGACCACTTTTATTAGAAAAGATAGGATTTTCTGGAAAGGATTCTAATACTCTGTAAACTCAAATCACCATCATTGTGTGAGATTATTTTGAAGTAAAATATCTATTTATACCAATGTCATTAAATACTTATGAACTCACCAGCATTAAAAATGCGGATACTCGCTTTCAAAATAACTTGCATTCTCAGGTCATCGGTAGACAGGTACACTCCGGAAGCTTTTGTGAAGTCAGCCTAGTGCCACGCTGCAGCTTATGTTACTATTAATGCAATGGTTATTGTACTTTGATTTCTGTACTACATATGTTGTGATACTTGACATGACGTCCTCCACCCCATAACGTTTCCGCCGTTCTCGGTTTTGGGGTGTGAGATTAGCCTTTTTCTTCTCAGTTAAATTCTCAAAATTCCTGACTTTTGAAATTGGTCGCCAAGTTTGAACAACTGAATTAGATTCTTTCGAAGAAGAACTTCCACTTGACGATTCATCCAAATATTTCTCATAGGCATCATTGATTTGTTGTTGAGAATATTTTTCAAATTGGTAGATTTTGCCTTTGCCTTCAAGCCAATGATCTAAGTTGTTCATATCCGAATGACCCTTGATGTATGAAACTTTCGGAGTTTGTTTTACAGATGGATTTGGAAAGATTGGTTTTTGTGGAGTGAATTTTAATTTTGGTTTTGTTCGAACATTTTCAAACTTTTGATTTGCAACATTTTATTGAAAACCTGTTTTCGACGGAAAACGATTTTGAAAATTCGATGATTTTTGTGTAAAAGAATTTTGTTTTAAAAAAATGATTTTGTGAAAACCTTTGTTGATTATGGGTTTTAAAATTCCTTGATGATTGAGATGTTGGAAACTTCTTTGTGTGATCATGTTGATTACGATTCTGAGACAAAGGTTTGGTTGTTTGAGATTTAACTTTCATAGAATTTTCTGGTGGTAATGATTGAGACAAAGACTTTTGTGTTTGAGCGCGATTTTTCTTAATATTTGAATTTGTTGAAGACATTGTCCCAATAGATTTAGACATTATATTTTCAGTATTTTGCTTTGTGAAATCATTTAGTTTCTTATGATTAACCACAACTTGCCAAAAAAATTTCTTTCTTCCTTGTCTTTTCGAAACTCCATTTTCTTTCGAAAATTTTTCAATTAGTTCCTTAAAATATTGTTAATAGATTTTAACCATTTGATTTGTTTCAACAACATTTTTTTTTGAAACTTCTTTTGAGATTTGTTGTTTTTCAACCCATTTTCGTTGTGGTTTTTGTCTTTGAAAAATGTAGGAATTTTTTGTTAGATTATTTTCGACAGTGCTTTGATTTTAAAAGAATCCTTCATCTGATGTTTTCTTGTTATCTTCTTCAACCATCTTGTTAAATTCTGGTTTAATGTTATCAATATTCCCAGTAGTGACAAATACTTGATTAGGAAAAATGATGTCATCTAAGCACTTGAAATTTGGATACACAACTGTATTTGTTTCAAGATAATGAGCACCTTTTTCCGTCATCACTTTGTCGAAATTTTCAGTATCTCCATACACTTGATCAACAACAATTCAAGGAATACTTGTTTCTTTCGATACATTCTTTTCTGACTTTCAATTTTTTGAAACCTCATCCTTGTCCTCATCATCACTACTATCAATTTGACTATCTTTGACACTCACATGGTCGAAATCATAAACTTTCGAAGTAGAGGGTATGTTAGTGTCAATCTTAACCATCGAATCATTATATATTTATTTTCCTTTAGACTTAGATGTCACATTAATGACAAACAACTGAGAACAATTGATACTTTCCTTTTCCTCAATTTCACTGATTTCACTAAAACTATCAAAATTATCTTCGAGATCAGCGTAATTAGATTGAGAGTTAGATTTTGAATTCTCAATTCTTTTCAAATTTTTATTTGTTCACTTTTGGTCAATGTGTCATTCACAATTTCAACAAGTTCATTAGCATTAAGATATTCATCTATTTTAACAAGACCATAAGCAAATCGATTATCAGGAACTCTGTCAAATTTTGCTATGGTTTTTTCATAGTCATAAGATATGCTATCAACCTTTTCTCTTTCGAAAGCTAGAAAAGGTAATAACTTCCTATGTTGTTCTTCGCTTATATCAGATGAATGATGCAATGCAGAATTTCACATATAGACGTTTAGCTGAATTCCAATAGATGTTCCTTTATGCTAATAACATCCTTACACCACTGTCTAAATTTTGCCTATCACAACTAAGATTTTTCAATTGAAGTTCTAGATACTCAACCCTCCCTCTTTTCGAATCCAACAGCTTTGAGTCTAGCAATTTTATACTATATTTCTTAGCCTCATTACTAGCAGACAAAACAAGAGTATCGAAATAAACAACAATATCATCGAAAGCAGTTATCTCAAAATCATATGCTTGTAAATGAATATTAGAAGATTGAAGAATAGAATGTACCTTGGTAGTCATCGGTGATTTGTCTCCACTCTTGGTCACGAAACAACGACCGGTCACCACTTCTTCATCTTTTTTCCATGAACTTTGCATACATTGCACCATGCGTATGATTACGCATCCCCTCATCGTCTGATTCAGATGACCAGATCTCATAAGTTCATTCATCTTCACATTCACCTCTGGCAACCAAATACATACCCTTTGTTTTTTCTTGAACTTCCACCAGAAGTTCGACATAGTATGCTTCGTCTTTCACCTTGTTCTTCTTTTCATCCTTCTTTCGAAGCATACAATCATTATCCATGTGATTTGCAGCGTGTCAATAATGATAATCGATTCCAGAGTCACCTTCGAGCTTCTTTTCTACTTTTGCAACGTCAGCCTTCACATTATTCTTTTCAATATTTTTCCTATCATCACTCACAACTTTGTTGACAAAACTTCATTTACTATCATTTGCTTTTGACTTTGGATTAAAAGGTTTCTTGAAAAACTTCTTTACTCTGTTGTTAGAGTAAAATGCAACTGCCTCATCATTAGAAATCATGAAAAATCCTTCTTCATCAGTATTCTCTTTCTCAAGTGTATCCTTCTCAGCAACTTTCGAAACCAAATCTAATGGACCTCCCATACTTATTTTTGTCTCCTCAGCTATTTCATTAATTTCTCCTTCGTAAGTCTTCAACAAGTTGTATAGATCATTCAAGGTTGAATTATCGAAACTCTGCTGATTTTTCACCTTCATGCTAACACTTCCCCATTCCTTACAAATCCCATAATGAATGTGAGATTGAACTCCATGGTTGACCTTGTAACTCCATAACGATTAATTCTATAAATGAGTTCATTCAAGCGATCATAGTATCCTTCAATGGATTCACCGTCTTTTTGTTTCAACTCTTTCAACTCAACTAAACATTGCTTCATAGAATTAATCTTCGTTTTCTCACTTCCTTGAAACTTCTCTTTGAGAGTTTTCCAGATTTCTGTAGTAGATTTACAACTACGCACATAGTTGTAAACAAGAGGTGGAAATGCACCTCGTAGTTCCCTCATGCATCTTTTCTCATTGTTCTTCAGCCTCGTAGATTGTTTTTTTGAACCAGATGAACCAATGTTCTGAACATTCGAAGGAGGTTGAACATTTCCAGTAATGCAATTCCACAGCTCCTCATCCAATCCATTCAGACAATCCTCCATTCGATCAGCCCACTGATCATAATAATCCAGAATTAGCATAGGAATCTTAGTTGAAGATCCTAGCAAATGAGAAAAAGAGGTCATTGTATTCATGTTAAAGTTCACCATGAAAGTACGGACGTGATTTTCAGAAAAACTTGATGAATTTCAAAGACGAATGAATGAATTGATCAGGAATTCCAAATCGATCACTCAACTAAACAAATCAATTGCACAATCAAATCACAACCGAATATTAGAGATGATTTTCAGTACCAAAAAGTACGGAAACTTTTGAATCAAAATCACGACTCAAAAACTTATGATTCAGAATGAAAATCAGATCAATTGTAGTAGTGATCCCTGCTCTGATACAAATTGTAGAAGTAATTAATCGAGTGTATGAATGAAATCAGAGTAATCGAAGTATATGAACATCAAGAAGTAAATAAGATCTTGTTTCAGCTCGATTATACTTTCAAAGTACAAAGAGAGTATTAGACAGAAAATACATCATCAGTTCTATCTATCTCATAGTACATCTCCTATTTATAGGAGAACTGAAAGTACACAAAAAAATACTAAGAACTCGACATTCAGAGTTCGTTACTAAAAATGCCTTAATAAATAGATTACATAACTATCAAAACTAACTCAAGAAACTTCGACACATTACAAAAAATTTGACTCAACATAATGAATGTCCATGATTTCGCACAAGATACCAAATCAACTTTATTAACAACTATAGTAGTTATAATTATATTTTACATGGTAAACCATAACTGTGAAAACTTTGTTTAAGTTTTCAAATATAAAGCAAAGATATAAACGGATAAGAATTATCTAAATCCTTTATGAAAATATTGGATAAATTAAATCTTACTTGGTATGATTTACTTTCTAATCGGTAGAAATGTCCTCCTTTTATTTCCTTGGTATAACACTTGTAACACTATCAGTTTTACCTTGAGTACAAATACCAAGTAATAAGTAGATAAAACATTTTCTTTATAAGATTTAATATGGAAAGGCTCCATCCTTATCTTATTTATAGCTTTTGTGGTTTTCATGCCTATGTTGGACTAAAACTTCTAAACCTAATATCTACTAAATTCATATTTATATATTGCCCTAAATCTGGCTTATATTATTATATGTAAACCCACCAAGAATAAGTTCTCTTATTTTTATGAAAGATAAGTGTTGGGTTGTATAAGTGTTGCGTCATGGGCTCGGTCCTTAGCCTAGTTTTTATATCCGGTTTGGGCCTGTCCAACCATGATAGTTTTTATTCTAGGGTTTTAGTATTTAAGGTGCATGCATGCATCCATAGTTAGTAACGTTTTTATTATTTTCTCATAAAAGTATTGTAAACCCTAGCTCGTCTCTATAGTGGAAGTTCTTTATCGAGCTCTGCTGAGGCGTGAGTACATTTGAATCATAAGCTTCATATTAATTCCATACTATGTTCTTAATCGTTTTGTGATTGAATTGTTGTTCTTTATCAATATACCTGTGAATGATCTAAACGATTTAGAGATTTATTCTCTTCAATTGGTATCAGAGCAGGAGGCTGTGTAATTCATACACATCTCTTCTATTGAAGAAATTATTTGGGTTTTTCCGCATTGATTGATATTAATTGACCCGTCATTCCATATTGGCGTATCTCATTAATTGGACGCACCACTTCGAAGATTATGTGATTGGCTCAGAGGATAATGGGAACTTGATCTGAGAAGCAGTCACAGTTGGTCCGTTTGCTCACTCAAGTACTTCAAAGATTGTCAAAACTCAAAAGGAGTACAATCAGCTCATGAATGATGTGAAAGACATTCCTCAAGCCGAGAAAGAGAAGTTTTAGTGCAACATCAAAGCCTTAAGAATGATTAGGTTTGCTCTAAAGCCGGATACATTTCGATTGGTGAGTTCATGTGCTACAGCAAAAGAGATATTGGATAGGTTGAAAGAATTATATTCTACCGATGAAGATCTGGAACATTCGATTCAAACCTTGCTGCTTTCTGAATTTGGTGATTTCAAACAGAAGCCCGGAGAGAAACTTATTCAGGCCTTTGACCGGTTTAATCATCTTCTCAGTAATATGATAAAGCACGGGATCAAAAGGAAGGTTATTGAATAGAAGGTTACCTTCATGAACGGTCTTAGACCCGAATGGATAGCAGTTGTGTCCACAGTGAAGGCACACGAACAATTCAAATCATACTCTCTGGCAAAACTGGTGGGAATTCTGAAGTCCCATGAAAGTGCGGTTTCAAAGGAAACAAACGTGGTTTCTATTTTGGTGTCGTTAGCTCTTATTTAAAAAGGAAAAAGTGTTGTTGAAGAAGAAGAAGAAGAATTGGATCTTGCTGACTATGATCAAACTGGTGAAGAGTATACCCTGATGGTTTCCAATCCAAGAAAGTTTATCAAAAGAAAGTTACCAGCCAACAAAAACCGAAACTGGTAGGGAAGTTATAGTTCCGAAAAGGTGAAGGAGGAACCGAAGATGGGTTCAAAGTCAGCAGAATCCAAGAAGGAGACGAAGATTGGTGGTGACTCAGACTTTGATTGCCATTATTGTGGAGGCAAGAATCATTTCACCAAAGACTGCATGCTGAAGAAAAAGGTAGAAAAGGTTTGATAAGGATGATGAGGAAGCGAACCTCCTGAGACGACTGGAGGAGATCAAGAAAAGAAAATCAGTAGCTAACAATAACACCATGAATGCTTTGATTGTACAGGATACAAGTGACATTGATGAATTTGGAGGAGAACTGGTGTGGTCCACAGAATCAGAGGACGAAGAAGTGAGAAGGCCGACTCATGGAAAGGCTATGCTGGTGAAAGAAGAATATGTTGCGGGAAGTTGTTTGATGGTGACAGAAGGTGTATCACAGATGTGAGGATACACAACAGATGGTGGGCTGGAAGATGAGAAGGAGCGAGAGGACAGGTGTTTCGTTGCGAAACCTATCAGTGCACAGATCAACGAATGTGATGAGTTGATCAAGAAGGTACAAAATATTCTTACTTCTCTAAAAGTTCATATTACTAACTATGAAAAGGAACTGAATAGCTTAAAATCTAAATTTTCTAGTTTAAGTAGTAGTCTTACCCAAACTTGTGTTTCAAACTCTAACCTGACTGATCAAATTAGCAGGATATCGTCGAAGAGTGAGGAGAGGAGGATTTGGATTGAGCAGAAGGAGAAAAAATTAATTAGGTCTAGGTATGAGTCAATCTATTTGCAACGAGACAATCTTAAGCTTTTAAAAGAGCGAAACGTTTTTTGTTTGATTGCGAAAAGACTATACTTTAATATCACTTAATTGCATCTCGATTGTGAAATAGGAAAGAAGATACATGCATGATTTTACCCTTCCTTGAGTTAAAGGAGGTTGAAGTCGATGCCGAAGCTTACACCTGTGAAAATGTTGTATCTTCTGACGAAATCTCTCCTGCCTACAAAATTGGTCTTGACAAAATAGAGTCCTACATAAAGTCAAAAGACCATAACGATATGCTCAAAAATCTGTTAGATGAAAATGATCAATTAAAACTAAGAACCGAAACTGTACAAAAATTTGACTCGTTGAATGCCAAATTAAGTTCAGAAAATAAAATTGATGTTGAAAATGCATCTGAACTTAATGAGGATGATGACATGCGTCAAATCTCTGTAGAAGACGTGCTGGACTATTCTGAATTTGTCAAAAGCGAACCCGAAAGTAACAAAAATCTGATCTCTGAAAACTCTGTTGATTTTGCTCGCTCATCGACAAACAAGATCAAAATCCTCAAGGCAAAAGCGGTTGTATATCAAAAGGTTCAAACCACTCCAAATCAAGTCTACACAGTTCAACGAGTCACACCTCAAAAAACAGCAGAACTGACAGCAATGGTAGAAGAAGACAATGCAAATGGATGTGAGGAGTTCTTCTTGTCAGCACCAATAGATAATGCTGATGAAACAAAAGGCCTATCTCAAAAAAACCTCATGGAGAGTGAAGGGTAGGTATGTACCGGAACCACTTAATGAACCTACAAGATATGATGTACCAAGCACAAGTGGAACCAAAACATCCTCGGGCAAACCAATGATAATGTCCAGTGAGACGTGTTCGGCAAAGAGTGAAATCAATGCTCAAGTATCGACGAAAAAGGCCAATATTCATAAAAATTCAAAACAGGTGGCAGAAAGAAAACACCAACGTAATCTGAGATACAAGAAGAATCTCTCAGAAAGAAAACAGTTTTGGCGATCTTAGAAACCTCATTACGTAAGGTATGAAAAGACACGTAAGTCACGAGGAGAACCAAGAACCAACCGAAAGGAGGGTTCCAGTCATCGGCATGAAAGCAACCAAAAGGAAAGTTTCGGTCCTCGGCATGAAAGCAACCGAATAGAGGGTTTTGGTCCTCAACGAGTAAGCAACCGAAAGAAAGGTTTCGGTCCTCAACATAATAGCAGCCGAAAGGATGGGTTTAGTCCCAGGTTCAATCAGACGAACCGAAGGGAAGAATGTTCCCGTTCTCAACCAAGAAAGAGCGATAATAGACGATCTTCACAAGATTCAAAGGGTAAAGGAAAGCTCTTTCCAGAAGACAACAAATGCCCGAAAGAGATGCAAAAGCATGCAGACGTCAAAATTTCAAATCCTACGTCCAAATCAAATGAATCTAAGTCAAAAAAAATCAAAGTTTTTACAATAAAAAGAAAAGATGAAACAACTCTAATAAAAAGAACTTATTTGGTTGATGTTTCTCTTACTATTCCATGTCCTGTATAAGGCTCACAAGGACCCAAGAAACTTTGGGTTTGTAAATCTGCTTGATATTTTTCAGGTTATACGTGACGAGTAGTTTGACGAAGAATGGTACATTGATAGTGGTTGCTCGCATCACATGACAAGTCGAAGGGAAGAACTGAGGGAGTTTCAGTCTCTCAAGGATGGTGGAACAATGAAGTACGACAACAATTCATTTGGCACTATCAAAGGCTATGGAATGATTACGAATGGTGATTTCTCAATCAGAAAGGTCGCATACGTTGAAGAATTGCAGCACAACCTCATCAGTGTATCACAACTAGTATTTGGGATCAGATTGATGGTCTCCATTGATGATGAAGGCTCAGAGATAGTCGAGAAGAAGTCAACTAACATATTTCTGAAGTCGAAGAGAAAAAGGGAAATGTACCCTTTAAACCTCAATCCAATTCGAGGGAAACTGGCAGTTTGCTTGCTAACGAAGGCACACTTAGATGAAAGCTGGTTATGGCATCGAAGGCTCTCTCATCTTAATTTCAAAGACATCAAGATGCTGGTACTTAGGGATCATGTTCGAGGTCTTCCGGTTCTTAAATTTGACAAATAACATCTATGTGCAGCTTGTGAAATGGGAAAGCAAAGTCGAAAAAGTCATCCTTCTATTATCAACACAAAGGTGATAGAACCATTGGAGCTGTTACATATCGATCTATGTGGTCCTTCCTCCATTGAAAGCATTGGTGGGAACAAGTACATTCTTTTCATAGTTGACGAATTCTCTCTCTTCACATGGGTATTTTTCTTAAAGCAAAAAGTAGAGGCAACTCCTTAGCTCAAGCTATTCATAAAGCAAGTAGAGGTTCAACTGAGAAAAGTGGTTCGTAACATACGAAGCAACAATGGCTTGGAATTCAAGAACAAGGATTTCGAAAATTTTCTGGCTGAGAAGGGAGCGACTCATAATTTCTCTGCTCCATATACTCTACAGCAGAATGGAATCGTCGGAAGGCGAAACCGATCTCTATGCGAAGCGGCTCGCACTATGCTAAGCTTCGCTTCCTTTCCTTTATATTTCTGGGCTGATGCTATTCCTGTTGCATGTTACACTCAGAATAGATCATATCTAAACAAGCGATTCTCTATCACTTCTTACGAGATCTTGAACAACCGCACGCCTAATTATGTCACTTTTGACAACAGTTGTGTCAAGAACATGAAGACACCTGAAGATGAAATGAAGGAAATCTTTCCATAGTCTAGTTATGTCATTGTGCCTATCTCAAATCTTTTTGAGCAATATATGCTTCTCTTTGATAAACCTGAAAAAGCTATAGATTTTGAATCCAAGGATGAAGAGAACAATGTTGACAGTTTGAAGCAAATTATTGACGATGCTGCATAGAAGATGGCTGCTGATTAACCAAAGGCAACCGAAAGGCCTGACTCAAGCGAACCTACTGGTGACTGTTCTTCTATCCAGGGGACAGTTCGTCTCTACCAAATGATCATGGTTCTTCACTTCAGGGGGAGAATTCATCGTCACCATCATCTATCTCAACCGAAAGTCCAAATGAAGGGGAAAGTTCTGATTCAGAAACTGAACTCGTGTCATAATTTGAGGGGGAGAATACAAATGTCAATGATGACGATACACAATCAGAATTGGAAGAAGAAGTCAATGCAGAACTAGATCCTTCTTGTGAGCTAAATTACCCTCCTCTCATTAAATAGACCAAAGACCATCCTCAAAGTCAAATCATTGGGGAATCTTTAGAAAATGTATTAACTCGATCACAGATCAAAGCGGAAGAAGATGTACTATTCTCTCAAGTAGAATTTTGCATTTTCAACTCTTTTGTCTCCAAAGTTGATCCGAAGACTGTAAATTCAGCTCTTGATCATTCTGATTAGGTTCAATCCATGCAAGATGAGCTGAACAAGTTCGAAAGAAACAAAGTATGGCGTCTAATTCCAACTCCAATGGATGCTTCGGTTGTCAGTCTCAAATGGGTATTCAGAAATTAGATGGATAAGGAGGGGAATGTGATTCATAACAAGACCCGGTTGGTCGTGAAAGGATACTGCCAAGAGGAAGGTATATATTATGAAGAGACCTACGCTCCAGTTGCAAGATTAGAGTCAGTGCAACTCTTTCTTGCTTATGCTGCACACAAAAACTTTGAAGTCTATCAAATGGACGTAAAGTGTGCATTTCTTAATTGAGAACTTGAAGAAACTATGTATGCTGAGTACCCGCCAGGCTTCGTGAACGAGAAGCATCCAGATCACTGCTATATTCTAGACAAAGCAGTATATGGCCTGAAGCAGGCTCCCAAAGCATGGTATGAAAATCTCACTCGATTCTTAAAAATGTCCAAATTTAAACAAGATTTGGTTGACCCAACCTTCTTTCGTAAGAGAGAGGGTAACCACCTTATGATAGTCCAAATTTATGTTGATGATATCATCTTCGGCTCCACGAATCCCAGCTTAAAAGTTGAATTCTAGAGTTGATGGAAACTAAATTTGAGATGAGCTCAATGGGTCCAATTAACTTTTTCCTTGGATTAAATATTAGACATGGACTCGAAGACATTTTTATCAATCAAGAGGCATATACAAAAACATTGCTTACCGAGATTGGCATGATGGGAGACTCCAAAGTAAAAGTTCCTATGGATTTTGGGACTAAGCTTACACCATCTTTGGAAAAGATAGCTGCTGATATTAAGCTTTATCGTCAGATGATTGGGTCATTGATGTATCTCACAGCCAGCAGACCAGACATCATGTTCTCAGTCCGCTATTGTGCCCGATTCCAAGCTAACCCACGCGAACCTCACATGCTAGCCGTGTAACATATTTCGCTATCTGAAGCGAACCTCCTATCTCGGTCTATGGTATCCAGCCAACTCCGGTTTCTTTGTCCAAGCATTCTCAGATGCTGACTTTAGAGGTTGTGGATTGGATCGTAAAAGCACTACTGGAGGATGCCAATTCCTTGTTGGTAAATTGGTTAGCTAGCAATCAAAGAAACAAACCTGTGTTTCTCTCTGCACGGCTGAAGCTTAATACATAGTCGCCGCCTCTTGCACATCTCAGGTTGTTTGGATACAGAGTCAACTTAGAGACTATGGGCTGAACATGAAGAAAATCCCACTATATTGCGACTCTGGAAGTGCAATTAGGATTTTTCCTAACCCAGTGCAACACTCAAAGAAAAAGCACATAGCATTGCGGTATCACTTCATCAAAGATCATGTCGAAGATGGTAACGTGGAGATTCACTTCGTTAGGACTACTTATCAACTAGCAGATATATTCACTAAGGCTTTACTTGAAGCAAGTTTCAACAAGATCTTACAAGGCCTAGGAATGTTGGAAGCATAATCAGTACCAAAATCGCCTTCGCCTCACTAAAGGTAAGAAGCGAAATAGAGCGAACACTTGGTCTATTTCGGGTTCGGTTCACCCGCGAACCGAAATGAACCGAACGCTCGGTCTATTTCGGGTTCGGTCCTTTTGAACTCGTTCGCTTCTTTTTCATTAAAAGGAATTTTGACTTTATTCTTTTGTACACTCATATACATACTCATTTTTATGTTTTTCTTTTCATTTTTTTTCTTTCATAAAATCCAAAAATAATTTTTTTTTACTATAATTTTTTCACAAAATACATAAATATTTTTCATTTTATTTTTCTCATGCTTTTCTTTGTATAAATGCTACTCTCTATGGTGAAGCTCAAGCAGGTATAAATTCTTTTCTATGACTTAGTTAAGTGTCCCTAGATGCATGCTGCTGCATGTTGACCAAAGCCTCTACAGATTTTGAGTGAAGCCTTAATAATGTGATATATACAAATCATGTTTTCCCAAACTAGGCTGTTACATTCACTCTAATCATGAGCTACCTTACTCTTCTCATATTGAGTTTAGAGTTTTCTGCTTGGTCGTTTTTTTATAGCAAAGGTACATTCACTTCTTACACCACATATATCATTTTTCTTTTTACACTTCATCTCATTAATGTAACCCTTGAGACTCTCAGCACTTACCATTGACGTTTATGGTTACACAAAATTCTGTGTTAATGATCTTAGTCTCGTGTCACTACGTACTACGTGAAACCCACAATTCAAAACCCTTAATGCATTGACGGTGAAATATTACCATGTCTATCACCAAGACTTTTCTTCGCCAACGATCCAGTTATATTTTTTTTTTGAGATTTCTAAATTGTCAAAAGTCACTGAATATGTTTCCTACCTTCTTGTTTAACATGCGACATTGGTCCCACAAGTACTTCGTTCAGTTTCGGTCTTATATCAAGTACCGAAATCATGAATTGAAGGAAAAGCCACCCTTTATAGTTGTAATTAAAAAGATGCCTTCAATGCTTCTTAACAAGTACTTGATCGTTATTTAACGCGAGGCCACACAAGCACTTTGAAGTCTCTCTTGACTTTGAAGGAAGAGATTCGTGCTCGAAACCAATCGCTTTATGTCTTAACAGACATCACAAACTCCCATTAAAAGTTTGCTTTATTTCTTTATTATTTACACTCTTATGCACACACTTTCTAAATTCCCAAAAAGGTTTTCTTTGGTTCTTTGCGAGTTCATGCAAACTATTTCCAAATTAAAAGTAATGGGTAGTTGTAACATTTTTGAGCAATTATGGAAACGCTATTTTATTGAAGATTCATCTGATGACTCAGTAGGAAGGTTAAACGAGTGACGATTCAAATTATGGACAAGTTTGAAAGGCGCTAGAATTTGAATTGGTCAGCATGCGTCATCTCTACTTTATCGGGGTTGCAAGATGTCAAATCACCCTTTTTCAGGATTCGTTTCCAAGATTTCAGCAATCATCACTTATGATTTTTCTCTCTCCTAGATCATATATAAGGGCTAATTTTAGTGTCACTGTTCCTTACCACACTTCTAATCTCTAGAGCAAATGCATGCGATCAATTTCTTAATGTTCATCTTCTTCCTCGACAAGCTTCATCAATGGACGAATCATCCTCAGTTCAAGAAACTACTGCTCACTCCACTCTTCTTGCAATCAAGCCCAATCAGAACCTACTGATCGGTCTCTCACCTTTCCTATACGATACGTACATGTATCAAGTGGTGGAATGTCTGAAGTATTCCCCACTCGCCAAAGCCCTAACCATAGTCAAATTTGTTCCAATGTCCCGTCTCTCTCAAATCTACTCCACTGCAATGTACCACAAAGGGGCAGACAAAATTTTCTTTGATATTCTTAATCAAAAAGCTTCCATCTCCAAGAATCGGTTTTACTCTCTTCTAGGAGTTGCATATGAAGACTCCATGGTGAATCCTGATTCAATTTCCACAGGTCAGCTCTTCTCAATGTTCTACAACATGGGTTATACTGAAACCCTAACCACTGTAACCAGGTTCAAAAAGTCTTTCCTTCCTCCTCAATGGAATGGCCTCTTCACTCTACTCTTCAAAGGGCTTTCTAAATGACGTGCTGGATCTGACGGTGCGAGCAAGTCCTTCATGACTATACTTTATGGTGTGTATCACGATCTTAATATGGATTATGGAATGGTCTGATGGCTTCAGCTTATTCAGAGTTTGTCATCTTCTTCTCGCCACACCGAATTCTCTTGTGCTCGCTTCTAGACTGTTATCACCCAGTGGATAATGGATCGTTTTCATGTTCCAATCATGGCCGACTCCATGCTTTCTTCCATTGCTACGTTTCACACTACCAACATCATTGTGACTCATCCTTCAAAATTTGTTTTTTTTTTGGGTCCATTCCTGAGTCAATGCCTGCCTTTGTGCCACCTTCGAGCAAGATTATTCAGGAATACAAGAGGCTTCCCTCCTCTAATCCAAGGGAACTCACTGCCGACATGGTGAAATCAATAGAAGACGCAGAAAAACCTGTTAAAGGAGGAAAAAAGCCAGAAGTGAAAAAGGGGGATAAAGGGGGTCAAGTATCAAAAGTTCAAACCCCTAGGAAGCGAAAGTCAGAGAAGGCATCCCCAGCTCAACCAAAGCCGAAGAAAGTAAAGAAACCAGCTCGCCTCCTAATTCTTCAATCCTCAAGTGATTCTGACTCAGAATATGTGCCACCTAATCAACTTACACCTCTTCCCAGTGAATCTGACAGCGAAAGGTCAGAGGATGAGGGTTCGGTTCATGGTGATACACCGCCTCGCTCGCCTACACCACAGGTACCTGTTCGGTCCCAGACACCTTCTCTTCCACCTGTTTCTGTTCCTATCTCCATCCCTCCTATTTTTCCTGTCATTACATCTCAACCATCCTCTATCATTCCCATTTCTGTACCCATATTTACTGAAGCTACTACTACCAGCACTATTGGAGTTCGAACTAATGTATCTGATACGAGGATTCCTTCTTCAGAACCCAAACCCCCAGTCACTACCGAACCTCCAGTTACCACCACCCCACCATCTCCTACCCAATCCACTGAAACCAACACTATTCTTGGCGGAGAGGACTTGGAGTTTGATTCAACTTACTTCAGTCCCTACTGTGTCCAAAGTGATGCTGATGACGATGCTCTAGTTACCAAGCGCCACCTCAAGGTTGTGACAACCTTGATCAACTACTTTCTTCCTCCTCCACTGGTGCTTACTCCAAAGCTGCTCTTAAGGCCTTATTCTCTTCGGTTGTTCAGGAGCAGGATGCCTCTCTCTCTGCCACAACAAAGGCTATCGATGCCTCTACATCTCAATGTCAGAAGGCTTCGCTTGCTGCTGAGGCTTCTACAAAAGAATGCAAAGATGCGAATGCAAAAGTCGAAAACCTAATTTCTGATGCTCAGATATTCCTCAATTGTTTACAAGCTGTTGCTCAAAAGAACTCTCACATAGTGAATGCTTTGGTTGATAATCTCCAACGTTCGCTTAAAGCTGAAAGGACTAATATTGAAGTCGCTCGTCAGGCCATTGAAGCTGCCTAGGAAACCCTTCATAATAATGTAAATGATCGTTTGACTCCGCTGGAAGCCGAACTTACCGTTGAAAATCAGATTATGGATGAGTTAGAAAAGCGTACATCTCAACTAAAAATGCAAAACCTCAGGCTTCGCACTGCCACAAAAGGGATTGATGATTTAAAGTCCGAAAGAGAGGTTATTAGAAGCTTCATGGGTGACGTTCATTCCATTTTGTTACATCTTCTTGATGCCCATGACTGTATTCTGACCATATCCATCAGGCGCCATTTAGCTGAAAAACTCAGACCTACGTTGGCTATCCGTAGTCGGATAGAGGGTGTTTCGGTGACTTCTGTACAGCCGAAACAAGGGGAGAAACGGAAAAGGAAAAGGAAATGGATAATACTCAACCTCTACCTGAACCCAAATCAACAGCTGCACCGAAGGATAATGTAGCTTCGGGCAGCAAAAGGGATAAGAAGAAGAAGAAGATTGAAGAAGATGATGAAAATGATGAAGATGATGATGATTTTGAAGATATCTTGGGTGAAAATCCCTCTAAGCCTTTTCAGAAAACAAAAATCTCTACAAGGAGCTTGCAAAAAAGATTGTGAAGGTAACAACTGAGCTTGAGAAAAAGCTAAGAGAAAAAGAGCTCTTGGACAAAAAGAAATCCATCTTTCCAGAGTGGACCATTGATTCGCTCAAAAAAGAAGCTATAGATGAATCGAGCACTCATTGGATCAAACCTGTTATGTCGTTCGGCCTTGAAAACTAGAAGGATGCCCAATTTGATATGCCAATCACACGAAAGGCATTTATCTTTCATCGTTTCAACTCAACTGCTGTCATTCCCTCACCGGTCCCGAAGGTGGATCAGGATCTATTAGAGTTTAATCTGGAATTCGCTCAGCTACAGTACTTGACCTGGAGCTCATAGAAGATTACTACTGTCAAGGTAATGAAGCCTTATTCAGCTGGGAAATTTATCAATGTCAAGTTTAAAGTGACCTGAGGCTTTGAAGGCTCGGTTGATAATGTTTCCCTGACTGATCTACCGAACCTTAACCCTCACGAATGGATACTCCTCAACAACATTCTGCTATCCAATCCTTAGGAGTATTAACCGATTAGCGACCACATCAAGTGAATTCTTGTTTGCTACATTCATGAAGTAGAAAAATGGATCAAGAAATCACATCTGCCATTCACAAGCGACCAACGATCAAACCAATTGGGAAAACTGGCAATGTGAACTTGATGGTCAAGGATAAAATCGACCCCCAATCTCATACTGTGATGTTCATTAAGGGTGAAAATTACAAATGTCTTTTTTGTCTTTGTGAGAAGTACATGTTCTCAACTGCATGCTTGGAGCATATTTTGGAGATCATTCATAGGTGTAATCAGAATTCTACAGCTGACAAGAAGTTGTTTACTGACATGCTGCGATGGTATATTCAATTTCGGCAGACTCTTTTTTCTATCATTCCTCGGTTGTTCAAAGTTGTGAAGACAGTGAAGGCTACCCAACATAAATAATCTCTCGCCTCATTTGACGCAAAGGGGAGACTGTTGGGTTGTATAAGTGTTGCGTCATGGGCTCGGTCCTTAGCCCAGTTTTGATATCCGGTTTGGGCCTGTCCAACCGTGATAGTTTTTATTCTAGGGTTCTAGTATTTAAGGTGCATGCATGCATCCTTATTTAGTAGAGTTTTTATTTTTTTTCTCATAAAAGTATTTTAAACCCTAGCTCGCCTTTACAGTGGAAGTTCTCTATCGAGCTTTGCTGAGGCGTGACTACATTTGAATCATAAGCTTCATATCGATTCCATACTGTGTTCTTAATCATTCTGTGATTGAATTGTTGTTCTTTATTAATATACCTGTGAAAAATCTAAACGATCTAGAGATTTATTCTCTTCAATAAGTTAGTAGAAAGCAAGCTTCTGGTAGGAAAACAAGTGGGAGGTGCATGAAACTTGAAGCAGCTAAAGAACAATAGTTTGATGTATTAATAGATGGCATTAGTTTTAACAAGGATTGTTAAACTTGAATAATAGCTATTCACAAACTCAAGTTGTTTGAATTAGTGGTATAGATCATCTATGCCTTGAGAAATGTGGAACCTCTCATTAATGAGCTCTTCTTGATGGTTTCTGGCAAATCCATCAACTAGCAAAATGATATATATCTGATCTCGAATATGATAAATGACTTAGATTCATGAACATGGGATGTAATCCATGTATTATAACTGAGAGTGGTCTTTATTAAACATCCTCCAAATAGTAAGGCTAGAAGGACTAAGCGATTGTTCAAGAAAGCATACATTGCGTGGATAACTATACACATTTAAAGCAAGACGCATTATAAAAGGATTTTCCTGTACATAGGTCATTAACTATGGTCCTCATCACACTCATGACATTGACTATGATGAAACATTTTTCACAAGTAGCTATGGTTAGATCAACAAAGATATTATTGATAATATAAGATGTAGCAAATAGATTTCAAGAAAGAACGCTTTTCTTAATTAACATATACTAGAAGATATCAATATAGATTAGCCTGGAGGTTTTATTAATCCATAATATCCTAGCAAAATGTGTAAAGATTGAGATCCACTCGTAGATATAAAGTAAACATATCATAGTTGTCATCATCATTTCAATATAAAACAACAAGGTATGCTTTTATATAAAAATGTATAGCACATGTGTATTTACTAATACCTGGTGGGAGCATACTGACATTCCTAATATTATATGAATTAGACATACTTAATCTTGAGAAATTAAATTCTGACCATGGCAAGCTTTTTCACCTTGAATCGGAATCTATTTCACATATGAAAAACTCTGGAACGACAAGATACATTATTGGAATGTAAAAATATATATATAGATAGATAAAATAAATGTTAGACGTTTTCTATCTTTATGCATATATTGAAAATTTCATAAAAGAGGTCAAGATAAAAGATTCCTTTGGAGGAATCTTGGCATTGTAACATGACACTATGTTTAAGACAATCTCACAAGGACCTAGCTCATATGTTTGAACTATGTGGAATGATTTATATTTGATTTTCTTGGAAAATGAATCCATTATTTATTTTGTGTTATGTATAAGACCTAGTATATGATCTTGTTGTGATCAAATCATAAGATACCAATTGAATACATGGTTAAGTCACTAGATGACTATGAGAACATTCTAAGAATACTTAAGAAGAACTAAGAGAATCTATATGAGATAATTAGTTTAGAATAAATTTTTTATGTAAAGGGGAACATAGGATTCAAATTTCTAAACGAATATAGATAATTATAAAATATAATTGGATTATGACTTCATTATGCGATGAACAATAAGTTTAGTTGGAATGTGTTCCAATCAAAACATAATGACACAATCTACTACAAAACAAGAATACAATACTTTAGAAGTTAAAGTCAAATATGACTGGATGAATGAGTTCATCGAAAAACAATGTTGATTTTTTCTATTCAAAGATCACATAGAAATCTTTGTGACTTTGAGAGTATACTTAATCAAGCTTAGGAAACTCTATGTCATGAAAGAACACCAATCATATTCTCCATGATATTTAACTATACCTAGAGCAAAGTCAAATATGGAGAAGAGAGTATTTGTAGAATTTACACAAATTAAGTTTAGTCAAACTCATTAATAAATTCCTTGTTTTGAGGTAAGTATGAATGGTGACGCTTTAGATGTAAGACTTTATTTTTCTAGAAATTGAATTTTGATTTGGATTTAGTATACTGGGATATGATCGTCACATTAATAGTTTTTATGTTCTATACTAACATTTTTAATCCACGAATAATCTTATTATACTAAAAGTTCATAATGAATTATAGTTTTGGGAGAAATTATGAAGTAAGAATAATATGAATTGGATTGGTTGACTTTCACCGGATAAAAGGAGGGAATTGGTTGTAACCCAGTTCCATAGGTACGTTTTAGAGAACGAATATTAAACTGAGCCGCATTAAGATCACTTCTTGGATCGCTATCATGAGTAATACTTGACAAAAAGGTACTATATTGTATCCTTAACACATTAGATACATAGTGGGACTTAAGTGTAGGGAGTGATGTGCTTTCATATTATCAAATGTGGGTCCTTTACCAAGCAGTTATAAAAGTCATTTTCAGGTATGGTGTAAACAAAACAAGAGGCTTATATAGTGACTATGGGTTTGTTTCTCTTATCTGTTAAGATTTAGTCATGTAAGGCATCTTACCAAAAGTTGAACACCCAATTAGATTGATCGTGATTCATATCTCATGTTCAACATGATGTCTGTGACAAAGGGATCACTGATAAGCTTACCTTATACACACATTGTAGCTTTGAGCTTTTTGAGATTTGGGCAAAGATACAATGGCACAAACTCGTATGTTCATGGGAGCAGTGAAATGTTGCTAGACGTTCACCACTGTCACGCGTGGTGGAGTGACACGTGGCAGCGTTCGGATGGATGCATGATTGTGACGCACAACGCATATATATTTTTCCGACGCGTACCTCCAAAACTCGACTATAAATAGAGGGTTGTGCCATTTCCAGTCCTCAAACCCATCAAACTTCCCTCTCTCTCTTTCTCTCTATGTCTAAAAGCTTAAAACCTTTGGATAATGTAGATGTAGCTACTATGCCTAGTGGAAATCTATGATATTATACCTAAGATATATGGTAATCGATAGTTTAGGAAGATATAACATCTAGATGTTATAATGGCCAATTACCTAGGATAACGTAATACCTCGAAGTTCTGCTGGTCAAATTTGTGGATATGGACTGTACTTAGTTGTTAATCTTCCCAAATATCCTGTTTACAAATAACTATAGTTAGGGTATGTATATGAATACTTATATATACATAATAATTATGAGTTCAAAGATTATAATTATCAAATATAAGATAAAACATTACATTGTGATGGTTATAGGAAATCCCTAAGAAGGATTAAGATAAAAGATTCTAACTATCAAATATAAGATAAAATATGTATATTGTGATAGTTATAGGAAATCTCAAGGAAGGACTAAGATAAAAGATAAAAGATAAATACCTAAGGTGAATGCATTAGTGAGCTGTTAATTCATCCAAAGGCCTGGGTTAAATTCAACCTTCCCCAGATACCTATAATTGTTAATGTTGCGAGAGCTAGAAAGATATTTATAGATCTATACGAGGATTGACAACCCCACCTGCGATTTCTAGCTACAATCCGGGCAGAATAACTTTGTTATGATTTACTATTCGATGTCCAATGAAGCGTTATGGCGGGTACAATTATTAGTCAAACAACATCGATTATGGGGGCTAATGGTAATACATTAGATCACATAAGAGTATAAGTACCATTAGGTACATGTTAGAATAGTAGATAAAATATGTTAGGATCATTAGATAGCCTACATTGATAGTAAATTAGTATTAATAAATATATCCTAATAAGATACTAAGATAGGATTGCCATATATCCTAGAAGATAATGAGATAGGATCGTCAGATATCCTAAATAATAGTAAGTTACGGTTGATAAAATACTTTAGGAATGGTTTCTCTGGAAGAAAAAGGATTCTTAAAATAATACAACCCAATAAGAGCCAGAAACTTTAAAAACATGTCCACTCACCAACATTATGTTGATGTTTTAAAAAATACATGTATTCTCTAGGAGATGAGTGTAAAGGGTATTAGTGTCAAGGAGAAGGATAGTCGTGTCAAGGAGGAAGATAATAGTTGTCTCGAGATAGAGGAATCCTGCAAGGAAGCTACTGTAATTTAGTATCGTCTGTTTATCGTATTTAGTCTTGTTTAGGAAGCGTGTTTGTCTTTTTTAAACAATATAATCCCATAATAATTTATAATCAATAAAAGAAATGTTTGTGGTATTCTTTTATGCTATGTTTTTTATATATCTGTATACCTCAGCCCCAATCTCCCCAAGTTCGCACCGCCTGATGTTTCCGCCGCCGAACGAGGGTGTGACAGATTGGTATCAGAGCTATAGGTTATAGCGAACTAGTAATTCTGTAGGAACTATGACTATAACCTGGGGCATAAAACTCTACATTAGTTAAACCTAGTAAAATTATTATTAGTAATTACCATACATATAGACTACTTACTTGAAAGGTTCCTAGGGTGGATATAATTGTCATTTGGGTTGCTTGATTTCAGAACGGTTATATGCCAAAATGGTCCCGCCCTTCGAATTTTCCTACATGGCCTATCCTTGTAGTCTTGAAGTACACAAACATAAAATTAATAAAATACCGTAATCAAACTCTAATCAGATAAAGAGTTATATTATCTTTTAAAAATACACTTGTATATCACAAAAAACTATCCTTTCAAATCATAACTTAACATTTTAGGTAAAAAAATAAATCCTACAGTTAGACTAGTATTGTGGACGTACCACAACTAGACCTAGAATGCACAACTAATTTTTATTATGATCCGACGGACACATGTATAAACCTTAATGTCGTAGTAGACAATCTAAATTCTTGAGGATTTATAGATCAGTCGTTTAGTATCCTAGTTCGAAGATTAGGACGAGGCCTATGGTTAGAGGACTTTTGGATCAATATCATAGATTGAATTCCTGAAGAATAGAGCGTTAGATCATTGAATTTGAAGCATGGATCATTTTTATGCTCCATGATTCACATTTTATGCTCCATGATTCATTTTTAATTATATAAAAACAATTATCCAATTTTTTTTCTCAGCAATATAGTAATATGCTCGATTTTATCTTTTGTATTTTTTTTCAATTTCTTTAAGGTGTCCTCACGAGTCCTCACTGAAAAAAGTGACCTCACCGGAATCGAACCCTATATATATATATATATATATATATATATATATATATATACTATAATAGGAAATTATATGTATCATATATTATTTTTGATAAACATTTACATATTTGATGTCTTATGTAGGAATCGAAGACAATATGGAGGACATATGGGTGTACGTGTCATATCTTTATTCGGAAGAAGATCAAGTGCAACCACACATACCTGAGAGGGAGAGCGATTACGATCTGATGATACCCCTACCACCTACTCCAGTATCAGCTGACGAGGAGCCATTCGAATATGTGGAAGAACCCAATGAGGAGGAGTAGTTTGGCGATGAGACTGGATGAGTACATTCAGATAGTTCGCCCTACCCAGATTCGTCTTCCTACAAGGAGATTCAGGAGGAGGACCTTACTGAGTCAGAGTCATCCCCAAAGATTTTTGTGCCACCTTCCCTATCCTATCTTAGTATTCATACACTAGGACGCACGATTATTACCATCCCCCTGAAAATCCATTCCTATCCCATCCCGCTATAGGCCATTCTCACCACTATCATCCCCGAATCCATCAAAGAAACCCTACCCTACCCACAGATCGACACCCTAGGTGGAAGAATGAATCCAGGAGGATTATATTGGTTTTTATGAGGTTGGAGAGTCATCCTAGGCGCCGTGACATGATTCCATCCTAGAGGATCCCACTTATCGGTTAATCTCAGTGAAAGTCATGTGTGTTGCATGACACAAGGATCAGACACATTGGGTGGAGGAGGATCGCGAATCTTTAAAGAGGGAGGTTAGGATGTTAGCTGGTAGGGTTAGGGGAGGCCAATATGGATGTGATTGAGAGTCTCGAGCAGTGAGTGAGAGAAATGGAGTTGAGGTTGTTGGTATCCGAGATAGGAGCGGTCAATATGGATGTGATGATCAGTTAGCTCAGATAATGGCTTGGATTTTAGTATGTTTTGGTTTATGGTAGATAGTTCTAGCCTAGGAAGCTAGAGACAATGATTTTTGGGTTTGAGGGAGGAAATAATAGTGTAGCCGATAATAGTAAACTGCTACATCTTTTGTGTAAAATAGATAATATTCCTGCTTAAACAATACTGTTGTACACTCTTTTGTTTTCTTGATATATTTAACTTTTCTGATTATAATATTAAGGTAAATCTCAAAATAACAACTAACATATGCCTCAATATTTAGAATCATACGTCGGAGTAGAAGCAACCTAGGTAAACCCGAGACTAATCCCGAGCCGATGAGCTCAACCGTGAGTGAGGCACTAGTGGCCCAACGCATAGCTGATTCCATAGCAACTTTAGAAACCCCTAGGAATTTAGGATCAAGGGGTAATGGAGGCAACATCTCGTAGGGAGATAATTGAGGTCCAACTAGACTCTGCTCATATAAAGATTTTATGATCTTGAAGCCAAAACCCTTCTATGGAAATGAATGCGTATTTGGGTTGACTACGTGGATAGAAAAGATGGACTCTGTTTTTTGGGATAAGCTTCTGTCCGGAGGACTGTAAAGTCAAGTTTGCCTCATGTACCCTGTCAGACGCAACTTTAAGTTGGTGGAACAGTTACACCAAGACCATGGGCGTGAGCATAGCAAACACCATATCTTGGAATGAGTTGAAGTATCTTATGATTGGAGAGTGTTGTCCATGCGAATAGATGTAGAAGCTGGAGTAGGAGTTATGGAATCTCACGATGCAAGAAGTTGAGGTTGCCGTCTAAACAAGCCGTTTCAACGACCTTGCCACCTTCTGTCCCGGGATGGTTACCCTTGAGGAGAAGATGATAGAGAGGTATATTTGGGGTTTGCCTCATCCTATCCAAGGCTTAGTTACTGCCTCAAAGCCAACTAACTTTGAAAACACCAAGTGACTAGCCTTTAGTTTGATCCGTCAGGAGGTTTCTAGTGGAACGATGATTCAGAAGGCTGAACTTCTGAAGGTTGAGGGTAGAAAGAGGAAGTTTGGCAAGGAGTACAAAAAGAAGACTAGGCAACCAACATAGAAGAAATGGGAAGTTATTCAAGCAGTTGCGGTTTCAACACCATCGATAAGGACTACCTCTAGAAGTAGACCCATATGCAATGGCTATATGTATCGTCATAATATAGAATGTTGGTTCTGTACCAACTGCGACAAGAAAGGTCATCTTGCCAATAGATGCAAGATCCCGCACAATCGAGGAACTGCAACCGTAGATAGTCGAGTATGTTATGAGTGTAAGGAGATTGGACATATCAAAAGAGATTGTCCAAATTTGAGAGGCAAGAGAGGTCATCCAAGATCTGACGGGGGTGAGGGATATGTTCCCAATCAATAAATTATATGCAAACATAGTTTTTGATATCGACGTCGATAGAGACTATATTACTCCCGAATTTATGAAATTGTTAGATCACCCCTCTGATAAACTTAGGGAAGCCTATAGGGTAGAAATGGATAACGTCCAAGCCGGTAGTGTTAAAGAAATAGTTAGGACCCATGCCTTATCATTATATAATCATACTTTTCTTGTCGACCTTATGCCAATGGTCATTGGAAGTTTTGACATAATCATCAATATTGACGGGTTATCCTCTAACCACGTCCATGTGCTATGTTTGGAGAATGCCTTACATCTGCCCTTACTAAGCGGAGAACCCCTAATCGTCTATGACGAGAAACCCAATAGATACCTTAGGATCATCTCCTGAATGAAGGCTAGAAAATACTTATAGTAAAAGTATTTCTTCTTCTTAGCTCATATTTTATGTAGGAAAGACAATAATAAGAAAGAGATTGTGGAAGTACCTCAGGTGTGCAATTTCCCTGATATATTCCTTGCAGATCTACAAGGTCTACCGCCAACTCAACAAGTAGAGTTTTGAATCTATCTCATTCAAGAAGATGCCCTAGTAGGGAAGTCTCCTTATAGATTGGTATCCTTGGAGATGAAAGAGCTCACCAACCAACTACAAGAACTTCCCGATAATGGTTTCATTGGACGAAGCTTTTTGCCTTGGGGATCACCTGTTCTATTTGTCAAGTAGAAGGAAGGATCTTTTCGAATGTGCATAGACTATAGAGAGCCAAATAAGTTGACCATTAATACTTGATACACACTACCCTAAATAGATGATTTCTTTGATCAATTGCAATGATCCAAATACTTCTATAAGATCGACTTGATATCGGGATATCATCAACTTCGAGTCATGGAAGAGGACATTCCAAAGACCGCTTTCAAGACACACTATGGTCATTATGAGTTCTTGTTCATGCCCTTTGGATTGAAAAATGCCCCGGTTTTCTTTATGGATCTTAAGAATTGAGTGTGCAAGCCCTACTTGGATAAATTTGTGATTGTATTCACAAACGATATTCTAATATACTCACAAACCAAGGAAGAGCATGAGCAAGACCTTCGAGTGATCCTACAGAGTTTAAGGAAAGAAAAGTTGTACACAAAATTCTCTAAGGGAAAATTATGGATAAGTGAAGTTCACTTTCATGGGAATATAGTAAGTAGCAGAGGAATTCATGTCGAACCTTCCAAGATAGAAGCAATAAAGAATTGGTAATCTCCCAAAACACTAACAAAGGTGCGTCAATTTTTAGGATCCACTGGATATTACCGTTGATTTATAAACATCTTCTCTTGTATAGCCAAAGCCCTCACAAAATTAACTCAAAAGAAGTAAAATTCGTTTGAAGAGACCAGCAAGAAACAACTTTACAAAAGTAGAAGGAAATGTTGTATAGTGCATTGGTATTATCCCTTATAGAAAAAAAATGATGACTTCGTAGTATATTGCGATGCTTCACATCAATGGTTGGAACGTGTGTTGATGAAAATGGAAAAGTTCACAACCTACACCTCAAGACAACCTCAGGTGCATGAGAACAGCTACACCACCCATCACCTAGAGTTGGGAGGGATAGTTTTTGCCCTGAATATTTGGCGTCATTACCTTTATGGGACGAAGTGTGTAGGATACACAGATCACAAGACTCTGTAACACATCTTCGATCAGAAAGAGCTCTACATGAGACAAACAAGGTGGTTAGAGTTGCTAAACAACTACAATTATGAGATTCGTTATCACCCAGGAAAGGCTAATGTTGCAGCTGACGCTTTGAACCGTAAGGAGCGAGTTAAACCTCATGAAGTCAAAGCACTTACAATGACTATCCAGTAGATAATATGTACATAGATGTAAAGGATCTTTATTGGACCTAAAGACTCATAGAACTAGATATTCCATTCATCCTGGAGTAGATAATATGTACTCGGATATAAAGGCTCTTTATTGGTGGCCAAACATGAATGTTGAGATTGCAAACTACATGACTAGCTTCCTAATACGTTCCGAGGTCAAAGCAGAACATCAACGACCTATATAGGACCATTCGAAATCCTCGAAAGGTTAAGTCCAGTTGCATATCGACTTAGGTTACCCCAATAGCTTAATAATGTGAACGATGTCTTCCATGTGTCAAATCATAAGAAATTCCATTCCGACAATATGTTCGTCATTCCACTTGATGAAATTCAGATTAACCCTGAACTAAACTTAATCAAAGAGCTAGTCTATATAATAGTTAGAGATTTCAAACAACTCAAGCAAAGTTAGATTCTCATTGTCATGGTGCGATGGAACTCTAAGCAAGGAACATAGTACATATAGGATTGAGAGGACCAAATGAAGGACAAGTTCCCTCACTTGTTGGAAGGAAGTCCGACGACAAGATGTAACACCCACATTTCTAGCTACGCTTAGAAATTGAACACGTAACCTTTGCGTTAAAGTCATGTAGTCATTTTGAGAATGAATAAGACAAGATTATTCATATATTTTGTGCGTATGTGGTGTATATGATATTAAGATATATTATACAATAAAATAAATAAGATTTAAAATACATGTAAAAAATGGAACATCACTTAGGGAAAATAATCTCAACCTAGTTATAGTATTCATAATTAGGATCTCGTAGATATCTAGAACACCTCAATCTGACTTAGAACGAAGAATTTAGGAAGCGCCAGAGTCTCGGGATAAAACTGACACAACTACGTATAGCATAAAAAGTGAATCTGGGATAGATTGCTTTTTGGCTTAAGAAGTCTAAACGGAATTCATAGATGTCGTAAAAGCGAATTCATGCATATAGTCATTGTCTAAATCTGACTTCACCAGAAGAAGTAATTATTTTTCTAAAATTCGGCTCAGTAGTGTGCGCACCGATATTGAATTTTAGATCGATAGATTGTTAGACAAAACAATCTAAACTAGAGTTGAAGATCTTTTTGATATGGTTCCCACAATATAAAACCATCGAAAACGGACGCCGTATGTGAGAGTTATGCATTTTATATGGGCTTTAAAAGTCTAAGCATGTGTAAATAATGTAAACTTAAAATTAGCCGATGGGGTCTAAAGGAAAGTTTTAGATCTCGTCGAGAGATTTTTGTGGATATAAAGAACGTCAAAAAAGAGCTCCTATGAAGGAGTTATGAAATTTTGAAAATCTGGACAACGTCACACACGTACACATGTTGTGCATAGCTGGCGCGCGAAGTCAGCCACGTAGCCCCACCCAGATGGTGCCACGTGTTGGCAACCATGTTGATCGATGTTACCCTTATGTATGGCGTGACTCCTGTTGCACAGTGCACAAGACTCCATACTCACCTGTAAATACCATCTCATTCTATCACTCCTCCCCACACCCTCTAGTCAATATCTCTCTGAAAATTTCAATAGTTAGCCCATTTTTCTTCATTCTAGCATGCGGCAAAGCCCTACAACACTCTTGAGTGCCTAGCTTGCCATAATATTCGTGTAGGAAGGACCTAATTCCGTATTCTGCCCATTTAGATCCCGATTCTAATCTATTGTATTCTGTAAGTGAGCTACATTTACTTTGCATCTGTGTGGTTTATAATTATAGTTTTAAGTCGTTACTAGTATTTTATAATTAAGATTTATCAATGATTCCATGGTTGTATGTTGATTGATCTACTATGGGAGACGTGTCTAGAATGGCCATGTCGGCTTTGTTGTTGGATTTTAGAAAGTCTATATGTCACTATGATCCTGCCTCCTGACTGTCCTGCCTGCCTGATCCTTACTTGTTTGATCTTGCAGTACACTTTGGAATTTTTGAGGAATCTAATTTCTTAAGATAATAGTTCCAAATTTTATGAAACTAGACTAAGAAGTAACGTTATGTACATATAGGTCTTTTGAGAAAGGTGTAAGGTGAAGCTCTGCCCGATTCACCAATCACCACACACTTTGTCAAGTGAGTGTGTAGTTATTATCAAGAGAATAATCTTAACTTAAACATATACATATAATAAATTTTGCTCGTATTATCTATGTTATGTGCTATATGTAAATGTAACGTTATGTACATCTAGGTCTTTTGAGAAAGGTGTAAGGTAAAGCTTTGCCCGATTCACCAATCACCAGACACTTTGTCAAGTAAGTGCATAGTTATTATCAAGACAAGAATCTTAACTTAAACATATCCATATAATAATTGTTGCTTGTATTATCTATGTTATGTGTTATTTGTAAATATAAGATAGTATCATTTGGAATAAAAATTGTTCTAGAAATCAACTGCCTTTAGATATAGCTCTTGCCTTATATTAGGAATAATAATTATAAAGGATAGCTTTGTGTCAAATAGGCTTGACATCGATTAGGTCTCATAGTTGGGTTAGAGTGTGTGAGCAAATTAGAGTGTAATCCTCCTCGTCTTCGGATGACTAGAAATGGTGGGTCCCAATTAGATAACCGGACGGTATGTTTGGGTTATCTACTAGAGTAGATGACCAACACTTGGCTGTTCTACGAGGTCTTGTGAATTACGTTGCTAGCATGGCTGTATAACCCATGGAAGTGGATAAAATGGAAAGCCATATTCATCAAAATCTCTGAACATTGGTTGCCTTATATTACCAACACAAGCCCAGGACTCCCCTAACAGGCATAGTCAAACAGTTACATAGATAGTTCATCCGGTAAGGGCATTCTTCCAGATGATTGTCAAATGAAGATTCGTGAGGATCGTTTGGGATTGGGTAGATGGTCTTAGTGATGGGTTTTGGTCATAAGAACATCCTATGTGCTCATACAAACCCTAATGCTTGGATCTAGGTTTCTCTATTGTACATGCAATTTATCCAAGAATATAAACCCTAGATCTAGCATATGATAATCAATATAACATATAATTACGGTTTAGATCATACCTTGATTGTTATGTAGCAATAACAATCTCGTCGAGTCTAAGCTCGTCATCAGATGGCTCGTTGAGTTCACCCATGCGACTCGTCGAGTCACTATGCAACTCAATGCCTGAAGCCCTAGCCCAACTCGTCGAGTCATCTCCCAGACTCGCCGAGTTGATACGGGTATTCCCATAATCGAATGATACAGATCTACTTCTTTGCTCCAAACAATAGATTTGGGTCCCTAGAGTGCATTAGCAACATAAAGTTGCTACCTTTACGTACTTCATGTCCCATAATTCCAAAAAGCAAGCAAGAAAGGAACTTAACTCATGGGGAATGGCTTTTGCATAGCAATTAGAAGGGCTTTCTGCATATTTCATCCAAATAGAGATCTGAGTTTCAGCTCCAAATCTCACTCATGCACCAAGATCCTATCATATTATCTCCAAACAAACCCTAAAACTCCATGAAGGATGGATCTAGAAAGGAGAAGGCCAAGGATAACGATTCATTACCTCCAAAATGACCTCCCACTGAAGAATAAGCCGAATCTCCACAAATCTCCTTGATCTTCAAGATCTCTTCACAAAATCACTTATCTAAGCTCCAAATTGCTTCCAAGGACTCTCACTCACGATTTTAGGGTTTCTGTCCATATTGTTTCCCTCTTCCAGCACTGACTCGTCGAGTCCAGTTGCCGACTCGGTGAGTCAGGTCACTTATCGCGTGCTCTTCACACGCTCCGACTCGACGACTAATAGCTCCAACTCACTGAGTCCATTCTTCTAATAACACTTTACACCCCTGAACTCTTGCTTCTGAACTTGCGGTGTTACAATTCACCGCCACTTAAATTAGGCTTCGTCCTCGAAGCCTGCTGCAGCACACAATTTCGGATGATACCCCCACAATGCATCCACTGATCTGACACCGGCTCAGATTCCTTAAAACACTACTATCGAATCCCTATAAAATCCATTTCTTCCCCTGCAGGGTCTTGAGAATTACTGCATGCCGGCCACCGACTTCTTTTCTCTAATGACAACACTCATCAACTAAGTGCCACCTAATGATACTACTATATTCGCTTCTTACGAATTCATTCGTCGCCTGCGAAAATTGGATACCATTATAAAGCACCGGGTCCTAACCCAGTATTTACCCACTATCCTTTGTCCAACTAGCGCTACTTCTATCAAATTGGACTGATGCAAACTCACCCCGTTTCCTCCTTGAATCATATCCCTTACCGCACTGACATGATAATACATCCTACAACTTCCGCGCAACTCCCATGAACACCCATCTATAACGCATATACACATCGCTCCTTGCCCAAACAACCTTGGGCTGGAAAAACTAGGCATGCCTACGATGGGTCCAGTCATCCCTAGGATGGGACATCACCACATACATAACTCATGACTACAACCATACTTGGATCCTAAGGATCTACCCTTGCATCACTTCCGAACTCTTCTGATTCGACATCAGCGCTAATCATTTCACAACCTCAACGGACACCCAACCGGGATGTGCTTCCATACAACTGGTACAATCTCAGTGTTCAGTATCAATAATTGAAATACTTTCGATCATCCATTTACACTACTGCTTTCCCTTCATATGACCAACACTCCTTCCCGGAGCCACATACCTTGCCCTTCCATTCTTCAAGGAAGTCTACTAAACGACCTTTACCGCGTCAACAAGTGCCAAGGTGCTAAAATCCACTTTACACCACCCATGTAGAGCAACTGCTATTCCCTAACTCCCATATACTCTGAATCTGATCACACAACTAACGAAGCCCATTCACAACCTTTCGCTAACTCCATCATCATGATCAATACTTGCGGCCAAACCTTATCGATTGCTATTTCACGGAGACATACTCACTCATTCTCCGCATACAGGCCTAGTAACATATACAGAGTCTTCAGCATGACCGGACCGCCTTACCAGACCTTCAGCCTATCTGGACCACTCTCAGAACCTTCAGCATGTCTGGACCGTTCTTCGAGCCTTCGGCCTGACTGGTGCGCCCACCGGCCTTGATTCTAGCCAGACCACTCAAAATTGTCGCACATCACCCTGAACCATTCTTCCTGGGAATCTCTCCTATGTAGTCTGTTCTAGCCCTCTAAGGGTTCCGAAATCCAGATCTGTTCTATGAATTTTTACCCCGGCCTAATCCTAGGCCTCACGTCGATCAACTACCTTACTTGAAACCATGGTCTGTTCCCTGCCCCATATGTCTATCACCTGCTCTAACCATACCACACTCTCGACTAATGACACTACTGAATCGAAACAGCTAACCCACCTTGGATGCTTGCTGTTTCATTTGAGAATTTTTTTTCCAATTATCCCCAATTAGTGCGCCAACTACTAACTACTGTTGACAAAACTGGCATGGCTCGATCGATCGTACTTGATACACTCCCCCTTCTCCATGAACCGATTCCTTCCGGAGTGAGAAACCTCCACATAACAACTCTTCCGTCATCGCACATCCCGAACTCTAAAGAAGTTCGAACCTCAAGTGAACACTTCTCACATCACAGCTGCTATTCCTAGCTGCGAGATCATATATATTATCTTTCTATCATCAATCCTCCTGGACACTAACCGAGTACCACTCCTAACTACTAAGATCCTCAATCATTCTACAAATCATGCGGGGAAAGGCAGACAGGTTTACAATACCACACAAATAATAAGATAACAAGATGGAAACATACCCGCAGCTGCATCTGGCTCTGCCCTGACCTCCTCTGCTATAAGCTGGAAAACGCGTCCCCAAGCCCTCGGAGGCTCTGCTCTACCCTGACCCACGCCCGTAATCTTCAAATTGGCCGGTGCTGGAGCCTGCACCGGTCTTGCAACAAGCTGTGGACAGTTGACCCTCAAGCGTCCAACCTGATAACAATGATAACAAATCCTCATATCTTGAGCCGGGGACAACTGACGACAATCCCTCGCATAATGCCTCTCTCTCCAGTACTTGCGACACGCACCACCGGATTTGCAAACTCCGGAATGACCCTTCCCACACTTCTCACAAGTATGGCTGCTCTGACCTCCAATCCTAGAGTCAATGGTTTTGGACCGTTTCAGTGCCTACTGCGACTGTACCGGGCCTGCCTCTGCTCTTGCAACTGCAACTCAATCTCCAACTCACGCCGCCTGGCGGCCTCCTGCAACTCCAACAAGGTATCACATCTCTGCGTGGACACAAACTTTCGGATAACCCTCTTGAGCATACTCAGATATCGGGATATCTGAGCTTGCTCCGAAGCAAACTCAGGGCAGAACATTGCCCTCTCCGTGAACATCCTGCTGATTTCTGTCATCGACACTAAATCCTGCTTCAGCTCCAGGAACTCCTGAGCCAACCTCTCTCTCAACCCGTGGAACATAACGAGTACTGAACATTTCCCGAAACTCATCCCACATAACCGCAGCCCACTGCACATCAAAATAAGATCATGTAGTCAACCTCCACCAATCCTTTGCTTCGAGCCTCAAAAGGTTCAGAGCACACCTCACCCTCTGATCTGCAGGGCATGAACACGTAAAGAAACAACCCTCCACGCCTGACAACCATTTCATAGCAATGATAGGATCCTGAACTCCATCAAAGGTAGGGGATTCATATTATCAAAGTCCTGTTACTGAAAACCTCGACTGGTTCCTCCCACTGCCGCTGCTACAGCCGTTGTAGCTGCCGCAGAAGCCGTCTCCGCAAGAGCTACATAGCGCTCATCAAAGTACTCAACCATGGGGGTCTTGATCGACCCAAACATCTCCGGCAACTCAGCCCGGAACATAGCAACAACCTCATCATGCAGGATCTCACGAATCCAGGCATCCAACTCATCTATACTCATCTAACCAATGACCTCAGGTGGTATTGGTCCATCCTGACCACCCACTCCTGATCCCGATCCCGAATCGGATCCTGCCCTGAAACGACTTGTAATCGCCATACTGTAATACACCAACAAGACCCTTAGACACATCATATACCCACCCGGGGAACTATCTCATAACTGACACCCTAGAGAGTTGTGACTTCATTGATACACTTATAGGTCCTGTGTTTTCAGTAGTATGGGCCCATACTACCTTCCACACCTACCCATATTTGTCTCATTTATCATCACAACACCGTAACCATATACGCAAACAGCGAGCGCTCAATCCTCACTCCTAGAGGAAAATTGAATATCTCATATAAGGGAAACCCTAGACAAGTAGGCATCACATAATCAGGCAATTCTATCATGCAATTCCTGAAGATCCCTAGCCAAGTACTAGCATGCTGTTCTAACATATCACATAATCAAATAACTTTTATGGTATTTTGGGGTCTACTTACTAGCTCTGGCTGATCGTACCCTCTGCATCCTCCTTTACTTATTTCAAAAAACCTTTTGAAAACCATTTTGAAAATCCCTCCTTGATTTGAGACTGGATTCACACGAATGTTCCTCCAATTCACTCAAACCAAGGCTATGATACCAACTTCTAACACTCATGAAAATTTGCACCGATTTAAAACATTTTAATTCATTCAAAAGCCATTAAGTTATTACAACTTGTTTTTAAAAGACTTTAAACATCAAAGTACCCTTAGAACCAAATTACAAAATCATGAAGTATGAGGAGCGGTACGATCACGCCTTCGCCTTGGCACGATCTCCTAAAGTACCTGAAACCAAAACAGTACAACTGTAAGCCCGAAAGCTTAGTGAGTTACCCCCAAAATTCCAACCACATATAACCATACTCATATCATATCTCAATACAGAACAACCATGCATATCGAGTCTATAGTGTAACTGGTCCGCCCGCACCGAGCCTTCAGTCCACTCGACCCACTCTCAGAGTCTAGACAAGTATGTCGAGTCTACAGTGTGACTGGTCTGCCCGCATCGGGCCTTCAATCCACCTGGTCAACACTCTGAGTCTACAATATGACTGGTCCGCCCGCACCAGACCTTCAGTCGGTCTGGTCCACTCTTCGAGCCTCGGCACATCTGGACCGCCCTCTTGGGACCATCAGCCTATCCGGACCGCTTGATGGGCCTTCGGTCTATCAGGTCCGCCCTGGGTATGTTGGCCTACAACACAAAGCAGGACCCACCTCAACACAACCCCAGCCAAACAACCATGTGCACATAAAACAGTTAATCACATTGCAATCCTCAGCCAAACAAACGAATCTATCACTTCATGTAGTTAAGCAACATCCTAACCAGGATACCGACCTAACTGGTTACTAACATAACATTACCCTACATACCAGGATACCGACCTTAACTAGGTCACTAACATAACACCATCCAAAAAGCAAGATGCAGACCTAGCAACTCAAAAACATATCAAAAAAATACCCGGATTCTCATCCGATAAAGGGCCGACTTTGGTGCCTTAGACCATGTTGATATAGTGAGGATAACTCACCTTGCAACTGCCGAACCGAATCAAGAAAGCACAAACCCGAAGCACTGCCTCCAACTCCAACACCTATAATCATCAATGATCCAATGACATAAATATCCAAAAATTACCATAATACCCCTGAATTTCAAACTTATCAAGGTACACCTTCCTGATTGACCCTACTCGCCGATTCAACCCATTGACTCGCCGAGTTTCTAAACTCAGGAAACTCTCATAACACGTTAACTCTCCGAGTCATCCCATGACTCGTCGAGTTCAACATTCTCCGAGTCCTATCATGTCCAACTCCCAGAGTCACCACTCAACTCACTGATCCGAGTCTAACCAGAAGAGGTTGAGGGTTTTGCACTCTAACTCGCTGAGTCCAAGAAGAGACTCGTTGGTTCCATGGAAATCTTCATCAGACTCTCCGAGTTCTTCTTCCACTTGTCAAGTCCAAGCTCATTATCATATGACTCGCCGAGTCACTATGCGACTGAATGCCTGAAGCCCTAGCCCAACTCGCCGAGTCATCTCCCAAACTCGCCGAGTTGATACGGGTATTCCCATAAGTGAAAGACACATATCTTCTCCTTTGCTCAAACAATAGATCTGGGTCCCTATAATGCATCAGCAACATAAATTTGCTACCTTTACGTGCTTCATGTCCCATAATTCCAAAAACCAAGGTAGAGAGGAACTTAACTCATGGGGAATGGATTTTGCATAGCAATTAGAAGGACTTTCTGCATATTTTATCCAAATAGAACTAAGATCTGGAGTTTCACCTCCAGATCTAACTCATGCACCAAGATCTCGTCATATTATCTCCAAAAAAGCCCTAAAACTCCATGACGGATGGATCTAGAAAGGAGAAGGCCAAGGATAACGATTCATTACCTCCAAAACGACCTCCCACTGAAGAATAAGCGGAATCGTCACAAATCTCCTTGATCTTCAAGATCTCTTTACAAAATCAATTATCTAAGCTCCAAATTGCTTCCAAGGACTCTCACTCACGATTTTAGGGTTTCTGGATCTCAAAGGGAAGTAAGGGGACTGAGGGGAGGACATTAAGTCCTTAAAATAGGGTGCAAACCCTAAGATTAGGGTTTCCCTCTTCTAGCACTGACTGGTCGAGTCCAGCCGCCGACTTTGCGAGTCAGGCCACTTATCAGGTGCTCTTCACACGCTCTGACTCGACGAGTCATAGCTCCAACTCGTTGAGTCCATCCTCCTAATAACGCTTTACACCCTGAACTCTTGCTTGTGAACTTGGGGTGTTACATTTTATAAATCCAAAACACTTTAGGGTAATGATTCTAGTCCATTTCCAGCAGCAAAACACAAAAATCTGCACACATGGCCTCCTACTTGCCGAGTGCAAGAACCTACTCAACAAGTAGGAAGAATTTTCACTTGGACTCGTCGAGTCCCCCCACAGACTCGTTGAGTCCACTAAAAAGTGAACAGATTTTTCGACTTTTTCAAGCAATTTGCATCTAGTATAAAGAAAACAAGCCTAGGCTCTGATACCACTGATGGGTTTTGAGCATTCTAACACTCCTATGGTTTACATGCAACCCTAGAAACCTTTGATCTATGCTTTCTCTAATATATATGCAAATTTGATTTTTCCAAGGTTCTCATCCTAACTAACATGGCATAAGGTACTTGTAATATAAAACTAGTATAATGACATACCTTTCTTGTAGCTTGGATTCTTTAAGACCTTGTGAGCCTAGCACCCCAAATGTGATGCCTCAAATGTTTCACACAACACTACAACTCTTGGAATAACTTTAGAGAAGAACAATTTCACTCAAAATCGGCTAGGCCTCCTTTTTCTTTTCTTTGTGGCCGATATTTCTAACCACGTGGTTCCTTATATACCGTGTCACATGTGGGGTTACACCATGTAAACCTTAATGTGCATGGCTTTTCATTTTCCCCAATATCCATAGGTTATAACCTCCATGGAGCACCCAATGGGTCCTAGCCCAATCTAGTGAATCATGGACTATAAGCCCAATATATAACAATGAAAGATTTACATAATCAATCCCCATATATTTAATTATTCTCCTTTTGAACACAAAATTAATTCCAAATTAGTTCTTGATCAATACCAATTAAATAATATGATTTCATATTAATATATGAGAATATATTAACAAATCATAAATGTCCTTATTCTCATTTTGTCTATCCAATTGTTATGATGGCATGCAACCCAAATAGACAATGCCAAATCGGGTCAAGTACACACCAAATATAGTTATGGACTTAGACATCTTATCCAACAGAATATATGTAACGCCTGTACATCCGGGCTAGTCAATTTGGAGATAATAGGGGTCAAAAATGAATTTTTGGCAAAAGATTATTTAGAATAAATAATCTTAACCAAGCTGTAGAATACGGTAAAACCGGCACGGCACCGGGAAGCGTAAATAGTGAATTTACGATAGACAGAGTTTTAGCCTTAGTGATCTAAACGAAAATCGTAGAGTGTAACACCGTAAAAATTAAGACAATTTTTCGCTTTTTAAATCCATTTAAATTCATTCATAATCACTTTCAAGAAAAACATTGTACCAACATTATCTCATTACAAATCCCAAGATCAAATCATAATAAACTCCACGGGTGTTTGTACAGATCATGCCGGTGCCTTCCCGCGATCATTGCTGGTACCTGAGACACATAACACATAACACTATAAGCATGAATGCTTAGTGAGTTCCCCAAAATACCACTGTAACACATATTAGCCACTCAAGGCTATAACTCTGCTGACCCTCTGGTCAGTGGGTCCCAGTGGGACCCTCCAGTCCCAACTCTCTATGGGCCCTCTGGCCCTAACATTATGGACCCAAAGGTCCTTACTCTATGGACCCACTGGTCCTAACTCTGAAACTCTGAATCATGCATATCAGATATCACAATAAATCTCAACACATAAATAGCATACAAATACACTGGCACATAACTCTAAAATATACTATCGCATAACCCTGTTACCACTCTAGGTAAGGTATAGTGAGAAGACTCACCTTAGATGTCTCGCTAAATCTCTAACTCGGTAGAAATACGATCCAGCTTCCACCTAATCACATAAAGTAGATACCCTCATAAATATAACTCTCGGGACTAGACTCAACCCTCTTTTGGCACCCTCAGAAGGGTGAAAGACCATTTTACCCCTCTTTTGGCTCAAAGGGCCCATTATTGACCAATTCCTAAAAGCCAACAAAAGTCAACGGTCAACTTTGACCCGACTCGTCGAGTGCACTTGGGCGACTCGGCTAGTCTATATGTGTCCACTAACTCTCTAGTCTCGCTTGGCACGTCGAGTCTCTCCCCTTGCTCGACTAGTTACAACTGGCATGAATCGCAGGGCCACCCCGATTCAACTCACCGAGTCTCAAGATCAACTCGGCGAGTTCCGCTTTGAACTCCAGTCCTCTATCCCCCCTCTGACTCACTGAGTTATTCCCCTAACTCGGCAAGTCCACTCACTAAGGGATTTACGAGAAACCCTAACCCTACTCACCGATTCTGCCCTTGGACTCGGCGAGTTCATGCCATGCACAAACTCAAATGGCCTCCTGAGGTCAGATCTGTTCCTTGGATCCATAGATCTAACCTTCCCAAGCCTGATAAACATGTAAAGTTCGAATCTTGACACTCATGGGACGTCTAGGAGGCTTCACTTGGTGATTTAGCCCCAAAAGTAACATCCGTAGCTCAACACCTCCAAAGCTCAACGTAAAGCAAACTTTGATAAGCTCTTTAGACCACTATGGGTCCAAATCTGAAGTCTCAAAGTGAATAGAGGTCATATCCTCATAATTTTCTTCCAATAAAGGTCATAAAACTCTACATCTATGGATTCCTTCAACCAAACAGATAAACGGGCGACATAATACCTCAAAGATGAAGTCTCTTGCTCGAAATCCACAGATGCACAACCTCCTTGGTCTCCTCCAAGTTGGAAACACCTCCTTCTTGCAAGAATCAACCACAAGGATCAAGAAATGGCTCTTATCCTCTCACAAATGCTCTAGCTCCTTTAGGGTTTCTCTCTGGGATTTGGTAGCCGCAAAAGATAGCCCTAAGGGCCTTTAAATATGTCCCAAACCCAGGAAATTAGGGTTTCATTAAACAGCGTGGACTCGCCGAGTCCACTCATGCACTCGCCGAGTCCAGCCATGAACCCGGATAAGAATCCGCGACCCTACTCGGCAAGTCTAAGCACCAACTTGCCGAGTCCCTTCACGTCCTCCAAAAATAAAAGAATAGAATAATATACCTAGGAATCCAGATGTTACAATTCTCCCCCACTAGAATCAAACTTTGCCCTCGAAGTCTTACTCTGCAAACAACTCGGGATGCTGCTCCCGCATCTCACGCTCCGGCTCCCAAGTCAAATATGACCCTTTCCGATGCTACCAATGGACTTGCACCAGAGGCACCTCCTTGTTCCTTAGAACCTTGATCTTCTGATCCCTAATAGCCACTGGTCTCTCAACATAGCTCAGGCTCGCATCCACCTGAATATCCCTTAATGGAACCACTTCTGACTCGTCGGCTATACACTTTCTCAGCTACGACACGTGGAAGGTGTCATGAATCTGACCCAACTCCGCAGGTAGCTCCAACCGGTAGGCTACCCTTCCTACTCTCGCGATCAACCTAAAAGGACCAATATATCGGGGCCCCATCTTTCCCCTCTTCCTGAATCGGATCACTCCTTTCCAAGGAGAGACATTCAGGAGCACGAAGTCGCCTACCTGAAATTTGAGCTCGGACCGGCGCCTGTCCGCATAACTCTTCTGGCGACTCTGAGCGGTCAATAACCTCTGTCTGACCTGCTGTATCTGCTCTGTTGTCTGAAGCACAATCTCTGTACTACCCATCACACGTTGCCCTACCTCTCCTTCGCAAATGGGGGTCCGAAACCTCCTCCCATACAACAGCTCAAAGGGTGGCATACCAATGCTCGAATGATGGTTGTTGTTGTGGGAGAACTCTGCCAAGGGCAAGTACGTGTCCTAACTCTCTCCGAAATCCAACACACATGCTCAGAGCATGTCCTCGAGCGTCTGAATCGTCCGGTCACTCTGCCTGTATGTCTGTGGGTGGTATGTGGTACTAAAATGTAGCCTCGTACCCAATTCCTCATGAAATTTCTTCCAGAATCTGGAAGTGAAACGCACATCTCAATCTGAGACAATTGAGATCAGCACTCCATGTCGCGATATCACCTCTCTCACGTACATCTCTGCCAACCTCTCCGCGGAAGACCTCTCACTGATGGCAAGGAAATGAGCGCTCTTCGACAACCTGTCCACAATCACCCAAATTGCATCAACACCTCTCGCAGTCCTTGGTAATTTGGTGATGAAGTCCATGGTAATCTGTTCCCATTTCCACTCGGGAATCTCTAATGGATGCAGCTTACCATGTGGATGCTAGTGCTCGGCCTTAACCCTACGACAGGTCAAGCATCTCTCTACAAACCATGCGATATCCCTCTTCATAGAGGGCCACCAATACTCCCCCTTCAGATCCAAATATATCTTATTGGCCCTGGGATGGATCGAGAACTTCGATCGATGAGCCTCTTCCATCAAAATGGTATGCTTCCCGCCCACAAACGGTACCCATATCCGACTCTGAAATGTCATAAGCCCCCTGCTATCGGTAACAAACTCCGATACGAGCCCGACAACCCTCTCTCTATTCTGGCTTTCTGGTCTGACGGCACCAGCCTGGGCCCCATGAATGGTGTCCAACACCGGAGTCATCACAGTCAATCTCAAACAAACATCTCCTATCGGGGCGCCCTACGGCTCAGTGCATCGGCTACAACGTTAGCCTTGCCCAGGTGGTACAAGAACTCACATTCTTAATCCTTCACCACATCCAACCATGTCCTCTGGCGCATATTCAGGTTGGGCTGATCCATTAAATACCTCATGCTCTTGTGGTCCGTGTATATGGTACACTGAACCCTATACAGATAGTAACGCCAGATCTTGAGGGTGAACACCACTGCCCCTAACTCCAAATCGTGGGTGGGATACCTCACCTCATGAGGCTTCAACTGCCTTGATGCGTATGTTATCACATGACCCCTCTGCATAAGCACCACTCCCAACCCCAATATCGACGCGTCACAATACACTATGAAGTCCTCCATCCCCTCTGGAAGGGCTAACACTGGGGCTTCGCATAGTCTCTTGTGAAGTGTCTCGAAGGAGGCCTGCTGCTCTGGACCCAATGAAAAAGCAACCCCCTTCTGGGTCAACTTGGTGAGTGGCACGACGATCTTGGAGAGAAATCCCTGATAAATCTCCGATATTAAGCAGCCAACCCCAGGAAACTCCTGATCTCGGTAGGTGACCTCGACACCTCCTAACTGATCACTGCCTGAATCTTGGCCGGGTCGACCAATATCCCTTTTTGGTTAACGAGGTGCCCTAGGAACTAGACCTCTCTCAACCAGAAATCACACTTGGCGAATTTGGCATAAAGCCTCTCCGATCTCAAAACTCCGAGGATCTCTCTCAAATGTTCCTCATGCTGCTCTCTGGATCTCGAATACACCAATATGTCGTCGATAAAGACGATCACTGAGCGATCGAACATCGGCATGCACAATCTGTTCATGAGATCCATAAACACCGCCGGTGCGTTGGTGACTCCGAAAGGCATCACCACAAACTCGTAATGCCAATAACGAGTCCTGAACGCAGTCTTCTGGATGTCCTCGTCTCGCACCCACACCTGATGATACATAGACCTCAAATCGATCTTAGAGAACCAAGATGCTCCCTGCAACTGATCGAACAAAATCTTTGATCCTCGGCAACGGCTAACGGTTCTTGACCGTCAGCTTGTTCAACTCCCGGTAATCAATGCATATCCGGTGTGAACCATCCTTTTTCTTGACAAAAAGGATAGGCGTTCCCCACGGCGAGCTGGTCGGCCGAATAAACCCCTTCCCCAGCAACTCCTGAAGTTGCAAGGATAACTCCTGCATCTCTGGAGGTGCAAGGCGATAGGGCGCATTGGCGATAGGCGCAGCCCCCGGAACCAAATCGATACGGAATTCCACCAGCCTCTCGGGAGGCACGCCCGAAAACTCCTCCGGAAATACATCTGGGAACTCACGCACTATCGGAACCTCATCAACTGAAATCGATCTCTCTAAATCAACCCTCGTATCCATCACATACGTTACAAATCCCCTACATCCCTGTTGTAGGCACTGTCTCGCTCTAGCGGCCGAGCAATATGCTGACCCAGAACGTGTACCCTTGTCGTACACCGTAAGAACTCCCCCACTAGGGTCTCGTATGTTCACCAGCTGACGCTCGCAGTCGATAACCGCTCCAAATTGGCTCAACCAGTCCATGCCCACGATAACACAGACATCTCCCATCGCGATAGGAACTAAGTCAATCGGAAACTCCACTACGAAAATCTCGAGTACACACCCTCAGATCACCTCGGTGGCATACACCGCCCTCTCGTCAGCTATGGAAACTCTCAGAGGTCGACTCAACGCCTCTCGACTAATACTGATATGCTGACTAAAAGCCAAAGATACGAAAGAATGACTTGCACCCGAGTCAAATAACATCAAGGCGGGTATAGAACTCACAAGAAAGGTACCTACGCATAACATAATATAAAGACGATAACTCATCATCAAAATAAATACATGAAAGAATACATACTAGCCACGACATCGGGCGCAGCACGGACCTCCTCCGCGGTCAACTAGAAGGCTCTCCCTCGTGCCTTCGGTGCCTCGGCCTTCACTGGCCGGTTCTCAGTGGCTCTAATGGCAGCATGGGCAGATCCCTGAGATGCTCCCTAGGCTGTCCCTCGCAACTGTGGACACTCTGCCTTGCGGTGTCCGGTCTAGTTGCAGTGAAAACATACTGCAAACCCCTTGGGGAAATCCTTGGCCATATGCCCCTCCTTGCTACATTTGTAGCAAGACCCCGCTCTACACACCCCATCGCGGCTCTTGCCGCACTTGTCACAAGTACGGCCCTTCTGACTCCCAGATCTCGAATCAGTAGGCTTGGCCCGCTTAGCTGTCGGCTGAGACTGCGTCGGTCGCCGATCCCTCCCCTGAGACTCAGCCTCGTCCCTAGCCTGGGTCTCCAGCTCTATCTCCCTCTTCAAAATGCTCAGATATCGGCTCATATGTGCCTGCTCGGAGGACACATGCTCTTGGCAAAACATTGCCCGCTCATGGAACATCCTCGTAATCACTGTGACAGACTCAGTACCCTGCTTGAGGGTCAGAAACTCCTGGGCCAAACGCTCCCTCTCCACCTGGGGAACATACTCATATCGGAACATAGCAGTGAACCTCTCCCAAGTCACTACAGCAAGCTTAGCAGGCGAATAATGCACTGTCACAAACTTCCACTAGTCCTTCCCTCCCAAGCGAAGCTGGTTCAACACGAACCGAACTCTCAAATGCTCTAGAGATGAGAAAGTAAAGAAACACCCCTCGATGTCTGAAATCCACCTCATCGCTGCAATCGAGTCCTGGTTCCCATCAACTCCCGTAGTTTTGTGTTGCTGAATTCCCGGAACAGCAACAAATCACCACCCTGCGGCCTAGTCGCAACTATAGCTGCAGTGGTCACAGCAACCACAGCCTCAGAAACAGCAGTGTATCTCTCATCAAATGTCTCTATCAGTGTGGTCTTGATAGACCCGAACATCTCTGGTATCTATGCCCTGATGGCCACAGCCACCTCCACATGGATGATCCTATGGATCTCCTCATCGCTCGTACCGTTGGTCTCGGGTGTGTGGCATGTCCCTAACATGATCTCTCTCTGAAATACAACATAAGGAATATTACGAACTAGCTCGAGCATACTCACACTCAATAACTCCACCCTACTTGTTCCTTAGTACTCTAAGGATTCTAACTTGGACTGCACACTGATCCGATGTCTTTAGTAGTACGGGCCCAATACTACCGTCCACACCGCATCAATATTCATCCCAAATCCTCCTCCCAGAGTCCCAAATCCCAAGTACTCACTAGCAGACCTCTTATAAGCTCCTTGTTGCTATCTAAACATTCTCAAGCATCTCTAGCAGCAAAACTCCTAGACTAAGGCATCACATATCAGGCCACTCTAGTCCTAATAATAATACCTAGTGATGAGTTATAAAAAACTGTTAGATCGATTAGATCTTCGTAACAGGTAAGTAAAGAACGTAAAAAGCAAGGAAATAAAACACAAGTATGGATCATAATGAGTCGAATGATTAGATTACTCAATCCTCAGCAGAGCTCGACTAATAACTTCCGTTGTAGAGGAATTCTAGGGTTACAAAGAAAATAATGATGAATATGCTGAACAATACTTCTCTAATCGTTTCTAATCATTTCCTTCTAGGATGCATGCAAGCATCTATTTATAATAAACCCTACAAAACTCACGGATGGACAGGCCCATACCGGAGATAAACATGGACTAGCTAACGATCCCAATAGACGCAACACAATACTAGACCTAACAATCTCCCCCTTTGCGTCAATTTGGAGCGAGACTATCGTTTCTTCTTGCTTGGACCAGCAGCAGGAACCTTCTTTGTTGTATCAAATAGAAGCGAATGTACCATTGAATCATGTCATCAAAGTACTTTATATCATCCGCTGTGTTCTGCTTGCACCGATGGATGATCCCTAAGACGTGTTCCAAACAAGCAGTGGTATAGAGATGTTTGTCTGCCAAGGCGAAAAGACATTTATGTCCTTCGTTTCTGGTAAACATGATGGAGTTTCTCTTTGGGTCAATCTTCCCCATCTGCATCATGTTGAGATCACTGGCAGAGCCAACAGGAGATATGGTAGGCTTTTTCTTGAATACGCTCGTTATCTACTGATCCATCAGGGCAACTTCCATGACATAGCATACAAGCATCCTCTTAAAGTGGTCGATGATTGGACCATATTCAGCTTCGTTTGTAAGAAGGATGTTGTGCAAGATAATCCAGTCATGGGGATTAAGCTTGGGAAGATCTGCAAGTGAGATGGCATGTTCGGCCTTGTCAGATCCCCATAGTATCTTGAGCTGAACGTTGGTGAAGTTGCCTTCCCTGTATGGCTTTAGGACCCGAACATTGACGATTTTCTGAGCGCTCCAAGTTTGATATTGTGGTTGAGCTACCCTTAGATAAAATTCGACTAAGTCCCGATCAACCTTTGGGTGAGGATGAGGGAACTCAGCAATGGTGTCAAAGGCATGAAAGATAAACGCCTTTCGGGTCAGTGGCATATCGAACTGAGAGTCGACAGTGTTAGAACGATCTAAAGAGATCATAGGTTCTAGCCACAAGATACTGGGTGTTTCGATGGCTTCTTTAATCAGTTTCTCAAGAGTCCAAGGAGGAAAAAGGGTTTTCCTGCTCTCGAGAAGGTCGTGAGCTTCTTTCTGTTTCCTTTCGACTTCTTCAGCCTCTCTAGCCACACGAGCGCTGATGTCAGCCTCATTATCTCGACCCTGTCGCTTCAAAAGGTCGGCAATTGTCTCCTTATCATCATCGTCACTCTCCTCAGCAATTTTCTTGCCTTTGTCTTTCACACCGGAACATGAGGCTTGGCCTACTGGAGGAGGTTCGGTTGTGTGAGTTGCTGAAGTAGGAGGTGGTTGAGACACTTGTTCTTTTTCTCCCCCTTGTTTCGGAACGGACACGAAATCAAGGAGCCCTTCAATTTTGCTTAGGAGAGAGAGGGTGGGAGCAAGCTTCTCTGCAAGGTCACGCCTTATAGAATAATTGAGGATCGGGTCATGTGCTTCAAGGATGTTTGAGATAGCTGAGTGGACATCCGAAACACACGATTTAACCACCTCTCTTTCAGATCGAAGATACTCAATCTCATGTTGAGAGTTGGAGAGTTGAATACTCTTGACCTTCAGAGCGGTAGTCTTCCTTGCGAGAGCATCCATGAGGGTGTTCTCAGCAGCTAAGTCTTCTTGAAGCTTGGCAAGGAGCTCCTCAATGGTTGTTCTGAAAGCTGAGTTGTCGTTAGAAATAGTTTGACGAAGTGAAGCGAACGACTTCAGCTCCGATGCAACTGTTGTAGCCAGCTGGTTGACAATTCGTTCCAGTGTTGTTTTGGTGGCTGCAACAGTTTCCTGTATAGATTTTAACAGGGTAGAAGCATCAGTAAATAGTTTATCGAATTTTTCGGTCGCTGCCTCACAAGCTTTGGTTGAGGCGTCAATGGCTGTAGTGGCGGAATATGGGAAACTTGATGAGCTTTGGAAAAAGCATCAACAATTTTCTGAATGGCAGCTTCAGAGATGGAGGATTGAGATGTAGAAGATGAGGCGATGAGCAAATCGATTTTATCATGTAACTCCTTGAGATGTTTCTTTGTGATAGGAGCATCGTCATCATCATCACTCTAAACTTGAAACGAACTGTAATACACCTAATCGAAGGTCATGTCCTCCCCGCCAAGGAGTGGTTCTTCACTCTCTGTTGTATGAGCAGGAGAAGATGGTGGTGGTGAAACTTGAGGTTCGGTAGTAAAGATAGGTTCGGGTTGGGTGGTGTGTTCAGTTGTTGGTGTGGGTTCGGGTGCTGAGGTAGATTTGGGTGCGTCAGTATGAGCCCCCATATCAGATACGTTGGTTCTTACTTCGACAGTGGTGGTGGTTGCTTCGGTAAAGATGGGTGGTGGTACTGGGATGGAGGTGGATGGTATTTGAGTGGTGGAGGTTATGGGGGGAATGGAAATAGGAATTGTAACTGGTGGAGAAGAAATTGGAGAAGTGGAAATATGAATCTCTGGTGTAGACGAACGTGGTGGAGTGTTACCACGTTGAGATCCATCAGAATCAGAACCCCCTTCCTCAGATTCGCTTGAGGACGGAGTGATGATCAGCTTTCGCTTTGGTTGGGTTTTTCGCTTCTGCATAGGAGGGGATTGGGCGGCTTTGGTGGGTTTCCTCTTCTTGGGAGATGGGCCTTTCGCTCCCTTTGCAACCTGCTTGCCCTTATCAACCTTCTTTCCTTTGGGGGCAGGCTTGTCAGCATCATGAATCGACCTGAGCATCACTGTAGTAAGGTCTCTCGGACCAGACCGCCGGAACTCCTTGTACGTTTTAATGATCCGGCTTTCGGCAAGAACATCCCCATACATTGTTTCAGGGATAGAACCGTTGAAGGGAAATTTTGATCCGTCAGAGACAATGATCTTCGTGGTATGGAAGGTACCAATCGAAGACATTGGAGAATCGGCAACAATGGGGATGTGGTACTTGTCCATCACCCATTTAGCGACAAGAGTCCAGAACTGGGCGTATGAAATCTCTGAATGGCGAGAAGTGGAAGATAGGCTCTGAATGAGCTGTTGGCAAAGGACCGACCCATAGTCCATATTGATACCGTTGTAGATCCCGTACATGATTGAAAGGAATAGACGACTTGCCCCATATGATCCAGCACTCCTTTCAGACAGCCCCTTGAAAATCACTATAAACATCCCATTCCACTGAGGGGGCAGACACGATTTCTTGAATTTCGTGACCGTTGTGAGCACCTCAGTGTACCCCGTGTTGTAGAACATGTTAAAAAGATGACCCATTGGAATGGTTTCAGGGTTAACCCTCGACGAATCAGGTTCAAACCCTAACAGTGAGCAGAATCTTTTCTTGGAAATCGATGCCTAGAGCTCAAATACGTCGAAGAAAATCCGGTCGACGACCTTGTCGTAGTGAGTAGTAGCAAATATATTGGATAGGAACTCCATGGGAACTTCTTCAGCTCTGGTGAGAGCAGGAGCAATCGGCGAGTACTTCAAGCATTCGATAATGGGGAACGTGAAAGCGTCATATGCTTGAGGAGTAAGATCAATGATCAAACTTTGCTGGGGACGAATCGGCAAGATGTGTGAAGTAGCGTGAACTGGTGAAGAATCCGCCATTGTTGTGAAGAGAATGGGAGAGATGATGAACAGTAGAGTGTTGGAGGGTTTTCTTGCTCTCTGGAAATATGAGTGCAGTAAAGAGGTAAACAAAGGGTTACATTACCTTTTATACTGTGGGTAAAGGAGAGAGAAGAATCTTTCCCAAATCTTCGAGTGAAAAACGAAGAGTTTTTCGGAGGCGATTGACGCGTGATAGTTGTTAATGCCGATGATTACGCATGAGAGAGGTTGTCAGTCCCGATTTACACGCCTTCCCATCAAGCGCCATTTTCAGATGAAACGGTTCCCATTCGCACGCGTGCCCTTCTAGCGCCGTTTGAAAGCAAATCGATTGGTCTCCCGCCTAAGTCAGCTTTTTGTAATCTTATCCCTTTAGAGTCAATGGCATCTTTAAGGCGAAATATTACCCACGTGGATTAATGTTGACCACAACCCGTTAATAACTGCCAACCCCATTAAAATGCCTTGTAACTAATGAAACCTGAATTTTGGAAAATCAAAAAGATTTTTGTGCTAAGTGTGTAAAAGAAAAAGAAATAAAGCAACACATTTGAGGGATTATGTGATGTCAATAAAGACACAAAACAATGGATCCCAGGCACGAATCTCTTCCTTCAAAGTCAAGAGAGACCTTAAAGTGTTTGTCTGACCAATGTAGTCTATTGAACAAGTAGGTTGGAGATAATTTAAGTGGCAAGGTAAAATAATGTATGTAAAATCTCAAAAAAATATTAAAACTGGATTCCAAGGGAAGAAATGTTATAGGTATTAACAATTTCATAGAAATCACTCAAAAGGAAATTAGAGATTTTACTTTGTATCCCCATGGAGAAATCCATCAATTCATTAGTGAGAGCTAGAACAAGTTTATTGTTCACCGTCAATGCATAGTAGGTATTGAATTTTGGGTTTCACTTAGCACGGAGTGACACGAGGCTAAGATCATTAACACATAAATTGTGTAACCATAAACCTCAGTGGTAATTGTGGAGAGTCTCAAGGGTTACGTTTGTGAAACGAATAAGATGGAGAAAAGTAGTGTAGACGGTGTAAAGAAACCAAAGTACCTCTGCTGTTAAAATAGGGACCAAGCAGAAAACTCTTATCTCATGTGAGAAGAGAGTTAGGTAGCTCATGATTTGAATAAATATGAGAGCCTAATTGGGAAGACAGGGTTTGTGTGTACCAAGTCAGTAAGGCTATTATTCAGAATCAGGTGAGGCTTTGGACACATACAGCAGCATGCTTCTAGGGACACTGAACTAGTGAAACGAATTTCCCACAAAGAGACGCACAAAAAGATAAGACATAAAAAATAAAATAGTGGAAAAAAATTATTTTTGGAGTTTTTGAATTTACGAAAAGGAAAAAAATATTTTTGGAATTTTTGATAAAAAGAAAATTGAGATATATAAAAAAAAATTGGAACCGAACCCGAGCGTTCGGTCTATTTCGGTTTAAAAAAAAATTGGGAACCGAACCCAAGCGTTCGGGCTATTTCGGGTGAGAAAAATTTTGGAACCGAAACCGAGCGTTCCGTCTATTTCGGTTGCCAAAAAAAATAAGTTTGAAAAAGAAAAGAACTTTGACAATAAGAAAAATAAATTTGAGGGTAGATGATAAGCGAAGAGTTACAACCAAAGAAACTACCTTGGAGTGATAAGCGAAGATTAGATGATACAACCGAACCCGAGCGTTTGGTTCATTTCGGTACACCAGAACAAGACACGAACCCGAGCGTTCGGTCTATTTCGGCATACATGAGACCCGAACCCGAACGTTCGGTCTATTTCGCTTCTAACTTTCGATCTAGAGAAGTAATCTTTGGTACTGACTCCGATTCCATCATTCCTAGCCCTTGTAGAATTTTGTTGAATGAAGCTTCAGGAAGAGCTTCAGTGAAGATGTCAGCCAGTTGATCAGTGGTTCGAACAAAGTGAATTTCGACGTTCCTGTCTTCCATATGATCCTTAATGAAGTGATACCTCAGTGCTATGTGCTTAGTCTTGGAGTGTTGCACTGGGTTATGACAGATCCTAATTGCACTTTCTGAGTCGCAATATAGTGGGATCTTTTTCATATTGAGTCCATAATCCCGGAGCTGGCTTTGGATCCAAATCACTTGAGATGTACAGGAGGCAGCCGCGATGTATTCTGCTTCAGCTGTAGACAGAGATACACAAGTCTGTTTCTTTGATTGCCAGCTGACCAACTTCCCGTCAAGGAATTGGCAGCCTCCAGTGGTGCTTTTCTTGTCTAGTCCACAACCTCCAAGGTTTACATATGAGTAGGCTTGAAGGAAGAAACCTGAGTTTGATGGATACCATAAACCGAGAGAGGTAGTTCGTTTCAGATACCGGAGTATGTTCTTCACTGCAAGCATATGAGGTTCACGAGGATTCGCTTGAAATCTAGCACAGTAACAGACAGAAAACATTATATCAGGCCTGCTAGCAGTAAGGTACATTAAAGAACCGATCATCTGGCGATATAGCGTTATATCAACTGCTGGTTTATCCAAGGATGGTGTGAGCTTGGTGCCGAATGCCATTGGAACTTTAACTTTTGAGTCTCCCATCATGCCAAATTTAGCAAGAAGAGTCTTGGTATAAGCTTCGTGGTTGATAAAGATGCCTTCGGGTCCCTGTCTAATATTTAAACCAAGGAAAAAGTTAATTGGACCCATTTAGCTCATTTCAAATTTAGTCTCCATCAGCTTTCTGAATTCAGCTGTTAAGCTGGGATTATTTGAGCCAAAGATGATATCATCGACATAGATTTGAACTATCATAAGGTAGTTACCTTCCTTCTTACGAAAGAAGGTTGGGTCAACCGAACCTTGTTTGAATTTTGACATCTTTAAAAACTTGGTTAGCGTTTCATACCATGCCCTAGGTGCTTGTTTCAGACTGTAAACTGCTTCATCCAGAATATAGCAGTGATTAGGGTGTTTTTCATTAACGAAACCTAGAGGTTTCTCTACATACACGGTTTCTTCTAGTTATCCATTCAGAAATGCGTATTTTACGTCCATTTGGTAGACCTCAAAGTTCTTGTGTGCAGCATAGGCAAGAAATATTCGGACAGATTCCAGCCTAGCTACTGGAGCAAAAGTTTCCTCATAATCAATTCCTTCCTCCTTGCAGTATCCTTTCACCACTAGACGAGCTTTGTTTCTTATCACATTGCCTTCCTTGTCCATTTTATTTCTGAATACCCATTTGAGACCAACAACTGAGGCGTCTTTAGGTGTGGGAATGAGTCGCCAAACCTTATTTCTTTCAAACCCGTTGAGTTCATCTTGCATAGCTTGAACCCAGTCAGAGTGATCAAGAGCAGTATTTACTGTCTTCGGTTCAACTTTGAGACGAAAGAGTTAAACATGCAAAACTCTACTTTTGAGAATAGAGATGCTTGCTTTGCCTTCAGTTGAGATCATGTCAGGACCTTTTCGGAGACATTACCCACTACCTGTGAAACGGGATGATCTCTGGTCCACTTGACAAGAGGAGGGTAATTTGGGTCACAGGATGGATCCAATTCAGCATTCACCATTTCTTCTAATTTAGACTGGCTATCATCATCGTAAAACATGTCGTCATTCTCCCCCTCGACTGATGAGCTTTCAGGTGCAACTGGACTTCCTGGTGCTACAGGACTTTCAGGTGGTGTTGGGCTTTCATGTGCGGTTGAGCTTTCGGTTGCAGTTCAGCTTTCGGGTGGAACTGAGCTTTCGGGTGGAACTGGAATGGAATTCTCCCCCTCAGTTTGTGAGCTCGGTTGTTTTGAAGAAGGTGGATTCTCCCCCTCAACTGAAGCACCATGCTTTGGAGGTTGGTTTGGAACATTTTCTCCTTCACCCATTCGTTTGGCGGCATCTTCGACGATTTGCTTCAGATAGTCAACTTTCTAGTCTGCTGCCTTGGCTTCCGATAGATTAGCTTTCTCCGGTTCATCGAACAATTCCACAAACTGCTCAAACAAATTAGCAATTGAGGTCGTGACTTGACCTGTTTGAGAGAAAATTTCCCCAACTGTTTCTGCAGAGGCCTTCAGCTTCTTGATGTAGCTGTCATCGAAAGTCACATAATACGTTTCTTCAATCTTCCTCGAACGCTTATTTAAAACCCGGTATGCTTTTGAAGTGAGTGAATATCCCAGAAAAATTCCTTCATCAGCTTTAACATCAAACTTGTTACGATGGTCTTTGGAGTTGAAGATGAAGCATCGTGAGCCGAATACATGGAAAAATTTAACGTTCGGCTTCCTGTTGTTGATGATCTCATAAGGAGTAAGAGTGAATCGCTTATTCAGATAGGATCTGTTTTGTGTAAAACATACTGCAGCAATAGCATCAGCCCAGAAATATAAAGGTAGAGAAGCAAAACTTAGCATGGTTCGGCTTGTCTCACACAAAGATTGGTTTCGTCTTTCGACAATTCCATTTTGTTGAGGGGTGTAGGGTGCTGAGAAGTTGTGACTAGTTCCTTTTTCTGCCAAAAAGTCTTCAAATTCTTTATTCTTGAACTCCAGTCCATTGTCGCTCCTGATGTTACGAACAACTTTCCGCAGTTGCACTTCAACCTGCTTAATAAACATCTTTAGCTTGAGAGTGGCCTCAGATTTGTGCTTCAGAAAGAACACCCATGTAAAACGTGAAAAGTCATCAACGATAACAAGAATATACTTGCTACCACCAATGCTTTCGATAGATGATGGACCACACAAGTCAATGTGAAGTAACTCAAGTGGTTCAACAACTTTAGTGTTTATAATGGATGGGTGACTTTGACGACTCTGCTTCCCCATTGCAGACGCAGCACACAAATGTTCTCGATCAAACTTGAGCAATGGAAGACCTCGAACATGCCCTCCGGTGACAATCTTGTTGATATCCTTGAAGTTAAGATGGGAGAGCCTTCGGTGCCACAACCAGCTTTCGTCAGAATGTGCTTTGGATAACAGACAGATAGCTGGATTTCCTTTGATAGGTTTGAGATTGAGAGGAAACATTTCGCCTCTACGCTCTGATTTGAGAATTACCCTTTTTGTTTTCTTCTCTATTATTTCCGAACCCTCATTATCAAATGAAACTTTAAGATCGGTACCTCCAACAAGCTGAGATACACTGATGAGGTTATGCTGTAGCCCTTCAAAGTATGCAACCTTTCTAATTGTGAAATCACCATTGGTTATCATACCATAACCTTTTATTGTTCCATATGAGTTGTTCCCGAACTTGACATTCCCACCATTCTGAAGAGATCGAAACTCCCTTAGCTCCTCCTTCCTCCCTGTCATGTGACGTGAGCAGCCTCTGTCAATGTACCATTCTTCGTCGAACTGCTCGTCACTAATTACCTGCAAAATTTAAGCAGATTTAGGAACCCAAAGTTTCTTGGGTCCACGTGAGCCTTTCACAGGAACAGGAATAGTAAGAGAAATGTCAACAAGATATGTTCTTTTTATTAAAGTTGTTTCATCTTTCGTCTTAATAGTGAATACTTTAATTTTGTTAGGATTTGTTACATTCGGTTTACATTTAGGTTTTGGCGTTCGGGCCTTGGACTGCTGATGATCATTCTTGACTGAGGAAACTTTCGATTTTCCTTTCAAATCTATTGAAGATTTTGGATTTTGAGTTTGAACAGAATTGGGTTTAGAATTAGGTTGAGAGGAATTAGAACTAGAGATTTTGGACTGAGAAGTTTTCTTTACTTGAGATTCTAAGTGACCCTTTTGTTTTTGGTCAGTAGTGGGACCAAACCTTGAACTATGGTAGCTTTTTCTTTCGGAACCGACCCTATGCTTTCGGTTGCTGGTGTTTTCTGAACCGAACCTGTCCCTTCGGCTGTTATTCCTTTCCGAACCGAATCTGTCCTTTCGGTTGTTGTTACTCTCTTGTGGTCTGACAGCACTTTTCTCTGACTTTGAATTTTTGTCATGATAAGAGAAATGGGCATTTTGAGATCGCCAAAATTGTCTTCGTTCTGAGAGATTCTTTTTGTATCTCAGATTCCTTTGCTACTTTTGATCCTTCACTTGCTGCGGCTGTTTGTGGATGTTAGCCTTTTGCTTCAGCTTCCTGTCAGCAGGTTCACTTTTAACAGATGATGTTTCGCTTGTAGAAGTGACTTATTCTACAGGAACTTCTTTTGTACCACTAGTGCTTGGCATATCGAAGTTGTCAGGCTTGTTCAGTGGCTCTGGAACATATTTGTCTTTGGTTTTCCAGGACGTACGCTCTGACAGACCAACAGTTTCGTCAGCGTTATCTATAGGAGCAGACCAGAAAAACTCATCACAGCCATCTGCATTATCTTCATTCACTATGGCAGTGAGTTCGGCTGTTTGATGTTCGGTTACTCCTATGACCTTATATACTTGATTTGAGTTGTTCTCACCTTTTGGTATACTACAACTTTTTTCTTCAAGAATCGGGGACTTATTTTGGGACAAACGAGCGAACTCCACTGAATTTTCAGAAATAAGATTTTTGTGGTTTTCGGGTTCGCTCTTGACAAACTCAGAACAGTCGACTTCATCCTCTACAGAAATTACGCTCATGTCATCATCCTCATTAAGTTCAGATGCGTTTTCAACATCAATTTTGTTTTCTGAAGTTAAATTGGCATTTAATGAGTCAAATTTTTGTATGGTTTCGGTCCTTAGTTTCAGCTTATCGTTTTCATCTAAAAGGTTTTTCAACATGTCCTTATGGTCCTCGGACTTTATGAAAGATTCAATTTTGTCCAGTCCATACATATAAGTCGGATTCACATCATCAGACGAAACTACACTTTCACAATTATATGCTTCAGCATCGATTTCATCCTCCTTAAACTGAATGAAGGGCAAAAATCATGCGATGAATCTTCTGCCCTATTTCACAATTCAGATGAAGTTGAGTGATGTTAGCATAAATATGTTTAGCAATTAAACAAAAAACATTTCTCTGTTTCAAAAGTTTTAAATTGTCTCTTTGTAAATAAATGTTTTCGTCCTTAGATATAATCAGCTCTGACTCCTTCAGCTCTATCCACATCCTCTGTTCCTCACTCTTGGATGACACCCTGCTTATTTGGTCAGTTAGGTTAGAATTGGTGACCTGTGTTTGAGTTAAACAGTTATCTAGATTTGAGATTCTTGAATTTAAGCTATATAATTCTTTTTCATATGAATTTTGTGGGACTTTGAATGAAATAAAAATGGATTGTACCTTCTTGATCAATTCATCAAGCTCATTGATCTGCACACTGAGAGGTTTTGCTGTGAAGCATAAGTCCTCTCGCTCCTTGGTGTCCTCTTTTCCACCATCAGTATTGTATCCCCTCATGTGAGATACATCAGTCACCATCAAACATTTCCCACTGCTCTCGTCACCTCTTGCCACATATGCCTTTCCATGCGAAGGCCTTCTCACTTCATCATCCTCAGAGTCGGTAGACCATACTTGCACGCCACCGAACTCATCATCCGCTGCCGAACCCTGTACAATAAGAGCATTCATAGAAGGGTTAGTAGCATTTTTCTTCCTCTTGATCTCATCCAGCTTTTTCATCAACACAACTTCTTCATCTTTCTCCTCATCCTTCTCTGCCACTTTCTTCAGAACTCAGTCTTTGGCATAATGGTTCTTTCCTCCACAGTAGTAGCAGTTCACACCAGAATCTCCCTTAACCTTCGCTTCCTTCTTTGATTCTTCAGTCTTCAGTTCCTCTTTGACCTTTCCAGAACTATAGCTTCCCTGCCAATTTCGGTTCTTATTGGTAGGGAACCTTTTCTTGATAAACCTCTTTGGATTAGACACCATCATTGCATAATCTTCAGAAGTATATCATAATCTTCTAGATTCTAATCTTCATCATCAACCGTATTTTTTCCTTTAGACAGGAGGGCCAAGGACCCCAAACATGAAGCCACATTCTTCTCTTGCATGACAACCTTCTCTTGGGATTTCAAAATTCCCAACAGCTTTGCCAGCGAACAAGACTTGAACTGCTCATGAGCTTTGACTATAGATACAACCGCTCTCCACTCGGGTCTTAGGCCATTCAAAAAGGTGACCTTCTGTTCAATCAGCTTCCTTTCTATATCATGTTTGATCATCTTGCTAAGAAGATGATTGAAGCGATCGAATGTCTGAGTAACAGTTTCATCAAAATTCTACTTAAATTCACCAAACTCAGACAACAACAACGTCTGAATGGAATGCTCCAAATCTTCATCTGTGGAATAAAGCTGTCGCAACCTATCCCAGATTTCTTTGGCTGTACTGCAGGAACTTACTAACCTGAATGTGTCAGATTGAAGAGCGAATCAGATCAGTCTCAATGATTTGTTATTGCACTGAAACTTTTCCTTTTCGTCTTGAGCGACATCTTTTACGTCTTTTAAAAGATCATTATATTCTTTATGAGTTTTGATGATCTTTGATGTCCCTGAGTGAGCAAATGGTCCAGACACGATAGCTTCCCAAATAAGATATCCATTATCTTCAGATCCGATGACATAATCTTCAAAATGATGCGCCCAGACTTCATAATCCTGGGTGTATAGAATAGGAATCTTTGTCGTTGATCCAATGCTATTTGAGATGTTGATAGGATTAGATTATGACTCGTCCATGCTTGATCGTTTAACCTGTTTGAAAGATCAGACTTGTAATATGTAATATTAGGGCAAAACAAATAAATGCTGAGTTACGTCAATTATGGAATGACGGCTCAATAAATATCAGTTAATGCGGAATAACCCTAATCGTAAACTCTTTCACAGAAAAGATGTGTATCGATTACACAGCCTCCTGCTATGATACCAATTGATGAGTTATAAAAAACTGTCAGATCGATTAGATCTTCGTAACAGGTAAGTAAAGAACGTAAAAAGCAAGGAAATAAAACACAAGTATGGATCACAATGATTCGAATGATTAGATTACTCAATCCTCAGCAGAGCTCGACTAATAACTTCCGTTGTAGAGGACTTCTAGGGTTACAAAGAAAATAACGATGAATATGCTGAACAATACTTCTCTAATCGTTTCTAATCATTTCCTTCTAGGATGCATGCAAGCATCTATTTATAATAAACCCTACAAAACTCACGGATGGACAGGCCCATACTGGAGATAAACATGGACTAGCTAACGAACCCAATAGACGCAACACAATACTAGACCTAACACCTAGTCCACTCTAGCATGCATAACATAACTCATCATATTGCGAGGGTATTTTGGGAAATCACCGTTCGGGCGCTGGCTGATCGTACACACGGCTCTGCTCTGTTTGTCTCAAAACTCTTTTTGCTCTTTTTTTAAAAAAATTTGTCTTATTATCAAATTTTCCTCAAATCCTCAGTTTGAGTTCAGATATGCCCGAAGATGCATCCAAATCCCTCAAACCAAGGCTCTGATACCAACTTGTAACACCGTAAAAATTAAGACAATTTTTCGCTTTTTAAAACCATTTAAAATCATTCATAATCACTTTCAAGAAAAACATTGTATCAACATTATCTCATTACAAATCCCAAGATCAAATCATAATAAACTCTTCGGGTGTGTGTACAGATCATGCCGACGCCTTCCCGCGATCATCACTGGTACCTGAGACACATAACACTTAACACTGTAAGCATGAATGCTTAGTGAGTTCCCCAAAATACCACTCTAACACATATTAGCCACTCAAGGCTATAACTCTGCTGACCCTCTGGTCAGTGCGTCCCAGTGGGACCCTCCAGTCCCAACTCTCTGTGGGCCCTCTGGCCCTAACAATGTGGACCCAAAGGTCCTAACTCAATGGACCCACTGGTCCTAACTCTGAAACTCTGAATCATGTATAGCACGTATCACAATAAATCTCAACACATAAATAGCATACAAATACACTAGCACATAACTCTAAAATATATTGTCGCATAACCCTGTTACCACTCTAGGTAAGGTATAGTGAGAAGACTCACCTCAGATGTATCGGTAAATCTCTGACTCGGTAGAAATACGATCTAGCCTCCGCCTAATCACATAAAGTAAATACCCTCATAAATATCACTCTCGGGACTAGAATCAACCCTCTCTTGGCACCCTCAGAAGGGTGAAAGACCATTTTACCCCTCTTTTGGCTCAAAGGCCCCATTGTTGACCAAACCCTAAAAGTCAACAAAAGTCAACGGTCAACTTTGACCCGACTCGTCGAGTGCACTTGGGCGACTCGGCGAGTCTATACGTGTCCACTAAATCTCTTGTCTCGCTTGCCACGTAGAGTCTCTCCCCTTGCTTGACTAGTTACACCTGGCATGAATCGCGGAGCCATCCCGACTCAACTCGCCGAGTCTCAAGAACAACTCGGCGAGTTCCGCTTTAAACTCTAGTCCTCGATCCCCCCTCTGACTCACTGAGTTATTCCCCTAACTCGACAAGTCCACTCACTGAGTGATTTACGGGAAACCCTAACCCTACACACCGAGTCTGCCCTTGGACTCGGTGAGTTCATGCCATGCACAAACTCAAATGGCCTCCAGAGGTCAGATCTGTTCCTTGGATCCATACATCTGACCTTCCCAAGCCTGATAAACACGTGAAGTTTGAATCTTGACACTCATGGGACGTCTAGGAGGCTTCACTTGGTGATTTAGCCCCAAAAGTAACATCCTTAGCTCAACACCTCCAAAGCTCAGCATAAAGCAAACTGAGATAAGCTCTTTAGACCACTATGGGTCCAGATCTGAAGTCTCAAAGTAAATAGGGGCCATATCCTTACAATTTTCTTCCAATAAAGGTCATAAAACTCTACATCTATGGATTCCTTCAACCAAACAGATAAAGGGGCGACATAATACCTCAAAGATGAAGTCTCTTGCTTGAAATCCACAGATACACAACCTCCTTGGTCTCCTTTAAGTTGGAAACACCTCCTTCTTGCAAGAATCAACCACAAGGATGAAGAATTGGCTCCTATCCTCTCACAAACGCTCTAGCTCCTTTTGGGTTTCTCTCTGGGGTTTGGTAGCCGGAAAAGACAGCCCTAAGGGCCTTTAAATAGGTCCCAAACCCAGGAAATTAGGGTTTCATTAAACAGCACGGACTCGCCGAGTCCGCTCATGCACTCGCCGAGTCCACCCATGAACTCGGATAAGAATTCGCGACCCTACTCAGCGAGTCTAAGCACCAACTCGCCGAGTCCTTTCACATCTTCCAAAAATAAAAGAATAGAATAATATACCTGGGAATCCGGATGTTACATAAAGTATGTTAAACTAAGAACATCAATAAAAAGAACGCCCAAATCAGACTTCGTATGAAGAAGTTATAATTTTTCAAAGTTTCGGATTAGCGGCGTACAGCCCGAAATTCGAATATTAGATCGAGTGATTTTTAGCTGACACGACCTAAACGAGAATCGAAGATCTCGTTAAGAGTAGTGTAACTAGAAAAAGATGGGCGAAAACGGATGTCGGATGAAGAAGTTATGAGGATTTAACGGACCAATCCTGTCTCGGATTGTTAATAATATAAAATTTAAAATCGAATGAAAATTTGCCGACAGAGTCTAAACGAAAGATGTAGAGTACGTTCCCACCTTCGTGTTGCTATAAAGAACGTCAAAAACAGAGACCGTATGCAAAAGTTATGAATTTTTAAAGTTGAGTGTGCAATTTGCGAAGCCTGATAAGAACTTGGTGACGTGGCGTGTTGAGGGCCGTCCATCGCTGATCAAAGGACGCTTCGGATTCGAACACGCCTCCCTTCGCTACGCCCCGTGTCTGAGGTTGGTACACCCAGCATACCTTCGCGCCTTATCCATCCGACGAAGATGCTGGACGCGCAGCGTAGTCTGAGGCTGCTGAGGTTATAAATAGCATGCGAGCCATTCCGATTTTTTCACACCATTTTCTTTCTCTCTCTAAATTACTTTCTCTCTCTAAGGGTTTTAACCCTCCCCTAAGCCTAGGTGATCCCTTAGCACCCTAAGGAAGCCCCGAGGTTCCCGGAGTCCCGAGAAAAAGGGGTCTTTCGGTTTCGAAACCCTACTCCGAGCAAACCCCGGTTTTCTTTAAAATCCGCTATAAGTAAGCTACGCTTACGCAATTTTTATTATACCTTTCAAATAATTATAGTAATGTTATTAGGTCCTTAAAATAATTATTTGGGCTATTATTATGAGTTATATTGAGTGTTATTTAACGCTTATTTAATAATAATAATAGTCAGACTATTAATTTGTCGCGGTTATCGTTAGACTTAACCCTAGTGGTATTGATACTTGGTTTTATCAAAGGAAATTGTTTTGAGAGTATTGAAGCCCTGTCCGAGTGCTGAGTCACCACCTTTCAGGTGAGTGCATAGTTACTTTCAGTTTACACATAGATATGAAGTATTTTATATAAATTATGTGCTATGTGTGCATATTAATTGAATACTTTCTATCTATGCTGGATGAACTTTTTTATACATGTTTTAAATGTTTTAAACTGTATACGTATTTTATATCTACGAATATGTTGGGTATGACATGGGTAGATGAATGATGAGAGATATAAGATGATGTGAGTATACATTGGCAGCTATAGATTTAGTGCATAGGGGACAAACACCGGTAGCTATGGACTTAGTACCTGTTAGACACTGGTAGCTATGGACTTAGTACCTAATAGATAAACACTGGTAGCTATGGATTTAGTACCCCGATGAATAAACTATAGCAGCTATGGAATTAGTGCTTTACGAACGAGCATTGGCAGCCATGGATTTAGTGTCAGTCCTATAACCCTGGAAGTAAGGGACCTCGGAATAAACGAATGTAGGATAGATGACTCTTAGGATAAATCCTTAAGAGTAAAGAAGATAATGGGCATGGGTAATTGGGTTGATTGTTTGATTGATTAAAAATAATAATTATATTGTTGTGGGTTGAAAACCCTGTGTACTCACCAGGTTTCCCAACCTGACCCACTCAGTTTATTTATATCACAGGTGTCGATACGAAGTGACATTATACTGAGAGACTAAAGAGATGTAGATCACTAGTGTAAATAAATGTAACTTCCGTTTATGCTTATGTTCCTGTATTGACGATGACATCCCAAACGTTTTAAAATGAATAAAATACGTTTCTTCGAAAATGTTTTGATAACGTATTTATCGTATTTTTCTGGGAACAAATTCCGCAACATTTTTATGAAAAGAAGTACTCTAGTTTTTATAAAGCATGAACAAAATCGGTTTTTTCTGGCCGTGAAAATGGGGATGCAGTTGGTATCAGAGCATTTGTTTAAGCGAACTAGGAATATGGATTTATTTCTAGACTTAAACTTAGAATGCTAAGCGATGATTGTGAGGTGTGAGCACTAGCTTATTTAAGGAATTATGCCTAAAATGCTTTTATGTGCTAAAGGCTTTATGCCTTATATGATGTTATTTATTCGGATCTATGGTCTGTTGCCGACCGTATCTGGAAATCTTATGTGTTTAGGATTCTAAACGTACGAATACGATATTAGATCTAGCATATAAACGTTTCGGAGTGATAAGGATGATTTAAACGTCAATCCTAAATAAAGATCTAGATTCACCTTATTCGGTGTATAGATCAAGATGGCAAGGACCCGTAGCGGAAACGTGAATGCAAATGAGAATAGGAATCAACCCCCGGTGATTCAGCAAATACGTGTCGTAGTAGAAGATGTACCCAAGCCAATCACCATGGCTAGAGTACAAGCCATGATTCAAACTATGTTAGCTGAACAAAGGGAAGAAATGAGGCGGCTGTCGAATAGGGACAAACCTACTATGCCCACTGAGCAACCCGAGCTGATTCCCGAGCAATCGGAGGATGGGAACTACAGCCGCCAAGTGAGTCAAGTGGGGACTCAAGGTGAACGAAGGGATGGCCCGGAGAGGAGAAACGACAAGGATGGGCGAATGTTCAAGAATTTCTTGGGTGCAAAACCACCAAGTCTCTCAGGAAGCCCAAAGCCTATTGAGATTATGGATTGGATCTCCGAGATGGAAATGGTGTTTGCGAGCTGCGACTGTAGCAAGAAACAGAAGACCGTCTTTGCTGTAAGACAACTAAAAACTGGATTCTTGAGCTGGTGGAAGCTATTGGCAGATACGTCGCCACGAGGAGAAGCCTTAAGGATGTCATGGGAAGAGTTCTTGGAACAGTTGAAAATGTAGTACTGCTCGGAGATAGATCTGATAGACCTAAACAACGAGTTTCAGAACCTGAAGAAAGGGAATATGATTGTGGATGAGTATGCCACTGCATTTAACGAGAGGATGAAGCTATTCCCCTACTTGGTGCCTACTGAACTCTCCAAGATTGATAGGTTTGCTAACGGATTTCCCAATGACTTTGGCCTAATGGTCAAAATGGCAACTCCCTTGAAAACAGTTGTTAGGGCAGCTAAGAACGTAGAGACCCAGATAAGAGAAAAGGGTCTAGAAACAGATAAGGTAGGAGAGAAGCGGAAGTTTGAAGGATCTTCAAGGTCCAACAAGGATAGCAAATTCTCAAAGCTTGGAGGAGGAGAAGGAGGTGAAGCAAGATGGTGTGATAAATGCAAGAAGAAGCATTGTGGGAAGTGAAATGAAGAAGTGACTTGTTACAAGTATGGAAGGACTGGCCACTATTCCAAGGACTGAACACATAATGATAAAGTATGCTAAGGATGTGGAGGCAAGGGGCACAGGTCCAGAGACTGCCCGAGGAAAAATAAAGCAGCATGACCAGAAACGCCACCAAAGCCAAGGGCATTCCACATGATCCTCGACAAAGCAGAAAACCATGCGAGGAATCAAGGATGAGGACTTCATATCCGAAGATCAAGTCATGCAGTAGCCATAGTATCGTATGATGTAGCCTATTAAAGGCATAGTCTAGGGTATGTAATAGTTTCAAGAAATAATAAAACATTCATTTTGTTGTCTGATGTGTTAAACTGTTATGCGATTTCTGCGTGGTGACTTGGAAAACTGCGAGACAATACTTGATGCATATACTACCAGAAGCACAGGACTCACGCTTGGATCAGGGAAAGTCACAAGGTTACCAAGAAACTATTAATTGATTTCATTTTATTCAAGTGTGTTGTTACCATCGTTTCGGTAATGACTAACAAGATTGTTGATATTCCGACCCTAGTGGTCATATCGAATTGGGTCCGACTACGCTGAGTATGCTATGTGGTTTAGAAAATCAAGTTCGATGTAGCATCTAACTTAAGACAGAAGATTGGACTAAAAAGCGATCAGTAGAGGTATCACCAAAAGTTGCTAGTAGCTAGAAATGCTACCTTTTAAAAATGTCATTATCTCACATTAGAACACGAAGGAAGGTATAGTCTGTTTTGGAATTTAACTCTAAGAAACCTGAGTCTAAACGTGCATCACATGATGGTAGGTCTTAATTTTTAGTCTAACCTGAGATAAAAAGCAGGTGCACGATCGAGTACTGCTTACAGTCAATAAGTCTAAGAGATAGACTTGAAGGAATAGAAGTTATAATTATTACCTAGGATGAAGAGATGAAGTATGGAGTCATTATACGAGCCCTATTTCGTTGATGATTCTGGGACGTAATCATCCTAAGGGGGAGATAATTGTAACGCTCGTAGATCCGGGCTAGTCAATTTGGAGATAATAGGGGTCGAAAACGAATTTTCGGCAAAATATTATTAAGAATAAATAATCTTAACCAAGCTGTAGAATATGTCTCAAGGATTTCGTACATATAAAGAACGCCGAAATCTGAGTTATAACGAAGAAGTTATGGCCCGTCGATGTTTTACGGCAATAGAGTCAGAATTTAAAATATAAAATTTAAAATCAAGTCAGAATTAGCTAATAGAGTCGAAACAAAAGTTGTAGAGTACGTTCCCACCTTCACGTAGATATAAAGAACGTCAAAAACGGAGACCGTACGCAAAAGTTACGAAATTTTAAAGTTGAGTGTGCAATTTGCGAAGCCTGATAAGAACTTGGTGACGTGGCACATTGTGGGCCGTCCATCGCTGATCAAAGGACGCTTCGGATTCGAACACGCCTCCCTTCGCTACGCCCCGCGTCAGAGGTTGGTACGCCCAGTGTACCTTCGCGCCTTATCCATCCGACGAATATGCGAGACAGCTGGACCGAGGCTGGCATTCTTATTCGAGACTACGCCCAGCGTAGCTGTTGGACGCGCAACGTAGTCCAAGGCTGCTGAGGCTATAAATAGCATGCGAGCCATTCCGAGTTTTTCATACCATTTTATTTCTCTCTCTAAATTACTTTCTCTCTATAAGGGTTTTAGCCCTCCCCTAAGCCTAGGTGATCCCCTAGCACCCTAACGAAGCCCCGATGCTCCCGGAGTCCCGAGAAAAAGGGGTCTTTCGGTTTCTAAACGCTGCTCCGAGCAAAGGCCAGTTTTCTTTAAAATCTGTTGTTAGTGAGCTACGCTTACATAATTTTTAATATAGCTTTCAAATAATTATAGTAATGTTATTAGGTCCTTAAAATAATTATTTGGGCTATTATTATGAGTTATATTGATGTTATTTAACGCTTATATAATAATAATAATAGTCAGACTATTAATTTGTCGCGGTTATTGTTAGACTAAACCCTAGTGGTATTCATACTAGGTTTTTTCAAAGGAAATTGTTTTGAGAGTATCGAAGCGTTGTCCGAGTGTTGAGTCACCACCTTTCAGGTGAGTGCATAGTTACTTTCAGCTTACACATAGATATGAAGTATTTTATATAAATTACGTGCTATGTGTACATATTAATTGAATACTTGCTATCTATGCTGGATGAACGTTTTTATACATGTTTTAAATGTTTTAAACTGTATACATATTTTAAATGTACGAATATGTTGGGTATGACATGGGTAGATGAATGATGAGAGATATAAGATGATATGAGTATACATTGGCAGCTATAGAATTAGTGCATATGGGACAAACACTGATAACTATGGACTTAGTACCTGTTAGACGCTGGTAGCTATGGACTTAGTACCTAATAGATAAACACTGGTAGCTATTGATTTAGTACCCGATGAATAAACTATAGCAGCTATGGAATTAGTGCTTTACGAACGAGCATTGGCAGCTATGGATTTAGTGCAAGTCCAATAGTTGGCCGTACACACAACTATAAACACATATATAGCCGTAAACACCGAGTTGTTTACTTTCCTAGACATAAAGTTTGTACATTTTTCCACACCAAGGAAAAATGGTTTATTTAGAAAAGTTTGTCGATATTCTTCGTGTTTAAGTGGACCACAATACCAGAAATTGACCAGAACTATTCATGAAGGTGAAGGTACTGATAAACAAAGTTAAGACTGTATCTAAACTTTGATCCCAAATATTTTTGTTTTTGTTAAATTTGTTCATAGTTTTCCTCTATGCACAAATTTAGGGGGAGAATTAAAAAAAAATCAAAAAACTATAAAAAAACAGAAAATTCAAAAAATCAAACAAAAATCAGAAAAATAAAAATTCAAAAATAGTGCTATTTTTGTTTTATTTCTTGTTCAGAAAAATCTAAAATCCAAAAATATTTTTTTTTTAGTTTTTCCAGAAAATATGAAAAATCCAAAAATATTGTGTGCTAAGTTTTCTTTTAGTTTTTGTTTTGTCTTGAAAAGTGAATTCAAGTGTAGATGAGACTCATGGAGACTATATCGAGATTTTCTGAGCCAAGGGTTCATCCGTTATCATCGAAGAATTCTCGTTCGAAGGAGCAAGAAATGAAGATTATTCTTTCAACATTCAATCTTTCAACCCCAAAAGCAAGGTGAATCTGACTTAAAGATTATGTGATGGATTGCATTGAAGCCTCCTCAATCAATTTGCTACTATCTATGAACCTGCTGAAGTGATCCAGATGATTCTTTCTCTCTACTGTTCTCTCTGAAGATTCTCAAGATGAAAGTGCCATCTTTCAAGAATCTCTACAAGAATCCTCCTCACCCAATGTGCGTTCAATGTGAAATTCTGTAGAAAATCCCAACTGCTCAAGATGAAGTCATTTATTGAAGATCCATATGTTCATCTTGATGCTGTGAAGAAATTGAAGATTAATGCTGAAGCCAAGCTCCTAATGAAGATTAACAATAAAAGCTAGCTACTTTTTAGGGGGAGCTTGTTGGGTTAGTTAAAAAAGAAAGCTATAAACCAAGGGGTAGATTGTTGGGTCTAAAATTATGGTTTATACTTTGCTTTTCTAGGAAAATGTATTTTTATGTCGAGGACTGTAAACAAGTCAGTGTTTACGGCTATATATGTGTTTACAATTGTGTGTACGGCCGTAAACCCGTGTACAGCCAACTATCCCCTATATATAGGGTGAGGAGTGTGAGGGAGTGTACGACTAAGAGAGAAAGGAGAGCATTTTGTAAAGAGAGAACCTAGAGAGAAGAAGAGTATGTGTATGAATGTATTCTTATGATCTTCATCCATATCATCAATACATTAGATTCATCTTATTCCTCTTCTCCTTCTCTTCTATTTTGATCTAGCATCATCCATTTGATTGGGATTCCGCACCATCAAACAGATTTGATTGATACACAAGAAGATTTGGGACTTACAAGGTTAAAGGTCTTAACTATAGATTCAGATGGGAATGAATTCCATCGAGAGATTTTACCTTTTGAGTTAAGTGAGTTTGACGTCATTCTCCTCATGGATTGGTTGGGGGAGAACCTCGCAGATATCTTGTGTTGACAAAGGATGGTGTGCATCAGTCCACCAGGAAGAAAGTCATTCGCCGTTTATAGAGATAAGAGTAGAGTGAAGCCTGGAGTCATCACGATGATGAAGGCTAGAGGATGCTTATCGAAGGGATGTTCAACATTCCTAGAAATGACTTATATACATGTGGTGCAAGACTTTCCTGAGGTATTTCTAGATGAATTAGCAGGATTACCACCTGAGAATGAAACAACTCCATGAGTTATTGGACAAAGGTCATCGGGAGCTCTAGTACTGTTCGTAAAGAAGAAGGACGGTATTATGAGAATGTGTATTGACTATCGGGAACTAAAAAAAGCTACGATCAAGAATGAATATCCTTTACCTAGGATATATGAGTTGTTCTATCAATTTCAGGGAGCCACTGTTTTCTCCAAAATTAGTCTCAGGTTAGGTTATCACCAATTAAGGATTAGAGACCAAGATATTGAAAAGAGAACCTTTAGAACACTATATGGACACTATGAATTCCTTGTTATGCCGTTCGGACTAACAAATGCTCCACCATCAATCATGGATATGATGCATCGAGTTTGTAAACCTTTTCTCGATAAATTAGTAATAGCATTCATAGACGACATCTTGACTTACTCCAAGAACAATCAATATCATGGCAAACAACTCAGAGAAGTACTGAAAGTCCTTAAGAGGGAGAAACTTGATGCAAAATTCTACAAATGCAACTTTTAGATATGGGAGATTCAGTTCCTAGGTCATGTACTTATCCAGGAAGGCATTATGGTTGACCCATGAAAGATAGAAGTTGTACTGAAGTGGGAGTCACCGAAGACTCCCACTGAAATCTATAGTTTTGTGGAATTGGCAGGCTACTATAAAAGATTCATCCAAAATTTATCTTCTATTGCGGATCCATTAATTGCCCTGACGAAAAACTAAGTTGTATTTACTTGGAGCGTTAAGCAAGAAAGAGCTTTTGGTGAATTGAAGAAGAGATTGTGTAAGGCACCAATCCTCTTCCTACCAGAAGGAACTGGATATTTTGTAGTTTTCAATGATGCTTATAAGATTAGATTTTGGTGTGTCCTTACCCAAAGGGACAAAGTAGTAGCTGACGCCTCAAGACAACTAAATCCCCACGAGCAAAATTATCCAACTTATTATCTAGAGCTTTCAACAGTGGTTTTTACCCTAAAGATTTAGAGGCAGTATCTTTACGGAGAAAATGAAAACTCTATACATATCATAAGAGCCTACAATATCTCTTTGCTCAGAAGGAGTTGAATACGAGACAAAGGCGATAGATAGAACTACTCAAGGACTACGATTGAGGGATACTTTACCAACCGGGTTAAGAAAATATCATAGCCGATGCCCTTAGTAAAAAGGTGATTCCTGAAGGAAAGAGAGCTAGATTGTTAAAGAATAAAGTAATCTCAACGATTTTGGAGAAGATCAAAGAAGCTCAGACACGTGCTCTGGATGAGAGTGACCTGAAGGAGGAACGTCTAGGCAATACGTTTATATTTGAAGAAGACAAAAAAGGGTTGAAGGAGTTTAAGAATCACATTTGCGTGCCAAATATGGGTAGGATATGGGATATTCTCATGGAAGAATCTCATAAGACCATGTATTCTATACACCCAGGTAGCACCAAAATGTATTTAGACTTGAAACGCAATTATTGGTGGCTGACAATGAAGTGAATTACCAAAAATCTCATAAGACTATGTATTCTATACTTGGAGAGATAAGCAAGAAAGAGCTTTTGACATAGCAACTTACGAAGCGAAATGCGTAACTTTTGCGAGAGTGAAGACACAACATCAAAAGCCATATGAGAGTTTGGAAATCTTACCAACACCTATTGGTAAATGGGATAATGTTACCATCGAAATCATAACAAAGTTGTCAAAGACAAAGAGGGGCCACGACATGATATGGGTTATAGTAGATCGACTTACGAACAGTGCAAATTTCATAGCCGCACGAGAGAATTGGTCTATGTAGAAGTTGGCTAAGACCTATGTAAGGGAAATCAAAAGGATTCATGGAGTGACCTTATCTATAGTGTCAGATTGCGACAATAGATTCACCTCTAGATTTTGGGAAAGTCTGCAATAGGAGTTAGGCATGAGGTTATGTTTAAGTACTGCCTATCATCCGAAAACAGACAGACATAGTGAGAGAACTATCCAAACCTTGGAGGATATATTATAGGCAAGCGCCATAGAATTTCAAGGTAGTTGGGATGACCATTTATCGTTGGCCGAATTTACCTACAACAATATTTATCACTTAAGCGTCAACATGCCTCGCTAAGAAAGCACTATATTGAAGGAAGTGTCGAACGTCATCATGTTGGATAGGAGTGGGAGATAAGCATTTTGCGGGTTCATATATAGTACATCAAACCACTAAAAATCTTAAAGTCATTAGCAAAAGGATGTTAGTTGCCCAAAGTCATCCAAAGAGCTACACATATAAGAAATAACGATCGATACCATTTGATGTATTTAATCAAGTGTTACGTAAAGTCTATCCATGGAAGGGACCTATTAGATTTGGAAAGCATAAGAAGTTGAGTTTTTATTTCATAGGACCATTCAATGTCCTTCAAAGTATAGAGAATCAAGCTTGAATTTCCCGCCGAATTGGAAGGTATCCATAATACCTTTCACATTTCTTATTTGTGGAAGTATCCGGGAGAAGAAGTGGATTTTCTAACACTTTCAGAGTTAAGGAGCGACGAAGATAGGTGGATATTTAAAGAGCCTGTAGAAATTTTCGACCGTAAGAAAAAAAAGCTACATCGTAAGATGATTGACGTAGTGCTAGTGCCATTGAAACACCCAATCCAGTAGGTTCAAAACTCACTTGGGAAATAGAAAGTGAAATGAAGAGTTGCTATCCACATCTTTTTGGTAACACATGAATTTGGGACATAATCATGCTAAGGGGAGAGAATTGTAACTCTCGCTTTTCCAGCTACGCTTAGTAATCAAACATGTAACCTTTGGGTCAAGTCATGTAGTCATTTTGTGAATGAATAAGAAAGCATTATTCATATATTTTGTGTTTTTGTGTTTTTTTTATATTAAGATATATTATATGACAAAATAAATAATATTTAAAATACACGTCAAAATTAAAAGATCTCTTAGGGGAAATAATCTCAATCTAGTTACAATATTCGTAATTAGGATCCCGTACATATTTAGAACGCCTCAATCCTACTTAGAACAAAGAATTTAGGAAGCGCCAAAGTCTCGCGATAAAACCAACACGGATACAGATAGTCTAAAAAGTGAATCTCAGATAAAGTGCTTTTAAGCTTAGGAAGTCCAAACGGAATTCATATATTTCGTAAAAGCGAATTTGTGTGTATAGGTATCGTTTAAATCTGACTTGACTAGAGGAATTTAAGATTTTTCTAAAATTCGGCGCAACAGTGTCCGCACCAATATTGAATTTTAGATCGATATATTGTTAGGCAAAACAATATAATTGATAGTTGAAGATATCATTGTTAAGATTTCAACGATATAAAAACCATCAAAAACGGACGCCAGATGTGAGAGTTATGCATTTTATACGGGCTTTAACAGGGTAAGCCTGTGTAAATAAAATAAATAAAAAATTAGCTGATGAGGTTTAAAGAAAAGTTGTAGATCTCGTCGAGCGCTTTCTGTGGATCAAAAAAATGTCAAAAATGGAGCTCGTATGAAGGAGTTATGCAATTTTAAAAATATACAAAACATCACATGCGCACGCACGACACATGTAGCTTGCACGCGAAGTCAGCCATGTAGCCCCACCTAAATTGTGCCACGTGTCTGCAGCCCAGTGGATCAACATCACCCTTATACACGGCCCACCTCGTCTTGCATGACGCGTAAGACTCGAAACTCACCTATAAATACCAGCTCATTCTTTCACTCCTCTCGACACCCTCCAGTCGATATCTATCTGAAAATCTCGATGGTTAGCTAATTTTTCTTCTTTCTAGCCCGCCGTGAAGCCCTACAACACCCTCGAGTGCTCAATTTGCCATAATCTTCATGTAAGAAGGACCGAAGTCGGTATTCTGCCAGTTTAGATCCTGATTCTTGTCTATTGTACTCTCTAAATGAGCTACACTTACTCTGCCCTCTACCCCTATGTCATTTATAATTATAGCTGTAAGTCATTACTAGGGTCTTATAATTAAGATTTTTCAACGATTCCATGTTGGTATGTTCATTGATCTACTATGGGAGATATTTCTAGAATGGTCACGTCGGTTTGGTTGTTGGATTTTAGAAAGACTATATGTCGAATGGATCCTGCCTCCTGACTGTCTTGCCTGGCTGATCCGTACTTATTTGATCTTGAAGTAGACTTAGGAATTGTTGAGGAATCTAAACTCTTAAGATAATAGTTCCATGTAGCATGAAACTAGACTAAGATGTAGCGTTATGTATATCTAGGTATTTCGAGAAAGGTGTAAAGCAAAGGACACCCCTAGCAAGTGTAGTCAAATAGTTATTAATATCCATATCATAAATGGTGCTTGTATTATATGTGTTATGCAATATTTATAAAGATAAGATTAAAACATTTGGATTAGGACTTGTTGTAGAAATCATTTGCATTTAGATATAGTTCTTTGCTTAGATTAGGAATAAAACTGATGAAGGATTGGTTAGTGTCGAGAAATTATTGTAGAAATCATTGGGTTAGAGTGTAGGACCATATCGGAGTGTAATCCTCCCATATTGGGATGACTAGAAATGTTGGGTCCTGATCAGATAATCGGACGGTATGTCTAGCTTATCGACCATAGTAGATGAGCAACACTGGGTTGTTCTAGGTGGTCTTGTTAATTATGTTGCTAGCATGGTTTTATAACCCATAGACGTAGAAGAAATGGAAAGCCGTATATATATATATATATATATATATATATATATATATATATATATATATATATATGAAATTATATGACCATTGCTTTCCTTATGACTTACATTAGACAAGGACACCCCTAGCAAGTGTAGTCAAATAGTTGCTTAGATAGTTCATCAGGTAAGGTGATTCTTCCAGATGATTGTCAAATTAGGATTTGTGAGGATCGGCTGCGATCGGGTACATGGTCTTACGACACGTTATATATTTACACCTAATATATGTCTTGCAGGAATGATATTTTATCATTAAAATATTATGGGCTTGAAAATCCTATGTATCTCACCTGGTTTCCGAAACTCACCCACTCATTTTATTGCAGCAATGGTAGTGGAGCCAAAGTTGAAATTGCCTAGTTAGGATGTTGAGTGGAATAAAGGATAGGATTGCATTGGCTATTTCAGGACCTTTTTATTTACGCTGTAACATATGTTCACATACAAACGTAGGACATATCGATGGTTTTAATAAAATAACTTTTGTTATTTCAAAAAAGTTTATTTAACTATGAAGTTCTGCATTTTAATTCTAAAAAGCATATAGAAAATTTTTAAATGTGTTCTAAAAAATGGGTGATGTCACACAAGATATAATTTCGGGAAAAATTTTCCTAAATAGAGGGAGACTATGACAACCGAGAGATTTCCATCACTTAACGCCATTAGGAACAAGTATGAAAATAGATGTAATAGCTTAGTATTGTAATATATTATTTTTGAGATAATATGAATCTAATAAGCCATTATATTTATTTGTTAAAAACATCCAATAGGCACAAACATTAGCGTCTGGAAAGTTGTAACATTTTCTAAGCTGGTTAACATACTTGGATAGTACATTTTTAACGTGATCTTATGGATTTTATAAAAATAAAATTAACTGCGTAATTAAAATTAATTAAATCAAAATGGTACTTCAAGATTAGTTGAGTTTTGACTAAAAGTGCAAAAACGAGTTTCGTACTACTCCTCGATATATAAACTTTAGGAGAAAGTTGTAAGAAAACGGGGCCCGTATGAGAGATATATGCTTTTTCTAAACTCGTTTATTTTTAACCCATTAGGCCCAAAAAGGTTGGCCTTGGTGCCATAAACCCTAGCGATATAGTGAGGATAACTCACCTCGAACTGCCGGCCGAACAGATAGCTCAAGCTGCTCCGATCACTGATACGATCACCACCTCTGGACAGCCACCAATGCACTGAACTCAAACAATAATCAACAATTACCAAAATACCCATGGAAACCACTGGTCAACCCTTGGTCAAAGACAAGGTCAAAGTCAACCCCTGATTGACCCTACTCGCCGAGTCAACCCAATGACTCGCCAAGCCCCCATACTCAGAACTTCACTCAATCCGCGACCTAACTCGCCGAGTCACCCCGAGACTCGCCGAGTTCAACAACTCTGAGTCCACTCACCCTCAACTCACCGAGTCATCCCTTGACTCACCGATTCTCGAATCAGCTAGAGAATATCGGGACTCTTCGACAAGACTCGCCGAGTCTAAGAACACAATCGTCGAGTCTATGGCTATCTTCAACCTACTCGTCGAGTTGTTCATACAACTCGCCGAGTTCGAAGCCATCTTCATCCAACTCGCCGAGTTGTTCTTCCAACTCGTCGAGTCCCAGCTCATCTTCAAGCAACTCGTCGAGTTCACCCATGTGACTCGCCGAGTACCACCGATCTGAATTCATACAGAAGCATTCCAGACCATGCAATTGATCCAAAACATAGATCTAGTCTCCTACAACTCATCCATCACATAAAGTGGCAAACTTTACGTGAATCCATAGAGATCTAGGCCATATTCACTTATAACTAGGGTTTGGGACTTGCAAGCTTCACTAAACACTCCAACACAGGGACTTTCATGCTCTCTGATTCTCCTCCCTTCCAGATCTGAGGTAGCAACCTCAGATCTAACCTCTAGACTACCATTTACTTCCTCAGACAAGATCCCACAAACCCCAAATTGAAGAAACAACATACAATCAGACCAAGAACGAGATATTACCTCCAATGAACGCCCCCAACTGCAAAGAAGTTGATTCCAAGCAAAGCCCCTTGCCTCAAGCCTTCAATTCCCACAAAATTCCTTCAACAAACTTCTCCAATGCTCCAATCCACTCAATCAATGGAGCTCCTCTGCGATTTAGGGTTTCTGGAACTCAAGAGGGAAATAAAGAGGCAGGGGAAGGAACATAATGTTCCTTATATAGGGCTCAACCCCAAGAATTAGGGTTTTCTCCACCCAGCGCCTACTCGCCGAGTCCATCTCATCGACTCGCCGAGTCGGCTACTTAACACACGACCAAGTCGCGACTCTACTCGTCGAGTCAAGCCATGGACTCGCCGAGTCACTCTTTCCCAAATAACACTCTTAGCCCTTCAACTCTACTCTTGCTATTTCGGGATGTTACAATTCTCCCCCACTTATATTAGGCTTCGCCCTCGAAGCATATAGCAGCTCAACTCCAAGATACTCCCACAACGCGCCACCTGGCCTCAACCAGACTAGGTCCCACAAGGCATACCCAAACGAACTCGAATACACTTTCCTTCCCTCACGGTGTCCTGACCACCCTCTCAAATAGCGCACCGGATTCACTCTCTAATAACTTCACTTAACCCCTGAGAATTACCCATAATGTAGCACTGCTCCAAATCACAACCATCACTCTACTCATAAAGGCTAGAAAACCATGAACCATTGGATCCCCGATCCGAATCCCACTCTATCCATTCCGTGACGACGGAAAAATTCATTCTCTAACTCAGAGCAACTCTCACGAGTGCTCCCCTTGCAACCGCACACACAAGCTGAACCAGCTCTAACACCCTCAGGTTGGGAAACCTGATACACTGATACTATCCTCAAACATCTCCCAGGATGAACCACTAATATCCACCCCATACCCTGATCAGAATCACACTGAGAGTTCAAGATTCTCTCTCTCCCTGCATCCTTTCTGAGCCTCTTGGCTCTACACTTGCGGATTTCCCTCCGCGACCTCAGCAAACATCCAAAAACGGATGAGCTCCTACTTCACTGCCGTGAACACGATGCTCAAAACCATACTCGAAATACTCAAATCATAACTCTGCTCTGCAGCTTTCACTTTCGTGAGTTTGCACTCCCCTTCGGAGTTACACACCTTTCTCTTTTCCTTTTTCAAGGAATCCACTTGGCCACATTGCCACTCCAACACGTGCCACGGTGCTCGCCCAAAGCGACACCACCCTTTTTGCGTAACCGCTATTCACATACTCTGGCTCTCATTGCAGGGGCTCTCAAGCCCATGCACTCTCTCCACTCATCAAAATCACTACCCGGGGCCAGACCTTCCAATGCAATCACACTGCAACATACACAACCAACAGTCTCAAACTGATCCAACAATACCAACAGAGTCTCCAGCATGACTGGACCGACTCACATAACACATATTAGCCACTCGAGGCTATAACTCTGTGGGTCCGTACACCCAAACTCTGTGAACCCTCAGGTTCTAACTCTGCGAACCTTCCGGTTCTAACTCCAGGAACCCTCCGGTTCCAACTCTGTAAGCATGCACAGCATAAATCACATAGAAATAATGTCGTACAACACATAACATACATAAAGGATACAAATACTCTGATCACATAACCCCAGCTACCTACTCAAACATGATCCCGGCCTGCTTCCAGGCCTCCACAATCAAATGCCCTAGGTCTGTATCCCGCCCCGCATACCCGACACTCGCTCCTATCAGCCTATACTCTGGGCTGACAGAACACTGCTGAATCCCAACAGCTAAGCACCCTCAAATACTCATCGATCTCCCGGAGAATTCTCCAATTCTCCCCCACTTAAAGCACTGACTAACAACCACCGATCGCCATTAATGACCTTCCAGAACAACCCCGCACAAAGGGAACACTTACACACTGACTGCTTCCTACAAGCATAAGCAACCCTCAGCAAAACACATCTCCTCACTGATCAATCCGCTCAAAAGAATCCTGTCTTTCAATTATCCACTCCACGACTGCAGATGCTACTCGACATTCAACCCAGTGCCGCATCTCCACTAATAACCCTCACGAATGATAACCAACGGAATTTCCAAACAATAACCCATAACCCAAACCTACAACCTGCAACAGGACGAATACCGCATCGAAAACCGCACAAGGATACCAGCACAAAAGACCAAACTATAACCATACCAACCTTCAGGGAACAACGGATACCAAAACGAAAACCCGAAACACCAATCCATAACCATGCCAAACCCGCGAAACAACAAATACCGCATCGAAATCCATACAAAGATACCCGCACAACAATACCCACAATAATCACAAGATAACAAGACATCAAGAAAGAAACATACCCGCAGCTGCCTCCGTCGCTGCTCCGACCTCCTCTGCCGCAAGCTGATAAGCACGACCCTGAGCCCTTGGGGGCTCCGCTCCATCCTGACCTCTAACTGAAATCCTCAAAGTGGCCAGTGCTGGAGCCTGCACCGGTCCTGCAGAAAGTTGTGGACAGTTGACCCTCAAATGTCCAATCTGACGACAATGACAACAAATCCTCAAATCCCGAATCGACACTGACTGCCGACAATCCCGCGCATAGTGCCCCTCCTTTCCGCACTTGCGGCATGCACCACCGGACCAGCAAACTCCGGTGTGACCCCTTCCACACTTCCCACAAGTGTGGCCGCTCCGATCCCCCACTCTAACATCAACGGTCCTGGACCGTTTCGGCGTCGGCTGCGACTGCATCGTAGCCTGCCTCAACTCACGCGACTGCAACTCAACCTCTAACTCACGCCGCCTGGCGGCCTCCTGCAATTCCAACAAGGTCTCGCACCTCTGCGTAGACACGAACTGTCTGATATCCCCCTTGAGCATACTTAGATATCGGGACATCTGAGCCTGCTCCAAAGCAAACTCTGGGCAAAACATCGCCCTCTCAGTGAACATCCTGGTGATCTCAGTCACCGACTCCGAATCCTATTTCAGCTCAAGGAACTCCCGAGCCAATCTCTCCCTCTCATCCCGCGGAACATAGCGAGTGCTGAACATCTCTCGGAACTGATCCCATGAAACCGCAGCCCTCTGCGCATCGGAATATGACCCCGTGGTCAATCTCCACCAATCCTTCGCCCCGAGCCTCAACAGGTTCAGAGCACACCTCACCCTCTGGTCAGCAGGGCATAAACACATGAGGAAACACCCCTCCACGTCTGATAACCATCTCATAGCAACAATCAGGTCCTGAACTCCATCGAATGTGGGAGGCTTCGTATAATAGAAGTCCCGATACTGAAAACCATGACTAGCGCCTCCCATTGCCGCTGCTACAACCACTGTAGCCGCCGCGGCAGCCGTCTCTGCGAGAGCCGGATAACGCTCATCAAATACTCAACCATGGCGGTCTTGATCGACCCAACAGTTCCGGCAACTCAGCCCGGAATAATGCAGCAACCTCATCATGCAGGATCTCGCGAATCCTCGCATCCGACTCGCTCGTGCTCAACTGATCGATAACCTCAGACGGCACCGATCCACCCGAAACTCTCTCTTCAGCTCCCGATCCTGATCCGTATCCACTCTCATCATGCCTCAGAATCTCCATACTGAAAAACACCATACCAAATCTCAGACTCATCCCACAAACCTGGGATCCAACTCTCTCAACCCAACCCTAGAGATCATGGCTTCCCTGATACGCGTATGGGTCCTGTGCTTTCAGTAGTACGGGCCCATACTACCTTCCACACCTACCCATATTTGTATGAAGTACTACCACAATACCCTAGAGAAACATGCATAACAACGCTCAACCCCTCACCACTAGAGGAACACTGAGAATCTCCCATAAGGGACCCTAGGCTACAGGCATCACAAATCAGGCAACATTATCATGAATTCCTGAAGATCCCTAGCCTAACTCTAGTATGCTGTTCTATCAAGCTCAATAAGACAAATATCATGTATGGTATCTTGGGGTTACTTACTGGCTCCGGCTGATCGTACCTCCGCGTCCTCCTTTCACTTAATTTGAAAACCATTTTAATTTCTCTTTTTAAATCCCTCCTCGATTTGAGACTGGAGTCACACGAATGTTCCTCCAATTCACTCAAACCAAGGCTCTGATACCAACTTGTAATGACCAAAATTTCAAAACAATTAAAACTTTTCAAAAACCACCCATTTTAATAACGTTGTTACAAAAAGGTTTTGAATACATTATTTAAAAGATTATTTTCCCAGGTTCATATCATAAAACACCAACGCGAGGAACGGTACGATCATGCCTTTGCCTTGCCACAGACTCCTGAGAACCTGAAAACATAAAACCACAACTGTAAGCCCGAAAGCTTAGTGAGATACCCCCAATATACCAACCACATATACGCCCTTCCAGGCCACGACCTTCTGGTCTAAAACATATCGCCTTCCGGCCCATAACGCAATGCCTTCTGGCCCATATCATATTGCCTTCCGGCCTATAACATATTGCCTTCCGGCCCATAACATATTTCCTTCCGGCCCACAGCATAAAAAGCATACTTATCATAACAGAACATCGAACGACCCTGCATACCGGGTCACACCCCAGATCTAGCAATCATACGTATAACACATAATCACATAACAGTTCACAGTCAGCAAACGATCAACAGATCACATAACCTAGCATTACTCTAATCAAGATACCGGCCTAGCCGGTCACTAGCATAACATCACCCTACGAATCAGTCAACATACTAAATGCATATATACGCCTTTCCAGGCCATGACCTTCCGGTCCACATAGCAATGCCTTCCGGCCCACAACATGTAATGCCTTCCGGCCCACAACATGTAACGCCTTCCGGCCCATCTCATAACAACTGACAACTACCCGGATTTCCATCCGATAAAAAGGTTGGCCTTGGTGCCATAAACCCTAGCGATATAGTGAGGATAAATCACCTCGAACTGCCGACCGAACAGATAGCTCAAGCTGCTCCGATCACTGATACGATCACCACCTCTGGACAGCCACCAATGCACTGAACTCAAACAATAATCAACAATTACCAAAATACTCCTGGAAACGACTAGTCAACCCTTGGTCAAAGACAAGGTCAAAGTCAACCCCTGATTGACCCTACTCGCCGAGTCAACCCAATGACTCGCCGAGCCCCCATACTCAGAACTTCACTCAATCGGCGACCTAACTCGCCGAGTCACCCCGAGACTCGCCGAGTTCAACAACTCTGAGTCCACTCGCCCTCAACTCACCGAGTCATCCCTTGACTCACCGATTCTCGGCTCAGCTAGAGAATATCGGGACTCTTCGACAAGACTCGCCGAGTCTAAGAACACACTCGTCGAGTCTATGGCTATCTTCAACCTACTCGCCGAGTTGTTCATACAACTCGCCGAGTTCCAAGCCATCTTCATCCAACTCGCTGAGTTATTCTTCCAACTTGTCGAGTCCCAACTCATCTTCAAGCAACTCGTCGAGTTCACCCATGTGACTCGCCGAGTACCACCGATCTGAATTCATACAGAAGCATTCCAGACCATGCAATTGATCCAAAACATAGATCTAGCCTCCTACAACTCATCCATCACGTAAAGTGGCAAACTTTACGTGAATCCATAGAGATCTAGGCCATATTCACTTATAACTAGGGTTTGGGACTTGCAAGCTTCACTAAACACTCCAACACAGGGACTTTCATGCTCTCTGATTCTCCTCCCTTCCAGATCTGAGGTAGCAACCTCAGATCTAACCTCTAGACTACCATTTACTTCCTCAGACAAGATCCCACAAACCCCAAATTGAAGAAACAACATACAATCAGACCAAGAACGAGATATTACCTCCAATGAACGCCCCTAACTGCAAAGAAGTTGATTCCAAGCAAAGCCCCTTGCCCCAAGCCTTCAATTCCCACAAAATTCCTTTAATAAATAAATAATACCTTGTGGTTTTGTGTGTACGACAAGCCGTTTTTGAGCTGCTTCGATGTTTGCAAGAGTAGGTGGCAGCTTTTCGTCTTCTAGTGGCAACATATCGTCTCACCCGTCTTTTTCAATCTCTTCATCTTCATGAATACCGATACTATTCTCGAGCTCCCCCAGTCGTCAGTCGAGGTAGGTGACACCGGTGCAGGTTGATCCGCCATGTCACCACCATAATCTAAACTTCCACCTCGGACTAGTGTTGTTGTACTTTGGGTATGTGTAATTGATACTACTACTAAGATGATACAAATCCAGTAATTATTTTACCATAAAAAAATTAAAATTATGTTTGTGTCTAGTGTAGTGTTTGTTACAACAATGTTTACATGTAGTGGGGACAAAAGAAACAAGAGGTGACGTGGATTTTGGAGGCATTGCTTGTGTGGTTTGTTCAGAGGGTTTGCCTTTTCTTGTCAAAGAGTTCATCGCCCATCTGTATTATAAAATTATAAATTACAATTGCATGTATTGTTGGTTGGGTTTCAGTCTTACTTTTTAAAGACAGCATGAAGCAAAATAAATAGATTACATACCCAAGTATACTTGCGTTCCCTGGAAGTGATGAAATTGTGGACCCCATAACCTCACTGCTATCCCCACCAGATGTCTACAAAAACATAGTATTAAGCACGTTGTTTAATAATAACCAATGATATATAATATAATATAGCCAGGGATTCCAAAAAGAAAATGAAACAACAACCTTTTCATGGTACTGCTTAACTATCTGCAAAAACTGTTCAACTGCTTGGAAAGCCTTTGACCGGACATCACTGTAGAAAATCAAAAAAATTTAATTTTAATTTGGAAAATTAAACACTAGCTAATACAACTAAAGGAAAATAAGATAACCTGTGAGGATCAATTGTGAGAACAACAACATTTGGCAGTATACGAGCTGCAATCTCTTGGGGTTCACAATACGAGCTGGTGGCATATAGAGCCATTATACCTGCACCCCCAGAATGAGTATTTGTATTTTAGAAAAAATATTTATATATAGAAAGAAAGATTGATAATTAATTAAGTAATTTCATTTAGGGAAAATATAAAACCAAAGTAAATTGACCTGCTCATCTAGCAGGAGGAAATGTATCACGCACAGTGAACGCATTAATCAACACTCTCTTGCGTGTCTGCAATTTTACTAACCATAAATAAATTAATAAATAAATGCATTTGCTTCAAGGAAAGAAAGGAGTTTTGAAATAATCAGTGAGTATTTTACTAAAAAATGCAAATGGGGGGTTTTACTGACTATGAGATAAATTCATTTCAACAAAGATATGGGAAAAGCATTTATAGGTTTGAGATTAATATATTTTAATAAAACTTACCATATGATTCCCATGTATGATGGCCCTTGATAGGTAGCTATGTTTCATCTACTATCATACCCAAAAAAGAGAAATTAAATATTAGCAATTTTCAAAATATGCAAGAAAATATTTTGAAACTAAACCTAGTTGAAACATAGTATAATCTGAACCTTTAAACCATCAAGACCATTTGCATCTGCATGTCTACAGCCTGTTCAATATGAACACAAACAAGAATCACTGATTATTCATTGGATTTGAGCATTCATAAAATGTTATTGATGTAGAGCATACCTGCTAGGAATTGTTGATGAGCAGAAGCCACGAGTGGAAGAGGAAATATAAGCGACTTGGTTGTGTCTAAAACAGTCCCCTGTGATACACAAGAGCGATTGTCACCAACTTCTTCAATACCTTCGCCACAAGAGCATATGCATTATCCGACAAACTAAAACAACAAAGTTTATAGTTTAACAGAACATGTTCCCATATGATTTAACATATAATGAGAAAAGTGAAGTGAAGTGGTGATCACATACCATTCACGTGCAAGCATTGAGCATAGAAGACAGTTCTGCTTGTGGTAAGTTCAGCAACATAATGTGGGAGTCATATTCTGTATTAGCACCGGAAGATGAGGGCTTAGAGGCATGATCAGCTTTGGGTGATTTGGCATTTGAGCCTAAGCCACCAGCATCATCAGCATTTAGTTTGGACATCTGAGCAGGTTATTCTTCAGGAGCAGGAGCTTGCTTGCTTTCCGCATTGTCAATGATCACATCTAACAAGTTCAGCAGCTGAAATGCAGCAGATCAAACATCAATTAGGGAAGAAGAAAAGAAAAATACATTTATGATTTTACCAAAAGAAACGAATGTGCAAATTCTACCTGCTCAAGATGTGCAAGAACTACTTGAAAACACAATAACACATAAAAGAACAATACATGTAATCTACCTCAATGTTATTGCTATTGTACATTAGACTTCAAATTTAATAAAAACATGTGTAGTTCCTTGCTCAAAATATATAATATAGCATGAAAATGCAAGAGTCACTCATTGGGGCATTTTATCAAATAGCTGGTGTTCACCACAAAGTATCCCTAAACAGGCAGTGATTAATTATTCAAAGATTACTAGGTTGTTGTCTTATGTAGTAACAAAGCAACCAGAAATAACAAGCAATAGCCTGAGTTATAGGAGCGTAGAAAAATAAAATATCAACTGTGTTTAGAAGATTCAAAAGATTTACAAAACAGCGTAATTCATAAAAACAAAGTGTTTACTGATGACTATACTAAGATTTGATTACTCACCTGCATATATAAATGTGTGATGGTTCCATCTTTGGCAGTGGGTAACAAGTTCACGACATCAACCACTCTGTAGTCACAAAACCTTGTGGTGAGATTCTTGAGGGTTTCAACAACCCTATTAGGCTCGAGAGTAACCAGGTCGCAGGGGTGTGATGCCATATCGTGAATCCATAGCCAAGCTGGGTGAAGGAACAATTATTAACTCCACGCCGGAGTACTTGATATGAGATACGAGCTTTGTTGCGTTATTCTTTAAGATAAACAAAAGGGATTTGGTAGTGGTGGAGGTGGATTAGGGTTTAAAGAGAAAAGGAGAAGGAGACAGTGAAAGTTGTCGGCTGGTGGAGAGGATGAACTTGTTATTCCTTCCCGAACAACAACAACTTGATCAGAGAACGAAACCTGCAAACGAGGTCCAAGGTTTACATGGAAACCTGAAAAGATGGAATAAACCTAGACAATGGCCATTATAGATTGATAGATTGAAGACCTGGAGTGATCCCTTGTGAAGAAAGTTGTGCGATTATAGAGAGTCCTTGTGGACTGAGTCCAAAGATTCTGTCAATGGCTCTATCGGGTTTGGTTAAATCCCCAGTTTGGAATGTGCTACATCTGGTTCATGAACTTGCCAAGTCAATTAGGGTTTTTTTAATGAAAAATGAAAGGGGTTAATGGATTGGGATGATGTCCTACCTGAGAAAACAAAGAAAAAGAAGGAGACCTCACAGTTCAATTACGATTCACCTTCGAGGTTTACAGAGAGACGGGAGGTAGAGAATGAAGGGAGATCTAGAAGAGAGAGTATCAGAGAGGGGAGAGTGGATTGCAAGGATGAAAAGTAGATAGAAGATAAAAAAAAAAAACAAGGCGGGTTTTCAAAATTTTGGGGATTTCGTTTCCCCCTTCATTAACTAAAAGTGCGTTTCATTAAAATCATAAAGCGACAGGTACAGATGACGCGCGTTTAAGATAAAGCGCCCTCCGTGTTTTTAATTTTTTTTGTTGAGACACTAAATTAAGGGCACGCAATAATGCGTGACGTAAATCCTTAAATTTTTTGGAGAGATGACACTATTTTAAGGGCACGTCCTTTTGCGTATCATTAATCAGCGCATGTCGTAAAAAGCGCATCATTAAAGGTCTATTTTCTAGTAGTGAAATATGTTAGGATCATTAGATATCCTACAAAGATAGTAAATTAAGATTAATGAATATATCCTAATAAGATACTAAGTTAGGATCGTTAGATATCCTAGAAGATAATATGATAGGATCGTTAGATATCCTAGAACATAGTAATCTAGAGTTGATAAAATCCTTTAGGAAAGGTTTTTCATAAAGAAAAAGGATTCTTAAAATAATACAACCCAATAAAAGCCAAAAACTCTAAAATCCTATGTACTCGCCAACATTATGTTGTTGCTTTCAAAAGTAAATGTATTCTCAGGGTTATGAGTGTAAAGGATAGTGGTGTCAAGTAGAAGTATAGTCATGTTAAGGAGGAAGATAATAGTCATGTCAAGATGGAGGAAGCCTGCAAGGACGCTGCTGCAATTTAGTATCATCTATTTATCTTCTTTAGTCTTGTTCTGGAAGTGTGTTTGTCGTAGCATTTTTCTATGTTATGTTCTTAATATATTTGAATGCCTCGGCCAATCTCCCCTCGTTCGCACCACCCGACGTTTCCGCCGCCGGCCAGGGGTGTGACAACTTAAATGGTTGAGGACTTGTGTGCAATACTTGTGCTTTATGAGGGCTTGAACTCTTCCTTTTGATTTATGCTCGAAAACCATAAAATGTAAGAGAGAAATTCTCTCTCTCTCTCTCTCTCTCTGTTCATCCTTTTGAAATTTACTTGCATTCTTTTCTCTCTTAGAGTTCATACTTTGGTTATGAACTTTATGCTTAAGAAATTAAGATTTTTGTTATGAAGACTAGCATCTTTACGTCAAGTTGAGTTCTTGTTGGTGTCTCAATGGTTAAACATTCTCCATCAACTTCCAATCCTCCCTAGAGGGCTCAAAAAACCACAAAGGTTGTCATTTATTTATCTTCTTCTTTGGTGCTTGTTTGGTTTCTTTCTAGAATTTGCAAGAAGATCCATGGTTGGTTATAAACTTGTTTTATCTTGTTCAAAAATCAAATTCTTATGTTGTTAAATCTCTTATTTTTGAAACTAATATTTAAATAATAACCCAACAAATCATACTTATGATATTCTCTATCTAATCAAGAACACAGACATTAAGGTGTTATTATGTGTTTCGAATTTAGAATTAGCCAGACTTCTAAATTGATTGTCTTAGATTACCCAAAATCAGATTTCGTAATACCCAAGGCATAAGGGTTTAAATCACAAATTTTGGAAAGTGATTGCAATTATGATCCTAGAAATTATCCAAGTTAATATTGATATTTTATACCCAAAATCTAACAATAAATAGTAGCCAATACACACGGTCGATAATCGTGAGAAAATGTAATCAATTGTTATATTGTACTATTTATCTGTGTCTAAAAGTAAGAATATATTCACACTAAAAGAAAAAAAAACATGTGAGTAAAAGTATTTTTTGGTCACAGTTTAATTTCATATGTGTATTTGAAAATAAAGAATAGTCGTGATAAAATAAAAATACATGTGACTGTAAGTACTTAATTATGACAATTTAATCTTTTATGTGTTATTAAATTCCTCAAAATTTTCAAATCCTTAATTTTTTGAAACACTCACCTATTAAAACTTTGTGTTTTCAAACACCTAAATTTCCAAAAAATTTCAAAGCCCTCAAATTCCACAATTTTTCCAATCTCCTGAATTCTCCTCCCTTTCTATTTGGTTTTCCCCCTAAATATTCCAACACACACGAGTCGATCGGCCTTGGAGCCTTAATTCGCAACAAACTTCTCTTCGTTTTAGCTTATCATTGGACTCAAATTTGACGACTAAACAATCACTATTACACCGTTGTCACGGACGTCTTAAAAAGTACGTTATCACTACTTGGTTGCACTAAAAATATAGTGTATGGAAGTCGGGTCGAGTCCTCATGGACACAACCTAAAAGTCAATGCTTATTTGTGTAAGGTACATACTAGTCAAATGAAGAAAATAATAAAAGGTGGATTTTGTTATTAATTGTTATGGTTGAATTTCTATCGTGAGGAGTCAAATGTAGTTTGAGTCTGTAAGCTGTCGAATGTTGTGTGACTTTGACTCTCTATCTATTTTACAAGGCATAGTTGTTTCGATATTTTGATGTTTAGTCCTTCTATCTTTTTATGAGTATGATGTACACTATAAATAAGGTAGGTGCATGGAGTAGAGTAACGTTCGATGTACCCTACAAACATACACTATTTACATCTTGTGTTCATTTACAGCTTCGATCATTCTAATTATGTTCTTAATCAATCTCTAACTCACTACAATTGGTATCAGAGCAGGATTCAATCTACCGATTGCAGTTTTCTTGTGTTTTTCAAAAAAAAAATTGAATCGTTTGTTCCAGTTCAAAGTTTTCTGCAATTTCATTCAGAAAACCACTCTCAATTGATTGTATTGAATTGATTATGGACTATGCATCTTAGATCGATTGATTTCTGTTTAATCTTTGATTGATTTTTGTCTTAGATTTCTTTTTGAGTATATAATCCTCTTTCTTCTAAATTGTTGATATGGAGTCTGAGTCTGAAGAAGAAGCCAAGGATAGAGAAGATGGATTCCTATTCAACTCTGATGATGAAGCAGTCGTATACTACTCAAACAACAAAGTGAAGAAAATTTTCAAGAAGCCTTTCAGTGGAAAGTTTATGAACAATTCTGAGAAGACAAGTGTTATTTCGACTAGAAAAAGTGTGAATAATGAGTCGAAAGTGGAGAAGAAATATGTAAAGAGTGCGTATAAGAAGAAGAAGGAGTTGAAGCTAAAAAGGAGACTCATGTTACGATTGTAACTACTGCAATGGGTCGAATCATTTGTCAAAAGATTGCATGCTTGGGAAGAAAGAAGAGAACAAGGAGAAAGTTAAGGACAAAGCTTATTATGTTGTGAAGATCGAGGAGATTAGAGCTCGACCAAAGGTCTTCTATCTGATTGCTAGAGGAGATGATAAAGAAGAGGAAACATATCAAAGCTGGTCTTCTAGATCAAATAAAGAGGAAATGAGAAATCCAACTCATGGGGAAATGTATACGAAGTTGTTGGAAGATGAAGAAGAGAAAGAAGTGTGGGATGATAAAGATCAGATTACTTGGTGGAGTTTTGTGTCCACTAACTCGACTAAATCACCGACAGCTTCTCAGGTACATGATCTTCTTAACTCATTTAAAATTCCTTCATCTTCTTATACTGATATTTTGTCTGAGTTTGATAATACATTTGCTTATCTTAATGATATGTTAATCTCCATGAGTAGTGAAGCAAAAATGTCTAAGTCCCAATTATATGAAGCTAGAAATAAACTCGGCAGACCATGAGCCTATTTGTTGTTGATGTTTTGTTGACTCCTAAAAAGGATGGTACTTGGCGTATGTGTGTTGATAGTTACGCCAAGTTGATACTGAGGTACAAATTTCCAATTCCTCGACTGGACTGATGGGTTATGAGCATTCTAACACTTCTAAGTGTACATGAAACCCTAGAAAATGTCGGATTTATGTTTGTCTAAAATACATGCAAAATTTGATTTCCAAGGTTCATAATCCTATCTAGCATACATGGGGAACTTTTATCATAAAAGATGGCTAGAATTACATGCCTTGTAGTTGATTTGATTCCTTGAAAACCTTGCGAGCCTAGAACCCCTAGTGTGATGCCTCAAATGTTTCACACAACACCAAATGCTTTGGAATAACTTTAAGAGAATGTAGAACACTTGCAAAATTGGCTTGCCCTCTCTATCTTGCTTCTAGTGCCGGTTTTGGTGAGCTTCATATCCTTTATATAGTGTGTTACAATTAGGGTTACACCATGTAAACCCTAATGTAACATGGCTTTTCATTTCCATGACCCATGTGTTTGTAACTCCCATGGAGAATCCATGGAGCATCCTATGAACCTTAGGCCAACTTGATAATCCATGGAGCATTTAGCCCACTATACAAGTTATGGATGATTTAGATAATCAACCCATATATTTAATTAGTCATCTTTTGATCACTTAATTAATTCCAAATTAATTCTTGATCAATACTAATTAAATAATACTATTAATATATTAAAACTTATTATATATTAATAAGCCACAAGTGTTATTTCTCTCATTTAGTCTATCCAAATGCATGACGCCATGCAACCCAAATGGACCATGCCGGGTCGGGTCAAGTACATACCCAATATACTTATTGACTTAGACACCTTATCCAACAGTCTCCCACTTGTATAAGTCTAATAACTATAACTGCAAGTAGGACTTCAGGAACCGATCAGAAATCGTAGCTCTTTCAAGTTCTCTTGGAACTGAGAAGACGATGATACGCCATTTAAGATAAGTGATCATATAATCCTCTGTTCTAGATATCAGCCGGACAAATACATGGAACAATGTCTTACTTATTGTCCAACAGAGTGTTTCCCGATATCCGATTTGTTTGACATAGAACTAAATTGAACACATCAATTCAGTTCTGACCGGGCCCGGTACATAAGTCAAAACAAAATCATCGTGGGGCCCAGATATCACTTCTAATCCAAGAAGGAATAGATAAACTTCGACTCATATGCTTGTTCTACTACTTGTTGAATCACACACAAAAATGAGTTTTATAACATCGAGTTACCAATGCGTTTTCTCACGATCATTATAACCAACTCATATGCAACAAGTCATATCTCTACGTTTGAAGATTTATATGATATTACCGTCTCACGATCACTCAAGATAAATTCCATGAAGTGATACCAGTGAGCGTGGGTTGAATCCAATACTCAGAACTTATGAGCACCAATGAGTGTTGTAGCCATGTCCAACAACGTAGACCTCTGCAACCAAATCATGACAGTCTTGATTCATACCTACTTCCAACATATGGCCGACTGTGGAGAATTCGAATAATATGATATACCAAACATAATTATTCTGGAAGTCAAAACATGCAAAAGAAATATAGTAAACGATTGACAAAAGATACCAACACTTACTCATAAAAAAACACAACTTTTAATCATCATCAAATGTCAATTACACTATACAAATTTCAAAATTATCTAACTACTAAAACGAATATCATCCTTCAACCCTATGCTCCGAGCACGCTGGAGATGCTTAAACCAACTCAGTCCCTTCCTGAAGGGGATCTGCTAGGTTCTCATTCGATGATACCCTCTTTGCCACAAGGAGTCATTCTTCTATTCGATGTCTAATGAAATGGTATTTTCTATCGATGTGTCTGGATCTCCTGTGATCCCTTGGTTCCTTGGCTAAGGCAACTACACTTTCACTATCATAGAAAATTTCCATTGGCTCCCAGAGTTTGAGAAAAGCCCTTTGCGAACAGAACCCTAATAGACTTAGTCTTTGTTACAGTTGAAAAGGTCTCATCATAATCAACTCCCGGAGTTTGAGAAAAGCCCTTTGCAAACAGTCCTCTTACGACCTGGTACATTGTCAACCAAGCTCCAAACTTGTTTGTCATACATGGACTGTATCTTGCTGTCCATTGCCTTTTTCCATTTAGCAAACTTGGGGACTGCCAAGGCTTCCGCATAGCTATTAGGTTCATCCAGACTTACCAATGTCTCATCACTGAAAAGTGTCTCTGTCACACCCCGAACACCGAAGGCAGAAACATTTCCGGGGTTGATTCCACGTTGAGTATCAAATCCAATGCACATAATATGTAAAGTAAAACAACCATTACATTACATATAGAAAAATTTACATTTGTTTCAAAAGTAAGTTGAACAGTTGTGATACATAGTATATATAAACAAAACGAGACAAGTCTTCTATGCACATCGTCTTCGAACAAAAGGATCTTCGGGTACTTGTCTAACGCTGACCTGAGAATACAAGCAGTTTGAAAATCAACATAACGCTGGTGAGTTCATAAGCAGTTTTGTTTTGTGGAAAAATGTACAAGTTTCCTTTCCGTTTCTGAAAATGCAAGAAAATCCCATATTTTCTTAAAAGGTTAGTTATGGATTCCCAAAATGTAATGTAAAGTTGTACACTGAAAACATGTTTACCCTTAGTAATGTATGTTATCTGGTTTGTTACACTCTTCTGGTTATGTACAATGTTCCCCAGGAAAATCCCATATTTTCCTGAATCTTGGTTACCAAATGTGAAAGATGTATTCTGAAAACCTGGTTATCTTGTGAAATGTATTAGTTTTAACACGTATATAAAACTAATATTTACTAAGTAAGTTGATTAATTTATTCATTATTACTATTAAGTAAATTTCTGTTATCCTAATTGCGAGTTCCATAACCATACGATAGACTAGATATGGCAATAAGTAGTCCACATCACCTTGTGACTTTCGTCACCCTTGAACCATTTCGGTTCGGCTGTAGCTAGCAACCAGGTGTGGGGTAGTCAGCCCCGTATAAATCTATAGACTCAAGTCACGCTCCCGATCCAAGAGATTCTAGTTACGGGTGCAGTCCTCCGCTCGCGTATCTCTGTGGAGTGTTTGCCGAGGACGTGTCTCCAATTATAAAGGACTAACAAATTTACTAGTAATAATATGATAATCCTCCACTCGCGTATCTCTGTGGAGTGTTACCGAGGACAAAACAGTGTACGAAGTTTTATGTTCAAAAGTTCTAATGTCATGCTTTTAACTGATAAAATGTGGAAAACCATTTGTGAAATAAATAAAACATAACAGTTTACAACTAATTTCACAAATGATGTATATGATTACCCTGCAAGTTTCAAACAGTTATCAGTTATGGTTATCAGTGTTAAAAGCATATAAGTTTTGAAACATACACATGTAAAACAAGTTTTAAGTACAATTTTCCATTGTACTTTGCTTGTATTCCCCCTGAAAACAGTGAAAACAGTGAAAAAGGGTAGGGGTATGAACTCACCGTTTAATGTAGAGTTCGAGTGTCAACGGATGCCCTGAACTCCTATGGCCCCTATTTTTCATGTGACGACACATAAATGAGTTAGAACCAAGGTGTTTCATGACTAAACATGATGGGAAAACATCCTTAGGGCTTGGAACTACTATGAATAAATGTCCTATGATCCAAACTTAATGATTTATGAAAGTTTAGGGCCAAATATGGGTATTAGAGTGGGTGAATGGTCTTGAAAATGATTGTGCGGCTGGGGAGTGTGGCCAGGAGTGTGTGTGAGGAAGCACACAAGAGTGTGCGGCCGTACAGAGGGTGTATGCGGCCGTACACAGGAGTGTGTGGCCGTACACTCCTCATTTGAGTCCATATATTGATTTTCGAAGTGTATGCTCTTCATACTTGGGAGTTTTGAATGTGTGCTGCCCCCATATGAATGTGTGCAGCCGTACACCTTCATGGGATGATGAATATGATGAACATAATGAGTTTTAAGCTTGGGATCCAAGTGTTTACCATTATACTTAGCTTGAAGATGGAGTAGATCACGATTATGAAGCCTTCCAAGTGTTCTTGGTTGATGATTTAGAGAGAGAAAGTAGAGAGAGGAAAGAGAAACATCTAAATGAATGAATGAAGGGGGTATCCATCCATAAATTGAATTGGGTGTGAGGTTGAGGGTGTTTGTGGTTGGGTGTGTGGCCATACACACAGGTGTGTGGCCGCACACACCTTATTTAGTGAGCTTGGCCCGATATTGTGATACTAAACACTCTCCAACCCTTCCTAAGACTCATATCTTAGATTATACTAAGTCTATAGCACTCAATGAAACCACAAGATTTAATAAAAGACAATGAACTCAAGTTTTAGTGCTAGATCAATTACATGGGTTAGAAGTTTCGGGTTGTCACATTATCCCCCTGTTAGAGGGAATTTCGTCCCGAAATTCAAAATTAAGATACAAGTTAAGATACAAATCATGGATCTGGAAAGAGATGTGGATACTTCTGTTTCATCGAGTCGTCACGCTCCCAAGTGAACTCCGGTCCCCGCTTGGCATTCCAGCAGACCTTCACTAACGGGATGCGGCTTTGCTTTGTACGTTTGACTTCTCGATCCATGATTTTGATCGGTTCCTCCATGAAGTTGAGGTTTTCATTGATCTCGATCTCGTCTAAAGGAATCACTAGGGTTTCATCGGATAGGCACCTCTTGAGATTTGAAACATGGAAGACGGGATGGATGTTACTGAGCTCATGGGGTAAACGAAGTTTATAGGCTACCGGACCGATCCTGGTCTCGAAGGGTCCAATGTACCTAGGGTTAAGTTTCCCACGCTTTCCAAAGTGTACTGTGCCTTTCCAGGGCGAGACCTTCAACAGGACACGGTCTCCAACCTAGAATTCCAGAGGTTTCCGGCGGTTATCAGCATAACTCTTTTGGCGATCTCATGAAGCTTTCAATCATTCTCGGATTTGGATGATCTTCTCGGTGATTTCGAGGATGATTTCAGGACCAATGAGAGCCCTGTCGGGGACTCGACTCTTGGCTAGCTGTGTGTCCCCCAACTCGGCCCAGCACAGAGGGTATCTGCACTTACGACCGTATATGGCTTCAAACGGGGCAACCCTGATGCTGGTGTGGTAACTATTGTAGTACGAGAACTCGATCAAAGGTAGATGTGTGTCCCACGCCTTTCCAAAATCAATGACACATGCCCTAAGCATGTCCTCCAAGGTTTGGATTGTTCTCTCAGTTTGTCCATCGGTTTGAGGATGATATGTTGTGCTCATGTCTAGTTTGGTTCCAAGAGCCTTCTCGAGTGACTGCCAAAATCTAGAGGTAAACCTGCTATCTCGATCACAGATAATGGACACAGGTACACCGTGTAGTCGGACTACCTCTTGGATGTAAATTCTCGCGAGTCTTTCCATCTTGAATGATTCTTTGATCGGAATGAAGTGAGCGGACTGTGTCAAACGATCGACAATTACCCAAATGGTGTCGTACCCACTCGGACACTTGGGTAACTTGGTGATGAAATCCATGGTAATCATCTCCCATTTCCATTCGGGTATCTCGGGCTGCTGGAGCAGACCCGAGGGTTTCTGGTGCTCAACTTTAACCTTGGCGCAAGTTAGACACTTGCCCACGAACATAGCTATCTCAACTTTCATGTTTGGCCACCAGTATTGTTTCTTGAGATCCAGGTACATCTTGTCCGAACCTGGGTGAACGGAGTATCTGGTCTTGTGCACTTCCTCCATGACAATCTCCCTGAATCCTCCCGACTTTGGAATCCAGATTCGATCCATGAAGCAGTAGACTCTGTCACCTCTGATCTCAAGTTTCTTTTCCATTCCTCTCAAGGCTTCGTTTGACACGTTCTCGGGTTTGAGGGCTTCTAACTGGGCTTCTTGTATTTGCATGGATAAGTTGGAATGGATGGTCACCGTCAAGGTCTTCACCTTTCGGCTTGAACTCTCCTTTCGGCTAAGGGCATCTGCTACCACATTGGCCTTGCCGGGATGGTAACGAATTTCACAATCATAATCACTGAGTAGTTCTACCCATCGCCGTTACCTCATGTTCAAGTCTTTCTGATCAAAGATGTGCTGCAGGATCTTATGGTCAGTGAAGATCGTACACTTGGTTCCGTAGAGATAATGTCTCCAAATCTACAATGCAAAGACTACGACTCCTAATTCCAAGTCATGTGTGGTATAGTTTACCTCGTGTGCTTTCAGCTGTCTAGAGGCAGAAGCAATTACTTTTCCTCTTTGCATAAGCACAGAGCCTAAGCCTTGATTAGCCGCATCGCAGAAGACAACGAAGTCCTCTGTCCCTTCGGGTAGGGACAGAACAGGCGCGCTGCACAAGGCTTTCTTCAACGTCTGGAATGCAGTTTCTTGCTTATCACTCCAACAAAAGGGTACACCTTTCTGTGTTAGAGTGGTTAAGGGTTTGGTGATTCTGGAAAAATTCTGGATAAATCTCCGATAATAGCCGGCGACACCCAAGAATTGTCGGATTTCTGTGGGTGTCTTCGGTGCCGACCAATTCTCTATCGCTTTAATCTTGGAAGGATCTAAATGAATACCCTCCTTTCTTACCATGTGACCGAGGAAAGATACCTTTCGAATCCAGAACTCACAATTGGAAAATTTCGCGTACAACTTCTCGGATCTAAGGGTTACCAACACTAGCCTCAAGTGTTGTTTGTGATCTTCTTCGCTTCTGGAGTAGACAAGTATGTCATCAATGAACACAATGACAAACTTATCCAGATAAGGACGACACACCCGGTTCATCAGGTCCATGAACACTGCCGGTACGTTGGTTAGACCAAAGGGCATCACTACGAATTCGTAGTGTCCATACCGAGTTCTGAAAGCTGTTTTGGACACATCACTCTCATGAACTCGTAGCTGATGATACCCTGACCGAAGGTCTATCTTGGAGAAGTAACTGGCTCCCTGGAGTTGATCGAAGAGGTCATCTATTCGCGGAAGAGGATATCGGTTTTTGACGGTCAACTTGTTCAGCTCACGGTAGTCGATACACATCCGAAAGGATCCATCTTTCTTCTTAACGAACAATATCGGAGCTCCCCAGGGAGAGGAACTCGGTCTAATGAATCCTTTACTGAGAAACTCATTGAGTTGGCTGGATAACTCCTGCATTTCTGCTGGAGCTAAGCGATACGGAGATTTTGCCACAGTGGTAGCTCCAGGAATTAGGTCAATACGGAACTCGACCTGACGCTCGGAAGGAATTCCTAGAAGCTCTTCGGGAAATACATCAGGAAAGTTACAGACTTCGGGGATGCTCGCGAGGTATTTAACTTCCTGTTTCTCATTGATTACATGGGCTAAGAATGCAATGCACTCCTTTCGCAGGAGCTTTTGAGTTTTGATGCAGGAAATGATACAAAGATTGGGACTGAGTTTATCGCCATAGATTACGAGAGTTTGATCCGAAGGAAGGTTGAGACGGATGGCTTTTTCGAAACAGAGGATATCAGCATGATTGGGACTCAACCAGTCCATGCCAATGATGACATCAAAGCTCTTTATGGAAACTGGAATCAGATCAATGAGAAATGAATAGTCATTTAGGGTAAGAGTACAACCTATGAACACCTCGTTGGCGCTTTCTTTCTCACCATTAGCCATCTCGACGGTAAACATTTCATTTAAAGGTTGGGGATTATGTTTTAGGTTATGTTTGAACGAATGACTAACAAAGCTTCTTTCAGAACCCGAATCGAAAAGAATACTAGTATATGAGTTGTCGAGAAGGAACGTACCCGAGACTACAGTGGGATCGGCGACTGCTTCCTCCCGTCCTATGGCTAGAACCCTCCCGGTATTATCAGTTGTTGACTTCTTGGGGTAGTTCCTTTTAAAGTGCCCAACCTCTCCATAGTTATAGCAGGCTTGAACAACGCCTGCTCCAGAGGATTGATTGGCCGATTGGGCCAGAGCTTTGCAGAATCGGACCGTGTGCCCCTTCTTACCACAATTGGTACAAGATAGTTCTCGGCAGGGACCGAGGTTGTGGTGATATTTGCACTTGTCACACAGAGGGAGATTACCCGCATATCTGCTAGTAGGAGTTGGAGCTGTGGATCCCACAACAGAAGCAGTAGCAACGGGGGTAGTAGCAGCATGGACTGCTACAGTCTGCTGTCTCTTGGAGGATCCTTGGGAAGATTAATCCTTCTTCTTCTTCCAGAACTTTCTTTTCTCACCACTCCTCTTGGTCGGTTCAGGAGCGATGGTGGTTTCCTCGACGTCATCACTGTGATCAATTAGGGTTCGGGCTAAACTCTTGGCACTATCATAGGTATCCGGACGTGCAGCTAAGACGTTTCCCTTAATTGGATGGGTCAGCCCCCAGATGAACTTCTCTATCTTTTTACTTTCAGGAGTGACCAATCCCGGGCAGAGAAGTGCGAGGTCATCGAATCGAGAAGTGTATGCAGCAATATCGGAACCCTTCATCTTCAGTTTCCAGAGCTCATGCTGTAGTTTCTGCATTTCACCACGGGGACAGTATTCGGCTATCAGGAGTTCTTTCATGGCTTCCCAGCCCATGGCATTGGCTACGGGTAGGGTCAGAGATTTGACTCGGCCATTCCACCAAGTCAAGGCTTTATCAATGAAGTTACAGGCTATGAACTTGACCTTATCAGATTCCACACAGGCATAGATTTCAAAGATGCATTCGATTTTCTCGAACCATCGGGATAAGGAAATGACACCTCCAGTGCCATCGAAAGATGTTGGTTTCGCATTCATGAAGTCCTTATAGGAACCCTCCTTTCGGTGTCCATGTTTGCTTTCTTGATCCTGAGTTTGAGTACCACCTCCCGAACCACCGGAACCACCGGTGTTCAATTGAGACATAGCAGCTGCTACCGCGGCGGTAACAGTTGCCTGAAATACCATGGGGTCAAATTCAGGAGGAGGTGGTGGCGGAGGGTTGTTGGTCTTTGAGTTGGGTCTCTTTCTTGGAGGCATCTTGATCTAATAAGATCATGAAAGAGAGGATGATAAGTCCTCTGAATCGAATCGAGAGATATGGCAAATATATATTCCGAATAAGCGATAAAGCAGGAAAGATTTATCAAAGCAGGTAAATTGTCGCTAACGGAATGATCAAGGATCTATACGTGAACGAGGATTTCTACAATGGATTGGCTCGAGAAATACTCCCACGGTATTTGATGATTCGCTACGACACTGGCTCAATATTTGTGGTATTAGGGTAAGTTTTAGGCATGCCACATACCACAGTCACTCCCAAGCACATGTTGGCCGTGTGTCGAATGAATATAGTTGGCCAGGCTGTATTGATCCTAGACACGACTACATAACTGCCCAGGTTTAACCGCAGTACACAACACCCATTTACTTATGTTTTGTTCTACTTGTAGTTACGGATCTCGAGGGTTCGGTATACTTGTATACTTTTGAAAATACTTATAGTTTGAAGATACTTTTAATTCAGAGCACTTAGGCCCTTTAGTGTTTATAGTTTTATACCATTTAAGGTTTGGTATACTTTATTCACTATAAACAAGGGCTCTGATACCAATCTGTCACACCCCGAAAACCGAAGGCGGAAACATTTCCGGGGTTGACTCCACGTTGAGTATGAAATCCAATGCACATAGTAAGTAAAGTAAAACAACCATTACATTACATATAGAAAAATTTACATTTGTTTCAAAAGTAAGTTGAACAGTTGTGAAACATAGTATATATAAACAATACGAGACAAGTCTTCTGTGCACACCGTCTTCGAACAAAAGGATCTTCGGGTACCTGTCTAACGCTGACCTGAGAATACAATCGGTTTGAAAATCAGCGTAACGCTGGTGAGTTCATAAGCGGTTTTGTTTTGTGGAAAAATGTACAAGTTTCCTTTCCGTTTCTGAAAATGTTACACATACCAAGAAAATCCCATATTTTCTTAAAAGGTTAGTTATGGATTCCCAAAATGTAATGTAAAGTTGTACACTGAAAACATGTTTACCCTTAGTAATGTATGTTATCTGGTTTGTTACACTTTTCTGGTTATGTACAATGTTCCCCAGGAAAATCCCATATTTTCCTGAATGTTGGTTACCAAATGTGAAAGATGTATTCTGAAAACCTAGTTATCTTGTGAAATGTATTAGTTTTAAGACGTATATAAAACTAATATTTACTAAGTAAGTATATTACTTTATTCATTATTACTATTAAGTAAATTTTTGTTATCCTAATTGCGAGTTCCATAACCATACGATAGACTAGATATGGCAATAAGTAGTCCACATCACCTTATGACTTTCATCACCCTTGAACCATTTCGGTTCGGCTGTAGCTAGCAGCCAGGTGTGGGGTATTCAGCCCCGTATAGATCTATACACTCAAGTCACGCTCCCTATCCAAGAGATTCTGGTTACGGGTGCAGTCCTCCACTCGCGTATCTCTGTGGAGTGTTTGCCGAGGACGTGTCTCCAATTATATAGGACTAACAAATTTACTAGTAATAATATGATAATCCTCAACTCGCGTATCTTTGTGGAGTGTTACCGAGGACAAAACAGTGTACGAAGTTTTATGTTCAAAAGTTCTAATGTCATGCTTTTAACTGATAAAATGTGGAAAACCATTTGTGAAATAAATAAAACATAACAGTTTACAACTAATTTCACAAATGATGTATATGATTACCCTGCAAGTTTCAAACAGTTATCAGTTATGGTTATCAGTGTTAAAAGCATATAAGTTTTGAAACATACACATGTAAAACAAGTTTTAAGTACAATTTTCCATTGTACTTTGCTTGTATTCCCCCTGAAAACAGTGAAAACAGTGAAAAAGGGTAGGGGTATGAACTCACCGCTTAATGTAGAGTTCGAGTGTCAACGGATGCCCTGATTCATGCAAGTTTAGGGCCAAATATGGGTATTAGAGTGGGTGTATGGTCTTGAAAATGAGTATGTGGCTGGGGAGTGCAGCCAGGAGTGTGTGTGAGGCAGCACACAAGAGTGTGCGGCCGTACAGAGGATGTGTGCGGCCATACACTCCTCATTTGATTCCATATGTTGATTTTCGAAGTGTATGCTCTTCATACTTGGGAGTTTGGAATGTTTGTTGCCCCCATATGAAGGTGTGCGGCCGTACACCTTCATGGGATGATGAATATGATGAACATAATGAGTTTTAAGCTTGGGATCCAAGTGTTTACCACTATACTTAGCTTGAAGATGGAGTAGATCACGATTATGAAGCCTTCCAAGTGTTCTTGGTTGATGATTTAGAGAGAGAAAGTAGAGAGAGGGAAGAGAAACATCTAAATGAATGAATGAAGGGGGTATCCATTGATAAATTGAATTGGGTGTGAGGTTGAGGGTGCTTGCGGTTGGGTGTGTGGCCATACACACAGGTGTGTGGCCGCACACACAAGTGTGTGGGCACACACACCTTATTTAGTGAGCTTGGCCCGATATTGTGATACTAAACACTCTCCAACCCTTCCTAAGACTCATATCTTAGATTATACTAAGTCTACAGCACTCAATGAAACCACAAGATTTAATAAAAGACAATGAACTCAAGTTTTAGTGCTAGATCAATTACATGGGTTAGAAGTTTCAGGTTGTCACAGTCTCGCCTTCCACAGTAATATTGAAACCATAGTAGTGCTCAGGTGCATTTGTAACCCTTATGGAACGCCTCAAAGGTAGAAACTTGTCAATTGGCTCAATAGGAGTTTCCTCCTCAGGCTGAGTGCTAGTGTTTGAAGTTCCTTCACCACTTGACTCTTGAATTTCTTGAAGGTCAATTTTCCTGCCACTGTTTCCTTGGCTTATGAACTCTCTCTCTCTCTCTCGAAAGACACCCTCCTCACTACAAAGACCACATTCTCACTAGGTCTGTAGAAGAGGTAACCAAGGGATTTATGTGGGTAGCCGATGAAAATACACTTCTCATCTCAAGGTTCGAGCTTATCATGAGTCTCGCGCCTCACGAAAGCCTCGCAACCCCAAATCTTGATGTGGTCTAGTTTAGGAACTTTACCATTCCACATCTCATGAGGAGTTTTGGCAACTTTCATTGTAGGTACCAAATTAAGGATATGGGCGGCAGTCTCTAAGGAATACCCCCAAAATGAGATTGGTAGCGAAGCTTGACTCATCATGGAACGAACCATCCAACAAGCTTCGATTACGACTCTCATCCATAACATTCAAATGTGGTGTCCTGGGAGGTGTCAATTGTGAGATAATCTCACATTCCTTAAGATAGTCGAGGAACTATGTACTAAGATACTCACCACCACGATCGGATCGAAGCATCTTAATGTTCCTGCCCAATTGATTCTCGACTTCCTATTTAAACTCTTTAAACCTTTAAAAAGTCTTTGACTCATGCTTGATTAAATAGACATATCCGTATCTACTATAATCATCAGTGAAAGTCCAATAATAAAGATTAGCATCCCTTATGGTAGATTTGAAGGGTCCACACACATCTGTGTGTACCAGATCCAACAAACCTTCACCCCTAGCACAAGAACCAGTGAAGGGTGACTTTGTGATTTTTCCAAGTAAGCATGATTCACAAGTATCGTCTGACTTTAAGTCAAATGACTCCCAGACTGCATCCTTTTGGAGTTGGCCTATGCGTTTCTTGCTCACATGTCCAAGACGATAATGCCATAATGACGCTTTATTGAAGTTATTATTATTAGAAGAATCAATACACAACAAAGTATTTCCTAGGTTATCTACAACAGATACAGCTTCATACACACCATCAAAAGGTAATGCTTTAAAATAAAGAACATTATTAAAGAAAGCATTTATTCCACTAATTTCATTATCAAAAGAAAAGGTAAACCCTTGTTTGTACAAAGCATGAAAGGAAATAATATTTCTTTCCATTTCTGGCGAATAACAACATTTATTCAAATCTAAAGTAAACCCACTACTTAGCAACAAAGAATAAAGTCCAATCTTGGTGACAGGTGAAGCCTTCATATTCCCTATGATCAAGTTTATCTTTCCATGCTCCACATTCTCACTTCTTCTTTGTCATGCAAATCAGAAGATATATGAATACCACAACCGGTATCAAGGACCCAAGAGTTAGAATAGGGTGAGTTATTAGATAGAATAGTGTAAATACATGCATGGTTGGGTTTGACTTTCCCATCCTTCACATCTTGCTGGTAATTTGGGCAGTTCCGCTTCCAATGCGACTTTTCATGGCAATAGAAGCATTCAGCCTCTTTTGGGTCAGAAGAAGGAGTGACGAAACCTTTCTTGGTTGCACTTGAAGAAGAGCCATCAAGGGTCTTACCCTTGGTACCTTTCGAAGGGCTCTTCCTCTTCTTCCCTCTACCTTTCCCGATTGCCAGGACAGGGGCAGAGTTTGAAGTAGGAGTAGGAGTGGTATCAACCAACATACCTTTAAGACTTGTTTCAACAGTCTTTAGGAGTCCTTCAAGCTTGATGAGTGTAACTTCCTCCTTGTTCATGTGGTATGTCATGCGGAATTGATCATAACATGAGGTTAAGGAGTGAAAAATGATATCTATTGCTAGCTTCTCGGGGAAGTTCACATTAAGCTTCAGCAAACGATCCACATACCTTTGCATTTTCTACATGTAGCTCATGACAGATTCTCAATCCTTCATCCTAGTTGTTATCATGGAGGAGATTATTTCATACCGCTCTTGACGAGCACTCTGATGTTATCTTTCCATCGTCTCTTGGTGCATCTCTAAAGGGAAGTAGTCCTCATAGTACTCCTGGAGTTCAGCTGTCATGGTGGCCATCATGATGCATGCCACTTTGGTGGCATCTCTTTCACGAGTCCGGAAGTCAGCGATCTCCTGGGGAGCAGCAGTGGACTCATCGATCTCCTTTAGCTCCTTATCGAGAACATATTCCTTGTCCTCGTAATGAGTCACCATCCTGATGTTCCGGATCCAATCCATAAAGTTGGAACCATCGAAGATGACCCTCCCACATAGGTTCATGAGGGAAAAGGAGCCAATAGGGTTTGAGCCAGAAGCAGTATTGTTGGCAGACATCTGAAAAAGAAGAGAACAAGTTTAGTTTAGATATAAAGATAGTCCTTAATAAAACACCTAAATGTAATATTAAGGATAGGATCCAATCACAATATATCATAACTTAGAAGAGGGATGCCGGAGTCTAAGCTATAACATATTTGAAAGGTAGGTGAATGACGATTCACCAGTTTCCACCAAAAACCGTAATATAAATTATTAGGTTTTAATTGGTTCTTAGAAATTCCTAGATTCTTTTAAGATTCAATTAACTTTTCAAAGGCATGTTTCAATCTCGAGTGTGCCCTCCAAGTTTTGTGACTGGGATACCGAGGATCACAGAACGAGGTGTGAAGTAACCATGCAAATTACTTGGTACCCTTAAAGTTTATCACTCAATCGATGTGCCGGTTAACCACACAAGCTCCACCGACCTATGAAAAACCTTAAGTCACCCTTTACCTACCTTGTAACTAAGAGTGGGGATTTAATAAAACATTTAGTTACTTTATAATATTCATCATACTTCTAATTACAATTTTATAAGTCCTTGTCCTACCCGTTCGGCTAACGACCCTCCACCGATCAAGGAAGTGGTGGGTGAGAATGGACACCCATTAAGCTGCCATTTTATAGGCAACAACCTTATACCCCCTTATAGACCGGCTTTGTGAATGAGACCAACTAATGGTAAGACGACTTACTCTTATATATATATATATATATATATATATATATATATATATATATATTATTGACTTATAATATTATAAAGTATAAGGGTTGATTTTTAACTTTTAAAAATCTAGGGGTTGGAACTAAAATTTATTAGATGACTTTACATGTTCCAAAACTTGTGGGAATGTTTTGTAACTTAACAAAACTCTTCAATTCATAACTTTTGAGTTATTAAAATGTAGACCCTTCATTTTTTGTAACTTTTGTGTTCTTTTAATGGGTTTAAAATGAAAAGACTTTTGGTTATCCGTAACTTGAGGAAAACTTATGGACGCCACTAAAACACATAAAGATCATGAATTAAGCATTAATGAAGTAATTCCTATGATCTATCAAGAACTCATAACAACATGAATATTCATATCAAATTTTCAAGAACATTTGAACACATATAATCATGTACTTTTGATATTAGCAATTGTAAATGGATTAGAACAACCATTACACCATCTAAAACAAGTTTTACAACACCATAACAGTTTAGGGTAATGTTTCTAGTCCATTTCCTGTAGCAAAAATCAAAATTCTGCACTCTGCCTGGCCAACTCGTCGAGTGCACGAATTGACTCGCCGAGTTGGTTGAAGTTTCACTTGGACTCGTCGAGTCCCGTGTGCAGATAGCTCAAAATTTTGATTTTTACACTATTTTGCATCAAGTATTTGTTGGATAAGGTGTCTAAGTCCATAACTATTTCTAGTAAATACTTGACCCAACCCGGCATGGTCCATTTGGGTTGCATAGCACCATGTAATTGGATAAACTAAATGAGAGAAATAACACATATCATTTATTAATATATTATAAGTTCTAATATATTAATAATATTATTTAATTAGTTTTGATCAAGAATTAATTTAGAATTAATTAAGAGATCAAAAGTATAACTAATTAAATATATGGGTAGATTATGTAAATCTTCCATATCTTATATAGTGGGCTAAAAGGCTCCATGGATTATCAAGTTGGGATCCACCCATAGGATGCTCCATGGATGCTCCATGGATTTAACCCATGGATTGAGAAATGAAGAGTCATGTTACATTAGGGTTTTACCTAATGCAACACACTATATAAGGACCATGTCTCTCCCCAAAATCGGCTACACTAGAGAAACAAGAGGGCTTGGCCTACTTTGAGTGTGTTAGAGTATTCTCTAAAGTTTATACTTTGCATTTGGTATTGTGTGAAGCATTTGAGACATCACACTTGAGGTGCTAGGCTCACAAGGTTTCAAGGAACACTTACAACAACAAGGTATGTAAATCTATCTATTATTCAAGTTAAGAATTGTTCCCCATGTATGCTAGATAGGATCATAGCCTTGGAAATCAACTTTGCATGATAATTAGACAAACATAGATCCAAGGTTATTAGGGTTGCATGTACACTTAGGAAGTGTTAGAATGCTCAAATCCCAACAGTGGTATCAGAGCCTAGGCTTGTTTGTTTGTTATTTGTGATAAATAGTTGAAAAAGTCGATACTTTTGCATTCTGCCTGATGAACTCGCCGAGTCCATGGGGGGTCTCTTCCAGTTCATGTGAATCTTGAACCTACTCGCCGAGTCGGTTCATGCACTCGGCGAGTAGGAGCCTCATATTGTAGATTTTCGACTTTAGTTGCTGGAAATGGACTAGAAACATTACCCTAAACCGTTTTGGTACTTGAAAAGTTGTTTTAGATGGTGTAATGTCTTTGCTAATCCCTTTACAACAACTAGTTATCAAAATTACAAAGTTTTAAATGTAATTTTTGATTCATGAAAGTGTTCATATTCATGTTCTTGATCTTATGATGTTTAGATGATCATAGGAATTATTTGTAACCTATGTGGTAGATCAATTCATGATCATTATGTGTTTTAATGGAGTCCATAACTTGTCCTCAAGTTATGGAAAACCAAAAGTCACTTAGTTTAAAAACCATTAAAAGAACATATGGGTTATAAAAATGAAGAGTCTTCATTTTTAATACCCTAATAAACTCATAAGTTACAAGAAATGAAATTTTTTGAAAGTTTACAAAACTTCCCCTCAAGTTTTGTAACAAGTAAAGTCTTGATTAAAACATTAGTTCTAACCCTTAGAATTTTAAAAGTTAAAAATTCAACCCTTATACTTATAATATTATAAGTTAATAATAATATATATATTTATAATATCAAAGTCGTCTTACCGCTAGTACGCCTCATTCATGAAGTCGGTCTATAAGGTGGGTATAAGGTTGTTGCCTATAAAATGGCAACTTAATGGGTGTCCACTCTCACCCACCGCTTGCTTGATGGTGGAGGGTCGTTAGTCGAACGGGTAAGACAAGGACTTATAAATTCTCATTAAAAGTATGATGAATATTATAACGTAACTAAATGTTTTATTAATTTCCCAATCTTAGTTACTTTAGGAAAAATGTGAATAAGGTGCTAATCCATGAAATTACACTTTACACTTTGTCTAAGTCGTTAGTGGAGCGTGTGTGGTTAACTGGCACACTAACTTGCACTTTACAAGGTAGGTAAAGGGTGACTTAATATTTATCATAGTATCGATGGAGGTGTGTGGTTAACCGGCACATCGATTGAGGAGTAATACGTTAAGGGTACCAAGTAATCTGCATGGTTACTTCACACATAGTTTTGTGATCCTCGGCATCACAGTCACAAAAATTGGAGGGCACACCCGAGATTGAAACATGCCTTTGAAAAGTTCATTGAATCTCAAAAGAATCTAGGAGTTTCGAAGAACCAAATTAAATATTTTAATATTTCGACTTTGGTGGAAATTGGTGAATCGTCATTCACCTACCTTTCAAATATGTTATTACTTAGATTACAGCATACCTCTTCTAAGTATAATATATTGTGATTGGGTCCTAGCCTTAATACTACATTTGGGTGTTTTATTAAGGACTATTCCTATTTCTAAACTAAACTTTTCTTCTTTTCAGATGTCTGCAAACACTGCTGCTTCTGGCTCTAATCCTAATGGCTCCTTTTCTCTTATGAACTTGTGTGGGAAAGTCACTTTTGATGGATCCAACTTTAATGAATGGATCAGAAACATCCGGATGATTACCCGCTACGAGGAAAAAGAATATGTCCTCGATAAGGAGCTTAAGGAGATTGATGAGACAGTTGCTACTCCTCAAGAGATCGCTGACTTTAGGGAACATGAATGGGATGCCACCAAGGTGGCATGCATCATGATGGCCACTAAGATAGCCGATCTCCAAAATTCCTACGAGGATTACTACCCATTTGAAATGCACCAAGATTTGATGGAAAGATACCATCAAAGTGCACGACAAGAGAGGTATGAAATCATCTCCTTTATGATAACAAATCGAATGAAGGATGGAGAACCCATCACGGGCCACATGCAGAAAATGCAAAGATTTTTGGACCACTTGCTGAAGCTTAATGTGAACTTCCCCGAGGAGCTAGCAATATATATTATTTTGCACTCCTTACCTTCATGTTATGATCAATTCCGCATGACATACCACATGAATAAGGAAGAGGTCACTCTCAGCAAACTTCAAGGACTCTTAAAGACCGCGGAAAGTGATCTTAAGGGTAAGACGGTTGCTACTACTCCTACTCCTACCAACTCCACCCCTGTCTTGGCAATCGAGAAAGGACGAGGGAAGAAGAGAAAGAGTTCTTCGAAGGGTACCAAGGTTAGGACCCTTGATGGCTCTTCTTCAAGTGGGACCAAGAAAGGTTTCATCACTCCTTCTTTTGACCCAAAAGAGGCTGAATGCTTCTATTGCCATGAAAAGGCACATTGGAAGCGAAACTGCCCAAAGTACCAGCAAGATGTGAAGGATGGGAAAGTTAAACCCAACCATGCAGGTTTTTACACTATCTTATCTAATAATACACCCCATTCTAACTCATGGGTCCTTGATACCGGTTGTGGTATTCATATCTGTTCTGATTTGCAGGGACTAAGAAGAAGTGAGAATGTGGAGCAAGGAAGAATAAACTTGATCATGTGAAACAGGAAAGCTTCACCTGTCACAAAGATTGGAGTTTATACTTTATCGCTAAGTAGTGGGTTTAGTTTCGATTTGAATAAATGTTGTTATTTGCCAGAAATGGCAAGAAATATTATTTACTTTCATGCATTGTATAAACAAGGTTTCACCTTTTCATTTGATAATGAAGTTGGTTCGATTAATGCTTTCTTTAAGAATGTTATTTATTTTAAAGCAATATCTTGTGATGGTGTGTATGAAACTGTATATGTGGTTGATAACTTAGGAAATAATGTATTGTGTGTTGAATCTGTTAATAATAATAACTTGGATAAAGCATCACTATGGCATTGTCGTCTTGGACATATAAGCAAGAAACGCATAGGCCAACTCCAAAAAGATGGAGTCTTGGAGTCATTTGACCTAAAGTCTGATGATAGTTGCAAATCATGCTTACTTGGAAAAATGACAAAGTCACCCTTCACAGGTTCTTGTGAGAGGGGTGAAGGTTTGTTGGACCTTGTACACATGGATGTGTGTGGACCATTCAAACATGCCACAAGGGATGCTAATCGTTATTATTTGACTTTTACTAATGATTATAGTAGATATGGATATGTCTACTTAATCAAGCATAAGTCAGAGACTTTCGAAAGGTTTAAGGAATTTAAACAGGAAGTCGAGAATCAATTGGGCAGGAACATTAAGATGCTTCGATCCGATCGAGGTGGTGAGTATCTTAGTTCAGAGTTCCTCGACTATCTTAGGGAATGTGGGATTGTCTCACAATTAACACCTCCCAGGACACCGCAGTTGAATGGTGTGGCTGAGAGGCGTAATCGAACCTTGTTGGATATGGTTCGTTCCATTATGAGTCGAGCTTCGCTACCAATTTCATTCTGGGGGTATGCCTTAGAGACTGCCACCCATATTCTTAATCTAGTCCCTACAAAGAAAGTTGCCAAAACTCCTCACGAGATGTGGACTGGTAAAGTACCTAAACTAGACCACATCAAGATTTGGGGTTGCGAGGCTTTTGTGAGGCGTGAGTCTCATGATAAGCTAGAACCCCGAAGCGAAAGGTGTATTTTCATCGGCTACCCACAAAGATCCTTTGGTTACCTCTTCTACAGACCTAGTGATAATGTGGTCTTTGTAGCAAGAAGAGGAGTCTTTCGAGAGAGTGAATTTATAAGCCAAGGAGACAGTGGGAGGCAAATTGACCTGGAAGAACTTCAAGAGTCAAGTGGTGAAGGAACTTCAAACCGTAGCCCTGAACTTGAGGTGGAAAGTCCTGTTGAGCCAATTGACGAGTCTGTACCTCTGAGGCGTTCCACGAGAGTTAGGAATGCACCAGAGCATTACTATGGTTTCCATATAACTGCGGAAGGTGAGACACTTATTAGTGATGAGACACTAGTAGGTCTGGATGAACCTAACAACTACACGGAAGCCATGCCAGGCCCTGAGTTTGCTAAATGGAAAGAGGCTATGGATAGAGAGATACAATCCATGTATGACAATCAAGTTTGGAACTTGGTTGAGAATGTACCAGGTCGTAAGACTGTAGGGTGCAAATGGATCTTCAAGAAGAAGACAAACATGGATGGTAATGTACACACTTATAAGGCTCGATTGGTTGCAAAGGGCTTCTCTCAAATTCCTGGAGTGGACTATGATGAGACCTTTTCTCCAGTAGCAAAATTAAGTCTATTAGGGTTATGTTAGCCATAGCTGCATTTCATGACTATGAAATTTGACAAATGGATGTCAAAACCGCTTTCCTTAATGGAAAGTTGACTGAATATGTTTACATGAGTCAGCCAGAAGGTTTTGTCAGCAATGAATACCCTATTATAGTCTGTAAGCTTGAGAAATCCATTTATGGACTAAAGCAAGCACCTCGCAGATGGAATCTTTGCATTGATGAAAAGGTCAAGGAATTTGGCTTTTCTAGGAGTGCAGATGAATCTTGTGTTTATGTCAAGGCTAGTGGGAGTATAGTTAGCTTTTTGGTATTGTATGTGGATGACATACTACTCATAGGAAATGACATCCCAACTCTGCAGGAAGTTAAGTCTGGCTTGGGAACTGTTTCTCTATGAAGGACCTAGAAGAAGCTGCCTATATTCTAGGGATAAGGATTTTGAGAAACCGGAGTAAAAGACTAATTGGACTTAGTCAAAGTACATACTTGGACAAGGTGTTGAAGAGATTTAGCATGCAGAACTCCAAGAAAGGAGAGTTACCCATCCAGAGTAACTCCAGATTGAGTAAGACACAAAGCCCAAGTACCGAGGCTGAGATAGCAGAAATGAGTCAAGTACCTTATGCTTCGGCAGTAGGCTCGATCATGTATGCTATGACGTGTACTCGACCTGATGTAGCCTTTGCCTTGAGCATGGTTAGCAGGTATCAGGGGAACCCTGGCAAGGCTTACTGGACTGCGGTAAAGAATATCCTCAAGTACCTACGGAGGACTAAGGATTGGGTCCTTACCCTCGGTGGGAGTGATGACTTGAGAGTTTTAGGGTATAGTGATGCCAGCTTCCAGACTGATAGGGATAATTTCCGCTCTCAGTCGGGTTGGGTCTTTACCTTAAATAGAGGAGCAATCACTTGGAAGAGTTCAAACCAAGAGACAGTGGCTGATTCCACTTGTGAATTAGAGTATATAGCAGCGAGCAAGGGAGCAAAGGAGGCAATATGGCTAAGGAACTTCATTGAAGACCTTGGAGTTGTACCAGCTATAAAGGAGCCCATGGAAATTTTCTGTGATAGTGAAAGTGTTGTTGCCTTAGCGAACGAACCAAGGGATCACGGAAGATCCAAACACATCGACAGAAAATATCATTTTATCAGACATCGCATAGAAGAAGGAATCCTCGTGGCAAAGAGGGGATCATCGGATAAGAACCCAGCAGATCCCCTCACGAAGGGACTGAGTAGGGTTAAGCATCTCCAGCATGCTCGGAGCATAGGTCTGAAGGATGATATAAGTTTTAGTAGTTAGATAAATTATGAAATTTTTAAAGTGTAATTGACATTTGATGATGAATAAAAGTTGTGTTTATTTATGAGTAAAGTGTTACTATCTTTTGTCAATCGTTTACTATAATTTCTTTTTCATGTTTTGACTTCCAGAATAATTATGTTTGGTATATCATATTATTCAAACCTCCACAGTCGGTCATATGTCGGAAGTAGGTACGAATCAAGACTGTCATGATTGGTTGCAGAGGTCTAAGGTGTTGGACATGGCTACAACAATCATGAGTGCTCATAAGTTCTGAGCATTGGAAACAACCCATGCTCACTGGAATCACTTCATGGAATTTTATCGCAAGTGATCGTGAGACAGTAATATCATATAAGTCTTCAAACCTATAGATATGATTTGTTACTTACGAGTTAGTTATGCATTGATTGTACGAAAACGCATTGGTAACTCGATGTTATAAAACGTGCTTTTGTGTGTAATTCAATGAGTGGTAGAAAAAACATATGAGTCGAAGTTTATCTGTTCCTTCTTGGATTAGAAGCTGATATTTGGGCCCCTCGATGATTTTGTTTTGACCTATGTACCGGGCCCGGTCAGAACTAAGCTGATGTGTTCAATTAAGTTCTTTGTCGAACAAATCGGAAATCGGGAAACAAACTGCTGGACAATAAGTAAGACATTGTTCCATGTATTTGTCCGGCTGATATCTAGAATAGAGGATTATATGATCACTTATCTTAAATGGCATGTCAACATCTTCTCAGTTCCGAGAGACCTTGAAAGAGCTACGATTGCCGATCGGTTCCTGAAGTATTGCAGTTATAGTTATTAGACTTATCCAAGTGGGAGACTGTTGGATAAGGTGTCTAAGTCCATAACTATTTCTGGTAAATACTTGACCCGACCCGGCATGGTCCATTTGGGTTGCATGACACCATGCAATTGGATAAACTAAATGAGAGAAATAACACATATGGTTTATTAATATATTATAAGTTCTAATATATTAATAATATTATTTAATTAGTTTTGATCAAGAATTAATTTAGAATTAACTAAGAGATCAAAAGAATAACTAATTAAATATATGGGAAGATTATGTAAATCTTCCATGTCTTATATAGTGGGCTAAAAGGCTCCATGGATTATCAAGTTGGGTTCCACCCATAGGATGCTCCATGGAGTTAACCCATGGATTGAGAAATGAAGAGTCATGTTACATTAGGGTTTTACCTAATGCAACACACTATATAAGGACCAGGCCTCTCCCCAAAATCGGCTACACTAGAGAAACAAGAGGGCTTGGCCGACTTTGAGTGTGTTAGAGTATTCTCTCAAGTTTATACTTTGCATTTGGTGTTGTGTGAAGCATTTAAGGCATCACACTTGAGGTGCTAGGCTCACAAGGTTTCAAGGAACACTTACAACAACAAGGTATGTAATTCTATCTATTATTCAAGTTAAGAATTGTTCCCCATGTATGCTAGATAGGATAATAGCCTTGGAAATCAACTTTGTATGATAATTAGACAAACATAGATCCAAGGTTATTAGGGTTGCATGTACACTTAGGAAGTGTTAGAATGCTCAAATCCCAACAATACTAACAAACAAGCCTAGGCTCTGATACCACTGATGGGTTATGAGCATTCTAACACTCCTAAGTGTACATGCAACCCTAGAAAACCTTGGATCTATGTTTGTCTAAAATACATGCAAAATTTGATTTCCAAGATTAATAATCCTATCTAGCATACATGGGGAACTTTTATCATAAAGGATGGCCAGAATTACCTACCTTGTAGTTGTTTTTATTCCTTGAAAACCTTGAGAGCCTAGCACCCCAAGTGTGATGCCCCCAAATGGTTTACACAACACCAAATGTTTTGGAATAACTTTGAGAGAATGTAGAACACTTGCAAAATCGGCATGCCCTCTCTATCTTGCTTCTAGTGCCGATTTTGGTGAGCTTCATATCCTTTATATAGTGTGTTACAATTAGGGTTACACCATGTAAACCCTAAGGTAACATGGCTCTTCATTTCCATGACCCATGGGTTTGTAACTCTCATGGAGCATCCAATAGACCTTAGCCCAACTTGATAATCCATGGAGCATTTAGCCCACTATACAAGTTATGGATGATTACATAATCAACCCATATATTTAATTAGTCATATTTTGACCACTTAATTAATTCTTGATCAATAGTAATTAAATAATACTATCAATATATTAGAACTTATAATATATTAATAAGCCACAAGTGTTATTTCTCTCATTTAGTCTATCCAAATGCATGATGCCATGCAACCCAAATGGACCATGCCGGGTCGGGTCAAGTACATACCAAATATATTTATGGACTTAGACACCTTATCCAATATGTACTTGAGTAGTGTGTACAACCATATTCGACTTAGACATGGGGATGTGTGGAAAACTGCCTTAATTACTCGGGAAGGATTGTATGAGTGGTTTGTGATGCCTTTTAGTTTATGAAATCATCCTAGTACATTTATGTGTGTGATGAACCAGTTGTTTAGGCCCTTTATTGTTAAATTTGTAGTTGTCTATTTTGATGACATACTTAATTATAGTGTTACTTTTTCTGAACATGTCAGCCATGTGAAGCAAGTTTTGGCTGTACTTCGATAAGATAGTCTGTATTTAGCTGTGAATAGGTGTGTGTTCATGGCCCCTAAGATCCCTTTCTTGGGGTATTTTGTTTCTGGTGAAGGAATACAGGTGGACAAGTCGAAAGTGGTGGATGTCAAACAATGCCCAACTTCATCTACCATCACTGAAGTTCGAAGCTTTAATTGTCTTGCTTCATTCTGTAGGCGGTTCATTCAAAATTTCAGTTCTATTATGGCATCAGTGACTTATTGTATGAAAGGGAAGACTTTCGCTTGGTCTCTGGCGACATAATCAACTTTCCTATTGGTGAAAGAGAAGCTTACCACAGCACTAATCCTTGTATTACCTGATTTTGCTGAAGTTTTTGAATTACACACGGATGCTTCCAAGGTTCGAATTGGAGCAATTCTAAGTCAAGCAGGACGAACTATTGCCTATTTTAGTGAGAAGTTGACAGGGACAAAGCTACGTTATAGCACTTACAATGTTGAATTATATCCAGTGGTCGAAGCTATAAAGCATTGGCACCATTATCTGTTTCATAAGGAGTTTATTTTGTTTATAGACCATGATTTGTTAAGACATATTCGCAGTCAAGATAAGGTGTCACATAACTGTTGGAGGTGGATGTCGTTCTTATAAAAGTTAACACAAGTCTGGAATATCGAATAGGGTGGATGATGCTTTGAGCAGAAGAAGTAATTTTCTACTTTCCATGAGAGTTGGTGTGTCGGGGTTGGATGTCCTAATGGAGCAGCTTACGGTTGATCTTTTTTGTTATTCTTCAGGGTATACAATCTGGATAGAGATATGATTTTCTAGTGTAGAAAGGTTTTCTTTTCAAAGGGAATCAGTTTTGTATCCCAACTTCTAGTCTCCGCCTTCAAATCATCAAGGAGTTTCATGGGGAATGTCATGTCTGCCAACATCGCATTTTACAATTGGTGAAATAATCTTATTTTTGTCCTACCATACGCAAGGAGGTGGATCGATATGTTAAACGGTACAGAATGTGCCAGGTTTCAAAGGGCACAACCACAAATGCTGAGATCTATACGCCTTCACCTATTCCATCATAACCATGGGATATCAGCAAGGATTTTGTGTTGGGATTTACACATGCACAACGGGGTAATGATTCAATCTTTGTTGTTGTTGATCTTTTTCTAAGATGGTGCATGTTATTCCTTGCAAAAAGACGACAGATACAGTTGACATAGCTCGGTTATTCTTTCGTGATATTTATCTTTTTGCATGGATTACTATCTTTTATTGGTTGAGATCGAGACACTAGTTTTTTGTGTCAATTTTGGCATAGCTTGTGGAAAATGGTGGACACCCAACTCAGTTTTAGCGGTGCCTATCATCCTAAAATGGATGGGAAAATAGAGGTTGTCAATCAATCCCTTGGTAACCTTTTGCGGTGTCTAGTGGGTGAACATGTGAAGACCTGGGATCAAAAACTATGTCAAGATGAGTTCGCTCATGATCATGTTGTTAACAGAAGTACACGATTTTGTTTATTTTAGGTGGTGTAATCTACCTAATAATAGGGACCACTTGACTTGATGACATTTTATGTTTCTAGTCTTGTTCCAAAAAAAAGTGTCGGATTTCATGGTGGGACAACATGGTTGTCATAAGAAACTTAGGGAAGTTGATTTTGAGTTGGGTTACTTTGTTTGGGCTTTTTTGACTAAGGATTATTTTTCGGTTGGTGAGTACAAAACGTTGTCATCCAAGAAGATTAGACACATGGAGATTGCGGATAAGATCAATTCCAATGCTTACCATCTGAATTTTGCAAGTCACATTCGTTGCCTGATGTCTTTAATGTAAAACATTTGCTTCCTTTTCATGGGCATTCTTCATATGATGAGCACGGTGCACATTCGAGGTCGAATCTTTTCTACCCGGGAGAGGATGATGTGAGCCTTAGTGTGGAGGATAGGGCCCTTATGTTCCTAGAGGCCCACGACCGAGTGACAAAGAGGGCTTCATAAAAATGGCCATAACTTTTCCTACAGGACGCGGTTATGGGCCTACGACCAGTCAAATTGAAGCTTCAAACAAGGGGCATGTCAAGATAAGTCCCCGATGGGGACCTAACCATAAATCGCTTTATAAATGGAGTTATAGAAAATTTTGAAGGCCTTTTCATTATTTTTTGGTTTGGGTTTAGCCCAAGGTAGTTTAGAGATCCGTTTTATATTACACTCCATATTTTTGTGTAACTTATGTAATTTGGATGATCATTCATCAATTTTATAAACTTTCGTTTTTCTCCCAAATTTTGTTTGTGTTAAACCAGATTTTGAAGCTAATCCCATGCTATTCGTATACTCAACATGGTTTTGAAGTGATTATCCTGGGTATTCTATTTAAATTAGTAGGCTCACTCTTATTTACCTTTGTTCCATTTTGCACAATGCGTCATCTTCGTTTAAATCTCGTGTCTGCCAAGTTAGCATGATGATCGTGAATATCCCACTCGCCACATTGTGGCTATGTCACCACGACATGTTTTAGCTTTTTTTTTATCTCGAGCAAGTCTTTTGCCTCAGCAAAACATATTTTAGACATAATAAGTATCTTTTGTTCCATACAAAGCATAATTGTAGCTAAAAGTATTAGAAATATGCATTAAATATGTAGTTAAATATACACATATCAAAATATCCCGCACTTGGCTTTTGCTTGCCCCGAAGCAAAACTGATTTTATTATCATTGTATCAAGACTTTAGTTACCAACATCACCCAAGAGAATCTATTTTGAGCCTCTCCGTTACTCTAAGACCGCAATGCATGTATTTATGTCTATATTTTTTCTAAGAACTTCCCTAATCCTAAATACTTACAATCTTCCTAAAGACTTGCCCACTTCTTTTGAACAACACTTATTTTATGCATCCCTCCGAATCCATTCCTATAAAACTTTCTTAACCTAAAGGTATTTTTGGTTAAATCCCCAAGCATACATATGGAAAAATAACCTAGAAAATAAAAATACAATAAATAACATGGAAAATTTCTCCTTTTCTTCAGCCATCAATAATTTGGAGCTTTTCTTCATGATATTTCTTGATCTTCATAACTTTGTAGACTCTTATTCTTTCAACTTTTGCAACTTTTTTTTCATTTTTTCGTTTTTTCATTTTTCTATTTTTTTCTATTTCTATCAAAACTAAAAGTCCTATAAAAACATATGCTTAATCCAGGGAACTTAACTTCAACCGTTATTTGTTAGAGGTATTAGTCTAAGTGCAATGACTACATAAGCTCTCCTAGATGTATTTCTGGTATACGATGTAATATATATTGGCTCAAATAAACACTGAAACTTAGCAAGGCCGTGTTTTTGTTCCATGATTTCACTGGGATAGGGAAGCCACAAATACACTGTAATATATATTGGCTCAAATAAACACTGAATCTTGCATCAGATCCACCCACACAACACTAGCAACTTATATGTCAACATAAAAATTATTAACTAATTTCACTTTATTGTTTCAAATCTATTTGTTTTTTAAATCCTAGTCATTGTTTTTTCAATTTTTATCAGAATGATTGTATTCGTATATTCAACCCCTACCCCATGCTTAAATGATGAAATGTCCCCATTGCATACATAAATAATAAAGAACATATAATTAAAGAGAGAATTGGAATAGACTCCCCTTCGGTAGTAGTGGCGAGATGAAATTCTAAAACTTGTGTGGTCAAGCTTGGACTTCTCATGTAATGGTTGTAAATAGTACTTCTGAGCCTTTCTCTCTTGAATGTAAATTTGTTGGATCGGAATAAATCAAAGAACCAATCTTCGAACATGTACATGACCTTAAACACGTCGTGCTTAGGACCTCACTATGTGAGGTACACATACGCACGGTGAGTCTTTTCATGAATTATGTCCATAGTGAAATGAAGTGAAAGGGATAAGCAAATTATAAAAAAAAATTAGAAAATTCACATTATGAATCTTTAAGACTGTGAGATACATCGAAGATTCACAATGTGAATCTTTGCATTTCAAACCAATACTGGTCAAGGCTTATCAAGTGAATTTCAATAAGTATGTTGTATATTATTAGATAAATTAGTTTTTTTAGTCTCAATGGGAATGTTCTAACCTGTTTTCTTTTATATTGGATATCTTCACTCTTTTCACTTATAAATAAAGGTTGAATATCTTTCACATTTCTCCTGGATTTCATTCTTTTCTTATTATTCTTTTTTTTCATTCTTCTTTTCTTCATTTCATGTTTTTGATTAACAGAGCAAGTCAAACATGAGTTTCATGATATGAAAGTTATGATTTATACATATAACTTACAATGAAATTCACAATGTGAAATGATATTATAGATCACTTTAACATAACATTGATTCAAATCGTAAATTACATTGTGAATTAAAACATCACCAATTCAGCTCTTTATAAATTTACAATGTGAAGTACAATAATGGAGACAAGTTCGATCAAGCAGATATGCACAATGTGAATTCGCATATGATGAAAGAAAAAAATGTAAATCATAAATTACACGATGAATTCCCAATGTGAATCAATGTTATGTTAAATTGATCTGTAATCCTAGTTCACTTTGTGAATTATCAAAAAAAATTATACTCACAAAGATTGAATTATTAGAAATTGACATGTAAAATTAGTTTTTCATTTTAATGAATAAACTCATAATCAAGTTAGATTAACTAAGTTTTAGGAAACTACGGTTTGTAAATTAGATATTCATGATATTTGTATCGATTTGAAGAAATTTAAATCATTATATTTTCAATATTTATACAAAATATCAAAAGTTCATGAAATTAGGGTTGGTTTCGACTTAATGAATAAACTTAGAAACTAGTTAGATTCACAAAGTCTTTGGAAATTATGGTTTATAATTTAGATATTCATGATTTCTGTATCAATTTGAAGAAATTTAAACCATTAGGTTTTCGGTATTTATACAAACTCACAAAAGTTGATCATTCTAGGGTTTGGAATTAATGTAAAATGATTTTGTTTATAAAATCATGTTCACAGGTTCGTCGAATAGATAATGTAACTGATAATTTAGATTTTAGGTTTGGAAATTTATAATAAAAGATTTTCATGTTTAAAATTATTTAAAAGAGATAATCAGAAATGAATAGCAATAGAATATACCTTCTAGAGTAATTTTTATGAATTTTCCGACAAGATTTGCAATTGATATAGACTGAATCCTCGTCCATGATGAGTTGAAACGATGTTCGTCGGTGAAGTAAAAGATCGCTTTCAATGAAAGGGTAGAATCGATTTTAGTGAGATGATAGTGTTGAACATAGATGCCATTAATTCACCATGATAGTGTAAGAGTCGATGTATGTTGTAAGGTGTTCAAGGTTATGTTGTATACATTACGTGGTGTAATGTTATTACAAAGGCATTGTGATTTCAAAAGTTTAATGTTTATCCCTTGTATTTTTTGTGTGATATCTATTCTCCTCTAAATAGGGACGGATACAATAGTTAGATAGAACTTTTGTTACACTTCTGTCTAAAAATCTTTGTATTGTGAAAGCATAATATGAGTTGAAACAAGATTATATTTACTCTCGGTGTTCTTAATTCATTTCAACTCTGATCTCATTTCATTATTCGATTAAATAGCTACTACATTTGGTATCAGAGCATGAATCATACTACAATGATCTGATTTTCATCTTGTGTTAATCGTATTTTGAGTTTCGTCTTGGATTCAAAAGTTTCCGCACTTTTGATACTAAAAATCATCTCTCATCTTCAGTTATGATTCGATTCTGCAACTAGTTTGTTTAATCGAGTGTTCTGCTTGCTTTTCTGATCAATTCATCCACAAATTATCAAATTTCTGAAGTTTTTCTGATAATTCAACCGTACATCAATGGCGAATTTCAATATGAACACGATGACGTCTTTTTCTCATTTTCTAGGATCATCAACAAAGATTCCTATGCTTATTCATGAGTATTATGATTAGCGGGCTGATCGCATGGAAGACTACTTGAATGGACTCGATGAGGAGCCTTGGGATTGTATTTCAGGAAATGTTGTTCCTCCAACAAATTTTCAAACCATTGGTTCATCTGCTTCAACTATAAGTGTTTCTGGTCAATCAACAAGGCTGAAGAAGAATGAGAAAAGGTGTACGAAAGAGCTTCCTGGTTCTCTTCCTCCTATTGTTTATAACTACATTCGTAGTTGTAAATCTGCAAAAGAAATCTGGAATACTCTCGTACAGATGTTTCAAGGGAGTGAAAAGACGAAAATCAATTATGTGAAGCATTATTTGGTGGAATTGAAAGAGTTCAAGCAAAAGGAAGGTGAATCTATCGAACTTTATTATGAACTAATCTACAAAATGCAATCGCAATGGAATAACAAGGTCAACCATGGAGTTTCATCTCACTTTTGTTATGGAGTATGGAAAGAATGGAAAATGTGAGTCTAATGGTGAAAAATCAATAGAGTTTTGATACATCAACTCTGAATGAGCTTTACAATTTGCCAAAAACTCATGAGCCAGAAGTTATTGAAATTGCTGAAGAATCAAAGATAAGCTTGGGAGGACCACTTGCTTTAGTCTCAAAAGTATATGAGAAAGAAGATACTGAAAAAGAGAGTTCTGATGACGAAGGCTTGATTTTTAACTCTGATGATGAAGCCATTGCTTTTTACTTTAATAACAAAGTGAAGAAATTTTAAAAAAAGCCATTTAGTTCGAAAGTAAGGACTGGTGAGGTGAAAGTGATTTTTGTTGTAAAAGTGAATGAGAAGAAGAAGTTCAAAATAAAAGAATCAAAGTCTGAAGATTCAAAAGATGAAAAGAAGCTCAAAGGTGATTCTCGTGTCGATTGTCACGATTGTCATGGCGCAAATCACATGGCAAGTGATGGCATGCTTCGAAAGAAAGTGGAAAAAAAAAGAATATGATCAAAGACGAAGCATGTTATGTCGAATGTCTAGAAGAGGTGAGAGCAAAAGCAAAAGTTCTGTCATTGGTGGTAAGAGGAAAAGGAGATGAAGATGGAACATATCAAATCTGCTCGTCAAGATCAGACAATGAAGAAATGCGTAATACTATGCATGGTGCAATATATGCATAGTTTGAGGAAGAAGATGAAGAGAATGTTACTGGTCATTGCTTGATGACAAAAAAGTGGAGACAAATCACCAATGACCACAAAGGTACGTTCTATAATTCAGTCATTTAATATTCCTTTGAATTCTTATGATTCTGAATTAACTGCTTTTGATGACATTGTTGCTTATTTTGATAATTTGGTTATCTCTGCAAGCAATGAGACTAAGAAATCTAGTACACTGTTAGTAGGGACACAGAAGTAGTTGGATTCGAAGAAAATGAAAGTAGAATATCTAGAGTTACAAATAACTAATCTCATGTGTGATAGGTACAATTTGGATAATGATGTTTGAATGTTGTTAGCTTAAAGAAACATTTATTGTAATCCAGCTAAGAGACTATATACAAAGTTAACTACTTTACATCACTCTTCTTATATAAGCAAAGAGCAACATAGTAAGTTATTACCATTCTTATCCTTTGAAAGAGAAAATATTGATTGTGTGTTATATGATTGTGAAAAGACTATAGTTGAGTTTAAAAAAGTTCCTGATAATAGGTTTACTTATGGAATTTTTAAAATAGATGATTTTTTGGATGCTAAAGAATTAGTTGACATTGTGAAGGAAACATTTGTTGGATTAATGTCTAAGTCCATAACTATAATTGGTAAGACTTGACCCGACCCGACATGGTCCATTTGGGTTGCATGGCATTGGGACAATTGGATAAACAAGATGAGGAAAAAAGGATGCTAGTGATTTTACATTAATATATTATAAGTTCTAATATATTAATATATAATCATATTATTTAATTATTATTGATCAATAATTAATTTATAATTAATTAAGTGATCAAAAGGAACTAATTAAATATGGACTCTTAGATATATATGTGTGGTGGGCCAAGTTCATTTCAGTTGGGCTAAGCTTCATGGATAGTTTGTGGAGTGTATAACCCATGGATCATAAGAAATGAAAGGTCATGGGTATTAGGGTCTAACCCTAATCTCCACACTATATAAAGAGGTCCTTGGTTGGTGAAATGGGCACTAGTGTGGGTACACTAAGAGGGCTAGCCGATTTCACTAGAGAGAATCAAAGTATCCTTATTCTCAAGGTTATTCCACGAGTTCATGGTGTTGTGTAAACGATTTGAGGTGTCACACTTGGGGCACTAGCCACTCAAGCTTCATGAAGACAAGCTACATCAAACAAAGGTATGTATTCTATCCATTTAATTACCCAAGTATCAATTACTATATGCTAGATAGGGTAATACCTTGGAAAGTTCATATTTGCATGTATAATAGAGAAAACATATATACAAGGTACCTAGGGTTGCATGTACACTTAGGAGTGTTAGAATGCTCAAAACACAAGAGTGGTATTAGAGCCTATGCTTGTTTTCAATTATACTTGATGCAAATTGCTGAAAAAATTGATTTTCTGGCTTTCTGGGCACTGGACTCGCCGAGTCCACTGATGAACTCGCCGATTCCACTAATGAACTCGCTGATTCCATGAAGAAAATCAACCTACTCGTCGAGTAGGTTCATACACTCGGCGAGTAGGAGCCCCAGACAGCATATTTTTGATTTTTAGGCTAGAAATGGACGAGGAACATTACCTTAAGCTGTTTTTGAACTTATAAACTTATTTTTGATGTGGTAATGTTCATACTAATCCAATTTCAAAGATAATTGTCAATAGATTCATGTTTTGTATTAGTTTAAGTGTTATGCTAATTACATGAAAAAGTTTGATTCCAATTATCTTGTTCATATGAGTTGCTTAGATTAATAGATAAGTTAATTGATTATGAATTTTCAATCCATTTTAATCTAAGAGATGATTCTAAAATGTGTTTGTGTGATTTGTCCTCAAGTTACATGAAAGGTCACATTTAAGTTTCTTAAAACTCATAAAAGATGGCAAAGGTTACAAAATGAAGAGTCTTGTTCTCATTAAATGGTTTTATGACTCCATAACTTGTCCTCAAGTTGTGGAGGTTCAAGAGTCTCTTCATTAAATAAAATATGTGTAACATTGTTTTATTAGTTTAAAGTCTTCCATAACTTGTCCTAAAGTTATGGAACTTGAAGAGTTTTTAATTAAATCTAATTTAAACAAGAGAAGTTATGGAATTAATAGTTTTTGAATAGTTTCAAAACTTGCCCTCAATTTTTGGAATTGGAAAAGTTTTCAATTATGAATACTTTAATTCCAAGTTAGCCCTTAGAATTTTAAAAGTTAAAATTCAACCCTTATACTTTATAATATTATAAGTTAATAATATTTATATATATGTATCAGAGTAAAGTCAGTCATACCGATAGTAGGCCTCATTCACGAAGCCGGTCTATAAGGGGGTATAAGGTTGTTGCCTATAAAATGGCAGTTTAATGGGTGTCCACTCTCACCCACCGCTTCCTTGACTGCCGGAGAGTCGTTAGCCGAACGGGTAGGACAAGGACTATAATTCTCCCTTCATTAAAAGTATTAAAGATAAATACTAAGTTATTAAACTCTTATGAATACCCAATCTTAGTTACTTAGGAAAATGTGAATAAGGTGCTAATCCATGAAATTACACTTTGCACTTTGTTTAAGCCGTTAGTGGAGCGTGTGTGGTTAACCGGCACACTAACCTGGACTTAACAAGGTAGGCAAAGGGTAACTTAATATTTATCATAGTATCGGTGGAGCGTGTTTGGTTAACTGACACATCGATTAAGGGGTAAATATTAAGGGTACCAAGTATATTTGCATGGTTACTTTTGTGATCCTCGACATCCCAGTCACAAAACCTGAAGGGCACACTCGAGATTGAAACATGACATTGAACAGTTCAATGAATCTCAAAAGAATCTAAGAGTTTCAAAACCAATTAAAACTTAATTATATTTTGTTTTTCATGGTGGAAATTGGTAAATCGTTATTTACCTACCTTCAACTATTTTATAATGTGGATTATGGCATCCCTCTTCCATTTATAAATAGGTTGTTGGGTCCTAGCCTTAATATTTCATATTGGGTGTTATATTAAAGACTTTTAATCAACTATCTTAAATATCTCCCAAAAGATGTCTAGTTCAGACATCTACGATCCTCCCAAATCTCTTGGAACTTCACTTCCTCCACCTCCTCCAATTATTCTCCCTATCCCACAAGTTCAAGGTCATTTAAGCCCTATTGGCAACGCAAGGTCTAGGTGTGCTCACATCTTGGAGATGAAGTCACATATTGACAAGTCGGGAGAGTTGGGTGTCGAAGTATTGAGAAAGTTGGTGGTTCAATCACTTTCTAAGTAACATAGTGAGTTCCTTTGGGACTCGTATGAAACAGACTATGATAAGACCCTTAATGATCTTATCTATTTGCTTGGTACTGCTGAATCAACAATGATTTGGAAGGCTAGTAAAGCAAATTTGATTAGAAGATCGACTTCCCAAAATTTTATGGACATTGACAATGGTGACACTGGAAATCCAGAAAAAAGCATTCTCTTCCCAATGGAAAGGGATCGGCCATAGTCAAATCGGTTGACCAAATGATAAAGAGAAAAGCTAAGTCTGTGATAGTCACATGTACCATTACCAAAGGGTCCACTTGTTAAAATTTCCAAAGGAAGGGGCACTGTTTGCAAAGCTGCCAAAATTACCTAAGGATGTTAACGTCAATAAGTTTGACTCTACTTCAGCTAAAGTCCATTGTCTAACTCTGTTAAGCTTCTATTTGGAGATTCTTATTACATAATCTGACTGAGTCACATGGTGATGTTATCAGAATCAAAGAAAAGAGAGAAAGCTTAAAGGAAGTATATGATGCTTCTGATCGCGAATATGGACTTCGATCGCATCAGAATTTTGAAGCTGTTACTTAGGAGTTATGACACATTGCTTAGCATTATATAACAACAAGGTTTTTATATAGATTGTAAGGATAAGTTTATCCATAAAGCTTTTAAAATAAAAGGAAATTTTTGATTTTATTTATTTTAAGTATCCTTACAATGGTATTTGTGAAAAACAATTATTGTTTATATGATTCCATTGCTAGTAATATAGGAAAATCGTTTTGATTCTTTCATTTGTGGTAGTGTCTAAATTTACCAAATAAGAAAAGTTTCTCATCACCCAAGTTTCAATTGGACCGAAACTTGGAATCATGCAAGTTGTATAGTATGATGAATGAGTACTTTCAAGAATTGGAAAATTAAGACTAATTACTTGTTCACATGGATGTGTGAGTCAAGTAAAGGACTAAGGGATCGAGTACACACCTTGTGCACTTTTCAATTCCACCACAAAAGATCGATAAGACTATTCGTCATAATTTACTAAAGCTCAGTAAATATGGTTATACTTACAAGCTTAAGTGTAATTCTGAGACATTGGAAAAGGTTCCAATGTATGGCAGAGTGAATAAGAAGAATCAAATTAGGCAGAAGGATAAAAGTTTCTCAAATCTGAAAAGATGGGAAAGTACTTTAGTATCATGATATGATCATCTTAAAGATTAAGAGACCTTATCACAATTCAAGAAGATGATTCATACTTTGTTCCAAAAACAATTCTTAGAGTTATACTCCAAGATTGTAACTTGAGTGACACATCTTAAAGTAGGTTTATTAACACTAGTCAAATGTAAGAGTTAAAGTTTTCTACTCTTGTACATTTGAAATTGGTAAGTTGTGATGTTTTGGACAAAACAAAGACCAACTAAGGCCAATTGTGTGAAGTGTTTTTCTTGATTAGAATCTGCACTATCTCTTGGATGTTTGAAAAGGGAGTCTTATATGTCACCAGGACAGTGGGAGTCTTAAAGGTCATGAAAGTCTCAAGAACTAATCAAGAATAAAACCTGAAGTTCTTCACTAGCACACGACTTGAGGTTTATAACCTATCGTGTTGACATATTATGTGTCCATTCCAGTTAAAGCTGGCTTTGCATATGAGTTCTTAGAGTTCTCAATTGGTTGCATAACAACTTGGAAGCAATGGCAGGCCCTTGAGCTGCCAGGTGGCAAGAAATTAAGATTGAGTTCAGTCCATATGAGTCTAGATTTATCATTATCCTTGTCTTGTGACTATGGTTTTGACAATTCACATGGATAAGAACACATACACCATTAAATCTAAGTGTCATAAGGTTTCTCTCTGATTCATGAAAATGATGGTGAGGAAACACTTTCACTAAGTAGATTTTAGCTAGATAACAATTGTGATATTTGCATTCTCAAAGTCGTTATTCGAGCGTGTGTGGTTAACCGGCACACTAACATGGACTTGTGAGAAGTGGCAAATGTCTAAACAATTGAGACTATGATTACAGCATCCCTTTTCATAGTTCTTAAATTGTTTAGACAAACTTATGAGCTATCTAAGATAAGGTGCATGATATTGATAAAGTTTTATCAAAGCAATCTAGTATCAGAAATCTGAACTTTGGAAAGAAAGTCAACAAAGCATTGTTTTATAGATGTCCAGTTGATTTCTGAGTACATGTCAAAGCTAGTGGGAGCATAAGTGTTATGCTAATAATCATCATGTTAGTGGGAGCATGATAATTATGATAAGTATTGCAAGTTAGCAATGTTAATTATAGAAAACAAAAGTTTCAATTCGTGAGGCTCCAGGGGATGAAAAAGTTGTTTTGCTATAATTAAGGGAGAGGAAATTATACTTCATTTCAATTCTAAAAGCTTATATTGAGATTTTATTCCAATTTAGTCAAGAATATAAATGAATTTCATGTTGGAATGGCTCAACATAATGAAATTCTATATATGGGTTCATTATTTGTGTTCTAAAATTTGATTATGATTACGGCATCCCTTTTCATAATCTGAATTATGAGAACTTGGCAAATAGAAATGGAAATATTATAGCAAAAGACTAGTTTAGTCTTTATGTAAGACATCATGAATCGTGTCCCATATGCTTCGGATATAGGATCGATTACATGTGCTATATTCGTCCTTTCTAAAATTTTCCAAATGCTTGGGGAATTAAGAAGGGAAAAGGTGTAGAATTGGATATGACTAAAAGGATTAAGTAATTGTCGAGGACAATCTAAGGTTTACCAAAGATTGGTTGCTTAGGGATAGTTGGAAGTATAGTGTTAACTTTGGAAGGACCATATTGACCTAATCTGAAAAGAACCAATTCTTGTTCAGAAGGGGTAGTCAAAATGGGAATATGGAGTTGTCTCCATAGGTGGAAGTTATCTGTGTAAGATTAGGAAACTTAATGCAATAAGAATGTTCAAAGGCAATGACCTTTGAATATGAGACTTCGGTTCCATGGAGTTGATCTCCATTGGAATACTCTGTAATGTTGTTGACAAGTCTTTGTGACTTTGTGCGTAATCATTACAAGAGGACCAATGCATATAAGTTTAGAAACGAACAAATTTCGGTAAAAGGCATGAGTTTGGAATTCTTGCATTGCCGCAAGGACTTGGGACTGTGAAATGAGAATCATTGGAGTTATATTCAATCGATCTACTTCACAAGGTAAAGATCATAGAAAAACTTGGTATGCATACTTGGAGTATGGCATAACTAATGTTTAGACAAACATTGAGTGCATACTTGGTGTATGGCAAAGCTATTGTTTAGAAAAACATAGTGTACATGCTCGGAGCATGGGACAACTAGTGTTTTAATTCAAGAATAAAGTTGATAGCTGAAATAGTATGCAATGAATAATGTGTAATCATATGATGATAAATAAAAGGTGTTTTATTTATATTCATAAGTTCTGAGACCATATTGGATTTAATTATTCTTTTGTTTCATTTTGCATGTTTTGGCTTCCAGAATAACTAGGTCGTTCTTCCTGAATGACTAAGTTATTCAAACCATCCACAGTTGGTCATATGTTGGAAGTAGATAGGAATCAAGACTGTCATGGGTTGGGCTTGTAAAAGTCTAAGATGTTGGACAAGGTGGTGCTACATCACTCATGAGTGCTCATAAGTTTTGAGTATTGGATTCAACCCACGCTCATTGGAATCACTTCATGGATTTTATCATAAGTGATCATGAGACGATAATATCTTATATTCTTCAAACCTAGAGATATGAGTTGTTATTTCTAGATTAATTCTTGATCAATACTAATTAAATAATCTTACTAATATATTAGAACTTATAATATATTAATAAACCTTAAGTGTTATTTCTCTCATTTTAGTCTATCCAAATGCATGATGCCATGCAACCCAAATGGACCATGCCAAATAGGGTCAAGTACATACCAATTATAGTTATGCACTTAGACACTAATCCAACAGTCTCCCACTTGGATAAGTCTAAAACTATTATTGCGTATGACTTCGAGAACCAACTGGCAATCGTAGCTCTCAAAAGCCGTTGTTGAACTCTAACCATGTAGATGAACTCTGACCTTTGTCAATGACTTGTCCATTAGATAAGGGATCATATATTCCTCCATTATAGATATCATATGGACTGAGACATGGATTATAATCATTCTCTCTGTCCATTTATTGTTTCCTGATTCCCGATTTATGACGACTGACTAATTGAACAAATCAAATCAGTCCAGTCCTGGACGAGCACTTACATTTGTCATCACTAAATCATCGAGGGGTCAACAGATATTGCTTTTATCCCGAAGGTAAAAGGAATGGATAAACTTCGACTCATATGGCATGTTCTACTACTTTTGAATCATACACAACGGCACATTTTATAACATCAAGTTACCAATGCGTTTTTGTGCAATCAGTGTACAACCAACTCATAGTAATAACTCCTGTCTCTAGGTTCGAAGAATATAAGATATTATCATCTCATGATCACTCGTGATACAATCCATGAAGTGATTCAAATGAGCGCGGGTTGAATCCAATATTCAAAACTTATGAGCACTCATGAGTGTTGTAGAACCGCTTTCTCCAACATCTTAGACCTCTACAAGCCAACTCATGATAGTCTTGATTCATATCTACTTCCAACATATGACCGACTGTGGATGGTTTGAATAACATACTCCTTCTAGAAGAGTGACCTAGTTTATTCTGGAAGTCAAAACATGCAAAATGAAACACAAGAATAACTGAATCTAGTATGGTATCACAAGCTATGAATATAAATAGAGCACTTTTTATTTATTACCTTATTGATTACTCATTATTCATTGTTTCAGTTTTATCAACTTTATACTTGAATTAAAAACACTAGTTGTCCCATGCTCTAAGTATGTACACTATGTTCTTGTAAACAATAGTCACGCCATACACCAAGTATGCATACTAAGTTTTTCTATGATCTTTACTTTGTGAACTAGATCGATTGAACAGAACTTCAATTATTCTCTTTGCACACTCCCAAATCCTTATCGAAAATGTAAGAATTCCAAATTCCTATCATTTACCGAAATCTGTTAGATTTTAAACTTATATGCATGATCCTCTTGTAATGATTATGCACAAAGTCACAAAGACTTTGTCAACAGACATTACAGAGTATTCTAATGGAGATTATCTCCATGGAAACATCCTTCTTGCATTAAGTTTTTCTAATCTTACACAAATTGAATAACTTCCACCTATGGAAACATTTCCATATTCCCATTCTAACTATCACTTCTGAATAAGAGTTACCTTTTCTCAGAATATGTTAATAGGGTCCTTCCAAAATTTTAACACTATACTTCCAACTGTCCTCGAGCAACCAATCTTTGGTAAACCTTAGATGGTCCTCGACAATTGCTTAATCAGTTTAGTCATATCCAATTCTAGACTTTTCCCCCTTAATGCCCAGAGCATTTGGAGAATTTAGAAAGGATGAATATAATAGCACATGTAATCGATCCTATATCTGAAACATATGGGACACGATTCATGATGTCTCACATAAAGACATGATACTAGACCAGTCTTTTTGCTATAATATTTCTATGTCTATTTGCCAAGTTCTCATAATTCAGATTATGAAAAGGAATGTCGTAATCATAATCGAATTTTAGAACGCAAATAATGGACCCGTATATAGAATTTCCTTATGTTGAGCCACTCCAACATAAAATTCATATATATATATATATATATATATATATATATATATATCCTTGACTAAAGATGATTAAAACCTCAATCTAAGCTTTTAGAATTGAAAGGAAGTACAATTTCCTCTCCCTTAATTATAGCAAAACAACTTGTTCCCAATTGAAACTTTTGTTTTCTATAATTAACATTGCTAACTTGCAATACTTGTCATAATTATCATGCTCTCACTAACATGAAAATTATTAGCAGAACACTTATGCTCCCACTAGGTTTGACACGTATCCAGAAATTAGTTGGACTTCTAGAAATCAATACTTTATTGACTTTCTTACCAAAGTTTAGATTTTTGATACAAGATTACTTTGATAAGACTTTATCAAAATCATACACCTTATCTTAGATAGCTCACAGATGTGTCTAACAATTTTAGAACTATGAAAAGGGATGCCATAATCATAGTCTAAATTGTTCAGACCTTTACCATACCACTGTTCGGTTTTGAGCATTCTAACACTCCTAAGTGTACATGCAACCCTAAATACCTTGGATCTATGTTTTCTCTATTATATATGCAAATATGAATATCCAAGGTACTACCCTAACTAGCATAGAAAAACATTGATACTTGGATAATAAACTAGATAGAAATACATACCTTGTTGATGTATCTTGACTCCATGTAGCTCGACAGCCTAGTGCCCTAAGTGTGACACCTCAAATGGTTCACACAACATCATATGCACTTGTAAGGCCTTAGAGAGAGAAATGATACTTCACGAAATCGGCTTGCCCTTTCCTTCACACACTTGTGTTTGATTTTTTCCAAGAATATGATCTTTATATAGTATCACAATTAGGGTAAACCCTAATTGTCATGGCTTTCCATTTCCTTATATCCATGGGTTCAAATACACCATGGAGCATCCTATGGTTTTTAGACCAACTTGATAATCCATGGAGTCTTAGCCCACTATACAAGTATTGATGATTTACACAATCAACCCATATATTTATTTAGTCTTCTTTTGATCACTTAATTAATTCTAGATTAATTCTTGATCAATACTAATTAAATAATCTTATTAATATATTAGAACTTATAATATATTAATAAACCTTAAGTGTTATTTCTCTCATTTTAGTCTATCCAAATGCATGATGCCATGCAACCCAAATGGACCATGCCAAGTTGGGTCAAGTACATACAAATTATAGTTATGGACTTAGACACTAATCCGACAGATGCAGCAGGCAAACATTTTGTATCTGGCATTGAATTCGATGTCATGCTCAAAGCTCAGGAGCTTCAACTTCAAGACAAGTTGGATGTCATGGGTAAAAACAATGAGCTCCGAGTAAAAGCTCAATCTGACACTTTTAATAGTGAAGACTATTAGAGAAGGCGTAAATATCAAGCTTGAGGAATTGAAGGTTCATGTCGCAAAAGATATTAAAGAGTTGAATACCAATTAATCTTCTCTACTATCGAAAGTAGATATTATTGCAAGGGCTATAACAAAAGTCGTAGAGTGGTATCAATCTCTTCTTCCCAAGTTTGATGACAAAGCAACTGGTGATATTACTAGTTTTAGGAAGCCTTATGCTATGCTTTGTGAATTAAAAGAGATGATTTCAAAGTTTGGGTCTTCATCTATTTTAACTCCTGAGATATTAACTCACAAGTTTTGTTCACTCGAAATTGTCATTTAAAAGGAGTTGGCCGCATTATCTCAACTGATAAATCTCTTACCAATGAATGCCCCACCTGTTGTCATAGGGGTGCAAGGGGGAGAAAGGAAAGTTGTTGGTAAAGGAGAAGGTGCTTTTTGGAAAAACTAATGAAGAAGAAAAGGTTGTTGGTAAAGTTTTTAAATCTCATATTCCCACACCAAAACCGATAATTTCGAAGGCTGATCTAGTGATAGCAACTGTAACAACTACATGGTCGATTGCTATAGGCATTGTAATTGGGTCAACAGGTGAAGGGGGTTCATCTAAACCTAAGCAAACTACAACAAATCAAGATAAAGGAGAAAGTGTTGTTATAGAGCGATCAAAGGAAGAAAGAAAAGTTGAGATTGATGCAGAAATAGAGAAACAACACCAAATTCAAAGTATCTTGAGGCTTTGTCAAATTGATCCTCCTACTTTGAAGAAAGGTGATCCAAGAAAGCTACACAGTTATGAGAATATCGAAGCAAGAGTAGCTTATAATGAAATGTATGAGTTCGAAAAGAAGCCAAGAAAGAGTTACACCATTAAGAATTCTGATATGAATCAGCTTGATTTTCTAATTAATGAGATCATGTTTCTTACAGATCAGTATAAAATTGTTGAGCAATTTAAGGATAAAGATGATTTTATTCACATGAAGCTGAGATTCCATGTTGTGCTGGGAAAGGAACAAGATGAAGTTTGGTCACTCGTGAAGCTTGTTGGAGTTTTGAGCATAACCAAGGATGTGATATTCGAAAATAAGCTACAAAATTTTCGATATCATGTTATGCGGGCAAATGATGTTACTATCGACTTCTCAATTGGTGATTTCCCTTTGATGAATTTAAATGACCTTATTTAAGTTGAAAACATTATCAAAGACATGGATGCTTCAAAACTTCAAGGAAGAAGTAAAGAAGTGGTACATTTGGGGTTAGGTCATATCAAGCTTTTCATAGACAATTACTATGATTGTCTAGCATTGACAGATGTTGAGTTAACATTGTCAATGGGAAAAGAAATCATGGTTCCTCAGTTAGTGTTGAAGAGTCAAGCTGATTTAAAAAATTATGTAGGTGGGGAGATATGTCTGAAGCCGTTGGGGATCGTTTTTGTTAGAAAAAGCAAGAACGGAAAACAAGCGAAGTTCTTATTCCAATCATGTGATGTCGAAAGATATACAACTGCTCAATATACAAACTTAATTGTGCGTATGAATAGTTGTAAGAAAAATAATGATGGGGATAAAGCTGAATTGAAGAAAGTCATGAACTGGTATGCAAAGATAAGAAGAACATTCTATATGACTGCTCAAGTTTTGATAACCTGCTTACAAAGGGGGAGATTGTAAGAGTCGAAGTATGTTGTAAGGTGTAACACCGTGAATTTCAAAATAATTTTTCACAAACTATAAAAACATTTCTCGTTTAATTTTCATAAAAACATTAAGTTTAAATCCCAATTCACATCATACAAAATCCCAAGATCATATATATATCAAAAATCCCATGCGTGTGTACAGATCAAGCCGGCGCCTTCCCACAGTCATCGCTAGTACCTGAAACAACAACACTAACATTGTAAGCACAAAGCTTAGTGAGTTCCTCAAAATACCACACACATAACACATATTAGCCACTCGAGGCTATAACTCTATGGGTCCGTGCACCCAAACTCTGTGAACCCTCAGGTTCTAACTCTGTGAACCTTCCGGTTCCAACTCTAAAACATGCACAGCATAAATCACATAGAAATCATGCAGTACAACACATCACATACATATAGCATACAGATACTTTGATCACATAACTCTGGTTACCTACTCAAGGCAAAGTATAGTGAGAAGACTCACCTCGTGTATCTCGATAACTCGCGAACCCTGGAAATCACTCGTGCTCGATCCTCCGAGCTATAATCCCTATAACATCATACATCTCTAATTAACACTTTTACCACTAAGGTTGACTACCCCTATCAAGTCAACTCTGGTCAACTCTGGTCAACGGTCAACGGTCAACGGTCAACTTTGACCGGACTCGGCGAGTGCACTAGGGCGACTCGGCGAGTCTATACGTATTCACCAACTCTCTAGGATTCTCTTTTGACACGTCGAGTACTCCCCTGACTCGACGGGTTCCACCTGGCATGAATCGTGGGGCCACCACGACTCAACTTGCCGAGTCTCAAGAACAACTCGGCGAGTCCCAGCTCGACTCAGTCTAACTGTCAACCCTCTCTAACTCTCCCTGACTCACTGAGTCGACCCTTAACTCGGCAAGACCACTCGCTGAGTGGTTAAGGACAATCTTCATGCTACTCGCCGAGTCTGTTCTTCAGACTCGGCGATTCCATGCCATGCATCAACTTAAACTAGCTTCTGAGGTCAGATCCGTACCATCCACTCTTAGATCTGGCCCTCCTAAGCTTATTCATCACATAAAATTCATATCTTGGTTACCATACAACACCTACAAGGCTCTTTTTGGAGAAATGACCTCTAGAATGGCAACCCTAGCCTCCAACCCAAAAAGGGAGGACATAAAGCATGACATTAGGGACTCTCTGGACCTACTAAGGTCCAGATCTAAGCACCATATCCCCATGGGACCTCTTACACTTCCAATACAAAGCAAATAAGGCATGAAGAAACCCTAGATTTGACCATATCAACAAAAATACGGAAATAAGCTATGAATGATACCTCAAGAAGCCTCCTCTGATGAAATGAAAGAAGATCCAAGGTCCCCAACTCTTCTAGTTTGACTTTCCTCTTCCTTTCTTGCAAAAACACACAAATTTGGTGAACAATAGCCTCTTTTCTCACTCACATGAATCCCTCAGCTGCTTTGGTGCTCTCAAGATCCAGGTAGCCGCAATGAAGGGCCATAAGGTCCTTTAAATAGGGCTTAGGACCGGGAAATTAGGGTTTCATTAAACAGCGAGGACTCGCCGAGTCCATACCTTGGACTCGCCGAGTCCAGGCGCGAACCCGCGTCCAGAACCGCGATCCTACTCGGCGAGTCTGAGCTCCAACTCGCCGAGTCCCCTCACAAAACATCAAAAACATAAGCATAAAAAGATACCTGGAAATCCGGGCTGTTACATAAGGTGTCAAAGGTTATGTTGTATTCGTTAAGTGACGTAATGTTATTACAAAGGCAATTTGATTTCGAAACTGTAATTTTTAGCTCTTTGTATTTTTTGTGTGCTTTCTATTCTCTTAAAAATAGGGATAGATACAATAGTTAGATAGAACTTTTGCTACACTTCTGTCTAAAACTCTTTGTATCGTGAAAGGATAATACGAGCTGAAACAAGATTATAATTACTCTCGGTGTTCTTAATTCATTTCAACTCTGATCTTGTTTCATTACTAGATTAAATAGCTATTACAGATAGTTTACTAGTTTCATCGTTACAGAAATGCCCCCTTAACTTCTGTGTTTGGTTAAAAGCGATGATAAATGATAAATTGATTCATATTAGCAAAACATGTTTTTTTTGACATTTTTATTATGAAAAATTGTATTTAAAAGTGGTTAAAGAATTGGAAAAAAAAATTGTTGTTAAAACCAACTTTAAATCTACATTACCATAACAACCTCCAATTTAAACTTATCATCTTTAATTTATGGCTAATAAATTTAATTTTTAAAATACATGTGTTTTATTTTTATAAGATAAAATATGTTTTTGTATTATATATATATATATATATATATATATATATATATATATATATATATATATATATATATATATATATATATATATATATATATATATATAGTTCAGGTTCATTTGAGACCATTCTAATTTTGTGAGACCGTGAGACCAAATCAAAAAATAATTTTAAATTGCAAAATAAATGCAAAAATGCAAAAATTATTTTTTTAAATACTATTTTCGGAACTTGAATTAACTAAAAAAATAAAAAATAAATAAAAAAAATAAAAAAAGTTCCATTTTTTTTTTGAAAAATACGTGAAGTATTCTAATACAATATTACACTGTACATATTCTAAAAATTAATTTTAAAATGCAAAATAAATATAAACATCTAAAAATTCTTTTTTTAAATATTATTTTCGGAACTTGAATTAACTAAAAAAAATCTTGATTTTTTTGAAAAATACGTGAAATATTCTAATAGAATATTACACTGTACATATACATACTATAAAAAATAATTTTAAAATGCAAAATAAATGAAAAAATCCAAAAATTCTTTTTTTAAATATTATTTTTGGAACTTTAATTAACTAAAAAAAGTAAAAAAATAAAATAAAAAAATGCGTCTCACGGTCTCACAATATATATATATATATATATATATATATATATATATATATATATATATATATATATATATATATATATATATAGGGGTGAGTTTAAATAGAGAACCATAAATAACCAAGGAACCAAGGAACCAATCGTGAGCATTGAAAATCATAACGATCAATGGCCAAGAAAATAAATGTACAGTTTTATATTGGACGCACACACACCGGATTATACCAAAAAATCCATCTTTTACAAAAAACTCACCACTTTTTTTTCGGTTAAAATTTTTTTAAGCCATGTTTTTTTTATCAAAAAAAAAAATTGAATATACCGTTGTTCACGATTTTTCGTCCTCTTTCCATAGATATCAATGATGATATATAAAAAACGAACTTTTTTTTTTCGAAAAAACTCACTTCATTTTTCTTTAATTAAAAAAGTTAAAGTCTATTTTTTATAGAAAAAAATTAATAAATATATCAAAATTCATATTTTTGTACTTTTTAAACATAGATTCATATTCATATTTAAAAAAAAAAAAAAAAAAACGATATTTCAGTTTAGATTTACATTGTGAACTTGTTAAGATTCATATTGTAAACCTGTTCAGATTAACATTGTGAACCTCCTTAGATTCACAGTGTATATAATAATAAATCAGATTCACAGTGTGAATCTGAACTGATCGCAACTTTTTCACAGTGTGAACTTGAACTGATCGGAGCTTTTGTCGTTGATCGCTTTAAATTCCGACGTTTTGGATTGGTTCCTTGGTTCCGACGTTTTGGATTGTTGCCCTAGTTATTTGTTTTCCAAAGAACTCATTCCTATATATATATATATATATATATATATATATATATATATATATATATATATATATATATATATATATATATATATATATATATATATATATATATATGATGACCCTATAGGAAATTGCAAATGGAACCCCGGGGTGTTACTAATTTGTCAACGCTTTATTTAATTCAATTGCGCCTGAATTACCTGTTAGTTGGACGTTGACTTAAAAATAATATAACCTTCAAAATAGGAGCGTGGATGCGTCTACATCCCTCTAGTCTCTATTCTCTACGATGGTTTGTGGTCCGGATCCAACTCTGTTGATTTGCTACTTTAAAACGGTTTTGAAAAAAATATTAGTTTGGGCAAAAAAAATTTATTATTTTTTTTAAATATTTGGTCACCTTTGGTAAACTAGGTCTTAAGTTACTTTATTAATAAATTATCTCAAACTTTCTTATAAACTACTATATCATAAAAATAATTTATGATAGGTTATTTTATATTTTTATAAAATTATAAATTATAAGTAGCTTCACTACAAAACAACTTATTTAGGGTAAATCGAAGTCTGATATATAAACCCGATCCTAACATTTCTAAGGCGTTCTGTAAAATTCAAATTGAAGCACTATAATTGTTTTTCTTGTAATGTTATTAAGCAAATTCTGTATTTTTTAAATTTAAAACATAAAATTGATAATAAATATCTCGTAGATTCCTTACAAAACATCATATAATGGTTTTACTATAATAAGTAATTAATAGATTCAAAATACTAAATGCAACGTTCCAATAAAGATAATAAAATAATAAAAAAAAAAAGCAATGCGTTATGTTTTTTTGTACAATGATCTTATAGAGTTTCCATAAACAAGTTTATCTATTATACTCGCATAATTTATGATTTTAAGAAACTTAGGTTGTAAAATCAAAACTGAAACATTTACTCTCTATTGAGATACACTAGATCACAAATAAGATATTAAAAATTGTAGATTTAAAAAGTTTTTTTTTTTTTTTTTTTTTTTTTTTTTTTTTTTTTTTTTTTTTGCAGATACAAGTATAAAGAAAAAAAAATGTTTTATATGTTAAACAAGAAACAGTATATAGTTTTTTTTAAAGAAATTTAATATAATGTCAGTTCTATTATATTTTTTTTTTGTAATTTTTTTTCTAACAGTTCAAGTTTTTTAAATAAATCATGTGATTAATAAACTTTTGTTATTAAATAGGTAATTTTTGGAAACAAAAATATTCCAACAATTAGATATTGAATTACTTTTCTAAAAACAAAATGTAGAACTCTTTTTTATAGGGATATTAACACTCTTTTTATGGTTTGTATTTATTTCGTAGTTGGTCCTTAATCGATTTATAATATACAATATTCTCTTATCAACCCTTCATCTCTACTACGAACTTGCATCGACCTTCGCATCATGTTCATACCTGGTAACCTTTTTTCTTTCTTTAATATCGATTGCAGTAAACAACAACAAACATGATTTATGGTATCCTCCAATGTAGAGTCAATCCATGTAAACCTCGTATATATATATATATATATATATATATATATATATATATATATATATATATATATATATATATATATATATATATATATATATATATATATATATATATATATACACATACACACATATATTGGCTCTACTAACATCTTGAATGCCCAAGATCCTCCACAAACCACCATGTCAGGTATGCCATCGTATCTTTTGTATTTCTCCATGCAGGGTTAGAATGATAATATTAAAATTAAGACTAAGTTAATCATACATGTGGTTTACGTGAATATATGTTGACTCTCCCAAAAAGACCTGGTTGAGTAGGAATAGAGAAAGTTTATGAATTTTTAGCACTATTAGTTATATATTCATTTATAAAAGACAAGCTTGTCTATCCTCACACAGAAAGACACTCACTCACTTATACTTTTCATTTTCTTGTTTATTACCAACAAAAGTTGAAGAGGCAAAGTGAACTTAGTTACCTCCTAATTTTATTGTCGGAGAACCTAAAGGATTGAGGGCTTTGCTCGTATATCCTGCATTCTTGCATTTACATTCACATTAGGTCACTATTTGCATCACTTATACGCCTTATTAATACATTTTTATACATGCATACATCTTTATTACATTATACTTATACAAAAATATTGTATATAATTTTAACTTTTTGAACACATTAAGGCATTTTGGCATATTTGTATATTTACAACATTACGATTATTTTTGTCCCGTCTTTAAAACATATTTTTTCTACATCTTAGACTTAACCTCCTGCAAGGTTGGGATGTCATTTCCTATAAGTAGTATGTCATCCACATACAGTACCAAGAAGCTAACTATACTCCCACTAGCTCTGACATACACGCAAGACTCATCTTCACTTCTCGAAAAACCAAACTCTTTGACCTTCTCATCAAAACAAAGATTCCAGCTACGAGATGCTTGTTTTAATCCATAAATGGATTTCTCAAGCTTGCTTACTCTATTAGGGTACTCTGCACTAACAAAACCCTCTAGCTGTTTCATGTACACATCCTCAGCCAACTTTCCATTAAGGAAAGCGGTTTTGACATCCATTTGCCATATTTCATAATCATGAAATGCTGCAATGGCTAGCATAACCCTAATAGACTTAATCTTTGCTACCGGTGAGAAAGTTTCATCATAATCAATACCTTGAGTCTGAGTAAAACCCTTCGCAACCAGTAGAGCCTTATAAGTATGCACTTTTCCTTCCATGTCGGTCTTTTTCTTGAAGATCCATTTGCACCCGACTGTTTTACGGCCTGGTACATTGTCAACCAATTTCCAAACTTGATTGTCATACATGGACTGTATCTCACTGTCCATAGCCTCCTTCCATTTAGCAGACTCCGGGCCTGCCATGGCTTCCTTAACACTGCTAGGTTCATCCAAATTTACTAGTGTACTATCGCTGATAAACGTATCACCTTCCCTAGTAATATGTAAGCCATAATAAAACGAAAGTCTGTTCCTAACCCGTGTGGAACGCCTCGGAGGTACAGACTCGTCAGCTTGCTCAACAGGAGTTTCCTCCTCAGGTTGATTGCTAGTGTCTGAGGTTCCTTCACCAATTGCTTCTTGAATTTCTTCAAGATCAATTTGTTGGATAAGGTGTCTAAGTCCATAACTATTTCGGGCTTGTACTTGACCCGACCCGGCATGGTCCATTTGGGTTGCATGGCACCATGCAATTGGATAGACTAAATGAGAGAAATAACACTTGGAGATTATTAATATATTATAAGTTCTAATATATTAATAATATTATTTAATTAGTTGATCAAAGAATTAATTTGGAATTAATTAAGTGATCAAAGGATAACTAATTAAATATATGGGTTGATTATGTAAATCATCCATATCTTGTATAGTGGGCTAAGAGGCTCCATGGATTATCAAGTTGGGTTCTACCCATAGGATGCTCCATGGATGCTCCATGGGAGTTACAAACCCATGGGTCATGGAAATGAAGATTCATGACACATTAGGGTTTACATGGTGTAACCCTAGATGTGTCAACACTATATAAGGATCATATTCTCCACCAAAATTGGCTAGAGAAAAAGAAACTAGAGGGCTTGGCCGATTTTGACAAGTGTGTGTTATCTCAAGAGTCTTTCCAAAAGCATTTGGTGTTGTGTGAAGCATTTGAGGCATCACACTTGGGGTGCTAGGCTCACAAGGTTTCAAGGAACACAAGCAACAACAAGGTAAGTTATTCTATCTATGATTCAAGTTAAATTTGTTCCCCATGTATGCTAGATAGGAATATAACCTTGGAATTCAACTTTGCATGATAATTAGACAAACATAGATCCAAGGTTATTAGGGTTGCATGTACACTTAGGAAGTGTTAGAATGCTCAAAACCCATCAGTGGTATCAGAGCCTAGGCTTGTTTGTTTGTTATTTGTGCTTAAAAGTTGAAGAAAGTCGAAAATCTTGCTGTCTGACTGATGGACTCGGCGAGTCCATGGGGAGGACTCGTCGAGTTCATGTGTATCTTCAACCTACTCGGCGAGTAGGTTTATGCACTCGGCGAGTAGGGTCGACAGAGTGCAGAATTTCGACTTGAGTTGCTGGAAATGGATTAGAATCATTACCCTAAAATGTTTTGGTACTTGAAAACTTATTTTAGAAGGTGTAATGTCTTTTCTAACTCATTTACAACAACTAGTTATCAAAATTACAAAGATTAAATGTGATTTTGATTCTTGAAAATGTTCATATTCATATTCTTGTTCTTATGATGTTTAGATGATCATAGGAATTATTTGTAACCTATGTGGTAGATTAATTCATGATCATAATGTGTTTTAATGGAGTCCATAACTTGTCCTCAAGTTATGGAAAACCAAAAGTCTCTTGGATTAAAAACCATTAAAAGAACACAAGAGTTAGGAAAAATGAAAAGTCCTCATTTTATTACTCTATTAAACTCATGAGTTACAAGAAATGAAAAGTTTTGAAAGTTTACAAAACTTGCCCTCAAGTTCTAGAACAAGTAAAGTTAAGTTAAAACTTTAGTTCCAACCCCTAGAATTTTAAAAGTTAAAATTCAACCCTTATACTTATATTATTATGATTTAATAATTATATATATATGTATAAGAACAAAGTCGTCTTACCGCTAGTACGCCTCATTCACGAAGCCGGTCTATAAGGTGGGTATAAGGTTGTTGCCTATAAAATGGTGACTTAATGGGTGTCCACTCTCACCCACCGCTTGCTTGATCGGTGGAGGGTCGTTAGCCGAACGGGTAAGACAAGGACTTATTAATTCTCATTCAAAGTATGATGAATATTATAAAGTAACTAAATGTTTTATTAAATTCCCAATCTTAGTTACTTTAGGAAAATGTGAATAAGGTGCTATTCCATGAAATTACACTTTACACTTTGATTAAGTCGTTGGTGGAGCGTGTGTGGTTAACCGGCACACTAACTTGGACTTAACAAGGTAGGTAAAGGGTGACTTAGAGTTTATTATAGTATCGATGGAGCGTGTGTGGTTAACCGGCACATCGATTGAGTGATAAACCTTAAGGGTACCAAGTGATTTGCATGGTTACTTCACACCTCGTTTTGTGATCCTCGGTATCCCAGTCACAAAACTTGGAGGGCACACTCGAGATTGAAACATGCCTTTGAAAAGTTCATTGAATCTCAAAGAATCTAGGAATTTCTAAGAACCATTCAAAAACCTAATACTAAAATATTGCGGTTTTCGTGGTGGAAATTGGTGAATCGGCATTCACCTACCTTTCAAATATGATATAGCTTAGATTACGGCATACCTCTTCTAAGTTATATTATATTGTGATTGGATCCTAGCCTTAATATTACATTTGGGTGTTTTATTAAGGACTCTCTTATATCTAAACTAATCTTGTCCTCTTTCCTTCAGATGTCTGGCTCTAATCCTAATGGCTCCTTTACCCTTATGAATTTGTGTGGGAAAGTCACCTTTGATGGATCCAACTTCAATGAGTGGATCAGAAACATCAGGATGATTACCCGCTAAGAGGACAAAGAATATGTCCTTGACAAGGAGCTTAAGGAGATTAATGAGTCCACTGCAACTCCTCAGGAGATCGCTGAATTTCGGGCACATGAAAGGGATGCTATGAAAGTGGCTTGCATCATGACGGCCACGATGACAGCGGAACTCCAAAAGTCTTATGAAGATTTCTACCCTTATGACATGCACCAAGATTTGATGGAAAGATACCATCAAAGTGCAAGACAAGAGAGGTATGAAATCATCTGCTCCATGATAACAACCATGATGAAGGACGGGGAATCCGTCACGAGCCACATGCAGAAAATGCAAAGGTATGTGGATCGTTTGCTGAAGCTTAATGTGAACTTCCCGGAGGATCTTGCAATAGATATTATTTTGCATTCCTTACCATCGTGCTATGATCAATTCCGCATGACATATCACATGAACAAGGAAGAAGTCACCCTCAGCAAACTTCAGGGACTTCTCAAGACCGCAGAATTAGGTCTTAAGGGGAAGTCGGTTGCTATCACTCCTACTCAAAACTCTACTCCGGTTTTGGCAATCGGGAAGAATCGATGGAGGAAGAGAAAGAGATCTTCGAAGGGTTCCAAGGCTCGGACCCTTGATGGCTCTTCTTCAAGTGGAACCAAGAAAGGTTTCATTACTCCTTCTTCTGACCCAAAAGAGGCTGAATGCTTCTATTGCCATGAAAAAGCTCATTGGAAGCGGAACTGCCCAAAATACCAGCAAGATGTGAAGGATGGGAAAGTTAAACCCAACCATGCAGGTATTTACACTATCATTTCTAATAACTCACCCCATTCTAATTCTTGGGTCCTTGATACCGGGTGTGGTATTCACATTTGTTGTGACTTGCAGGGACTAAGAAAAAGTGAGGATGTGGAGCAAGGAAGGATAAACTTGATCATGGGGAATAGGAAAGCTATACCTGTTACCAAGATTGGAGTTTATACTTTATCGCTAAGTAGTGGGTTTAGTTTAGATCTGAATAAGTGTTGTTATTCGCCAGGAATGGCAAGAAATATTATTTCCTTCCATGCTTTGTACAAACAAGGGTTTACCTTTTCATTTAATAATGAAGTTGGTTCTATAGATGCTTTCTTTAATAATATTCTTTATTTTAAACCATTACCTTGTGATGGTGTGTATGAAGCTGTATCTGTTGTTGATAACTTAGGAAATAATGTTTTGTGTATTGATTCTACTAATAATAACTTGGATAAAGCATCATTATGGCATTGTCTTCTTGGACATATAAGCAAGAAGCGCATAGGCCAACTCCAAAAGGATGGAGTCTTGGAGTCGTTTGACCTAAAGTCAGATGATAGTTGCGAATCATGCTTACTTGGAAAAATGACAAAGTCACCCTTCACAGGTTCGTGTGAGAGGGGTGAAGGTTTGTTGGACCTTATACACACGGATGTGTGTGGACCATTCAAACATGCCACAAGGGATGCTAATCGTTATTATTTGACTTTTACTGATGATTATAGTAGATATGGATATGTCTACTTGATCAAGCATAAGTCAGAGACTTTCGAGAGGTTTAAGGAATTTAAACAGGAAGTCGAGAATCAAGTGGGCAGGAACATTAAGATGCTTCGATCCGATCGTGGTGGTGAGTATCTTAGTTCAGAGTTCCTCGACTATCTAAGGGAATGTGGGATAGTCTCACAATTGACACCTCCCAGGACACCACAGTTGAATGGTGTGGCTGAGAGGCGTAATCGAACCTTGTTAGATATGGTTCGTTCCATGATGAGTTGAGCTACGCTACCAATCTCATTCTGGGGGTATGCCTTAGAGACTGCCGCCCATATTCTTAATCTAGTCCCTACAAAGAAAGTTGCCAAAACTCCTCACGAGATGTGGACTAGTAAAGTACCTAAACTAGACCACATCAAGATTTGGGGTTGCGAGGCTTTCGTGAGACGCGAGACTCATGATAAGCTCGAACCTCGAAGCGAGAGGTGTATTTTCATCGGTTACCCACAGCGATCCTTTGGTTACCTCTTCTACAGACCTAGTGATAATGTGGTCTTTGTAGCAAGAAGAGGTGTCTTTCGAGAGAGAGAATTTATAAGCCAAGGAGACAGTGGGAGGCAAATTGATCTTGAAGAAATTCAAGAATCAAGCGGTGAAGGAACTTCAAACTTTAGCCCTCAACTTGAGGAGGAAACTCCTGTTGAGCCAATTGACAAATCTGTACCTCTGAGACGTTCCACGAGAGTTAGGAGTGCACCTGAGCATTACTATGGATTCCATATTACTGCAGAAGGTGAGACACTTATTAGTGATGAAACACTAGTAAGTCAAGATGACCCTAACAGCTACGAGGAAGCCATGGCAGGCCCCGAGTCTGCTAAATGGAAAGAGGCTATGGATAGCGAGATACAATCCATGTATGACAATCAAGTTTGGAACTTGGTTGAAAATGTACCAGGTCGTAAGACAGTAGGGTGCAAATGGGTCTTCAAGAAGAAGACCGACATGGATGGTAAAGTACACACTTATAAGGCTAGACTGGTTGCAAAGGGCTTCTCTCAAATTCCTGGAGTGGATTATGATGAGACCTTTTCTCCGGTAGCCAAGATTAAGTCTATTCGGGTTCTGTTAGCCATAGCTGCATTTCATGACTATGAAATATGGCAGATGGATGTCAAAACCGCTTTCCTTAATGGAAAGTTGGCTGAAGATGTTTACATGAGTCAGCCAGAGGGTTTTGTCAGCAACGAGTACCCTAATAGAGTGTGTAAGCTTGAGAAATCCATTTATGGATTGAAGCAAGCACCTCGCAGATGGAATCTTTGCTTTGATGAAAAGGTCAAGGAATTTGGCTTTTCTAGGAGTGAAGATGAATCTTGTGTGTATGTCAAGGCTAGTGGGAGTATAGTTAGCTTTTTGGTACTGTATGTGGATGACATACTACTCATAGGAAACCACATTCCAACCCTGCAGGAAGTTAAGTCCTGGCTTGGGAAGTGTTTCGCTATGAAGGACCTTGGTGAAGCTACCTATATTCTAGGGATAAGAATCTTGAGAGATCAGAGTAAAAGACTAATTGGACTTAGTCAGAGTACCTACTTGGATAAGGTGCTGAAAAGATTCAGCATGCAGGATTCCAAGAAAGGAGAGTTACCCATCCAGAGTAACACCAGATTGAGTAAGACACAAAGCCCTAGCACTGAGGCTGAGATAGCAGAAATGAGTCGAACACCTTACGCTTCGGCTGTAGGGTCGATCATGTATGCTATGACGTGTACTCGACCCGATGTAGCTTTTGCTTTGAGCATGGTTAGCAGGTATCAGGCAAACCCTGGCAAGGCACACTGAACTGCGGTAAAGAATATCCTCAAGTACCTGCGGAGGACTAAGGACTGGGTTCTTACCCTCGGTGGGAGTGATGACTTGAGAGTTGTTGGGTATAGTGATGCTAGCTTCCAGACTGATAGGGATAATTTCCGCTCTCAGTCGGGCTGGGTCTTTACCCTAAACGGAGGAGCAATTTCTTGGAAGAGTTCCAAGCAAGAGACAGTGGCAGATTCTACTTGTGAATCAGAGTATATTGTTGCTAGTGAAGCAGCAAAGGAGGCTATATGGCTGAAGAACTTCATTGGAGACCTTGGAGTTGTACCAGCTATTAAAGAGCCAATGGAAATTTTCTATGATAGTGAAAGTGCTGTTGCCTTAGCCAAGGAACCAAGGGATCACGGGAGATCCAGACACATCGACAGAAAATACCATTTCATCAGACATCGGATCGAAGAAGGACTCCTCGTGGCAAAGAGGGTATCATCGGATGAGAACCCAGCAGATCCCCTCACGAAGGGACTGAGTAGGGTTAAGCATCTTCAGCATGCTCGGAGCATAGGGCTGAAGGATGATATAAGTTTTAGTAGTTAGATAACCCGGAAATTTGTAAAGTGTAATTGACATTTGATGATGAATAAAAGGTGTTTTATTTATGAGTAAAGTGTTGCTATCTCTTGTCAATCGTTTACTATATTTCTTTTGCATGTTTTGACTTCCAGAATAATTTTGTTTGGTATAACATATTATTCAAATCTCCACAGTCGGTCATATGTTGGAAGTAGATATGAATCAAGACTGTCATGTTTGGTTGTAGAGGTCTTGGACAAGGCTACAACAATCATGAGTGCTCATAAGTTCTGAGCATTGGACACAACCCACGCTCACTGGAATCACTTCATGGAATTTTATCTCGAGTGATCATGAGACGGTAATATCATCTAAGTCTTCAAACCTAGAGATATGATTTGTTACTTACAAGTTGGTTATGCATTGACTGTACGAAACCGCATTGGTAACTCGATGTTATAAAACGTACTTTTGTGTGTAATTCAATAAGTGGTAGAACAAACATATGAGTCGAAGTTTATCTGTTCCTTCTTGGATTAGAAGCTGGTATCTGGGCCCCTCGATGATTTTGTTTTGACCCATGTACCGGGCCCGGTCAGAACTAAGTTGATGTGTTCAATTAAGTTCTATGTCAAACAAATCGGAAATCGGGAAACAAATGCTGGACAATAGGCAAGACAGTGTTCCATGTATTTGTCCGGCTGATATCTAGAACGGAGGATTATATGATCACTTATCTTAAATGGCGTATCATCATCTTCTCAGTTCCGAGAGACCTTGAAAGAGCTACGATTGCCGGTCAGTTCCTGAAGTACTAGAGATATAGTTATTAGACTTATCCAAGTGGGAGACTATTGGATAAGGTGTCTAAGTCCATAACTATTTCGGGCTTGTACTTGACCCGACCCGGCATGGTCCATTTGGGTTGCATGGCACCATGCAATTGGATAGACTAAATGAGAGAAATAACACTTGGAGATTATTAATATATTATAAGTTCTAATATATTAATAATATTATTTAATTAGTTGATCAAAGAATTAATTTGGAATTAATTAAGTGATCAAAGGATAACTAATTAAATATATGGGTTGATTATGTAAATCATCCATATCTTGTATAGTGGGCTAAGAGGCTCCATGGATTATCAAGTTGGGTTCTACCCATAGGATGCTCCATGGATGCTCCATGGGAGTTACAAACCCATGGGTCATGGAAATGAAGAGTCATGACACATTAGGGTTTACATGGTGTAACCCTAGATGTGTCAACACTATATAAGGATCATATTCTCCACCAAAATCGGCTAGAGAAAAAGAAACTAGAGGGCTTGGCCGATTTTGACAAGTGTGTGTTATCTCAAGAGTCTTTCCAAAAGCATTTGGTGTTGTGTGAAGCATTTGAGGCATCACACTTGGGGTGCTAGGCTCACAAGGTTTCAAGGAACATAAGCAACAACAAGGTAAGTTATTCTATCTATGATTCAAGTTAAATTTGTTCCCCATGTATGCTAGATAGGAATATAACCTTGGAATTCAACTTTGCATGATAATTAGACAAACATATATCCAAGGTTATTAGGGTTGCATGTACACTTAGGAAGTGTTAGAATGCTCAAAACCCATCACAATTTGCCTCCCACTGTCTCCTTGGCTTATAAACTCCCTCTCACGGAAGACCCCTCTTCTTGCTACAAAGACCACATTCTCACTGGGTCTGTAGAAGAGGTAACCAAAGGATTTCTGTGGGTAGCCGATGAAAATACACCTTTCACTTTGGGGTTCGAGCTTATCATGTGTCTCACGCCTCATGAAAGCCTCGTAACCCCAAATCTTAATGTGGTCTAAATTGGGAACCTTCCCAGTCCACATCTCATGAAGTGTTTTGGTAACCTTCTTTGTAGGGACTAGATTAAGGATATGGGCGGCGGTCTCTAAGGCATACCCCCAAAAAGAGATTGGTAGCGAAACTCGACTTATCATAGGGCGAACCATGTCTAACAAGGTTCGATTACGCCTCTCAGCTACACCATTTAGTTGTGGTGTCCTGGGAGGAGTCAATTGTGAGACAATCCCACACTCCTTAAGATAGTCAAGGAACTCGGTACTAAGATACTCACCACCTCGATCGGATCGAAGCATCTTAATGTTCCTGCCCAATTGATTTTCTACTTCCTGTTTGAATTCCTTAAACCTTTCAAAGGTTTCTGACTTATGTTTGATTAAGTAGACATACCTATATCTAATAAAATCATCAATAAAAGTCACATAATACCGATTAGCATCCCTTGTGGCGGTTTTGAATGGCCCACATACATCAGTATGTATTAGTTCCAACAATCCCTCACCCCTTTCACAAGTTCCAGTGAAGGGTGATTTTGTCATCTTTCCAAGTAGACGAGATTCACAACTATCATCCGATTTAAGGTCGAATGACTCCAAGACTCCACTCTTTTGGAGTTGGCCTATGCGTTTCTTGTTTACATGTCCAAGACGACAATGCCACAATGATGCTTTATCTAGGCTAGTAGTAGAATCAATATACAACACATTATTTCCTAAGTTGTCCACAATCGACACAGTTTCACACACACCATCACAACGTAATGCTTTAAAATAAAACACATTTTTAAAGAAAGCATTAATACCGCCACATTCATTATCAAACGAAAAGGTAAAACCTTGTTTGTACAAAGCATGAAAAGAAATAATATTCCTCGCCATTTTAGACGAGTACACACATTTATTCAAATCTAATTTTAACCCATTATTAAGCAACAAAGTATAAACTCCAATCTTGGAAACTGGTGAAGCCTTCCTATTCCCCATGATCAAGTTTATTTTCCCATGCTCCACATCCTCACTTCTTCTTAGGCCCTACAAATCAGAACATATGTGAATACCACATCCTGTATCAAGCACCCAAGAGTTAGAATATGATGAGTAATAAGACAATATTGTGTAAATACCTGCATGGGTGGGTTTCACTTTCCCATCCTTTAGATCCTGCAAGTACTTAGGGCAGTTTCACTTCCAGTGCCCCTTGTCCAGGCAATAGTAGCAATTAGCATCCTTGGGAATGGCAGAAGGAGTGACAGAACTGCTCTTGGTCTTCGATGAGGAGCCTTCAAGAGACTTTCCCTTGGTACCCTTCGAAGGGTGCTTCCTCTTTTTCCCTTTGCCTTGCCCGATAGCCAAAACAAGGGTAGATGTTGGAGTTGGAGTAGTAGAGGTAAAAACCGCCTTGCCCTTTAGACCGGTTTCAGCGGTCTTCAAGAGTCCTTGAAGCTTGCTGAGGGTAACTTCCTCCTTGTTCATATGATATGTCATACGAAAATGGTCATAACAAGAAGGTAAGGAGTGCAAAATGATGTCAATTGCCAACTCCTCAGGGAAGTTCACATTCAGCTTCAACAAACGGTCCACATACCTTTGCATCTTTTGCATGTGGGCCGTGATGGATTCACCGTCCTTCATGCGGGTAGTTATTATGGAGGAGATTATTTCATACCGCTCCTGACGAGCACTCTGATGGTACTTTTCCATCAGGTCTTGGTGCATCTCAAAAGGGTAGAAGTCCTCATAGGACTTTTGGAGCTCGGCTGTCATCGTGGCCATCATGATGCATGCCACCTTAGTAGCATCTCTCTCATGTGTCCTGAATTCAGCGATCTCCTCAGGAGTAGCATTAGACTCATCAATCTCTTTTAACTCCTTATCGAGGACATATTCCTAGTCCTCATAACGAGTAACCATCCTGATGTTCCTAATCCAATCCATGAAGTTGGAACCATCAAAGATGACTCTCCCACAAAGATTCATGAGAGAGAAAGAACCAGCTGGGTTAGAGCCCGAAGCATTAGTGTTGGAAGACATCTGAAAGAAGAAAGCAACTTTAGATTAGATATATAGAATCCTTAATAAGACACCCAAATGTAATATTAAGGCTAGGATCCAATCACAATATATTACACTTAGAAGAGGGATGTCATAATCTATGTAATAATATATTTGAAAGGTAGGTGAATGACGATTCACCAATTTCCACCATGAAAAACAAAATGAATTATTAGGTTTTAATTGGATTTGAAATTCCTAGATTCTTTTGAGATTCATTGAACTTTTCAATGGCATGTTTCAATCTCGATTGTGCCCTTCAAGTTTTGTGACTAGGATGCCGAGGATCACAAAACAAGGTGTGAATAACCATGCTAATTCACTTGGTGCCCTTAATATTATACCCTAATCAATGTGCCGGTTAACCACACACGCTCCATTGATCTATGACAAACATTAAGTCACCCTTCGTGATCCTTACTAGTCCAATTTAGTGTGCCGGTTAACCACACACGCTCCACCAACGACTTGGTAAGGTACAAAGTGTGAATTCCATGGACTAGCACCATGTTCACATTTTCCTAAACTAACTAAGATTGGGAATTAAAAAAATGTTTAATTACTTTATAATAATCATTATACTTTTAATGAAGATTTAAAGTCATTGTCCTACCCGTTCGGCTAACGACCCTCCACCGATCAAGGAAGCGGTGGGTGAGAGTGGACACCAATTAAGCTGCCATTTTATAGGCAACAACCTTATACCCTCGTTATAGACCGGCTTCGTGAATGAGGCCTACTAACGGTAGAACGACTTATTCTTATACATATATATAATAATTAACCATTAATGTTATAAATAGTATAAGGGTTGAATTTTAACTATTAAAACTCTAAGGGTTGGAATTAAAGTTTATTAAAGTGTGTGAAACTTTACAAAATCCAAAACTTGAGGGCAAGTTTTGTAACTATCCAAAACTTTTCATTTCATAACTTATGAATTAAAGGTTCATAAAAATGAATACTCTTCATTTTCATGTAACTTATGTGTTTAAATGTGTGTTAAAGAAAAGTGACCTTTGGATATCCATAACTTGAGGACAAATTACGGACTCCATTAAAACACATAAATGATCAAGAATTAATTCTAAACAATTCAGCAAATAATTCCTATCATCTTCTAAATTCATAAGAACATGAACATGATCATCAAAATTTCAAGAATTATATGAACATATAAAAATCATGGAATTTTGATATATGCCATTGTAAATGGATTAGAACAACCATTACACCAACTAAAACAAGTTTTAAAACACCAAAACAGGTTAGGGTAATATTTCTAGTCCATTTCCAGCAGCAAAAGTCGAAATTCTACATTCTGATCATTCTACTCGCCGAGTGCATGAACCTACTCGGCGAGTAGGATGAATTTTTCCTTGAACTCGGCGAGTCCCCCCATGGACTCGGCGAGTCCATCAGCCAGACAGCAACAATTTCAACTTTTTTCACTACTTTGCATCAAGTATCAGACAAGCAAGCCTAGGCTCTGATACCACTATTGGGTTTTGAGCAATCTAACACTTCCTAAGTGTGCATGCAACCCTAATAAACCTTGGATCTATGTTTGTCTAATACATGCAAAATAATAATTTTTCCAAGGTTCATAACTTATCTAACATGGCATGGGGAACTTTTAAACATAAAAGAGTTAGATGAGATTACATACCTTTTGATGAGATTGATTCCTTGGAGTTTGAGAGCCAAGCACCAATAGTGTGAATGCCTCAAATGGAAATCACAAATCACCACAAACACTTGGAAACCTTTAGAGAGTGTACACACAATTGTAATTTTCGGCCACACACAAGCACACACACTAGTGGCTATTTCATGCAACATAAGCATGCTTATATAGTGTACATAGTTAGGGTGAAACCCTAATAACCCATGAACTTTCCTTTTCCAAGGATCCATGGGTTAAAAGCTCCATGGATCATCCATGTACTTCCATATAAGCCTAGCCCATTAACAAATGAGTGTTAGCCCACACCATAAAAAACCAATAACCTATAATCTAATTAGTCTTCCTTTTAATCTCTAAATTAATTCATAATTAATTTAAGACTAAGACTAATTAAATAACATGACTTCATATTAATATATTATAACTTATAATATATTATTAAACATATGTGTATAACTCTCATAAAATTATCCATAAATAGTTCGGGTGAAGTGCAACCCAAATGGACCATGCCGGGTCGGGTCAAGTATATACCAAATAAGTTATGGACTTAGACACCTTATCCAACAAAGTGATCATGGCCATGTAGTTTTCATAAAGAATTATGCATACAATACTAACAATTGTAGGATATACTATAGCACTAAATGTCTTACCCTTGCGGTCACTACCTGCAAGAGGATCACACTTGATCATGTTAGAACCGTTAGGATGAAGCACTGGTGCTTGTCCCCGAGTAGAATCCATATCCGGCCTCTTTACATCACCATATCTTTTTGCAATTTCCTTAGGATTTTAGAGAGTCTTTTAGTCCATACTTGGACATTTTCATCATTTTTGCTGTGTTTAAAAAAAAAGGAAAAAAATTAGTTTATAAAGGAGCTCACATTACATCTTTATGCTCCACACATGGTCATTTTCACACTTAGACCATTCAGATTATATTACTACCCTTTCGGTTCCACTTTCACACTTTTGGAATCTAAATTTTGAGTAAAAGGGTTTTCTTGATTTCGATTGTTAATACATTACCTTCAAGTATGGTGTATCTAGTAAAAAAAATTAGCTGCAACTATCTTAGACAGGTGGCCGGTTCAATTATTGAACAAATTTTCCAACATCTCGGTCATCCGACGTTTAATATTCATTTATTTAGGATTGTATATTTGTATATAGATCGAGTTGTTTCTTTTGGCAAATTGGTGATGTTAGAGAGGCTGTTTAGTTGGATACTACGGGAGGTTCAGGTCAACGCTAAGTGAGCCGATTCCTACAATGGTGCCCGAGCGATTTAACCTAGCTACACATGAGAGAAGCCGGCAGACATGAGATCAGAGTGTGCACTTAAAGAAGATCTCTACCCGAGCCCATCCAGTCGCTTTCTCCCTACTAGAGATGTTATTCATTGTATGCATGTTCCATTGAGGCTACGACTGACTATCCCTCCTTACTCACCCAGAGGAGTTTTCCTGGCTGCGGTTTATGATCCATTGTCATCGGATGAAAAATTTGTGAGATAGCAGCGAGATCAATTCTGACCATGTTGACTAACGACGAACAGGTTCCATGGTTCTATCCATTCTTTTTATTTTTAGGGTAGTTCGTCCCAAGTTCATTTTAGTCTTGTCTTACTTGAGAACAAGTAAGGTTCAAGGTTGGGGTGATTTGATAGTTTCGTTTTTATTACTTCTTTTCATAGTTTATTTTTAGTTAAAACCATCTCATTTTAGTCAATCTTCATGCATATTTTCTCTTTTTGTCATTTTTCTCCTATACCGGGTGCTTTCTAGTCTTTTGAGCTTAATTGCAGGATTTACCAAAGACTATTTGTTATTGGAGGCTTAGAAGGGTGCAGGACTCACGGAGGCATGTGATTTGCTCATGGACTTGAAGTGTTGCGATTGGGCTAGGTGCTTGCGTAAAAGAAGAAATAAATTTGGATCTAATTTATGGGCAATGATGATGATGAGGCGGCGCGGAATCGAGCTACAAGAAAATTTAAGGAGTATTGGGTCAATCATTAGAAGGCTTTGGAATGGAAAATGGGTCTTAAAGAGTTATGATTATGGGTTGAATTTGAAGAAATGAAGATTGGGCTTAAATGCATGTTAAATGGCCCAAGTTTCACATTCAACGTGACCCACGCGGTCCGCGTGGGTCCATACGCGGTCCGTGTGAATTGTGCTGAGTTGTTTCCGGGTTTTGACTTGTTGACTCTATTTGTGGAAGTTTGGTGGGTAGCTTTTGGTCACTTTTTGAATCCGGAAATTGCCTCTCCTTAGCTGGTGATTGGAGGCCCATTTGAGAAAGAGCACTTGAAGAACATACTCCATATTCTCTCTAAGAAGCTTTGGAAGATTTGAAGAATATTTGGAAGATTAGTGTAATTTCCTTTCATCTTGCATCCAATACAATGTTTGGTATCACTAAACTCTATTGTTTTTCTTTTACCTTGGCCATGCTTGGCTAAACTTTCATTTGGATGATTAGGGTTTGACCCAAGGATGATTATTTTCTTTGAAGACTTATCATTACATTGTGTTTGAAGTTTATGGGAATGTTTTCTAGTTAAACATCTTGTTGTGTTTATTTATCTTTGATCATGAGCTTGGATGAATGAATGCTTGCTTTTGTTGAATAATTTCTTGGTTAAGTAATGGATCTTCAAATTAGTAAGCAACAAATGGTTTATATGTTTGTTTTCATTTCATTTAGACCATGGAAATATTTCCTCCATAATGATAATGTAAGTGTTTGATTATCTTTTGGACTTGGTAACTCTTACAACTTAAAGCTAATTGATTTTGACAAGATTTTATGCTTCATTGATTTTGTGACTTCAATTAAGGAAATGTGTTAAGAGCTCCTCTAACCATTTTTATTTCTAAGAAGAGTTGAGGCAATTTGTGCTTATGAATTGCTATAGCCAAGTTAAACCAATTCACAAGTGTTATTCCATTAAGTCAAATGATAAGTCAATTATATCATCCATGAGGTGTACCCCAAAATCAACCAATTCCACTTCTTTGAATTTAATCCATTCTTTTACTTGTTTACTTGTCATATTTTCATCCTAGGTAGTTTTAATTTTTGTCAAACACTCGAAAGAACTAACCCCCCCACCCCCCCCCCCCATTTTATTTTTATTGTTATTTTACAAGTATTTTTACAAACAGATTTTGCATAGAGTTATAAATTGAACCAATCTCCGTGGATTCGACCCCTTTACCGCTATACACTATTTTAGTGTGTAATATTTAAGGTTATTAATTTTGTTGGCCTCGACAACCACCAATAGGAAAGAAAAAAGAAGATAATATATAAATAAAAATGAGCTAATTATTAGTCATCTCTTCACTTTATATATTAATCCATAACTACCAACTCAAATCTATTGATTTAAGTAAGGAATTGCCTCTCATGGCAAGCATGGTCTAAGAAAGGAAAACGAACAAGTATCATACGAGCAATGCCTATGTGTACTTTTTATTTTGACTAGAAAACGTCAAAATTGGATTGTCTTTTCTCCTTAATTCTTAACTAGCTAGTTGTATGTAATAATTATATGATTACTCAAAGTTTACAAATAATTCTACACACTTTATAAATTCATAATACATGAATTATGAGTAGTTTTGTTCTATATAATTATTATTTCCTAGACATAATAATCCCCTTTATCTTGTTAAATTTTATAAAATAATAATTTTCCAATTAAATAGAAGAAATATAATTATTTATGCTGGATCAAATTATTATAGGTAATGTATTAACATCAAGTTTTTGTTAGTGTGACTCTTGAGGATCATATATTATCTAGCAAATATCATTTGATAATGTTTTTTGAGCATAGAGATTTTACAATCGCCTACTTGCACAAGACTCATTATAGATTGATATAGAGTGTAGGGAACATCTATACAAATTTCACTTCCCCTAGTAATATATGACTTTGTGCTATTCTATCAAAATCAAATTCACAAAAGCGCAAAGTTGGAATTGATGTATAAAGTAACTTTATCAATTATCCTTTTGTTATAGACATCCTATTAAACACAAAACTTGGATTGTAATCATTTTCGTTTGGTGTATAACTTGGGTAATACACATAGGATGTCTAACTCTAAGCACATATATGAACAAATCCTATGTTTACTACATAAGCCTATTATATAGTTCATACCAAACCTGATAATGGCCTTTACAAGTGCCTATTTCTATATTTTACCACATTAAAGTATAAAACCCCATACACTTAAGTCCCACTATGTATCTTAAGTATTAAGGCTATGAATATAGTACCTTTTTATCAAATATGACTCGTGATATCGATCCATGATGTGATCTTGATGGGGGTTAGTCCAATACTAGTTTGTTCAGAAGTACATATGAACATGGTTACAACCCATTGCCTACTTTCATCCATAAGAGCCAACCAATACAATTCATATTAGTATTACTTTATAATTACTCCCAAAATTATAACTGAATATGAACTTGTAGAATAATTAGAGTATTCATGGATTAAACATGTTAACATAGAGCAGAACAAATATTTTTATGAAGATCATATCCTAATATATCAAAACAATATAATAGTTGTTGTCTTAATGTTCCAATATCGAAATACTAAATCCAAATAAACTCCATCAGAACACTAATTATGATCGATAGACTCTATATTAAATAGCGATAATCGAATGATAAGCACAAAGATCCAAATAGTGTCGAATGCTTTGATTAGAATAGCTCGAGAAGAGTTCAAAGAAAGAACTTTTCTGTGAGAGCTAGGTAGGGCGATCAAACCGTAAACCCTAATTGATACATACATGCACAATAAATAGGCTAACCCTAGAAAGAAAAATCGTGTATGGACAGGCCCAAACCGATAAATAAGACTATTCTAGCATACACATTTGACACATTACGTTTAAACCCAACAATCTCCCCCTTTGTGTCGAATACCGAAAGAGAACATGACTGTGGTCTTTTATACACCTTGAACAATTTCGGCATCAAATTCTGAAGGGTGGTTTTGACAACGAGATACCACTTGATCATGTCTAAGAAACATTTATGATCAGCAAAGGTGTTGGCTTTACAAGCTTCAGTCAATTCGACAATAGAGTTCAGGGCAGCAGTGGAGTACAAGTGTTTGTTTCCAAGAAAAACATGTTTCTCATAACTTCCTGACCTTCCTTCCGTTGGTACACCACAAACCAATTTTCCTTTCGGATTTTACCTAGATTGAGCTTATGGAGGCCCTTCTGTTCCTCTTTAGGCTTCAGAACTGGCCTTTTCTTCAAAACAGATGTTATTTCTACAATTATTTTTGCAAGTTCATGAATATAGAAAATAAGCATCCTCTTCAGGTGTGCAACGATAGGGTCTTAAGTCTTTACGTCTTTTTACACAATCAAGAACAATGAAATCCATTCATACGGATTCATGCATGGAAGGTCTGCCAAAGTAACTTCATCTTCGGTACGACTTGCTCCTCAGAATCCTTTAAACTTAATGTTTATGAAGTCTTCTGTCGGAACAGGTACATAAAACCTTCAAAGCAACAATCTTCTACAAACTCCAAGTCTTGAATTGAGGCTTGACATATTTAAGATAGAAAGAGAAGAACTTATGATTAACATCGTAGTATGAGAGTGGTGTCTTCTCAATCTTCAATGCATCAAAGCAGAAAAGTCCTGGGAGGTATAGGAAAATCAAGTTGAGATTCCATAGAATTGTCCACATCAAAAGAACAGAAGGCTCCAACCACTGGATGTTCAAATCACCAATACCCTCCCTATGAATTTGTTCCATCGTTCACGGAGGAAAGAGCGACTTCTGAGTTTCAAGAGTGACTTTGGCTATTTTTGCCTCCTTCTCTTTATCTTCTAAATCCTTACGAAGATGCAAAAGATTATCACGCTCCTTATCACGCTTCTTCCTTACTAGCTTTTTTCTTTTAGTAAGCTCTTTTTCTTCTTCTTCTTCGTCATCATCACACACCTTTTCTTTGCCTTTACTTAATGCAGAAGCTTCATTAGCCTTCTAAGCATCCGTTTTCGGTTTATCTTAATGTTGTTCATTAGTTGTTTGCTTCGGATGGAGTTCTTCCTTGTGTTCTTTGTCTACCCCTTGTTTCGGAAGAGCATTGCTATCTGAAACAACCTCAAGCTGATTCAGCATTGCAAAGACTAGCTTAAGTTTATCTGAAAGGTGTTATCAAACTAAGACTGTGAGTAAGAAGTCACGAGTCTCAACAAGCCTATGCTAGTATTGATTCATCTCAAAAACACAACTTTTAACAACTATTTTCTCAGATTCCAAATCATCAAGATGCTTTTTGGTATACTGCAGGTTTACCAAAAGAACCTTGGCTTTCGCATTCTCTTCATCCAATTTATCCATGAGATTGTTTTCTATTGCAAGATCATTTTGAAGCGTGTCAATCTTCGAGATAACAGATGCTTCCTTTTCAGACTGCAAGGAAGTTCGAAACCCTGTAATAACTTTGTTCATGGCTTTGGTGTTGGATTCAATAGAGGTTTTGAGCTCAGCCATAAATGATATCACATCTTGGTGTAGTTTTTCGACTTTTTCATTCATTTGTGAAATAGTTTTCTATGAAGCTTGAATTGCATTGGTCGAGTCTTCAAGGACTTTTGCATTTGCCTTCATTAACATCTTAACTGTAGATTCATGTGATTTCAACATGTACTCATAGTTAGATAAGGATTTGGAAGACTGTAACAGAGAATCCAACTTCTCATTAAGCTGTTTAAATTACCCTTTTGTCATCGGGGCTTCATCTGGTGTGATTTGAGCATTCTAACACTCCTATGGTATGCATGCAACCCTATTTGCCTTGGATCTATGTTTTCACAATTATACATGCAAATATACAAAATTCAAAAGCATCGTCTTAACTAGCATATTATGGAGCAACTATACTACAAAGACTAGTTAGATGACATACCTGTTGATGGAGCTTGAAGTCTTGAACCTTTGAGAACTTAGCCCCAATAGTGTGGATGCCTCAATTGGAATCACAAAACACCACCAACAACTGGAATAACTTGAGAAAAAGGTTACTTTGGTTCGCCCTATGAAATCGGCCCTTGCCCTCACTATGTGTATCCACTAGTGCCATTTCATGAACAATGGGATCCCTAATATAGTGTGGCTCATTAGGGTTACACCATGTAAACCCTAATATGCATGAATTTCCATTTCCTTCATGATCCATTGGTTTTAACCTCCATGGAGTATCCATGGGTTACCACGTGGGTTAAGCCCAACATGAAGGACAATTGATCACAAGCCCACATATATAAGAATGAATGACTTACATAATCAATCCCCATATATTTAATTAGTCTATTCTGATCACAAAATTAATTCCAAACTAATTCTTGATCAATACTAATTAAATAGTATGATTTCATATTAATATATTAGAACTTATAATATATTAATATAAATCATAAATAACCTTTTCTCACTTGTCTATCCAATTGTTCTGATGGCATGAAACCCAAATGGACCATGCTACTCTCGGGTCGAGTACATACTAATAATAGTTATGGGATTAGACATCTAGTCCAATAGTCTCCAACTTGGATAAGTCTAAAACTATTATTCAAGTATGACTCCAAGATCCCGACTAGCAATAGTAGCTCTTAAAGCCCTGTCGAACTCTGACCTAGTCAAGTGACGTGTCCATTCGATATGGGATCATATATTCCTCCATTCTTGATATCATATGGATTGATACATGGATTATAATCATTATCTCTGTCTATTTGTTGTTTCTCGATTTCTGATTGATGACGACTGACTAATTTAACAAATCAAATCAGTCCAGGCTTGGCCAAGCACTTAGGGGTGTCATCACTAAATCATCGAGAGGCCCATAGATATCGCTTTTATCCCTCCAAGGGTAAAAGGAATGGATAAACTTCGACCCAAATGCCTGCTTGTACTTACTCGTCAAATCACACACAATGATATGTTTTATAACAACCAAGTTACTGGTTGCGTTTACGTATGTCAATGTGCAACTAACTCGCAACTACAACTCACATGTCTCCGTTTGAAGAATATAAGACTTTATCAAAAATCATACAGCTTTCCTTGGATATCTCACATGTGTGTCTAAAAAATTATGAAGAGAAATGTTGTAATCATAATGTTTAGATGTTTTTCTGTTCTCAATAGTCCATGTTAGTGTGTTGATTAACCACAAACGCTCCACTAACGACTTTGAGAATGCAAATATGACAATAGCTATCTACTTAAAATCTACTTAGTGAAAGCGTTTCCTCACCATCATTTTCATGAATCGGAGAGAAACCTTAAGACACTTAGATTTTATGGTATATGTGTTCTTATCCATGTGAATTTGTCATAACCATAATCACAGGACAAGGTTAGTGACAAATCCAAACTCATATCAAATGAACTTGTTCAACCATATTTTCTTGCCACCTGGCAGCACAAGGGCCTACCATGTCTTCCAAGTTGTTATGCAATCAATAGAACTCTCAAGCATAGTTAACTTTAACTGGAATGGGCACAAAAATAAGAATATGTCAACCTCAAGTCGTGTGCTAGTGATAAACTACATGTTTCATTCTTGATTAGTTCTTAAAACTCTTTCAGGATCCATAAGACTCCCATTAACCTCTTGACATATAAGTCTCTCTTTGCCAAAGACCATTACTTGACAACAAATCTTCAATACTTAGTACGAATTCTTATCAAGACAAACATTTCACACAATTGGCCTTAGTCGATCTTTGTTTTGTCCAAAACATCACAACTTACCAATTTCAAATGTACTAGAGTATAAAACATTTTACTTTACATTTGAAAAGTGTTATAAACCTTCTTTAAGATGTGTCAGTCAAGTTAGAATTTTGGAGTACGACTCTAAGAATTGTTTTGGAACGAAGTATGACTTATCTTCTTGATTTAACCACTTCAACAATTCATGAATCCTCTTCTTAGCCATAAGAATGCACTAATATGCCCTTAAAGCATCAATTGTGATATGGTTTGATAATCATGAAGATGATCATAAACATGATACTAAAGTACTCTCCTATCTTTTCAGATTTAAGCCACTTTTATCTTTCTACCTAATTTGATTCTTCTTATTTGTTCTGCCATACATTGAAACTTTTCCAGTGTTTTAGAATTATACTTAAACTTGTAAGTATAACCATATTTACTAAACTTCAGTAAATCATGACGAATAGTCTTATCGATCTTTGTGGTGGACTTGACCAGTGCACAAGAATGTGTACTCGATCCTTTAGTCCTTCACTTGACTGACATGTACATGTGAACAAGGAATTAGTCTTAATTTTGCTAAGATGAAAATTCTTATTCATATTGCTAATATTAGAAACATACAACCATCAATTTTCACAAAAGCCATTGCAAGGAGATATAATAAAATAAAACAAAATTTTATTTATTTATAAAATGGAAAAAAAATTCCTTACAATGCAACTTTAAATGAAAACTATGCTATTACATATTTTCTAGCAATCTATAATAACTCCTATGCAGCAGCTCAAAAATCCGATCTTCGAACCATGCGATTGAAATCCATCTTCGCGATCAGATGCAACATACTCTTCCTTTAAGTTTTCTTCCTTTTGCTTGATCCTACAAAACATCAAAATGCAACCTTGTCACATCATGTACTCAAAAACAACAGTTAGGAACTTAATAGAGTTTGATAATAGACTTACCTGAAGCAGAACCATACAATACTATTAAAGTTCTCAGGTAGTCAGGGTAGCTTCGCTTCCAATGTCCCTTTCCTTGGCAACAAAAACAAATAGGCTCCCATGGAACAGTCTCAGAATTGGCCTTTCTCTTATGATCAAAAATTTTGACCATGGCCAATTCCTTTCCTCTAGGAGAAGGAATATTTTCTTAGATGCCCATGTCAGCTTGGGATGTTGGTCTTCGAGTAAAATTTGCTTGACCATTGCGCCAAGTCATTGTTGATTCAGTAACAATTACCAAATACATGAAATCTATTAGGTTTATGTCGTGATCTGTCACATAGTAGTCTTTAACGGACTCTCTATATGACCCAGGAAGTGATTGAAGAAGCCAATCAATACTCAACTTCCTTGGGTAGACGACACCCAACATCCTCAGCCTATCAATATGCAACTTCATGCCGAAGACATGAGTGCATACACGGCTTCGATCTTTGTGTTTACTATTCAATAAGGATAGAGTGATCCTAAAGTTTTCAAGTCTAGGAGCTTGTAGGGCAGGGAGAATAATTGGAGGAGGTGGAGGAATTATTTCCATGATCCATCACGGGACATGATTTTCATTAGGAATGCTTGTTCCAAGGGATTTGGGAAGATCATAGTTGTCTGATCTAGACATCTACAATGGGAGAAATTTCAAGTTAGTTGATTTAAGTCCTTAATATAACACCCAATATGAAATATTAAGGCTAGGACCCTTTGACAACCCGAAATTTCCATTCTGTACAAACAATATCACTTCAATAGAAGTTATAACAGTCACAGTAAATTTTTCAGACTTTTTCGTATAAGTTTGAGTAATTTAGGGTTTACACTTCAGGAAATATCAGGAGAGTGGATGCACTAGGGTTTTGTGCAACACTGTTATTCCAACACTCTATTATATTAGAGATCAATTTCGGAAATAAAATATTTTCTTCCAAATATCTTAGGACTATAAATAGAATTCTGAACCAATTTCATTCAATATTCAAATTTTCAACTAGAGAAAAGCCATTTTCTCTCTCACGGATCTTCGGGTTTTCATCCCAAATCGTGAGTACCTCTCTCTAGTAGTGTTATATAGCTTATAATGTGTTTATAACATAGATTACATAGCTAAACAACTAGATTTAGGAGTTTACTCCCCAAGGTGTTCTTGGGCGGTAAACTCCCGAAACAATGCCTAGCCTTTCCCCCGTGATATGTTACTACCTTAGGCTTGTATATAGGTGTATTTGGGACAAGAAAACAACAATGAAACACCAAAGTTTAGGTGTTCACGGCCCAAGAAGATCTTGGACCATGAACTCCAAAAACATGGACCAAATAGTGCTTTTGGAACTCCTAAAGTCTTTGACAATTACCTTGGTTTACTCCTACATAAATCAAGGACTTTAAAACATCAAAAACCCCTCTCAAAGAGAGATTACGGCCCTAATATTGTGCTTGGGTCGTAAACATGAAAGAAGGGCACCAAAGTGTGCCTAAGGCCTTCATTAGCCTTAGATAATTTCCTAGAACCTATCCTACATATGCATGAGACTTGAAAGCATCAAAAACACCCTTCCATAAGAGTTTACGGCAGTAAACTTAAAGGGAATTGGCCTTAGGGCCATAAAATCCTCAAAGGAGGTTATTAGTGCCCTAAACCCTTCCAAGAATTAAACCACCAAGTTGGAATACTTCTAGGGATCATTTAGAACATCAAAACACAAAATGACACCAAGCTTAGGAGTTCACGGCCGTAAACACAAGGGTTTACGACCTCAAACTCCTTGTGTGGGGTGATATGGAGAGTAAACTCAAGTATGAGGTCCTTTGTAACCCTAAACCTAAGTGCCTTGTCCCATAATAACTTAGATGCAATCCTTAGGGCTTATAACACTTATATAAAGTGTTTATTATGTTCTAGGATGTCTTAACATTATCAATTAGTAATTGAAGACTAATTGAGTGCATATATGTGTGATTATATGTTCATTAGGATCGTAGTGTGTGTACACGTCCTCCCTTGACACCTAACAATCCTACATCGTTCAGTTCATCCAAACCACCATCTACAGGTGAGTTCATACCCCTAAATCAATGTTTTAAATGATTTTAAATGCTTTAATGGGGGGTAGTGCAAGTAGAAAACAACATGTTATTAAATCATTCATATGTATTTTATAACTGTGTTTTCATTCAGCAGATTTTCACATACTACAAAATGTGATGCATGAAATGGTTTTCTGTCTTAAAAATACTTTGTTATCAAATGTATTAATTTTGAAATGTTTATAAAAATGACATCAAGTCATTGTTAATTATTGTTCAAAACTCTTAGATGTCTTGCCAAACCATTTTTACATTCTTGAACTAAACTATACTTATACACTTATATTCTTATATAGGTATTGATGTTATAGTTTTCATCTTTCATTCAGATTTCCACGTTCTTGTGAAGTAAGAGTGTATAAACCTACTTGAATAACCAATTACCTTTCAGTTAATTATCATAGGGATAATTAGAAGATACAAAACATTACTCCTATTACAAGGAATTACACAAGAGTCAGTTCATTCATGAGTCTATATCAGTACATTACCTGATACATGAGTACATCCACATATACTTATCTGATACATGAGTACGTTTACATATACTTACATGATACACGAGTACGTTTACATACGCTTACATGAATACATTACATGAGTACCATTACATAGATACATTTTCCTGTATACACTTACATGTATACATGTACCTAGAGTTACGAGGATGATTATTAGTACTTTTTGTGTAAATTGTCCTGTCAATCCTAGTTCAACGGGATATCTAGGCGGGACTAACCATTCTGAATCCCAACTAATTAGCACTAGTGGTTGATGACCATCTACGGAGGTCTACGGTTAATACTTATACTAGGAACATCGATTACAGGACTAAGCCTTCCTTCCCCCTGCTGCTGCTACAGAGGATAAGTGGACAATCTTCGGATGTTCATTAGGTTATACATTTTGCTTATTGAGATGTTGTGTTAGTCCTAGTACCCAAGGATAACACTTACGTTGGTACTTTTTACTATTTACTTTATGTTGTGATACATTCACATAAACAAGGAGTTAGACTAAGTACTTTTAGTACTAGTCAATGGAAAGGAAAAACTATCATTTTACTTACAAACCATTTGGGTCTTGGTAGAAGATTACATCTCATACAATAGGAAATAAGGGATTTCCTAGGGTTTTTCATACTTATATCAACATTTTCATTTAAAAGATTTACATGGCATTCATAACAACTTTTCAAAAACAAGGCAATGACACTTAAATACTTATGAATTCACCAGCTTTAAGCTGATACTCTCTTTCAAAATAACTTGTATTCCCAGGTCACCAGTAGACAGGTACGATGACCAGATTTTAAGAAGATGGAGCACAGACAAGTCTCATCTTTTATTTTGATTGTATATTTTTGGTGTCTTATTACATAAAGAACACACATGTATTAAAACTTTACTTATAATGCAATGGATGATGTTGTTGCTAGTTTACTATTTTACACTGTTGTGATACTGTACATGACGTCCTCCACCCCGGAACGTTTCCGTCGTTCTTGGTTTTGGGGTGTGACAAATTGGTATCAGAGTATTGTTTATAGTGAATATAGTATATCAACCCATAAAAGATATACTAACTATAAATACATAGGGATTAAAACACTCTGTCTAAGAGTTATACTTTTAAATAATAAAATATTTAAGTAAGTATACGTGCCTGCATTCATACTAAAATCAGTGTCACAATGACAAAAACAAAAGTATTACGATTGTTGAATATCACAAGTAAGCCTGGGGATATATGGTCAGTCTTGGGAATGGCATAGTCTGATCAACTATGTTGGTCCTAGGAGTGATTAGCATATGCCCAAGAATGGTTGTGTGGTGGCAACAAGTCTAAAAACTTACCAACACAACCATAAAGAAATACCATAGGGGTATTTGGTCTTACTGTAATTATCTTAGTCAGTTCGTCTATTTAGCTATTCCTTATATCCCTTTTCTCGCGTAGATTTTAATGGCTGGATTTCACCATGGCGATCTGTACTTCCCGAACCAAGGAAATGCTGGTTGGCTAGAGGCAGAACCAGAAGATGATCTCCCAATCCCTTTGGATGATCACCATGCTGAGGGTTTTTCTAATAGTTCTGACTCAGAGCCTGAAGTCAACAACCTACCCCAGCTGCTCAAGACACAAACCTGAACCCCCGTCCCGCATTTCAAGGATCCATACCTCTGTGGGCCACGAACATGAATACATGGAGCTAGGAACAAGGTCATCCCATTACCTACAATGGAGACAGAAGTTTCTACAACCTCGCTGAGGGAGGTTCTGCTGACAGGGTCCTACCCATCATGGTTCGTATAATTTCTAGAAACACGATACTGGGTCAAGAAACTATCGACCGAGTCGTGGAGATTGAAGCCAACTCTGGCGTTAACACTGTCAACATTTGCCAACTGGAGTCTGCTCATGAAAGGACTCTGGTCCGCAATGCAAATCTGCAGAGGGAACTTGCTGAAACTCAAGATGAAGTTAGAGAACTTCGAGCTCAGCAAGTGAGAGCTGACAGGCATATAAGGGACATAGAACGCCTACTGTCAGGATCAAGAACTCATGCTAGCAGTTCTCGTCGCCGATAGAATCTCGACGACTCATCTTTTGGATGTAACCTAGTTTATGTAAAAACTTTGGTCTAATTTCCTACCTTTATAAATCTTACACCTGTTAGGTCTTGATCTAGTCTTAGTTCTGTCAAAAATTTTCCTATCTTGGTTGATGTAAGGCCTACTTCTATGCTATTTTTCCCGAACTTATTACATCTGTAATTCCAGTATTATTTACTGATATCTAATCATATGGATATTATTATCCAAATGTTGTCATCTTCATGTAGTCATTCTATTCATTTTGTTCTTGGGCTATGGGGAGTTAGTCCATGAGACACATTCATTATTCATTTATTCTTATCCATGTCGTCATCTTTTAAACGTATAGTTAAAGATGCCGCCACACAGAAATCCCAGGCGTAACCCAAACAACGAAGCACCGATACCACCACCTCCACCACCACCTGAACCTCTTCAACCACCTACTCCTTTCGATGCCAATATGTTCCAGGCAGCTTTCACAGCGGCAGTTGCAGCTGCTGTATCAGCAATCAATGCTCCTGTCCCTAGTGGATCGGGATCAGGTGCACCTCCCTCGAACCACGGTGAAAGCCATGGACACTCTCGGGAATGCACCTGTAAGGACTTCACGAACGCCAAGCCCCACAGCTTCAATGGTGCTGGTGGGGTTATGGTGTTAAGGCAATGTATTGAAAAGATGGAATCTGTCTTTGAAATCTACGCTTGCCAAGAAGGCAACAAGGTCAAGTTCCCAGCTTGTACCTTCTTTGACAGAGCACTAACATGGTGGAACGGCCATGTTAAGTATCTGACGTTGGTGATGGCGTATACCATAAGCTGGGAAAAATTGAAGGACATGCTGATGAAAGAGTACTGTCCTCGAGGAGAAGTACAAAATCTCGAGCAGGAACTCTAGGGTCTGCAAATGGTTTGATCCGACATCACAACCTACACAAATAGGTTCTGTGATCTGGAAAACCTATGCCCTGATATGGTTGCTCTCGAGAGCAAGAAGATAGAGACATATATTTAGGGACTGTCGCCCCAGATCCAGTCAAGTGTGTTAGCTTCCAAGCCTATTACATTCGATAGCGCCATGGAACTGGCACAATCTCTCACAGATCACAGGAAACCTCAGAACCCAACAACCCCTGCACCTGTACCACAAAAGGTCAACAACAACAAGAAAGGGTGGTCTAAGAGGAAAAGAGGGGCTTCGCAAGAATCCTCCAAGAAACAACAACTTGTGGCAATCAATGCTGCCGCAGTTACTCCCGTTGTCCCTGCGAACCCCTTACTAGCAAAAACTTATGCTGGATCTCTCCCGAAGTGCAACAAATGCAGCTTCCACCACCACGGACCTTGCAGGGAGATGCAGTGCACTAACTGCAACAGGAAGGGGCACACAGTCCATTTCTGCCAAACTCCAACAGCTCAAGCCGCCCAGGTTCCTAACGCTGGTATGGGCCAAACTTGCTACGGTTGTGGCGAAGTAGGCCACTACAAGAGGAACTGCCCTAAAGCGGGGATGGCTAGAGGGGTAGAAAGAGTTATGGCCTTGGACCACGAGGAAGCGGTAGCTGATCCTACGATAGTTACTGGTACGTTTCTCCTCGATAACTCATATGCTTGCATACTTTTCGAAAATGGAGCAGAGAAAAGTTTCGTAAGTCACAAATTTGCACACCTACTTAAACAAAAACCATGTGCATTAGATAATTCATTCACGGTAGAAATGGCTAACGGGAAAAAGGAGAGTACTAACTGCATATATGTAGGTTGTACTTTAACTTTAGATGGCCATACTTTCAAGATAGACCTCATGCCGGTCCCAATTAAATGTTTCGACGTTATCATCGGCATGGATTGGTTGAGTCTTCTTCGCGCCGACATCATGTGCTTTGAAAAAGCAGTTCGTCTTAACCTTCCTAACAACGAAACCTTAGTTATCTATGGCGAGAAAACTAGTACGAGCCTTCGCATCATTTCGTGCATTCAACCCCAGAAGTGCTTGCGAAAGGAATACCATGCATTCCTCGCACACGTCGTCGATACAAGTCAAGAAACGAAAGACATTCAGAACATCCCAAAAGTACGCGACTTTCCCAACATCTTCCCAGAAGAACTTCCCGGTTTACCCCAACAACGCCAAGCCGAGTTCAGGAGCTACCCCCGTAGCCAAATCTCCTTATCATCTGGCACCGGACGAAATGCAGGAACTTTCCAGTCAGCTTAACGAACTTCTCAAGAAGGGATTCATTCGACCAAGCTTCTCACCTTGGGGAGCACCGGTCTTGTTCGTCAAGAAGAAGGATGGATCGTTTCGCATGTGTATCAACTAGAGAGAACTCAACAAGCTTACCATTAAAAATTGTTATCCTTAGCCCCGCATTGACGATTTATTTGATCAACTTCAAGGAGCCAACTACTTCTCGAAGATAGATCTACGATCCGGATATCAGCAACTACGAGTGTTAGAGGAGGATGTTCCCAAGACAGCCTTCCGAACTCGTTATGGACACTACGAGTTTGTATTGATGCCGTTCGGATTAACTAACGTGGCCGCAATATTCATGGATCTGATGAATAGGGTGTGTCGTCCTTACTTGGATCAGTTCGTCATCGTCTTCATTGATGACATACTCAACTACTCTCGTAGTAAGGTGGAACATAGTCAACATCTCCGTAGAGTCTTAGAAACATTGCGAGCAGAGAAGCTCTATGCGAAGTTCTCCAAGTGCGAATTTTGGATTCGACGAGTCAAATTTTTGGGCCATGCTGTTAGCGAAGAGGGAATACACGTGGACCCTACCAAAATCAAGGCCATCGAGAACTGGTCAGCACCGAAGACACCTACAGAAGTTCGTCAATTTCTAGGTCTGCCTGGCTACTATCACAGGTTCATTCAGAACTTCTCCCGGATAGCGAAACCTCTTACAACACTGACCCAGAAGGGCGTAACCTTTGACTGGGAAGAGAAACAAGAAAGAGCATTCCAAATGCTCAAGCGAGCCTTGTGCACCACATCGATACTATCCCTCCCCGAAGGGATAGAAGACTTCGTTGTCTATTGCGATGCATCAAATCAAGGACTCGGATGTGTTCTGATGCAGCGAGGTAAAGTCATAGCCTATGCCTCAAGACAGCTGAAGACACATGAGGTTAACTACACCACCCACAATCTTGAACTAGGAGCAGTTGTGTTTGCTCTGAAGATCTGGAGACAATACCTGTATGGTACAAAAAGCACGATCTTTACAGACCACAAGAGTCTACAAAACATTTTCGACCAGAAGGAGCTCAACATGAGACAACGACGGTGGGTCGAGCTACTCAGTGATTACGAGTGCGATATTCGTTATCATCCGGGTAAAGCCAATGTAGTAGCCGACGCCCTAAGTCGGAAAGAATATGCTGGTTGTAAGGTCAAATCTCTAACTTTAACTATCCATTCACACTTTCCACGCAAATTAAGGAGGCTCATCTCGACGCCTTGAAACCTGAAAATGTGGCTGGTGCATCCCTTAGAGGAATGGATAAGAACTTGGAAGTCAAGGGTGGCGGAGCTTTATACCTCATGGATCAGATCTGGACACCGAAACACGGTGGCTTCAGAGACTTAGTCATGATGGAAGCTCACAACGCACGTTATTCCGTCCACCTGGGTTCAGATAAGATGTATCTGGATCTTAAAAAGTTATACTGGTGGCCTAACATGAAAGCAGATATTGCTACCTTCGTGAGTAAATGCCTTACTTGCGCAAAGCTCAAGGTCGAATACCAGAAACCCTCCGGTCTTCTACAGCAACCGGAGATACCAGAATGGAAGTGGGAGCAGATCACTATGGACTTCATAACCAAGTTTCCCAAGATGACGGGTGGACTTGATTCCATATGGGTCATCGTCGATAGACTGACCAAGTCTGCACACTTCCTGCCGATCAAAGCAACAGACAAGATGGAGAAACTTACAAGAACTTACATTAGGGAAATTGTAAGACTGCACGGTGTTCCCTTATCTATTATCTCAGACAGAGATAGTAGATTCAATTCGTGGTTCTGGCAGTCATTACAAAGTTCCCTAGGAACTAGGCTAGAGATGCGTACAACCTAGCATCCACAGACCAACGGGCAAAGTGAGAGAACTATCCAAACCTTAGAAGATATGTTGCGCGCCTGTGTGATTGACTTTAGGAAAGCTTGGGATACCCATTTACCCCTCGTCGAATTTTCCTACAACAACAGTTATCACACGAGCATAAAGGCAGCTCCATTCGAAGCCCTCTATGGCCGAAAGTGAAGATCCCCTCTGTGCTGGGCTGAGGTGGGTGATACCCAGTTAGCTAAGGGACGAGTTCCCGAAAGCACTCTCACGGGTCCGGAGATCATTCGGGAAACGACAGAGAAAATCGTTCAAATTCGTGAACGATTGAAAGCCTCTAGAGACCGACAGAAAAGCTACGCTGACAAGCAAAGGAAACCGTTGGAATTCCAGGTGGGCGACCGAGTTCTACTGAAGGTCTCACCCTGGAAGGGCTTGAGACGCTTTGGAAAGCGTGGGAAGCTCAATCCAAGATACATAGGGCCTTTCTAGATTGTCGCGAGAATCAACCCTGTATCTTACAAACTCAACCTACCGCACGAACTCAGTAACGTACATCCTACCTTCCACGTCTCGAACTTGAAAAAGTGTCTGTCCGACGAGACTCTTGTTATTCCACTCGACGAGATCGAGATCAACGAGAGCCTCAACTTCATGGAGGAACCAGTAGAGATCATGGACCAAGAGGTCAAGCAAACAAAGCAGATACGTATCCCGATAGTGAAGGTTCGTTGGAACTATAATCCATATTAAACTCATATGAACAAGATAATTCAAATCAAACAATTTTCATGTAATTAGCCTAACCATTAAACTAATACGAAACATGAAACGTTTGACAATTATCTTTTAAAATGGATTAGAATGATCATTACCACATCAAAAATAGGCTTATAAGTTCAAAAATAGCTTACGGTAATGATTCTAGTCCAATTCTAGCCTTAAAAGTTGAAAATCTGCACTCTAGGCCTCCAACTCGTCGTGTGTATGAACAAACTCGGTGAGTTGGTATGTTTTTGCCTTGGACTCAGTGAGTCCATTGTCCAGAAAGCCAGTTTTTTAATTTTTCAGCAATTGCATCAAGTATAATTGAAAACCAAGCCTAGGCTCTGATACCACTGATGGGATTTGAGCATTCTAACACTCCTATGGTGTGCACACAAACCTAAGTGTGTTGGATCTATGTTTTCACAATTATATATGCAAATATACAAAATTCCAAAGCATCATCCAACTAGCATATTATGGAGCAACTATACTACAAAAGACTAGTTAAATGACATACCTTTTGATGGAGCTTGAAGTCTTGAACCTTTAAGAGCTTTGCCCCAATAGTGTGGAAACCTCAAATGGAATCACAAAACACCACTAAAAAATGGAATAACTTGAGAAGAAGGTTACTTTGGTTCTCCCTATGAAATCGCCGCTTGCCCTCACTATGTGTATCTACTAGTGCCATTTCATGAACCATAGGATCCTTTATATAGTGTGGCTCATTAGGGTTACACCATGTAAACCCTAATGTGCATGACTTTCCATTTCCTTCATGATCCATGGGTTTTAAACTCCATGGAGTATCCTTGGGTTACCGCATGGCTTAAGCCCAACAGGAAGGACAGTGCATCACAAGCCCACATATATAAAAATGAGTGATTTACATCATCAATCCGCATATATTTAATTAGTATCTTTTGATTACAAAATTAATTCCAAATTAATTCTTGAGCAAAACAAATTAAATAGTATGATTTCATATTAATATATTAGAAATTATAATATATTAATATAAATCATAAATAACCTTTTCGCACTTCTCTAGCCGATTGTTCTGATGCTATGCAACCCAAATGGATCATGCTACTCTCGGGTTAAGTACATACCAATAGTAGGTATGGGCTTAGACATCCAATCCAATAGTCTCCCACTTGGGTAAGTCTAAAACTATTATTCAAGTATCACTCCAAGATCCCTACTAGCAATCATAACTCTTAAAGCCGTTGTCGAACTCCGACCTAGTCAAATGACGTGTCCATTAAATAAGGGATCATTTATTCCTCTATTCTAGATATCATATGGATTGAGACATGGATTATAATCATTCTCTCTATCCATTTGTTGTTTCCCGATTTCCGATTTATGACGACTGAGTAATTTAACAAATCAAATCAGTCTAGGCTTGGCCAAGTACTTAGGGGTGTCATCACTAAATCATCGAGGGGCCCATAGATATCACTTTTATCCCTCCAATAGTAAAAGGAATAGATAAACTTCGACCCATATCCTCGCTTATACTTACTCATCCAATCCCACACAACGATATGTTTTATAACAACCAAGTTACTAGTTGCGTTTACATATGCCAATGTGCAACCAACTCGCAACTACAAATCACATGTCTTTGTTTGAAGAATATAAGACATTATCAAAAATCATACACCTTTCCTTGGATAGCTCACATGTTTGTCTACAAAACTATGAAAAGGGTGGTCGTAATCATACTGTTTAGACCCTTTGCCATTCTCACTAGTCCATGTCAGTGTGCTGGTTAACCACAAACACTCCACTAACGACTTTTAGAATGGAAATATCACAATAGCTATCTACTTGAAATCTACTTAGTGAAAGCGTTTCCTCACCATCATTTTCATGAATCGAAGTGAAAACATAGGACACTTAGATTTTATAGTATATGTGTTCTTATCCATGTGAATTTGTCATAACCATAATCACAAGACAAGATTAGTAGAAATCCAAACTCATATCGACTGAACTTGTTCAACCATATTTTCTTGCCACCTGGCAGCACAAGGGCCTACCATCTCTTCCAAGTTGTTATGCAATCAATAGAACTCTCATGCATAGTCAACTTTAACTGGAATGGGCACAAAAATAAGAATATGTCAACCTCAAGTTGTGTGCTAGCGATAAATTACAAGTTTCATTCTTGATTACTTCTTGAAACTCTTTCAGGATCCTTAAGACTCCCACTGACCTCTTGACATATAGGTCTCTCTTTGTCAAATACCATTACTTGACAACAAATCTTCAAGATTTAGTACGGATTCTTATCAAGACAAATACTTCACACAATTGGCCTTAGTCGATCTTTGTTTTATCCAAAACATCACAACTTACAAATTTCAAATGTACAAGAGTAGAAAACATTTTACTCTACATTTGACAAGTGTTATAAACCTTCTTTAAGATGTGTCAGTCAAATTATAATCGTCATCTATGACTCTAAGAATTATTTTGGAACGAAGTATGACTCATGTTCTTGATTTAATCACCTCAACAATTCATGACTCCTCTTCTTAGCCATAGGAATACACTAAGATGACCTTAGAGGATCAGTTGTGATATGGTTTCATAATCATTAAGATGATCTTAAAACATGATACTGAAGTACCCTCCCATCTTTTCATATATGAGCAACATTTATCTTTCTGACTAATTTGATTCTTCTCATTCGTTCTGCCATACATTGTGTCACACCGCAAAACCGAAACGGCGGAAACGTTCTGGGGTGGATGACGTCATGTCAAGTATCACAACATATGCAGTATAGTAATCAAAGTACAACAACCATTGCATTAATAGTAATAGTTTCACATGGTTTACATTACATAGAAAACATCAAGTAATACAAGTAATAATATAGGTGCAGCTTGGTACTAAACTGTCTTCATCCGAAAGCTCCTAGAATGTACCTGTCTAAAGCTGACCTGAGAATACAAGTTATTTGAAAGCGATTATCAGCGATTTTATAAATGTTGGTGAGTTCATAAGGATTTAGTGTCATTTTACTCAAATAACTTTATAAAAGTAGTAGTTCAGAATCAACGGTGTATTAGTGTCCTTTCCAGAAAATCCTATATTTTCTAATTAAAAGTGGTCTTCTACCAAGACCCAACAGTGTTATGTTTTGAAGAAGAATTTCCCTAAAATATTTTCCTTATCAAAATACCGTATTTGACTTTAAAGAAAGTAGGAGGATATTACAAGTAAAAGTATCAGGGAAAATAACATAGGCCTCAACAAGAAATACTGCTGTCTGAGCAAAAGAAATCATAGACTCCGAAGAGTATCGAATGAACAACACGCCTGGCTCAGTCTAACGAAAACAGACCCAGACCCCAGACAGTGTCAAATGGATGATACGTCTAGCAAGGTCTAAAAACAGTGAATACAGACCCCAGATAGTATCTAATGAATGATATGTCTAGCAAGGTCTAAAAACAGTGAATACAGTGTTAAAACCCATTACCTTAAGTCCATGAATTATAAGGTAACCCCGAGATACTCGTAACCATACTGATAGACACTAGAGAACTTGACGCCCTGCAAGCGTCGGTGTAAGTATGACATTTGTCACCCCTTGGCTTGGTAGGCCGTGGACTATAGCTAGTAGTCAGTGTGCGGGGATGTCAATCCCGTATAGATCTATACACACAATGTCCGCTCTCCCTACAAGAGACTCTGGTTACCAACTTGACAACGGAGAAGGCTGTGTACCGAAGATGTATCTCATATAGTGAGATATAATGTAAAATACTGGACTAATGATAGAGACTCACAACTGAACTGACTAATGTAATCCTATATGTCTATGCTTGTATGCATAATATATAACTAATGATCAAACAACCTTTGGACGGACATCCGATCCCACCAGACCACATCTCAAAGAAGAAAAGGAAATAGGGCGAACTAGCCTTCCAAAATCCTTTAAACATTATTTATATAACTTATACAAGCACAGACATACATTTAACTAAGTAGAAGCATTTAACGAAGTTTAAGTGTTTAACGAAGTAGAAGTGTTTCACAAAGTATAAGTGTTAACAAGTAGGAGCGTATCGTGAAGTATAAGCGTATCGTGAAGTAGGAGCGTATTGTGCAGTATAAGCGTATCGTGAAGTAGCAGCGTCTCGTGAAGTAGGAGTGTATCGTGAAGTAAAAGTGTATCACAAAGTAAAAGTGTTAACAAAGTAGTAGCATTTAACTAAGTAGGAGCATTAACTAAGCAGAAGTATAACAAGGCAGTAGAATCTAACAGAGTAGGAGTATAAAACATGGAAGAAAACATTGGTGAAAACTTTGGAAAACCTTTATACTTAAGAAAATCACGATTTGGTATTCTTTTATAAAATAAGTTTGAAAACCTTTAGAAATTCTTTGGAAAACTTTTATAAACAAGTTTTGAATGAAACTTTGATAAAACATTTTGGGTAAAGATATCGTTTGTTTAACATACTTCCGTAACAGGATTTTAAGTAAAACATATAGCGTGAGAAACAATTTGAGAAAAGCTTTGTACAAGTAAAGACGTTTTGGAAGACCATTTACAGTATCATACTTGGTAAAAAACAGTTGACAGTGTAATAAATCCTTGTGCATGTGGGTTATCAATCACATGTGATTGATATGATAACTGGCATGTTTAACTTGTATTCCCCCCCCCCCATAAAAGCATGTAAAAACATTTAAAAGTCTAATTCAGGGGTATGAACTCACATGTTGTAAGTGGACCCGACGGAGGTGTCGGTTGGGTTCTCGGTGTCAAGTAAAGACTTGAATACACTTAGTGACCTATTAACATATGATGACATATGTTTACATACAATTAGTACATATAATACTAATTAAACAAGTATATGCATCCTAAAGTGTGGAAAACACTTTGGTTAAGTGCTTGGAGTGTCCCGGGTAACATTTAAGGGTGTGAATGGCTTAGATAGGGAGTTTACTCTTAAAGAGTAAACTCTTTATAGAGTTCACGTCCCTGGGACTAACTCCCCATGATTTTACGGCCGTAAACTCATGGTGAGGGTGTTCTAGGGTGCCAAAATGTCTTATATCACTTGTGGAATTTTTCTAGGTCCAAATATAAAGTGTATGAATGGATTTAAGGCATCAAATGGACCATTTGAGGAGTTTACGGCCCTAAACAAGGAGTTTACGGCCGTAAGCTCCTATGTGCATAAACTTTTGATGTTTTAAGGGATTAAATGATAGAGAATAAAATGCTAAGTATTTTTCCAAGTCAAATGGGGAGTTTAGGGCATCATTTGGGCACCTTTTAGGAGTTACGGCCCATGGACCTTTCCTAGGGGGTTTACGGCCGTAAACTCCTATTTCCTTGGATTTATTGAAGTTTAAAGCCTTTACTTCAATGGGGGTTGGTTCTAGATATTTTCCAAGGCCATAGGAGGTGTTTGAGGGCATTTCTAACACTTAAACTTGAGTTTACTCCCTGTGAAGAGGATTTTATGGCCCAATCAAGTTCTTGGGCAGTAAACTCAAGTTTACTCCCCAAAAGTTAAGTTCAATGTGTTCTAAGTCCGAATGTGTAAGTCCACAAGTCATATCTAAGCCTTAGGGATATTTGGAGGGGTTTTGGGGCTTAAAAACCCCATTTAGGGGTGTTCACGGTCCAAGAGTGTTCTTGGGCCGTAAACACCTACTCTTGCCCATATTTGATTTCTTAAACACGAATTTGCATGATAGTTAAGCTATACAACAAGTTAGGGTAGATTGCTTACTCGTTTGGGGCTCGAAACGGGCGTTTTTGGCTCGAAAATAAGTTGTAGAGAGAGAGTGTAGTGAGAGAGTGAAAAGGGTGGAAATGAAGTCCACTACCCCTTATATAGTGGCTTGAGTTGAGGCTCAGTGAAAATCTACCCGATACTGCCGTTAAACGGGGCTTTTGGTCGCACCCGATTTAGTGGTCGTATTTTGACTTGGTTAAAACTAAAATTTTCCAAGGGATTAATGAGGGTGTTTCTAATTTGTTTCAAACCTTACTAAGTCATTTAAAAAGTCCCAAATTAATTATCCAGTCCAAAAGTTAACGGACAGTTAAATAAAACGAGGCTTATTAACGGAAAAGGGGTTAAAATGACGGAATAAATTTCGGGTTGTCATACATTGAAACTTTTACAGTGTTTCAGAATTATACTTAAACTTGTATGTGTAACCATTATTACTAAATATTAGTAAATCATGACAAATAGTCTTATCGATCTTTGAGGTGGACTTGACCAGTGCACAAGAATGTGTACTCCATCCCTTAGTCCTTCAGTTGACTCACATATACATGTGAACAAGGAATTAGTCTTAATTTTCCAATGATGAAAATTCTCATTCATCATACAAAACAACTTGACTGATTCCAAGTTTCTATATAATTGAAACTTGGGTGATGAGAATCTTTACTTATTTGGTAAATTATTAGACAACCAGAAACGAAAGAATCAACTCCATATTTCTATCAATAGAAACATACAACCATCAAATTTCACAAAAGCCATTGCAAGGAGATAAAATAGAATAAAACAAAATTTTATTTATTTATAAAATGGAAAAAAAACATTTTCATTTACAATGCAACTTTAAATGAAAACTATGCTATTACATATTTTCTAGCAATCTATAATAACTACTAAGCAGCAGCTCAAAAATCTGATATACGAACCATGCGATTGAAATCCATCTTCGCGATCATATTCATCATACTCTTCCTTTAAGTTTTCTTCCTTTTGCTTGATCCTACAAAAATCAAAATCCAACCTTGTCACATCATGTATTCAGAAACAACCGTTAAGAACTTAATAGAGTAAGACAGTAGACTTACCTAAAGCAGAACCATACAATATGATTAAACTTCTCAGGTAGTCGGGGTAGCTTCGCTTCCAATGTCCCTTTCCTTGGCAGCAAAAACACACAGACTCACATGGAACAGTCTCAAAATTGGCCTTTCTCTTATGAGCAAAACTTTTGACCATGGCGAATTCCTTCGCTCTAGGAGAAGGAATATTTTCTTGGATGTCCATGTCAGCTTGGGATCTTGGCCTTCCAATCAAATTTGCTTGACCATTACGCCAAATCGTTGCTGATTCGGCAGCAATTAGCAAATAGGTGAGATCTATTAGGGTTATGTCATGATCTGTCACATAGTAGTCTTCAACGTATTCTCTATGACTCCGGAAGTGACTGAAGAACCCAATTAATAGCCAACTTCCTTGGGTAGACGACACCCAACATCCAACATCCTCAGCCTATCAATATGCAACTTCATGCCGAAGACATGAGTGCATACATGCCTTCCATCTTTGTGTTTACTCTTCAATAGGGATTGAGTGATCCTAAAGTTTTCAAGTCTACGAGCTTGTGGGTCAGGGAGAATACTTGGAGGAGGTGGAGGAAGAGAAGTATTATTTCCATGATCCATCACGGGACATGATTTTCAATAGGAAAGCTTGTTCCAAGGGATTTGGGAAGATCATAGTTGTCTGATCTAGACATCTACAATGGGAGAAATTTCAAGTTAGTTGATTTAAGTCCTTAATATAACACCCAATATGAAATATTAAGGCTAGGACCCAACACAATATTTTATAAATTGGAAGAGGGATACCGTAATCCAAGCTATAAAATATTTGAAGGTAGGTAAATGGCGATTTACCAATTTCCACCACGAAAAAAGAAAAAGAATTTTAGGTCTTAAGTGAATTGAAACTCCTAGAGCCTTTGAGGTTCCTTGAACTTTTCAATGGCATTTTTAATTCTCGATTGTGCCCTCTCAATTTTGTGATTGGGATGCCTAGGATCACAAACAAGGTGTGAATAAAAAAGCAAAATAACTTGGTACACTTCATTTTTCTCACCTAATCGATGTGCCGGTTAACCACACGCGCTCCACCAATATATGATAAACATTAAGATACCCATTGCCAACCTTACTAGTCCATGTTAGTGTGTCGGTTCACCACACATGCTCCACCAATGACTTGTAAGGTACAAAGTGTAATTTCATGGGTTAGCACCAAATTCACATTTTCCTAAAGTAACTAAGATTGGGTATTTATAAGTGTTTAGTTACTTTATATTTATCATTATAATTTTAATGAAGGGAGAATTAGAGCTCTATCCTACCCGTTCGGCTAACGCCCCTCCACCAGTCAAGGAAGCGGTGGGTGAGAGTGGACACCCATTAACCTATCATTTTATAGGCAGTAACTGTCACACCCCAAAACCGGAACGGCGGAAATGTTCGAGGGTGGAGGACGTCATGTCAAGTATCACGAGATGTGTATATGGTAAGCAAGTAATGAACAACCATTTCATTTAGAAAGAAAGTGTTTACAATGCATGTGTTCACAAAACATAGAAGTCATAAAAAAATAACGAAACAAGACTTGAAGCTATAATGCTCCATCTTCTGAAGTCCCAGCACGAGCACCTGTCTAATAGTCTCCTGAGAATACAAGTTATTTGAAAGAGTTGCTCAATAATTAAGCTGATGAGTTCATAAGATTTTAGTGATGTGAGTAAGCTATAAAGTGTTGCTGAAAATGTATATGTAAAAGTGATGTAAGCTGTAAGATGTGGTTGAAAATGTATATGTAAAGTGATGTAAGCTGTAAGTTCTGTATTGAAAAGTTTGCTTGTTCCTCTAGAAAATCTTATATTTCCTACATTAATGGAAGTTAAGTAAAATGACACTACAAGCCTTTCTATGTGTACTAAGTGGGTACAAGTTATATATACTTGGAGTAAATAAACAATCGATTGTGCGCATCTGCCCTCAACTCACAACCTAACGGGGTATAGTAAGTAAGGCGGATAGCACACATTCCATTGGTTGTTAGATCGTTGTCATATATAACCTTGGTGTATTCACTTCTTACTCATGGAGTTATTTGTAATGGTTCCTTAAATATAATGGAGAGTTCTTTTAAGAAAACCTATATTTCTTATAGTAAAATATTGACTACGGTGATTACTTTTATAATAGCTTTGTTTATACTGCTATATATAATCTGATATCGGGTAGACAGTTAATTGGGGGAATCCGCTCTAAGCCCACATCCAACTAGAACAGGACGTCGGGGGAAAACACACTTTTAGCTATCTATCGGATATTATTCTTGTATATTATCATGGTGTATAAACTAAGGTGTTACAGAGTTAACTCACTTAAAGTCTTTAAAACTGTACTGACTTAATAAAATGGATTAAGCTCTTAACTAGGAAATCGCTAGTTTTGTATACCAAAAGTGCTGACTTTAAAAGTAAGTTTTGTACTAGAATAACTGTGCGTTGACTCTATGTCCTATGACCTGATCCATACCTGGTACCCTTATGATGACTTAATGTATACAAAGCATATATATATATATATATATATATATATATATATATATATATATATATATATATATATATATTCGGGTAGAAAATTGATTGGGTGACCTCGGTGTAAGACCACATCCAACGGGAACGGGACGTACAGTGAAGAACACACATCCTATTAGCTGTCGGAATCTACTTAGCATATATGTATCCTATAGTGTATACATTAAGGAATCTTAAAGTTAGCATCATGGTCCTAACTTTTATAAGTAGCCTTCTACTAATACTCGACTGTTTTGAAAGTAGTCTTCTACCAAGAATCTACTGTTTTGAAAGTAATCTTCTACCAAGACTCGACTGTTTTGAAAGTAGTCTTCTACTAAGACTCAACTATTTTGAAAGTAGTCTTCTACCAAGACTCGACTGTACGACTATTATTAATTAAATCTAATTTACCTTATCGATTATGTGAATAAGACACATGGTAAAGGTATTAATAATATTGTAACTAGAATTTTATATCCTTCTATAATTGTCGTGATGATAGTGTAAGTACTGTAGTATTTGTAATAAGTGACTACTTTAAGTACTATTGTGCCTTAATTGAGGGTTAAGGCATAATGTGATGGCTAGATCCTATGCTAGACGCTCCCTTATCAAGAGATTCTAGGAACTTTACGCGACACCTGCATGAGTTCACGCCGCGAACAGCCACATTACTATGATCATGTATACCCAATATAACTATAACTAATGCGAAAGTGATTCATTGGTATAGTTAGATCCTAAACTCGTTCCATGCTATAGCACCTTATTATGTTATGTTCTGTTATCGTGTATTGTTATTGTACTTATGTAAATGTATTCCATGTAAGCGTATCTATGTAAACGTATTTATGTAAACGTATACCATTAGTATAGACTCGTGAACTGAACTGACACTTTGTGTGCTTCATTGTACTAGAAGTAATGAATAGCATTCTCCTAAACTATACCTGTAATAGTTTACTAATGTTATATCTGGACTGTTACTGAAAAGACTCATTTATCTACCAAGTTATGCTTTTACTTTAAAAACGGAGTTTTGTATAACTATAAAGTAACATAACCTTTAAAAGAGTTTTTGAATGTATTGACAACTTATAAATAACATAAGTAACATTTTGAAAGATGTTTATAACAAACATTTACACAATTATTATTGTGTTGAACTTGTATCCCCCTGTGACAACTATCAATTCAGGTCATTCTCGGACTCATGCATCTTTCTAAAAACCATTCATGCACAACATGCCATGGCCTAGTAGTATAGATTAGGTCAAAATCTTGCATAAACTAGGATCCAACTAAGATCTAGGACTAATATACTTGACACTTACGATTCTAGTAAGTTGCTTAACTACAATAGGAAATGCCAATACTATAATTAGAATGAAACTTCAAACTTTGTTACAATTGAAAAAGGGTGTAAAACCCTAAAAAAAATTAAAATATTCTAATTATATTTCAATATGATGGTGAATATCAAACAATATTCCAAAATCCCTAAAGAGCCAAAAATCCAAATTTATAAATCTTAAAGCTTAAAAACTTTATAAAATTTGGCTATAAAATTCCTAATATCAAATTTTTATTAATCAAATTATGGATTATACCAATAAAATAGAAATTTAAATTATCATACATTAATCATAATTTATTAGATAAAAACAAGATCTTTAAATAAATAGAGAATTACATAATGAATCATTTTTATAAAAATTATGGTTTTATAAAAGTTGAAGAGGGAAATTATTTAATTTGAATTTGGAGAGAGAGGGCACTTTAATACCCTCAAAAATCCGGCACCCCCTCTCCCCCATGCTTTCATCTTCCCAAAAATTCAATCATTAAGATCATTCCCTACACTCTTCCACTTCTCTCTTCACTCCTTCTCCAAGAAAACTCTCCTACTTCCAAGATCACTCCTACATATCAGAAAATCCTCCATTCTCTACCATAATTTCGAAATAGAGAAGGTCTTGAAGTTTTCTTGCTTCTCTCAAGATCAAAACCAAGGTAAACAACATAATCCTCCCTCATAGTATCATGATTTTACTTCCTCTGCTTCATGGTTCTTCTCTACTCTTCGGAGTCTATGCGCTTCCATGGCTAGAAATCCTTACTTCTTTCCCTTGTGGTTTGTAGATTCTCACCATAACACAATTCATGTGTTTGAGATGGTGAAAATCCGGGATCAAACCCATGCAAGGAGTGAAAAAGATGCACATGTGTTCATGTGACTTCAAAACCGAGTATTACATCTTCTTCTCCATTTCTTTTGTGTTCTTGCATGACCAAAAGCATTTAAACCATTTCTAATACATCTTGGATGCTCATTCACTCCATGCATGTGCTAGAAATCGGACCTTAACAGAAGCATGCATGTTGTTCTTGTCAAAATGCCCTAAGAATGCACTCAAAGCAAACAGGGAAAACATGCAATCTGCCAGACTACTTTGTTCACCTTTGAACGGCCATAACTTGGTCATTACTCAACCAAATCCTGATATTCTTTTTGTATTGGATAGTTCCGCGAGTTAGCTTTCAAACACAACTGGTCTCACTGTAAAATATTAAATATCGGATTTTTGGCAATTTTTTCAAAATGGTTGCGCGAACAGCTTTTTTTCTGTGATCACCATTTTTGCCTTACGTGATCAGTGGCCTTAAGCCCAACCATAAATCAGGGGGAAAATAATTTAGAAACTTAACATATCCAGTGAATGATGGCTGAAATTTCGTGGCTTAACACCCCACAGAATGTGCTACTCAAATTCATGAACTGCAGCCACGTTTACATCTCATGCACTATAATGTGCAACATTTCTTAACTTGTTTGGGTTCAATACCCCTATTTTCCCTTCTGAATAAATTTTGAACATTTTTCCTTTTGAAAGCCCTCACATGCATGTGATAATCTGGAAAATTTCAAGAGCTTTTATCATTTCTTTGATTTATTAAAATTATTGCAAGAAACCAAGGGCATAAATCACATGAAATACTTCCAGAGGTCTACAAATCCGGAGTAAATTCAGTGACGACCCCTATGGTGAATAATGACCCCTCGGTAATTTCATTGATTTTCGTCGCTGTTTGGTATGATTTCCGATTTTCTTTTTGTTTGGGTATAATAAATCACAAAACCACTTTAGATAGTGTGAAAATTGTATCTAACAATTTTCGCAGACCTTAACTATGGTGGGTGACTTAGAAAAATAATTTCAAAGTTTTTCATCATGCCTTACTATTTTTCCCAATTTTTGGTAATTATAATGGCCTAAAAATAGGAAAAATAGTTCTGATTATCCAAAATTCATGAAAATTTACCAGAACATCATGTTGTACAGTAGGAGGTTACATACAAATTTTGATGATTTTTCTCTACTGTAAACTATTTGTCTCATATTTTCTAAGGTTAAATACACTTAAATACCCATAAATACCCAAAACCGGATTATACAATATAAAAACCACTTTTGGTATTTTTCCCAGATTAATTACACTGTACATATTGTTACAAAAAATTTTGGTAATTTATTTTAACTGTTTAACATTTATTCTTCAATTAATGATTATTTAAAGGAATAAAACAAAGAAAAATAGAAATACCAACTGAAATATATCTTTTATATTTTTCGCAGCCTATGTATGCATAATAACAGTTAAATAAAGAGTTTGGGTAATTTTGGAAACTGTTTTCTATTTATTTCAATTTTTAGTGGAATAAATGCTCAAAAATCATAAAATATAAATAAACAGCTTGGAAATCCATTTTTATATTTTTCCCAGCTTATTACTGTGTAGTAAAAGTTAAATAAAAAGTTTGAGAATTTTTTTCGTTTGAATGCTATTTTTTGTGAATTTATGTTGAGATAAAGACTTAAAATTTTGAAAAATAGTTAACCAAATCAAAAATTCAAGGAAAATTTTCTGGAAAACCTCTATTGTATTTACAATGAAAATACAAGGTTTGACAATTTTTGGAAACTGTTTGATCATATTTTACATTTTTAGGAATATAAAACACCTTTAAATGTGTAGAAATACCTTTAATTTATATTACTAAATCTGGAAAGTTAATATTAGCATTAGATTTTGACATGGAAATTCACTAGTGTGTGTTTGATGTCGTAGGATCCTGGTAGTAAGACGTTGGTGCATCCCAAGGTACTACTTGTACCTACACGAAACATTGTGAGTATTCACTAATCCCCTATTTTCGATTTTTAAAGGTTTTGGGGTGGAAAAGCATGTCCTAAACTATTTATATACGTTGTATTTATTTAACTTGTTTAAACTTGGTTGCTATATTTAGCATATTGTGAGTATTCACGCACTCCCCTATTTTCAGTTTTTATGTTTTCGGGTGGAAAAGCATGTCCAGAAAAACTATAATTTTCATGTTGTATTTAAATTGATTATTATCAAAAATGATTGCTATTGTATTGCTATGTCTCTTTATGTATGTCTATGCAACACGGAACATGAGAAGTTATCATACTAAGGCCCTTCCCTTATCTCTAACCATTAACTCTTTGAGCCAATGGTCATTATGGGTAGCGCTATTAGGAATTGACAACTCCTCACTCGCCCTATTGCTAGAGTGCATGATACCATATTCATCTATGGAACGATAAGCATAGATCTTGATAGGGCTTTAGTCATAGGTTTGGTTGAGACTCATTGTTTGCTCATACACATACAAACTCGTTTCTTGTTATAGCAATAAACTTGTATTCATTAATAGCAATCAACTTTGTTTATCATTAAAGCAATGTACTTGTATTTACGAAAAGCCTTATTTCAAGCTCGATTTTATAAACTTGTGAACTCACCAACTATTTTCATAGTTGACGCTCGTTTTACATGCTTTTTCAGGAAATAATTAGTAAGTGGATGTAAAGATTCATCATCATAGAGCATGTTGCATCGTGTTGAAGCTATTATGAAGTTATATTTTGAACAATGTTGTTTTGGAAAAACTTGTACTGTGTTTCTTTTTAAGCTATGGGTTGTAAACTCTTCAATACTGCTATGGTGATGTATCTTTATCTTTTGCAATGAAACCGTTATCGCTGTCATATCTTGCGTTTCCACTTTAGCGGGGTGTGACAGAAGTGGTATCAGAGCTAAAGTTATAGAGAACATCGTTTTTTCTTTAAGAGAACACAACCTATAACCAAAACTTATAAATAAATTCTTTTTACATCAAACATATTACTAGTATAATTAGGTCGGGAGTTGTATCGTTGGACCTCAATTAAACATAGCCTGATCACCTATGTTTAATTAAGGACAAATTTATACAAAGCCTGAGGTAATTATAATGGGAATATGTTCAACAAAATTTTTGAGAAAACTTTATTTCAAAAATTCAAAAGGTTAATTTTGGTGTGTGTAAGCATTGCAAATTATAGGCATGCATTGTCATTTATTTCATATCTCATTGAAACTATGTCCCAGTCCACTATGTCAACATCGTCATCTTCCCGCGCTACCGCCTCAGCCGACGAGTCCGGCTACGTCACTATTATCCCTCAACGTAATCCCCCCGCCTCGGTAGAAGAAGACCCATCGGAGGACACGGAAGATACAGGAAACTCGGTGGAGATCAGCAATGATAACGCCCCGAGTCAACGACGCGAGGCATCACCTGCATCAGTGTTGCCACAGCCGCCACTTTATTGACTTCACATTCGGAGGACGGCGAGGAAGAGTGTTCCCATTCCAGGAAGGATATCCACCAGCACAGCAGGACGTGGCATGGCAGGACCTAGCAGGGTAGGACCCAGCGTTGCAGGACCGAGAGCACCCCCACCACAACGAGTCATAGGGATACCTGTCAGGCAGCCAGGTATGACCCCGGAGGAGTCCCGGAGATTACAGTCGATGGCAGCAGGCCTACGTCACAGTCTCGCTGTGATAGCTGGGCATCGGGAAGTTTTGGATGAAGTGTTGACAAGGATAGAAATCATGTTTCAGCATTTGATGGAGGCTGCTGACACTGCTAGTGCTGCTAGACGAGAGGCAGATCATGCGATGACCGCATATTATGTGCTTGGAGGGCTATTACTGATTGTGGTGTTGATGTTTCTTGTTGGCATAACGATTGGCATTTGTTTCTGATTTTAGTATTTTATTTTATTTTGTCATGAAATGAAAACCCATGTTGGATGTCTTTTGGGAAAAACATTTAAAACTTTATTTTGGGATTGATGTATTGGTTTGGTTTTAAGATTATTTCAAATGGTAATGAAGAATTTTATTTTATGTTTGAAAACTTTTACAATGAGGCCAAACCCTAGAATTTATTTAGTCAATGGTTTAATAAAAAAAAAGAGATTTTTCTTTTTTTTCTTTCGTTTCTCAAATCTATATGCATAGTATTAATGCAACCCATTAATTTGACAACACTTATGGTTTTCAAAATAGTAGTGAACTAAATATTATACATTATTTTATGTATTTATACGTATTTCTACTCTTGTGTCATAGAACCATGTCAGGAAGGCCTAATCGCGGGCGCCCACAGAACAAAACACCCGATGTTGCTCAAGTTGTAGCACAATAGCTCTTGGAAGCAATCTCAAACATTGTTACTCAAGTAACTACAGGACTTAATGCTAACCAAGGAAGTAGTGGAGGAAACCGGGGAAACAATGAAAGAGAATGCAACTACAAGTCCTTTATGGCCTGTAAACCTAAGGAGTCCATGGAAAGCAAGGTGCGGTCGGGTTGCTGAAATGGATTGACAGCATGGAGTCGGTCCTTCACATTAGCAAATGCCTCGAGCGCAACAAAGTTGAGTATGCATCTTGCCTACTCCAAGATAGGGCATTGACCTGGTGGAATACCCTAGTGCAAACCAGAGGCTGTACAACGGCATATCAACTAACTTGGGAAGACCTAAAGAAGCTGCTGATAGAGGAGTATTATCCCAAGGATGAACTTCAGAAGCCTGAATCTGAATTCTAGAACCATTCTATGGTTGGAACACAAATAGAGAAGTACACAGTCCGATTTCATGAACTAGCAAAACTGGTACCTCACATGGTTACTCCTGAGGAGAAACGGATAGATCGTTACATCTGGGTTCTGGCACCAGAGATTCGGGGAATGGTTACCTCAGCAAACCCAACTACTATTCAGAGTGTAGTAAGTCTAGCAAATCGAGTAACCAATGATGTGATAAGGATGGGAGCATCGACAAAGGAAAACTCTAGTAGCAAGAGGAAGCCAGCAGATCAGGGAGAGAAGAAGTATGGAGGCAAGTCAGGGAGGAAGCAAAAAGTCTCAAGAAACTTTATGGTAAGATCCCAGGAGCAAGAACCAGTGAAAACTCAAGAACAGGAAGTCATGGAAGTGCAGGAGAGAAAGTAGTACTCAGGACCGCTTCCGAAGTGCAATAAGTTTAACTTCCATCACAAGGGAGCGTGCCCAGTGTGCCAAAACTGTAAACAAACAGGCCATTACTCGAAGTATTGTAAGCTGAATAAGGAGGGAAAAAGGGCATGTTACGAGTGCGGGAGTACTGATCATCTCCGTAGAGCATGTCCCAAACTGAACAAAGGGCCTGGTAGCAATGGACAAGGCCAAGCCAGGAAAAACTTCCAAGGAAATCAAGTTGGATGGCCAAGAGGTGTAGCCTTTGTGATTAGTGCAGAAGAAGCTCATCAGAACCCTGAAGTGATAACAGGTATGTTTCTCCTGAACAACCATTTTGCATCAGTAATATTCGATGCGGGAGCAGATAGGAGTTTTGTTTCTTTATCATTTAGACCGTTAATTGGCTTGAAATCAAGAAAGATGAGGAATTCTTATGCTATTGAACTTGCTGATGGGTATGAAATTAGGGCTAATGATATAATTCCTGGTTGTACTCTGAGTTTAGCTGATAAACTCTTTAGTATTGACCTAATTCCTATAGAGCTAGGTAGTTTTGATGTGATAGTAGGAATGGATTGGTTATCCAAAAATAGAGTGGACATTGTTTGTTACGAGAATGTCATTAGGGTACCTCTCCCTAGTGGAGAAACCCTTATCATACACGGTGAGAAGCCAGGAAGAAGTTTAAACATAGTATCAAGCACGAAGATTCACAAGTACCTGATGAAGAATTGTATTGCATTTGTGGCCTACGTGCTAGAAAGAGAACCTGAAGCTAAGCAACTCAAGGAGATTCCAGTGGTTCAAAATTATCCCAAAGTGTTTCCGGAGGAATTGCCCGGTTTACCACCTCACAGGCTGGTCGAATTTCGGATAGACTTAATTCCCGGAGTGGCACCGGTAGCAAAAGCGCCATATCGCCTTGTGCCATCCGAGATGAAAGAACTATCCGGACAACTTCAAGAACTTCTAGACAAAGGGTTTATTCGACCAAGTTCTTCACCTTGGGGAGCCCCAGTGTTATTCATCAAAAAGAAAGACGGGTCGTTCCGAATGTGTATTGATTACAGAGAACTGAACAAGTTGACAATCAAGAATCGATATCCCCTCCCTCGGATAGATGACTTGTTCGACCAGTTGCAGGGCGCTTCCTACTTCTCAAAGCTCGACCTTCGGTCAGGGTATCATCTACTAAGAATTCACGAAGGGGACATTCACAAAACAGCATTTAAAACCCGTTATGGACATTATGAGTTCTTAGTCATGCCTTTTGGACTAACGAACGCACCCGCTGTTTTCATGGATTTTATGAATAGGGTCTGTAGACCATACCTAGACAAGTTTGTAATTGTATTTATCGATGACATACTTGTTTACTCGCAAACCAAAGAAGATCACAATAGACATCTGAAGCTAGTGTTGGAGCTGTTGAAGGAGCAGAAATTGTATGCCAAGTTCACTAAGTGTGAATTTTGGATTCGTGAAGTACATTTTCTTGGTCATGTGATCGGCGAAAGAGGAATTCATGTAGATCCAACTAAGATCGAGGAAATCAAGAAATGGGAAGCCCCCAAAACCCCCGACGGAAATACGACAGTTCCTAGGATTAGTTGGGTACTACAGACGCTTCATTGAGAATTTCTCTAGGATTGCTCAACCATTAACATCTTTGACCCAAAAGGACAGAAAATTTCTCTGGGAAGAGAAACACGAAGAGGTTTTTCAAATCCTGAAAAACAAGCTGTGCAATGCACCAATTCTGGCTTTACCAGAAGGATCAGAGAACTTTGTGGTGTATTGTGATGCGTCTCATCAAGGATTAGGATGTGTGTTAATGCAAAAAGATAAGGTCATTGCGTATGCTTCCAGACAACTCAAACCGCATGACAAGAATTATACCACCCATGATCTAGAACTAGGAGCAATAGTTTTCGCTCTAAAGATATGGAGGAAATTAAGATCAATGATAAGCTGAACTTCGTTGAGGAACCGATAGAAATCCTTGATAGGGAGGTTAAACAACTTAAGCGGAGTAAGATCCCGATTATGAAAGTTCGATGGAACTCAAAACGCAGGCCGGAGTACACCTGGGAGCGTGAGGACTTCATGAAGGAAAAGTATCCACAACTTTTCCCATGCGATGACAAGCAATTACATAGAATGAATTTCAAGACGAAATTCTTTTTAAGTGGGGGATACTGTGACAACTGTCAATTCAGGTCATTCTCGGACTCATGCATCTTTCTAAAAACCATTCATGCACAACATGCCATGGCCTAGTAGTATAGATTAGGTCAAAATCTTGCATAAACTAGGATCCAACTAAGATCTAGGACTAATATACTTGACACTTACGATTCTAGTAAGTTGCTTAACTACAATAGGAAATGCCAATACTATAATTAGAATGAAACTTCAAACTTTGTTACAATTGAAAAAGGGTGTAAAACCCTAAAAAAAAATGAAAATATTCTAATTATATTTCAATATGATGGTGAATATCAAACAATATTCCAAAAACCCTAGAGAGCCAAAAATCCAAATTTATAAATCTTAAAGCTTAAAAACTTTATAAAATTTGGCTATAAAATTCCTAATATCAAATTTTTATTAATCAAATTATGGATTATACCAATAAAATAGAAATTTAAATTATCATACATTAATCATAATTTATTAGATAAAAACAAGATCTTTAAATAAATAGAGAATTACATAATGAATCATTTTTATAAAAATTATGGTTTTATAAAAGTTGAAGAGGGAAATTATTTAATTTGAATTAGGAGAGAGAGGGCACTTTAATACCCTCAAAAATCCGGCACCCCCTCTCCCCCATGCTTTCATCTTCCCAAAAATTCAATCATTAAGATCATTCCCTACACTCTTCCACTTCTCTCTTCACTCCTTCTCCAAGAAAACTCTCCGACTTCCAAGACCACTCCTACATATCAGAAAATCCTCCATTCTCTGCCATAATTTCGAAATAGAGAAGGTCTTGAAGTTTTCTTGCTTCTCTCAAGATCAAAACCAAGGTAAACAACATAATCCTCCCTCATAGTATCATGATTTTACTTCCTCTGCTTCATGGTTCTTCTCTACTCTTCGGATTCTATGCCCTTCCATGGCTAGAAATCCTTACTTCTTTCCCTTGTGGTTTGTAGATTCTCACCATAACACAATTCATGTGTTTGAGATGGTGAAAATCCGGGATCAAACCCATGCAAGGAGTGAAAAAGATGCACATGTGTTCATGTGACTTCAAAACCGAGTATTACATCTTCTTCTCCATTTCTTTTGTGTTCTTGCATGACCAAAAGCATTTAAACCATTTCTAATACATCTTGGATGCTCATTCACTCCATGCATGTGCTAGAAATCGGACCTTAACAGAAGCATGCATGTTGTTCTTGTCAAAATGCCCTAAGAATGCACTCAAAGCAAACAGGGAAAACATGCAATCTGCCAGACTACTTTGTTCACCTTTGAACGGCCATAACTTGGTCATTACTCAACCAAATCCTGATATTCTTTTTGTATTGGATAGTTCCGCGAGTTAGCTTTCAAACCCAACTGGTCTCACTGTAAAATATTAAATATCGGATTTTTGGCAATTTTTTCAAAATGGTTGCGCGAACAGCTTTTTTTCTGTGATCACCATTTTTGCCTTACGTGATCAGTGGCCTTAAGCCCAACCATAAATCTGGGGAAAAATAATTTAGAAACTTAACATATCCAGTGAATGATGGCTGAAATTTTGTGGCTTAAAACCCCACAGAATGTGCTACTCAAATTCATGAACTGCAGCCACGTTTACATCTCATGCACTACAATGTGCAACATTTCTTAACTTGTTTGGGTTCAATACCCCTATTTTCCCTTCTGAATAAATTTTGAACATTTTTCCTTTTGAAAGCCCTCACATGTATGTGATAATCTGGAAAATTTCAAGAGCTTTTATCATTTCTTTGATTTATTAAAATTATTGCAAGAAACCAAGGGCATAAATCACATGAAATACTTCCAGAGGTCTACAAATCCGGAGTAAATTCAGTAACGACCCCTATGGTGAATAATGACCCCTCGGTAATTTCATTGATTTTCGTCGCTGTTTGGTATGATTTCCGATTTTCTTTTTGTTTGGGTATAATAAATCACAAAACCACTTTAGATAGTGTGAAAATTGTATCTAACAATTTTTGCAGACCTTAACTATGGTGGGTGACTTAGAAAAATAATTTCAAAGTTTTTCATCATGCCTTACTATTTTTCCCAATTTTTGGTAATTATAATGGCCTAAAAATAGGAAAAATAGTTCTGATTATCCAAAATTCATGAAAATTTACCAGAACATCATGTTGTACAGTAGGAGGTTACATACAAATTTTGATGATTTTTCTCTACTGTAAACTATTTGTCTCATATTTTCTAAGGTTAAATACACTTAAATACCCATAAATACCCAAAACCGGATTATACAATATAAAAACCACTTTTGGTATTTTTCCCAGATTAATTACACTGTACATATTGTTACAAAAATTTTTGGTAATTTATTTTAACTGTTTAACATTTATTCTTCAATTAATGATTATTTAAAGGAATAAAACAAAGAAAAATAGAAATACCAACTGAAATATATCTTTTATATTTTTCGCAGCCTATGTATGTATAATAACAGTTAAATAAAGAGTTTGGGTAATTTTGGAAACTGTTTTCTATTTATTTCAATTTTTAGTGGAATAAATGCTCAAAAATCATAAAATATAAATAAACAGCTTGGAAATCCATTTTTATATTTTTCCCAACTTAGTACTGTGTAATAAAAGTTAAATAAAAAGTTTGAGAATTTTTTTCGTTTGAATGCTATTTTTCGTGAATTTATGTTGAGATAAAGACTTAAAATTTTGAAAAATAGTTAACCAAATCAAAAATTCAAGGAAAATTTTCTGGAAAACCTCTATTGTATTTACAATGAAAATACAAGGTTTGACAATTTTTGGAAACTGTTTGATCATATTTTAGATTTTTAGGAATATAAAACACCTTTAAATGTGTAGAAATACCTTTAATTTATATTACTAAATCTGGAAAGTTAATATTCCAAAGTTGTAATTAATCGCACGACTTGTAGAATTTCATCATTTCAGAAAAAGTGTAACCAATTAATATAAAATCCAATACTAAAACATAAATTGGCATTTTGCTATATATAGAGTTTAGTATATTAGCATTAGATTTCGACATGGAAATTCACTACTGTGTGTTTGATGTCGTAGGATCCCGGTAGTAAGACGTTAGTGCATCCTGAGGCACTACTTGTACCTACACGAAACATTGTGAGTATTCACTAATCCCCTATTTTTGATTTTTAAAGGTTTTGGGGTGGAAAAACATGTCCTAAACTATTTATATACGTTGTATTTATTTAACTCGTTTAAACTTGGTTGCTATATTTAGCATATTGTGAGTATTCACGCACTCCCCTATTTTTAGTTTTTATGTTTTGGGGTGGAAAATCATGTCCAGAAAAACTATAATTTGCATGTTGTATTTAAATTGATTATTATCAAACATGATTGCTATTGTATTGCTATGTCTCTTTATGTATATCTATGCAATACGGAACATGAGGACTTATCGTACTAAGGCCCTTCCCTTATCTCTAACCATTAACTCTTTGAGCCAATGGTCATTATGGATAGCGCTATTAGGAATTGACAACTCCTCACTCGCCTTATTGCTGGAGTGCATGATACCATATTCATTTATGGAACGATAAGCATAGATCTCGATAGGGCTTTAGTCATAGGTTTGGTTGAGACTCATTGTTTGCTCATACACATACAAACTCGTTTCTCGTTATAGCAATAAACTTGTATTCATTAATAGCAATCAACTTTGTTTATCATTAAAGCAATGTACTTGTATTTACGAAAAGCCTTATTTCAAGCTCGATTTTATAAACTTGTGAACTCACCAACTATTTTCATAGTTGACGCTCGTTTTACATGCTTTTTCAGGAAATAATTAGTAAGTGGATGTAAAGAGTCATCATCATAGAGCATGTTGCATCATGTTGAAGCTATTATGAAGTTATATTTTGAACAATGTTGTTTTGGAAAAACTTGTACTTTGTTTCTTTTTAAGCTATGGGTTGTAAACTTTTAAATACTGCTATGGTGATGTATCTTTATCTTTTGCAATGAAACCGTTATCGCTGTCATATCTAGTGTTTCCGCTTTAGCGGGGTGTGACACCCCCCCCCCTTAAAACAGTTAAAATAGATAAAAGATTCATTATGGGGTATGAACTCACCTGATGTGGGTGATTCAAACAGTTATGCGCGTACGGATGAGAAGTTCCACAAATGAAGTTCTGAGACACAAAAAGTCCTAAATGATATTTAAGGGAACATAATGACATGAATATAGTGTTTATAAACAACTATATGAAAGAGAACACCTTCCGGGACTAGGAAACGCCTTTGCTAGGTGTTGGAATCACATGTGATTCAACAAAGGGAAGTGAAATGGCACTAATTGGTGTTTACGGTTTTGGAACCAACTCCTCTTGAGTTTACGGTGGTAAACCCATGAGTTTACGGTCGTAAACTCATGGTACTTTGAGCATTTGGTGGTTTGAAGTCCTAGAAGTCCTTTTGAAGCATCCTAACTTCAAGTCTTAGCCTTAGGAAGTGATTAGGGCAACAAATCTCCCCTTTATAGGGTTTACGGTTTTTGGACCATATGTCCTTGGGTTTACGGTAGTAAACCCATATGGTTTATGGTCAAATGAAGTTTTCAAGTCCTAAACACTTCTAGGTAAAGGTCTAGGCTAGTTTCTTGGCTTAAGGAAGAAATATGGGGCATTAAAACCCTCATTGGGGTGTTTAAGGTTTTGGGAGCTCCCCAAACTGTAATCACCTAATCATGGGACATTTTTGTGGTTTTCTTGTGCTAAACACAACACAGGAAGGTTCCATGTTTGCTTCTAAGGTTTTGCAAGAGTTTAAGGGCACTTTAGCACACTTTTAGCACCCTTTTTAGGGTTTACGGTCCATGGAGATTCTTGGACTGTAAACACCTTATCCTTGTGATATTTGGGTGTTTTCTTGATGCTCTTAAGGTTTAAACATGTTAAGGGTTGTTTCTATGCTTGTTTCAAAGGTCTAGAGGGGCATTGGGCTCATTTAAGCCACACTTTTAGTGTTCACGGTCCAAGAAGATCTTGGGCCGTGAACACCTTGTTCTTCGGGGATTTTGATGATTTCTTGATGTTTAACACTAGATCTAATCATAAAAGGGCTAGAAACACTTACTAGTTGAAGATCTTGAAGAAAAACGGGATGATCCTTGAGAGAGAAATGGCTTTAGTCTTTGGAATTGTGGAAAAGTGATTAAAATTTCTAAGTCTCACTTATATAGTCTTTTGGGTTTACGGTCCAATTACCATTTTGGACCGTAAACTCCAAACCCTTGAAGTTTTGGGCACTTATTGCTACATAGCAAACCATAGGGTATCCACTCTCCTGATATCTTCTGAAGCACTAACTTTAAAACACTCAAACTTATTCCAAAAAGTTTGAAAGTTAGTAGAAATAGTTTTGACTCATATTGAAGTGGATGGTTGAACAGAATGGAAAGTTTTGGGTTTTCACAGTAACCTTTTACCCCCCTTATAGACCGGCTTCATGAATGAGGATTACTAAAAGTAATATTGACTTTTACTCTCATACATATATAAATAGTAAACCTATAATACTAATAGTATAAGGGTTGAACTTTAAACTATTTAAAATTCTAGGGTTTGGAGCTAAAGTATTCAAAAGTGTAACTTTACAAATTCCAAAACTTGAGGACAAGTTTTGAGCAATTCTATATTTTTTGGAATCTACAACATATGAGTTTAATATGGCTTTTAATGGCAAGACTCTTGATAATCCATAACTTGAGGATAAGTTATGGATGTCATAAAATAATTTATGGGAAAAACTCTTCAAAACCATAACTCGTGACTTTTTAAAGACTCATTAAGAAGAAAGCCAGTTTTTCGATTTTTCAGCAATTGCATCAAGTATAATTGAAAACCCAGCATGGGCTCTGATACCACTAATGGGATTTGAGCATTCTAACACTCCTATGGTGTGCACACAAACCAAAGTGCGTTGGATCTATGTTTTCACAATTATATATGCAAATATACAAATTTCCAATGCATCATCCAACTAGCATATTATGGAGCAACTATACTACAAAAGACTAGTTAGATGACATACCTTTCAATGGAGCTCGAAGTCTTTAACCTTTAAGAGCTTTTCCCCAATAGTGTGGAAGCCTCAAATGGAATCACAAAACACCACTAACGAATGTAATAACTTGAGAAGAAGGTTACTTTGGTTCTCCCTATGAAATCGGCCCTTGCCCTCACTATGTGTATCTACTAGTGCCATTTCATTAACCATGGGATCGTTTATATAGTGTGACTCATTAGGGTTACACCATGTAAACCCTAATGTGCATGACTTTCCATTTCCTTCATGATCCATGGTTTTTTACCTCCGTGGAGTATCTATGGGTTACCATATGGGTTAAGCGCAACATGAAGGACAATGGATCACAAGCCCACATATATAAGAATGAATGATTTACATCATCAATCCCCATATATTTAATTAGTTTCTTTTGGATCACAAAATTAATTCCAAATTAATTATTGATCAAAACAAATTAAATAGTAGTATTTCATATTAATATATTAGAACTTATAATATATTAATATAAATCATAAATAACCTTTTCGCACTTGTCTTTCCGATTGTTCCGATGCCATGCAACCCAAATTGACCATGCTACTCTCGGGTTGAGTACATACCAATAGTAGGTATGGGCTTAGACATCTAATCCAATAGTCTCCCACTTGGTAAGTCTAAAACTATTATTCAAGTATGAATCCAAGATCCCGACTAGCAATCATATCTGTTAAAGCCGTTGTCGAACTCCGACCTAGTCAAATGACGTGTCCATTAGATAAGGGATCATATATTCCTCTATTCTAGATATCATATGGACTGAGACATGGACTATAATCATTCTCTCTGTCCACTTGTTGTTTATGGATTTCCGATTTATGACAACTGACTAATTTAACAAATCAAATCAGTCCAGGCTTGGCTAAGCACTTAGGGGTGTCATCACTAAATCATCAAGGGGCCCATAGATATCGCTTTTATCCCTCCAATAGTAAAAGGAATAGATAAACTTCGACCTAAATCCTAGCTTATACTTACTCATCCAATCACAGACAACGATATATTTTATAACAACCAAGTTACGGGTTGCATTTACATATGTCAATGTGCAACCAACTCGCAACTACAAATCACACATCTCTGTTTGAAGAATATAAGATTTTATCAAAATCATACACCTTTCCTTGGATAGCTCACATGCGTGTCTAAAAAATTATGAAAAGAGATGCTGTAATCATAATGTTTAGACATTTTTCCATTCTCAGTAGTCCATCTTAGTGTGCCGGTTAATCACAAACACTCCACTAACGACTTTTAGAATGCAAATATCACAATAGCTATCTACTTAAAATCTACTTAGTGAAAGCGTTTCCTCACCATCATTTTCATGAATCGAAGAGAAACCTTATGACACTTAGATTTTATGGTATATATGTTCTTATCCATGTTAATTTGTCATAACCATAATCACATGACAAGGTTAGTGACAAATCCAAACTCATATCGACTGAACTTGTTCAACCATATTTTCTTGCCTCATGGCACCACAAGGGCCTACCTGTCTTCCAAGTTGTAATGCAATCAATATAACTCTCATGCATAGTCAACTTTAACTGGAATGGGCACAAAAATAAGAATATGTTAACCTCAAGTCGTGTGCTAGTGATAAACTACAGATTTCATTCTTGATTAGTTCTTGAAACTCTTTCAGGATCCTTAAGACTCCCATTGACCTCTTGAATTATAAGTCTCTCTTTGTCAAATACCATTACTTGACAACAAATCTTCAATAGTTAGTACGGATTCTTATCAAGGCAAACACTTCACACATTTGGCCTTAGTCGATATTTGTTTTGTCCAAAACATCACAACTTACCAATTTCAAATGTACAAGAGTAGAAAACATTTTACTCTACATTTGACAAGTGTTATAAACCTTCTTTAAGACGTATCAGTCATGTTAGAATTTTGGGTACGACTCTAAGAATTATTTTGGAACGAAGTATGACTCATCTTCTTTATTTAACCACTTCAACAATTCATGAATCCTCTTCTTAGCCATAAGAATGCACTATGATGCCCTTAGAGCATCAATAGTGATATGGTTTGATAATCATTCAGATGATCATAAACATGATACTAAAGTACTCCCCCATCTTTTCATATTTGAGCAACTTTTATCTTTCTGCCTAATTTGATTCTTTTCATTCGTTCTGCCATACATTGAAACTTTTCCAGTGTTTCAGAATTATACTTAAACTTGTAAGTGTAATCATATTTACTAAATATTAGTAAATCTCGACGAATAGTCTTATCGATATTTGTGGTGGACTTGAGCAGTAATGTGTACTCCACCCCTTAGTCCTTCACTTGACTCACATATACATGTGAACAAGGAATTATTCTTAATTTTACAATGATGAAAATTCTCATTCATCATACAAAACAACTTGAATGATTCCAAGTTTCTGTCCAATTGAAACTTGGGTGATGAGAATCTTTACTTATTTGGTAAATTATGACACCAACACAAACATAACAATAAAATCCATATTGCTAACAATAGAAACATACAACCATCATTTTTCACAAAATCCATTGCAAGGAGATATAAGAAAATAAAACAAAATTTTATTTATTTATAAAATGGAAAAAAAAAATCCTTACAATTCAACTTTAAATGAAAACTATGTTATTACATATTTTCTAACAATCTATAATAACTCCTAAGCAGCAGCTCAAAAATCCGATATTCGAACCATGCGATTGAAATCCATCTTCGCGATCAGATTCAACATACTCTTCCTTTAAGTTTTCTTCCTTTTGCTTGATCCTACAAAAATCAAAATGCAACCTTGTCACATCATGTGTTCAGAAACAACCGTTAGGAACTTAATAGAGTTAGACAATAGACTTACCTGAAGCAGCACCATACAATATGATTAAACTTCTTAGGTAGTCAGGTTAGCTTCGCTTCCAATGTCCCTTTTCGTTGGCAGCAAAAACACACAGGCTCACATGGAACAGTCTCAGAATTGGCCTTTCTCTTATGATCAAAACTTTTGACCGTGGCCAATTCCTTTCCTCTTGGAGAAGGAATATTTTCTTGGATGTCCTTGTCAGCTTGGGATGTTGCTCTTCAAGTCAAATTTGCTTGACCATTGCGCCAAATAATTGCTTATTTAGTAGCAATTAGCAAATAGGTGAGATCTATTAGTGTTATTTCGTGATCTGTCACATAGTAGTCTTTAACGGACTCTCTATATGACTTTGGAAGTGACTAAAGAACCCAATAAATAGCCAACTTCCTTGGGTAGACGACACCCAACATCCTCAGCCTATCAATATGCAAGTTCATGCCGAAGACATGAGTGCATACAGGCCTTCCATCTTTGTGTTTACTATTCAATAGGGATTGAGTGATCCTGAAGTTTTCAAGTCTACGAGCTTGTGGGTTAGGGAAAATACTTGGAGGAGGTGGAGGAAGAGAAGTATTATTTCCATGATCCATCACGGGACATGATCTTCAATAGGAAAGCTTGTTCCAAGGGATTTGGGAAGATCAAAGTTGTCTGATCTAGACATCTACAATGGGAGAAATTTCAAGTTAGTTGATTTAAGTCCTTAATATAACACCCAATATGAAATATTAAGGCTAGGACCCAACATAATATTTTATAACCTGGAAGAGGGATACCGTAATCCAAGCTATAAAATATTTGAAGGTAGGTAAATGGCGATTTACCAATTTCCAGCACGAAAAAAGAAAAAGAATTTTAGGTCTTAAGTGAATTGAAACTCATAGATCCTTTGAGGTTCATTGAACTTTTCAATGGCATGTTTAAATATCAATTGTGCCCTCTCAATTTTGTGACTGGGATGCCTAGGATCACAAACAAGGTGTGAATAAAAAAGCAAAATAACTTGGTACACTTCTTTTTTATTACCTAATCGATGTGCCGGTTAACCAAACACGCTCCACCAATATATGATAAACATTAAGATACCCATTGCCAACCTTACTAGTCCATGTTAGTGTGTCGGTTAACCACACACACTCCACCAATGACTTGTAAGGTACAAAGTGTAAATTCATCGGTTAGCACCAAATTCACATTTTTCATAAAGTAACTAAGATTGGGTATTTATAAGTGTTTGGTTACTTTATATTTATCATTATACTATTAATGAAGGGAGTATTAGAGCCCTATCCTACCCGTTCGGCTAACGACCCTCCACCAGTCAAGGAAGCGGTGGGTGAGAGTGGACACCCACTAAACTATCATTTTATAGGAAGTAACCTTATACCCCCTTATAGACCGGCTTCGTGAATGAAGCTTACTAAAAGTAAGATTGACTTCTACTCTTATACATATATAAATATTAAACCTATAATATTATAATAGTATAAGGGTTGAACTTTAAACTATTAAAAATTCTAGGGTTTGGAACTAAAGAATTCAAAAGTGTAACTTTACAAATTCCAAAACTTGAGGGCAAGTTTTGAGAAATTCAAAATCTTTTGGAATCTATAACATACGAGTTTAATATGGCTTTTAATGGCAAGACTCTTGAAAATCCATAACCTGAGGACAAGTTATGGATGTCATACATGGGAAAAAGTCTTCAAAACCATAACTCATTACTTTTTAAAGACTCATTAACAAGAAAGACTTTTAGTTTTCCATAACTCGAGGACAAGTTATGGAATCCGTTAAAGGCCATTTAGATCTTTTAATAAAAAAACAAACATGTCAAGGAAAAACATGATCCAGATTAGACTCATATCAACAAGGCAATTCAAATTAAACAATTTTCATGTAATTAGCCTAACCATTAAAATAATACAAAACATGAAACTTTTGACAATTATCTTTTGAATTGGATTTGAACAATCATTACCACATCAAAACAGACTTATAAGTTCAAAAACAGCTTAGGGTAATGATTCTAGTCTAATTCCAGCCTTAAAAGTCGAAAATCTGCACTCTGGGCCTCCAACTCGTCGACTGTATGAACAAACTCGGCAAGTTGGTAAGTTTTTGCCTTGGACTCGGCGAGTCCACTATCCATAAAGCCATTTTTTTGATTTTTCAGCAATTGCATCAAGTATAATTGAAAACCAAGCCTAGGCTCTGATACCACTGATGGGATTTGAGCATTCTAACACTCCTAAGGTGTGCACGCAAACCTATGTGCGTTGCATCTATGTTTTCACAATTATATATGCAAATATATAAAATTCCAAAGCATCGTCCAACTAGCATATTATGGAGCAACTATACTACAAAAGACTAGTTAGATGACATACCTTTTGATGGAGCTTTAAGTCTTGAACCTTTAAGATCTTAGTCCCAATGTTGTGGAGGCCTCAAATGGAATCACAAAACCCCACCAACAAATGGAATAACTTGAGAAGAAGGTTACTTTGGTTCTCCCTATGAAATCGGCCCTTGCCCTCACTATGTGTAAGCACTAGTGCCATTTCATGAACCATGGGATCCTTTTTCTCGTGTGGCTCATTAGGGTTACACCATGTAAACCCTAATGTGAATGACTTTCCATTTCTTTCATGATCCATGGGTTTTAACCTCCATGGAGTATCTATGGGTTACCACATGGGTTAAGCCCAACATGAAGGAGAATGGATCACAGGCCCACATATATAAGAATGAATGATTTACATAATCAATCCCCATATATTTAATTAGTCTCTTTCGATCACAAAATTAATTCCAAATTAATTCTTGATAAATACTAATTAAATAGTATGATTTCATATTAATATAATAGAAATCTCCCAAATCTCTCCTATTATGTGAAATCTCTCCCAAATCTCTCCAAGTTTGTGAAATCTCTCGAAGTGTATCGAAACACTCCCAAGTCTCTCCAAGTATGTGAAATCTCTCCCAAATCTCTCCAAGTATGTAAAATCTCTCCCAAATCTCTCCAAGTATGTGAAATATCTCCAAGTATATCAAATCTCTCCGAAATCTCTCCAAGTATGTGAAATATCTCCCAAATCTCTCCCACTATGTAAAATATATCCCAAATCTCTCCAAGTATGAGAAATCTCTCCAAGTATATCGAATCTTTCCCAAATATTTCCAAGTATGTGAAATCTCTCCCAAATCTCTCCAAGTGTGTGAAATCTCTCCATGTATGTCAAATCTCTCTAAGTACCTTCCTCAGTCGAAAACAATTCCAAACCGAAAGAGAAAACCTAATAGGACCCTCTTGGTCTGGACTCCTATTGGTCCGGAACCCTCTTGGTCAGAAACCCTTTCTCGGTCTTGAACCTCTTGGACGAAACCCTCTTAGTCTGGAATGCCACATAAGGAACCAAGAGGAATCACAGCTTCGGAATTAGCCTCTCATCCGGTGCCTTAGTTTACTTCGGAACCACCTATTTCGTACCCTTCATTTCTACTCCGGAAGACCTGCCTCGCTTTGCCTCGCTTTGAAAATCCTTGGCCGGACCGGACCACTGAGCACCTGACTTTGGATCTGAGAAGGTCACTCCGGATGTCACCTTATGACTCCAGAACATAGAGAATGACTCCGGAAATTTGAATGAGACTTCAAACCCTCGCAGGCTCCGGACTACACTACGGATTTTGGACTATTTCGAAATATTTCTTCATTTTAAAGCAATTTAACGTTAAGAATTCCACCAAAATTGTATTTTTCATATCCTAAACTCCTTAAACCCTTATTTTATGCCAAAATTAATTATTTAAACATATCTATATAAAATAATGATCAATATTTTTTTAAGGAATTCTAAGAAGATAAAGAGTTTGACTTTGTGATGTGAAGTGAATCCTTTATTTCCCATGCAAATCCCAGTTAAATACAAAATATCCATGGATAATTAAGCACTCTACACCGGACCTCCAACCAAGTGTCATATCACCCTTATCCCTCCACTTAGAATACGTGAACTCCTATTCTTCCTTTGCCTCACTTCTCATTTTCATCTCCAACAAACTTTTAAGAATGCTCTCAACTTTTTCAAGGTCCAAGTCTCATCCCTTTAAGGGAAATTCCCAGATTTTTTGAAGTGTTCATCTTCCTTGACTAGTGATTCTTGACAATATTCCTAAGGCTTCCTTATACTTACACAAAAATATTCTTAGGATATTTCTAAGTTCAAAGAAACTTCCAAGTTTTGGAACTCAGAAACTCCTTACATCTCTTCAAAATCACCCAACAAACAAACTCAAGGTGAGCTTCATACCCCCACTTTTTCTAAGTTTTATTGTCTTTGGGGGAGAATACAAGTGAAAGCCTTGTGTAAATTAGGATCTATTTGCTTATTGTGTATGCATGCCATCTTACATGTGCTTAAGTATGAAATTCCTTACACTTAGTCCAAAAACTCGAGATTTTGGTTAAGTCTCAAGAGTTTGGATTATTTTTCCACAAATCATGGTTAGAAATAAAAAGATTTGTGTTACCAAGTATAAGTCACAAATTATTATATCAACTATTAGGATTTGCTTCAAGATTTTCTGAAACAAGTTGTGGACAAAATAATTCGAAAATGACTAAATTATGCAAATACAAATTTTTGGATCATTTTTGGCCAAACATAAATGCAACGGTTATCTTGGAATACTATGTCGTACTCATGAACTTTTATCAGATTAACAAACTATTTGTGATTATTTAAAAATAATTTAATATAGATAATATTATCAAGAACAATATACGAAAATTGAGTTTTCATGACAAAAATATTTGCATGTCATAAACTGCAGTCGTAAAACCTTTAGGATCAGAAGTAAGGTTCTATATGTCATAAAGCAGAAAATGTGTGTCATAACCTGCAGTCATAAATTTACACAAACTATAACTTGACACTTTTCTTTTGAATAATATGGGCCTGAGCTGACATTTCATAGAAAGGAAAGACCATATTTTCCAACTCCGATAATGTAGGGTCATTTTGACAAGAGTACAAAATGGCTTATTTAACAAGTACAAATTATGATATGGATTCAGAACGATATTTCTATTCAATGAGCACTAATATCATTATTTATCTAACAAATAATGAATCCTGAATGATTGCTCGAAAGGTTGTCAATATTCTAGTCAGATAAATCTCTAAGTACCTAAATATAAAAATATTAGTGTACGTCTAAAGTCCTATAAGGATTTATAGCCAGAGTCTCCTGGAGAGAGAGAGAAAGAATTTGTGTATAGATCTATATGGGGTTGACACCCCGCACCTTCGTTGTTCGCTATAGCTAGACCGACCAGTCTAGGGTGACAAATATCTTTATCAAACCGAGGGCGCCTGAGAAACGCCAAAACAGGCTTCCGTCATGATTAGTATGATTGTAACGACTCACTAGAATATGATATATTAACTAGAAATTTATGCAGAAAACACCTCTTAAATAAATTTTGGCACATTGTGTTGACTATCCAACGCATGGTAGTGATGGTCCGCATTTGCTGTGTTGACTGTCCTTGTTCATTATGTAGAATGTCCACAATCGTCATGATTGTTTTCTTTCACCTAACAAGTATTAGAGTCTTATTACTGCTATTTTACAAATCAGAAAACGTAGGACTTTATGGAGAACGTTTGTATACAATTTTGAAAACGATAAACAAACACACACACATATGCAAGTTTAGACAATTAGAAATACAACTTACGAATATTTTATAACATAAAATATAGGATTTTCTGAAGAAAACGATTTTGTACGATTTCGGTAACGATAAACTAGAACGCACACACTCAAATATAACCGATAAGAAAAAAAACATTTACAATTATATTCTCTATTTAAAAATAGGAGATTTTCCGGAAACGGTTGGCTAATACTATTCAAAAGGACTATGCTCGAACACAGCTCGCTTTTACAAATTTCACTACTTTTCAAAATCACTCCATTTAAGGATGAACAAAAGTAACTACATGCACATATATATCCATGATTTTCAAAGCAAGGCTTCAAACGATTTCATAGAAATATCGGATTTTCTGTAAGTACAATAAGAACGATTCTAAACAAGTGCAAACGATTTTATACAAAATGCTTATGAACTCACCAACTTTTTAGTTGCCGCTTTTCAAAACGACTTGTATTCTCAGTGATCTAGTAAGCAGGTAATAAGGGACACGAATGCAGGACTATTTAGCTATAGTTTGAAATTTTCTACTTATGTATCTTTTGTGTAACTCGAAGAACAAATACAATATGTAAACCTTGTAAGTTTGTTAGCTCAATGTATGATGTTTGGATTGCTGTGGTTCATTTATATTCAATTGTTATGATACTACACAATGAAGACACCCGCCTCCGGACGTTACCGCCGTCTGGTCCGAGGGTGTGATAGATTGGTATCAGTGCATTGTTTATACTGAACTCGTATATCTAGCCATACGAGATATACTACTATAAATACAATGAGACTAAAACAAACTCTGCCTAAAAGTATACTTTAAGAAGATAAGTATTTTATTAAAGTATACATAATTACTAACCCAGTATCATAATTGTTGGGTTTTGAGCATTCTAACACTCCTATAGTGTACAAGCAACCCTATACACCTTGGATGTATGTTTTCTCTATTATACATGAAAATATTAAATATTCCAAGGTTTCATCCTAACTAGCATATTATGAAGCACCTATACTACAAAGTTCTAGTTAGATGACATACCTTTTGATGTAGCTTGATGTCTTCAAGCTTCAAGAGCTTAGCCCCAATAGTGTGGAAGCCTCAAGTGGAATCACAAATCACCAAAACACCTTGGAAGAACTTGAGAGAATATGTATGCACACTAAAATTGACCCACTCTTATGTCCTCACACACTAGTGCCATTTCTTGTGCCAAAGGGCTCTTTATATAGTATTGAGGATTAGGGTTACATCCATGTAAACCCTAATACGCATGACCTTTCATTTCATAAGATTCGTGGGTTAAAACTCCATGGACTATCCATGATAGCTTAGCCCAACCTAAATGGACTTGGCCCATTCCATATATATATATATATATATATATATATATATATATATATATATATATAAGTCCATATTTAATTAGTTCATTTTGATCACTTAATTAATTCTAAATTACTTCTTGATGAATACTAATTAAATAATATGATTCCATATTAATATATTAGAACATATAATATATTAATATAAATTATAAATATACTATTGGCAAAAGACTATCCATATAAATTGTGTCGGTGAAGTGCAACCCGAATGGACCATGTCGAGTTGGGTCAAGTACATACCAAATATAGTTATGGACTTAGACATTAATCCAACAGTCTCCCACTTAGATAAGTCTATAACTATTATTGAGTATGTCTTTAAAACCTAACTGGCAATCGTAGCTCTTAAAGCCGCTGTCGACCTCTGACCTTTGTCAATGACTTGTCCATTAGATAAGGGATCATATATTCCTCCATTCTGGATATCATATGGACTGAGACATGGATTATAATCATTCTCTCTGTCCATTTGTTGTTTCCCGATTTCCGATTCATGACGACTGACTGATTGAACAAATCAAATCACTCCTGGCTTGGCCAAGCACTCACATATATCATCATTAAATCATTGAGGGCCCCACAGATATCACTTTTATCCTAAAGGTAAAAGGAATGGATAAACTTCGACTCATATGGCTAGCTCTACTACTTGTTGAATCATACACAAAGGCACGTTTTATAACATCGAGTTACCGAATGCGGTTTCGTGCAATCAATGTACAACCAACTCATAGTAACAACTCATATCTCTAGGTTTGAAGAATATAGGATATTATCGTCTCATGATCACTCGTGATAAAATCCATGAAGTGATTCAAATGAGCGTGGGTTGAATCTAATACTCAGAACTTATGAGCACTCATGAGTGTTGTAGCGCAACTTTGTCCACCAACTTGGAGCTCTACAAGCCAACCCATTACAGTCTTGATTCATATCTACTTCCAACATATGACCGACTGTGGATGGTTTGAATGACTTAGTCATTCGGGAAGAATGGCCTAGTTATTATGGAAGTCAAAACATGCAAAGTGAAACACATGAATAAATGAATCAAATATGGTATCAAACCATATGAATATAAATAGACCACTTTTATTTATCACCATACTGATTACTCATTATTCATTGTTTCGGTTTTATCAACTTTATACTTGAATTGAAAACACTAGTTGTCCCATGCTCCAAGCATGTACACTATGTTTTTGTAAACAATAGCTTTGCCATACACCAAGTTTGCACTCTACGACCCTTACTTTGTGAACTTGATAGATTGAACATAGTTTCAATGATTCTCTTTTCACACTTCCAAATCCTTGTCGTAAATGTAAGAATTCCTAACAATTATCGAAATCTGTTTAGATTTTAAACTTTTATGCACTGTTCCTCTTGTAATGATTATGCAGAAAACCACAAAGACATGGCAACAATCATTACAGAGTATTCCAATGAAGAGAAATTCCACGGAAACGATGTCTCAAATTCAAAGCGCGTTGCTTTAAGCATGCTTCTTGCATTAAGTTTCTTAAACCTTACATAGATTGCTTCCACCTATGAAGACAACTATATATTCCCATTTTGACTACCACTTCTGAACAAGAATTGCCTCTTCTCAGACTATGCCAATATAGTCCTTCCAATATTAACAGTATACTTCCAACTGTCCTTGAGCAACCAATCTTTGGTAAACCTTAGATTGTCCTCAACAATTATTTAATCACTTTAGTCATATCCAATTCTCGACATCTTCCTCCTTAATGCCCCAAGGAATTTGGAAAATTCAGAAAGGATAAATATTATAGCACATGTAATCAATCTTGTACCCAAAGTAAATGGGACACGATTCATGACGGTTCACATAAAGACATGGTTCTAGACCAGTCTTTTGCCATAATAATTTTTTGTTTGCCATATTCTCAAAATTTGACTAAGAAAAGGGATGTCGTAATCATAATAGAATTTTGAGAACACAATATATAGAATTTTCTTAAGTTGAACCAATCCAACATGAAATTCATATATATATTCTTGACTAATGGTGATTAAAATCTCAATATAAGCTCGTTAGAATGATTATAAACTCAATCTAAGCTTTTTAGAATTGAAATGAAGTATAAATTCCTCTCCCTTAATTATAGCAAAACAACTTTTCCAACCCCTGCAACCTCACGAATTGAAACTTTTGTTTTCTATAATTAACATTGCTAAATTGCAATACTTACCATAATTATAATGCTCCCACTAACATGAGGATTATTAGCATAACACTTATGCTCACGCTAGCTTTGACATGTATCCAGAAAACAGCTGGACCTCTAGATGTCAATACTTTATTGACATTCTAACCAAAGTTCAGATTTCTGATACTAGATTGCTTTGATAAGACTTTATCAAAATCATACACCTTATCTTAGATAGATCATAGGTGTGTCTAAACAATTTCAGAACTATGAAAAGGGATGTCGTAATCATAGTCTCAATTGTTTAGACTTTTTGCCATTTCTCATAAGTCAATGTTAGTGTGTCGGTTAACCACGCAAGCTCCAATAACGACTTTGAGAATCCAAAGATGGCTATCTACTTAACATCTACTTGGTGGAAGTGTTGCCTCTCCATCATTTTTCATGAATTGGAGAGAAACCTTATGACCCTTAGATTTTATGGTATATGTGTTCCTTTCCATGTGAATTTTTTGTCGAAACCATAATCACAAGACAAGATTAGTGACAATTCCAAATTCATATGGACTGAACTTGTGCAATCTTAAATTCTTGCCACTTGACATCACAAGGGCCTGCGATTGCTTCCAAGTAGTTATGCAAACAATTAAGAACATGCAGAACTTCAAATGTATAGGCAAATTCAATTGGAATGCACACAGAATATGTCAACACGATAGGTTATAGACCTTAAGGCGTGTGCTAGTGAAGACCTTCAGGTTTTCTTCTTGATTAGTTCTTGAGAATTTCAAGACCTTTAAGACTCCCACTGTCCTCTTGACATATAAGACTCACTTGTGAAATATTCAAGAGATAGTGCAGATTTTTTTTATCAAGACTAACACTTCACACAATTGGCCTAAGTTGGTCTCTGTTTTATCCAAAACATCACAAATTTCAAATTTTAAATGTACAAGAGTAGAAAACCTTTTACTCTTACATTTGACTAGTGTTAATAAACCTTCTTTAATATGTGTCACTCAAGTTACAATCTTGGAGTATGACTCTAAGAATTGTTTTTTTGGAACGAAGTATCAATCATCTTCTTGATTTAACCACTTCAAAAATTCATAACTCCTCTTCTTAGCTGTCATAATGCACTTAGAAGATGAATTGTGATAAGGTCTCTTAATCATTAAGATGATCATATATCATGATACTAAAGTACTCTCCCATATTTTTAGATTCGAGAAACTTTTATCCTTCTGCCTAATTTGATTCTTCTTATTCGCGCTGCCATACATTGGATCTTTTCCAATGTCTTAGAACTATACTTAAGCTTGTAAGTATAACCATATTCACTAAACCTTAGTAAATTATGACGAATAGGCTTATCGATCTTTTATGGTGGACTCTGACCAGTGCACAAGAATGTGTACCCGATCCTCTAGTCCTTTACTTGACTCACACATCCATGTGAACAAGTAATTAGTCTTAATTTTCCAATGCTTGAAAGTTCTCATTCATCATACTATACAACTTGCATGATTCCATGTTTTGGTCCAATTTAAACTTGGGTGATGAGAAACTTTCCTTATTTGGTAAATTTAGACACTACCACAAATGAAAGAATCAAAACCATTTTCCTATATTACTAGCAATGGAATCATATAAACAACAATTCTTCACAAATGCCATTGTAAGGATATTTAAAATAAATAAAATCAAAATTTTCCTTTTATTTTAAAAAACTTTGAGCAGTGTGTCATAACTTCTAAGTAACAGCTCAAAAATTCTGATGTGATCGAAATCCATCTTCACGATCAGAATCAGCATATACTTCTTTTAAGCTTTCTCTCTTTTCTTTGATTCTTATAACATCACCGGGTGACTCAGTCACATTATGTAATAAGAATCTCCAAATAGTAGCTTAACAGAGTTAGACAATGGACTTTACCTGAAGTAGAGTCAAACTTATTGACTTTAACACCCTTAGGTAAATTTGGCAGCTTCGCAATCAATATCCCTTCCTTTGGCAATTTAACATATTGACCATTTGGTAATGGTACATGGGACTATCACAGACTTAGCTTTCTTCTTTACCATTTGGTCAACCGAGTTGACTATGGCCGATCCCTTTCCATTGGGAAGAAAATGCTTTTTCTGGATTTCCAGTGTCACCATTGTCAATATCCATAAAGTTTTGGGAAGTCAATCTTCTAATCAAATGCTGATTCAGCGGCACCAAGCAAATAGATAAGATCATTAAGGGTCTTGTCATAGTCTGTTTCATAGGAGTCCCAACGGAACTCACTATGTGACTTAGAAAGTGATTGAACCACCAACTTTCTCAAGACTTTGACACCCAACTCTCCCGACTTGTCAATATGTGACTTCATCTCCAAGATGTGATCACACCTAAACCTTGCCTTGCCAATAGGGCTTCAGTGACCTTGAACTTCTGGGTTAGGGAGAATAATTGGAGGAGGTGGAGGAAGTGAAGTTCCAAGACATTTGGGAGGATCATAGATGTATGAAGTAGACATCTTTTGGAAGATATTCAAGATAGTTGATCTAAAGCCCATAATATAACACCCAATATGAAATATTAAGGCTAGGACCCAACAAACTATTTGATAACTTGGAAGAGGGATGTCGTAATCAAAGCTATAAAATATTTGTAGGTAGGTCAATGACGATTAAACAATTTCCACCAAGATAAACAAAATGAATTGTTAGGTTTTAATTGGTTTTGAAACTCCTAGATTCTTTTAATATTCATTGAACTTTTCAATGGCATGTTTTAATCTCGAGTGTGCCCTTCAGGTTTTGTGACTGGGATGCCGAGGATCACAAAATATGGTGTGAATAACGATGCAAATATACTTGGTACCCTTAATATTTACCCCTCAATCGATGTGTCGGTTAAACACACATGCTCCATCGATACTATGATAAATATTAAGTTACCATTTGCCTACCTTGTTAAATATGAGTTAGTTTGCCGGTTAACCACACACCCTCCACTAACTGACTTAAACAAAGTGCAAAGTGTAATTTCATGGATTAGCACCTTATTCACATTTTCCTAAAGTAACTAAGATTGCGAATTATAAAAAAAACATTTAGTTACTTTATATTTATCATTAATACTTTTAATGAAGGGAGAATTATACTCCTTGTCCTACCCGTTCGGCTAACGACACTCCACCATTCAACGAAGCGGTGGGTGAGAGTGGACACCCATTAAACTGCCATTTTATAGGCAGTAACCTTATACCCCCCTTATAGACCAACTTCGTGAATGAGGCCTACTAATGGTAAGACGACTTACTCTTATACATATATATATATATATATATATAAATATTATTAACTTATAATATTATAAAGTATAAGGGTTGAATTTTAACTTTTAAAATTCTAAGGGATTAACTTGGAATTAAAGTACTCATGGGAAAACTTTACAAATTCCAAAACTTGAGGGAAAGTTTTTGAAACTATTCAAAACTTTTCATTTCATAACTTATGAGTTTAATGGTTCATTAAAATGAAGACTCTTCATTTTTTATGTAACCTCTTATTCTTTAATAACACTTTTAAAGAAGTGACTCTTAAACATCCATACCTTGAGGACAAGTTATGGAGTCATAATACTATTTAATGAAAAAGACTCTTCATTTTTTATGTAACCTATGGCACTTTTATGAGTTTTTAAATTCATAAATGTGACCTTTTATGTAACTTGAGGACAAGTTACAAAACACACATTTTATGAACTACCTCAAGATTAATCAGGATTAACAACAACTAAAACACAATTTTTTTTCATTAATCTAAACTAACTCATAAATTAAGGAAACATAAAAGTTTTGGTAATCAATAACTTATGTAGTTAAATGCTTTTTTTTTATGATGAAACTGTTCATGTTCCATAACTTAAGAATAAGTTATGGAATTATTTAAAACATTAACACCAAATTTTGTAACTCCATAAAAACTTTGAATCAATTTTTCTTAAAACCTTTTCATATCCATAACTTATGGAGGTTTCAAAAAAAAAAAAACTCTTTGGATCAAACTTTTAAAGCTAATAAAATAATCATATCATTTTTTTATTTACTAAATTTGACATAATTCAACTCATATAGAAAGTGATTCAAATTATACAAATAATTAGTTTTTCACAAAAACAAGTAATTATCTTAAAATTTGACAAACGTCATGTTTTTTTCCCTTTTTTTCAACTTTGAAAATAAAACATTTGCATAAATATAATAGAAAACAACCCATGGCTCTGATACTACTGTTAGGTTTTGAGCATTATAACACTCACATGTTGTACAAGCAACCCTATAAACCTTGGATCTATGTTTCTCTATTATACATGCAAATATTAAATATTCCAAGGTTTCATCCTAACTAGCATATTATGAAGCACCTATACTACAAAGTTCTAGTTAGATAACATACCTTTTGATGTAGCTTGATGTCTTCAAGCTTCAAGATCTTAGCCCCAATAGTGTGGAAGCCTCAAGTGGAATCACAAATCACCAAAACGCCTTGGAAGAACTTGAGAGAATATGTATGCACACTAAAATTGGCCCACTCTTATGTCCTCACACACTAGTGCCATTTCTTGTGCCAAAGGGCTCTTTATATAGTATTGAGGATTAGGGTTACATCCATGTAAACCCTAATACGCATGACCTTTCATTTCATAAGATCTGTGGGTTAAAACTCCATGGACTATCCATGATAGCTTAGCCCAACCTAAATGGACTTGGCCCATTCCATATATATATATATATATATATATATATATATATATATATATATATATATAAGTCCATATTTAATTAGTTCCTTTTGATCACTTAATTAATTCTAAATTACTTCTTGATGAATACTAATTAAATAATATGATTCCATATTAATATATTAGAACTTATAATATATTAATATAAATTATAAATATACTATTGGCAAAAGACTATCCATATAAATTGTGTCGGTGAAGTGCAACCCGAATGGACCATGCCGGGTTGGGTCAAGTACATACCAAATATAGTTATGGACTTAGACATTAATCCAATAGTCTCCCACTTAGATAAGTCTATAACTATTATTGAGTATGTCTTTAAAACCTAACTGGCAATCGTAGCTCTTAAAGCCGTTGTCGAACTCTGACCTTTGTCAATGACTTGTCCATTAGATAAGGGATCATATATTCCTCCATTCTGGATATCATATGGACTGAGACATGGATTATAATCATTCTCTCTGTCCATTTGTTGTTTCCCGATTTCCGATTCATGACGACTGACTGATTGAACAAATCAAATCACTCCTGGCTTGGCCAAGCACTCACATATATCATCATTAAATCATTGAGGGCCCCACAGATATCGCTTTTATCCCGAAGGTAAAAGGAATGGATAAACTTCGACTCATATGGCTAGCTCTACTACTTGTTGAATCATACACAAAGGCACGTTTTATAACATCGAGTTACCGAATGCGGTTTCATGCAATCAATGTACAACCAACTCATAGTAACAACTCATATCTCTAGGTTTGAAGAATATAAGATATTATCGTCTCATGATCACTCGTGATAAAATCCATGAAGTGATTCAAATGAGCGCGGGTTGAATCTAATACTCAGAACTTATGAGCACTCATGAGTGTTGTAGCACAACTTTGTCCACCAACTTGGACCTCTAGAAGCCAACCACATACAGTCTTGATTCATATCTACTTCCAACATATGACCGACTGTGGATGGTTTGAATGACTTAGTCATTCGGGAAGAATGGCCTAGTTATTATGGAAGTCAAAACATGCAAAGTGAAACACATGAATAAATGAATCAAATATGGTATCAAACCCTATGAATATAAATAGACCACTTTTATTTATCACCATACTGATTACTCATTATTCATTGTTTCGGTTTTATCAACTTTATACTTGAATTGAAAACACTAGTTGTCCCATGCTCCAAGCATGTACACTATGTTTTTGTAAACAATAGCTTTGCCATACACCAAGTTTGCACTCTATGACCCTTACTTTGTGAACTTGATAGATTGAACATAGTTTCAATGATTCTCTTTTCACACTTCCAAATCCTTGTCGTAAATGTAAGAATTCCTAACAATTATCGAAATCTGTTTAGATTTTAAACTTATAGGCACTGTTCCTCTTGTAATGATTATGCAGAAAACCACAAAGACATGGCAACAATCATTACATAGTATTCCAATGGAGAGAAATTCCACGGAAACGATGTCTCAAATTCAAAGCGCGTTGCTTTAAGCATGCTTCTTGCATTAAGTTTCTTAAACCTTACATAGATAGCTTCCACCTATGAAGACAACTATATATTCCCATTTTGACTACCACTTCTGAACAAGAATTGCCTCTTCTCAGACTATGCCAATATAGTCCTTCCAATATTAACAGTATACTTCCAACTGTCCTTGAGCAACCAATCTTTGGTAAACCTTAGATTGTCCTCAACAATTGTTTAATCACTTTAGTCATATCCAATTCTCGACATCTTCCTCCTTAATGCCCCAAGGAATTTGGAAAATTCAGAAAGGAAAAATATTATAGCACATGTAATCAATCTTGTACCCAAAGTAAATGGGACACGATTCATGACGTTTCACATAAAGACATGGTTCTAGACCAGTCTTTTGCCATACTAATTTTTTGTTTGCCATATTCTCAAAATTTGACTAAGAAAAGGGATGTCGTAATCATAATAGAATTTTGAGAACACAATATATAGAATTTTCTTAAGTTGAACCAATCCAACATGAAATTCATATATATATTCTTGACTAAAGGTGATTAAAATCTCAATATAAGCTCGTTAGAATGATTATAAACTCAATCTAAGATTTTTAGAATTGAAATGAAGTATAAACTCCTCTCCCTTAATTATAGGAAAACAACTTTTCCAACCCCTGCAACCTCACGAATTGAAACTTTTGTTTTCTATAATTAACATTGCTAAATTGCAATACTTACCATAATTATAATGCTCCCACTAACATGAGGATTATTAGCATAACACTTATGCTCACGCTAGCTTTGACATGTATCCAGAAAACAGCTGGACCTCTAGATGTCAATACTTTATTGACATTCTTACCAAAGTTCAGATTTCTGATACTAGATTGCTTTGATAAGACTTTATCAAAATCATACACCTTATCTTAGATAGATCATAGGCGTGTCTAAACAATTTCAGAACTATGAAAAGGGATGTCATAATCATAGACTCAATTGTTTAGACTTTTTGCCATTTCTCATAAGTCAATGTTAGTGTGTCGGTTAACCACGCAAGCTCCAATAACGACTTTGAGAATCCAAAGATGGCTATCTACTTAACATCTACTTGGTGGAAGTGTTGCCTCTCCATCATTTTTCATGAATTGGAGAGAAACCTTATGACCCTTAGATTTTATGGTATATGTGTTCCTTTCCATGTGAATTTTTTGTCGAAACCATAATCACAAGACAAGATTAGTGACAATTCCAAATTCATATGGACTGAACTTGTGCAATCTTAAATTCTTGCCACTTGACATCACAAGGGCCTGCGATTGCTTCCAAGTAGTTATGCAAACAATTAAGAACATGCAGAACTTCAAATGTATAGGCAACTTCAATTGGAATGCACACACAATATGTCAACACGATAGGTTATAAACCTTAAGTCGTGTGCTAGTGAAGACGTTCAGGTTTTCTTCTTGATTAGTTCTTGAGAATTTCAAGACCTTTAAGACTCCCACTGTCCTCTTGACATATAAGACTCTCTTGTCAAATATTCAAGAGATAGTGCGGATTTTTTTTTATCAAGACTAACACTTCAAACAATTGGCCTAAGTTGGTCTCTGTTTTATCCAAAACATCACAAATTTCAAATTTTAAATGTACAAGAGTAGAAAACCTTTTACTCTTACATTTGACTAGTGTTAATAAACCTTCTTTAATATGTGTCACTCAAGTTACAATCTTGGAGTATGACTCTAAGAATTGTTTTTTTGGAACGAAGTATCAATCATCTTCTTGATTTAACCACTTCAAAAATTCATAACTCCTCTTCTTAGCTGTCATAATGCACTTAGAAGATGAATTGTGACAAGTTCTCTTAATCATTAAGATGATCATATATCATGATACTAAAGTACTCTCCCATATTTTTAGATTCGAGAAACTTTTATCCTTCTGCCTAATTTGATTCTTCTTATTCGCTCTGCCATACATTGGATCTTTTCCAATGTCTTAGAACTATACTTAAGCTTGTAAGTATAACCATATTTACTAAACCTTAGTAAATTATGACGAATAGTCTTATCGATCTGGACTCTGACCAGTGCACAAGAATGTGTACCCGATCCTTTAGTCCTTTACTTGACTCACACATCCATGTGAACAAGTAATTAGTCTTAATTTTCCAATGCTTAAAAGTTCTCATTCATCATACTATACAACTTGCATGATTCCATGTTTTGGTCCAATTTAAACTTGGGTGATGAGAAACTTTCCTTATTTGGTAAATTTAGACACTACCACAAATGAAAGAATCAAAACCATTTTCCTATATTACTAGCAATGGAATCATATAAACAACAATTCTTCACAAATGCCATTGTAAGGATATTTAAAATAAATAAAATCAAAATTTTCCTTTTATTTTAAAAAGCTTTGAGCAGTGTGTCATAACTTCTAAGTAACAGCTCAAAAATTCTGATGTGATCGAAATCCATCTTCACGATCAGAATCAGCATATACTTCTTTTAAGCTTTCTCTCTTTTCTTTGATTCTTATAACATCACCGGGTGACTCAGTCACATTATGTAATAAGAATCTCCAAATAGTAGCTTAACAGAGTTAGACAATGGACTTTACCTGAAGTAGAGTCAAACTTATTGACTTTAACACCCTTAGGTAAATTTGGCAGCTTCGCAATCAATATCCCTTCCTTTGGCAATTTAACATATTGACCCTTTGGTAATGGTACATGGGACTATCACAGACTTAACTTTCTTCTTTACCATTTGGTCAACCGAGTTGACTATGGCCGATCCCTTTCCATTGGCATTTAAAACATTAACACCAAATTTTGTAACTCCATAAAAACTTTGAATCAATTTTTCTTAAAACCTTTTCATATCCATAACTTATGGAGGTTTCAAAAAAAAAAAAAAAAACTCTTTGGATCAAACTTTTAAAGCTAATAAAATAATCATATCATTTTTTTATTTACTAAATTTGACATAATTCAACTCATATAGAAAATGATTCAAATTATGCAAATAATTAGTTTCTCACAAAAACAAGTAATTATCTTAAAATTTGACAAACGTCATGTTTTTTTCCCTTTTTTTCAACTTTGAAAATAAAACATTTGCATAAATATAATAGAAAACAACCCATGGCTCTGATACTACTGTTAGGTTTTGAGCATTATAACACTCACATGGTGTACAAGCAACCCTATAAACCTTGGATCTATGTTTCTCTATTATACATGCAAATATTAAATATTCCAAGGTTTCATCCTAACTAGCATATTATGAAGCACCTATACTACAAAGTTCTAGTTAGATGACATACCTTTTGATGTAGCTTGATGTCTTCACGCTTCAAGAGCTTAGCCCCAATAGTGTGGAAGACTCAAGTGGAATCACAAATCACCAAAACACCTTGGACGAACTTGAGAGAATATGTATGCACACTAAAATTGGCCCACTCTTATGTCCTCACGCACTAGTGCCATTTCTTGTGCCAAAGGGCTCCTTATATAGTATTGAGGATTAGGGTTACATCCATGTAAACCCTAATACGCATGACCTTTCATTTCATAAGATCCGTGGGTTAAAACTCCATGGACTATCCATGATAGCTTAGCCCAACCTAAATGGACTTGGCCCATTCCATATATATATATATATATATATATATATATATATATATATATATATATAAGTCCATATTTAATTAGTTCATTTTGATCACTTAATTAATTCTTGATCCATACTAATTAGATAATACGATTCCATATTAATATATTAGAACTTATAATATATGAATATAAATCATAAATATACTATTCTCAAAAGACTATCCATATAAATTGAGTCGGGAAAGTGCAACCCAAATGGACCATGTCGGGTCGGGTCAAGTACATAGCAAATATAGTTATGGACTTAGACATCTATCCAACAATAACGAGAAGAAACTAAAACAAAATAAAGGTTGAACAATACAATCAAACCTGGGCAGTTATGTAATCATATCTGGGATAAATATAGCCTGATCAACTATATTTATTTGAGATATGACCAACATGTGCTTGGGAGTGATGGTGATGTTGCAACAAACCTAAAATCGACCAACTATTAGCACATTAGAATATTAGAATAGAGCATCAAGTTTAAAATACTATAGGAGTATTTTAGGATACTATAAACCCCTCCCACACCAAGACTCTTGCTAGACTCTTGCTTAAACGACATAGTTGAAATTCCTCACCAAGACTTCGACTACCCAGTCACGATTACTTGCAGATGGGGAAAGGAGAGACCAAGAGAAGACTATGATAAAACCCAGAGGTGGACCCTAAGGGATACCCAAAAATGAATTGTGAAGCGGAGGATTCGGACTAAGAGACCAGCAAGGATGAAAGCGCCAAGGAACCCCTTGACAAGCTTTACCAAATTGAGAGTAGACCAAAGACCCTTTCACCTCTCTCTTCCGAGATACGTAAACACCCAATATAAGTGCCCCTAGAATGACCATACCTAGAAACAAAACAATACCCATGCATTGAAAAGCTTGGGAATTGACTCCTATCAATTTCAGGGCATGTTTCCACAAAAGACAATCCACAATCGACGTGCACCGAACTCCGATAGCCAACACCCTCACGAATCAGACATCCGTTTGGGCTACAAGTAACCCAAAGTGACTCCCGGTTTTCAACTCTCTATCTTGGAGAAATGGAAACCATAGACAAAGCCCAGTATGTGACAATGTAAATTTGATCCCCCATAAGTAATAAGAACACCATCCCAAATTGCCTACGAAACCCAAAAGTAAGACCAGAAAACTGGGCAGTGATCATTTGGAGACCACAACTCATAGTAATCAAGGCAAGGACAACCTCAACAGTGTAAGGAGCACAAAAAGGACACTAATAATATAAATGAAATGGCCAAGTACTCTGTGCGCCATGTCGGTAGATACATGATCACCACACTACTCGCCTTAGGTTCATCATGCCTTAAACCGCAACCACTAGTAGTAAACCAAGATGATTACATCCCCCAAGAATCCATACAACCAAATCCGCTAACTATATTGCCAACTATGTGCTATTTTGACGAACTTCTTTACATGCAATATATGTTTCCACTCAATACCATAATTACATCATGGGGTGTAGGTTGACGCAATTAACACCAGTACGTTAGGATATTACGAGTAAACTCAATTGAAATCAGCTACGGGTACTTACGAGCTCACATTTCATGTGCAACAGAGTCATGTCTTCCCATGATGATAACAAGTACCACGACGGTGCACCGGTCCTACGAATAGACTCCGCCACTTTCCAAGCCACCGTAACAGCTGTCGTAACAGCCGTCATGGCATACTTCAATATCAACATCACGAATGAAAATGGAAGCAGTGTCGATAAATTCAACCGTAACAACAACCAGGGAAACCAACGAAGAACAACTCGCCAATGCACCCTAAAACCTAAACCTAAACTCAAGAAAAGAAAGTTCGGAAATGAAAAAGGAGGCAGGTTGACTCAGAGGCTTACTAAAAGGAAACAAGCGGGATCAGTCCCTATCCCTACTAACCCTACTCCTCCCACATCGAGACAATCATACCTTGGGAACAATCCACCCTGCAAGAAGTGCAAATACCAACATTGGGGAGCCTGCTATTGTAGGGCCCTAGCCTATGCATCACCCTAAACCTTAACCCGGAAGTAACTCCAGTTTGTCACAAGTGCGGTGCAATGAGACATTTCAAGAGATATTTTCCAACAGAGACGATTAACGAAGGAGTCAAGAACTAGATAGGAAGAGGCGACAAGGAACCCTACCGCAGTTTTTGGTACGTTCCACGATAAACTTTAGGCATCGAATTATCACAAAAAGTGTTTGTCAATTAAAAATGTAACCCAAAAACTATTTTCTCGTTAGATCAAATCTTGTAAATCATGGGTAGCTAGGGATCCTCACGAATGGACCATGATGGTTCCATATGAACGTTAGTGTCATATATAGTTAGGATTCCATAAACTAACAACGTACGATCCCGCATAATTTTCCCGTCCTTGGTCTGAATATTGATTAGGATAGAATGCCACAGTCAATTACCCTTTAAAAAAAAATCCTAAGTATGTTGTGACATCAGAACACCTAACAAGCAGAAACAAAATAGACCTAATGGTAACAATGAAAACGAAACTAGCAACGATAAGAACATGAACATAGAACACCCTGTCATTCCTAGCAACCAATACTCCCCAAATCGATGTAACACCTGTTATAGCAAGGAGTCCAATGTCACCAATTGGCACGGAAAAACTGGATCCTCACATTATAGACCTCGAGCTCTGCAAATAGACTTTTGTCTTACCCAACCAGATAACTAAACTCTTCCAGTCGATAACGACGAAATCCCTAGCAACCTGACCCTTAAGTCCATATGTAAGAGATACCACGCCCTTTCCCTAGCCCCAATAAAGATTAAAAAAATCAAGGAACAAAAGGCATCAAGATAATCTGGAAGGCTTCCAACCTTTCCCCAAAGAGTCCCAAAATCCCTTTGGAAACCTCAAGCATGTGCTAAGCAAAGATAGAATCACCTCGAATCCTGGAAACGCCCCAACAACCAAACACCCAATACCACTTAGCACGGTCACAAGAACAGATAGTGTCTGATCACGGGATCGTCATAATGGATAAAGGAAACATCAGACCCAGTCCCTAACCACAGGAAGCACCTATCTAAATCATAAGGAAGCAAGAAGAAACTACCATAGGTACCACTGACTATGACTAAGCCAAACAAACACATCCTCAAGGATCAATACTCCTTACTCCAAATCGGAGACATGTTCAACCAACAACAAGGAACTGGCAGAGGCCAACCTACCATTAGCTCGGAAAACTATAGGAAGAAAACTCCCAAGATATTGTAAGGCTCATAAGTTCAACTATGTCACACAAACTCAACCTTGGTGACCATAGTACCAACTCCTAAGGCCCAAAAAACTCTACTTCTAGGACACCAGGATTCCGATCCTTAGAAAACCATCCAAAATGCCTCGCCAAGAAATGGTCTGATAACCTATAGCCTCCGATTGACCTAAGAACCTAGTTTCGTACATTTTACCTTCCATGTGTTCGGCACAGATAAGTGTCAAACCACCAAAAATCTAGAAATCCCACCTGTCGAGGTCAAGGTAAACAAGAACCCACACCCTAAAGAGAAGCATGTGTAATGGAAATTGACAAAGTTTGGGATACCCATCTGCCTCTAATTGGGTATTCATATAATAACAACTACCACTCGAGCATAGGAGTTGCACCCCGTTGAGGCCCTGGGTGGCCAGAGGTTCAGATCATCCTCTGTTGGGTTGAGATGGGAGATACCTAGCCGACAAGATGGCAAATACCCAATAGCACACTCACTAAGACCCGAGGTTATTTGAGAAACCACAGAAAGGATAGTCCAAACCCGAACACGACCCCAAATATCGTAACGCCGACAAAAAGAACTATGCAGACAGCAGATTAAAACCTTGAAATCCCAAGTAGGGGATCAAGGTATTATTAATATCTCCCTCAGGGAAGAATGTCACGAGTTGAAAGGAAAGGTAAACTAAATCCCCGATGCATTAGATCATTCGAGATCCTTGAACGGATCGGTCCGGTAGCCTACAAACTCCAACTACCCTCCAAGCTTAGTAATGTACATCCTGTGTTCCATGTGTCGAACCTAGGAAGTGTCTATCAGACAAAACCCTCCCTGTCCCACTAGAAAATATTGAAGTAAGCTAGAATCTCCTAATAATTGATCAGCCCATCGAGACTATAGATAGAAAGGTTAAGCACACAAAACAAGGCCGCGTCTTGATGGTGAAGGTTCAAGGGAAGGCTAGGCGTTAGCCAGTGTTCACTTCGGAGCACAAAGACCAAATAACTCAAATTACCCTCACCTATTCCCGCAATCATAACCCTATCATTCGAAAGAATTTCGGGAAGAAATTCCCTCCAACGAGGGGATGATGTCACAACTAATCTTTTTGGCTAGGAAATTCTGTCCTCAAGTAAGCAAGGACTATTATGAGACTTGTGCTAACACATCTAAGTGTACAATATGAGTTCCCAATGGGCCATTTAGTGTTAGAATGCAAATCTCTCCCAAAAATCTCCAAGTATATAGAATCTCTCCAAGTATGGGAAAATCTCTCCAAGTATATCGAATCTCTCCCAAATCTCTCCATGTATGTTTAATGTCTCCCAAATCTCTCCAAGTATGTAAAATATCTCCCAAATCTCTCCAAGTATGTGAAATCTCTCCAAGTATATCGAATCTCTCCCAAATCTCCCAAGGTATGTGAAATCCCTCCGAAATCTCTCCAAGTATGTAAAATCTTTCCAAATCTCTCCAAGTATGTGAAATCTCTCCATGTATATCAAATCTCTCCCAAATCTCTCCAAGTATGTGAAATCTCTCCTAAATCTCTCCAAGTATGTGAAATCTCTCCATGTATCTCAAATCTCTCTAAGTACCTTCCTCAGTAAAAAACAACTCAAAACCGAAAGAGAAAACCCAATAGGACCCTCTTGGTCCGGAACCCTCCTGGTCCTGAACCTCTTGGCCGGAACCCTCTTGGTCCGGAATGCCTCTTAAGGAACCAAGAGGAATCACAGCTTCAGAATAAGCCTTTCATCGGGACCCTTAGTTTGCTCCGAAACCACCGTGTTCGGACCCTTCGGTTCTGCTCCGGAAGACCCGCCTCGCTTTGCCTTGCTTCGGAAATCCCTGGCCGTACTGGACCGTTGAGCACCTGACTTCGGATCCGAGTAGGTCACTCCGAATATCGCCTGATGACTTTGGAACATAGAGAATGACTCCGGAAATTTGAATCAGACTTCAGACTCTCGCAGGCTCCGGACTACACTCCGGATTTTGGACTATTTCGGAATATTTCTTCATTTTAAGGCAATTTGACATTGGGAATTCTACCAAACTCGTATTTTTCATATGCTAAACCCCTTCAACCCATATTTTATGCCAAAATTAATTATTTTAAACATATTTATATAAAATAATGATCAATATTTTTTTAAGGAGTTATAATAAGATAAAGAGTTTGACTTTGTGATGTGAAGTATATCCTTCATTTCCCATGCAAATCCTAGTTAAACACAAAATATCCATGGATAACTAAGCATTGTACACCAGTCCTCCAAGAAAGTGTCATATCACCCTTATCCCTCCACTCAGAGTACATGAACTCCTCTTCTTCCTTTCCCCCACTTCTCATTTTCATCTCTAACACACTTCTAAGGGTGCTCTCAACTTCTTCAAGCCCCAAGTCTCACCCCTTCAAGGAAAATTCCCATATTTTTGTAATCGTTCATCTTCCTTGACTAGTGATTATTCACAATATTCCTGACGCTTCATTATACTTACACAAAAAATATTCTTAGGATATTTCTAAGTTCAAAGAAACTTCCAAGTGTTGGAACTTCGAAACTCCTTATATCTCTTCAAAATCACCTAACAAGCTAAGTCAATGTGAGCTTCATACCCCCACTTTTTCTAAGTTGTATTGTTTTTGGGGGAGAATACAAGTCAAAGCCTTTTGTAAATCAGGATCTATTTGCTTATTGTGTATGCATGTCATCTTACATGTGCTTAAGTCTGGAATTCCTTACACTTAGTCCAAAAACTCGAGATTTTGGTTAAGTCTTAAGAGTTTGGATTACTTTTCCACAAATCATGGTTAGGAATAAAAAGTTTTTTGTTACCAAGTATAAGTCACAAATTATTATATCAACCATTAGGATTTGCTTCAAGATTTGCTTAAATAAGTTGTGGAAAAATAATTAAAAAATGATTAAATTATGGAAATAAAAATATTTGGATCATTTTTGGCCAAACATAAATGCAAGGGTTATCTTGGAATACTATGTCATACTCATCACTTTTCATCAGATAAACAAACTATTTGTGATTATTTATAAATAATTTAATATAAATAATTTTATCAAGAACAATATACAAAAATAGAGTTCTCATGACAAAAATATTTGCATGTCATAAACTTCTGTCGTTAAACCTTTAGGAACATAAGTAATGTTGTATATGTCATAAAACAGAAAATGCTTGTCATAACCTGAAGTCATAAATTTACACAAATTATAACTTGACACTTTTCTTTTGACTAATATGGGCCTGATCTGACAATTCATAGATAGGAAAGACCATATTTGCCAATTCCGATAATGTAGGGTCATTTTGACAAGAGTTCAAAATGGTTTATTTTTCAATAAACGAAATGTAAAGAACATGAAGTACCCAATTAACAAGTACAAATAATGATATGGAACGAGAATGATATTTCTATTCAAAGAGCACTAATATCATTATTTATCTAAAAAATAATGAATCCTGAACGATTGCACGAAAGGGTGTCAATATTCTAGTCAGACAAATCTTTAAGTACCTAAACATAAAAATATTAGTGTACGTCTAAAGTCCTGTAAGGAGTTATAGCCAGAGTCTCTTCGAGGGAGAGCGAGAATATGTGTATAGATCTATACGGAGTTGACACCCCGCACCTTCGCTGTTCTCTATAGCTAGACCGGCCAGTCTAGGGTGACAAATGTCTTTATCAAACCGAGGGCGCCTGAGAAACGCCAAAACAGGCTTTCGTAATGATTAGTATGGTTATAACGACTCACTAAAATATCTTATATTAACTACAAATTTATGCAAGGAAAAACTCATAAATAAATTTTGGCACATTGTGTTGACTGTCCTACGCATGGTAGTGATTGTCCGCATTTGTTGTGTTGACTGTCCTTGTTCATTGCGTAGAATGTCCATAATCGCCATGATTGATTTCTTTCACCTAACAAGTATTAGAGTATGATTACTGCTATTTTACAAATCAGAAAACGTAGGACTTTATGGAGAACGTTTGTATACAATTTTGAAAACGATAAACTAACACACACACATATGCAATTTACACAGTTGGAAATAGAACTTATGAATATTTTATAACAGAAACTATAGGATTTTATGAAGAAAATGATTTTATATGATTTTGGTAACGATAAACTAGAACACACACACACTCAATTATACCCGATAAGAAAACAAGATTTACAACTTTATTCATTATTTAAAAATAGGAGATTTTCCGGAAACGGTTGGCTAATACTTTTCAAAAGGACTATGCTCCAACACAGCCCGCCTTTACAAATATAACTACTTTTCAAATCACTCCATTTAAGGATGAACAAAAGTAACAACATGCACACACACACATACACACACACACACACACACACATATATATATATATATATATATATATATATATATATATATATCCATGATTTCCAAAGCAAGGCTTCAAACAACTTCATAGAAATATCGGATTTTTTGAAAGTACAATAAGAATGATTCTAAACAAGTGTAAACGATTTTATACAAAATGTTTATAAACTCACCAACTTTTTAGTTGACGCTTTTCGAAACGACTTGTATTCTCAGGGATCTAGTAAACATGTAATAAGGGAGGCGGATGCAGGACTATTTAGCTGTATTTTGAAATCTTCTACTTATGTATCTTTTGTGTAACTTGAAGAAAAAATACAATATGTGAACCATGTAAGTTTGTTATCTCAATGTATGATGTTTGGATTGCTCTGTTTCATTTATACTCAATTGTTATGATACTGCATAATGAAGTCACCTGCGTCCGGACGATTATGCCGTCTGGTCCGAGGGTGTGACACATCTTCATCACTTCCCTCCTGAATAATCAATATCGGCTTTGCATTTGATGCACTCCTTTTCCCGAGTTCCTCTATCTTCTGAATATACTAGGCTCCATCCTTCTAAGTTTCTTGCTTCTCATTCATCCTCCTAAGCATGAAATCCCTAGAAAAGTGATTCTTTCCATGGCAGTAATTGCAATCACAAGCAAAATCACCCAACAACTTACTTTCCTTCATATCATCGCTATGACCAGAATTCTTATGAATCTCATCTCTAGTCTTTTCTGAAATAGAATTTCCCTGTCTTACGGGAGAAATTCTTTTTATAGAACTTCTTGGGATTGGACACTAGAAGAGATTTCACTTCTTTTTAGATTTCGCTTTCCGAAATATCTAATTCGGAATCTTCCTCTGCTGCTTTCTTGCCTTTTGCAAATAAAGCCAAAGAACCAAGACTACAAACGAGCTTCACGTCGTGTTGAAACAATATAATAAAGATCGTTAGATTCATAACATTTTAGACGAAAAAAACAATAATAAAAGAGATTGAATGTGATTGAAAAGGGGTTGAATGCTTAATTATCAATATCTTACAAGTGTTCTATAGAACTTCTCTGTAAAAATACGCAGGGCTTACAAGAACATTAACCCTAAAACGATACATGCGTGCTACATTTATAGTCTAACCCTAGCTACATAAATGTGGACAGACAATCCCAATTCGATAACAATATTGACTAAATACACGCATAATCAATATTGACACAACACCATAAATATCCCAACAATCTCCCCCTTTGTGTCAATAAGGAAGGAAGATTCTTCATTATTGAATATGCTTCTGAACCTTGAAAATTTTCGACAATAGAGCAAGCAAGGTTTTGTGAATAAAAATATAGCATTTAATCATATCAGCAAATCACTTCTTATCTGCAACATTGTTCCCTTTGTTCTTCTCGGCAATCTCCAAGATGTAGTTCATAAAAGATGTGGAATAAAGATGCATGTCTGGTAAACAAAATAAACATCTCTGAATGTTTGTACTATCTCTTGAACATTATTCCAATTATCTTTCTCAATCTTTCCCATCCTCATCTTGCTAATGTTGTTTGGAGCTTCCTTAGGTAACATTATGGGTTTCTTTCAGAGCACAGTCGTAATCTCCACATCCATCTTACGAACTTTTTGTATGTAGCAGATCAACATCCTTTTTAGATGTGCCATGATGGGTTCGAATTTATGTTCGTACTTTAATAAGAGATAGAACAAGGAAATCGAGACGTATCGGTTAAGGCATGCCATGTTTGCGAGTGCAAAATCAAAAACTGAACTCTTTGCCCCACGGACGACTTTGAATTTAGCATTCACAAAGCTTTCTGTTTCAATTGGCTTGATGACTTTCACAACTATAAGTTTGTCACAACTAGCATTTTACCTAAGAAATTCTATTCCTGGGTAACCATTCAATTATTGTAAAACTTATACTCTAAGTGAATATCACTCGGTACTCATTTAAAATTCTCCTTTTATGTTCAACAAGGAGTCTGAAACCCCAAAAAATCCCGGTTTGAATCCATATTTGACTAGGATTTCCTTATTGGGCCTAATGGACCAATAAGTATTCAATTCAACTATTTTGGTCTTGGAAACCCTATTTGTATTCTAAATAGACCCAATTCACAAATCTATGACATTTTGGACCATTTGGGCCTATAATGATTCATTCTAACCCTAATGGGCCTTATTGGGCCATAACAACTCCAATTAACCTTAATGGACCTTAGAACCCATTCTTTTATACTATTGGGTCGTGAACTACCCTAATGGACCAATGGGCCGAAAATTTTATGATTAGGCTCCAAAAATCCTAACTAAAGTTTAATGGGCTCAAACTATTCCATTCCTACCTCCTTGGCCCAAACTCTCGGCCCAACACCATTTAATAAAATAAAAGAAATGAAATGGGGGGGGGGTGGTGACTTTGGAGGTGCCACCTCCGTATTATTAGCCATGTAACAATGTAAATATTTTTCATACTTCTATGTAGGCTTGTATAACCGAACATACTTCAAGACTAACCTCTCTCCCTCTCTTCTCCTTATCTTCGGCCGAGAGTAGGCTAGCAACACACACACACACTCAAAAATTCTCTCCAAAACATCTCTAAAATCACCCTTTTCTTTTATCAAAGATCTCAAAGTTTTGCTTGTGCTTCAAGAGTAATCTTCAAGGTTTCAACTTCTTGGTAAGTATTTATTATATATAAGCACATATTATCCATCTTAATGCTAAAAATTCTTTCTTACATAACCTTATTTCATGTTCTAACTCATTAGAATCACCTATGTTCGAAAACTACTCAAGGGAGGTTTCTAGGGCTGAAAATCACTTCATCTCTTTCCATTCTTCTTCATAAACCCAAACATCAAGCAAAGGTGAGTTGATACCCCCTTGTTTTTGGATTTTACATGATTTTTGGGGAGAATGCAAGTAAAATGTGTAGATCTATGTGTTATATGCATGCCTTGTGTGATTTCTTAGTTTATGTTGTAAAAATATGTTAGATCTTGGCAAATCACGACATCCTACGTAACATTGACTTAAGATCCATGAACAAAGACACCTTATACATCAAACTATCAAGTTAAAAGTGTTATATGTTTAAGATAAAAAAAATTAAGACAAAAACTTTGTTAAGGGTCACAATTGTCATGAAAACAAAGGTCCTACTTGTATAAAAAGGGATTTTTAAGTAAAACATACTTTCCAAAGGGCCAAAAACATAAATTTTAGCTTAATGGGCCAAACTTTTCGGCCTCACGGTTTTGGGCCCAAAATTGCGAAAAAGGGAAAGTTTTGGGACTAAAATATTATTTGAGCAAAATTTAAGGCATAAGTTGAAATAAACCAAGTTTGGGGTGAAATGTAACTTTTATTAAAATTGGGCCGAAACTGTAAATTTTTACAAACAAGGGGTTGAAAATGCACTTTTCTGTAAAACTGGGCCTTAAATGTCAAAATATATATTTTTGGACTAAAACCGTGAATTTCTAGACATTTGGGACAAAGTTGCAAATGTTTTCAAATTTCTAGTCATGTTTCCAAAACTTTGGGCCTTAGTTGAAAATTTGAGGCTTTTGACCAAAAATGTTGTTTTATGAAAAAGGATACTTTTTATAATAAGTTTGGTAAACCACGATGTACCATCCGGATTTCCAGTATCATATTTCAATTATTTATTTTGAATTTAGAAGAGAGACTCGATGAGTTGATGCTTAAGCTCGTCGAGTAGGATCACGACTGCTGACTGGATTTAATGAATGGACTCGACGAGTAGGTAACTCGACTCGACGAGTTCATGCTGTGGACAGAAACCCTAAATCTTTGGGCCTGTGACCTATTTAAGGGTCCTTATAGCCCTTAGTTGCGGCAACCATTCTAGAGAAAACAACCCTAGTGAGCTTGAGCGTATAATGTGAGAGGAGGAGCCATCTTAAGCCTTGTTCTTGTGATTTTGCAAAGAAGAAGGGAGTTCCAGCAAGAAGGGACAGAGGAGGTTGATATTCTGGGGCATTGAAACATAAAGCTTCACTTCGAGGTAACAGATTGACCCTTTCCCTCTGTATGGTGTAGATTACATGAATCTAGGGTTTCTTGACCCTTTTTCTTTAGTGGAATATGGAGCATATGCAGTCCCAATGTGGAATAGGATTTAGATCTGGACCTCAAGAGGTCCAGAGAGTCCCAATCTTCCAGCTTTATACTGTTCCATTGGAATTGTGAACCTAGGTTGCCATTTTAGGAGCTATGTCATCAAATAGAGCCATATGAGTGTTGCATGAGCATAAAGATTGGACCTTGACGTGATTTTTGGGTGTTGGAAGGTCAGATCTATAAGTTAGAGAAACAAATGTGACCTCAAAAGGTCATTTGGGTGTTGCCATGGAGGAAACTCGCCGAGTCCATAAGAGGAGTCGACGAGTCAAGTCGGGTTGCCCCGCGATTCGTGACAAGTGGTAACCTGTCGAGTGAAAGGTTGACTCGAGGAGTCAAGTGAGGCCTTGGGAGGATTCAGAGGACACGCATGGACTCGACGAGTCACCCAAGTGCACTCGGCGAGTCTGGTCAAATTTTGACCGTTGACGGGAGTTGACTTCAGTTGACCTTAGGGTTTTGGTCAAACTGATTCAAGAGAGGTTAAGGAGGGGTAAAATGGTCTTCTACCCATTCTTTAGAGATGAGAACATAAGAGGGTATTGATTAGAGATGTTATTTTTTTGATAGGAGGAGGCTAGGTCGGGATATCGATAACGAGAGTTTATCCGACATCATACGAGGTGAGTCTTCTCACTATACATTACCTAGAGTGGTATCTATGTGCAGACCGGAGGGTCTTATGTGTATGTGTATGTTTGATATTATGTGCATTGTTATATATGTATGTTATGTAATATATAGATCGTACTGGAGGGTTCAACGAGTTACGGGACTGGAGGGTCCCGTTGAGACACATCGACCGGAGGGTCATACCGAGTTATAGCCTCGAGTGGCGTATATGTTGTATGTGATATTTTGCGGAGCTCACTAAGCATTTATGCTTACCGTGTTATGTGTTATGTGTTTCAGGTACCAGCAAGGATCGCGGGAAGGCGCCGACATGATCTGTACACACTGATGGAGATTTATGTATTTTGAGATTCTAGGAATTGTTTTTCGAGATAACATGTGATACATTGAGTTTTGAGATTATTTTATGAATTATATAATGTTTTAAAAATGAAAAATTGCTTTGAAATTCTCATCGTTACACACGAGCTAAAATAAACAACGAAACAATATGAATGGACGGAATACATCGATAAAAATTTTATTGGGACTAATATTGATCTTACGTGGCCAATGGGCCTTAAGGGCCCATTCAAGTGTATATTGAGCCCAATATCTTCCATGACATGTTTATTTGGCCTTACGACCCATTTACATGTTAATTTGGGCCTGAGTTATGGGTCACATGTTTGTTGGACCTTTGTGGTCCATTTACATGTCTATTGGGCCCAAATTACCCACTTACATGTTATTGGGCCTTTGTGATCCATTTACATGCTAATTGGGTTTGGACTGAAATTCGCATGCTTAGTAGATTGTAACTACACCTTTACATAACTATTGAACTTTGTATACTTATAATTTTACCTTTGGATGGATAACGCATAGCATCCATGTAAACATTAAACATAGTACGAAAGGATAAGAATCTAGTGAGACGTGTCGGTTGGGACCTTGAGTGTACATTTGTAGCTTGTAGTTATAATCAGAGTCTCCTGGAGGGAGAGTGAGAGTTTGTGTACAGATCTATACAGGGGTGACCCCCTATGCCTTAGCTGCTTGCTACAGCTAGACTAGGCCAGCCTAGGGCGATAAAACCTTGAGCAAATACCGACATTTGGAAAAATGTCAAGACAGTCCACCTAGTCATTATCATGTATGATTATAACGGCTCATATAGAGATTCAATACCAATTTAACATTTCGAAGATTAACCCTTCGATTGTGTTAATTCAAAATAACTTATTTAACGATACAAGAATGTCGGCATTATTATAAATCAGAAAATATCGGATTTTCTTGGGAAAATATTAATATACAATTATCACTTACTTACAATACAAAGAAATCTAAACTACATTCATATATGTTACAACTATGAAATTCACACATGCATTTATACTTGATTTTCACATCATTTTCACACATTTTATAGAAAATATCAGATTTTCTAGGTTTTTACGAAAGATACAAAGACTTTTACTCAAACATACTAATGAACTCACCAACATTATATATACTGACCGTTTTCAAAATAACTTGTATTCTTAGGTAATCGTTAAGAAGGAAGATTTTCAAGTATGTATGGATTTATTTTGTGTAACATCACTCATCGTACAATTAATATTTTGAATTTATGTAATTTATAACAATGTACTTGATGTGAACAATGATGGTTGTTATATGTAATGTTGGTGATGAACGTGTTATGTTTCATGTATATTCATTGTGATGTTTATTCAATTGTTAGTCACACGAGCCCCGGGACGTTTCCGCCGTCTGCTTCAGGGGTGTGACAGGTTGGTATCAGAGCAATGTTTATAGTGAAGTAGCATATCTAACCATACATGATATGCAACTATAAACACAATGGGACTAAATAGCTCTGAATAAATAAAAATTTTCACACTTATTTGCGCATATTAGGATAATAACCTAACAATATTTAATAAAAGCTTCTGGAGAAATTGAACACTATGATTAAACCTGGGCAGTTATGTAGTCATATTAGGGATAAATATAGCCTGATCAACTATATTTATTCAGAATATGACCAACATGTGTTTGGGAGTAATCATAGCGGGAAATGAATCCAAAAGCCTACCTCACTCTCCAATAACTCTAGGAACCCAAAGTCTAAATAATTAAAATATACCGTAGGGATAATCAAGACATGAGCTATTCATACGCCCTCATGCTGTCACCATGGACGATGCTCAGAAAGGAGTCCATTTCTATCAAGCCCTAGTGGCTCATGGAATGCCTGAGGAGAATCCCGAGGAAGAACAAGGGGGAGCCCCTGGTATTGGGCCCGACGAGTACACTGAGACAGACTATGAGTTTGATAGGACTGATGAAGACATGGAGGAAGATAGGGACACGAATAAGGCCCCTGTTGAACCACCTACCGATGAGTGACACCAGGACCACCATGCTCCACTAGAGGATCCCTTTGGTGAGGATCGTTCACTGGAAGTAGAGGTCGCCACACTTCGGCAGCCGCTATTTGCTATGGAGGCACGAGCCGTGCAAGCTGAGCAGGAAATGGATGAGGTCATCGGAGAAATGACCAAGATGGCTCAGTTGTTGGCGCAGTATTTTGGGATATGATTTCGTTACCACCATTATGTACTTCTCAGTACGATCAGGATTAGTAGTGTATCCTATTATTGTTAGGTTCCTCTTAGACGCACTATGCTATGTACTATCGACTCTATGTTTAAGTGATCACACTACTCATAGGGTTGTCATGCTGCCGAATTTTATATTTGCCCCATGTAGTGTATGCCTTCTGGCTAATTTACAGGTATCAAAACTATTAGCATTAATGAAAATGCTTTATGTTTTATCATGACGTTGTCATCTGCTATGTGTTTTAGTTCCTTGTTTTATGTTAATGCATGAAATCACTTAAATACAAACACTATACACCTAGTCTATAGGATCCCAAACTCGCAAACCAATAGGCACTCAACATCTTTCCATTCCATGATAGAAAGATTCGCAATGGAAACAACGGAGAAGGCAACGGGCAGGGAGCTGGAAGCACAAATCAAGAGACAAACCATGGAGTCGCGCGACCATGCAAGTACAAGGACTTCAACAATGCCAAACCTCGGACCTTTAATGGTACATGAGACGTAATAGCCCTAAAGCAATGGATCGATAAAGTAGAATTCGTCTTTAAAATATGCGGGTGTCCGGATGAGTGTAAGGTGAAGTTCGCAGCCTGCATGTTCATTGATCAAGTCCTCTCCTGGTGGAATGGCCACGTAGAGGCCATGACAATCCCGATGGCGAATATGATGCCTTGGGAAGAGCTGAAGGAGATGATGTTGGCAAAATACTGTCCTAGAGGTGACATTCAGAAGATGGAACAAGAGTTGTGGAACCGCACGGTTCAAAACTCCAATATCGACGAATACATATCCAGGTTTACTGAGCTATCTCTTTTGTGTCCCGAAATGATCACCTCAGAAGGGAAAAAGATTGAGAGGTTTATTTAGGGATTGACTACACCTATCCAAGAGAATGTCATTGTGGCAAACCCTGAGACATTTGATAGCGCAAAGAGACTGACCAAGAAACTATATGATCATGGAAAGAAGAAGTGTGCCAAAACAGTGGAAGCAGAGGTTAAAATGGAAGAAGACAGAAAGAAAGGGAGAAACAACAAGAGAAATGGAAAACAAAACTCGAAATCGTCTAAGAAGAAACAAACTATGTCTGTCCATGCTGCAACACAAGCTACCACCACACCACATGCTCCAGCCACATCCATGCCCAATACCCCAAAGCAGTATTCAGGAAATCTTCCCAAGTGTGGCAAATGCAGCTTCCACCATCACGGGGAGTGCAGAGAGATGAGTTGCACAAGTTGAAACCGGAAGGGCCACACAACAAAGTATTGTAGGACTCATCTTCAACCAAACCAGATGACAAACAACAACAACAACAATAACAATAACAACAACACCAATGCTGGAGCCAGCTATACCTGTTACGGATGTTGGAAAACTGGGCATTTCAGGTGAAACTTCCCCGACGCGAACAATCAAAGCGCAGGGGCAGCAGGGGGAGTGCTGACAATGGGTCAAGGTGACGCAGTGCAGGAACCAGCCGTTGTCACCATTACGTTCCTACTTAACAACTCGTATGCATGCATCTTATTTGATAGTGGGGCGGAACGAAGTTTTATTAGTAATAAATTCAAACACTTGCTAAGTCAACAACCCCAGAAGCTCAACGAAGCCTTTACGGTGGAAATGGCTAATGGGATATCGAAAACAACCAAAGATATCTATATAGGATGTATGTTAACACTAAACAGCCACTCTTTCCAAATATTTGATGCCGGTAAATATTAGTGTTGAATCAAAAAACTGACCCTCTTGAACTTCAGCTACCACACCCTCCAAGCAACCGCAGTCAAGCAATCTCATCATCTATAGCCATCCGAATTCTTCAGCACCACAATCTTTATCTTTACTTATTTTATTTTGTCTTTTCTGTAAAACACTCTAATGTCCAGTATGTCTTGCATGGCTACTCTTAGAGTTGTAAACTTGTCTCTATATATAGAGTTCATTTATGATGTAATCAGCACAGGTGTGAATCGCTTATCAAATTCTAATACACATCTTCAAGTTCTCATTCTATCTTACTTATGAAAGCTTCTTACTCTCATCATCTCTCTTCGAAGCAAGTCACTTGTGACTTAATCACTAAGCTAGATCTCCTTTACTAACTTGATTTCAATGCATTCCTTGATATGAATCTGCTTATGTGTATACTTGATATAACAATTATTGTCATTTACATTCCTGTACTTTTCCGCATCTAACTCACTAACTTCTAACTCTTAATATTATTGTTGAGCTAGCAGATCCTTCGAGATTAACTATTTCGCTATATATTTGTTCTAACAATTTGTTCAAGTGTGTCTCAAAGTTTTTCTCTCAACAATTGGTATCAGAGCCATCGTGGTTGCTTTTTGAAAATCGGAACTTTGGTTTTTCGAAGAGCTTTCTATACCACTGAAGCTCATTTCTAAAAACAAAAAAAAAATCCTCAAAATGGCACAATCGTTATCACTGAATATCTCCAACAGTGTTGGTGGTTCTAATCGAGCCCTAATACTAGTTACGAATGAATACCATTACTAGTTTCAAAGGATGGAAAGATATCTCAGAAGACTTGGTAGAGATGTTTGGCGATCTATAGAAGAAGGACCACATGTTCCAGTCCTCACACCAGTCCCAACTGATGGAGCCACAACAAGGCTAGGAGGAGGTCAACCAGCTTTGAACCGTCCTACCACATATGATCTCGACAAGATGGAAAATGATGCTATTGCCTTTTATGAAATCTCTTCTGGAGTTGCTCCTGACAACTTCCACATCATCATAAACTGCAAATCAGCAAAGGAGATTTGGGATGTTCTCAAAAACTTGTATGAAGGTTCAGAGCAGGCTCAAGACAAGAAGCTCACTACGGTACTCAATGAATTCAACAACTTCAAAGCTCACTCTGGTGAAAGTTTGGAAGACTCTTTTATGAGATTCAACTTGATTGTCACAAAACTGTGCAATGCGGGCACCATCCGCAGCAATCATGAAACAAACCTTCAATTCCTTAATGGCTTGGGAAGACACTGGACAATAGCCAAAATGATTGTTCAAGGAGACAGGAAGATTCACTCGTTGTCCCTCTATAAGCTCTATTGAGAGTTACAAACTCAAGAGTCCACTGTACTCAAGGATTGCTCAGACTTCGGAGGTCCACTTGCACTGGTAGCACAATCACCTCACACTCAAACCTATCCCACTTCGTATGACTCACCACCGCAGTCATATAAAGCTGACTCAGAATATGATGATGAAGAAGAGTTTCAGAATGCCATCAACCTTATCAGTCAAAAATTCAATCGGTTACAACCTTCATTTCACAAAAACCAACAGTACAACCGACCACCTTTCAACCATAACTTTCAATACAATCACTTTCGTTCCACCAAGAATCCTCTCCCTCCACCGCAGCCTCAGCAAACACAGTCTAAACACGTACCACCACAGCCTAAATGAACTGACTCTGGTACCTCTTTAGAAGACAAAAGTGACATTATTATATGTCACAAGTGCAACAAATAAAAACATTTTGCTAAGGATTTCAAGGCAAACGTAGTGAAAGATAGAGCCTTCTATCTCATAATGGCTCAAGAACTAGAGGACAAAGAAAAGGGAAAAGCCTACGTTGCTCAAGTGAAGAGAAATCATCAAGTGTGGTCATCCGGAGACGAAGATGAAGACGACCACAGTAAAGGAGAAGGCAAGATCTGTATGATGGCAATTGCTGATGAAGACGGATCAACCAAACTAAAGAAGAACCATTGCTATATGGCAAAAGATGGAACTCTAAGCATTGTGGAACAGGTAAAACTTATGATTCAAACTTTAAATTATATCATGCATGCTTGTCAACCTTACTTGGACACACTCAATGACACATGTGTTACCGTCCTTACAGACTACAATAAAGCTTTAGATGAGAAGAACATCGCATCGCAGGAGATGTTCCACGTTAGAGGACGATTGGACAATAAAAGACTCAAAATGGCAATGTTAGAGAAGGACTTGATGCTAGAAAAGGATGTTAGGATGTTAAGTGAAACACAACTAGAAATAGCTTTAAATTAGATAGATTTAGCGCAGAGTGAAATTGTACGCTTCAATCTGTTAATTGAAACACTTTTTAATGAAATTGAGGCTATTGAGAATTTAGTTAATAATCAGAATGTTGATAAGACCTTTAATTGGGGTTGGTCCAATGGGTACCCAACCGTAACTGACTCCTCACCTCGGTTCACACCGGAACGTCCCTATGCCCCTTCAGACCGCAACTTCTTATTTCCAATCAATGACAAAACATTTCCTGAGGATATCCAAGCTCATTTTGGTAAACTTCATGATCTGAGTAATAACTATGTTATTGAGGAAATTCTTGTTGGATAAGGTGTCTAAGTCCATAACTATTTCGGGCTTGTACTTGACCCGACCCGGCATGGTCCATTTGGGTTGCATGGCACCATGCAATTGGATAGACTAAATGAGAGAAATAACACTTGGAGATTATTAATATATTATAAGTTCTAATATATTAATAATATTATTTAATTAGTTGATCAAAGAATTAATTTGGAATTAATTAAGTGATCAAAGGATAACTAATTAAATATATGGGTTGATTATGTAAATCATCCATATCTTGTATAGTGGGCTAAGAGGCTCCATGGATTATCAAGTTGGGTTCTACCCATAGGATGCTCCATGGATGCTCCATGGGAGTTACAAACCCATGGGTCATAGAAATGAAGAGTCATGACACATTAGGGTTTACATGGTGTAACCCTAGATGTGCCAACACTATATAAAGATCCCATTCTCCACCAAAATCGGCTAGACATAAGAAACTAGAGGGCTTGGCCGATTTTGAGAAGTGTGTGTTATCTCAAGAGTCTTTCCAAAAGCATTTGGTGTTGTGTGAAGCATTTGAGGCATCACACTTGGGGTGCTAGGCTCACAAGGTTTCAAGGAACACAAGCAACAAGAAGGTAAGTTATTCTATCTATGATTCAAGTTAAATTTGTTCCCCATGTATGCTAGATAGGAATATAACCTTGGAATTCAACTTTGCATGATAATTAGACAAACATAGATCCAAGGTTATTAGGGTTGCATGTACACTTAGGAAGTGTTAGAATGTTCAAAACCCATCAGTGGTATCAGAGCCTAGGCTTGTTTGTTTGTTATTTGTGCTTAAAAGTTGAAGAAAGTCGAAATTCTTGTTGTCTGACTGATGGACTCGGCGAGTCCATGGGGAGGACTCGTCGAGTTCATGTGTATCTTCAACCTACTCGGCGAGTAGGTTTATGCACTCGGCGAGTAGGGTCGACAGAGTGCAGAATTTCGACTTGAGTTGCTGGAAATGGATTAGAATCATTACCCTAAAATGTTTTGGTACTTGAAAACTTATTTTAGAAGGTGTAATGTCTTTTCTAACTCATTTACAACAACTAGTTATCAAAATTACAAAGATTAAATGTGATTTTGATTCTTGAAAGTGTTCATATTCATATTCTTGTTCTTATGATGTTTAGATGATCATAGGAATTATTTGTAACCTATGTGGTAGATTAATTCATGATCATAATGTGTTTTAATGGAGTCCATAACTTGTCCTCAAGTTATGGAAAACCAAAAGTCTCTTGGATTAAAAACCATTAAAAGAACACAAGAGTTAGGAAAAATGAAAAGTCCTCATTTTATTACTCTATTAAACTCATAAGTTACAAGAAATGAAAAGTTTTGAAAGTTTACAAAACTTGCCCTCAAGTTTTGGAACAAGTAAAGTTAAGTTAAAACTTTAGTTCCAACCCCTAGAATTTTAAAAGTTAAAATTCAACCCTTATACTTATATTATTATGATTTAATAATTATATATATGTATAAGAACAAAGTCGTCTTACCACTAGTACGCCCCATTCACGAAGCCGGTCTATAAGGTGGGTATAAGGTTGTTGCCTATAAAATGGTGACTTAATGGGTGTCCACTCTCACCCACCGCTTGCTTGATCGGTGGAGGGTCGTTAGCCGAACGGGTAAGACAAGGACTTATTAATTCTCATTCAAAGTATGATGAATATTATAAAGTAACTAAATGTTTTATTAAATTCCCAATCTTAGTTACTTTAGGAAAAATGTGAATAAGGTGCTATTCCATGAAATTACACTTTACACTTTGATTAAGTCGTTGGTGGAGCGTGTGTGGTTAACCGGCACACTAACTTGGACTTAACAAGGTAGGTAAAGGGTGACTTAGGGTTTATTATAGTATCGATGGAGCGTGTGTGGTTAACCGGCACATCGATTGAGTGATAAACTTTAAGGGTACCAAGTGATTTGCATGGTTACTTCACACCTCGTTTTGTGATCCTCGGTATCCCAATCACAAAACTTGGAGGGCACACTCGAGATTGAAACATGCCTTTGAAAATTTCATTGAATCTCAAAGAATCTTGGAATTTCTAAGAACCATTCAAAAACCTAATACTAAAATATTGCGGTTTTCGTGGTGGAAATTGGTGAATCGTCATTCACCTACCTTTCAAATATGATATAGCTTAGATTACGGCATACCTCTTCTAAGTTATATTATATTGTGATTGGATCCTAGCCTTAATACTACATTTGGGTGTTTTATTAAGGACTCTCTTATATCTAAACTAATCTTGTCCTCTTTCCTTCAGATGTCTTTCAACAATGCTTCTGGCTCTAATCCTAATGGCTCCTTTACCCTTATGAACTTGTGTGGGAAAGTCACCTTTGATGGATCCAACTTCAATGAGTGGATCAGAAACATCAGGATGATTACCCGCTACGAGGACAAAGAATATGTCCTTGACAAGGAGCTTAAGGAGATTGATGAGTCCACTGCAACTCCTCAGGAGATCGCTGAATTTCGGGCACATGAAAGGGATGCTACGAAAGTGGCTTGCATCATGACGGCCACGATGACAGCGGAACTCCAAAAGTCTTATGAGGATTTCTACCCTTATGACATGCACCAAGATTTGATGGAAAGATACCATCAAAGTGCAAGACAAGAGAGGTATGAAATCATCTGCTCTATGATAACAACCATGATGAGGATGGGGAATCCGTCACAAGCCACATGCAGAAAATGCAAAGGTATGTGGATCGTTTGCTGAAGCTTAATGTGAACTTCCCGGAGGATCTTGCAATAGATATTATTTTGCATTCCTTACCATCGTGCTATGATCAATTCCGCATGACATATCACATGAACAAGGAAGAAGTCACCCTCAGCAAACTTCAGGGCCTTCTCAAGACCGCAGAATCAGGTCTTAAGGGGAAGTCGGTTGCTATCACTCCTACTCAAAACTCTACTCCGGTTTTGGCAATCGGGAAAAGTCGAGGGAGGAAGAGAAAGAGCTCTTCTAAGGGTACCAAGGCTCGGACCCTTGATGGCTCTTCTTCAAGTGGAACCAAGAAAGGTTTCATTACTCCTTCTTCTGACCCAAAAGAGGCTGAATGCTTCTATTGCCATGAAAAATCTCATTGGAAGCGGAACTGCCCAAAATACCAGCAAGATGTGAAGGATGGGAAAGTTAAACCCAACCATGCAGGTATTTACACTATCATTTCTAATAACTCACCCCATTCTAATTCTTGGGTCCTTGATACCGGTTGTGGTATTCATATTTGTTGTGACTTGCAGGGACTAAGAAGAAGTGAGGATGTGGAGCAAGGAAGGATAAACTTGATCATGGGGAATAGGAAAGCTATACCTGTTACCAAGATTGGAGTTTATACTTTATCGCTAAGTAGTGGGTTTAGTTTAGATTTGAATAAGTGTTGTTATTCGCTAGAAATGGCAAGAAATATTATTTCCTTTCATGCTTTGTACAAACAAGGGTTTACCTTTTCATTTAATAATGAAGTTGGTTCTATTGATGCTTTCTTTAATAATGTTCTTTATTTTAAAGCATTACCTTGTGATGGTGTGTATGAAGCTGTATCTGTTGTTGATAACCTAGGAAATAATGTTTTGTGTATTGATTCTACTAATAATAACTTGGATAAAGCATCTTTATGGCATTGTCGTCTTGGACATATAAGCAAGAAACGCGTAGGCCAACTCCAAAAGGATGGAGTCTTGGAGTCGTTTGACCTAAAGTCAGATGATAGTTGCGAATCATGCTTACTTGGAAAAATGACAAAGTCACCCTTCACAGGTTCGTGTGAGAGGGGTGAAGGTTTGTTGGACCTTATACACACGGATGTGTGTGGACCATTCAAACATGCCACAAGGGATGCTAATCGTTATTATTTGACTTTTACTGACGATTATAGTAGATATGGATATGTCTACTTGATCAAGCATAAGTCAGAGACTTTCGAGAAGTTTAAGGAATTTAAACAGGAAGTCGAGAATCAATTGGGCAGGAACATTAAGATGCTTCGATCCGATCGTGGTGGTGAGTATCTTAGTTTAGAGTTCCTCGACTATCTAAGGGAATGTGGGATAGTCTCACAATTGACACCTCCCAGGACACCACAGTTGAATGGTGTGGCTGAGAGGCGTAATCGAACCTTGTTAGATATGGTTCGTTCCATGATGAGTCGAGCTACGCTACCAATCTCATTCTGGGGGTATGCCTTAGAGACTGCCGCCCATATTCTTAATCTAGTCCCTACAAAGAAAGTTGCCAAAACTCCTCACGAGATGTGGACTGGTAAAGTACCTAAACTAGACCACATCAAGATTTGGGGTTGCGAGGCTTTCGTGAGACGCGAGACTCATGATAAGCTCGAACCTCGAAGCGAGAGGTGTATTTTCATCGGTTACCCACAGCGATCCTTTGGTTACCTCTTCTACAGACCTAGTGACAATGTGGTCTTTGTAGCAAGAAGAGGAGTCTTTCGAGAAAGAGAGTTTATAAGCCAAGGAGACAGTGGGAGGCAAATTGATCTTGAAGAAATTCAAGAATCAAGCGGTGAAGGAACTTCAAACTCTAGCCCTCAACTTGAGGAGGAAACTCCTGTTGAGCCAATTGACAAATCTGTACCTCTGAGACGTTCCACGAGAGTTAGGAGTGCACCTGAGCATTACTATGGATTCCATATTACTGCAGAAGGTGAGACACTTATTAGTGATGAAACACTAGTAAGTCAAGATGACCCTAACAGCTACGAGGAAGCCATGGCAGGCCCCGAGTCTGCTAAATGGAAGGAGGCTATGGATAGCGAGATACAATCCATGTATGACAATCAAGTTTGGAACTTGGTTGAAAATGTACCAGGTCGTAAGACAGTAGGGTGCAAATGGGTCTTCAAGAAGAAGACCGACATGGATGGTAAAGTACACACTTATAAGGCTAGACTGGTTGCAAAGGGCTTCTCTGAAATTCCTGGAGTGGATTATGATGAGACCTTTTCTCCGGTAGCCAAGATTAAGTCTATTCGGGTTCTGTTAGCCATAGCTGCATTTCATGACTATGAAATATGGCAGATGGATGTCAAAACCACTTTCCTTAATGGAAAGTTGGCTGAAGATGTTTACATGAGTCAGCCAGAGAGTTTTGTCAGCAACGAGTACCCTAATAGAGTGTGTAAGCTTGAGAAATCCATTTATGGATTGAAGCAAGCACCTCGCAAATGGAATCTTTGCTTTGATGAAAAGGTCAAGGAATTTGGCTTTTCTAGGAGTGAAGATGAATCTTGTGTGTATGTCAAGGCTAGTGGGAGTATAGTCAGCTTTTTGGTATTGTATGTGGATGACATACTACTCATAGGAAACAACATTCCAACCCTGCAGGAAGTAAAGTCCTGGCTTGGGAAGTGTTTCACTATGAAGGACCTTGGTGAAGCTGCCTATATTCTCGGGATAAGAATCTTGAGAGATCGGAGTAAAAGACTAATTGGACTTAGTCAGAGTACCTACTTGGATAAGGTGCTGAAGAGATTCAGCATGCAGGATTCCAAGAAAGGAGAGTTACCCATCCAGAGTAACACCAGATTGAGTAAGACACAAAGCCCTAGCACTGAGGCTGAGATAGCAGAAATGAGTCGAACAACTTACGCTTCGGCTGTAGGATCGATCATGTATGCTATGACGTGTACTCGACCCGATGTAGCTTTTGCCTTGAGCATGGTTAGCAGGTATCAGGCGAACCCTGGCAAGGCACACTGGACTGCGGTAAAGAATATCCTCAAGTACCTACGAAGGACTAAGGAATGGGTCCTTACCCTCGGTGGGAGTGATGACCTGAGAGTTGTTGGGTATAGTGATGCTAGCTTCCAGACTGATAGGGATAATTTCCGCTCTCAGTCGGGCTGGGTCTTTACCCTAAACGGAGGAGCAATTTCTTGGAAAAGTTCCAAGCAAGAGACAGTGGCAGATTCTACTTGTGAATCAGAGTATATTGCAGCTAGTGAAGCAGCAAAGGAGGCGATATGGCTGAAGAACTTCATTGGAGACCTTGGAGTTGTACCAGCTATTAAAGAGCCAATGGAAATTTTCTATGATAGTGAAAGTGTTGTTGCCTTAGCCAAGGAACCAAGGGATCACGGGAGATCCAGACACATCGACAGAAAATACCATTTCATCAGACATCGGATCGAAGAAGGACTCCTCGTGGCAAAGAGGGTATCATCGGATGAGAACCCAGCAGATCCCTTCACGAAGGGACTGAGTAGGGTTAAGCATCTTCAGCATGCTCGGAGCATAGGGCTGAAGGATGATATAAGTTTTAGTAGTTAGATAACCCGGAAATTTGTAAAGTGTAATTGACATTTGATGATGAATAAAAGGTGTTTTATTTATGAGTAAAGTGTTGCTATCTCTTGTCAATCGTTTACTATATTTCTTTTGCATGTTTTGACTTCCAGAATAATTTTGTTTGGTATAACATATTATTCAAACCTCCACAGTCGGTAATATGTTGGAAGTAGATATGAATCAAGACTGTCATGTTTGGTTGTAGAGGTCTTGGACAAGGCTACAACAATCATGAGTGCTCATAAGTTCTGAGCATTGGACACAACCCACGCTCACTGGAATCACTTCATGGAATTTTATCTCGAGTGATCGTGAGACGGTAATATCATATAAGTCTTCAAACCTAGAGATATGATTTGTTACTTACAAGTTGGTTATGCATTGACTGTACGAAACCGCATTGGTAACTCGATGTTATAAAACGTACTTTTGTGTGTAATTCAATAAGTGGTAGAACAAACATATGAGTCGAAGTTTATCTGTTCCTTCTTGGATTAGAAGCTGATATCTGGGCCCCTCGATGATTTTGTTTTGACCCATGTACCGGGCCCGGTCAGAACTAAGTTGATGTGTTCAATTAAGTTCTATGTCAAACAAATCGGAAATCGGGAAACAAATGCTGGACAATAGGCAAGACAATGTTCCATGTATTTGTCCGGCTGATATCTAGAACGGAGGATTATATGATCACTGATCTTAAATGGCGTATCATCATCTTCTCAGTTCCGAGAGACCTTGAAAGAGCTACGATTGCCGGTCGGTTCCTGAAGTACTAGAGATATAGTTATTAGACTTATCCAAGTGGGAGACTGTTGGATAAGGTGTCTAAGTCCATAACTATTTCGGGCTTGTACTTGACCCGACCCGGCATGGTCCATTTGGGTTGCATGGCACCATGCAATTGGATAGACTAAATGAGAGAAATAACACTTGGAGATTATTAATATATTATAAGTTCTAATATATTAATAATATTATTTAATTAGTTGATCAAAGAATTAATTTGGAATTAATTAAGTGATCAAAGGATAACTAATTAAATATATGGGTTGATTATGTAAATCATCCATATCTTGTATAGTGGGCTAAGAGGCTCCATGGATTATCAAGTTGGGTTCTACCCATAGGATGCTCCATGGATGCTCCATGGGAGTTACAAACCCATGGGTCATGGAAATGAAGAGTCATGACACATTAGGGTTTACATGGTGTAACCCTAGATGTGCCAACACTATATAAAGATCCCATTCTCCACCAAAATCGGCTAGACATAAGAAACTAGAGGGCTTGGCCGATTTTGAGAAGTGTGTGTTATCTCAAGAGTCTTTCCAAAAGCATTTGGTGTTGTGTGAAGCATTTGAGGCATCACACTTGGGGTGCTAGGCTCACAAGGTTTCAAGGAACACAAGCAACAACAAGGTAAGTTATTCTATCTATGATTCAAGTTAAATTTGTTCCCCATGTATGCTAGATAGGAATATAACCTTGGAATTCAACTTTGCATGATAATTAGACAAACATAGATCCAAGGTTATTAGGGTTGCATGTACACTTAGGAAGTGTTAGAATGCTCAAAACCCATCAATTCTCCCTGAATTTTCTAATCATGTTGATAACATAATTCATTCTGATTCGCAGACATCATCCGTAGCCGATGAGAAAATTGTTGTAGAAAGTCCTGAAGTCACTTTAGACTTCCCATCTCTGCAATCTGACCACAGTGTTCCTAACCGCAGTCATAAGCTGTAAACCGTCCCATTACCTTGTAAGAAATGTCCCACTAAAGTGTCGACCAAGACTTACTCTGCGTTTGTTCAAAGCACTACAACACAGACCGCAGACCATAGTCAAAAGTTTTGTGACTATTGAACCAATTAATCATGAATTACCAATCGAAAAATTTGAATTTGGTCAAAGTTCTCAAAGTCCTGATTTCTCTAGTCCGGATGAATCAAGTCACTATATTCAAAATCTCCAAAAGATTTAAGGAAACCGCAATTAAATGTCACTGACTGCGGTTCTCCTAACACCGAAGCAAAAAGAGCCTTTAAAAATGAATTTCAATCTCGTGGGAAGTAATGTGAAATTCATGCAAAATAAAAGAAATTTGTGAAACCTCCTAAGTCAAAGTGTCCAGAAAAACTTGTTTTCTCAAATTATCACTTCAAATCAACTGTTTCCAAGAAAACAAAAAGGAAGGAGTTCACTGTTTCTAACACTACTCAAAAATCAGCTAACTCTAAGGATAAGTCTTTTCGATCAAATGGTTTTTAGGTCTATTCTTTAGACAATCCAAAATAAAAAGGCATTCTACCTACTCCGACCCTTCCAATGTCACTTTCAAAAACTCAAACATGGAAAGGAATTTTGCCAACTCTGGCAATCAAAAGGTCACATCTAAAGTTTAAGAAATCACCTCACAAAAGACTTGCACGTGTCTACACACCTGCAAGACCTGAAAAAAACACCTTTTCAAAAAACACAAATAAAAAGGTCAAATCTTACAATCCTCGGACTGGACAAAAGAATATTTTTTCTTCAAAACCGCAGACTAAACGAAATGTCAGAGAAAATGATAAAAAGTTCATGTGTCAATGTCAATGTCAATGTCAAAACATCTCCTCTTATAACAAATCCCATCGTTTTCAAAAGACTTGTACTAACCACATCTCACAAAACTCCAAAAAATCTCAAACACCCAGGACTAGGCTTGAAAGTTGACTTAAAACATGTCCCTGCCACCTCACATCATGCATCGATTAATACCTCATATGAGACTCCGGGCTCCAAACTCGATTGGGTGCCCAAATTAACCACTTAACTTTTGTAGGCTTTGTATAAGGAGGATCAAGAAGAAGAATGGTTGATCGATAGTGCCTGCTCCTTGCACATGACCGAAACGTTAGAATACCTTCGGGATTTCAGGCCTATATACAATGGTGGAAATGTTACATTCGGCAACAATGCGAATGGAATGATCCGAGGTTACGGTGTACTCACTGCGGGGAACTTCTCAGTACAAAAGGTTGCGTATGTAGAAAGCCTTAAACTCAATCTCATCAGTGTTGGCCAACTATGTAAGGCAGGTCATCGAGTGGAGTTTGATGATCAATTATGTTACATCATGGCGGGTGATAGAAGCACTTGCTTAATTAAGTCACGATCCGAAGGCACCATGTATCCTCCGGATGTCTCTCTCATCATTGGAAAACCGCAGCTGTGTTTTCTCTCAAAAGTCCTATCCGAAGTTAGCAAGTTATGGCACCACAAGCTCGGTCATCTCAACTTCAAATACATCAACAGCTTGGTCACAGAAGAATTGGTCAGAGGTCTACCTATTCTCAAGTTCAGCAATGACACTCTATGTCCTGCTTGTGAATGTGGTAAGCAGTCAAAAGCAAGTCACCCTATGGTGATTGACTCTTCTATATCTGAACCACTCGAACTTCTTCACATTGATCTCTGCGGTCCATCAACCGTAGCCAGTCTTCATCATAAAAAATATATACTGTTTATAGTTGATGACTTCACTCGCTTCACTTGGGTATTCTTCCTCAGACTCAAATAAGAAACACCGCAGATTCTCATCAACTTCATCAAAGAGATAGAACTTCAGATCAAGCTTCCTGTAAGGCGCATCCGCAGTGATAATGACATTGAATTCACTAATCATCCTCTCAACAACTTCTTGGTGTCAAAAGGTATCTCACATAACTTCTCTGCTCCTTATACACCTCAAAAGAATGGTGTAGTAGAGTGAAAGAACCGCACTCTTGTCGAAGCAGCCAGATCCATGCTCAACCTCGCACATCTTCCTCTTTACTTCTGGGCTGAAGCTGTAGCGACCGCATGCTTCGTTCAGAACCGAAGCATTGTGTGCAAACGCATCAACAAGACACCATATGAGGGTCTAAACAACCGAAATCCAAATGTTCGTATCTTTCACATATTTGGGTGTACATCTTTTGCGATCAACGACAGAGATCAGCTCAACAAATTTGCACCAAAGTCTGATGAAGGCATTTTTCTCGGTTACTCCAAAAATAAGGTTGCTTATCGAGTTCTCATCAGACGTACAAGGCTAATCATTGAAACTTTTGATGTGAAGTTCGATGACCATTACATCCGCAACTCCCCTCCATCTACTGAAACCACTGCCATCATGGAAAGCGACATTCCTGCCTCTTCGGTCCTGTAAACCTGGTTGAAGCAAATTATGATGAACTTTTCAACCCTGTTGAAACTGCTAAACTATCTGAAGTTCTTGTGTCACCAACTGCTCAACAGCAACACACTTATATTTCTGGACCATCTCTATCTGAAGTAGCATCTCTCAATACTTTCACCTCTCCGGTTGAGGGAGAAAGCTCTACTCCGGATCAAGCTACAACCATCGAGGTTCCACTATTTGATAATGCTCAAGCTCCACTCCCTAAAAGATCACTACCATCAAACGTATCTTCGGATTCAGATGATGAAATCATAGAGAATATTGACACTCGAACCGACTCAAGGATTATTTACCTCCCATCAGCAGTCCAGGGGGAACCTTGTCAGGTTGCAGACGAACTCCCTTCAGCAATCCATGGGGAACGTCTCCAATCTACTCTAGGAAATGTCATTCTCGCTCCAACAAGTCAAGATGATTCCGCAGGCTGTTCACAAATCCAGGGGGAACTACTTTCCCATCCGAAGCAACCTCTGATATTGAAAACATTCCTTCTACTATAGCCGCTGATCATCTGTTTCCTCGTCTACATGTATGGACGAAGGATCACCCACCATGAGAAATTATTGGCAACCCATCCGCAGGTATCCAAATTCGATCTACAAAAGATTTATCTGATCATTGTTACCATGCAACATTTATGTCCGCAGTCGAGCCTCGATCTATCAACGAAGCGTTATTGAAACTAGATTGGATTTCTACAATGCAAGAAGAATTGGAAGAATTTGAAAGAAACAAAGTGTGGCAGCTTGTTCCTATTCCACAAGGCCATACTATTGTTGGTACAAGATGGGTGTTCAAGAACAAGTTAGATGAGTCTGGTGCGGTTATCAAAAATAAGGCATGACTAGTTGCTATGGGCTATAGTCAACTGGAAGGTGTTGACTACGATGAAATATATTCTCCGGTGGCAAGAATGGAAGCAATTGGAATCTTTTTAGCATATGATGCCCAAAAAACATCATGGTACACCAAATGGATGTTTAAAGTGCCTTTCTCAATGGGGAATTGAAAGAAGAGGTTTATTTGCAACAACCTCCCAGTTTTGAAAATATTGAATTCGTTGACCATTCCTACAAGCTTCAAAAGGCAGTCTACGGTCTAAAGCAAGTTCCAAGAGCTTGGTATGAGACTCTTTCTGAATTTCTAGTCTCTTCAGGCTACAAAAGAGGAGTGATTGATCCCACCATATTTAGTAAAGCAAACAGTTCTCACCTTATTCTTGTACAAATATACGTGGATGATATCATCATCGGATCATCTGATCAAGGAATGGTCGATGAATTTGCTAAGCTCATGACAATCAAATTTCAAATGAGCATGAATAGAGAGGTCATCTTCTTTCTAGGTCTTCAAGTAAAACAAATTCAGAAAGGGATATTCATTCATCAAGAGAAATACACCACCAAACTTTTGAAGAAATACTCTATGGACAACTGCTCCTCGGCTAAGGTTCCTATGGCCTTCGGATATAAGATCTCTGCTGATCCTTCTGGCGAATCTGTGGATCACAAGACTTATAGAGGTATCATTGGGTCTTTAATGTATCTCACCGCAAGTTGACCGGAAATTGTCTTTGCAACTGGTGTGTGTGCAAGGTATCAGGTTGACCCAAAAGTGCCACACATGACCGCAACCAAACAAATTCTCTGGTACCTGAAAGGAAGTAAATCTCTTGGTCTACGGTACCATGCAGGAAATGACTTCAGTCTTCAAGCATTTATTGATGCGGATCATGTCGGATGCAAACTTGATAGAAAAAGTACATCTGGTGGATGTCAATTTTTAGGAGGTAGACTTGTCAACTGGTCCTCAAGAAAACAAAGTTGTGTTTCTTTGTCTATTGCAGAAGCAGAATACGTGGCCGCAGCCAGCTGTTGTTCCCAAGTCCTTTAGATTAAGACAGAACTATTAGACTACGGATACAGAATGCTACGGGTACCAATCTACTGTGATTCTGAAAGTGCCATAGCGATTTCTCATAATCCTATTCAGCACTCCAAGACGAAACATATTGAACTACAGTATCATTTCATCAAAGACCACATTCTGAAAGGTAACATCGAACTCATCTTTGTCCCTACTCATGAAGAGATTGCTGATGTCTTTACAAAAGCACTTGACTCTACCAAAACTCAATGCGTTCTAACAAATGTTAGGGATGATGAATCCGGACCCTCAATTCTTCTTGAATTAATAGGTACCGCAGACCTTCTAGATGAAAGACACTTATAATAGATGGTTTTGGAACATCCTGTGTACCGCAGTTAATGTACCGCAACCATATATTATATCTATCTTTCATGGGTCTTTCTTGTTTGTTTTTACTAACTTTTGTTCAACTGCTCTTCTCCGTTTCTCCCATTACTATCATCCGCAATACCAAAGAAGCCATCTGCAATGATGTGTTCATCCGTAGTCCCATTAATTGATTTACAGACGGTTCATTCTTTTTTGAAAAACAAAAAAAGCATAGTGTGCTATTTAATGATCCTTCATTAAATAATACATTAAATAAAAAACATTCCTTTGAGAATCTGTCACATTCTTCTCTCCCAAAACCTTGTGTCAGACCTATTTTAGGTATGATGACAAAATATAAGATTTTGCAAATCAAATCCTCTAAAATGTCTTTTCCTATTACCCCCAAACCATCACATCCGTTACAACTTCAACTTTATCCGACGAATTTTTCTCACCCTCCTTCCACATGTTCTTAAGACGTGATTCAACATCTGACATTTCATTAAATGCAATCCTTTTTCTAGTTAATCCCAATTTCAATCTCTATCCATTTTTTGTCAATATGTGGTTAAGATTAAAGATGCTTTTTCAAAGATAAACCCAAACGTTTTTTTACCCAATTTCACCTAGGCCAAAAACATAAACGTTTCCCGCTCGTATAAACCACTGTAAACCCTTTTCTTCTCCATAGAGAACCTTTTACGCTCTCAAAACCCTTAATCCCTCTCTGCATTCTTCAAGCTCTTACCAACTCAATAATGGTGAAATCCGGCGTTTCCAAGAAACAATCCAAAGCTTCTGGATCATTGAACCCAACTGGTTTAGACTCTCCCACGATTTCCTCGAGCAATTTCAGAGCTGTGTTGGACGATCAACCCACTTACAATGCACCAACCAAACTGATGATCAAGTTCTTGAAGAATCATCCCCTTTTTGGACCTTTTGATGCATTTACAAACATTGTTCCACTCTCCACTCTATACAAGTGTTCCTTTTCTGCATATCGCCCATTCGATAACCCTCAAGAAGTCCACCTAAACCTTGTTAATGATTCCATGGTCATCCTGACCAAAGAAAAATTCCTCTCAACCATCAATCTTCTGATTCATCCATCTGTTAAGTTTTTCACTCCATCAATAGTAGATGTCACCTCTACACTATATCAAATGGTCTATCAGAAGAAGATAAAAGGCATTGGTGAGTTCAAGAAGAACCAACTGCCTGCGGTCTGGCAATTTGCCTGTCACTTCGTAATCCACAGTGTGTCCGGCGTAACCGGAGGCACGGACAACATGGGACTAAAGCTTTTAGAACAGGTTTGGAGCATATTCCCAGGCCGCGATGTGAACTATGGTTAGATTTTTTGGGATGATTTTCTCTAATACATTCCCAACGAGAGCCCGAGGCAGAATCCATCCGAGCTTATTTTGCTCGATTATGGTCTCTCTGCATCTCTGACTTGCATGCGGATGCCAAGATTCACATGTTTCTTCGTCATGAAAGACTTCAAAAGGTACAACCCTTCCTCTAATCAAACTATTTTTGGTCCCATCCACAAACTCCCATCACATATTCTTACTTATCTTGGTCTCGAGACTGCTGATGTCTCAGACCACGTCGAGGCTACGGAAGGTGTTGACCCACACCTTCCTACCCCGCCTCTTCCATTCACATCATTAAACCCTGAAGGTACCGCAGTCCCTTCCTCCACTACTCTTTCTAACGTCTCTCAAAGACGCAAACATAAGGTTTCTTCTCTTCATGGTGCCCACACCTCAAAGAAATCTAGCACTCCCAAAAAGGATGCCCCCAAATCATCCAAACCCTCAAAGAAATAAAAAATTCCACCCGCAGTCAAAACTGTTGAACCGAGTCACCATGACTCCGGTAGTGATTCTGAAGTGGATAACCAACCCTTCTCTATCCTCAAGAAACAAAGAGCTGATCCCACTAGCCAAATGCATGACCGGACCGATACCTCTGCCTCTCAACAGGCTCCGGTAGTCCTTGGGATGCCTGCACATCCATTTGACAACACCATCTTTTTCCTTTTAGAATCAGAAAGTGAGTCTGATTCACAACAAAGAAGAGACTCCCCACTAGTACATTCCCAAAGGGATAACACTAGTTCTCGCCGTAAAGTCTCCAGGGCTTCCCGACTACATATTTTTTCATCCGAGGAGCTGAACTCGATCCTGTTGAATGTAACACATACACTTCAAACACAGTCCCATCTGCAGGGCACTTCTTCTGCCCTTGCCAGAAATGAGCCGAGGCCAAACTTGACCACGGGTCAAGGAGATCATGGAAGCTCTGGAAATCCTACCCTGCTTACCATACAATCAGGTGGTTTATGCACGGTCAGCACAAATGTGCAAGGATCCGTGATCCCAAGGGACACCTTGGTGCGATTTACAGGAATTGACGGAGAAGAATCATATGATTCTTGGAGCAGATATCAACCCTCTAACGAGGCTAAAGCCAAGAAATATGCCGCTTTTCGTCGGTCATTTCAATCTCGCAAGGATCAGCAAATCAAGAAACAACAGCTTAAGGAACAAGAGATTTAAGCCATGGCCAAGTATTGGGCAAATGCCATCATCCTGAAGGTTCAAGAATGGATGTCCACAATGGAAAACAAAGTTCAACAAGCTCAACAAAGTGCTGCTGATCCGCATGTTTCTCAACCTCCCCCTTTCCCACTGCTACAGGTTCACAGGATGAAGAACCTGAAATCGAAGAGAGCTCTGCTCCCATTTTTGGCTTCGATGATGATTAACCACAAGAGGTAAACAAACCCTCCTTCTGATGACGATCTGATGATGTTTGATGAAGATGAAGAATCCAGTGGTTCTCATCACTCCACTTATAAGACAAACGAAAAGAAGAAGAAGAAGAAGTAAGAAGTCACCAGAAAGGAGTTTCTCAATCTTCAGGATAAGGTTGATCAAATCTTGGCTGCGGTCAAGCCTAATCAACCGCAACCAGAAGACAGCCCTGGACTGCAGTCCCTGATGGAAAGACTAGAAAGATTGGAAACTAGAGAGAGAATGGTTACGGAGCGTATCTCTCTGAAGGTTGAGTTGGGAATCAGATCGCTTGACAATAACCGTCAAGATGATTATATGGAGTTTATGTTTGTTGTGGAACGCCTCATTTCTGAGGTGACCGCAATCAAAACTGACCTACAAGCAGCCATTACAGATCCGGCTTCACATTCTGAGAAGTTGGCTGCTGAAACTCATACTGCCTATGAGTCCACAATCTCCGTTCTTCAAAGTACTATCAACAGAATGCAATGATACCTATCGACCAACTTCCATGGTTCGGAAATTCTTCAGCTCACCAAGGAGATTCATAAACTACTCTTCAATCCCTGCATTCCCAATAACCAACAGTTGGCAGAAGAGCTCAAAGCTCAATTTCAAACAGTGTTTGACAAGGTTGATGGCCTTTGTGAATGGCTTGAGGAGGCTCCGGGTTTGAACTCCTCAAGAGGGGGAAGTGAAGAATTCTATCGTTCCGACCAATCCCTTTCACATCATCAAACTCCCCCACTCTCTACTGAAAAAATTCCCACACCACAACCATCACCACAACATGAAAAAAAACTCTCAACACAACCATCTCATCACAACTCCCCTCTTCATTTTGAAAATACTCCTAAAAAACCAAAGACTCCCCCGCACTTCGAAAATTTGGCGGAGTATATGTCTTCCCTGAGCTCAAATGATTCTCTTGCCACTGCTCAAAGAAAAAGAGACTAGAAGGTAGCCAAGCTGGCAGAAGATGTATGGAGACTCTGCGGATTCGACACAGTTATGGATGAATCCTTGATAAATTCTTGGATCAATCCACATAGAAGACTTCTTGATGATGACTATGTCCCTCATCTTACCTATGCGGAACCCCCCCTCAGACGGTTACTCGGACGTCCCGATCTTACCGAATGCTAGATACTTCACTGTATTTAAGTAGTTCAACCGCAACCTTCCAGACGAGAAAAGACTTCCGATGGAGTTCGAGAAACTTAGCCAATTTTATTCTAAGCATGCCTCTCCCGTCGAACACATATGGTCTAACGATAGACCATCCACAGTAAAAAATTACAACGTCCGGAAGTTCATGAAGGCTGAGTTCATCCAGTACACACTGACCAGGAGGGAGCTTGACTACATCCGCACCCAGGATGATTTTCCGTGTATGAACCCTGATGAAGTGTTTCTCATCGCCAAGGTTTTTCAGCACAAGTCTGAGAAGCATCCGAAGATGAAGATTGTTCTTGAAAGGGCCACTACCTATCTTAAGGAAACAGTCTGTGACTTCGCAAAAAAAGATGCAGACATTCATCCCATCATCTCCAAGATTGCTGACTTGCCACCACTTGACCCCGCACCCATGCCTACCGAAGGCTATGAAGAAAGATCCTTAGGTGCAAACATACCACCGCAGAGGTCAAGTTTGAAATACTAAGAAGAATCAATTGATTAGAGAATGTCAGGAAGTTTTGGTGGATCTTGATCAAGTTCCTTAAACTTGATAGTTGATCAAAGTTAAAGAGGTCACTTAGGGGAAATTGTTGAATCAAAAAAGTCACCCTCTTGAACTTCAGCTATCGCAGCCTCCAAGCAACTACAATCAAGCAATCTCATCATCTATAGCCATCCGAAGTCTTCAGCACCGCAATCTTTATCTTAACTTAGTTTATTTTTTCTTTTCTGTGAAACACTCTAATGTCCAGTATGTCTTTCATGGATACTCTTAGAGTTGTAAACTTGTCTCTATAAATAGAGTTCATTTCTCATGTAATCAGTACAGGTGTGAATCGCTTATCAAATTCTATTACACATCTTCAAGTTCTCATTCTATCTTACTTATCAAAGCTTCTTACTCTCATCATCTCTCTTCGGAGCAAGTCACTTGTGACTTAATCACTAAGCTAGATCTCATTTACTAACTTGGTTTGAATGCATTGCTTGTTATGAATCTGCTTATGTGTATAGTTGATATAACAATTATTGTCATTTACATTCCTTTACTTTTCCGCATCTAACTCACTAACTTCTAACTCTTAATATTATTGTTGAGCTAATAGATCCTTCGAGATTAACTATTCTGCTATATACTTGTGCTAACAATTTGTACAAGTGTGTCTCAAAGTTTTTCTCTCACCAATTAGGACTTTTGATGTAATCATCGGCATGGATTGGTTAAGCCGCCATGATGATGATATATGTGACACGAGAAGGCCGTTCGCCTTCATCTTCCTAATCAAAAAACCGTAATAATCTACGGAGATAAACCTGACACAAACCTTTACCTTATCTGAACTATCAACACACAAATGTGTCTACAAAAGAAGAACCACACATTCCTTGCTCATTTGTTGGATAAAACACAAGAGGAAGCGAACATTCATAGCATCCCAGTGGCGTGTGATTTCCCGGATGTGTTTTCAGAAAATCTTCCAAGAATACCCTCAGAACAACAAATCGAATTCTGAATCGACCTAGTGCCTGGAGCCACTCCAATCGCCAAATCACCCTATTGGTTGGCTCCTGCTGAAATGCAAGAATTATCATGCCAACTAAGTGAACTCCTGAATAAAGGATTCATTAGACCTAACTTCTCGCCATGGGGAGCTCTGATTTTTTCATTAAAAAGAAAGACGGATCCTCCAGGATGTGCATCGACTATAGGGAATTAAATAAGCTTACCATTAAAAACCGATATCCACTTCCATGAATCGATGATCTATTTGACCAACTTATAGGAGCTAGTTACTTTTCAAAGATAGATATGTGATCTGATTATCATCAAATCAACGTCCAAGATGAGGACATTCCTAAGACTACTTTCCGAACTCGTTACGGTCATTACGAATTCGTCGTAATGCCCTTCGGTCTAACAAATGCCCCTGCTGCATTTATGGACCTCATGAATCGAGTCTTCAGCCCATTCCTACATAAATTCGTAATCGTTTTCATCGATGATATTCTAGTGTACTCTCAATGCGAAGAAGATCATAGCCAACACCTCCGATAGATTTTAGAAACCCTGCAGACTGAAAAGTTGTATGCGAAACTCTCCAAGTGCAAGTTCTGGCTCCATAGTGTAAACTTTCTGGGCCATGTAGTTAGTTACGAAGGAATACATGTGGACCCCTCCAAGATCAAAGCAATTGAAAACTGGGCAATTCCGACAACGCCAACAGAAATTTGCCAATTCTTGGGTCTCGCAGGCTACTACTGAATATTCATTCAGATGTTTTCCAAGATAGCGAAATCCCTCACCACATTGACACAGACAGGCGTACTCTTCAACTGGACCGAGAAGCAAGAAATTGCCTTCCAATCTTTGAAGCAAGCCCTATGTAGTGCTCCAGTGCTATCCTTACTGGAGGGAACTGAAGACTTCATAGTTTACTATGATTCTTCGAATCAAGGTTTAGGTTGTGTCCTTATGCAACGCGGGAAGGTAATTTCTTATGCATCCAAACAACTAGAAACCTATTAAGTAAATTATACCACGCATGATCTCGAATTCGGGGCGGTGGTCTTCGCCTTAAAAATTTGGAGGCACTACCTATATGGTAGCAAGTGCACTATCTTTACGGACCACAAGAGCCTCCAACACATTTTAAATCAAAAGGAACTAAACATGAGGCAATGTAGATGGGTTGAATTATTAAATGATTATGAGTGTGAGATCAAATACCATCCAGGCAAGGCTAACATGGTAGCTGATGCCTTAAGCTGAAAGGTGTATTCAAGTCGTCGTGTAAAGACCCTATCAAACACCATCCAATCTCATCTATCCACATAGATCAAGGAAGCCCAATTGGATGCATTGAAGCCGGAGAATGTCGCTAGTGAATCACTACGTGGAATGGAGAAGGAGCTCGAAGTTAAAGTCAACGGAGCTCACTACTTCATGAATAGAATCTGGGTTCCCAAAGTTAGGGGATTCGGAGAAGTAATCATGAATGAAGCCCACAAGACAATATATTCTATTCATTTTGGTAAAATAAGATGTATTTGGATATCAAGCATCAATATTGCTGGCCTTATATGAAGGCAGATATAGCCGCTTTCGTGGGCAAGTGTCTTACTTGCGCCAAGGTGAAAGTGGAATACCAGAAGCCCTCGGGACAACTGTAACAACCCATGATACCCAAGTGGAAATGGGAAGGGATTACTATGGACATCGTGACCAAACTGCCAAAGGCAGCAAATAGATTGGATGCTATCTGGGTAATCATGGATAGATTAACAGAATCCACTCATTTCCTGCCAATAAAAGAATCCTACAAGATGGAAAAGCTGACCTGAATCTTCCTCAATGAGGTTGTGAGACTCCATGGACTGCCAGTATCTATTATCTCGGATCGAGATAGCAGATTCACTTCAAGATTCTGGAAATCTCTTCAGAAGGCAATGGGAACACAACTAGATATGAGCACTGCCTACCACCCACATACGGTTGGTCAGAGTGAGCGTACCATCCAGACACTCAAGGATATGCTACGAGCTTGCGTGATTGACTTTGGCAAGTCATGGGATACCCACTTGCCTCTGATCGAATTCTCCTATCACAACAATTATCACATGAGCATCAAGGTTGCTTGATGTGTGTAAAATGCACTTGTTTTATTCCTACTTTTTATTAATAAATTTAGCACACAAAGGCAGTGAACCTGTCTTTTAGTGGTATACTTGAATAAGTAGGGTGTCGAACTCAGGGAATGGAAAATTAAACTAATGGCTAATTTTAACTAAGCAAATAATGAAAGTAATAGGTTTTTCTCTAGTTTTGCAAGACTAGAAACTTACACCCCAAAAACACTTAATTATCTAAGTAACTAAAGAAAACAACTAATTCACCAAATTTGATAAAGATGTTTCCGTTTTAGGTTCAACCAATTCACTCCTAGGGTTGTTTTGAATTTATGATAAATTAATTGTTATTGGCTACCACCTATAGTGGTTAGGTTCATGTTCATTACTCCTAACCCTTAGACAATTAATTAATTCAAGCGGTGATCAAGTGTTTAAACTAATTAATGCCCTAGATTAATGATTTGGATTAAATAAGATTTGTAGTGGTTAATCAAATTGGTGGTTCAATTAACCTCTTGTTTGTTGGTTTCTCAAACAAGCTCACACATTAATCTTCCCGTTATCTTGTTAATCTTAGTTTCATATTCATTATTCCTAAGCATATGATTAAGTGTTCTCATAGACATATGAGGTTAACAATTAAGAGATGTTCATGCAGCTTAATTATCTTCCAATTAATAGAAAATAGTTGTGATTAATGCATAGGGTTCTTTAACAAACTTAATTTAATAAATCACCAATAAACAATCAATCAAAAACTAAGAATTAAACCATAGGAGTTACTTGGTATTCCCAAAACATAAACAAAAACGTAATTAGTTCATAGTTGCAGTAAAAACAAACACAAAAACAGATTTAACTAAGCTAAACATACTTAATTCCTAAAGCTAAGTGGAATGATTAACCTAGTTGCTTTGATTCTTCCAAGGATTGAAGATTAGAGTTCCTCAGTGCCTTCAAGGGTTCTCCAATCGCAGATGAATCTCCAAAAACGCCAGAAAAATATTCCAATCGGATAAAGGCTCGGTTTTTATAATTATCACAAAACAGAGTGTACTCGGCGAGTAGCAGACCCAACTCGCCGAGTAGATCGTAGTTATCCGTCTCGTGCCAGGAATCTTGACTTATCTTCTGTAATATTCTAATCTACTCGCCGAGTAGGCTCGTGTACTCACCGAGTAGGAAGGCTTTTGTCCCTCATTCTTCATTCTTTGGTCTCTAATTGCTTCCCCTTGTTCCCTTTCATTCCCAAGCATGTCTTTTGGACTGAAAACAAAATTTAAACATTATTAAGTACCTTTTGTCCACATTATACACATAATTAGTTAAAAACGAATAAAAATGTATGCTAAATAATTAACTAATTATGCACATATCATTGATTCCTTTGAAGCACTCTATGGTCGGAAATGCAGATCGCCCCTATGCTGGGCCGAGGTGGGTGAAACTCAACTAGAAAAATGGAAATCACCAGCCAGTACTCTTACAGGACCCGAAATCATCCGTGAGACGACCGAAAAAATAGTCTAAATCAAAGCTCGACTCCAAGCATCACGAGACCAACATAAGAGTTATGCTGACAAGCGGCGAAAGCCATTAGAATTTCAAGTCGGGGATTGTGTGTTTTTAAAGGTCTCTCCTTCAAAAGGAATTCTTCTCTTTGGGAAACAAGGAAAATTGAATTTGTGATACATTGGACCGTTCAAGAGTCTTGCCCGAATTGGTCCAGTGGCTTACAAGCTGCAGCCACCCGCCGAGCTCAGTAACGTACACCTAGTGTTCCATGTCTCAAATCTAAAAAAGTGTATATCAGATGAAACCATTGTCGTCCCTTTGGAAGAGATTGAGATAAATGAGAATCTCCTGTTCGTTGAAGAACCAGTCGAGATTACGGATAGGGAAGTGAAGTGTATAAAGCAAAGTCACATCCCGATTCTGAGGGTTCGATGGAGCGCAAAAAGTGGACCGGAATTCACATGGGAAGGTGAAGACCAGATGACGCAAAAGTACCCTCACCTAATCTTTCCTTCACAATCCTAATTTTCAAAATAATTTTGGGACGAAATTTCCTCTAACAGGGGGATGATATCATAACTAGCATTTTAGCTAGGAAATTCTATTCTTATGTAACCATTCAACTATTGTAAAACTTATACTCTAAGTGAATATCACTCGGTACTCATTTAAAATTCACTTTTCATGTTCAACAAGGAGTCTGAAAGCCCTAAGAATCCCGGTTTTAATCCATATTGGATTAGGATTTCCTTATTGGGCCTAATGGACCAATAAGTATTTAGTTTAACTATTTTGGGCTTGGAAACCCTATTTGGATTCTAAATGGACCCAATTCAAAAATCTATAACATTTTGGACCATTTGGGCCTAGAATGATTCATTCTAACTCTGATGGGCCTTACTGGGCCATAACAACTCCAATTAACCTTAATGGACCTTAGAACCCATTCTTTTATACTATTGGGCCGTGAACTATCCTAAAGGCTCAATGGGCCGAAAATTTTATGATTAGGCTTCAAAAATCCTAACTAAAGTTTAATGGGCTTAAACTATTTCATTCCTACCTCCTTCGCCCAAACTCTCGGCCCAACACCATTTAACAAAAAAAAAAGATATGAAATGGGGGGGAGCTGACTTTGGAGGTGCCACTTGCATATTATTCACCATGTAACAATGTAAATGTTTCTCATACTTCTATGTAGGCTTGTATAACCCAACACACTTTAAGACTAACCTCTCTCCCTCTCTTCTCCTTATCTTTGGCCGAGAGTAGGTTAGCAACACACACACTTAAAAATTCTCTCCAAAACATCTCTAAAGTCATCCTTTTCTTTCATCAAAGATCTCAAAGTTTGGCTTCTGCTTCAAGAGTAATCTTCAAGGTTTCAAATTCTTGGTCAGTGTTTATTATAAATAAACACATATTATCCATCTTAATGCTAAAAATTCCTTCTTACATAACCTCCATTCATGTTATAACCCACCATTCATGTTCTACTCAAGGGAGTTTTCTAGGGCTAAAAATCACTTCATCTCTTTCCATTCTTCTTCAAAAACCAAAACATCAAGCAAAGGTGAGTTCATACCCCTTTTTTTTGTTTTTACATTATTTTTGGGGGAGAATATAAGTCAAAATGTGTAGATCTATGTGTTATATGCATGTCTTGTGTGATTTCTTAGTCTATGTTGTAAAAATATGTTAGATCTTGGCAAATCATGACTTCTTAAGTAACATTGAGTTAAGATCCATGATGTAAGACACCTTTTACATCAAACTATCAAGTTAAATGTATTATATGTTTAAGATATAAAAATTCAAGGCAAAAACTTTGTTAAGGGTCAAAATTGTCAAGAAAACAAAAGATAAGGCTAGAAAGCGACATTTATGTTTTTATAGGGATCAAAGAGGTCCTACTTGTATAGAAAGGGATTTTTATGTTACACATACTTTCCAAAGGGCCAAAAATGTAAATCTTAGCTTAATGCACCAATCTTTTGGGTCCAAAATTGCGAAAAAGCAAAAGTTTTGGGATTAAAATGTTATTTGAGCAAAATTTGAGGCATAAATGTAAATAAACCAAGTTTAGGTGTGAAAATAACATTTATTTCCAAATTGGACAAAAAATGTAACTTTTATTAAAATTCGGCCGAAACTGTAAATTTTTTCAAACAAGGGGCTGAAAATGCACTTTTCTGTAAAACTGGGCCTTAAATGTCAAAATATATATTTTTGGACTAAAACCATGAATTTCTAGACATTCGGGACAAAATTGCAAATTTCTACAAATTATGGACTAAAGTGTCATTTTTACAAAACTTTGGGCCTTAACTGTAAATTTGAGACTTTTAAACAAAAATGTTGTTTTATGAAAAAGTAGACTTTTTATAATAAGTTTGGTAAACCACGAGCTAAAATAAACAAGAAACAATACGAATGGACGGAATACATCGATAATAATTTTATTGGGTCTAATATTCATCTTACGTAGCCAATGGGCCTTAAGGGCCCATTCAAGTGTATATTGTGCCCAATATCTTCCATGACATGTTTATTGGGCCTTGCGACCCTTTTACATGTTAATTTGGGCCTGACTTATGGGTCACATGTTTGTTTGGACTTTGTGGTCCATTACATGTCTATTGGGCCCAAATTACCTACTTACATGTTATTTGGCCTTTGTGATCCATTTACATGGTAATTGCGCTTGGACTGAAATTCAGATGCTTAATAGATTGTAACTATACCTTTACATAACTATTGAACTTTGGATACTTATAAATGTACCTTTGGATGGATAACGCATAACATACATGTAAACATTAAACATAGTACGAAAGGATAGATTTTAGTTATAATCAGAGTCTCTTGGAGGGAGAGCGAGAGTTGGTGTATAGATATATACGGGGTGACCCACCATGCCTTAGCTTCTCGCTACAGCTAGACTAGGCCAGTCTAGGGTGACTAAACCTTGAGCAAATACCGGCATTTAGAAAAATGTCAAGACAGGAAACCTAGTCATTATCATGTATGATTTCAACGGCTCATATAGAGATTCAATAGCAATTTAACATTTCGAAGATTAACCCTTCGATTATGTCAATACAAAGTAACTTATTTAACGATACAAGAACCTCGACATTATTATAAATCAGAAAATATCAGATTTTTTGGGGGAAATATTAATATACAATTATCACTTACTTACAATACAAAAAATCTAAACTACATTCATATATGTTACAACTATGAAATTCAAACATGCATTTATACATGATTTTCACATCATTCTCAGACATTTTATAGAAAATATCGGATTTTCTGGGTTTTTACGAAAGATACAAAGACTTTTGCTCAAACATACTTTTGAACTCACCAACATTATATATGTTGACCGTTTTCAAAATAACTTGTATTCTCAGGTAATTGTTAAGCAGGAAGATTTTCAAGTATGTATGGATTTATTTTGTGTAATATCACTCATCGTACAATTAATATTTTGAATTTATGTAATTTATAACAATGTACATGATGTGAACATTGTTGGTTGTTATATGTAATGTTGGTGATGAATGTGTTATGTTTCATGTATATTCATAGTTATGATTATTCAACTGTTAGTCACACGAGCCCCCGAACGTTTCCGCCGTCTGGTTCGGGGTGTGACGAAGTTTCTTCGAACTCCAGTATTGAGGCCTTCCGTGCTTTAGATAAAAAGATATAAGCATATGATGAACATTGTGGTCCAAATCAGGTGCACTCGCAATCCTGTCAATGCTTCTAAATATGAAAGCTTTTGGAATTATTGGTAGATCAAATGAAGTAACTGGCTCCGACCACTAAGTACATGGATTGTCGATAGCTTCATTCAAAATCCGCTCCATGGTCCAGGAAGGAAAAAGAGTCTTTTGAGTCTCCAATGTTACCTGTGCATCGCGAATCTATTTTCACGAGCATCAACTTCTCTCGCAATTTGCAGGTTTGCATCAAGCTCATTATCACGAGACTTTCATTCGAGCTTTCGATCCTGAAGCTTAATTACCCTTCGGATTGTTTAGATTCGTTTTTGGATCTTGTTCACCAAAACCATCAGCAGCTGGTTTTTTGACTTTCCCCCTTATTGCGGAAATGAGCTAGACTCTGAAACACCTTCTATACGATTGAGAATTAGGAATATCGGTTTGAGTTTATCAGCTAGATGTTGGCGAATGGAGACTGTGGGTAAAGAATCACGAGTCCTGATATGATTTAGTAAGTATTGATTAAAATCTCCAACACAACGTTTTATCACAATCTTTTTAGACTTGAGCTCATCATTCTGTTGTTGTGCATGTGACAGTTGCATAGATAGAACTTTTAAATTCTTGGTTTTCATCGCAAATTTATCTATAATTGTCGACAGCAAGGTCCTCTTGAAGCTTATCAAGCCGGGAAGTAATAAAATTTCCCAGCTCAGTATTATCGGCCTGAATTTCAATGCAATCCTTCAAAAGACCAGCTTTCTCAGTTTGAAGAGTTAAGCTAAGACTCGTAATGACCTTATTCGGTGCTTCAGTATTTTTATCTAAGGATCGACCAAAATCCACCATAAGCTCAGTAACATCATTCACTAGTTTTTCAACTTTGTCGGTCGTTCACGAACGGTCTTCTCGGAATTTTCCACAGCTTTAGTAGAGGCATCATGATTTTTTAAATGCTCCTTGGTGAGAGTCTCGATTAACAACTTGACAAACTCAAAGGAGTAGTCATTGCCAGATGATGATTTGGGAGACTCAAGCAAATTGCCCAAATTCTCATTGAGGGCTTTGTATTGCCCCTTCGTCATAGGTGCATCTTCGTCATTACTAGATGGTTGAAAATTGAATGGGCTGTAGTTAAAATCTTGGAAGTCATCATGATCATCTGCTAAGATGATATCCAAATCATCATTGCGTAGTAGTGAGATTCGAGTAGAGCTAGGACCAATCGTAACACTATAAGAACCAGCCCTCATATCAGATACGTTGACAGTTCTTAGCGGTATACTCGTGGTTGTCGTGGTTGTAGCGGTAGATTCGGTGTAAAGAGGAGTGGTTTGAGCCATGGAGATCTGTGGTTGCAAGACTCCAACATAAACATTCGGACATGGAGCATAATGATAGGTGTGGGAATAGGTGAACAAGTAGCAGTAGGAGAAGGTGGAGGAGTAAAGCAAAAAAAAAAAAGGATCTTCTATTAGTGGCACAAAGGTGGGCATCGAAAAAGCTGCCTATTGATTAGATTGAGTAGCGGTATCTTCAGTTTCTCATTGGACTTTCTACGTTTGTTGAATGTCTGAAATTATATTAGACTCAAAATCCTCCTCATCAAAAGGAGTAGAAGACCTTGGCTTGCGAGCCGATTTCTTTACATACTTCTTCGGAACTTGAGCTGGTTCGAAAGGACCAACCTTCGCATTTCAGGTGTTAAAAGGGAGGAACTGATGCAGGTTTCTCCCAATAGTTGTTAATGAGCTTGTTGTCTGTTGCAACACAGTTGATCATTGCCTCTGGAAGAGATCCAATAAATGCAAACTTCGTAGGATCAGACACATTGAAGTTCAGAGTGTGAAAGATCGGAATAGCTACCATTATGCACACTTTGGTCACCGGAATATTGAGTTTAGTGATAGCTATGTGGACAATAACGGACCAAAACTGAGCACACGAAATTTCTGAGTGTCGTGTCGTAGAGAGAGTACTCTGAACACGTTGTACACAAAGGATGGAACCATAGTCTAGGTTGACTCAATGGTATAGTCCACAGATTATAGTGCATAAAACCTTACTTGTACTGTCTGAGCCCGTGACCCGCTCTGAAAAGCTTTTGAAGAGAAGTGTAAGGAGGACATTCCTCATCGGAGGTAGGATGGGTTTCTTAAATTTGGATAAAATGGCGAAATTCTAGAATTGCAGAAGAGGATATTGACATCGGATCCACAAGATCCCTAGCTTGATGTTTTGTGGGAAGTGATCTCAAAGTTAATCACATACATACCTTCCTAATAACTTGTAGTTGAGTATGCCCTGGATAGATTAACCAAGGGAACACCTTCGGTCACTGTGAGGGCTTGACACAGCGAAGAGTGACGAAGACACATGATCATAGGTTGGAAGAAGTCATCATACTTGGATGAATCGAGATCAAGACTAACATTTTGGTTGGGTTTGATATGCAGAAGCCCGGACGAGGCAATCTGTTTAGCAACAGATGGAGTTTTTGATGAGGAGGCCATGGAAATCGGTGGAGAATATGATGAACTGTGTTAAGAGAAAGATGGTTTTTGCACCGGAGATTTTTTGAAATCTTTAGTGGTGGTAAAAGAAATCAATCGACAATTTTCCTTTTATACGTCACCCTTGGCGAGAGAAATACAACTAGAGACGTTTTGTTTTCCCTTAAAAAGTGCCTAAAAAGTCGTGACAACTATGCATGTGTCAGGTGGCGTAACTGACGTCCATGATGTCATCGTTTTCAAAAATTCCCATGCCTGGTCTAAAAGCTTATCCCTTGTAAACCGTCGTTTCAGTTATGGATGTTTGTAATTCAACATCATTCACCAGAACCTATTCTCGGATTTGAAATAATCATTCGGACGTTAGAACTAGACAGTTGGAAAATCACGAGGATTTTCGTGCAAGAGTGTGCCAAAGATAAGGGAATCAAATGTTCGGTCAAAAATATTGGTTTATACTTTACTTTTTTGGCAAAATGTATTTTTTCAGTCATGTAATAGGCGTTTGCGGTTGTGTTTACAGCCGTGAACTCATTCACGGCCCATGTGTCATATATACAGATGTTAGGTAGGAGAGACTGTACGCCTAGAGGAGCTTAAGTGTATGGAACTCAAGGTGTGGTTTAGAGAGAGAAGAACTAGTGTGTGTGTACTATGTGTATGGAGCATCATTCTATTCATTGAATACATCATAGATCCACTTATTCTTCTTCTCATTCTCTTCTATTTTTGATCTGGCATCATCCGTTTGATTGGGAATCCGCACAATCAAATGGATCTAATTGATACACAAGCAGATTTGGGACATACATAAAACAAATATATTTGGGATTCTATGATGTCAATTTAAAATTAATACAAAAGCAGATGGATCGCCGACAATGATCTCTTCCTTTAGAGTCAAGAGAGACTCAGATGTGCTTGCATGGCTTCCCGTTGAATTACGATCATCTATTTGTTGATAAATAGTGAAAGGCTTCTTTTCATTAGTCTTTAAAGGGTGGCTTCGCTTCAACCAAACTACGAAACTCAACATAAGGTCTAATGTGTGGAAGAAGTACATGTCTGACAAACTAGCCATAATAACAAGTATGCTTTAGATTCAATTGAGTGGCTAGATAATATGGAAATCCTAAGGAAAAATAAAAATTGGATCTATTGGGAAGAAATGTCTTTGGACGAGAACGTTTCATTAAGATCTCGCAAAAACAAAAATAATGAGATTCCAATGTACAGAACCATGAGGGTTGATATTCGTTAATTCCTTGGTGAATAATCTTGACCTTGTTAAACGTTCACTGTAAATTCATAGAAAAGATTCGGATTTTTGGTTTCACTCAAATTTTGGTAATAACAATTCGAAGGTCATTAACACAGTAGTGATGTAACCATAAACCTCAGTGGTAAACTCTGAGAGTCTCAAGTGTTACGAGTGTGAAAGCGAATGTGATATGGAGAAATGTTAAAGGTGGTTCTGATGATAAAAATGTACCACTTCTATATTGCGAATGACTCAGCAATCAACTCTTAATTCGATATGAGAATAGTAAGGTAGCTCAACGACTTATGTGAACATTAGCCTGATAGGGAAGAAACATTCGAAGTGAAAGTTTCATTAAGGTTTCAACATAGAGTCTTAGAGACTTTGGTTAACATGAAACCACATGCTTTTAGGGACATTTAGCTAGTACAAAGAATCACAGTTATATACCTGCCCCATTATTCTTAATTGTAGTGATGATAAAGTATTTAAGATAAAAAAAAATAGCACGCAAATAAACAAAACAAAAAATATTTTGGAGTTTTTGATTTTCTGAGAAGATAAAACATAAAGAAGAAAGTAAATATATTTTTGGATTTTGGATTTTCTTGAAAAAGAAATGAAAACAAAAAAGAAAAATATTTTTGTATTTTCAATTTTCTTAAAAAAACAAAAAAACAAAAATAATTTTTGCATTTTGAAATGTTAAGAAAAAGAAGTAAAAATAGAAAACGAAATACCGAAAATACATATTATACAAGGATACGTGAAGTTTCCAGTCCCACATGAACTCTTCACTCCGAGTCGCTCCAAGTGCTCAGACCTATTCGGAGTGTGAACAATGAGTTGCGAGTACCGCCGAGGGTTCGGACCGGTTCAGAACTTAAGTGACGCATTCCGATTACAAAAACGGTTTTGGCACAAATTTTCTTCTATCATTCCTAAGCCTTGTAGAATATGATTGAAGGTTGTTTCAGGTAAGGCTTTCATGAAGATAACTGCAAGTTGATCAGAGGATCGTACGAAATGTACTTCGACGTTTCCATCTTCTACGTGATCTTTTATAAATTTATACCTCAGTGCTATATGTTTCATCTTGGAATGTTGCACTGGGTTGTGACAAATCCAAATAACATTTTCTGAATTATAGTTCAGTGGAATCCTCTTCATGTTGATGCTATAGTCTCGAAGTTGGCTTTGTATCCCGACGACTTGCGAAGTGCATGATGTAGCTACGATTTACTCAGCTTTTGCGGTTGGTAGGGACACACAAGTCTATTTCTTTGATTGCCAACTTACTAGTTTGCCATCTAGAAACTGACATCCCCCATAAGTGCTTTTAGGATCCAGACCGCATCCACCTAGATCAGCATCCGAAAAGGCTTGCTAAAAGAATCCGGAGTTTGACGGATACAATATTCCAAGAGAAGATGATCATTTGAGATATCTCAGAATATTCTTCACAGTAGCCATGTGTGGTTTGCTAGGATTCGCCTGAAACGTATCACAATAGCAAAAAACAAACATAATGTCTGGATGACTAGTGGTGTTAGCCTCGTTCTGAATGCATCAGGACCTTGACTCGTGAATCTCCTACCAGTCCGAATTTCGCAAGTAATGACTTGGTGTTGGTTTCCTGGTTGACACAAATCCCCTCCCAACTCTATCTAATATTTAACCCAAAGAAAAAATTAACAGGACCCATTGACCTCATCCCAAATTTAGTCTCCATCAACTTTCGGAACTTAGCAGTCAACCTAAGATTGGTTGATCCAAAAATGATATCATCAACATAGATTTGGACACTGATCAGATGGTCACCATCTTTCTTACGAAAGAAGGTTGGGTTTCATATCATGCTCGAGGAGATTGTTTCAAACCATTCACAACCTTATCCAAAATGTAGCATTGGTTTGGATACTTCTCATTTAAGAAACCTGGTGGTTGCTCTACACAGACCATTTCTTCTAACTCACCATTCAGAAAGGCTCATTTGATATCCACATGATAGACTTCAAAATTCTTATGAGCTGCATACGCAAGAAAAATATGAACAGATTACAGCCTCACAACCCGAGCGTATGTCTCTTCCTAGTATACGCCTTCTTCTTGGCAGTATGCTTTAACAACCAACTGGGATTTGTTCCGTATGACATTTCCTTCCTTGTCAAGCTTGTTCCGAAACACCCATTTCATACCGACCACAGAAGCATCCTTCGGAGTTGGAATATGTCTCCATACTTTGTTGCATTCGAACTCATTAAGCTCTTCCTGCGTACCTTGCACCCAATTAGAGTGATTTAGAGCAATCTTTACATTCTTGGGCTCAATTTTAGAGATGAACGAATTGAAAATACAAAATTCCATCTTAGAAAATAATGCAGTTTGATTTACTATTAGTTGAGCTATCGTGAGAACTCCTGAAGTTGGAGATCCGATGACTTGATTCTTGGGATGATCTTTGGTCCATTTTGGTTAATGGTGGGTAGTTTGGATAATAAGTTGGGTCCAATTCAACATTCACATCTTCAAATTCCGATTGAGCGTCTTTGTCATTATTTTCATTGTCATTCTCCCCTTGGGATTTTTCATGTGACTCAATGTTCATAATAGGATCCTCTTGGATAGGTATATCAGTACTGAATTCAGGGTTTAAATTCACCCCCTCAACTGATGTTTCGAATGTGGAGGTTGAAGTGCAACTCTCCCCCTGGATGTAGTAGTACAAGAATGTGTTTGGGGTGGAACTTCGGAATATCATTGTTAACATCTAGGTCCTTCGGACATTGCAGTACAGATTCGAGATCTTTTGCAGCTTCGTCGATGATCTTCTTTAACTCATCCTCTTGATTATCCTTACCCTTTTATTCGGAAGTGATGGATTTCTCAGGCTCATCAAACAAATCAAGAACTCCTCATACAAGTTCATCAGAGGAATTATTTGTGAAGGTGTTGATGGAAAAATATCTTCAGATGGACAGGTAGACTTCTGACACTTCTTGAGATAGTTGTCGTCAAAAGTGACATAGTAGGTTTCATCTATCTTTTTGTATTTCTTTTGTAGAACCCTATATGCCTTCAAAGTGAGAGAATAGCCAAGGAAGATTCATTTGTCTGCTTTCACATCAAATTTGTTCCTTTACTCATTGGAGTTGAAGATGAACACCTAGAACCAAAAACATGAAAGAACTGAACATTAGGTTTTTGTTTATTACGAATCTCGTAAGGAGTGATTGAGAATATTTTGTTAATTAAGGATCGATTTTGAGTAAAGCAGGCACCTTCGATCGCATCAGCCCAGAAATATAGTGGTAAGTTCGTAAATGAAAGCATGGTCCTTGCAGCTTCGCAAAGAAATCAGTATCGTCTTTCAATGACTCTGTTCTGCTCATGAGTGTAAGGAGCATAGAAGTTATGAGCAACTCCCTTTTTAGTCAAGAATTCTTCAAACACTTTGTTTTAGAATTTAGAACCGTTATCACTGCGAACGTTCCTGACTGGCTTTCGCAATTGAAGTTCGATCTGCTTGATAAAATCCTTTAACCTCGAGGTAGCATCTGATTTCTATTTAAGAAAATAAACCCAGGTAAATCAAGAAAAAATCATCTACAATAACCAACTTATTTTTGTTACCACCAACACTCTCAATAGCAGATGGGCCACAAAGATCAATGTGTAGAAGTTAAAGTGGCTCAATGATTTTGGTATTTATAATCGTGGAGTGACTCTTCCAGCTTTGTTTTCCTAGTTCACAAGTTGCACACAATTGCTCCTTGTTATACTTAGAAGGGGATGTCCTCACATAAGACTGCTAAGTACGAGTTTGTTGACGTCCTTGAAATTCAAGTGCTAGAGCCTTCGGTGCCAAGGCCAACTATCATCTGAAGATGCTTTCATAACAAGGCAAATCACTGGCTTTCCGACTATAGGTTTAATGTTCAAAGGAAACATCTCTCCCTTACTTTTGGATTGTAATACCACCGCTTTTGATTTCTTCTCAATTATTTCAGATCCTTCGTCATCAAAAGAGACTTTCAACCCTGTTCCTACAACTAATTCAGATACGCTTATCAAGTTGTGTTTCATGCCTTCTACATAGGCTACCTTCTGAAAGGAGAATTCTCCATTCACGATCATGTCATATCCTTTGATCTCTCCTGTGGCATTGTTTTCGTACTTCACTTTGCCACCATCCTTTAATTTTAAGAATTCCCTGAGCTCTTCCTTTCTCCCTGTCATGTGACGCAAACAACCAATGTCGATGTACCATTCAGAGTCCTATTGATTGTCACGAATCACCTATAAAATTCAAAGAGATTTAGGAACCCAAAGTTGCTTGGGTCCTCGTGAGGTTTCCTTAAGAATAGACAGTGTTATTGATTCATCAACAAAATAGGATCTCTTTATAAAAATTTGAATTCTCTCCTTTTGTTATTTTGAAAACAATAATCCTTTCATCATTTGGATGTCTTTTAAAAGGAATTTTGTTTTGTTTTGAAGCTATTTGTTGCTTGATTTCCTTTTTATAATTTTATTTTCCTCATTTTTAAACTGAGCTTCAGAATACTTGGACCAAATTTTAGGTTCCAAAACAAGTTTGCCTTTGCCCTTAACATCTTTAGATGTATTGGCAGTTTTTGAATCATTAGATTTATGAGAAAATTTTGGTTTAGCTTTTTCAAGAGGTTTCCAAACTTGAGATTTTGGAAAATGTTCTGGTTTCGCAACAGGATTTGTAACCGGAGGTTTCGCAACTTCTTTTGGAATAGATTTTGGTTTTGAATTTTGAACATGAGATGATGTCACATTTCGAACTGGAGATCTTACTGAGTTAGCAGCACAGTTGTAAGAATAATGACTTTTCCAAAATAGTTTCCGACTTTTTGATTTTTCTTATATCTATTGTTTATCTGCCTTCTATTAGCTATCATTTCTTCAGTAGAAAAATAAATCTTAGATCTAGGACATTCCTTTTGGATCATAGGACAAGATGGTTCGGATGAGGTTTCGTAAGGGACATCTCTGGTGCGACTGGGACTAGCCTTATTGCTATAGGGATTGGCAGAATTAAGTGGATTGGACACATATCTTACTTTTGTTTTGCATGAGGTTAATTCGGAAAGCCGTCAATATTATCATTATTTACAACGGTTGTGAGTTCCAGAGTATGTTTAGGGTCATGTCCAGTTGTTACGAACACTTGGTTCAAAATAGTTTTGACTTTCGGAAAATAACAACTTTTTCTATTAAAATAGTCGGTTGTTTACTCTAATTAATACAAACATATTCAATAGAGTTTTATGAAATAAGATTTTTCTTTGATTCATAATTATTTTGAACAAATGTTGAGCAATCAACCTCATCCTCCACAAAAATTTCACTCATGTCACTTTTGTCAAATTCGAAAACATTTTCGGCGTTGAAAGTGTTTTCTGAACTCAATTTAGTCCATAAAGAGTCAATTTTTTGCATAGTAGCAAATTTAATTTGCTCTTTGTCATTTTCATACAACACTTGTTTTAACATATTCTTATGTTCCTTGGATTGTATGTAGGCTTCTATTTTGTTAAGTCCAAGACGATATGCATTTAAAATCTCTTTGGAAGAGATTAAGGTAATATCATTTTTTGTATCTTTTCACATATTCCATAGTCAAGATGCAGTTGGGTAATGTTAAAATAAAGATGCTTCACAATTATACAAAAGATGTTTCTCTGTTTTAACAAAGCAATATTGCCTCATTTCAAATAAATAACATCATCCCTAGACCTATTTAACTCTAACTCCTACTTCTGTATCCATATTCGTCTCTCTTCACTTTTAGTTGTTATCCTGCTGATTTAATCAATTTGCTTAGAATTGATTAGACGAGTTATCTTTAAACTATCACTAAAACTAGAGAAAGTATAATTCAAATCATCTAATTGAAGGGTCCATGTTGTGGTTTGGGCAAGGCTTTTGGATGTATAGGTCTTTTGTTCTTTGAGTCTTGCAATAGATGCGTTTATGGTGAGTTTGCGGCCAAGAGTGTTACCGCCGTAAACCTGTTTACGGCCAAGTCCAGTTTACGGTCATGTTTTCTCTCCTATATATAGGATCAGTCTGTGTCTGTTGGTTGTTGTTAATGCATTGTGTTTATGGTCCTTATCAGAGTTGTACCAGACGTTTTTCTTAATACAAACGTGTGCAAGCTTTGATTTATTCTTCTTCTTCTCAATTCTCATCTTATTTGATAGTTAGATTGCTTGATCAGTGGTTAAGATCCTATTTCTAGGACCTTACAATTGGTATCAGAGCCTATCCGGTGTCAAATCATCCTTCAATCACGTTCTCGGACAAAGGAGCATTATTTCATCATTGTTTAAGGCTTGTTCTAGTGTTTTCGTGGCAAAAAGGAATCATATATGCTTAAAACTCGTGTTTTCATCAAGAACGGTGTATTTACGGTGAAGAGTTCATAGCCATAAACTCCTATTTACGGCCGCAAACTAGTATTATTCATCAACCGTAAACTCTGTTCACGGCTGTAAACTACGTTCACGACCGTAAACTGAGCTCAAGCGCAATCACAACCGAAAACTACTAGCCGCAAACCTGATCTGACCGTAAACTCATGTTTAAGGTTGTAATCATCTGAACAAAAACTGTGTGTTTGAACTTTTAGTTTATTTTTCAAATTATTTTCATTAAAAAAATAAAAAAATGGACTCCCAAATCTCATTAGCACATCATGAATTGGACACCATATGGGAAGCACCACTCGAATTCCTCGGTTGCTATCTGCTAAGGGATTTCCAGAATGGAAGTATCGAATGGAAAAATACATTAAAATGAAAGACTTCAAAATTTGGAGAAGCATTTTAAGAGGACCAATTCATATCACCACAACACTTGAAGACGGAACAATCACTGACAAGAAAATTGAAAACTACATGGATGATGACTTTGAAAAAATTGAAGAGCAAGAAAAGGCATTGGCTACACTCATAATGACATTATCTCCAGAGATTGCACAAGGTTTTAGAGAATACACTTCAACCAAATCTCTGTGGGAGCTTTGATTGATGTCTATGAAGGAAAGAAAGACATGAAAGAGAGCCGTCAGGATACGTTGAGACCAAAGTTCAATATGTTCAACTATGTCCTTGGAGAAACCGTGGAAGCTCAGTTGCAGTGATTTGCTACACTCACCACTGAAATGAGTTCAACCAGAATTTTTGTGTCTATGTCAGAAATAAACAAAAAGTTGCTAAATTCTCTGCCAAGGTCTTGGGATATGAATGTTGCTGTGATTAAGAAAACAAAAGATATAAATCGTCTAAGTTTAGCTGAAACCATGGCAATCATTAATGGTTATGAATTGGATGAAAAGCAGCGAGAGATCAACCATGTCAATTGATACTCCACTGCGAATTTGGGAATTTAAACCAACAATGCCTTTTCATCTTTCACCACTCCTCAAGTTCAACTATTTGCTGCTTCCCAACCATCATCATATGCCACTCCATCTATGCAAAGTTCTCACTCTTCAATGTCCTACCCGCAACTTGCTTCCATTTCAAAGACATCTGTTCCAGTTGTTGTTTCAGCTACTGCCCCAACTCAGCTCCCAATGAAAATGCTAAAAATTTGGCTTTTGCAACTGGTCTTGTAAATTGTTATAATGCTTTTGTAGCTCGTGAGCTGCTCCCTTAATTGTCATTTGTTGATATGGACCAAATTCATCCAGAAGATGTTGAAGAAATGGACATAACATGGCAAATTGCTATGGCTGTGTTCAGAGCTAAATAGTTGTAACCTCCCAAAATTCAAGGCCAAAAATTTCATTTTTAAATAAGTTAATATAAAACCATAAGTATATAAACATCCATAATAACATCTCATGTCAAAACCAAAGTGTCAATAATCAAAACATGTTATCTTAAAACAATATAAGAGTGACATACCAATGATCTCATGTACGGAAACATAGTGTGATGCGTTGCGATCGAGCCGGCTCCTTCCTTTTGAAAACGAAGTACTTGAAACCAAAACTGAAAACCGTAAGCACGAAGCTTAGTGGGTACCCCAAATACCAAATACCATATATATCAACATACTGGCTAGCATATCTGGGTCCTGGCCTACCCTTTCGGTCTCTTTTAACCAGATACGGTCTAGCATATAAACAGATACTTGCATACTGTCATACATAACCATGAGCCATACATATATCATAATCAGTAAAGATGTTATGTGCCAAACATAGTCTTGCCATTATGCCACGGGCTGCCACGTGGTCTTTCTTGCGAAGCCGGGGGCCACCCCCTCAGTCTCACAGGCAAGTGCCAACACCTCCTGGTCTTCCATTCAAGCATCACAAAGACAACTAGCATACACACTACTCTACTTAGGTAATCAACATATAGTGTTCCAGGAGCCACCTCCTGGTCTTTCATACATAACAGCATAAAGTATGCCAGAAGCCATCTCTTGGTCTTTCATACATATTGCTCAGGGCTAACCCCCGGGTCTTCCTACCATACATAATAGCATACTGTGTGCCAAGTGCCACCTCCTGGTCTTTCATGCATAATGCCTAGGGCTAACCCCCAGGTCTTCCTATCATACATAATGCATAATGCCTAGGGCCGGCATTGGTGCCTTAGACCCATTCAAACGGTTAGGAGACTCACCTGAAGTAGTCACATAGGATGAAAATCGCATAAGTAGTTAAGATGGGTCTCCAGCTCTTAAGACACCTACAATCACATCAATAATCCTTACTTAGCTCATATCCGCATATTACCTATTAATACTTCATAATATACTTCTTCTTCGTTCTTATTATCGTTGTAGCAATTGGTTTTGTGGGACATTAAACCTCACATAACCCCCAAACAATTGAAAGACAGATATTACTTCTTATAATACATTTTATTATCTTTTCATAACATGGGAAACATACTCTAGTTAACTTTCTATTGAATTCTAAAGATTTACAAGTTGATTATAAAAATTGTCCATTTTCTGGACCACACGAAAAACGGTCTTCAACGCCTTAGGAGGGATGAGAACCGTTCCATAGAAAAAACATGTGACAAACTAGACTCCTCCATCTAAACTCAGCCTTTGAGTTTATGAAATTTAGATTTTTCTAGATTTAATTACACAGTTTACAATATGACTAATGAAAACAACACTTTTTTTTTTCGACCAACCTTCAAGACATTCCAATTCCATATATCTTAGGAATTGAATCAGATGAAGCCCAATTTATGACTAAAACTATACACAAATATTAGCATTTAGGGAAAAATCTCATTTAAAATGGAGCTACCTATATTTAGTTATGATTTTTACAAAATGACCAAAGTGATTAGTGAAATTTATGGACCAACGTGCATTCAAAGTGAAAACTGTACATTTGTGTTTAGAATCAGACTTTGAAAATTTTAGGTAATAAACTAGACACAAGACACAAGTACCAAACTCTGGGAAGAAACCTTATGTAATTTGGAGTTTTCTAGATTTAATTATAATTTTTCAAAGCTAGTGAACAATTTCAAAATTTTAGCAAAACCATTGAGTATGAGTTTGCATTCCACTTAACTCATTAAGTCCTTAATCGTTAAGTCCAAAATCATTCAAAACAGTTAAATGTGATATTAAACAAACAATATTCAGTACCAAACAATAAACAACTTAATGGATTAAGAGCTTGGAGAAATTGGCTAAAACATTACTCTTCTTCACCTTAAGCTCATAAGAAGAGATTTATGAGTTTGGTTTTCAAATCATACCTATTAAGTACATAACATTTGTGTGTAGAATCAGACTCTAAAAATTTTAGGTAATAAACTAGACACAAGTACCAAACTCTGGGAAGAAACCTCATGTAATTTGGAGTTTTCTAGATTTAATTATAATTTTTCAAAGCTAGTGAACAATTTCAAAGCTAGTGTAGAAACCTCATGTAATTTGGAGATTTTTAGATTTAATTATAAATTTTCAAAGTGAACAATTTCAAAATTTTAGCAAAACCATTGAGTATGAGCTTGCATTCCACTTAACTCATTAAGTCAATAATGGTTAGGTCCAAAATCAATCAAAACAGATAAATGTGATATTAAACCAACAATATTCAATACCAAACAATAAACGAATCAATGGATTAAGAGCTTGGAGAAATTGGCTAAAACATTACTCTTCTTCACCTTAAGATCATAAGAAGAGATTAATGAGTTTGGTTTTCAAATCATACCTATTAAGTACATAACATTTGTGTGTAGAATCAGACTTTGAAAATTTTAGGTAATAAACTAGACACGAGTACCAAACTCTTGGAAGAAACCTCATGTAATTTGGAGCTCTCTAGATTTAATTATAATTTTTCAAAGCTAGTGAACAATTTCAAAGCTAGTGTAGAAACCTCATGTAATTTGGAGTTTTCTAGATTTAATTATAATTTTTCAAAGCTAGTGAACAATTTCATAATTTTAGCAAAACCATTAAGTATGAGTTTGCAATCCACTTAACTCATTAAGTCCTTAATGGTTAAGTCCAAAATCAATCAAAACAGTTAAATTTGATATTAAACCAACAATATTCAATACCAAACCATAAACGACTCAATGGATTAAGAACTTGGAGAAATTGGCTAAAACATTACTCTTTTTCACCTTAAGCTCATAAGAAGAGATTTATGAGTTTGGTTTTCAAATCATACCTATTAAGTACATAACATTCATATTTAATTGAAAGGAAAAAATACTATTCAACCACCATGAAGTTGTGGTGACGTGGTGGAGTCATGGTGGTCCTTGGGTTGTCAAAACCCTCACACCAAGAGCAAATCCAAAGAAAGAAGAAAGGATATTTGCAATGAACTCTACCTAAGAATATGACAATATCAACAACCTAATTAAGCATTTAATGACCCAAAACATAATTGGGAATAGAGATTCCCATCAACCCACATTGGATGGCGGTGATATGGTCGTCATTTAGTGTACACACACCTTTACACCAATCAATCTACACAAGTAAAGAACTAGAAACTTGAATGAAATGCTTGCAATATATAACATTTTAGCCAAGGAAATCAGCTTATAAGTAACCTCACGACCTACCAATTGATATCATGGTGGTCGTTGAGCCATTCCCGGCGGTTGCCACCACCACAGGTGGTGAGTGGTGCTTATGTGTGTGTGGTGTGCGAAAAGAAATTGAAATAAAACAAGCAAGAAGGAACTATTAAATCACTTCAGGGCTGAATCAATGAAATAAATACCTCACTCCTTCCTCGCCTCTTTCTCTGGCGTCAACTGGCGGAGCTACAAGAACTCAGGCGATGGCAGCTCTGGCCGGTGACCTTGGCAGCCTCTCTTTTTCCCTCTCTCAGCTTGGTCTTTTTCCTCTATTTTCTTTGTGTCTGCACACTCAAACACACACATAAACACACAATGTTCTCGCTAGGGTTTGATATGCTAAGACAAGAAACGAGGGGTGAAGATCCTCCTGTGCACGCTGCTTCTGATAAGGGGAGCAAGGAGACATATTTTCGGAAAAGCACACAAATAGTCCCTAAAGTCAGTGTCACTACCATAATCTACCCTAGATCCGAATTTCTTAATGAAATAGGTGTTTTCAATGTTACACTTTAGCCCCTGGACTTATATTCTCAATTATTATTATTATTATTATTATTATTATTATTATTATTATTATTATTATTATTATTAATATTATTATTATTAATATTATTATTATTATTATTATTATTATTATTATTTATCCTTTTTTTAATTAAAATTCCTTCAAATATTTTATTATCTCATTTAAGTCATTCAATTAATCAAAATGATTAATCGTCGCATTTTATTTTAATTATTAATTATTACTTAATCTCTTTAAATCAATATAATGCCTTCTATTCGTTTAATTCACTTATCCCAACTAGAAATACGATTCAAATTATAAAGTTATTTAAATTATTTCTTAAACCCCTAACTAGAGATAATTAATTAGGAAACAAGGCGTTACAAGGTTTTCCAAAAAGACATGCAAAAATAACTGGGGCATGAATGTAGAAAAGAAGTTTGGATTCAACAAAGGCAAACTTCACTGTTTCAACTGCCATGAACCCGGTCATTTCGCCAGAGATTGCCCAAAGCCTGGCAGAAGGGAAAATGGTGAAAGAACTATGGTGCTAGTGAATAGCAGCAGAGGGGCTACCATCAACAATCAGACAACGAATCTCACGGGTCTTCTGATAGAGTGTCTTCAGAACATGTATCTTCAGAACAGGTGTCTTCATAAGATGATGTCATTATAGTTTCTGATCACAAAGATGATGAAGCTACACCTGCTGCCATTGTAGCTGAAGAGCATGACCTTCACGCTGTACAGGTTGAGAGTGATTTCAACAAAGAATTGATTATATTGATGATTTCGATCTTACGGGCTATGACTAGTATGATATTTCCTTGGACCTTGGAGGAAATGAAAATATCTTGTCAAATGAGGATCTTGACACTTTCTTTGACATTATCCATGATGTTGCTCATCCAACAACGAAGATAAGGGAGTCAGAAGACATTCTTGAGACTATGCCTCCTTCTCCAAAACAAACGGCTGAAGCTTCAACTACAATGGAGACATATTCAAAGATTCCTCCCTCCAAGGATGTTTCTCCTACTATTGAGCCATCAGTGAGTGAACCTTTGACAACCCAGACCTGCTCGCCCTCATTTAATAGGAGAAGACTTGATCCCAGACCGGGGGTATTTGTGCCTGAACTATCTCAAGGCTCCTCAACTCCACCATTTAGTACTTTTGTTTCTACTTCTCCTATTCCATCCAATGTCGGACGAAACTCAGTTTATGAAGCTGGTGGTTCCTCAGTCCCTTCAGGATCATCTCCTCTTAGGCCCTATCATGATGTTGCCTCTGAGAGGCTTGCTCTACATTTAGCCCACGAACAAAGTTCAGTGCCTTCCTCCCGAGCTAAAGGAATTTTTATTGAGGATGGCCACTCAAAATAGGATGATCCCACCATAACTGACCTTCAAAAGGAAATCAACGTAATGAATCAGAAAAATATTGAGCTTGATATCGGGGTGGCAGATCTTGATGCTGAAAAGGTCCAACTTGAAATTCAGGTTGCAGATTTAACGTGGATAAAACCCTAAAAACTCAGCAAATTTCGGATCTACAAACCCATATAGGAGCCTTGACTACAAGTTACTTTGATCTTAAGAAGAAACTCGCAGAAGAATTTGGAGACAAATTCAAGTCTTCAGTTCACAATGCCAACACTGGCCAGTCTGTTCAACAAGTACAATAACCACCTATTGACCCACCCACTCAAAGAAGAACTACGATTGTTGATCGATTCGACAAGGAGCCCACTCAAGCTCCAAACGTTGTTGCACTCAAGCGTGCCAAGCTAGTAGCTTCTGACAAGAAAAAGCAACTTCTTTTCAAGAAATCCTCTAATCAGAATGCTCTTGGAACTCAACCCAAAATCACCGTCACTGACCTTGAAAGGAAGAAATTTGGACACGAGTATGGTGATAGGACCTGAATTTTCTCATGAGGCTATCATGATGGGCTAAACATGCGGTTAGTGAAACGAAAAAGAAAAAATGTGGACTACTAAATAGAGTTCCATGATTTCAGTTCCTGGACTAGGGTTGATCTTTTAGAACTAGCAAGTGCTCCATTTGCAAATCCTTCTGGAGATCCAAAGGAAAATCATTTCAAGGGATTCTTGGAGGATCAAGTAAAGAAGGGATTCTCTAGTATGAAGACTACTGAGTCATTTATTAAGAACTTCCCTAAGGTACTGGATCCCAAGACAAAACATCCTTTTCAGACGGTTATGTGGCCACCAACCAATCAAGTCAGATAGATTCCGGTGCTGCAGAACTTTAGTGATGGATCTCTCGCAAACATGCATTGCTGGGTCTTTGATGAAACTACTACATCTGCTGTCATGAAGTTCAAGGATGGTTGCTTTCGCTTGTATGACAAACAAGACCTACTTCAATTTGGGAAGTGGGATATTCGTCATCTGGCCCTACATCAGATCAAGGTTGCTGAAGACATTTTCGAACCTGCCGCTAAAGAGTACACATCAATGGTGGTTGAGATTATTAAAAATGAGATATGGCAAAGGGCAATGGGAGGGTCCGACGTGCTTACAATTGAAAGAGACTGAGCTACATCTAGCCCCAAACCAAGGGGGAGATTGAAGGGTCCATGTTATGGTTTGGGATAGGCTTTTGGATGTATAGGTCTTTTGTTCTTTGAGTCTTGCAAAAGATGTGTTTTTGGTGAGTTTACGGCCGTAAACCTGTTTTCGGCCAAGTCTAGTTTATGGTCATGTTTTCTCCCCTATATATAGGATCGGTCTGTGTCTGTTGGTTATTGTTGATGCATTGTGTTTACGGTCCTTATCAAAGTTGTACTAGATGTTTTTCTGAATACAAACGTGTGCCAACTTTGATTTAGTATTCTTCTTCTCAATTCTCATCTTTTTTCATTGTTAGATTGCTTGATCATTGGTTAAGATCCTGTTTCTAGGACCTTACACTAATTCATATTGATAGCGTGTAGTAGGAATATTAAGATATTGAAGTATGGAGTGTAGCTTGTTGATGACATTTTCGCACTCCGTCACTTGTTTTAAAATAGGCCTTGCTACGAAACAACTTTTCGGTAGGATGACCTACATCAGTTGTAAATTCCTTCTGCTCTGAGACTCCGCTTTGTACCATCAGACATTTCCCAGCATACTCCTGCATAACAGCTGTGACATCCCCATTTTCACGGCCAAAAAAGGCCTTTGTTTATGCTTGTTTAAAAATCATAGTAACATTTTAAATAAAAGTGTTGCGGTATCTGTTCCCAAAAGAAAACATGATAAAGATTTATCAAAGCAGTTCTAAAGAAATGTATTTCTTTAAAAATCTTCGGATGTCATGTTCGATACATATCAAAAGCATAAACAGTACACTATATGCCTTACACCATTTATTCATATCTACATGCCTATAATCCGTAATCCCTCAACCAAACATCACATCTATGCTCGAGTGCCACTACCTGTAATAGAAGAAACTAAGTAGTTCAGGCTTCGGAGCCTGGTGAGTACATAGGGTTTTCACCCCACAATAAATAAGTTTATTAATTTCATCAACCAACAATAACCCCATTACCCGTTCCCGTTATCCTCACTTTGTGTACCTATAACACCTAACATAAGGGACTTTTCCTAAGGATTATCATCGGGATGGACATTACTGATAAGGGGGTTACTCAACAATAAATGTTCGTAAGGAAACCATGAGGGGAATGGAGTACACAAACACCTACATGTTGCGAGCCTGCTAGCGTTTCATCGTACTGTCTAGAATAGTCCGTGATCGTCATCTATACTTTGCTAGATGACTAGATCATCGTCAATATCGAGGCCTCTCATCATTTTATCACACATCGTCTATTTCATCTACCCATGTTTTACACCAAAATTTTGTAGATATATATATATATATATATATATATATATATATATATATATATATATATATAGTTTAAATCATTTAAAAATTGTATAGAAATGTTAACCCAACATAGATATCAAGTAAACAGATAATATGCACACATAGCACGTAATTTATATAAAATAATTCATATCTATGTGTAACGTGAAAGTAACTATGCACTCACTTGTTAAAGTGATGACTCGATATTCGAGCAGCACTTCGCTTCTTAACAATATGATTTCCCTTGACGAAACCTAGTATTATTACCACTAGATTTTAGTCTAATATTTATTGTGACTAATTGTTAGTCTAGAATCATATTAAATCAGAGTATACTTCATGATTTATCAAGCAAGGAACAACCAGGTAGGATCACATCGGAGGCAGGGTCCGTTTGGTATACGAAGTATATTGTTTGGAAATCCCACTTTAAACACCTCGCTAAATCACAGCCTAGACACCATCCCCATAAGTAGATCAAATAGTATAATGCCTTTGAATCACTGATAAATCTTATTTAAAGGTCCATAATAACAATATTATATTTAAATATAAGCTATATTTAAGGTAGGGTAGATGTGTGTCACTTTCAACGGGTTTTGCTAAAAACGTTGTTTCGCTAGAGCAGACCTTCTGAGACGAAAAGCTCTTTTTCTCGGAGCCTTCGGGCGCTCCGGGTCTTTCCTTTAGCATCTTGAGGTTACTTGGGATTTACAGGGTTTTTGGGAGTCTAGAGAGAAGTTAGAGAGGGAAAGAAAGGCTTATGGTGTGAAGAAAATATGAAGGATTCACCCTTTATTTATAGGGGTTTTATCGTAGAGTAGGCCCTAAGTTTCGTCTGTATCTTTCGCGTACGAGCTCTATTTTCTACGTTCTTCATATCCACATGTTGGTATTTACGAGTAGTACAACTTTCATTTAGACCCCGTTAGCTAATTCTCATTATATCTCTTATTTGCAAATATGTATCGAATTTATCGCGCTCGAAGTGTAGAGACTAAGATTCGTCCACATCTTTAACATACGAGCTCTATTATCGACGTTCTTTATATCCACGCGTTGGTATTTAAGACTACTATAACTTTCATTTAGATCCGTCGGCTAATTCTAATTGTATCTCAGATTTACAAAACTATATCGAATTCGCTGCGCTCGAAAAGTAGGGACTAAGTTTCGTCCATATCTGTCGCATACGAGCTCCGTTTTTTACTATATTTTTATTTTTAAAATCCTATAAATTATATCTTCATTTCTTGTTTAGATTATTTTGGCTAAAAATCGACCGATCTGAAATTCAAATTCCGGGTTGTGTACTCCTATGCTAAATCTTTGAAAAATTGTAGCTTCCTCAACTAAGGCTAAAAAGTATTTTTATCAAAAATTCACTTTTTACATCACATAGAGTCGTGTCGGTTTGGTCGCGAAACTTCGACATGCCATAAGTTTTTCGTTATAATTCGGATTTCGGCGTTCTTTATATATCCGGAATCCTTGTCACGACCACTATAACTTTCTTCATCGATATCGAGTTTATCTAACATTTTATTTTTGACGTTTATTTTTACCCTTTATTTATTACGTCGTTGTAAACAAGTATAAAACACATAAATTCACATAATACGCACATAATTCATCTTTATTACTTCAAAACAAGTTATAATGGTTGACACTGATTATTACATCACTATATTAATGCTTAGCCCAGAAACATGGGCATTACAATTCTCTCTCCTTAGGATGATTCCGTCCCGGAATCATGCATCAACAAACAGATGTGGATAGCGACTCATCATGTCACTCTCTGTTTCCTAGGTGAGATTCAGCTCATTCATATGTTTCCAATGGACAAGCACTAAATTGACCATTTTGCGTCGCAACTTCTTTGGCTTACGGTCAATGATTACCCTGGGCTCTTCGATTAGCCTCTTATTTTCATCCATCGTTAACTCTGAGATTGGAATTATGTCGGGAACTTCTATTGTGAACTTCCTCAAATAACACACATGGAATGTGCTATAAATACCATCTGGTTCTTCTGATAATTCGAGCTTGTAAGCTTGGTTCCCAATCCTATGAAGAACCTTGAACAGTCCAATAAACCTTGGACTCAACTTTCCTCGTTTCCCAAATATTATAAGTCCCTTCCACAGTGAGACTTTAGGCAAACCGAATCTCCAGCTTCGAATGTCATCAGTCGTCTTTTCTTGTCAGCATAGCTCTTTTGACGATCCTGAGCTGCTAACATTCTTTCCCTAATCACCTTCAGCTTTTCAGCAGTCTGATGGACTATCTCAGGGCCTATAAACTGCTTTTATCCAGCTTCAATCCAACTAGACGGCTTACAACACTTCTATCCGTACAAATCTTGAGAAGGTGTCATCTTAATGCTTGAGTGGAAAATATTGTTGTAGTAAAACTCTACCAGAGGTAAGTGCTCATCCCAATTACATTGGAATTCCATGGTATAGGTTCTCAGCATAACTTCCAATGTTTGAATCGTTCTTTTGCTCTGACCATCAGTCTGATGATGGTAAGCTGTACTAAAACACAACTTCGTACCCATTTCTTCTTGTAGACTCCTCCAAAACCTTGATATGAAATGACTATCATGATCTGATACAATCGTTAGAGGAACACCGTGAAGTCTTACAACTTCCTTCACGTAAGCATTTGCAAGCTTATCCATAGACCATCACTCATTGGCTGCTATGAAGTGTGCACTCTTTGTGAACCAATCCATGACTACCCAAATCATGTGGTGACCGTTCTTCATCCTAGGCAGTTTAGTCACAAAATCCATGGTGATGTCTGCCCATTTACCTATAGGTACATGTAAAGATTCTAATCCCCCATACGGTTTTTGATGTTCTACCTTGACTCTTGCACATGTTACACATTCGGCCACATACTTTGCAACATCGAGCTTCATTGTCGGCCACCAGTAGTAGGGTTTTAGGTCCCTATACATTTTAGTGCTATCCGGATTAATCGAGTATGTGGTCTTGTGAGCTTCTTCCATCAGAAGATCTTTTATTCCTCCCGTCTTAGGTACCCAAATTCTATCTTGGAATACCTTCAGTCCTTGACCGTTTGAACCGAAGACTAACGTTTTTCCTAAATGCTCTTCCTTCCGGTCATTGGTCTTGGAAGCTTCTTCATGAGCTTTCTTGATGCTTTCCACAATCGTCGAGAAAACTTTGATTCTTAACGCTCTTGGCCTTTTTCTTTCAAGATTTACATTTTGACTGAGAGCATCAACGACAACATTGGCTTTACTAGGGTGGTAAAGTATCTCACAGTGGTACTCCTTGAGTAACTCTACCTAGCGTTGTTGCCTCATATTCGTTCCTTCTGATTAAAGAGATACTGGAGACTCTTATGATCAGTGAAAAGTTTTCACTTCGTGCCATAAAGATAATGGCTCCATATCTTTATAGCGAAAACTACCGCTGCCAACTCCAGATCATGAGTGGGGTAGTTCTTTTCATTCTCTTTCAATTGTCGAGATGCATATGCTATCACTTTTTCTCTTTGAGTTAGAACACATCCTGTGACAACCCGATATTTCGAGACAATGTAATGTAAAACCAATCAAATTTAGGTCAAAATATATCTTTCCTAAAATCTTATTTGGGTTAAATAAAGTAGTAGGAATCGTATCAAGGTTTTCGTACATATAAAGAACCCTAAAATCCGTGTTATAACGAAGAAGTTATGACCAACCGAAAATTCTCGGCAAAACCGGCAACACCGATTAAACGAAAAACGCAAAGTTTCAATACAATAGTTTTTAGCCTTAAGTATCTAAATAAAAGTTATAGATAACATCAAACCGTGAGCGTACATAAAAAGAACGTCCAAATCTGACTTCGTATGAGGAAGTTATGATTTTTCTAAGATTCGAGTACAGCAGTAGACAGCTAAAAACTCGAAATAGAGCTTGAGATACTTTTGACCAAAACAACCTAAATGAGAATCGAAGGTCTCAACATTAGTAGCGCAAAGGCGAAAAGTCTGACAAAAACGGACATAGGATGAAGAAGTTATGGATTTTTAACGGACTTTTCGTGTCCCGGCCCGTTAAAAATAAATAATTAAAAATAAAGTCAAAATTTGCCGATGAAGTCTAAACGAGAGTTGTAGATCATATTTTTAGCTACGTGTACATATAAAGAACGTCGAAAACGGAGCTCGTATGCGAAAGTTATGGATTTTACAAGTTCGGGGTCCAAAATCCGATGCTGTCAGGCCCCACGACGTGGCACAAGCTTGCCGCGACCCGACAAGTGACTGAGGGCGTCCAATCAATGGAAGAGGATAGGTTTGACTCCCCGCGACGTGGCCATCACTTTCCACGACGTGGCACACCCCAAAAATGCCCCTATAAGTAGATTTCAAGGGCTCCGAGTTCCATTGTTCAGTTCCTTTCTTTCTCGCGCTGAAACTCTGCGTTTAAGCCCCCGAGACCCTCCCAAAACCCCGGTTTTCACCTTCAAGTCCCGAAGGAAGGTTTTGTGTTCTCGAGATTCCCGAGAATCCCGATATTTTCCCGCGTTTTCAACTCTTCCTGTCGAAGTTCTGCTCGATTCTTCTCTCGACTACTTCAAATCAACCACTTCAATCAAGTGAGTTCATACCCCTATAATCTACACTTTCAAATGTTTTGTAAATGTTTTTATACACTTGTAAGGGAGGGGGGATACAAGTAAACACACGACTAAAATCGTGTGAAACACCGATCTTTTGCTATACTTTTCATACTATTGTTTTAACTATCTTATGAAGTTATTATGATGCAAAACACCTCACAACACAGCTTTACCCTCTTGGGATACAATATGTTTATATATAGAATTATGTTTTATTTATACGTTTACATACAAATACATCATATCAAGGGTAACATTCTTTACTAAATCATTTTATGCATTCAAAGAACTTATGATTTATGCTTTGTCAAACATTGTGAAAGAAGTTAAACTTTGCATACAAACTACTACTTTAATACAGACTTAGTTGAGAATCCATGAGTCGTGCATATCTTGAAACGTTACTTTCTTTATTAGAAAAAAATGCTGCAAGTCCTGTCTATAACTAGAGTCTCCCGTTCGGAGAACGTGTCAAATGTGTATAGATCTATACGAGAAGTCATGATCCCGCGCCCTGACTGTTAGCTACAATCCGTCTTTTGGGGTGACAGTTGTCATAACGCTACGACGCCTGAAGAACGTCGCTACAGGCATATTATGTTTAGTATGGTTATAAAACTCATCGGATATACAATTATTATGGTATTATGCTTTTATGAACGAGTAGCTATTAAAACTATTCTTCATCTAACAAATGTGATCTTCGTATAGCTTTATTTTATAAAACTATGCCACACCTTTCGAGCATGTCGGTTGCTTGCGATTTTCGGTCTTAGAGACTGCCAGATATGTCAGGAAAATAAGGGTTTTTCCTGTATACAAACCAAACAACTAATAGGAAAATAAGGGATTTTCTCGGTACAATTAGTTGCAACTTATATCACGAACATTCATATGCATTTCATACTTTTATAAGAAAATAAGGGTTTTTCTTGGAAAACACAACAAATCATATCTCAACTATTAGGGAAAATAAGGGATTTTCCTGGTTCAAATACATTCATTTTGTACAATAACGATTTACAACATCATTCTTTTGAGCATGTTGTAGTTTCTTATAGCTTACAGTCTTGGTCATTTGAGACTGCATTTCACTTTTAGGAAAATAAGGGATTTTCCTGGTTCAAATACATATAGTACATACAACAATCTTTCAAACTCATTTCATACATCTAATAGAAAATACATAAGGGATTTTCTGGAAAACATACAAGCACTTTCGAATGGCATACATTTTCTCAAAACACCACTTATGAACTCACCAACTTAAATGTTGACACTTTTTCTTTGAAATAACTTGTATTCTCAGGAAACCGCTAGACCAGGTAACAACTACTTTTGAAGACTAACGCGCTGGCGTTAGTAACATATTTCGGATCACCATGTTGTATTTGATTTCTTTTGCAAACATGTAACATATACAATCATGTAAACTTTTCAAATATATTTATATTATGGTGGTGTGTACTTTCCTTTCTATGAACTGTTATGATACTGAATATGATGTCCTCCGCCCCCGAACGTTTCCGTCGTTCTGGTTTGGGGGTGTGACAGATTGGTATAAGAGCATTGTTTATAGTGAATTAAGTATATCAACCCATAAAAGATATACTAACTATAAATACATAAGGGATTAAAAATACTCTGACCAAGAGTTTATACTTTAAATAATAAAATATTTAAGTAAGTATACGTGCTGCATTCATACTAAAATCAGTGTCACTAGGACAGTACAAAAGAATTACGATTGTTGGGCAACACAAGTGGGCTTAGAGACATATGGTCAAAACTGAGAAGATATAGCCTGATCACCTATATTATCCGAGGGTTGACTAGCATGTGCCTAAGTTTAAGTGTGTGGTTGCAACAATGCTAAAACTTACCAACCCTACCACAATGAGAACAATAGAACATAACATTAAAATTTAAAATACTATAGGAGTATTTGGTGTTACTATAAGTACTTTATACTTGAGAACTAAAGCGGGATCTTCATTATTAAGTTGATAGTTGCTAAGTGGATACACTGAGGCTATATGTAATTAGGATGTTATAAACTTAGAATCTGTGATAATTTTGCCTTATCCCTATTCTGTGTGAATTTGGAAATAAGGTCACTTATTCGAAGGTCTATGCTGTTTAGATTACACATAGCTGGTATGCACTTCACAAATAGCGATGTAACTAATGAGGGTTTTCTAAATAATTATCCAGATAGTTCGTCTAATAATTATCCACATACCCTAAATTCTCGCATAGAAATCATAGTTGGACTCCATCCCCTTGACAACCAGTATCTTCCAAATGAAGTCATAGCTGGTTGGTTTGGAGAAGAACCAGAGAATGATCATCCTATCCCCTTGGATGATCACCATGATGAAGACTTTTCGTATGATGCTAACTCCAAACCAGAGGTTGAGAACCTACCCCAAGCAGCTCCTTTCCAATTCCTAACCCTCTTCCAGCTTTTCATGGCCAGACCCTGAGTGAGTGGAATGCTTGGAAACAGGGAGCCAAGGACAAGATCAGTTTATGCTATTTGATGGCGACGGAAGCTTTTACGACTTGAGCAATGGGGGCTCAGAAGATAGAGTCTTGCCAATCTTGGTCCGCAGAGAGGCCTGAAATGAGATTCAAGGCAGGACAGCCCTACATCAGATTGCAGAAGTAGGCGCCTATGCTAGAATGCATACCCTCCACACCATTCATGTAGAAGATGCTCACGAGAGACCAGAGAGAAACCATGAAACCCTACTGCAAGCACTGACTGAATCACGAGCCGAAGTCATAGGGCTCCAAGTACGCCAGATGGAGTGCGAAAGACACCTACGTGACATGGAACGTCAATTGGCTGAACTAAGCGTTCACCAGAGGGATGACCGTCGCCAGTAGTAGACGCTTTACTTTATTTCCTTATAAAGAGGAATCGTATTTTTCTGTCTATGCCTGATGTGGCATTTTATATGAAATTATCTTGTACCGTAAGTACTTTAGTTAGGTCTTTATGCTGTCAGGAGCTATCTCCTGTGGATATGATGTAAGACCTTTACAAGGTCATTTTCCTGAACCTTTATGTCGTAAATATCCAAGATATTGACAGCCGGCTAACTTTTGTGTCATTTCCTTCATTCAAGTACTCTTATCATACTCTTATAGGAGTCTATCTGAAACCTGCTTTAGTTAAGTCATTGGACCATAGCAAGTTAGATACGGAGACATTTCCAAGTCTCTTTCAGTGGTTGGATTTTGTTATTCACCAACCCACGATACCTCAACTTGTACAACAAACGTCTTGAGACCATTCTACGAACTTACCTCTACTCATTACTAGGACTGCATCATAGGGATGTAGGTCAAACCTTCGCGAACATACTTTCATTCTGTACTACAACTGTATCATAGGGATGTAGGTCAAACTTTCGAGAACATCGTCGTACTCTTTACATGAACAATCTAAATTCTCAGGATCACAGCTGCAGGAGAGCCTACTCCGGAACCATGTTAAATGTAATTTGGGCGTTTGTTGTAACAGACTTATAAACTATCTAGAACTGGTGCAACTAGAGACTTACCTTTTGCGAGATCCTGTCTGAATAGGAATTCTCGTGCTGAGTATACTTGTCTTTTGTGGTATATCTTATTCGCAGCAATAGTCTTGTGGTAAATCTAAAGTACTGTAACTCTGTTCATGGTTGCACAGTTGTGTTTTGTCTGTAATCATCTTACATTTGAATCTAATGTCTTTAAGTTTAAGTATGATTCCGACATTATCATACGAGTCGATTAAATTTGATTCTCACGAAAACAGCTTCAAACGTACATCTCTTTCTTCTAGATCACTTTTCCAACGAAGCCGTCATATCAGAACACCGAAGTACTCATGCCAGGAGTACCTCTTAGTTATTTTCTTTCTGAAGAAATCCCCGAAGTACCACTCGTGCAATACATCAAGTTCAATCCAAGGATTCATGCGATTGATCTATCACTGAGGAAGGCATACGTAAGAGTTATAAATAATCAAGCTTCTACAGGTTTAGAATTGATGATTCCACTTTAACTTCTTTTTCCCCGATGGGATGTGAGCTTAAAGAGGAATCAGTTATTCGACTACCTTTTCAATCTTAACTATATACGACTCGTATACCCGAAGTTGTGATTGTGAAACCATGTATGAATTCTAATATGAACTTTAGGACGGAGAACTGCTTAAGACTACGAGTAATCACATCATCATGTGAACAAACTTAGAAACCAGTACGACTCCCGTAAACAGATCGCCCTATAGTTTAAACACCCTCGGAGATACCAGAACAGTACAAACCGCTTGTCGAACTACACAGAAAGAGAATTAGAAGACTAGGCTTCTCACCCTAGGGAACCCCGGTCATATTCTCGTGGAGATCGACGGATTGCAACGTATGTGCCTCGTATATCGAGGACTCCGTCAAGATTTTCATAGAAATCGTTATCTCTGCCTCGCATAGACAAAATGGTTGAGCAAACGCAAGGAAAGAAACTACTTCCAGGAATGGATCTGGAATCCGAATATCACCAGTTCGAGTGTTAGGGGAGGATGTCCGGAAGACTATCTCTTGAACTCGATGCGGACACTTCGAGTTCGTAGCGATACCTTTCGGATAGGAGCAATACGCCCATAGTTTTCATGAGCTAAATAAATAGAGTTACGTATTTCTTACTGGGATCAGTTTGTCATTTCCCCATGTAATGACTTACTTATCTACCCTCGTAGTAAGAAGAAAGCCCATGGTAACATTCCTACAGAGGAACTTTTAGCAAAGTTCTCTAGGCACGAGTTTTGAAATTGAAGAGTCAAATTTCTAAGGCACACTGTTAGTAATGTGGGAAATTTTGAGTACTCTTTCAAATTTGTCAAAACCGTTGAGCATTTATCGACACCAGAGACGCCGATAGTTTTTCGCCAGATTCTAGGTCTTACCGACCTACCGCCTTAGTTCATTCAGAACTCCTCGCAAGCTACAGAAACTCGTACGACTTTGACCCAGCAAGGGGTGGCCTTTGACTGGGAAGTTACGCAAGAAAAGGAACCTTTGAGATTCCAAGTGAGTGACCAATTTCTTTAGGATAACTCACTCTGGGAATGGCTTAATACGCTTCGTAAAGCGTGGAAAGCTAAATCCAAGTTAGACAGGACCTCCGAGATTCTTATCAGAATCGATCCTGTGCCTCACACAAACAAGACCTACTCCGCGAACTCAGTACCGTACTTTCTACTCTTTGCATCTCGATCGTGAAACCATACCTTTCCGTTAGGACTCTTGCAAGTCCACTCGTCGAGATCCTTGCCTTCGTATTAGAACCGTAGTGACCCTCGACCGAGAGGTCAAGCGGACGAAGAAACGCCATCGCCAGTTAGTGAAGGTTTGTTGGAATGCCAACCGAGAACCCGTGATCACTTAGGTGCGCTAGAACCAATCGATTAGGAAGTTTCCTCCTCACGACTCGATCATTCGTGCATACTTCCTTGCTTAAATTCTAATTTCGGGACGAAATTCCTTCTAACGGGGGGATGATGTGACAACCTGATATTTCGAGACAATGTAATGTAAAACCAATCAAATTTAGGTCAAAATATAACTTTCCTAAAATCTTATTTGGGTTAAATAAAGTAGTAGGAATCGTATCAAGGTTTTCGTACATATAAAGAACCCTAAAATCCGTGTTATAACGAAGAAGTTATGACCAACCGAAAATTCTCAGCAAAACCGGCAACACCGATTAAACGAAAAATGTGAAGTTTCAATACAATAGTTATTAGCCCTAAGTATCTAAATAAAAGTTATAGATAACATCAAACCGTGAGCGTACATAAAAAGAACGTCCAAATCTGACTTCGTATGAGGAAGTTATGATTTTTCTAAGATTCGAGTACAGCAGTAGACAGCTAAAAATTCGAAATAGAGCTCGAGATACTTTTGACCAAAACAACCTAAATGAGAATCGAAGGTCTCAACATTAGTAGCGCAATGGCGAAAAGTATGACAAAAACGGACATAGGATGAAGAAGTTATGGATTTTTAACGGACTTTTCGTGTCCCGGCCCGTTAAAAATAAATAATTAAAAATAAATTCAAAATTTGCCGATGAAGTCTAAACGAGAGTTGTAGATCATATTTTTAGCTACGTGTGCATATAAAGAACGTCGAAAACGGAGCTCGTATGCGAAAGTTATGGATTTTACAAGTTCGGGGTCCAAAATCCGATGTTGTCAGGCCCCACGACGTGGCACAAGCTTGCCGCGACCTGGCAAGTGACTGAGGGCGTCCAATCAATGGAAGAGGATAGGTTTGACTCCCCACGACGTGGCCATCACTTGCCACGATGTGGCACACCCCAAAAAATGCCCCTATAAGTAGATTTCAAGGGCTCCGAGTTCCATTGTTCAGTTCCTTTCTTTCTCGCGCTGAAACTCTGTGTTTAAGCCCCCGAGACCCTCCCAAAGCCCCGGTTTTCACCTTCAAGTCCCGAAGGAAGGTTTTGTGTTCTCGAGATTCCCGAGAATCCTGATATTTTCCTGCGTTTTCAACTCTTCCTGTCGATGTTCTGCTCGATTCTTCTCTCGACTACTTCAAATCAACCACTTCAATCAAGTGAGTTCATACCCCTATAATCTACACTTTCAAATGTTTTGTAAATGTTTTTATACACTTGTAAGGGGGGGATACAAGTAAACACACGACTAAAATCGTGTGAAACACCGATCTTTTGCTATACTTTTCATACTGTTGTTTTAACTATCTTATGAAGTTATTATGATGCAAAACACCTCACAACACAGCTTTACCCTCTTGGGATACAATATGTTTATATATAGAATTATGTTTTATTTATACGTTTACATACAAATACATCATATCAAGGGTAACATTCTTTACTAAATCATTTTATGCATTCAAAGAACTTATGATTTATGCTTTGTCAAACATTGTGAAAGAAGTTGAACTTTGCATACAAACTACTACTTTAATACAGACTTATTTGAGAATCCATGAGTCGTGTATATCTTCAAACGTTACTTTCTTTATTAGAAAATAATGCTGCAAGTCCTGTCTATAACCAGAGTCTCCCGTTCGGAGAACGTGTCAAATGTGTATAGATCTATACGAGAAGTCATGATCCCGCGCCCTGACTGTTAGCTACAATCCGTCTTTTGGGGTGACAGTTGTCATAACGCTACGACGCCTGAAGAACGTCGCTACAGGCATATTATGTTTAGTATGGTTATAAAACTCATCGGATATACAATTATTATGGTATTATGCTTTTATGAACGAGTAGCTATTAAAACTATTCTTCATCTAACAAATGTGATCTTCGTATAGCTTTATTTTATAAAACTATGCCACACCTTTCGAGCACGTCGGTTGCTTGCGATTTTCGGTCTTAGAGACTGCCAGATATGTCAGGAAAATAAGGGTTTTTCCTGTATACAAACCAAACAACTAATAGGAAAATAAGGGATTTTCTCGGTACAATTAGTTGCAACTTATATCACGAACATTCATATGCATTTCATACTTTTATAAGAAAATAAGGGTTTTTCTTGGAAAACACAACAAATCATATCTCAACTATTAGGGAAAATAAGGGATTTTCCTGGTTCAAATACATATAGTACATACAACAATCTTTCAAACTCATTTCATACATCTAATAGAAAATACATAAGGGATTTTCTGGAAAACATACAAGCACTTTCGAATGGCATACATTTTCTCAAAACACCACTTATGAACTCACCAACTTAAATGTTGACACTTTTTCTTTGAAATAACTTGTATTCTCAGGAAACCGCTAGACCAGGTAGCAACTACTTTTGAAGACTAACGCACTGGCGTTAGTAACATATTTCGGATCACCATGTTGTATTTGATTTCTTTTGCAAACATGTAACATATACAATCATGTAAACTTTTCAAATATATTTATATTATGGTTGTGTGTACTTTCCTTTCTATGAACTGTTATGATACTGAATATGACGTCCTCCGCCCCGAACGTTTCCGCCGTTCTGGTTTGGGGGTGTGACACATCCTAAATCAACTCCCAACACATCACTATACAATGCGAAGTCTTCAACTCCATCGAGTAGAGAAAGAAGCGGTGCTTCACATAACTTCTTCTTTAGTTTCTTGAATGACTCTTCGTGCTTCTCACTCCATGTATATGTAGCTGCTTTCGGGGTCAAGGTTGTTAATGGAGTAGCTATCGAAGAAAAGCCTTGGATAAACCTTCGATAATATCCAGCTAATCCCAAAAAGCTTCAAATTTGTATGGGACTTTTTGGTCGTTCCCACTTCAACACAACTTCGATCTTTGCTGGGTCAACCATTATCCCTTCTTGGTTAACCACATGACCCAAGAATTGGACCTCTCGAATCCAAAAATCGCATTTGGAGAACTTTTCATACAACTTCTCCTTATTCAGGACTACTAATACTTCTCGCAGATGCTTGTCGTGTTCCTCCTGGATTTTCGAGTAAATCAGAAAGTCATATATGAACACTATCATGGATATATCGAGTAATGGTTTACAAATCTTGTTCATCATATCCATGAACGTTGTTGGAGAATTGGTTAGTCCAAATGACATAACCAAAAAGTCATAGTTTCCATATCTTTTTTTGAATGTAGTTTTCTCAATGTCCTGCTCTCTCACCTTCATCTGATGATATCCTGACCTAGGATTGATCTTTGAGAAATAGCTCGAACCTTGAAGCTGATCGAATAGGTCATAAATCCTTGGAAATGGATACTTGTTCTTCACCGTTGCCTTGTTCAGCTCTCAGTAGTCTATGCACGTCTTCATGCTTCCATCTTTCTTTTTCACGAATAACACCGGAGCTCCGTAGGGTGATGAACTAAGTCTAATGAAACCATTGTCCAACAACTCCTAAAGTTGCGTCATAAGCTCCTTCATCTCTGTCGGTGCTAATCGGTATGGTGCTTTTACTGTTGGTGTCGTTCCTGGCAACAAGTCTATTCGGAACTCAACTTGTCTATCAGGCGGTAATCTAGGAAGATCTTTGGGAAAGGCCTATGGATAGTCACACACCACTGGTATACTTTGCTCCTCCTTTTTCTCCTTCTTAACATCGATCACGAATGCCAAATATGATGTGCATCCTTTGGACAAACATTTATGGCTTTCATTAGGGAAATGATTCCAGAATTCACTCGGTGTTTGTCCCCATACACAATAAATGACTCTCTTCCAGGTGGGTATACTCTTACTATCTTCTTTCGGCATAATATCTCGACGTCGTTGAGGCTAATCCAATCCATTCCTAGAACGATGTCGAAACCGTACAACTCTATGGGCAACAACTCTTCATGGAATTCATTTCCGTTTAAGTCGATGACGATGTTCTTAATACGATCACTAACAGGTATGAACTTGCCATTGGAAATTTCCACAATTAGGGCATTATCAAGTTTTTCTACAGGCAATGCTAGTTTCCCACCAAATCTATGTGATACAAATGAGTAGTTTGTTCCCGAATCAAATAGTACATTGGCAGGTAATCCATTTACAAGAAAGGTATCTGAAGTGATATTTACTGCCTCCTTTGCAACTTCAAGCATTATTTGGAAGGCTCTCGCCTTCGGCTTCAGTGAAACATTGGGTCTAGTTGCCTCCTTCTTCTTTGGGAAGTCCCTTGAGATGTGCCGCTCCTCATTACACCCATAACAGACTTTCTGGGTGAGGGTGCATTCATTGATATAGTTGCCTGGCTTTCCACACTTAAAACATGTGACCTCCCACGTCACATTTCCCATGGTGCTTCTTTTTGCATTTGTCACACCATTTGGCTTCACCTCCTCCAGACTTCATCGTACCAGACTTTGAGAACTTGTTCTTCTTGCAGAATTTCGACGACCCATCAAATTTACTTTTCTCACCAACCTCCACTCTCTCCAGGCCCTTCTCTCGTATCTGGGTCTCTATATTCTTAGCAGCCCAGATGGAGGCTTTCAGATTGGTTCCTTGCTTGATAATCGGACCAAAGTGTACTGGTAATCCGTGGGCAAACTTGTTGACCTTGGAGAGTTCGATTGGAACTAGGTATGGAACAAGCTTCATTTTCTTTGTAAAACTTGCAGCGTATTCAGTGACACTCTTTCTTCCTTTTTTCAGATTCTGGAGCTCATTGTTGATTTCCAAAAGATCCTGCTCCAAGCAGTAGTGAATATTCAGTTGCATCAAAAAATCCTCCCAAGACATATTGCTCGCTTCACCCTTGGGCATTGAATCAGCTAGTAGCTTCCACTAGTTCAATACTCTAGATTTTAACACGGGAACCGCAAGAGCGGTCTTCTTCCTGTTGCTACAGTCGCAGCTTTCAAACATTGTCTCCATCTTGGAGATCCAGTCCATAACTTCCATTGGTGTTCAGCTTCAAGATAGACACGGTGGTTTGGATGCCATGAAATCCTTGTACTTGCATCTATGTCCGTCATTTCCTCCATCATGGTTGTTTCTTCTAACTATCAATGGGTTGACTTGACCAACAATCCCACTGTAGTTCCGTCTTTCTGACTACCCATCATTCAGTTTAGGTTGTTCGATCAGTATAGTAGCTTCCTCTCAATTTTGTTGAAGTAAACATCTGGTCTCCTCCATTTTATGATCCAACATCATTTGGATCATTGCTTGTACTCCAGCCATCATGACTGGCTCAGGAGTGGCTGCTACAACATGTATTTGCTCAATCACTGGTGGTTGAGGTTATTGATTCCTGTTTCCATTCGCGTTCCCGACGCCACTTCGGGTACTTGCCATTTTTATCTATACATCGAAGTAGGTGAATTTAGATCTTTATTTTCGATAGAAGTTTAAATCATCCTTATCACTCTGAAACGTTTACATCTTAGTTCTAATATCGTTGTCGTACGTTTAGAATCCTAAACACATACGGTTTCCAGATCCCTCATCCAAACATCACATCTATGCTCGAGTGCCACTACCTATAATACAAGAAACTGAGTGGGTCTGCCTTGGGAGCCTGGTGAGCACTTAGGGTTTTCAACCCACAATAAATAAGTTTATTAATTTGATCAACCAACAGTAACCCGATTACCCGTTCCTGTTATCCTTACTTTACATCCCTAAAACACCTAACATAAGAGACTTAGCCTAAGGATTATCAACGGGATGGGCATTTATGTTGGGTTTTGATCATTCTAACCCTCCTAAGTGTACATGCAACCCTAAATACCTTGGATCTATGTTTTCTCTATTATACATGCAAATATGAACTTTCCAAGGTATTCATCCTAACTAGCATAATAACATTGATTCATATGAGTATATAAAGTTAGGATTACATACCTCTTTGATGTAGATTATCTTCATGAAGCTTTGTGACAACCCGATATTTCAACTCTTTGTAATGACCTAAAAAGTCAAGTATTGTAACCACTTTTGAGTTAATAAAATTAACTTTGATAATAAATTGTCCAAAAAGTTCTATTTAAATTCCCTCTATGTTTAAATGTCATTAAACAATGATCGTACGTAAAAAGAACACCCAAATCCGACTTTGTATATTGAAGTTAAGATTTTTCCAAATTCGGCTTAGCAACAGACAGCTAAAAACTTGAATCGGAGATCGAGCGACTTTTGGCCGGAATGACCTAAACGAGAATCGAAGGTCTCGACAATGGCATTTCAGCGGTGAAAAATCTGGCAAAAACCGACGTCAGATAAAGAAGTTATGAATTTTTAAAGAAATTCCTTAATCACGTCATTTTATAATTAAATAATAAAAATAATTTCGGAATTTGCCAACAGAGTCTAAACGAAAGTTGTAGAGCGTAGTCTCACCTACGCGTGGATATAAAGACCATCGAAAACGGAGTTCGTATGAAAAAGATATGATTTTTTTGAAATATAGTAAATAAATTATATATAAATTAAATCAAAAATCCGGTAATATCCGAAGGAGGAGTCAGCGTCCTTATCCGAGTTACGCGCTACGTAACCTCGTACGCCCCGCGTACCCGAGGGCCTTGGTCTCGGTCCGTCCACGTCGCCCCTATGCGAAGCTACCGACCCGCCCCATCTGACCCGTCCCATCCGATCCGTCCCATCCGAAGCCGAGGCAGTCGAGGACTCGCTCATGCATGACGTACGCGTACGCGCTGCGTACGAGCGTACGCCCCGTGTACCGAGGCTTCTCAGACCCCCTATAAATAGAAATGCGAGGGTTCCGGAAAAATCACCCCATTTCTCTCCTTTCTCTCACGATCTTGCCTCGATTTCCGTGCCTGTTCAAACCCGAAACTCTGGTCTTTTTGCTCAAGACCCGAGGGTCGATTTTACTCCCGAGCTTCCCGAGAATCCCGAGAAAAATCCGTTTCTCAAGACGAAACTCTGCCCGGTTTTCCATCTCGCTATCTTCAAACTTTCAAGTGAGTTCATACCCCTTAATTAACCTTTTTAAGATATTCTAAATGCTTTTATATGCTTTCAAGGGGGGGAATACAAGTAAAACACACGAGTATTATCGTGTGTTACATAAAGAATTATTTTATATGCTTTTATATATCCAAATCACATGTGATTTATAAACTTTATAGGAAACTTTCGTATATAAAATATGTTACAATAGAATTCTATCTTTTGAAATATAAATTGTTGTAATGCATGTATGAACTATACTTTTTCTTAGATTTTGTGTATACTTGTCTATCTTAGGCTCTACAAAAATCTATACTTTCATAACAGGTGATTCCTTTTTTAGGTATTTCTAAACAAACGAGACACACTTTTAGAAAACTATAATAGGTATAGTTTTACAAGGATATTGCTAACTTTTACATACTAGAAACATGATTTTCAAGAAGTCACTTTCATATACAAGAACAAACGAACATTTTAACACGTAAATCTATTTTTATACCACGGTTTTGTTAGACATAAACTTCACGTACGTTCGAGTACACATTTCAAGTCCTGTATTATATACCAGAATCCCTTGGAGGGGGAGCATGGTGTTTGTGTATAGATCTATACGGGCTTGACAACCCATGCCCTGACTGTTAGCTACAGTCCACGGTTTGGGGTAACAAACGTCATAACATTCCAACGCCTGAAGAACGTTGTGTATAGGCATTCCGAGTCAATAGTATGGTTATAAAACTCACATGGGGTATTAAAAATGCATTGATTTACATGGTTTTCAAACAAATTGGTTATTTCACACTTACATACATTTTAGAAACAAACATTTGTCTTGAGAGAATGCTACTTTTATACTAGTAGAAAATATAGGATTTTCTAAACACAAACAAACAAGGACAAAACATTTCATTTCATACAATCATTGTCATTTAAATACTTATGAAACTCACCAGCTTAAATGCTGATCTACTCTTTCAAAATTACTTGTATGTCCCAGGAAATCAGTAATTTCAGGTATCATTATGCTGTTGATGAAGGGATGCTGCGGCGCCAGTTTAATCTCATATTTTGACATCATATTGTAATTGGTTTTGAACATGTAACTTTTGACAAATGTAAACTTTCAATTATATATGTGATGGTTGTATTGCTTTCTTTACTATGTATTCATTTGTTACGTTACCACATGAAGTCATCCGCCCCCGAACGTTTCCGCCGTTCAGGTTTGGGGGTGTGACAGATTGGTATCAGAGCAATGCTTATAGTGAACTAAGTATATCGAACTACATAAGATATACAAACTATAAATGCTTAAGGGACTAACACTCTCTGACAAAACATTTTTTTTACGCTTAAGCAGCGTTACGTTTAACTTAAACTGATAGTTCATTTAAGTACAATTACATGCATACAACAAATTATTTTCATGATATCTAACTATACAACAAGTATTTAGACAAGTTGACACTACGATTAAGCCTCGATATATGTAATCAGATTTTGGACAAATATAGCGTGATCAACTATATTTGCCCGAGATTGGACCAACGTATATCGAGGAATGATCGTAGTAAGCAACAAGTCAAAACTTACCAAACCGTTACTAGAATCAAACACAAGAAATTAAATATTATAGGAGTATTTGCTACCTAAACTAGTTTAACTTACATGTTTTGCAAGTTTCAACTTTATTCAACTCCTATAACCCTATTTCTCGTACAATCAAATGGCTGGATTTCACCACCCCGGCGACCCCTACTTTCCCAACCAAGGCAACGGAGGATGGGTCGAAGATGATCCCGAAGAGGACGAGGAACCCATAGAAGTGGATGATGACTCCGGTACCGACTCAGAACCGGAAGTGATCGATCCACCACCCGTTCAACCTCCCGTCTTCGTAAGGAACTTTCAAGGACCGACTCCCGTCTGGGGAAGTCACCTCCATCATTGGAGCCAACAACAGAACTTACGTCCTCCTTACGACATGTGTCGGGACTTCTATGATGTCTGCGGCGGAGGTTCGGCTGATCGGGCACTCCCGGTAATGGTGGGTAAGCTAGCCAATCAGTCCTATCAGTCCGGAGTTCAAGCTAGCCGACTCCGGGATGTCAACGTGGAAGTGCAGGTTCACACTTCTGACATCCGTAGGCTGGACAAAATACAAGACAATGCTCAACTCCAAACCGAGGCATTCCAAGCGCAAATGATTGCAGCCCTCGCTGAACTAAGGGAACAACAAGTCGCTTTTGATAGGCGTCTAATGGAGTCGAAGCAATCAGATGTAGAGTCAAGCTCCAAGCGCAACCTACGTCGCAAGTAGTACTTGTCAAAGACTCAAATTTTGTTACAGCTTAGGACCTCGGCTAAAAGTCTTTAAATTTCTCGAACTTTGTAATCGGAGACCCTTATAGGGGTCAAATTTTCATGATCGTTGTATCAACTTTTATATTAATATAAGTGACACTATTATTACTACGTTGAGTATTTCGTTCAAACCTTGAAAAGTCTTTGAGAAACCAAATACTTGTTTCATACTTTTAGTCTTACAAACAACTTTCATTCTTCTGTTTTAAGACTCATACTAGCATATGTTGTTGAACTATGGCAGTTTAGTTCATGAGTCACATTAATTCTCTATTCTATGGAATTCTTATCTTTACCTTTTCAACCTATAGTTGAAGGATGCCTCCGCGTAGGAATCCAAGGCGAAACAACGGTGGGGAAGCACCTGTACCACCACCACCTCCACCATCTCAATTTGATGTTGTTATGTTCCAAGCAGCAGTCACCACAGCGGTAGCAGCTGCCATGTCACAGATCTGGCACACACCCATCCAACCATGGAGAGAGTCATGGACCACCCCGAGAATGCACCTATAAGGACTTTACTAGTGCCAAGCCCTGGATGTTTTATGGATCTGGTGGTGTGTTAGCCCTGAGACAGTGGATTGAAAGGACAGAGTCAGTCTTTGAAATCTGCTCCTGTCCCGAGCACAGCAAAGTCAAATTTGCAACTTTCACCCTTATTGATAGAGCTTTAACTTGGTGGAATGGCCACGTTAAAGTACTTACCCTGATAGTGGCAAACTCCATCAGCTGGGAGAGCCTAAAAGCCATGATGATGAGAGAATACTGCCCACGGGGAGAGATTCAAAAGCTCGAACACGAACTATGGACTCTCGGAATGGTTGGTACCGACATCGCAACTTATACCAACAGATTCTGCGATCTGGCAATCCTTTGCCCAGATATGATTGCTCCCGAGTGCAAGAAAATAGAAAGATACATCTGGGGACTGACGCCCCAATTACGATCAAGCGTGTTAGCTTCCAAACCTGACACCTTTGAAAGTGCTAAGGAACTGGCACAATCTCTGATTGACTACGGAGGTCATCAGAACTCAACCGTTTCTGCACCAGAACCACAGAAAGGGAACAACAACAACAACAACAACAACAATAACAACAACAACAACAGGAAGAGAGTATGGAATAAAGGGAAGGGTGGGTCTTCCCAAGAATCCTCAAAGAAACAACTGGTTTCAGTGAATGCTACCACTGTACCTACTACAGCTCCTACAAATCCCTACCCAACAAAGCCTTATGTGGGTAACCTTCCAAAGTGCATCAAATGCACTTACCACCACCATGGACCTTGCCGGGAAATGCAGTGCGTCAACTGCAACAGAAAGGGACACACAGCCCGTTTCTACAAGGACCCCGCAAAACCGATCACTCAAGTTCCCAGTGCGGGTGTAGGCCAGACTTGCTACGGTTGTGGCGAGGGGGGCCACTACAAGAGGAACTGCCCTAAGGCAGCAGGCACCGGCGGTGTGGGACGAGTTTTGGCGATAGGCCACGACGAAGTTGTAGCTGACCCAACTGTAGTTGCTGGTACGTTCCTTCTCGATAATTCATATGCATGCATATTATTCGATAGTGGAGCGGAGAGAAGCTTCGTAAGTCAAAACTTTATTCATTTACTTAAACCTAAACCTAGCAAGTTAGAAAAATCATTCACTGTAGAGATGGTCAATGGAAAAACCGAAAACACTAACTGCATATACATGGGTTGTACGTTAACTTTAGACGGCCATTCTTTTCCAATCAATCTCATGCCGGTCCAAATTAAAAGTTTCGACGTCATAGTCGGCATGGATTGGTTGAGTCTTCTTCGCGCCGACATCATGTGCTTTGAGAAAGCAGTCCGTCTTAATCTCCCTAACAATAAAACACTAGTTATCTACGGCGACAAATCAAATACAAACCTTCGCATCATTTCGTGCATCCAAGCTCGAAAGTGCTTGCGGAAGGATTGTCGAGCATTCCTAGCGCACATCGTTGATACAAGTCAAGAACTGAAGGACATCAAGAACATTTCGGTAGTACGCGACTTTCCCGATATCTTTCCAGAAGAACTACCAGGATTACCACCACAACGCCAAGTTGAATTCAGAATCGACTTAGTTCCAGGGGCTACCCCAGTAGCAAAGTCACCTTATCGTCTCGCACCAGCAGAGATGCAGGAACTTTCCAGTCAACTTAATGAACTCCTACAAAAAGGATTCATAAGACCAAGTTTCTCACCATGGGGAGCACCGGTCCTGTTTGTAAAGAAGAGAGACGGATCGTTCCGTATGTGCATCGACTACAGAAAGCTGAACAAACTTACTGTCAAGAACCGTTATCCTCTAACCCGTATTGACGACCTATTCGACCAACTTCAAGGAGCAAACTACTTCTCAAAGATAGATCTACGATCCGAATATCACCAATTACGAGTTCTAGAGGGGGATATTCCAAAGACAGCTTTCCGAACTCGTTATGGACACTACGAATTTGTAGTGATGCCGTTCGGATTAACCAATGCACCAGCAGTATTTATGGACCTAATGAATAGGGTATGCCGTCCTTACTTGGATCAGTTCTTCATCGTCTTTATCGATGAGATACTTGTCTACTCCCGAAGTGTGAGAACCCGATATTTCAACTCTTTGTAACGACCAAAATGGGTCAAGTATTGTAACCACTTCTGAATAATAAAAAGTTACTTTCATAATAAAATGTATAAATAAGTTCTACTTAAATTCCTTCTATGATTAAATTTCTTTGAACCATGATCGTACGTGAAAAGAACGCCCAAATCCGACTTCATATAGCGAAGTTATGATTTTTCCAAGTTCGGCTTAGCAACAGACAGCTAAAAACTCGAATCGGTAATCGAGCGACTTTTGGCCGGAATGACCTAAACGAGAATCGAAGGTCTCGACAATGGTATTCCAGCGGTAAAAAGTCTGGCAAAAACCGACATCAGATAAAGAAGTTATGAATTTTCTAAGAAATTCCTTAAACACGATGGATTTTTAATAAATAATAAAAATATAATTTTGGAATTTGCCGACGGAGTCTAAACGAAAGTTGTAGAGCGTAGTCTCACCTACGCGAGGATATAAAGACCATCGAAAACGGAGTTCGTATGAAGAAGATATGAATTTTTGAAGTTTATTAAATAAATTAATTATTTATTTAATTCAAAATTCGGATATTATCCGAAGGGGAGTCAGCATCCTCCTCCGAAGTACGCGCTGCGTACTCCTGTACGCCCCGCGTAACCGAGGGGATTGGCCTCTGATCGTCCACGTCGCGCTATCCGAAGAAACCGACCCATCCGACCCGTCCGAAGCCCCGACCCGTCCGACCCGACGTCCCATCCGACCCGGCGTCCCATCCGACCCGCGTACCCAGCAACCCGTCCCATCCGAACCGAGGCAGTCGAGGCTTCGGTCATGCATGACGTACGCGTACGCGCTGCGTACGAGCGTACGCCCCGCGTACCGAGGCAGACCAGCCTTACTATAAATAGGATGCGAGGGTTTCCAAAGAAAGGGTTCATTTCTCGTCTCTCTCTCAACTTTTCCTCGTTTTCCGTGTCCGTTCAAACCCGAAGCTCTGGTCTTTTTGGCTCAAGTCCTGAAGGTCGATTTTACTCCCGAGATTCCCGAGAATCCCGAGGAAAATCCGTTTCCCGAGACGAAACTCTGCCCGGTTTTCCATCTCGCTATCTCCAAAACTTTCAAGTGAGTTTCATACCCCTTAATCAACCTTTTTAATTATTCTAAATACTTTTATATGCTTTCAAGGGGGGGGGGGATTACAAGAAAAATACACGAGTATTATCGTGTGTTACATAAAGAAACTCTTTTATATACTGTTATATATTCAAATCACATGCGATTTATAAACATTTAAAGGAACTTTTATATATATATAACATATGTCACAATAGCATTTTACCTTTTAAAATAAAATATTGTTGTAATGCATGTATAAACTAAACTGTTCTTAGATTTTTCTTGTCTATCCTAGACTCTACACCAAAAATCTATACTTTCATAAACAAGTGATTCCTTTTCTCAATATTTCTAAACAAACAAGACACGCTTTTTGGAAACTATAATAGGTATAGTTTTACGAACAGATTTCTAACTCTTATGTACTAGAATCACATATTTCAAGAAGCTCACTTTCGTATACAAGAACAAACGTAACATTTTAACAAGTAGATCTGTTTTTATACCACGGATTTGTGAGACACTAACTTCATGTACGTTCGAGTACACATTTCAAGTCCTGTATTATATACCAGAATCCCTTGGAGGGGGAGCATGGTGTTTGTGTATAGATCTATACGGGCTTGACAACCCGCGCCCTGACTGTTAGCTGCAGTCCACCGTTTGGGGCGACAAACGTCATAACATTTCAACGCTTGAAGAACGTTGTGTATAGGCATTCAGAGTCAATAGTATGGTTATAAAACTCACAAGGGGTATTAAAAATGCATTGATTTACAAGGTTTTCAAACTCATTGGTTATTTTACATTTACATACATCTTTGGAAACAAACATTGGTCTTGAGTGAAGGCTACTTTTATACTAGTAGAAAATATAGGATTTTCTAAACACAAACAAACAAAGATAAAACATTTCATTTCATTCAAACATTGTCACTTAAATACTTATGAAATTCACCAGCTTAAATGCTGATCTACTCTTTCAAAATTTCTTGTATGTCCCAGGAAATCAGTAATTTCAGGTATTCATTTCGCTTTTGTTGAAGGGATGCTGCGGCGCCAGTTTAATCTCGTATTTTTGACATCATATTGTAATTGAGTTTTGAACATGTAACTTTTGACAAATGTAAACTTTCAATTATATATATGATGGCTGTATTGCTTTCTTTACTATGCATTCATTTGTTACGTTACCACATGAAGTCATCCGCCCCCGAACGTTTCCGCCGTTCAGGTTTGGGGGTGTGACAGATTGGTATCAGAGCAATGTTTATAGTGAACTAAGTATATCGAACCACATAAGATATACAAACTATAAATGCTTAAGGGACTAATACTCTCTGACAAAACAAATTTTCTTTTTACACTTAAACAACATTTCGTTCAACTTAAATTGATAGTTCATTTAAGTACAATTACATGATACCACAAACTATTTTCATGATTATACAACTACACAAGTATTTAGACAAGTTGACACTACGATTGAGACTCGATATATGTAATCAGATTTTGGACAAATATAGCATGATCAACTATATTTGCCCAAGATTGGACCAACGTATATCGAGGAATGATCGTAGTAAGCAACAAGTCAAAACTTACCAAACCATTACAAGAATCAATCACAAGAATTTAAATACTATAGGAGTATTTGCTACCTAAACTAGTTTAACTTACATGTTTTACATGTTCCGACTTTGTTCAATTCTTATAACCCTATTTCTCGTACAGTCAAATGGCTGGATTTCACCACCCTGGCGACCCCTACTTTCCTAACCAAGGCAACGGAGGATGGATCGAAGATGATCCCGAAGAGGAAGAGGAACCCATAGAAGTGGGTGATGACTCCGGTACCGACTCAGAGCCGGAAGTTATCGATCCACCACCCATTCAACCTCCCGTTTTCGTAAGGAACTTTCAAGGACCGACTCCCGTCTGGGGAAGTCACCTCCACCATTGGAGCCAACAGCAAAACCTACGCCCTCCCTACGGCATGTGTCGGGACTTCTATGATGTCCGCGGCGGAGGTTCGGCTGATCGAGCACTCCCGGTAATGGTGGGTAAGTTAGCCAATCAGTCCTATCAGTCTGGAGTACAAGCTAGTCGACTCCGGGATATCAACGTGGAAGTGCAGGTTCACACTTCTGACATCCGTAGGCTGGACAAGATGCAAGACAACGCCCAATTCCAAGCTGAATCGTTTCAAGCGCAAATGATTGCAGCCCTCGCCGAACTAAGGGAACAACAAGCCGCTTTCGATAGGCGTCTAATGGAGTCAAAGCAATCAGATACGGAGTCAAGCTCCAAGCGCAACCTTCGACGCAAGTAGTGCTTGTCAAGGACTCAAATTTTTTTATAGCTTAGGACCTCGGCTAAAAGTCTTTAAATTTCTCGAACTTTGTAATCGGAGACCCTTATAGGGGTCAAATTTTCATGATCGTTGTAACAACTTTTATATTAATATAAGTGGCACTATTACTACTATGTTGAGTATTTTGTTCGAACCTTGAATGGTCTTTGTGAACCCAAATACTTGTTTCATACCTTCAGTCTTACAAATAACTTTCATTCTTCTATTTTAAGATTCATACTATCATCTGTTGTTGAACTATAGCGATTTAGTTCATGAGACACATACATTTTCCATTCTATGAAATTCTTATCCTTGTCTTCGCAATCTATAGTTGAAGGATGCCTCCGCGTAGGAATCCAAGGCGAAACAACGGTGAGGAAGCACCTATACCACCACCACCTCCACCACCCCAATTTGATGCTGTAATGTTTCAAGCAGCAGTCACCGCAGCGGTGGCAGCTGCCATGTCACAGATCAATAACTCAAGTGCTAATGGCTCGGGATCTGGCACACACCCATCCAACCATGGCGAGAGTCATGGACCACCTCGAGAATGCACCTATAAGGACTTCACTAATGCCAAGCCCCGGATGTTTTATGGTACTGGTGGTGTGATGGCCCTGAGGCAGTGGATTGAACGGACGGAGGCAGTCTTTGAAATCTGCTCCTGCCCCGAGCACAGCAATGTCAAATTTGCAACTTTCACCCTTCTCGATAAAGCTTTAACTTGGTGGAATGGCCACGTTAAAGTACTTACCCTAATCGTGGCAAACTCCATAAGCTGGGAGAGCTTGAAGGCCATGATGATGAGAGAATACTGCCCACGGGGAGAAATTCAAAAGCTTGAACACGAGCTATGGACTCTCGGAATGGTGGGTACCGACATCGCTACTTATACCAATAGATTCTACGAACTGGCAATCCTTTGTCCAGATATGATTGCTCCCGAGAGCAAGAAGATAGAAAGGTACATCTGGGGACTGACGCCCCAAATGCGGTCAAGCGTGTTAGCTTCTAAACCTAACACCTTTGAAAGTGCTAAGGCACTGGAACAATCTCTGATCGACTACGGAGGTCATCAGAACTCAACCACTTCTGCACCAGCGCCACAGAAAGGAAACAACGACAACAACAACAACCATGGCAGGAAGAGAGCGTGGATTAAAGGGAAGGGTGGGTCTTCCCATGAATCCGCAAAGAAACAACTGGTTTCAGTAAATGCTGCCATTGTACCTGTTACAGCCCCTACAAATACCTACCCAACAAAGCCTTATATAGGCAACCTCCCAAAATGCACCAAATGCAATTACCACCACCATGGACCTTGTCGAGATATGCAGTGCGCCAACTGCAGCAGGAAAGGGCACACAGCCCGTTTCTGCAAGGAACCCGCAAAGCCGATCACTTAAGTTCCCGGTGCGGGTGTAGGGCAGGCTTGCTACGGTTGTGGCGAGGTGGGCCACTACAAGAGAAACTGTCCTAAGGCAGCAGGCACCGGAGGTGTGGGACGAGTTTTGGCAATAGGCCACGACGAAGCTGTAGTTGACCCAACTATAGTTGCTGGTACGTTCCTTCTCGATAATTCATACGCATGCATATTATTCGATAGTGGAGCGGAGAGAAGCTTCGTGAGTCAAAACATTATTCATTTACTTAAACCTAAACCTAGCAAGTTAGAAAATTCATTCACTGTAGAGATGGCCAATGGAAAAACCGAAAACACAAATTGCATATACATGGGCTGTACGTTAACATTAGACGGCCATTCTTTCCCAATCAATCTCATGCCGGTTCAAATTAAAAGTTTCGACGTCATAGTCGGCATGGATTGGTTGAGTCTTCTTCGCGCCGACATCATGTGCTTTGAGAAAGCAGTCCGTCTTAACCTCCCAAACAATGAAACATTAGTTATCTACGGCGACAAATCTAGTGCAAATCTTCGCATCATTTCGTGCATCCAAGCTCGAAAGTGCTTGCGGAAGGATTGTCGAGCATTCCTAGCGCACATCGTTGATACAAGTCAAGAACTGAAGGACATCAAGAGCATCTCGGTAGTACGCGACTTTCCCGATATCTTTCCAGAAGAACTACCAGGATTACCACCGCAACGCCAAGTCGAGTTCAGAATCGACTTAATTCCAGGAGCTACCCCAGTAGCGAAGTCGCCTTATCGTCTTGCACCAGCAGAGATGCAGGAACTTTCCAGTCAACTTAATGAACTCCTTCACAAAGGATACATAAGACCAAGTTTCTCACCTTGGGGAGCACCGGTCTTGTTTGTAAAGAAGAAAGACGGATCGTTCCGTATGTGCATCGACTACAGAGAGCTGAACAAACTTACTGTCAAGAACCGTTATCCTCTACCCCGTATTGACGACCTATTCGATCAACTTCAAGGGGCGAGCTACTTCTCCAAAATAGATCTAAGATCCGGATATCACCAATTACGAGTTCTAGAGGGGGACATTCCAAAGACAGCTTTCCGAACTCGTTATGGACACTATGAATTCGTGGTGATGCCGTTCGGATTAACCAATGCACCAGCAGTATTTATGGACCTAATGAATAGGGTATGCCGCCCTTACTTGGATCAGTTCGTCATCGTCTTTATCGATGATATACTTATCTACTCTCGAAGTGAGGAAGAGCATAGTCAACACCTACGAAAAGTCGTAGAAACACTGCGAACGGAGAAACTCTATGTGAAGTGCTCTAAATGCGAATTTTGGATTCGAAGAGTCGAATTTTTAGGTCACGTTGTTAGCGAAAAAGGTATACACGTGGACCCCTCCAAAATTAAGGCTATTGAGAACTGGTCAGCACCAAAGACACCTACAGAAATTCGTCAATTTCTAGGTCTAGCTGGCTACTATCGCAGATTCATAAAGAACTTTTCGAGCATTGCGAAACCTCTTACTTCATTAACCCAGAAAGGTGTGGCCTTTGACTGGGAAGCGAAACAAGAGAAGGCATTCCAGACACTAAAGCAGGCCTTGTGCACCGCACCGATACTATCCCTCCCCGAAGGGATAGAAGACTTCGTAGTGTATTGCGACGCTTCAAATCAAGGACTTGGTTGTGTTCTTATGCAGAGAGGGAAGGTTATCGCTTATGCCTCCCGACAGCTTAAGACACACGAAGTGAACTATACGACACACGACCTCGAGTTAGGAGCAGTGGTATTTCCTCTGAAGATCTGGAGGCACTACTTATACGGAACAAAGAGTACTATTTTCACCGATCACAAGAGCCTTCAACACATTTTCGATCAGAAGGAACTCAACATGCGACAACGACGATGGGTCGAGTTACTGAATGACTACGAATGCGAAATTCGTTATCATCCTGGCAAGGCCAACGTAGTAGCCGACGCCCTCAGTCGAAAGGAATACACTGGTCGGAGGGTCAAATCTCTGACCATGACTATCCATTCCCACCTATCCACACAAATTAAGGAAGCACAAATGGAAGCTTTGCAACCTGAAAATGTGGCGGGTGAATCCCTGCGAGGAATGGAGAAGAATTTAGAAGTCAAGGGTGGCGGAGCCTACTATCTCATGGACCGAATCTGGACCCCAAAACATGGTGGTTTCAGAAACGTAGTCATGACTGAGGCTCACAACTCAAGATATTCCGTTCACCCGGGTTCAGATAAAATGTATCTGGATCTTAAGAAACTGTACTGGTGGCCTAACATGAAAGCAGAAATTGCTACCTTCGTGAGTAAATGTCTTACTTGCGCTAAGGTTAAGGTCGAGTATCAGAAACCGTCAGGACTACTACAGCAACCAGAGATACCGGAATGGAAATGGGAGCGGATTACTATGGACTTCATAACCAAATTACCCAAGACGACAAGTGGACTCGATACCATATGGGTCATTGTCGACAGATTGACCAAATCCGCACATTTCCTACCCATCAAGGAGACTGACAAAATGGAGAAGCTTACAAGAACTTACTTAAGGGAAGTAGTGCGACTGCATGGTGTTCCGATATCCATTATCTCCGATCGAGATAGTAGATTCACTTCAAGATTCTGGCAGTCACTACAAAATTCCCTGGGAACTAGGCTAGACATGAGTACAGCCTACCACCCACAGACAGACGGACAAAGTGAGAGAACAATACAAACTTTAGAAGACATGCTGAGAGCCTGCGTGATTGACTTTGGAAAGGCATGGGATATATCCATTTACCCCTTGTCGAATTTTCATACAACAATAGTTATCATACAAGCATAAAGGCTGCTCCGTTTGAAGCCCTCTATGGTCGAAAGTGCAGATCCCCTCTGTGCTGGACTGAAGTTGGCGATACCAAGTTAGCTAGAGGAAGAGTTCCTGAAAGCACTCTCACCGGTCCAGAGATCATACGTGAAACAACAGAGAAGATCGTTCAGATTCGTGAACGATTGAAAGCCTCAAGAGACCGACAGAAAAGCTACGCAGACCAAAGGAGGAAACCTTTGGAATTCTAGGTAGGAGACCACGTCTTATTAAAGGTCTCACCGTGGAAGGGTTTAATACGATTTGGAAAGCGTGGGAAACTAAATCCAAGATACATAGGGCCTTTCGAGATTCTTGCCAGAATCGGCCCTGTGGCTTACAAGCTTAGCCTACCGCGCGAACTTAGTAACATCCATCCAACCTTCCACATCTCGAACTTGAAAAGTGTCTGTCTGATGAGACTCTTGTTATTCCACTCGACGAGATCGAGATCAACGAGAGCCTCAACTTTGTGGAAGAACCAGTAGAAATCATGGACCGAGAGGTCAAACAAACAAAACAAAGTCGCATACCCATCGTGAAGGTTCGCTGGAACGCCAAACGGGGACCCGAATTCACATGGGAACGCGAAGATCAGATGAAACAAAAGTACCCTCATTTCACTAGTATCTTTACGACTTTAAATTTCGCGACGAAATTCTCTCTAACGGGGGGATGATGTGAGAACCCGATATTTCAACTCTTTGTAACGACCAAAATGGGTCAAGTATTGTAACCACTTCTGAATAATAAAAAGTTACTTTCATAATAAAATGTATAAATAAGTTCTACTTAAATTCCTTCTATGATTAAATTTCTTTGAACCATGATCGTACGTGAAAAGAACGCCCAAATCCGACTTCATATAGCGAAGTTATGATTTTTCCAAGTTCGGCTTAGCAACAGACAGCTAAAAACTCGAATCGGTAATCGAGCGACTTTTGGCCGGAATGACCTAAACGAGAATCGAAGGTCTCGACAATGGTATTCCAGCGGTAAAAAGTCTGGCAAAAACCGACATCAGATAAAGAAGTTATGAATTTTCTAAGAAATTCCTTAAACACGATGGATTTTTAATAAATAATAAAAATATAATTTTGGAATTTGCCGACGGAGTCTAAACGAAAGTTGTAGAGCGTAGTCTCACCTACGCGAGGATATAAAGACCATCGAAAACGGAGTTCGTATGAAGAAGATATGAATTTTTGAAGTTTATTAAATAAATTAATTATTTATTTAATTCAAAATTCGGATATTATCCGAAGGGGATTCAGCATCCTCCTCCGAAGTACGCGCTGCGTACTCCTGTACGCCCCGCGTAACCGAGGGGATTGGCCTCTGATCGTCCACGTCGCGCTATCCGAAGAAACCGACCCATCCGACCCGTCCGAAGCCCCGACCCGTCCGACCCGACGTCCCATCCGACCCGGCGTCCCATCCGACCCGCGTACCCAGCAACCCGTCCCATCCGAACCGAGGCAGTCGAGGCTTCGGTCATGCATGACGTACGCGTACGCGCTGCGTACGAGCGTACGCCCCGCATACCGAGGCAGACCAGCCTTACTATAAATAGGATGCGAGGGTTTCCAAAGAAAGGGTTCATTTCTCTTCTATCTCTCTCAACTTTGCCTCGTTTTCCGTGTCCGTTCAAACCCGAAGCTCTGGTCTTTTTGGCTCAAGTCCTGAAGGTCGATTTTACTCCCGAGATTCCCGAGAATCCCGAGGAAAATCCGTTTCCCGAGACGAAACTCTGCCCGGTTTTCCATCTCGCTATCTCCAAAACTTTCAAGTGAGTTTCATACCCCTTAATCAACCTTTTTAATTATTCTAAATACTTTTATATGCTTTCAAGGGGGGGGGGGATTACAAGTAAAATACACGAGTATTATCGTGTGTTACATAAAGAAACTCTTTTATATACTGTTATATATTCAAATCACATGCGATTTATAAACATTTAAAGGAACTTTTATATATATATATAACATATGTCACAATAGCATTTTACCTTTTAAAATAAAATATTGTTGTAATGCATGTATAAACTAAACTGTTCTTAGATTTTTCTTGTCTATCCTAGACTCTACACCAAAAATCTATACTTTCATAAACAAGTGATTCCTTTTCTCAATATTTCTAAACAAACAAGACACGCTTTTTGGAAACTATAATAGGTATAGTTTTACGAACAGATTTCTAACTCTTATGTACTAGAATCACATATTTCAAGAAGCTCACTTTCGTATACAAGAACAAACGTAACATTTTAACAAGTAGATCTGTTTTTATACCACAGATTTGTGAGACACTAACTTCATGTACGTTCGAGTACACATTTCAAGTCCTGTATTATATACCAGAATCCCTTGGAGGGGGAGCATGGTGTTTGTGTATAGATCTATACGGGCTTGACAACCCGCGCCCTGACTGTTAGCTGCAGTCCACCGTTTGGGGTGACAAACGTCATAACATTTCAACGCCTGAAGAACGTTGTGTATAGGCATTCAGAGTCAATAGTATGGTTATAAAACTCACAAGGGGTATTAAAAATGCATTGATTTACAAGGTTTTCAAACTCATTGGTTATTTTACATTTACATACATCTTTGGAAACAAACATTGGTCTTGAGTGAAGGCTACTTTTATACTAGTAGAAAATATAGGATTTTCTAAACACAAACAAACAAAGATAAAACATTTCATTTCATTCAAACATTGTCACTTAAATACTTATGAAATTCACCAGCTTAAATGTTGATCTACTCTTTCAAAATTTCTTGTATGTCCCAGGAAATCAGTAATTTCAGGTATTTATTTCGCTTTTGTTGAAGGGATGCTGCGGCGCCAGTTTAATCTCGTATTTTTGACATCATATTGTAATTGAGTTTTGAACATGTAACTTTTGACAAATGTAAACTTTCAATTATATATATGATGGTTGTATTGCTTTCTTTACTATGTATTCATTTGTTACGTTACCACATGAAGTCATCCGCCCCCGAACGTTTCCGCCGTTCAGGTTTGGGGGTGTGACACGAAGTGAGGAAGAGCATAGTCAGCACTTACGAAAAGTCCTAGAAACACTGTGAACGGAGAAACTCAATGCGAAGATCTCTAAATGCGAATTTTGGATTCGAAGAGTCGAATTTTTAGGCCACGTTGTTAGCGAGAAAGGTATACACGTGGACCCCTCCAAAATTAAGGCCATTGAGAACTGGTCGGCACCAAAGACACCTACAGAAATTCGTCAATTTCTAGGTCTCGCTGGCTACTATCGCAGATTCATAAAGAACTTCTCTAGCATTGCGAAACCTCTTACTACATTAACCCAGAAAGGCGTGGCCTTTGGCTAGGAAGCGAAACAAGAGCAGGCATTCCAGACGCTAAAACAGGCCTTGTGCACGGCACCGATACTATCCCTCCCCGAGGGGATAGAAGACTTCGTAGTGTATTGCGATGTGTCAAATCAAGGACTAGGTTGTGTTCTTATGCAGAGAGGGAAGGTTATTGCTTATGCCTCCCGGCAGCTTAAGACACACGAAGTGAACTATACGACACACGATCTTGTGTTAGGAGCAGTGGTATTTGCTCTGAAGATCTGGAGACACTACTTATACGGAACAAAGACTACTATTTTCACCGATCACAAGAGCCTTCAACACATTTTCGATCAGAAGGAACTCAACATGCGACAACGACGATGGGTTGAGTTACTAAATGAATACGAATGCGAAATTCGTTATCATCCTGGCAAGGCCAACGTGGTAGCTGACGCCCTCAGTCGAAAGGAATACACTGGTCGGAGGGTCAAATCTCTAACTATGACTATCCATTCCCACTTATCCACACAAATTAAGGCGGCACAAATGGAAGCTTTGCAACCTGAAAATGTGGCGAGTGAATCCCTGCGAGGAATGGAAAAGAATCTAGAAGTCAAGGGTGGCGGAGCCTACTATCTCATGGACCGAATCTGGACCCCGAAACATGGTGGTTTCAGAAACGTAGTCATGACCGAAGCACACAACTCAAGATATTTCGTTCACCCAGGTTCGGATAAAATGTATCTGGATCTTAAGAAACTGTACTGGTGGCCTAACATGAAAGCAGAAATTGCTACCTTCGTAAGTAAATGCCTTACTTGCACTAAGTTTAAGGTCGAGTATCAGAAACCGTCAGGAGTACTACAACAACTGGAGATACCAGAATGGAAATGGGAGCGGATTACTATGGACTTCATAACCAAGTTACCCAAGATGACGAGTGGACTCGATACCATATGGGTCATCGTCGACAGATTAACCAAATCCGCACATTTCCTACCCATCAAAGAGAGTGACAAAATGGAAAAGCTTACAAGAACTTACTTAAGGGAAGTAGTGCGACTGCATGGTGTTCCGATATCCATTATCTCCGATAGAGATAGTAGATTCACTTCAAGATTCTGGCAGTTACTACAAAGTTCCCTGGGGACTAGGCTAGACATGAGTACAACCTACCACCCACAAACAGACGGGCAAAGTTAGAGAACGATACAAACTTTAGAAGATATGCTGAGAGCCTGTGTGATTGACTTTGGAAAGGCATGGGATATCCATTTACCCCTTGTCGAATTTCCATACAACAATAGTTATCATACAAGCATAAAGGCTGCTCCGTTTGAAGCCCTCTATGGTCGAAAGTGCAGATCCCCGCTGTGCTAGACCGAAGTTGGCGATACCCAGTTAGCTAGAGGAAGAGTTCCTTAAAGCACTTTTACCAGTCCGGAAATCATACGAGAAACGACAGAGAAGATCATTCAGATTCGTGAATGATTGAAAGCCTCTAGAGACCGACAGAAAAGCTACGCTGACCAAAGGAGGAAACCTTTGGAATTCCAGGTAGGAGACCACGTTTTATTAAAGGTCTCACCGTGGAAGGGTTTAATACGCTTTGGAAAGCGTGGGAAACAAAAATCCAAGATACATAGGGCCTTTCGAGATTCTTGCCAGAATCGGCCCTGTGGCTTACAAGCTTAACCTACCGCGTGAACTTAGTAACATACCTCCAACCTTCCACGTCTCGAACTTGAAAAAGTGTCTGTCCGATGAGACTCTTGTTATTCCACTCGACGAGATGGAGATCAACGAGAGCCTCAACTTTGTGGAAGAACCAGTAGAAATCATGGACCGAGAGGTCAAACAAACAAATCAAAGTCGCATACCCATCGTGAAGGTTCGCTGGAACTCCAAGCGGGGACCTGAATTCACATGGGAACGCGAAGATCAGATGAAACAAAAGTACCCTCATCTTTTTCATGTTCACTAGTATCTTTACTACTTTAAATTTCAGGACGAAATTCCCTCTAACAGGGGGATGATGTGACAACCCGATATCTCAACTCTTTGTAATGACCTAAAAAGTCAAGTATTGTAACCACTTTTGAGTTAACAAAATTAACTTTGATAATAAATTGTCCAAAAAGTTCTATTTAAATTCCCTCTATGTTTAAATATCATTAAACAATGATCGTACGTAAAAAGAACGCCCAAATCCGACTTCGTATATTGAAGTTAAGATTTTTCCAAGGTCGGCTTAGCAACAGACAGCTAAAAACTCGAATCGGAGATCGAGCGACTTTTGGCCAGAATGACCTAAACGAGAATCAAAGGTCTCGACAATGGTATTTCAGCAGTGAAAAGTCTGGCAAAAACCGACGTCAGATAAAGAAGTTATGAATTTTTAAAGAAATTCCTTAATCACGTCATTTTATAATTAAATAATAAAAATAATTTCGGAATTTGCCAACGGAGTCTAAACGAAAGTTGTAGAGCGTAGTCTCACCTACGCGTGGATATAAAGACCATCGAAAACGGAGTTCGTATGAAGAAGATATGATTTTTTTGAAATTTATTAAATAAATTATATATAAATTAAATCAAAAATCCGGTAATATCCGAAGGAGGAGTCAACGTCCTCATCCGAGTTACGCGCTGCGTAACCTCGTACGCCCCGCGTACCCGAGGGCCTTGGTCTCGGTTCGTCCACGTCGCCCCTATGCGAAGCTACCGACCCGCCCCATCCGACCCGCCCCATCCGACCCGTCCCATCCGAAGCCGAGGCAGTCGAGGACTCGCTCATGCATGACGTACGCGTACGCGTTGCGTACGAGCGTACACCCCGTGTACCGAGGCTTCTCAGACCCCCTATAAATAGAAATGCGAGGGTTCCGGAAAAATCACCCCATTTCTCTCCTTTCTCTCACGATCTTGCCTCGATTTCCGTGCCTGTTCAAACCCGAAGCTCTGGTCTTTTTGCTCAAGACCCGAGGGTCGATTTTACTCCCGAGATTCTTGAGAATCCCGAGAAAAATCCGTTTCTCAAGACGAAACTCTGCCCGGTTTTCCTTCTCGCTATCTTCAAACTTTCAAGTGAGTTCATACCCCTTAATTAACCTTTTTAAGATATTCTAAATGCTTTTATATGCTTTCAAGGGGGGGAATACAAGTAAAACACACGAGTATTATCGTGTGTTACATAAAGAATTATTTTATATGCTTTTATATATCCAAATCACATGTGATTTATAAACTTTATAGGAAACTTTCGTATATAAAATATGTTACAATAGAATTCTATCTTTTGAAATATAAATTGTTGTAATGCATGTATAAACTAAACTTTTTCTTAGATTTTGTGTATACTTGTCTATCTTAGGCTCTACAAAAATCTATACTTTCATAACAAGTGATTCCTTTTTTAGGTATTTCTAAACAAACGAGATACACTTTTAGAAAACTATAAGTATAGTTTTACAAGGATATTGCTAACTTTTACATACTAGAAACTTGATTTTCAAGAAGTCACTTTCATATACAAGAACAAACGAACATTTTAACACGTAAATCTATTTTTATACCACGGTTTTGTGAGACATACACTTCACGTACGTTCGAGTACACATTTCAAGTCCTGTACTATATACCAGAATCCCTTGGAGGGGGAGCATGGTGTTTGTGTATAGATCTATACGGGCTTGACAACCCGCGCCGTGACTGTTAGCTACAGTCCACCGTTTGGGGTAACAAACGTCATAACCTTCCAACGCCTGAAGAACGTTGTGTATAGGCATTCCGAGTCAATAGTATGGTTATAAAACCCACATGGTGTATTAAAAATGCATTGATTTACAAGGTTTTCAAACACATTGGTTATTTCACACTTACATACATTTTAGAAACAAACATTTGTCTTGAGAGAAGGCTACTTTTATACTAGTAGGAAATATAGGATTTTCTAAACACAAACAAACAAGGACAAAACATTTCATTTCATACAATCATTGTCATTTAAATACTTATGAAACTCACTAGCTTAAATGCTGATCTACTCTTTCAAAATTACTTGTATGTCCCAGGAAATCAGTAATTTCAGGTATCATTATGCTTTTGATGAAGGGATGCTGCGGCACCAGTTTAAGCTCATATTTTGACATCATATTGTAATTGGTTTTGAACATGTAACTTTTCACAAATGTAAACTTTCAATTATATATGTGATGGTTGTATTGCTTTCTTTACTATGTATTCATTTGTTACGTTACCACATGAAGTCATCCGCCTCCGAACGTTTCCGCGTTCACGTTTGGGGGTGTGACAAGCTTGAGTTCCTAGTGCCCCAAGTGTGACACCTCAAATGGTTCACCAAATACACTTGGAAAAGATTAGAGAGACTTCCACACTTCATTAAAATCGGCAAGCCCTTTCACATATACATCGTGGCGGATTTTTTCCTAACAATATGATGTTTATATAGTGTCACAATTAGGGTAAACCCTAATTGTCATGGCTTTCCATTTCCTTGGATCCATGGTTTCAAATACACCTTGGAGCATCTTATGGGTTTTAGCCCAACTTGACAATCCATGAAGCATTAGCCTACTATACAAGTATGGATGATTTACACAATCAACCCATATATTTAATTAGTCTTCTTTTGATCACTTAATTAATTCTAGATTAATTGTTGATCAATACTAATTAAATAATCTTACTAATATTTTAGAACGTATAATATATTAACCAACCTTAAGTGTTATTTCTTTCATTTTAGTCTATCCAAATGCATGACGCCATGCAACCCAAATGGACCATGTCGGGTCGGGTCAAGTCTTACCAATTATAGTTATGGACTTAGACATTAATCAAACAGTCTCCCACTTGGATAAGTCTAAAACTATTATTGCAAGTATGACTTCAAGAACCGACTGGCAATCATTGTTCTCAAAAGCTTCTGTCGAACTCTGACCTTGTCGATGATCTCTGACCTTTGTCAATGAGTTGTCTATTAGATAAGGGATCATATATTCCTCCATTATAGATATCATATGGACTGAGACATGGATTATAATCATTCCCTCTGTCCATTTGTTGTTTCTCGATTTCCATTTTATGATGACTGACTAATTGAACAAATCAAATCAGTCCAGGCCCGGCCAAGCACTTACATTTGTTATCACCAAATCCTCGAGGGGCCCACAGATATCGCTTTTATCCCAAAGGTAAAAGGAATGGATAAACTTCGACTCATATGGCTTGTTCTACTACTTGTTGAATCATACACAAAGGCACGTTTTATAACATCGAGTTACCAATGGGTTTTCGTGCAATTAATTTATAACCAACTCATAGTAACAACTCATATCTCTAGGTTTGAGGAATATAAGATATTATCGTCTCATGATCACTCATGATAAAATCCATGAAGTGATTCCAATGAGCGCGGGTTGAATCCATTACTCAGAACTTATGAGCACTCATGAGTGTTGTAGCACCACCTTGTCCAACATCTTAGACCTCTACAAGCCCAACCCATGACATTATTGATTCATATCTACTTCCAACATATGACCGACTGTGGATGGTTTGAATAACTTAGTCATTTAGAACAATGACCTAGTTATTCTGGAAGTCAAAACATGCAAAGTGAAACACAATAATAATCGAATCCAATATCGTCTCAGAACTTATGAATATAAATAAAACACCTTTTATTTATCACCATATGATAACACATTATTCAGTGTACACTGTTTCAGCTATCAACTTTATTCTTGAATTAAAACACTAGTTGTCCCATGCTCCAAGCATGTACACTATGTTCTTCTAAACAATAGTCATGCCATACACTAAGTTTGTCTATGATCTTTACTTTGCGAAATAGACCAGTTGAACATAACTCCAATGATTCTCATTTCATAGTCCCAATTCCTTACTGCAAATGCAAGAATTCCAAATTCATGTCATTTACTGAAATCTGTTAGATTCTAAATTTATATGCGTTGATCCTCTTGTGACGATTATTCACAAAGTCAGAAAGACTTGACAACGAACATTACAAAGCATTCCAAAGGAGATCAACTCCTTGGAAACATCCTTCTTGCATTAAGTTTTTTATAATCTTACACAGATTGAATAATTTCTAACTTTGAAACATTTCTATATTCAATTTTGACTATCACTTATGAACAAGAGTTGCCTCATTACAGATTATGTCAATATGGTCCTTCCAACAATTAACACTATACTTCCAACTGTCCCTGGGCAACCAATCTTTGGTAAACCTTAGATTGTCCTTGACAATTGCTTAATCATTTTAGTCATATCCAATTCTATACTTTTCCCTCTTAATGCTCCGAGCATTTCGAAAAATTTAGAAAGGATGAATATTATAGCACATGATTTGCCAAGTTCACATAATTCAGATTATGAAAAGGGGTGCTGTAATCATAATCGAATTTTAGAACGCAAATAATGGACCTATATATAGAATTTCCTTATATTGAGCCATTCCAACATGAAATTCATATATGTATATATATATATATATATATATATATATATATATATATATATATATATATATATATATCGTTGACTAAATACGATTAAAACCTCAATCTAAGCTTTTTCCCAATTGAAATCTTTTGTTTTCTATAATTAACATTGCTAACTTGCAACCTTTATCATAATTATCATGCTCCCACTAACATGACGATTGTTCCCACTAGCTTTGACATGTACTCAGAAATCAGCTGGACTTCTAGAAAAACAATACTTGATTGACTTTCTTACCAAAGTCCAGATTTTTGATACTAGATTGCTTTGATAAAACATTATCAATATCATACACCTTATCTTAGATAGCTCACAGGGGTGTCTAAAGAACTTTAAGAACTATGAAAAGGGATGTCGTAATCATAGTCTCATTTGTTTAGACCTTTGCTATATGCTTCAAATCAACTTGGTGGAAGAGTTTCCTCACCATCATTTACATGAATTGGAGAGAAACTTTATGACCCTTAGATTTTATGGTATATGTGTTCCTTTCCATGTGAATTTTTGTCAAAACCATAGTCACAAGACAAGATTAGTGACAATTTCAAATTCATATGGACTGAACTTGCGCAATCTTAAATTTTTGCCACCTGGAAGCTCAAGGGCCTACCATTGCTTCGAAGTTGTTATGCAACCAATTGAGAACTCTAAGAACTCATATGCAAAGCCAACTTTAACTTGAATGGGCACAGAAATAAAGTATGTCAACACGATAAGTTATAAACCTCAAGTCGTGTGCTAGTGAAGAACTTCAGGTTTTATTCTTGATTAGTTCTTGACACTTTCAAGACCTTTATGACCCCCCTATCCTCTTGACATATAAGACTTTCTTGTCAGATATTAAGGAGATAGTGTGGATTCTAATCAAGAAAAACACCTCACACAATTAGCCTTAGTTCGTCTTTGTTTATCCAAAACATCACAAATTACCAATTTCAAATGTACAAGAGTAGAAAACTTTTACTCTTACATTTGACAAGTGTTTTAAACCTTCTTTAAGATATTTCACTCAAGTTACAATCTTAGAGTATAACTCTAAGAATTGTTTTTGGAACGAAGTGTGAATCATCTTCTTGATTAAACCACTTCAACAATTCATAACTACTCTTCTTAACTATCAAAATGCACTTAGAGGATGAATTGTGATAAATTATCAAAATCATTTAGATGGTCTTAAAACATGATACAAAAGTACTCTCCTATCTTTTCAGATTTAAGAAACTTTTATCTTTCTGCCTAAGTTTATTTTTCTTATTCGCTCTGTCGTACATTGGAACCTTTTCCAATGTCTCAGAATTACACTTACACTTTTAAGTGTAACCATATTTACTAAACTTTGGTAAATCTTGACGAATAGTCTTATCAATCTTTTGTGGTGGACTTAAACAGTGCACAAGAATGTGTACTCGATCCCTTAGTCTCTTACTTGACTCACACATCCATGCGAACAAGTAGTTAGTCTTAATTTTTCCAATGCTTAAAAGTTCTCATTCATCATGCTATACAACTTGCATGATTCCAAGTTTCTATCCAACTGAAACTTGGGTGATGAGAATCTTTCCTTATTTGGTAAATTTCGACACTACCATAAATGAAAGAATCAAATTCATATTTCCACTCTTGCTCTTAATGGAATCTTATAAGCAAGAAAAAAAATTCACAAATGCCATTGTAAGGATATTTTAAAATAAATAAAATCAATTTTTTTCCATTTATTTTAAAAACTTTGCGGAAAAACTATCCTTATAGTGCAGAAGCACATGAAAACATTGTTGTTATCTATTCCTAAGCAATGTATCATAACTCCTAACAAGTAGCTCAAGAATCCGATCTTCAAACTATACGATAGAAATCTATCTACGCGATCAGATTCAGCATACTCTTTCTTTAAGTTTCTTCACTTTTCCTTGGTTCTTAAAACATTAACATGTGACCCAGTCACATCATGTATCAAGAATTTCATAATAGAAACTTAGCACAGTTAGATAATGGACTTTACCTAAAGTAGAGTCAAACTTATTGACTTTAACATCTTTAGGAAAAATTGGCAGCTTCACAACTAATGCCCCTTCCTTTGTCAATGGACTCTTGATGATGGGACTATCTCAGACTTAGCCTCTCTCTTTACCATTTGATCAACCAAGTTGACTATGGCCGATCCCTTTCCATTGGGAAGAAAATGCTTTTTTTGGATTTCCAGTGTCTTCATTGTCAATGTCCATAAAGTTGTAGGAAGTTCATCTTAGCTAATAGATAAGATCATTAAGGGTCTTTTCATAGTCTGTTTCATAGGAGTCCCAAAGGAACTCACTATGTGACTTAGAAAGTAGTTGAGCCACCAACTTTCTCAAGACTTTGACACCCAACTCTCCCGGCTTGTCACTATGTGACTACATATCCAAGATGTGATCACACATAGACCTTTGCTTGCGAATAGGGATTGAGTGACCTTAAACTTTTCAAGAACTTGTGGGTTAGGGAGAATAATTGGAGGAGGTGAAAGAAGTATGATTTCCATGGGACATCATCTTCATTTAGAAAAGCTTGTTTCAAGAGATTTGGGAAGATCATAAATGTCTAAACCAGACATCTTTTGGGATATATTCAAGATAGTAGATTTAAAGTCCCTAATATAACACCCAATATGAAATATGAAGGCTAGGACCCACCACAATACTTTTGTAACTTGGAAGAGGGATGTTGTAATCCAAGCTATAAAATATTTGAAGGTAGGTGAATGACGATTCACTAATTTCCACCAAGATAAACGAAATGTATTATTTGGTTTTAATTGGTTTTGAAACTCCTAGATTCTTTTGAGATTCATTGAACTTTTCAATGGCATGTTTCAATCTCGAGTGTGCCCTTCAGGTTTTGTGACTGGGATGCCGAGGATCACAAAACAAGGTGTGATTAACCATCCAAATACACTTGGTACCCTTAATATTTACCCCTCAATCGATGTGTCGGTTAACCACACACGCTCCACCGATGCAATGATAAACATTAAGTTACCCTTTGCCTACCTTGTCAAATCAAGCTAGTGTGTCGGTTAACCACACACGCTCCACTAACTGACTTAAACAAAGTGGAAAGTGTAATTGCACGGATTAGCACCTTATTCACATTTTTCTAAGTAACTAATATTGGGTATTTCTAAAAGGTTTAGTTACTTAGTATTTATCTTTAATACTTTTAATGAAGGGAGAATTATAGTCCTTGTCCTATCCGTTCGGCTAACGACTCTTCAGCAGTCAAGGAAGCAGTGGGTGAGAGTGGACACCCATTAAGCTGCCATTTTATAGGCAACAACCTCATACCCCCCCCCTTATAGACCGGCTTCGTGAATGAGTCCTACTAACGGTAAGACTGACTTTACTCTTATACATATATGTAAATATTATTAACTTATAATCTTATAAAGTATAAGGGTTGATTTTAACTTTTAAAATTCTAAGGGCTAACTAGGAATTAAAGTATTCATAAGTGAAAACTTTTCAAATTCCAAAACTTGAGGGCAAGTTTTCAAAATATTCAAAACTAATTAATTTCATAACTTATGTGTTTAAAGTAGTTTTAATTAAAAACTATTCAAGTTCCATAACTTGAGGACAAGTTATGGAAGAATTTAAACTAATAAAAGAATGTAACATCTTCTTTATTTTGTAACTTATGGAATTAATTAAGGTTACACCTTTTATTACTTAATGAAGTGACTCTTGAACCTCCCTAACTTGAGGACAAGACTCTTCATTTTTTGTAACCATTGCCAACTTTTATGAGTTTTATGAAACATAAATGTGACTTTTCATATAACTTGAGGACAAGTTACAAAAACACATTTAGAATCAACACTTAGATTAAAATGGATTGGAAACACATAATCAATTAACTTTTCTATTAATCTAAGCATCTCATAAGAACAAGATAATTCAAATCAAACTTTTTCATGAAATTCGCCTAATCACTAAACTAATACAAAACATGAATCTATTGACAATTATCTTTGAAATTGGATTAGCATGAACATTACCACATGAAAAACAAGTTTATAAGTCCAAAAACATCTTAGGTAATGTTCCTAGTCCATTTATAGCCAAAACAATCGAATATAAGTTGTCTAGGGGTCCAACTCGTCGAGTGCACAAACCAACTCGGCAAGTTGGATGCTTTTTGCCTTGGACTCAGCGAGTCTGTTGTGCAGACAGCATCAAAATTCGATTTTTCAGCGAAATTTGTAAGTATAACAAGAAAACAAGCCTTGGCTCTGATACCACAGTTGGGTTTTGAGCATTCTAACACTCCTAAGTGTACATGCAACCCTAAATAACTTGGATCTATGTTTTCTCTATTATACATGCAAATATGAACTTTCCAAGGTATTCAACCTAACTAGCATAATAAAATTGATTCATATGAGTATATAAAGTTAGAATTGCATACCTCTTTGATGTAGATTGTCTTCATGAAGCTTGAGTGCATAGTGCCCCAGGTGTGACATGTCAAATGGTTCACACAACACCAAATATACTTGGAATAGATTAGAGAGAAATCCACACTTCATAAAAATCGGCTAGCCCTTTCACATATACATAGTGGCTGATTTTTTCCCAGCAATATGATCTTTATATAGTGTCATAATTAGGGTAAACCCTAATAGTCATGGCTTTCCATTTCCTTGGATCTATGGTTTCAAATACACTATGGAGCATCTTATGGGTTTTATCCCAACTTGACAATCCATGAAGCATTACCCCACTATACAAGTATGGATGGTTTACACAATCAACCCATATATTTAATTAGTCTTCTTTTGATCACTTAATTAATTCTAGATTAATTCTTGATCAATACTAATTAAATAATCTTATTAGTATATTAGAACTTATAATATATTAACCAACTTTAAGTGTTATTCTCTCATTTTAGTCTATCCAAATGCATGATGCCATGCAACCCAAATGGACCATGTCGGGTCGGGTCAAATCTTACCAATTATAGTTATGGACTTAGACATTAATCCAACAATTTCTGCTAAAGGGATTCCTCAATAATAAATGTCCGTAAGGCAACCATGATGGGGATGGAGTACACAAACACCTATAGGTTGCGAGCCAGCGAGTGTTCCACTTGACTATCTAGAATAGTTTGTGGTTGTCATCTATACTCCGCTGGATGACTGGATCATCGGCAACATCGAGGCCTCTCATCATTTTATCACACATCTTCTATTTCATCTACCCATGTTTTACCCCAACATTTTTGTAGACATAAAATACATATACAGTTTAAATCATTTAAAAATTGTATAAAAATGTTCATCCAACATAGATATCATGTAAAGAGATAACATTCACAAATAGCACGTAATTTATATGAAATACTTCATCATATCTATATGTAAGATGAAAGTAACTATGCACTCACTTGATAAAAGTGACTACTCGATATTCGAGCAGCGATCCGCTTCTTACCAATATGATTTCCTTGGACAAAACCTACTACTATTACCACTAGATTTTATTCTAATATTTATTGCTACTAATTATTAGTATAGATTCGTCATTAACTCAAAGTCTACTTCATGATCTACCAAGAAAGGAACAACCAAGTAGGATCATATCGGAGGTAGGCAGATCAATTAGTATAATGAATTTGAATCACTGATAAATCTTATTATAGGTCCATAATAACGATATTAAATATAAGCGATATTTAAAGTAGGGCAGACATATCTTACTTACAGCGGGTTTTTCTAAAAACCGGGTTCCGCTGGAGCACACCTTCTCAACCGAAAAGCTCTTTTTCCTAGTCCCTTCGGGCACTTCGGGTCTTTCCTCTAGCACCTTCAGTTTATTAAGGATTTAGAGGGTTTTTTGAAGTCTAGAGAGAAGTCAGAGAGAGATAGAAAGGCTTATGGTGTATAGAAAATATGAAGGATTCACCCTTTATTTGTAGGGGTTTTATCGTAGAGTAGGCCCTATGTTTCGTCTGTATCTTCTGCGTACGAGTTCAGTTTTATATCTCCTTTATCTCCAGAAGTTGTTATTTATGACTACTGCAACTTTCATTTAGACCCCGTCGGCTAATTTTCATTCTACCCCCGATTTGCAAAACTGTATCGAATTTATCGCGCTCGAAGAAGAGAGACTAAGTTTCATCTATATCTTTAACATATGAGCTCTATTATTGATGTTCTTTATATCCATACGTTGGTATTTACGAGTACTACGACTTTAATTCAGATCTCGTTGGCTAATTCATACTCTATCTCATATTTACAAAACTATACTGATTCACCGCACTTGAAGAGTAGGGACTAAGTTTCGTCCATATCTTTCGCATATGAGCTTCATCTTTGAGTGTCTTTTTATCGTTGAACTCTTATTAACAATATATTAATTTCTTATTTAGATTATTTTGGCTAAAAATCGACTGATCTAAAATTCAAATGTCGGGTTGTTTACTGTTATACCAAATCTTAAAAAAATCGTAACTTCCTCATACGAAGCTAGATTTAGACGTTCTTTTTATGCACACTCTCAGTTTAACGTATACTACGACTTTTGTTTAGATCTCTAAATAAAAAAAATTATTTTATCAAAAATTCACTTTTTACGTCACACAACGTCGTGCCGGTTTTGTCGCGAAACTTCGACAAACCATAATTTCTTTATATGTCCGGAATCCTTGTCACCATTACTGTAATTTTCTTCATTGATATCGGGTTTATCTAACATTTTATTTTTGACATTTATTTTTACCTTTTATTTGTTACGTCATCACAAACAAGTATAAAACACATAAATTCACATAATACGCAAATAATTCATCTTTATTACTTCAATATAAGTTACAATGGTTGACCATGATTATTAGAACACTATATTAATGCTTAGCCTAGAAACACGGACATTGCAAAAGCCTTCGCAACAAAGCATTCAACATGGTCGACGTTCAGACTTCTTCATCTTCCGAATCAGTTGACCATACCTCAACTTGACCAAACTCATCCCCATCCTCTTGCATGACCAAAGCAGGTTTCACATTCTATTCATTCTTTCTCTTCGTCAGCTCTACTATCTTTTAAAGATAGTAAGCTTCATTCTTCTCTTCTTCTTTCTACTCATTCCTCTTTCTTAGCATGCATTCTTTGGAAAAATGGTTCATTCCATGACAATAGTTACAATCATAACCTGTCACACCCCCAAACCAGAACGGCGGAAACGTTCGGGGGCGGATGAATTCACGTGGTAGCGTAACAATAGAATACATAGTAAAGAAAGCAATACAACCATCATATATATAATTGAAAGTTTACATTTGTCAAAAATTTACATGTTCAAAACCAATTACAATATGATGTCAAAATATGAGATTAAACTGGCGCCGCAGCATCCCTTCATCAAAAGCATAATGATACCTGAAATTACTGATTTCCTGGGACATACAAGTAATTTTGAAAGAGTAGATCAGCATTTAAGCTGGTGAGTTTCATAAGTATTTAAATGACAATGTTTGTATGAAATGAAATGTTTTGTCCTTGTTTGTTTGTGTTTAGAAAATCCTATATTTTCTACTAGTATAAAAGTAGCCTTCTCTCAAGACAAATGTTTGTTTCTAAAATGTATGTAAGTGTGAAATAACCGTTGTGTTTGAAAACCTTGTAAATCAATGCATTTTTAATACCCCATGTGAGTTTTATAACCATACTATTGACTCGGAATGCCTATACACAACGTTCTTCAGACGTTGGAATGTTATGACGTTTGTCACCCCAAACGGTGGACTGTAGCTAACAATCAGGGCGCGGGTTATCAAGCCCGTATAGATCTATACACAAACACCATGCTCCCCCTCCAAGGGATTCTGGTATATAATACAGGACTTGAAATGTGTACTCGAATGTACGTGAAGTTTATGTCTCACAAAGTCGTGGTATAAAAACAGATTTATGTGTTAAAATGTTCGTTTCTTCTTGTATATGAAAGTGACTTCTTGAAAATCATGTTTCTAGTATGTAAAAGTTAGTAATATCCTCGTAAAACTATACGTATTATAGTTTTCTAAAAGTGTGTCTCTTTTGTTTAGAAATACCTAGAAACGGAATCACTTGTTATGAAAGTATAGATTTTTGTAGAGCCTAAGATAGACAAGTATACATAAAATCTAAGAAAATGTTTAGTTTATACATGCATTACAACAATTTATATTTCAAAAGATAGAGTTCTATTGTAACATATTTTATATACGAAAGTTTCCTATAAAGTTTATAAATCACATGTGATTTGGATATATAAAAGCATATAAAATAATTCTTTATGTAACACACGATAATACTCGTGTGTTTTACTTGTATTCCCCCCCCCCCCCCCCCGCCTTGAAAGCAAATAAAAGCATTTAGAATATCTTAAAAATGTTAATTAAGGGGTATGAACTCACTCGAAAGTTTGAAGATTGCGAGATGGAAAACCGGGCAGAGTTTCGTCTTGGGAAAAGGATTTTTCTCGGGATTCTCGGGAATCTCGAGAGTAAAATCGACCCTCGGGTCTTGAGCAAAAAGACCAGAACTTCGAGTTTGAACGGGCACGAAAATCGAGGCAAGATCGTGAGAGAAAGGAGAGAAATGGGGTGAATTTCCGGGAACCCTCGCATTTCTATTTATTGGGGGTTTGAGAAGCCTCGGTACGCGGGCCGTACGCACGTACGCAGCGTGTACGCGTACGTCATGCATGAGCGAGTCCTCGACTGCCTCGGCTTCGGATGGGACGGATCAGATGGGACGGATCGGATGGGGCGGTTCGGTAGCTTCGCATAGGGGCGACGTGGACGGACCGAGACCAAGGCCCTCGGGTACACGGGGCGTACAGGGTTACGCAGCGCGTAACTCGGATGAGGACGCTGACTCCTCCTTCGGATATTACCAGATTTTTTATTTAATTTATATATAATTTATTTAATAAACTTCAAAAAATCATATCTTCTTCATACGAACTCTGTTTTCGATGGTCTTTATATCCACGCGTAGGTGAGACTACGCTCTACAACTTTCGTTTAGACTCCGTTGGCAAATTCCGAAATTATTTTTATTATTTAATTATAAAATGACGTGATTAACGAATTTCTTTAAAAATTCATAACTTCTTTATCTGACGTCGGTTTTTGCCAGACTTTTTACCGCTGAAATACCATTGTCAAGACCTTCCATTCTCGTTTAGGTCATTCCGGCCAAAAGTCGCTCGATCTCCGATTCGAGTTTTTAGCTGTCTGTTGCTAAGCCGAACTTGGAAAAATCTTAACTTCAATATACGAAGTCGGATTTGGGCGTTCTTTTTACGTACGATCATGGTTTAATTACATTTAAACATAGAGGGAATTTAAATAGAACTTTTTGGACAATTTATTATCAAAGTTAATTTTATTAACTCAAAAGTTGTTACAATACTTGACTTTTTAGGTCATTACAAAGATTTGAAATATCGGGTTGTCACATCATCCCCCCGTTAGAGGGAATTTTGTCCTGAAATTTAAAGTAGTAAAGATACTAGTGAATATGAAAAAGATGAGGGTACTTTAGTTTCATCTGATCTTCGCGTTCCCATGTGAATTCAGGTCCCCGCTTGGCGTTCCAGCGAACCTTCACGATGGGTATGCGACTTTGTTTTGTTTGCTTGACCTCTCGGTCCATGATTTCTACTGGTTCTTCCACAAAGTTGAGGCTCTCGTTGATCTCGATCTCGTTGAGTGGAATAACAAGAGTCTCATCGCACAAACACTTTTTCAAGTTCGAGACGTGGAAGGTTGGATGTATGTTACTAAGTTCACGCGGTAGGTTAAGCTTGTAAGCCACATGGCCGATTCTTGCAAGAATCTCGAAAGGCCCTATGTATCTTGGATTTAGTTTCCCACGCTTTCCAAAGCGTATTAAACCCTTCCACGGTGAGACCTTTAATAAAACGTGGTCTCCTACCTGGAATTCCAAAGGTTTCCTCCTTTGGTCAGCGTAGCTTTTCTGTCGGTCTCTAGAGGCTTTCAATCGTTCACGAATCTGAACGATCTTCTTTGTCGTTTCCCGTATGATTTCCGGACCGGTGAGAGTGCTTTCATGAACTCTTCCTTTAGCTAACTGGGTATCGCCAACTTCAGTCCAGCACAGAGGGGATCTGCACTTTCGACCATAGAGGGCTTCGAACGGAGCAGCCTTTATGCTTATATGATAACTATTGTTGTATGAAAATTCGACAAGGGGTAAATGGATATCCCATGCCTTTCTAAAGTTTGTATCGTTCTCTCACTTTGCCCGTCTGTTTGTGGGTGGTAGGCTGTACTCATGTCAAGCCTAGTCCCCAGGGAACTTTGTAGTGACTGCCAGAATCTTGAAGTGAATCTACTATCTCTATCGGAGATAATGGATATCAGAACACCATGCAGTCGCACTACTTCCCTTAAGTAAGTCCTTGTAAGCTTTTCCATTTTGTCAGTCTCCTTGATGGGTAGGAAATGTGCGGATTTGGATAATCTGTCGACGATGACCCATATGGTACCGAGTCCACTCGTCGTCTTGGGTAACTTGGTTATGAAGTCCATAGTAATCCGCTCCCATTTCCATTCTGGTATCTCCGGTTGTTATAGTAATCCTGACGGTTTCTGATACTCGACCTTAACCTTAGCGCAAGTAAGGCATTTACTTACGAAGGTAGCAATTTCTGCTTTCATGTTAGGCCACCAGTACAGTTTCTTAAGATCCAGATACATTTTATTCGAACCTGGGTGAACGGAATATCTTGAGTTGTGTGCTTCGGTCATGACTACGTTTCTGAAACCACCATGTTTCGGGGTCCAGATTCGGTCCATGAAATAGTAGGCTCCGCCACCCTTGACTTCTAGATTCTTTTCCATTCCCCGCAGGGATTCACCCGCCACATTTTCAGGTTGCAAAGCTTCCATTTGTGTCGCCTTAATTTGTGTGGATAAGTGGGAATGGATAGTCATAGTCAGAGATTTGAACCTCCGACCAGTGTATTCCTTTCGACTGAGGGCGTCAGCTACCACGTTGGCCTTGCCAGGATGATAACGAATTTCGCATTCGTAGTCATTTAGTAACTCAACCCATCGTCGTTGTCGCATGTTGAGTTCCTTCTGATCGAAAATGTGTTGAAGGCTCTTGTGATCGGTGAAAATAGTACTCTTTGTTCCGTATAAGTAGTGTCTCCAGATCTTCAGAGCAAATACCACTGCTCCTAACTCAAGATTGTGTGTCATATAGTTCACTTCGTGTGTCTTAAGCTGCCGGGAGGCATAAGCAATAACCTTCCTTCTCTGCATAAGAACACAACCTAGTCCTTGATTTGACGCATCGCAATACACTACGAAGTCTTCTATCCCCTCGGGGAGGGATAGTATTGGTGCGGTGCACAAGGCCTGTTTTAGCGTCTGGAATGCCTTCTCTTGTTTCGCTTCCCAGCCAAAGGCCACGCCTTTCTGGGTTAATGTAGTAAGAGGTTTCGCAATGCTAGAGAAGTTCTTTATGAATCTGCGATAGTAGCCAGCGAGACCTAGAAATTGACGAATTTTTGTAGGTGTCTTTGGTGCCGACCAGTTCTCAATGGCCTTAATTTTGGAGGGTGTCACACCCCGAAAACCAAAGGCGGAAACGTTCCCCGGGGTTGACTCCATGTTGTGTATCAAATCAAATGTGCATAGTAATCATAGTAAACAACCATTACATTACATATATGTGAAAGTTTACATTTGGTTCAAAAGTAAATTGTACAAAATTATACATATATCATATGAACAAAAGAGACGAGTCTTCGGAGCACTCCGTCTTCATCAAAAGATATCGCCGGGTACCTGTCTAACTTGAACCTGAGAATACAAGCAGTTTGAAAATCAGCATAAAGCTGGTGAGTTCATTAGCGGTTTTGTTTTGTGAAAGTGTTTCGGTTTCCTTTAGTTTTCTGAAAAGGTTTGATATCCAAGAAAATCCCATATTTTCTTATGTAAAGTAGTTAAGTTATCTTTCGTTACAGTTCTGCTACAAGATATAAGTTAACCCCAGGAAAATCCCATATTTTCCTAAATGCAAGATTGATTGAATAACACATAGTATAGTTTAATATACAAAACTATAATTTAGACGAACTGTAGATAGAAAGTATTTTGAAAACCTTGGGACTAACATCCCGAACCAGTTAGTATTTTGAAAACCTTGGGACTAACATCCCGAACCAGTTAGTATTTTGAAAACCTTGGGACTAACATCCCGAACCAGTTATAAGATAATTCGATAAAGACCATGGGATCACTATCCCGAAAATAGATATAAGATAGCTTGATAAAAATCATGGGATTATCATCCCGTATAACAGTTTGTTTCAAAACCATGGGATTACCATCCCGAACGAGATATAGACACAAGATCATGGGATTATCATCCCGAACGAGATATAGACATAAAACCATGGGATTACCATCCCGAACGAGATATAGATACAAGACCATGGGATTATCATCCCGAACAAGATTTAGATTCTAAACAAATCCTAGCTGTGAATAAGTTTATATTAATACGTATTGTGAGTCGGGTAACCATACTGATACGACAACGAGACCTCCTTGACGTTAGTCAGACGTCGAATGATATATAGAATTTGTCACCCCAGGCGTGCCCGCCTAACTGTAGCTAGCAGTTAAGGTGTGGGATTGTCAGTACTGAATAGATCTATTCACAAACTCTTCGCTCTCCCTCCAGGAGACTCTGGTTACACTTCCAGAGAGGATTTACTTGATCATCCATAAAGGGTAGTGACTATCTCACAAGCTAGTATTAAACTATTCACAGGATTCTCATACGATACCAAACATATAAAGATTTCAAGACATGATACAGTGAAAAATAGGTATATACAATGAAACTATCTGGCAAAACATTCGAATGATATAGAGATAAACTGAATCAGACATAGTTTATCTAATAACTTAATACAGATATCAGTACATGATAGAAAGAGAAACATAGAACCCCAAATTATTCCCATAATAATTTGATTAGTTTTGTTATTTTCTTAACTAAAATCCATTTAGTTGTAGTTGATAAATCTTTCCTTATGCTCAACATAATACATAAGGAGTAAAAGAGTTTATAAGATTGCCAGATATTATTTGAAACACATAAATGTTATGATTTGAAAACAGTTTTGGTTTGCTTGTATTCCCCCCCTGAAAACAGTTAAAAACAGTGAAAAAGGCGTAGGGGTATGAACTCACTGGACGAGAAGTATGACGATTTGGATGCTAAGAGTTGATCCGGGGCTTGTAAATACACGAGGTTCCTAATTATAATGTAAAGATACACATTTGTATCTAATTAGGACTTAGTTTATTTATATGTTAGGGACACTTCCTTCAAGTCGCGAAAAAACTCCGATACGAGTGTTTGGAAGGACCCGGGTGGCGTTTAGGGATGGGAAATGACACTAGGGACTTGGGACTTGAGTTTACTCCCCATGAGTAAACTTTTAAATGAGTTTACAACCACAAAACACACACATACATGAGTTTACGGCCGTAAACTCATGTGGGTGTGGTTTTGGGTGTTTAAATGGCTTAAATGGCTTATATGGACATGGGAAATGTTTCTAGGTTTTGTTCTAAATGCTTGGAATGGATTAAAATCACCAAAATGATTAATTTATGGGAGTTTATGGCCTAGTATAGGCTCCTGGCCGTAAACTCCTTAATCCTTATGAAAATGATGCTAAATGTTGTTAAAACCAATCACATGTGATTCTAAAAATTCCCACAAGCCTAGAAATGAGTTTGCAAGTGACATAAGAGGGATTTATGGAGTTTACGGCCTATGAGACCCCCCTCATGGCCGTAAACTCTATTATATGATGCTACAATGTGTTTCAAGGTCTAAAACTTGCATAAAATGGCTTCTAAAATTCATCTAAAGGCTTTAGGGGTGTTTAGTTTGCATTCTAACACCAAAAATTTTGGATTTTACGGCCCAAGAACAGGTCTTGGCCGTAAACTCTTAGAAACTCCACAAAAGATGTGTTTAAGGCCTTTAAAGTATTTTTGGTTGGTCCCTTGATTTATTCCAAGGCTTTTGGTGGTGTTGGATGGCTTTCTAACACCTTAGAATTGGATTTATGCCAAGTTTTGGGGAGTTTACGGCCCAAGCACTATCCTTGGCCGTAAACTCATCTAAATCCCCCAAAAATTATGTTTCAAGTGTCCAAATGTTAATACCAAGGTCCTATAATTTATATCTAAGCCATAGAGGTGATTTGGAAGGGTTTAAAGGCATGAAAAACACCATTAATATGAGTTTACGGCCCAAGCTTATGCCTTGGCCGTAAACTCCTTCAAAGTCCTCAAAATCATAGTTTTAAATGTTCTAAGTCCATATCTTGAAGTCCCTTAGCCATATCTAAAGTCCAATTGAGCCTAAGAAGGAGTTTAAGGGCTAAAAAGCCTTCAAAATGGTGTTTACGGCCTAGGCTGCCTCCTGGGCCGTAAACTCACATATATTGTCCAATTTCATGATTAAGTGTCTAATTTGGAAGCTAAACATGCTATAGATTAAGGCTAGGAAGGTACCTTAAGGATTTGAAGCCTTAAATTTGAGTTTTGGACACTTAATCCTTGGATTTAGGAGAGAGGTTAGAGAGAGAGTAGAGAGAGAAGGAAAAAGCTTCAAATGAGTGCTTAAACATGTTTATATAGTTCCTAAAACTTGGACACGGTGGAATTCTACCCGATACCGGCCTTAAACGATGTTTTGGGTCGCACCCGATTGAGTTTTCGTCACTCGACGAGGATATTTCTAAAACTTATGAAATAATTGTTTTGGGCTAAATTCATGAGTTCCTAAATGATTTGGACCCTCATTGAATGAAAATAAATATATAATTTTAGTTAACTAAGCCCAAAAACGATAACGGGACATTTCGATTTCCGACGCGTTATTCGGGTAGAACGGGTTTTCGGCGATGAACAACTTCGGGTTGTTACATTATCCCACCGTTAGAGGGAATTTCGTCCCGAAATTCAAAGAATAAGATACAGGTCATGGATTGGAATGAGATACGAATGGATTTGTTGCCTCGGATCTTCACTTCCTCAAGTGGAATCAGGTCTCTATTGGGCGTTCTAACGAATTCTCATTATCGGAACATGCCTTGGTTTCGCTTCTTGACTCTCTCTCAATCTACGATATCAATCTGATTTCTCGTGGAAGCTCCAACCCTGAATGACTTTGGTTTCCTCAAAGGAATCACTAGGGTTTCGTTGGGAAGACGCTTCTAAGGATTCGAGACGTGATGGTCTAGATAGATATTACCAAGCTCTAAGGGCATCCGAAACCTGAAGGTTGCTGAATCGATCTCTACGAAGATCTCGAAAGGTTTGATGTGAGACTAAACTAGATGCTCGAAAGAAACTCCCGGGAATCCTTCGGGATAGACATTTAGAGGGAATAGTTGCTAACTTCCCGTTTCTCAATAATCATAGAAACGAGGGATGCGTGGTAACTCACATTGGGAAAACTTTTGAGTTCTAAGGCATAGAATGATACGAAAGTTTGATGCCGAAGATCACGAGAACAGGGTCGAGAAAAAGATCTAACGAGCGACTCTTTCGAAAGTAAGGGTAACAACATGAATGAGACTCGGTCATTTCTAGTTAAACATGGCATCAAAGTATTTTCATGGAAAGTTTCCCCCTTTATAACTCGAATGGAATAGAATAGTCCTCCGGACCGAGGATTTAGTCTATAGGTACGAAGTTAGTGTTCTCTATCTCACTAGTTAGTCGTCTCGACGGTATACATTTCGATTACATGCGAAAGATTGAGTTTAGAATACATTCGAATAGATAGATAACAGGTTTCCCTTTTTGTATCCAAATTTGAAAAGAGTTGCAAGCATAAGAATTATCAGAGAGAGATATACCTGCGGCAGCAGAGGGATTTGTGGTTGTAGCTGTCTTGGGACAATTCCTTTTGAAGTGCCCAGCTTCCCCACAGTTGTAGCAGACCGGACTGATTCCCACTCCAGATGATTGGTTTGTTGGCTTGGCTGGTTTTCTACAGGTTCGCGCAAAATGGCCCTTATTGCCACAATTGTCGCAGATCCTTTCGCGACATGGTCCGGGAATGCGGTGGTGGTAGTTACACTTACCACACCAAGGAAGGGTACCAGTATATCCACTGGCGGGAGTTTGGGCTGTGGAACCTACAGCTAAAACAGCAACAGGGGCAGTAGCAGCATGGACCGCTACCGTTTGCTGTTTCTTAGAAGACCCTTGCGTACTCTGGGCCTTCCGCTTGTTCTAGGATTTCTTTTTACTTCCGCCTCCACTAGTGACTAGCTCGGGGGTAGTAGCTTTTTCATCGGAGTTGTCTTCGTGATCTATCAGAATTTTCGCAAGACATTTGGCACTATCATAAGTGTCTGGCTTCGCAGCCAAGACATTCCCCTTTGTTGGCTGGGTCAACCCCCAAATGAACCTTTCTATCTTTTTACTTTCCGGGGTAACCATTCCCGGACAAAGTAACGCCAAATCGTCGAACCTTGAGGTATAAGCAGCTATGTCAGAACCCTTCATCTTAAGGTTCCATAGTTCGTGTTCTAGCTTCTGAAGCTCGCCCCGAGGGCAATACTCTGCGAGAAGAAGCTCCTTCATAGCTTCCCAACCCATAGCATTGGCTACAGGTAAAGTTAAGGATTTGAATCGGCCATTCCACCAAGTCAGGGCTTTGTCTAGGAAGGTGCAGGCAGCAAACTTGACTCTATCAGACTCCGAACAGTTGCATATTTCAAAGATTGATTCGATTCTCTCGAACCATCGGGTTAAGGCAATGACACCCCCTGTGCCATCGAAGAATGTCGGTTTTGCATTCATGAAGTCTTTATAAGGACCCCCTTTTTGGTGTCCCTGGCTATCATCTGGGTTTTGGGTTTCACCTCCCGAACCCCTAGAGTTCAGTCGAGGTAAGAGAGCTGATATGGTAGCAGAAATGGTTGCCTGAAGTGTTTCCAAATCGATTTGAATAAGAGGTGGTGGCGGAGGAGGATTGCTGTTGTTCCTTGAGCTGGGTCTCTTTCTTGGAGGCATCTTGATCTAAAAAGATCAGGAAACAGAGGATCATAAGTCCTCTGAATTGAATCAAGAGATATGGGACAGGAGATATCTCATCAACGCAAATATAGCATTATACAAAGCGATAAAGCATAAAGGAGTTATCAAGATAGAACATTTTATCGCTAGAGGAATGATCAAGGAATAATACGTATGCGAGAATTTTTACAAAGGATCGGCTCGAGAAATACTCCCATAGTATTTCATGGTTCGCTGCAGCGTCGATTTGTTGTTTGGGATATTGGGTAAGTTTTAGGTATGCCGCATGCCACAGTCACTCCCAAGCACATGTTGGCCGTGTCTCGAATGAATATAGTTGGCCAGGCTATATTGACCCTAGACACGACTACATAACTGCCCAGGTTTAACCGCAACGTACAACACCCATTTACTTAAGTTTTGTTCTACTGGTAGTTACGGATTTCGACGGCTCGGCATACTTAAATACTTTTGAAAATACTTATATATTGTAGGATACTTTTAGTTCAGAGCACTTAGGCCCCTTAATGTTTATAGTCTTATACCATGTAAGGTTTCGTATACTCTGTTCACTATAAACAAGGGCTCTGATACCAATCTGTCACACCCCGAAAACAAAAGGCGGAAACGTTCCCCGGGGTTGACTCCATGTTGTGTATCAAATCCAATGTGCATAGTAATCACAGTAAACAACCATTACATTACATATATCTGAAAGTTTACATTTGGTTCAAAAGTAAATTGTACAAAATTATACATATATCATATGAACAAAAGAGACGAGTCTTCAGAGCACTCCGTCTTCACCAAAAGATATCGCCGGGTACCTGTCTAACTTGGACCTGAGAATACAAGCAATTTGAAAATCAGCATAAAGCTGGTGAGTTCATAAGCGGTTTTGTTTTGTGAAAGTGTTTCGGTTTCCTTTAGTTTTCTGAAAAGGTTTGATATCCAAGAAAATCCCATATTTTCTTATGTAAAGTAGTTAAGTTATCTTTCGTTACAGTTCTGCTACAAGATATAAGTTAACCCCAGGAAAATCCCATATTTTCCTAAATGCAAGATTGATTGAATAACACATAGTATAGTTTAATATACAAAACTATAATTTAGACAAACTGTAGATAGAAAGTATTTTGAAAACCTTGGGACTAACATCCCGAACCAGTTAGTATTTTGAAAACCTTGGGACTAACATCCCGAACCAGTTATAAGATAATTCGATAAAGACCATGGGATCACTATCCTGAAAATAGATATAAGATAGCTTGATAAAAATCATGGGATTATCATCCCGTATAACAGTTTGTTTCAAAACCATGGGATTACCATCCCGAACGAGATATAGACACAAGATCATGGGATTATCATCCCGAACGAGATATAGACATAAAACCATGGGATTACCATCCCGAACGAGATATAGATACAAGACCATGGGATTATCATCCCGAACAAGATTTAGATTCTAAACAAATCCTAGTTGTGAATAAGTTTATATTAATATGTATTGTGAGTTGGGTAACCATACTGATACGACAACGAGACCTCCTTGACGTTAGTCAGACGTCGAATGATATACAGAATTTGTCACCCCAGGCGTGCCCGCCTAACTGTAGCTAGCAGTTAAGGTGTGGGATTGTCAGTCCTGAATAGATCTATTCACAAACTCTTCGCTCTCCCTCCAGGAGACTCTGGTTACACTTCCGGAGAGGATTTACTTGATCATCCATAAAGGGTAGTGACTATCTCACAAGCTAGAATTAAACTATTCACAGGATTCTCAAACGATACCAAACATATAAAGATTTCAAGACATGATACAGTGAAAAATAGGTATATACAACGAAACTATCTGGCAAAACATTCGAATGATATAGAGATAAACTGAATCAGACATAGTTTATCTAATAACTTAATACAGATATCAGTACATGATAGAAAGAGAAACATAGAACCCCAAATTATTCCCATAATAATTTGATTAGTTTGGTTATTTTCTTAACAAAAATCCATTTAGTTGTAGTTGATAAATCTTTCCTTATGCTCAACATAATACATAAGGAGTAAACGAGTTTATAAGATTGCCAGATATTATTTGAAACACATAAATGTTATGATTTGAAAACAGTTTTGGTTTGCTTGTATTCCCCCCCTGAAAACAGTTAAAAACAGTGAAAAAGGCGCAGGGGTATGAACTCACCGGACGAGAAGTATGACGATTTGGATGCTAAGAGTTGATCCGGGGCTTGTAAATACACGAGGTTCCTAATTATAATGTAAAGATACACATTTGTATCTAATTAGGACTTAGTTTATTTATATGTTAGGGACACTTGCTTCAAGTCGCGAAAACACTCCGATACGAGTGTTTGGAAGGACCCGGGTGGCGTTTAGGGATGGGAAATGACACTAGGGACTTGGGACTTGAGTTTATTCCCCATGAGTAAACTTTTAAATGAGTTTACAACCACAAAACACACACATACATGAGTTTACGGCCGTAAACTCATGTGGGTGTGGTTTTGGGTGTTTAAATAGCTTAAATGGCTTATATGGACATGGGAAACGTTTCTAGGTTTTGTTCTAAATGCTTGGAATGGATTAAAATCACCAAAATGATTAATTTATGGGAGTTTACGGACTAGTATAGGCTCCTGGCCGTAAACTCCTTAATCCTTATGAAAATGATGCTAAATGTTGTTAAAACCAATCACATGTGATTCTAAAAATTCCCACAAGCCTAGAAATGAGTTTGCAAGTGACATAAGAGGGATTTACGGAGTTTACGGCCTATGAGACCCCCCTCATGGCCGTAAAATCTATTATATGATGCTACAATGTGTTTCAAGGTCTAAAACTTGCATAAAATGGCTTCTAAAATTCATCTAAAGGCTTTAGGGGTGTTTAGTTTGCATTCTAACACCAAAAATTTTGGAGTTTACGCCCCAAGAACAGGTCTTGGCCGTAAACTCTTAGAAACTCCACAAAAGATGTGTTTAAGGCCTTTAAAGTATTTTTGCTTGGTCCCTTGATTTATTCCAAGGCTTTTGGTGGTGTTGGATGGCTTTCTAACACCTTAGAATTGGATTTATGCCAAGTTTTGGGGAGTTTACGGCCCAAGCACTATCCTTGGCCGTAAACTCATCTAAATCCCCCAAAAATTATGTTTCAAGTGTCCAAATGTTAATACCAAGGTCCTATAATTTATATCTAAGCCATAGAGGTGATTTGGAAGGGTTTAAAGGCATGAAAAACACCATTAATATGAGTTTACGGCCCAAGCTTATGCCTTGGTCGTAAACTCCTTCAAAGTCCTCAAAATCATAGTTTTAAATGTTCTAAGTCCATATCTTGAAGTCCCTTAGCCATATCTAAAGTCCAATTGAGCCTAAGAAGGAGTTTAAGGGCTAAAAAGCCTTCAAAATGGTGTTTACGGCCTAGGCTGCCTCCTGGGCTGTAAACTCACATATATTGTCCAATTTCATGATTAAGTGTCTAATTTGGAAGCTAAACATGCTATAGATTAAGGCTAGGAAGGTACCTTAAGGATTTGAAGCCTTAAATTTGTGTTTTGGACACTTAATCCTTGGATTTAGGAGAGAGGTTAGAGAGAGAGTAGAGAGAGAAGGAAAAAGCTTCAAATGAGTGCTTAAACATGTTTATATAGTTCCTAAAACTTGGACACGGTGGAATTCTACCCGATACCGGCCTTAAACGATGCTTTGGGTCGCACCCGATTGAGTTTTCGTCACCCGACGAGGATATTTCTAAAACTTATGAAATAATTGTTTTGGGCTAAATTCATGAGTTCCTAAATGATTTGGACCCTCATTGAATGAAAATAAATATATAATTTTAGTTAACTAAGCCCAAAAACGATAACGGGACATTTCGATTTCCGACGAGTTATTCAGGTAGAACGGGTTTTCGGTGATGAACAACTTCGGGTTGTTACAGAGGGGTCCACGTGTATACCTTTCTTGCTAACAACGTGGCCTAAAAATTCGACTCTTCGAATCCAAAATTCGCATTTAGAGAACTTCGCATAGAGTTTCTCCGTTCGCAGTGTTTCTAGGACTTTTCGTAGGTGTTGACTATGCTCTTCCTCACTTCGGGAGTAGACAAGTATATCATCGATAAAGATGATGACGAACTGATCCAAGTAAGGACGGCATACCCTATTCATTAGGTCCATAAATACTGCTGGTGCATTGGTTAATCCGAACGGCATCACTACAAATTCGTAGTGTCCATAACGAGTTCGGAAAGCTGTCTTTGGAATATCCCCCTCTAGAACTCGTAATTGTTGATATCCGGATCGTAGATCTATCTTTGAGAAGTAGTTTGCTCCTTGAAGTTGATCGAATAGGTCGTCAATACGGGGTAGAGGATAACGGTTCTTGACAGTAAGTTTGTTCAGCTCTCTGTAGTCGATGCACATACGGAACGATCCGTCCTTCTTCTTTACAAACAGGACCGGTGCTCCCCAAGGTGAGAAACTTGGTCTTATGAATCCTTTTTGAAGGAGTTCATTAAGTTGACTGGAAAGTTCCTGCATCTCTGCTGGTGCGAGACAATAAGGTGACTTCGCTACTGGGGTAGCCTCTGGAACTAAGTCGATTCTGAATTCGACTTGGCGTTGTGGTGGTAATCCTGGTAGTTCTTCTGGAAAGATATCGGGAAAGTCGCGTACTACCGAAATGTTCTTGATGTCCTTCAGTTCTTGACTTGTATCAACGATGTGCGCTAGGAATGCTCGACAATCCTTCCGCAAGCACTTTCGAGCTTGGATGGACAAAATGATACGAAGGTCTGTACTTGATTTGTCGCCGTAGATAACTAATGTTTCGTTGTTAGGGAGATTAAGACGGACTGCTTTCTCAAAGCACATGATGTCGGCGCGAAGAAGACTCAACCAATCCATGCCGACTATGACGTCGAAACTTTTAATTTGGACCGGCATGAGATTGATTGGAAAAGAATGGCCGTCTAAAGTTAACGTACAGCCCATGTATATGCAGTTAGTGTTTTTGGTTTTTCCATTGGCCATCTCTACAGTGAATGATTTTTCTAACTTGCTAGGTTTAGGTTTAAGTAAATGAATAAAGTTTTGACTCACGAAGCTTCTCTCCGCTCCACTATCGAATAATATGCATGCATATGAATTATCGAGAAGGAATGTCCCAGCAACTACAGTTGGGTCAGCTACAGCTTCGTCGTGGCCTATCGCCAAAACTCGTCCCACACCGCCGGTGTCTGCTGCCTTAGGGCAGTTCCTCTTGTAGTGGCCCACCTCGCCACAACCGTAGCAAGTCTGGCCTACACCCGCACTGGGAACTTGAGTGATCGGTTTTGCGGGGTCCTTGCAGAAACGGGCTGTGTGTCCCTTCCTGTTGCAGTTGGCGCACTGCATTTCCCGACAAGGTCCATGGTGGTGGTAAGTGCATTTGGTGCACTTTGGAAGGTTACCCACATAAGGCTTTGTGGGGTAGGGATTTGTAGGGACTATAGTAGGTACAGTGGCAGCATTCACTGAAACCAGTTGTTTCTTTGCGGATTCTTGGGAAGACCCACCCTTCCCTTTATTCCATACTCTCTTCCTGTTGTTGTTGTTGTTGTTGTTGTTTCCTTTATGTGGTTCTGGTGCAGAAATGGTTGAGTTCTGATGACCTCCATAGTCAATCAGAGATTGTGCCAGTTCCTTGGTACTTTCAAAGGTGTCAGGTTTGGAAGCTAACACGCTTGATCGTATTTGGGGCGTCAGTCCCCAGATGTACCTTTCTATTTTCTTGCTCTCGGGAGCAATCATATCGGGGCAAAGGATTGCCAGATCGCAGAATCTGTTGGTATAAGTTGCGATGTCGGTACCAAACATTCCGAGAGTCCATAGTTTGTGTTCGAGCTTTTGAATCTCTCCCCATGGGCAATATTCTCACATCATCATGGCTTTTAGGCTCTCCCAGCTTATGGAGTTTGCCACTATCAGGGTAAGTACTTTAACGTGGCCATTCCACCAAGTTAAAGCTCTATCAATAAGGGTGAAAGTTGCAAATTTGACTTTGTTGTGCTCGGGACAGGTGCAAATTTCAAAGACTGATTTTGTCCTTTCAATCCACTGTCTCAGGGCTAACACACCACCAGATCCATAAAACATTCGGGGCTTGGCGTTAGTAAAGTCCTTATAGGTGCATTCTCGGGGTGGTCCATGACTCTCGCCATGGTTGGATGCGTGTGTGCCAGATCCCGAGCCATTATACTCGAGTTATTGATCTGTGACATGGCAGCTGCTACTGCTGTGGTGACTGCTGCTTGGAACATAACATCATCAAATTGAGGTGGTGGAGGTGGTGGTGGTACAGGTGCTTCCCCACCGTTGTTTCTCCTTGGATTCCTACGCGGAGGCATCCTTCAACTATAGGTTGAAAAGGTAAAGATAAGAATTCCATAGAATAGAGAATTAATGTGTCTCATGAACTAAACTGCTATAGTTCAACAACAGATGCTAGTATGAGTCTTAAAATAGAAGGATGAAAGTTATTTGTAAGACTGAAAGTATGAAACAAGCATTTGGTTTCTCAAAGACTTTTCAAGTTTTGAACGAAATACTCAACGTAGTAATAATAGTGTCACTTATATTAATATAAAAGTTGATACAACGATCATGAAAATTTGACCCCTATAAGGGTCTCCGATTACAAAGTTCGAGAAATTTAAAGACTTTTAGCCGAGGTCCTAAGCTATAACAAAATTTGAGTCTTTGACAAGTATTACTTGCGACGTAGGTTGCGCTTGGAGCTTGACTCTACATCTGATTGCTTCGACTCCATTAGACGCCTATCAAAAGGGACTTGTTGTTCCCTTAGTTCAGCGAGGGCTGCAATCATTTGCGCTTGGAATGCCTCGGTTTGGAGTTGAGCATTGTCTTGTATTTTGTCCAGCCTACGGATGTCAGAAGTGTGAACATGCACTTCCACGTTGACATCCCGGAGTCGGCTAGCTTGAACTCCGGACTGATAGGACTGATTGGCTAGCTTACCCACCATTACTGGGAGTGTCCGATCAGCCGAACCTCCGCCGCGGACATCATAAAAGTCCCGGCACATGCCGTAGGGAGGGCGTAAGTTCTGTTGTTGGCTCCAATGATGGAGGTGACTTCCCCAGACGGGAGTCGGTCCTTGAAAGTTCCTTACGAAGACGGGAGGTTGAACTGGTGGTGGATCGATCACTTCCGGTTCTGAGTCGGTACCGGAGTCATCATCCACTTCTATGGGTTCCTCGTCCTCTTCGGGATCATCTTCGACCCATCCTCCGTTGCCTTGGTTTGGAAAGTAGGGGTCGCTGGGGTGGTGAAATCCAGCCATTTGACTGTACGAGAAATAGGGTTATAAGAGTTGAATAAAGTTGAAACTTGCAAAACATGTAAATTAAACTAGTTTAGGTAGCAAATACTCCTATAGTATTTAAATTCTTGTGTTTGATTCTAGTAACGGTTTGGTAATTTTTGACTTGTTGCTTACTACGATCATTCATCGATATACGTTGGTCCAATCTCGGGCAAATATAGTTGATCACGCTATATTTGTCCAAAATCTGATTACATATATTGAGGCTTAATCGTAGTGTCAACTTGTCTAAATACTTGTTGTATAGTTAGATACCATGAAAATAATTTGTTGTATGCATGTAATTGTACTTAAATGAGCTATCAATTTAAGTTAAACGTAACGCTGCTTAAGCGTAAAAAGAAAAAAAAATGTTTTGTCAGAGAGTGTTAGTCCCTTAAGCATTTATAGTTTGTATATCTTATGTGGTTCGATATACTTAGTTCACTATAAACATTGCTCTGATACCAATCTGTCACACCCCCAAACCTGAACGGCGGAAACGTTCGGGGGCGGATGACTTCATGTGGTAGCGTAACAATAGAATACATAGTAAAGAAAGCAATACAACCATCATATATATAATTGAAAGTTTACATTTGTCAAAAAGTTACATGTTCAAAACCAATTACAATATGATGTCAAAATATGAGATTAAACTGGCGCTGCAGCAACCCTTCATCAAAAGCATAATGATACCTGAAATTACTGATTTCCTGGGACATACAAGTAATTTTGAAAGTGTAGATCAGCATTTAAGCTGGTGAGTTTCATAAGTATTTAAATGACAATGTTTGTATGAAATGAAATGTTTTGTCGTTGTTTGTTTGTGTTTAGAAAATCCTATATTTTCTACTAGTATAAAAGTAGCCTTCTCTCAAGACAAATGTTTGTTTCTAAAATGTATGTAAGTGTGAAATAACCGATGTGTTTGAAAACCTTGTAAATCAATGCATTTTTAATACCCCATGTGAGTTTTATAACCATACTATTGACTCGGATGCCTATACACAACGTTCTTCAGGTGTTGGAATGTTATGACGTTTGTCACCCCAAACGGTGGACTGTAGCTAACAATCAGGGCGCGGGTTGTCAAGCCCGTATAGATCTATACACAAACACCATGCTCCCCCTCCAAGGGATTCTGGTATATAATACAGGACTTGAAATCTGTACTCGAACGTACGTGAAGTTTATGTCTCACAAAGCCGTGGTATAAAAACAGATTTACGTGTTAAAATGTTCGTTTGTTCTTGTATATGAAAGTGACTTCTTGATAATCATGTTTCTAGTATGTGAAAGTTAGCAATATCCTCGTAAAACTATACCTATTATAGTTTTCTAAAAGTGTGTCTATTTTGTTTAGAAATACCTAGAAAAGGAATCACTTGTTATGAAAGTATAGATTTTTGTAGATCCTAAGATAGACAAGTATACATAAAATCTAAGAAAATGTGTAGTTTATACATGCATTACAACAATTTATACACAGCGCGTACGCGTACATCATGCATGAGCGAGTCCTCGACTACCTCGGCTTCGGATGGGACGGATAGGATGGGGTGGGTCGGTAGCTTCGCATAGGGGCGACGTGGACGGACCGAGACCATGGCCCTCGGGTACGCGGGGCGTACGGGGTTACGCAGCGCGTAACTCGGATGAGGACGCTGACTCCTCCTTCGGATATTACCGGATTTTTGATTTAATTTATATATAATTTATTTAATAAACTTCAAAAAATCATATCTTCTTCATACAAACTCCGTTTTCGATGGTCTTCATATCCACGCGTAGGTGAGACTACGCTCTACAACTTTTGTATAGACTCTGTTGGCAAATTCCGAAATTATTTTTATTATTTAATTATAAAATGACGTGATTAAGGAATTTCTTTAAAAATTCATAACTTCTTTATCCGAGGTCGGTTTTTGCCAGACTTTTTACCGCTGAAATACCATTTTCGAGACCTTCGATTCTCATTTAGGTCATTCCGGCCAAAAGTCGCTCGATCTCCGATTCGAGTTTTTAGCTGTCTGTTGCTAAGCCGAACTTGGAAAAATCTTAACTTCAATATACGAAGTCGGATTTGGGCGTTCTTTTTACGTACGATCATGGTTTAATGACATTTAAACATAGAGGGAATTTAAATAGAACTTGTTGGGCAATTTATTATCAAAGTTAATTTTATTAACTCAAAAGTGGTTACAATACTTGACTTTTTAGGTCATTACAAAGATTTGAAATATCGGGTTGTCACATAACCAGAATCACCAAGCAGCTTTTTCTCTTGGTTATCCTCATCTTTTTGCGAGCCTTTGTAGCTCTGATCCATAGACTTCTCATAATTATAGTTTCATGTCCTGTTTATGCCATTGAAATCACTGAAGTTATATTTAATGAACCTTTTATGATTGAAAACCATCATAGCATATTCTTCCATGGTTGGGTCATAATCCGAGAGGTCGGATTTTGACTCTTCTTCTGAAACCTTTTTCCCCTTTGCAACTGGGGTCAACGAACCCAAATTGGAGACAAGTTTCATATCTTTTGTCACATCATCTTCATGGGATCTCAGAATCCCTAATAGCTATGCCAAAGAGTTGTTCTTAAAGTGCTCATGAGCTTTCTCAGTTGAGACTACTTCTTTCCATTTAGACCTCAAGACGTTTATGAAGGTGACTTTCTGCTCAATCTTCTCATGCATAAGATTGTGTTTAAGCATCCTAATCAAGAGATGATTAAATCAATTAAAATTATGATAAAGCTTCTCTTCTGGCTTCTAAGCAAAAGCATCAAACTCTGACAAAAGTAAGGTTTGTACAAAGTGTTCCAGATTTCCATTGGTGGAGTAAATCTCCTTCAATCTGTCCCAATTTTCCTTCGTAGTTTCACACGAACTTACCAAACGAAACCTATCTGGAGACAAAGAAAACCTGATTATTCTCATGGCCTTGATGGTACTCTGGAACTTATCTTTTTCATCATGAGCGACTTCCTTCACATTAAGAAGAAGGTCATTGTATTCAGTCTGAGTCTTAATGAGTTTTCATATAGCAGTGTGCATGAAGCTCTCCTTCGTTATTGCATCGCATATAAGGGTTGCATGCTCTTCAAGACTGACAACATAGTCTTCAAATTGTAAAGCTCAAACTTCATAGTCTTGTGGGAAAAGAATTGGGATCATGGTAGTCGAAATGTTGCTTGAAAGATTAAAAGAATGAGTATGTGGATCTTCTGGATTCATCTTTGACAAGATAATTAAAACTGTAAAGAATCAGATGTGTAAGATACTAATTGAGTTTAGGGTAAACTAATAACCCAGATCTATCGTCTACAAGCAATGAAGATGATGAAGACGGCTAGAACATATCTGATAAAAACTCAAAAAACCTAGTAAGATCGACAGAAGATATACGTATGTATTACACAATCTGCTGCTCTGATCTAAAACCAATTGGTGTTAGAATTACCACAAGCTTGGCCAATGAGTAGCTTTTGAACTGTTCATGTGGCTTTATAGTGGACACAACAACATTCTATTTAGATCTCAATCCATTCATGAACGCGACTTTCTGTTCAACGACTTCACTCTTGAGATTGTGTTTGAGCATTTTGCTCAACATATGATTAAATCGATTAAACGTTCGATCTAGTTTTTTATCAGACTTTTGTACAAAACCTCCAAACTCTGATAAATGTAATGTTTGCACCATATGTTCCAAGTCAGCGTCACTTGAATAATGCTCCTTTAATATATCCCATATTTGCTTTAGAGTTTTACACGCACCCACTAGACGAAAAGTTTTGTTCAGGAAGAGCAAACCTTATTATTCATTTCCTTTATGATACCCATTAACTTATCATTTTAATCCTAAAGAACATTAGTATGTTCAACAAGAAGTGCATTGAAATCAGCCTGAGTTATGATTATTCTCCTGGTTTCTATGGGCGTCAACGTCTCCACGTCATCGATTCCCATATTGTGGAACCGTGATCTTCAATACTGAGAACATAATCTTCAAAGTGTAATGCCTAGACTTCGTAATCTTGACGAAAGAGTATGGGAATCCTCGTCGTGGATCCAATACTACTGAAAAGGCTGAACGAAAGAGTATGATGATCTTCATTCTGCATTTTGTCAAAAGTTCATAAAAAAATATAGAACCATATAAGTAAAAACTTGAATCGAGTTCAACGGAAAAACTTGAGATCTAGATCTAGAGTCTACCGCCGATAAGAACGATTGAGACCACAAGAAAAGATCTAAGTCTTACGTAAAACCCTAGCAAAAACTTGAAAGAAATGTAGCAAATTGATTACACTATCTCCTGCTCTGATACCAATTATGAGAATTATAATTATGATCGATAGATTCTATATTAAACAACGAGAATTGAATGACAAGAACCAAGATCAAAATGGTGTCGAATGCTTTGATTAGAATAGCTCTAGAAGAGTTCAAAGAAATAACTTCTCTATGAGAGCTAGGTATGGCTATCAAAATGTTAACCCTAATTGATACATACATGCACAATAAATAGGCTAACCTTAGAAAGCAAAACCGTGAATGGATAGACCCAAACCGGTAAATAAGACTATTCTAGCGTACACATTTGACACAATACATTTAAACCCAACAAAATCCCATATCTACAATAACAACTACTTATAATTTAAACTTGAACCTTCATGGTTATTTTAAGATAAGGTCTTTTTTATTTGGTCCAATTAAATTTAATTTGTGTAAATTCAGTGAATACTATCATCTCCATATTCAACTTTATTCTACCTATATTTGAATATATTGGAGAATACGATTGGTCTTTCAATGTGATTTAGAGTTTCTTAGCTTGATTAAATAAAATATTAGACTCATAAAAGATTGCAACAATTATCCTTGAATGGAAGGACTCAACATAGTTTTTCAATGAACTCATATAACAAATAATATTTGATTCCATCTTCTGAAATAGCCGTGTATTCTTATTTTGTAGTAGACTATGCTATTATGTTTTTCTTGGACCTCATCTAACAAACATTACTATTAATCTAGAATAAAGTCACAAACCAATTATAATTCATATATATACATATATATATATATATATATATATATATATATATATGTGTGTGTGTGTGTGTGTGTATGTGTGTTTGGAAGTTAGCATTTGTGTAGCTCATTAAATAAAGATCTTCATCTAAAATAATCTACTAATATACATTCTCTTAATTCTGATGGATTAGTGTCTAAACCTGTAACCATATTTGGTAAGTACTTGACTTGGTTGTGAATGGTCCTTTTGGGTTGCCTTCACCAAAGCAACCTGACTGGTGAAATAATAGAGAGAGTGGTTATTATGGTTTATTAATATATTATAAGAATAATATATTAAAAGAGAAATCATATTTGTTTAATTAACATTGGTCAAGAATTAATTAAGAATTAATTTGGTGATCAAAAGAAGTTAACTGAATTAGGGGGACAACAATTTAATTATGTGATTGTTACAAAGTTGGGAAAGGAAACCCTATAGGTTAGGGTGGACAAATTCAAGGGGTTAAAGGCCTTATAATTCGTCCATGATAAGGGTTCTAGAGTTATCCTTTGGGCTACTTGGTGGCTAAGCAACCATATAAGGATAAGGACTGAAACCCTAATTCCTACACCTATATAAAGGACCCTTGGCATTAGAAATTCATCCACTTGATCCCTAGAGTTCCTAGAGCCAAATTTTTACCTCTCCTCTCTCTCTCTCTCTCTCTCTCTTGCTTCCTCATTTGCTCTTGGTGTTTGTGAGCCATTATAGGTACTACACTTGTGGTACATGCTTTCAATGACAAGAAGATTCAAGGAACAAGTTGTTATTACAACATAACAACAAGAGGTATGTATTCCATTCTTCTTTATGATTTTCAAAATTACTAGGAGCATGCTAGGTTTCCTTTGTGTTCATAATGTTGTATGACTAATAGTGAAAACATAGATTTGTATCTAGGGTTGCATGCACACATCGAATTGTTAGTATAAAACCCATCAGTGGTATCGGAGCATATGTTTTTGTTTTCAATTAGTTTTATACAAAAGTATGAATTTGACATATTAGGGTTTATAGCCAATATACCCTTTCCCAAGATTTCGAGTTTCAGGGTTATCCAACCCTAGGGTTTTGAAATTGCCTCCTCCCCAAGATAAGATCCCTAAATTTTAGGGATTTGGATAATGCCATATCTTGTAATTGTCCCTTAATTTTTTAAATAAGGTAAATAAAGATTTTTGTATTATCCCATCCCTATTTTCGAATTTTAGAGGGGATTTAAGGGATTAGGTTAAATTAATTGTTTAATTTAATAGATAATCCTTTAACATTTGATAATTAAAATTAATTGTTTACTTTTTGGATAATTATTAAATCAAAGTTTTAATATTTAAAATTTAAAAAAAATTAAAAGGTTCTAAATTTTAAAAAATTTAAATTTGATTAAAATCATAGTATTTTGAAATGTTTAAAATACACCCTATACTATTATAATATTACAAGATTAATATGTATATATGTATAACTTAAAATGCTAGTCTTACAATTAGTAGGCCTCATTCACGAAGCCGATCTATAAGGGGGGTACAAGGTTGTGGCCTATAAAATGGTCATTTAATGAGTGTCCACTCTTACCCACCGCTTCCTTGATTGGTGGAGGGTCGTTATCCGAACGGGTGGGATAGGGCAAACCCTTTTTCCTTAAAAGTATAATGGCTTATAAAAGTAACCAAATGTTTTACAACAATTCCCAATCATAGTTACTTTAGGAAAAGGTGAAGTGATGCAATTCCATGAAATTACACTTTACACCCTTGCTAAGACATTAGTGGAGCGTGTGTGGTTAACCGGCTCACTAATTGGGTTCTAACGAAAGGTGGAAAAGGGTGACTCATTGTTTGTCATAGTTCGATGGTGCGTGTGTGGTTAACCGGCACATCGAATATGTGACTGTAACAATGAGGGCACCATGTACATTTGCATGGTTATTCACACCCGCTTTGTGATCCTCGACATCCTAGTTACAAACTAGAGAGGCATATCGAGATTTAAACATGACATTGAAAAGTTCAACTAATATCAAAAGGAATCTAGGAGTTTTCAATACATTTAAAACTTAATCTCTTTTTCGTTTTTCATGGTGGAGAATTAGTAAATCGTCATTCACTTACCTTCATATTATTTGCATGTTAGATTACGACATCCCTCTTCTAATATGTAAATAATGTTGTCAGATCCTAGCCCTAATTTCTCATTTGGGTGTTTAGTTAAGGATTTAATTCTAATCAAACTTTTTTCTTTTCCTTTTTAGATGTCGAACATGAACAACAACAACGCTTCTGGATAAAATTCCTCCGGCTCATTTTCACTCACAAACTTGTGTGGGAGGGTGATATTTGACGGAAACAATTTCAATGATTGGATCTGTAACATAAGAATGGTCACCCATTACAAGGACAAAGAGTATGTCCTTGAAAAGGAGCTGAAGGAGATCGACATGAACACTGCCACTCCCAAAGAAATCGATGCCTTTGAGGCCCACGAGCGTGATGCCACGAAAGTCCATTGCATCATGCTAGCGACAATGACTTCCGAACTCCAAAAGTCCTATGAGGACATGTATCCCTATTAGATGCATCAAGACTAGCTGGACCGGTACCAACAAATTTCGAGGAAAGAAAGGTACGAGATCATCACTTCGATGATCACTACCCGAATGGGTAATGGAGAGTCCCTTACCGCCCATCTACAAAAGATGCAAAGATATGCTGACCGCCTGCTAAAGTTAAGTGTTAACTTTAATAAAGAGCTGGCGATAGACATCATCCTTCACTCCTTGCCTCCCTGCTACAGCCATTTCTTCATGACCTACCATATGAATAAGGAGGAGGTCACTTCGAGCAAGCTTCAAGGCTTGCTAAGGACTGCTGAGAGCAATCTCAAAGATAAGCATGTTGCATCAACTCCTGCTCTAACTGCTGCCCCTGTTTTGGCTATTGGGCAAGGGAAGGATAAGAAGAGGAAGGCTCCCTCAAATAGCCACCACAAGGGAAAGTCCGAAGATGGTACCTCTTCTAGTAGAACCAAAGTTGGTTCTGCTAAACCCAACTCAAACCCCAAGGAGGCAGAGTGCCACCACTGCCACAAGATAGGGAATTGGAAAAGAAGTTGCCCAGAATATCTGCAAGAGATCAAGGACGGGAAGATCAAGCCATCCTACGCAGGTATTTACACAATTAAATCTAATGATTCATCACATTCCATTTCTTGGGTACTTGATACAGGATGTGGTTTTCACATTTATTCTGATTTGCAGTGCCTAAGAAGAGATATGGATATGGAGCATGGGAAGATAAATTTGATCATGGGGAACAGAAGATCGTCACCTGTTACCATGATTGGAGTTTACTCTTTAATGCTCACTAGTGCATTAGGATTAGATTTAAACAATTGTTGCTATTCACCAGATGTGGAAAGAAACATCATTTCATTTTATGGTTTATATAGACAAGGTTTTAGATATTCATTTGATAATGAAAATGGTTCTATTAATGCTTATCTTAATGATGTTTTTTATTTTGAAGCATTGCCTTGTAATGGAATATATGAAACTGTGATGGTTGTAGATAACTTAGGAAATGATGTCTTGTGTATTGATTCATCCAATGGTTTGGATAAAGCATGCTTGTGGCATTGTTATCTTGGACATGTCAACAAGAAACACATATCCCAACTCCAAAAGCATGGAGTGTTGGAGTCATTCGACCTTAGGGACGATGACGTGTGCGAGTCTTGTTTACTTGGAAATATAACCAAGTCACCCTTTACGGGCACTTGTGAAAGGGGTGACGCTTTATTGGATCTCATACACACCGATGGGTGTGGGCCCTTTAGATCCACCACAAAGGATGCGAGCCACTTCTACATGACTTTTATCGATGATTATAGTAGATATGGGTATATCTACTTGATCATGCACAAGTCATAAACCTTTGAAAAGTTCAAAGAATTTAAACAAGAAGTGGAGAATCAGTTGAGCAGGAAAATCAAGATGCTTCGATCTGATCGAGGTGGAGAGTTCCTAAGTATTGAATTCCACGACTACCTCAAGGAATGTGGAATCGTTCCGCAATTAACGCCACCTAGGACACCGCAGTTGAATGGTGTGGCTGAGAGGCATAATCGAACCTTGTTGGACATGGTTCATTCCATGATGATTCGTGCTTCGCTGCCTATCTCTTTATGGGGGTATGCCTTAGAGACTACTGTCCATATCCTTAACTTAGTCCCTACGGGGAAGGTTACTAAAACACCTCACCAGATATGGACAGGGAAGGATCCCTCATTAGCACATATCAAGGTTTGGGGTTGCGAGGCTTTCCTAAGACGAGAGACTCATTACAAGCTTGAACCTCGTAGTGAGCGGTGTATTTTCATCGGCTACCCGCAGAAGTCCTTTGGATATCTCTTCTATAGACCGAGTGACAATGTTGTCTTCGTTGTGAGGAGAGGGCTTTTCTGAGAGTGAGAAATCATAACCCAAGGGGACAGTGGGTGGCAAATCGATCTTGAAGAGATTCGAGCGATGAAGGAACCTCTAACGCAACCACTCAACCCAAGGAGGTAACTCCGGTTGAACCGATTGACAAGTCCTCACCTCTTAGACATTTCAAAAGAGTTAGGGTTCAACCCCATTTTTATGGTTTTCATATCACTACCGAAGGGGATACGTTCATTAGTGATAATACACTAGTGAATTTGGATGAACCTAAAAACTATAAGGAAGCCATGGCAGGCCTAGAGTGTGCAAAGTGGAAAGAGGCGATGGCCTGCGATATTCAGTCCATGTATGACAACCAAGTTTGGAATTTGGTTGACCATGTGCCAGGACGTAAGACGGTCGAGTAGAAGTGGATCTTCAAGAAGAAGACCGACATGGATGGGAATGTGCACACATAAAAGGCGCGACTGGTCGCGAAGGGTTTCACTTAAACTCCTGGGGTTGACTATGATGAAACCTTCTCACTAGTTACTAAGATAAAATATATTAGGGTGATGCAAGCCATTGCGGCATTTCATAACTATGAAATATGGCAGATTGATGTCAAAACAGCTTTCCTTAATGGGAAGTTGGCTGAGGTTGTTTACATGGCTCAGCCATAGGGTTTTGTTAATGTGAAGCATCCCAATAGAGTGTGTAAGCTAAAGAAGTCCATTTATGGACTTAAGCAAGTGTCTCGCAGATGGAATCTTTGTTTCGAAGTGATAGTCAAAGAGTTTGGTTTTCTACGAAGTGCGGATGAATCATGTGTATATGTCAAAGTCAGTGGGAGTATAGTAAGCTTCCTCATATTTTATGTCGATGACATACTGCTCATAGGAAACGACATCTTGACGCTCCAGGAAGTTTAGTCCTGGATGGGGAAGTGCTTCGCTATGAAGGACCTCGGAGAGGCTGCCTATATTTTGGGAATAAGAATAGTGAGAAATAGGAGTAAAAGACTAATAGGACTTAGTCAGAATACTTAGTTGGACAAGGTAATAAAACATTTTAGTATGGAGAATTCCAAAAAGGGGAGTTACCGATCAAAAGTAATGCCAAGTTGAGTAAGACTCAAAGTCCGAGTACCGAAGTTGAGATAGCAGAGATGAGCCGAGTACCTTACGCTTCCGCAGTTGGCTCGATCATGGACGCTATTGATGGGTTATAGCCATAAGAACATCCTATGTGCTCATGCAAACCCTAATGCTTGTTCTAGGTTTCTCTATTGTACATGCATTCATCCAAGACTTTAAACCATAGATCTAGCATGTGATAATCAATATTAACATAAGAATAGGGTTTAGATCTAACCTTGATTCTTATATAGGAATAACAATCTCAAATCCTCCTTGTAATTGGCTTCTGAAAGCTTAGAGTCACAAGTGTCACTCCTCTAATGGCTCACAAACACCAAGATCAAGAGGATGAAGAAGGAGAAGAGGAGAGGCAACTAAAATGTCTACAAACCATAAGAAATCAGTTAGCCATGTTTTTGGTGCCCTAGGGGTCCTTAAATAGTGAGGCTATTAGGGTTATCTAACAAGGAAACCGTAATTTGACTGCTTAGGCCCTAAGCAGCCCATGGACTCCCTCCTTGGAGGCCTTGGACGATTTCTAATGGGTTTCCCCATAGAATTCGTCCACTCCTCTAATATGGAGTCCATTAGCCCAATACTCAACTATCACACAATTGATAGTTCTAGTCCCTTATGCTTAATTAATCTCCTTTAGCCACAAAATTAATTTTCATTAATTCTTGCTAATACTAATTAAACAATATGATTTCTCCTTTAATATATTATTCTCATAATATATTAATAAATCACAATTAATCCTCTCACTCCATAATTCATCCTATCAAGTTGCTTTGGCGAAGGCAACCCAAAAGGACCATGCACCATCGGTTCAAGTACATACCAAAATAGTTATGGACTTCGACACTAATCCAACAGTCTCCCACTTGGATAAGTCTGATAACTATTTTGTTTGTGACTTCAGATCATGATCCGTAATCATAGCTTTCAAAATCCACTATCAACTCTGATCTTATCAGAAGCGTGTCCTTTAGATAAGGGATCATATATTCCACCATTCTATATATCGTATAGACGTGAGACATGGATTTAAATCATTCTCTTAGTCTATGTGTTGTTTCCGATTTCCAATTTATGACGACTAACAATAGACTACAGATGAACAAATCAACTGAGTCCCGACTTGGCCAAGCGCTTAGGTGTCATCACTAAATCATCAAGGGGCCATAAGATATCGCTTTTATCCCACTTTGGGTAATGTAACGCTCGTGTTTCTACGCTAGGCATTAATATTGACATAATGGTCTAGGTTAACCTTTGTAACTTATTTAGAAGAAATGAAACGGAATTATGTGAATTTTATGTGAATTATGTGTTTTATGCTTAATTATTAGGGTTTATTTAATTTAGAATAAAAAAAATAAGCATCAAAATTAAAGTGTGAGATACGCCCGATATCTTTACATAAAGTTGTAGTGGTCGAAACAAGGATTTCGGGGATATAAAGAATGCGGAAATCCGAGTTACAACGAAGAAGTTATGACCTGTCGAAGTTTCGCGACAAAACCGGCACGGTGCTGAATGTTGTAAAAAGTGAGTTTTCGAGAAACTACTTTTTAGCCTTAGTAATCTAAACGAAAGTTGTAGTATTCATTAAACCAAGAAGTTCAATAAAACGAACGCCCAAATCTGACTTCGTATGAGGAAGTTATGATTTTTCGAAGTTTCAGCTTAGCAGTAGACAGCTAAAAACTCGAATTTTAGATCGAGCGATTTTTAGCCGACACAACCTAAAAAAGAATTGAAGGTCTCGTCATTAGGAGCATAACGGTAAAAATTCAGACGAAAACGGACGTCGGATGAAGAAGTTATGAATTTTTAACGGATTTCCTGTCCCGGTGTGTTAAAAATAATAATATAAAATTTAAATTCAAAATTAGCCAACGAAGTCTAAAAGAATGTTGTAGAGCGTAATTTTAGCTACGCGTGCATATCAAGAATGTCAAAAACGGAGCTCGTATGCAAAAGTTATGGATTTTAGAATTTTTTGTGCGAAAAACGAGAAAAATCCCCAAAACCGAGAAATTTCGCTGAGTCACCTCGGACACGCCATACCTCGCATGCGAGGCCTCCACGTGGAACCTCCTGATAGGACCGAGCTTCGCGTGTCGTCTTCTGATTAGACCAAGTCCGCGGTCCACTCGCATTCGGACAGGCTCGCATGAGACACCCCGCGGATGCTCCTCGGACACCCCTTCGCATACGTGGACACTTCTCATCGGACCGAGGCTGCTGACCAATCCGAAGCTCGCAGCTGACCAGTCCGAGCCTCGCCGAAGCAGCCACCTGGATCGAGCCTCGCAGACGCGTGCCATCCCCTCCTCGGTTCGGATCCGAGCCTTCGGTCCTCCTCCCCTATAAATAGAAGGGTGCGAGACCTCCCGCGGGTATTTTGAAAACTTGTCATTTTTAGCCCCTTTCTCCATATTTCTTTCATATTATCATCCCCCGAAGCCCCGGTATCGATTATAAGCCCCGGAATACACCACGAAGTGCCCATGAAGCCCGGAAAATTTATCTTTTCGGTTTCGAAGCCCGAGTTTTTCAGAGCCCGGTTTCTCAATAAAACTCCCGGTTTTATTAGAAACAATCGTTTTAGGAAACGAATTGCTGCCCAATTTTCATTAAATCAAGTGAGTGTGTAGTCACTTTCATCTTACACATAGATATGAAGTATTTTATATAAAATACATGCTATGTGTAAATATGTTGTTTGTTTATTCAAGATGGGTGTTAAATGAATGTTTTATACACGTTTAAAATGATTTAAAATGTATATATATTTTATCTTCAAATATGTTGGGTAAATATGGGTAGATAAAATGTGACGGATAGAAGTACAGTATAGATGTACTTTTGTAGCTATAAATTTAGTACAGTATAGATGTACGATGGTAGCTATGAATTTAGTGCAGTATAGATGTACGTTGGTAGCTATGGATTTAGTATGTTGGCAACTATGGACTTAGTGCATGTGGTATAAACCTTGGCGAAGATGTGACTTTGTGCCTATTTGACATAAATTGTTGAGGGAATACAATGTTGTCATCTAGGTGTTTGTTTTGTTTGACATAAATTGCTGAGGGAAAGCAATGTTGTCACCATACTGATTGCTTTATGTCAGGTGGTCTTATTTGAAATAAATTGCTGAAGAAAGCAATGTTGTCACCTATTTTGGTTGTTTATTTGACATTAATTGCTAAGGGAAAAGCAATGTTGTCACCCCGGTGTTTACCTTATTTGACATAAATTGCTGAACACAGCAATGTTGTCACTTTATTGGTCGTTTTGTGTTAGGTTGTCTTGTTTGACATAAATTGCTAAGGAAAGCAGTGTTGTCACCATGTAGGTTGCCTTATTTGACATAATTGCTGAGGAACCCCCGAAGCAAAGTTGTCACCCTTAATGAAAATCTTTAGGCTAGGTCCCTTGTGATAGTTCTTTTAGGGACGTAAGGTAAGGATAACGGGTATGGGTAAATAGGGTTGTTTTAGGTGGATGAAATTAATAAATTATTTGTTGATTGATAAACTTAAAGAGTCTATTATTTATTGTGGGTTGAAAATCCTATATGCTCACCAGGCTTCCAAGCCTGGCCCACTCAGCTTTTTATATTACAGGTAGTGGACTCCGAGCATAGTCGGATGATGATGATGAGTGATTTTGGATTATAGGCCAGTAGTTGTAAATAACTGTCTAAGGCTTATAATGTCTTGTTTATGCTTTTGATCTGTATCGGAACATGACATCCTGAGGTTTTGTGATGAAATAAAAATATATATTTCTTTAAGAAAGGTTTTGATAAATTTTTATCATGTTTGGTTTTGGGAACAAATTCCGCAACACTTTTATTCAAATGATTACTCTGATTTTATTTTAAAAAGCATAAACGAAATTGGTCTTTTCTGGCCGTGAAATTGGGGATGTCACAGTTGGTATCAGAGCATTAGTTTAAGCGAACTAAGAAATATCCTACGATTTCTAGACTTAAACTTAGAATGCTAAGTGATGATTGTGAGATGAGTGTCTACCATATTTTAGAAACAAGCACTAATTTATTTTAGGAAAAATGCCTAAAATGCCCTTATGTGCTAAATGTTATATGTTTGCCATATATGTCAATATTTGTTCGGATCTATGGTCTGTTGCCGACCGGATCTGGAAACCTTATGTGTGTAGGATTCTAAGCGTATGATTACGAGATTAGAATTAACATGTAAACGTTTCTGAGTGATAAGGCAATTGACATGTCTAACAAGGATAAAGACCTAAATTCGCCTTATTCGGTATATAGATTATAATGGCAACAACCCGAAGTGGAGCTGGAAATGTAAACAGAAACCAACAACCTCAACCCCAAGTGGTGGAACAGGTGCCTATAGTAGGAGCTGCACCAGAACCCATAACTATGGCTGGAGTACGAACTATGATTCAGACCATGTTGGTTGAACGAAGGGAGGAGTTGAGGCAAATGTTGCTGAACAACAGGGATGAACCTTCAGTTCTTGTTGAACGCCGTGAACTAAATGACAATCGATCTAAAGAAGGGAACAACAGCAGATCGGTTGGTCATAGTGAACCGCTTGTGGTTGGGAGGAATAAACACGAGGGTAGAGTGGAGAGAAATGGGTGCAAGTATAAGGACTTTATGACTTGTAAGCCATCGACCTTCACTGGAAAAGAAGATCCTGTCGGAGTAATGGACTGGATCTCGGAAATGGAGTTGGCTTTCATGACTTGTGATTGCCAAGGAAAGCTACAAACTACCTTTGAAGTATGTTAGTTCAGGGGTAGTGCTGCTCGTTGGTGGAATACATTGGGGAAAACCCTAAGCCCTAATGAGCCACTGCAAATGACTTGGACAGAGTTCTTGGTGCACTTTAAGTGCAAGTACTGCTCGGCCCAAAATGTGCTTGAGTTAGAAAACCAATTTCTAACACTAAAGAAGGGAAGCATGACCATTGATGAATATACGAATAACTTCACATACAAAATGGAGTGTGCTTTGCGTATTGTCCCAGATGAGCTGGCGAAAATTGATAGGTACGCAAAGGGACTTCCATGGGAGTATGTGGTGCCAGTACGTCAGGCACTTACTTTGCAGGCAACTATTTGGGCTGCCAAGTCTGTTGAAGATATGATTAAGGGGAGAGCCGCCAGCAAGGTTGAAATTGGCGAGAAAAGAAAGTTTGAAAAGACTTCAGGGTCCAACGAGAAAAGAAGGTTCTCGAAGGTTGGAGGAGGTGAAGGCGAAGCAAAATGGTGCGAGAAGTGCAAAACGAAGCACTTCGGGAAATGTAGCGAATAGGTGACTTGCTACAAGTGTTGAATGACTGGGCATTACGCCAGTGAGTGTCCGTCCAACAAGAGGATGTGCTATCGATGTAACGAGGAAGGGCACATTTCGAAAGACTGCCCAAAGAAGAAAGATGTAGCAATGCCCAATGTTCCACCAAAACCAAAACCAAAGGCGTTCCAAATGATCCTTAATGAAGCAGATGGAAATACAAAGGATCAGGAGTAAGGACCTTATATTCCCAAAGCTATGATATAAAGTAGCAACGCAGTTAGTAACGTGTGGTGTAGCGTATTAGAGGCATAGTATAGGGTAAATTCGAACCTTTTGTGTAATTATTTTAAGAAATAAGATAAACCCTGGTTTTGTCATCTGATGAATTGAATGACTATGTGAAATTCTTGTATGGTGACTTGGAGAACTGCGAGACAATACTTGGGACGAGTAGGAGTAGGTGTGAATGTAGTAGAGGCCTATACTACCGGAAGCACATGACTCGTACTTGGATCAAGGAAAGTCACAAGGTTACCAAGAAACTAGAAATTGATTTCGTTATTGTTCGAGTACTTCATTACCTTCGTTTCAATGATGACAAAGAAGATGATTGTTATTCCAACCCTAGAGGTCATATCAAATTGAGTGTGACTACGATGAGTTTGTTGCATGGTTCAGAGAACCAAGTTCGATGTAGTAGTTGACTTAAGCCGAATTGAAGAAAAGGATGTTAGCTGCTCAAGATCGACAAAAGAGTTATGCTGAAAAGAAAAGACAACTGATATCCTTCGGTGTTGAAGATTCAATTTTACTTAAAGTCTCGCCGTGGAAGGGACTTATAAGATTTGATAAGAGAGGGAAGTTGAGTCCAAGGTTTATTGGACCTTTCAAAATTCTTCAGAGAATCGGGAATCAAGCTTACAAGCTAGAATTACTAGAAGAACTAGAGAGTATTCATAACAGCTTTCATGTGTGTTATTTGAGAAAGTTCACAAGAGGTGTGCCCGACATAATTCCCATTTCTAAATTAAGGTTGGATGAGAACAAGAGGTTAATTGGAGAACCTGAGGCAATCGTTAACCGTAAGACTAGGAAGTTGTAACGTAAGATAGTCAATTTAGTGCCTGTACATTGGAAACATATAAATGGGCCAAATCCCACCTGGGAAACGGAGAGTGACATAGTGAGTTGCTACGCGTAGTTGTTTGTCGTTGTGTGATTCCGGGGACGGAATCATCCTAGGCTGGAGAGAGTTGTGACGCTCGTGTTTCCACGCTAGGCATCAATATTGACATAATGGTCTAGGTTAACCTTTGTAACTCATTTAGAAGATATGAAAAGGAATTATGTGAAATTTATGTGGATTATGCATTTTATGCTTAATTATTAGGGTTTAATTAATTTAGAATAAAAAAAATAAGGATCAAAATTAAAGTGTGAGATACGCCCGATATCTTTACATAAAGTTGTAGAGGTCGAAACAAGGATTTTAGGGATATAAAGAATGCCAAAATCCGATTTATAACGAAGAAGTTATGACCTGTCGAAGTTTCGCGACAAAACTGACACGGTCCTGAATGTCGTAAAAAGTGAGTTTTCGACAAAATACTTTGTAGCCTTAGTAATCTAAACGAAAGTCGTAGTATTCATTAAACTAAGAAGTTCGATAAAAAGAACGCCCAAATCTGACTTCGTATGAGGAAGTTATGATTTTTCGAAGTTTCAGCTTAGTAGTAGGCAGCTAAAAACTCGAATTTTAGATCGAGCGATTTTTAGCCGACACAACCTAAACAAGAATTGAAGGTCTCGTCATTAGGAGCACAACGGTAAATTCTGGCGAAAACGGACGTCGGATGAAGAAGTTATGAACTTTTAACGGATTTCCTATCCCGGTGTGTAAAAAATAATAATATAAAATTTAAATTCAAAATTAGCCAACGAAGTCTAAAAGAAAGTTGTAGAGCGTAATTTTAGCTACGCGTGCATATAAAAAACGTCAAAAACAGAGCTCGTATGCACAAGTTATGGATTTTAGAAGTTTTTGCGCGAAAAGTGAGAAAAATCCCCAAAACCAAGAAATTTCGCTGAGTCACCTCGGACACGTCATACCTCGCATGCGAGGCCTCCACGTGGCACCTCCTGATAGGACCGAGCTTCGCGTGTCGTCTTCTGATTCGACCAAGTCTGCGGTCCACTCGCATTCGGACAGGCTCGCATGAGACACCCCGCGAATGCTCCTCGGACACCCCTTCGCATACGTGGACACTTCTCATTGGACCGAGGCTACTGACCAATCCGAAGCTCGCAGCTGACTAGTCCGAGCCTCGCCGAAGCAGCCACCTGGTCTGAGCCTCACAGACGCGTGCCATCCCCTCCTCGGTTCGGATCCGAGCCTTCGGTCCTCCTCCCCTATAAATAGAAGGGTGCGAGACCTCCCGGGGGTATTTTGAAAACAAGTCATTTTTAGCCCCTTTCTCCATATTTCTTTCATATTATCATCCCCCGAAGCCCCGGTATCGATTATAAGCCCCGGAATACACCACAAAGTGCCCGTGAAGCCCGGAAAATTTATCTTTTCGGTTTCGAAGCCCGACTTTTGCAGAGCCCGATTGCTCAATAAAACTCCTGGTTTTATTAGAAACGATCGTTTTAGGAAACGAATTGCTGCCCAATTTTCATTAAATCAAGTGAGTGTGTAGTCACTTTCATCTTACACACATATATGAAGTATTTTATATAAAATACGTGCTATGTGTAAATATGTTGTTTGTTTATTCGAGATGGGTGTTAAATGAATGTTTTATACATGTTTAAAATGACTTAAAATGTATATATATTTTATCTTCAAATATGTTGGGTAATATGGGTAGATAAAATAAGAGGGATAGAAGTACAGTATACATGTACTTTGGTAGCTATGAATTTAGTACAGTATAGATGTACATTGGTAGCTATGAATTTAATGCAGTATAGATGTACGTTGGTAGCTTTGGATTTAGTATGTTGGCAACTATGGACTTAGTGCCTGTTGTTTAAACCTTGGCGAAGATGTGACTTCATGCCTATTTGACATAAATTGTTGAGGTAAAACAATGTTGTCATCCAGGTGTTAGTTTTGTTTGACATAAATTGTTGAGGGAAAACAATGTTGTCATCCAGGTGTTTGTTTTGTTTGACATAAATTGCTGACGGAAAGCAATGTTGTCACCATACTGATTGCTTTATGTCAGGTGGTCTTATTTGAAATAAATTGCTGAAGAAAGCAATGTTGTCACCTATTTTTTTTTGTTTATTTGACATTAATTGCTAAGGGAAAAGCATTGTTGTCACCCCGGTGTTTACCTTATTTGACATAAATTGCTGAAGACAGCAATGTTGTCACTTTATTGGTCATTTTGTGTTAGGTTGTCTTGTTTGACATAAATTGCTAAGGAAAGCAGTGTTTTCACCATGTAGGTTGCCTTATTTGACATAATTGTTGAGGAACCACCAAAGCAAAGTTGTCACACCTAATGAAAATCTTTAGGCTAGGTCCCTTGTGATAGTTGTTTTAGGGACGTAAGGTAAGGATAACAGGTATGGGTAAATAGGGTTGTTTTAGGTGGATGAAATTAATAAATTATTTGTTGATAGATAAACTTAAAGAGTCTATTATTTATTGTGGGTTGAAAACCCTATATGCTCACCAGGCTTCCAAGCCTGGCCCACTCAGCTTTTTATATTACAGGTAGTGGACTCCGAGCATAGTCGGATGATGAACATGAGTGATTTTGGATTATAGGCCAGTAGTTGTAAATAACTGTCTAAGGTTTATAATGTCTTGTTTATGCTTTTGGATCTGTATCGGAACATGACATCCTGAGGTTTTGTTATGAAATAAAAATATATATTTCTTAAAGAAAGGTTTTGATAAATTTTTATCATGTTTGGTTTTGGGAAATAAGATAAACCCTGGTTTTGTCATCTGATGAATTGAATGACTATGTGAAAGTCTTGTATGGTGACTTGGAGAACTGCAAGACAATACTTGGGACGAGTAGGAGTAGGTGTGAATGGTAGTAGAGGCCTATACGACCGGAAGCACATGACTCGTACTTGGATCAAGGAAAGTCACAAGGTTACCAAGAAGCTAGAAATTTATTTCGTTATTGTTCGAGTACTTCATTACCTTCGTTTCGGTGATGACTAAGAAGATGATTGTTATTCCAACCCTAGAGGTCGTATCAAATTGAGTCTGACTACGAGGAGTTTGTTGCATGGTTCAGAGAACCAAGTTCGATGTAGTAGTTGACTTAAGCTGAATTGAAGAAAAGGATGTTAGCTGCTCAAGATCGAAAAAAGAGTTATGCTGACAAGAAAAGACAACCGATATCCTTCGGTGTTGGAGATTCAATTTTACTTAAAGTCTTGCTGTGGAAGGGACTTATAAGATTTGATAAGAGAAGGAAGTTGAGTCCAAGGTTTATTGGACCCTTTAAAGTTCTTCAGAGAATCGGGAATCAAGCTTATAAGCTAGAATTACTAGAAGAACTTAAGAGTATTCATAACACCTTTCATGTGTGTTATTTGAGAAAGTTCACAGGAGGTGTGCCCGACATAATTCCCATTTCTGAATTAAGGTTGGATGAGAACAAGTGGTTAATTGGAGAACCTGGGGCAATCGTTAACCGTAAGACTAAGAAGTTGTAACGTAAGATAGTCAATTTAGTGCCTGTACATTGGAAACATATAAATGGGCCAAATCCCACCAGGGAAACGGAGAGTGACATAGTGAATCGCTACCCGTAGTTGTTTTTCGTTGTGTGATTCTGGGGACGGAATCATCCTAAGGGGGAGAGAGTGGTAACGCTCGTGTTTCTACGCTAGGCATTAATATTGACATAATGGTCTAGGTTAACCTTTGTAACTTATTTAGAAGAAATGAAAAGGAATTATGTGAATTTTATGTGAATTATGCGTTTTATGCTTAATTATTAGGGTTTAATTAATTTAGAATAAAAAAAATAAGCGTCAAAATTAAAGTTTGATATACGCCCGATATCTTAACATAAAGTTGTAGTGGTCGAAACAAGGATTTCGGGGATATAAAGAATGCCGAAATCCGAGTTATAACGAAGAAGTTATGACCTGTCGAAGTTTCGCGACAAAACCGGCACGGTGCTGAATGTCGTAAAAAGTGAGTTTTCGACAAACTACTTTTTAGCCTTAGTTATCTAAACGAAACTCATAGTATTCGTTAAACCGATAAGTTCGATAAAAAGAACGCCCAAATCTGACTTCGTATGAGGAAGTTATGATTTTTCGAAGTTTCAGCTTAGCAGTAGACAGCTAAAAACTCGAATTTTAGATTGAGCAATTTTTAGCCGATAGAAGCTAAACAAGAATTGAAGGTCTCGTCATTAGGAGCACAACAGTAAAAAGTCTGACGAAGAAGACGTCGGATGAAGAAGTTATGAATTTTTAACGGATTTCCTGTCCCGGTCTGTTAAAAATAATAATATAAAATTTAAATCAAAATTAGCCAACGAAGTCTAAACGAAAGTTGTAGAGCGTAATTTTAGCTACGCGTGCATATAAAGAACGTCAAAAACGGAGCTCGTATGCAAAAGTTATAGATTTTAGAGGTTTTTGCGCGAAAAACGAGAAAAATCCCCAAAACCGAGAAATTTCGCTGAGTCACCTCGGACACGTCATCCATTGCATGCGAGGCCTCCACGTGGCACCTCCTGATAGGATCGAGCTTCGCGTGTCGTCTTCTGATTGGACCAAGTCCGCGGTCCACTCGCATTCGGACAGGATCGCATGAGACACCCCACGGATGCTCCTCGGACACCCCTTCGCATACGTGGTCTCTTCTCATTGGACTGAAGCTGCTGACCAATCCGAAGCTCGCAGCTGACTAGTCCGAGCCTCGCCGAAGCAGCCACCTGGTCCGAGCCTGGTAGACGCGTGCCATCCCCTCCTCGGTTCGGATCCGAGCCTTCGGTACTCCTCCCCTATAAATAGAAGGGTGCGAGACCTCCCGGGGGTATTTTGAAAACGTGTCATTTTTAGCCCCTTTCTCCATATTTCTTTCATATTATCATCCCCCGAAGCCCCGGTATCGAATATAAGCCCCGGAATACACCACGAAGTGCCCGTGAAGCCCGGAAAACTTATCTTTTCGGTTTCGAAGCCCGACTTTTGTAGAGTCTGGTCTCTCAATAAAACTCCTGGTTTTATTAGAAACGATCGTTTTAGGAAACGAATTGCTGCCCAATTTTCATTAAATCAAGTGAGTGTGTAGTCACTTTCATCTTACACATAGATTGAAGTATTTTATATAAAATACGTGCTATGTGTATATATGTTGTTTGTTTATTCCAGATGGGTGTTAAATGAATGTTTTATACATGTTTAAAATGATTTAAAATGTATATATATTTTATCTTCAAATATGTTGGGTAAATATGGGTAGATAAAATATGAGGGATTGGTAGCTATGAATTTAGTACGGTATAGATGTATGTTGGTAGCTATGAATTTAGTACAATATAGATGTACGTTGGTAGCTATGGATTTAGTATGTTGGGAACTATGGACATAGTGCCTGTTGTATAATCCTTGGTGACGATGTGGCTTTGTGCCTATTTGACATAAATTGTTGAGGGAAAACAATGTTGTCATCCAGGTGTTTGTTTTGTTTGACATAAATTGCTGAGGGAAAGCAATGTTGTCACCATACTGATTGCTTTATGTCAGGTGGTCTTATTTGAAATAAATTGCTGAAGAAAGGAATGTTGTCACCTATTTTGGTTGTTTATTTGACATAAATTGCTAAGGGAAAAGCAATGTTGTCACCCCGGTGTTTACCTTATTTGACATAAATTGCTGAACACAGCAATGTTGTCACTTTATTGGTCGTTTTGTGTTAGGTTGTCTTGTTTGACATAAATTGCTAAGGAAAGAAGTGTTGTCACCATGTAGGTTGCCTTATTTGACATAATTGCTGAGGAACTCCCGAAGCAAAGTTGTCACCCCTAATGAAAATCTTTAGGCTAGGTCCCTTGTGATAGTTGTTTTAGGGACGTAAGGTAAGGATAACGGGTATGGGTAAATAAGGTTGTTTTAGGTGGATGAAATTAATAAATTATTTGTTGATTGATAAACTTAAAGAGTTTATTATTTATTGTGGGCTGAAAACCCTATATGCTCACCAGGCTTCCAAGCCTGACCCACTCAACTTTTTATATTACAGGTAGTGGACTCCGAGCATAGTCGGATGATGATGATGAGTGATTTTGGATTATAGGCCAGTAGTTGTAAATAACTGTGTAAGGCTTATAATGTCTTGTTTTTGCTTTTGATCTGTATCTGAACATGACATCCTATGGTTTTGTTATGAAATAAAAATATATATTTCTTAAAGAAAGGTTTTGATAAATTTTTATCATGTTTGGTTTTGGGAACAAATTCCGCAACACTTTTAATCAAATGATTACTCTGATTTTATTTTAAAAAGCATAAACGAAATCGGTCTTTTCTGGCCGTGAAATTGGAGATGTCACATTTAAAAGGAACGGATAAACTTTGACTCAATGTTCGCTTGCACTCACTCACCGAATAACACACAACAATACATTTTATAACACCAAGTTACCGGTGCGTTTACATATTATCAATGTGCAACCGACTCGCAAGGTACAACTCACACATCTCAGTTTTAAGAATATAAGATATTATCGTCTCACCAATCACTTGTGATAAAATCCATGAAGGGATCCAAGTGAGCATGGGTTTAATCCAATGCTCAAACCATATTCATAAGCACTCATGAACGTTTAAGCAAATATTTTCTATGTCTAATATACTTTAGGCAATCTAAAAACCAATTCATGACTATCTTCTTTCATACCTACTCCCAAAGTATGAGCGACTGTGGAACGTTCGAATAATCTTATTATTCAGGAAGTCAAAACATGCAAAGTGAAACACAAGAATAATCGAACCCAATATGGCCACAAACTTTTGAGTATAAATAAAACTCCTTTTATTTAATCACCATAATGATTAAACATTGTTCGTTGTATAATGTTTCGGGTAATCAACTTATTACTTGAATTTTAACAGCAATTGTCCCATGCTCTTAACATGCACACTATGTTTACCTATGGTCCTTACTTTGTGAAATAATATAATTGAATAATAGTTTCAATCACACTCATTTCACAATTCCTAATCCATTAGTGTAAGAATACAAAATTCTTGTCACTATTAGAATATGTTAGATTCTAACATTTTATGCAACAGTCCTTTCGTAATGTCATGACACAAAAGTCACCAAGACTCGGCCAATGAAATTACAAAATACTCTATTGGAGATTGTTACAAGACAATTCCATAGTCATGAAGTCTTATATTCAAAGTACATTCCTTTAAACATCCTTCTTGCATAAAAGCTTTTAATCTAGACATTTATTCTCGATATCCAACTTCCAATAAGGAAACATTTCCATATTTTCCATATGACAAGTCATCTTAAATATAATCTTATCTATACATCATAATGTCAATATGGTCCATCCATGATTATACTTTCAACTTTGCACAAGCGACCAATCCTTGGGGAACCTTAGATTGTCCATGCAAGTTGTTTAATTATTTTAGTCAAAACCGGTTCTATTTCCTTTTTCCCTATAAGTGCCCTAGGCATTTGGAAAATTTTAGAACGGTCGAATATTACAGCATATGCAATCGATCCTATACGCAAAACGTATGGGATACAATTCATAATAAAAAAACGTGATACTTTACCTGTCTCTTACTATAATATCGTCATAATATTTCTATTTGTCGTGTTCTCAAAATTCGAACTATGAAGTGGGATGCCGTAATCATAATTGTACTTTGAGAATGCAAACAATAAATATACCCTTGACTAGACACAATTAAAATTTCTTGATCTGAGCTTTTAGATTGGAAACGAAGTATAACATTCTCTCCCTTAATTATAGCAAAAACAACTTTTCAACCCCTACAACTTTGCAAAGTGAAACTTTTGTTTTTGTATAATTAATATTGTCAACTTGTAGTACTTAAATAATAATCATACTCCCACTAACATGAAGATTATATTTATTCCAGCATAGCATATATGCTCCCACTAGCTTTGACACGTATTTAGAAACCAGCTAAACTTCTAGAAAACAATACGTATTGACTTCCAAGGTTCATTGTTTCTAATATGATATGCTTCGATAAGCCATTATCTAATCCTCTCAAAATCACACACCTTTCCTTATACAGATCACATGTGTGTCAAAACTAATTCGGAACTTATATTACTAAGTCCCAAATGTTCAGACTAATTGCCTGTAACAACCCGAAATTTCATGTCACTTCTTGTACCACAACTTGTAATTCAATCCGATCAACCCGACGTCATTTTCAATTTCGTCGTTTTAATAAGTCATTAATTTTAATAATGTAAAAGGACTTAATGAGTGTCTTAATACATTTAGAAATCATTTTTACACCCAACTTTAGTGATCGGAATAATTCTAGAAATTACCATATCGGGTTACGGTAACTCAATCGGGTACGACCAAAAACCTCATTTAACGTTGGTATCGGGTAGAATTCTATCGTGTCCAATTCCCGAACATTATATAAACATGTTTAAGACTCCATTTGAAGCCTTTGGCCAAATTCTCATTAAACTCTTACAACCTCTCTCCTCCAAGCTAGAATTAAGGTCCAAATCTCAAGTTTAAGGCTTCAAATCTCTAAGGTAACCTCTCTAGCATGTTATTCAACATCTTTAGCCTTCAAATTGATGAATTAATTGAGTTTTAGGGTCAAGAACATGAGTTTACGTCCAAGGAGCAAGCTTGGGCCGTAAACTCCATTTTATGGGGTTTTAAGCTCTTAAACTCCTTCCAAAACTCAATTGGACTTTAGATAAGGCTAAGAGACTTTAAGATATGGACTCTAAACAATTAAAACATGAACTTTGTGAAGTTTGAAGGAGTTTACGGCCAAGGATCACTCTTGGGCCGTAAACTCATTAATCTAGGGTTTTTATGCCTTTAAACCCTTCCAAATCTCTTCTATGGCTTAGATATGAATTATAGGACCTTGGATATAGCATTTGGACACTTGAAACATAACTTTTGAAGGACTTATGAGATTTTACGGCCAAGGGGAGTGCTTGGGCCGTAAACTCCCTAAAACAAGGCATAAAATCAATTTTTAAAGTGTTAGAAAGCCATCCAACACCACCAAAAGCCTTGGAATAAATCAAGGGACCAACCAAAAATAGTTTAAGGGACTAAAACACTTCATTTGTGGGTTTTCTAAGAGTTTACGGCCAAGGCTTGTTCTTGGGCCGTAAACTCCAAAAATTTTGGTGTTAAAATGCAAACTAAACACCCCTAAAGCCTTTAGATGAATTTTAGAAGCCCTTCTATGCAAGTTTTAGACCTTAAAACACATTATATCACCCTATATTAGAGTTTACGGCCATGAAGAGGGTCTCATGGGCCGTAAACTCCATAACACCCCTCAAATGTCCCATAAAACTCATACTAGGTCTTGGAAAAATCCTATAAATCACATGTGATTTGTTTTAACAACTTTTAGCATCATTTTCATAAGGATTAAGGAGTTTACGGCCAGGAGCCTATGCTAGGCCGTAAACTCCCATAAATTAATCATTTTGGTGATTTTAATCCATTCCAAGCATTTAGAACAAAACCTAGAAACATTTCCCATGTCCATGTAAGCCATTTAAGCCATTTAAACACCCAAAACCACACCCACATGAGTTTACGGCCGTAAACTCATGTATGTGTGTGTTTTGTGGTTGTAAACTCATTTAAATGTTTATTTATGGAGAGTAAACTCAAGTCCCAAGTCCCTAGTGCCTTTACCCGTCCTTAAACGCCACCCGGGTCACTCCAAACGCTCATTTTAAGGTGTTTAACCTCATTGGAGTGTAATGTTCCATATGATTAGTGAATGTATCCCTAATTGTATATATATGGACATTATTTCATTTTACATAGGGTCATCGCGAGTAATCAAACCCCGAACCAACGTCTAGCATTCAAAACCGACACGTTTCCGAGTCCGGTGAGTTCATACCCCTACCTTTTTCACTGTTTTTCACTGTTTTCAGGGGGGGAACACAAGCAAAGTACAAGGGTTTTCTTGTACTCAAAAACTATTTTTCGTGTGTGTGTCTTTCACATTACATATGCTTTAATAATGATACACGTAACTGATAACCAGTAGAATATACAGCTCACTTAAACATTTATTCGTGAAATGGGATCTATAAACTGTTATGTTTTATATATTTCACAAATGTTTTCCACATTTTATAAGTTAAAAGCTTGATTATACAACACATGAATAATATATTTCGTACACTGTCTTGTCCTCGGTAACATTCCATAGAGATACGCGAATGAAGGATTATCCTATTATTACTAGTAAATTTGTTATTCCGTATGATTGGAGACACGTCCTCGGCGAACACTCCACAGAGATACGCGAGTGGAGGACTACACCCGTAACCAGAATCTCTGGGATTTAGAGAGCGTGACTTGAGTGTATAGATCTATACGGGGTTGACTACCCCACACCTGGCTGCTAGCTACAGCCGAACCGAAATGGTTCAAGGGTGACGAAAGTCATAAGAATTGTGGACTACTTATTGCCACAAGGTTGTGGACTACTTATTGCCACAGGTTCAGTCTTTAGTATGGTTATGGAACTCGCAATTAGGATAACAGAGATTTACTTATAGTAATAATGAACCATATACTACATTTTACAGATAACCAGGATCCAGTTTACATCTTTTACATCTTTTACATCTTTTACAAATAATAACCAACATTTAGGAAGGTATGGGACCTTCCTGGGGAAAACTTTGTACATCACTAGGTTTAACAGAATACATCTTTTACATTGAAAATAAACATACAGGAAGGCATGAGGCATTCCTGTGTAAACTACACATAATCTGACAAGAGTAACCAACTAGATAACATTACATCTTTTACAATAACTACACTTCAGGAAAGTATGGGACTTTCCTGGGAACACACTGATACATTATAGACATAAAACAATGTACCGGATAACTATACCATACATTATTCTTATGAAACAACAACCAACTTTTAAGAAAATATGGGATTTTCCTGGTGTGTGTTACATTTTCAGAAACAGAAAGGAAACATAAACATTTTCACAAAACAAAACTACTTATGAACTCACCAGCTTTATGCTGATTTTCAAACCGCTTGTGTTCTCAGGTCAACGTTAGAACAGGTACCCGGAGATTTCTTCTGATCAGAAGATGAAGTACATGAAGATCCGTTTCATTTTGTCTATATATACTATGTTTCACAACTGTACAAACTTTGCTTTTGAAACAACTGTAAAACTTTATTATGTAATGTAATGGTTGTTTTACTTTACTTACTATGTGCATTGGATTTGATACTCAACGTGGAGTCAACCCCGGAAATGTTTCCGCCTTCGGTTTTCGGGATGTGACAGATTGGTATCAGAGCCCTTGTTTATAGTGAATAAAGTATACCAAACCTTACATGGTATAAAACTATAAACACTAAAGGGCCTAAGTGCTCTGAAATAAAAGTATCTCCAGACTACAAGTATTTTCAAAAATATACAAGTATACCGAACCGTCGAAATTCGTATCAATAAGTAGAACAAAACATAAGTAAATGGGTGTTGTGTATTGCAGTTAAACCTGGGCAGTTATGTAGTCGTGTCTAGGGTCAATATAGCCTGGCCAACTATATTCATTCGAGACACGGCCAACATGTGCCTGGGAGTGATTGTGGTACGTGGCATGCCTAAAACTTACCCAATATCCCAAACAACAAATCGTCGCTGCAGCGAACCATGAAATACTATGGGAGTATTTCTCGAGCCAAACCTTTGTAGGAGTTATTGTATACGCGTTATTCTTTGATTATTACTCTAGTGATAAAATGTTCTATCTTGATAATTCCTTTCTGCTTTATCGCTTAGTGTGATGCTATATTTGCCTTGAAGAGATATCTCTTGTCCCATATCTCTTGATTCAATTCAGAGGACTTATGATCCTCTATTTCCTGATCTTTTTAGATCAAGATGCCTCCAAGAAATAGACCCAGTTCAAAGAACAACGACAATCCCTCTTCGCCGCCACCCCCTCTCCAGTTTGACCTAGCATCACTCCAGACGATGATGACAGCTGCAATGGTAGCGGCTATGTCGCAAATGAACTCTAATGGTTCAGGAGGTGGTCCTCAATCTCAAAATCCTGAAGGTAGTCAGGGGCACCAAAGAGGAAGTTCCTATAAGGATTTTATGAACGCGAAGCCAACATCCTTTAATGGCACTGGAGGTGTCATTTCCTTATCCCGATGGTTCGAGAAAATCGAGTCCATCTTCGAAATCTGTGCTTGTGCTGAGTCTGATAAAGTTAAATTGGCGGCATGTACCTTCGATGATAAAGCCTTGACTTGGTGGAATGCCGAGTCAAATCTCTGACCTTACCCGTAGCCAATGCCATGGGCTGGGAGGCCATGAAAGAACTTCTCATTGCTGAGTACTGCCCCCGTGGCGAAATGCAGAAATTAGAGCATGAGCTTTGGAACTTGAAGATGAAAGGTTCTGACATTGCTGCATATACTTCCCGATTTGATGATCTCGCACTTCTCTGCCCGGGATTAGTCACTCCTGAAAACAAAAAGATCGAAAGGTTCGTTTGGGGGTTATCTCAACCGACAAAGAGTCATGTTTTGGTTGCTCGTCCGAATACTTACGATAGTGCCAAGACTTTAGCTCAAATTCTGATTGATCACAGCGACGATGTTAAGGAAATCACTACCACTTCTGAGCCGACTCAAAGGAGTGGTGAAAAGAGGAAATTCTGGAAGAAGAAGAAGGGTCAATCTTTTCAAGGATCTTCCAAGAAACAACAAACAGTAGCAGTTCATGCTGCTACTACCCCCATAGCTGCTGCTTCCGTTGTGGGATCCACAACACCAACTCCTACCAACCGATATGTTGGTAACCTCCCTCTTTGTGAAAAATGCAAGTATCACCACAATCCTGGTCCTTGTCGAGAATTATCCTGTACCAATTGTGGTAAGAAGGGACACACTGTTCGATACTGCAAAGCTCCGACTCAATCAGCAAATCAATCCTCTGGAACAGGCGTTGGTCAAGCCTGCTATAACTGTGGTGAGGCCGGGCATTTTAAAAGAAACTGCCCCAAGAAGACTACTACTGGCAACACAGGAAGGGTCCTTGCTATGGGACGAGAAGAAGCAGTTGCCGATCCCAATGTTGTCTCGGGTACGTTTCTTCTCGACAACTCGTATGCTAATATTCTTTTCGATTCGGGCGCCGAAAGAAGTTTTATTAGTCATGCATTTAAACATAACCTAAAACATGATTCCCAACCTCTAACCGAAATATTTACCGTCGAAATGGCAAATGGAGAAAAAGAGAGTGCGAGTGAAGTATTCGTAGATTGCATTCTCACCTTAAACGACCATTCATTTCCTATCGATCTTATGCCCATATCCATAAAGAGCTTTGATGTCATCATTGGCATGGATTGGTTGAGTCCCAATCATGCAGATATCCTTTGCTTCGAAAAATCCATCCGTCTTAATCTTTCTTCGGGTCAAACTCTAGTGATCTATGGCGATAAACTCGGTTCCAATCTTCATATCATTTCCTGCATCAAAGCTCAGAAACTCCTGCGAAAGGAGTGTGTTGCATTCTTAGCCCATGTAATCAATGAAAAGAAAGAAGTTAAAGACCTCGCGAGCATCCCCGAGGTCTGCAATTTTCCTGATGTGTTTCCCGAAGATCTTCCAGGAATCCCTCCCGAACGTCAGGTCGAGTTCCGTATTGACCTAATTCCTGGGGCTACTCCTGTAGCGAAGTCTCTGTATCGCTTAGCTCCAGCAGAGATGCAAGAGTTATCCAGTCAACTTAACGAGTTGCTTAACAAAGGATTCATTAGAACGAGTTCCTCACCCTGGGGAGCTCCGGTTTTGTTCGTCAAGAAGAAGGATGGATCCTTTCGTATGTGTATTGATTACCGTGAGCTAAACAAGTTGACTGTCAAAAACCGATATCCTCTTCCTCGAATAGATGACCTTTTCGATCAACTACAGGGAGCCAGCTACTTCTCTAAGATAGACCTTCGGTCAGGGTACCATCAGTTGCGAGTTCATGAAAGTGATGTGCCCAAAACAGCTTGCAGGACTCGATATGGACACTACGAGTTCGTAGTGATGCCCTTCGGTTTAACCAACGCACCGGCAATATTTATGGATCTGATGAACCGTGTGTGTCGTCCTTATTTGGATAATTTTGTCATAGTATTCATCGATGACATACTCGTCTATTCCCGAAGTGAAGAAGACCACAAACAACACTTGAGGTTAGTGTTGGAGACCCTACAATCCGAGAAGTTATACGCGAAATTTTCAAAATGTGAGTTCTGGATACGGAAGGTAACCTTCCTTGGTCATGTAATAAGTAAGGAAGGAATTCATGTTGATCCTTCCAAAATTAAGGCAATAGAAAATTGGTCAGCACCGAAGACACCCACAGAAATCCGACAATTCTTGGGTCTCGCTGGCTATTAGCGACGGTTCATCCAAAACTTTTCCCGAATCGCCAAACCCCTAACCACTCTAACACAGAAAGGTGTACCCTTTTGTTGGAGTGATAAACAAGAGACCGCATTTCAGACATTGAAGAAAGCTTTGTGCAGCGCGCCTGTCTTATCCCTACCCGAAGGGACAGAGGACTTTGTTGTCTTCTGTGATGCGTCTACTCAAGGTTTAGGCTGTGTGCTCATGCAGAGAGGAAAAGTGATTGCTTATGCTTCTAGGCAGTTAAAAACACACGAGGTCAACTATACCACACACGACTTGGAGCTAGGAGCCGTAGTTTTTGCATTGAAGATTTGGAGGCATTACCTTTACGGAACCAAGTGCACGATCTTTACTGATCATAAGAGCCTGCAACATATCTTTGACCAAAAAGACCTGAACATGAGACAAAGGAGATGGGTTGAACTACTCAGTGATTATGAGTGTGAAATCCGCTACCATCCCGGCAAGGCCAATGTGGTAGCAGATGCCCTTAGTCGAAAGGAGAATACCAGCAACAAAGTGAAGAGTCAGTCGATAACCATCCATTCCAACCTACCCATGCAAATCCGAGAAGCTCAGTTAGAAGCCTTGAAACCCGAGAACATGACAAATGAAGTTTTGAGAGGAATGGAAAAGAAACTTGAGATCAGAAGTGACGGAGTCCATTGTTTTATGGATCGAATCTGGATTCCCAACTCCGGAGGATTTAGAGAATTAGTCATGGAGGAAGCACACAGAACCAAATACTCTGTTCACCCGAGCTCTGACAAGATGTACTTAGATCTCAAGAAACAATATTGGTGGCCAAACATGAAAGCTGAGATAGCTACATTCGTGGGCAAGTGCTTGACTTGCGCCAAAGTCAAAGTCGAACATCAGAAACCTTCAGGTCTACTCCAACAACCCGAGATCCCTGAATGGAAATGGGAGATGATCACCATGGATTTCATCCCCAAACTACCCAAGTGCTTGAATGGGTATGATACCATTTGGGTGATTGTCGACCGTTTGACAAAATCAGCTCACTTCGTTCCAATTAAAGAATCATACAAGATGGAAAGACTCGCACGGATATATATTCAAGAGGTAGTCCGACTGCATGGCGTACCTACATCTATTATCTCTGATCGAGATAGCAGATTTACTTCCCGCTTTTGGCAATCTCTTCAGAAAGCCCTTGGAACCCAACTAGACATGAGCACGGCATACCATCCTCAAACTGACGGTCAAAGCGAGAGAACAATCCAAACACTAGAGGACATGCTTAGGGCATGTGTCATTGACTTTGGAAAGTCGTGGGACGCACATCTACCATTGATCGAATTCTCGTACAACAACAGTTACCACACCAGCATTAGGGCTGCCCCGTTCGAAGCCCTATACGGTCGCAAGTGCAGATCCCCTCTGTGCTGGGCCGAGGTAGGAGATACACAATTAGCCAAGAGTCGAGTCCCCGATAGTACGCTTACCGGTCCTGAAATCATCCGTGAAACCACTGAGAAAATTATCCAAATCCGTGAACGACTAAAGGCCTCACGTGATCGTCAAAAGAGTTACGCCGATAATCGTCGGAAACCCCTAGAATTCCAGGTTGGAGATCGTGTTCTGCTGAAGGTCTCGCCCTGGAAAGGCACTGTACGTTTCGGTAAACGTGGGAAACTTAATCCGAGGCACATTGGACCTTTTGAAATCATCGCCAGAGTTGGTCCGGTAGCCTATAAACTTCATTTACCTCACGAACTTAGTAACATCCATCCCGTCTTTCATGTTTCAAACCTCAAGAAGTGCTTATCTGATGAAACTCTAGTAATTCCATTAGACGAGATTGAGATCGATGAAAACCTCAACTTTGTGGAGGAACCAATTGAAATCATGGATCGAGAAGTCAAACGTACGAAACAGAGTCGCATCCCGTTGGTGAAGGTTCGCTGGAATGCCAAGCGAGGACCGGAGTTCACTTGGGAGCGAGAAGACTCGATGCAACAGAAATATCCACAACTCTTTTCTAATCCATGATTTGTATCTTGTCTTGTGTTTAAACTTTGAATTTCGGGACGAAATTCCCTCTAACGGGGGGATAATGTAACAACCCGAAATTTCATGTCACTTCTTGTACCACAACTTGTAATTCAATCTGATCAACCCGACGTCATTTTCAATTTCGTTTTCAATTTCGTCGTTTTAATAAGTCATTAATTTTAATAATGTAAAAGGACTTAATGAGTGTCTTAATACATTTAGAAATCATTTTTACACCCAACTTTAGTGATCGGAATAATTCTAGAAATTACCATATCGGGTTACGGTAACTCAATCGGGTACGACCAAAAACCTCATTTAACGTTGGTATCGGGTAGAATTTTATCGTGTCCAATTCCCAAACATTATATAAACATGTTTAAGACTCCATTTGAAGCCTTTGGCCAAATTCTCATTAAACTCTTACAACCTCTCTCCTCCAAGCTAGAATTAAGGTCCAAATCTCAAGTTTAAGGCTTCAAATCTCTAAGGTAACCTCTCTAGCATGTTATTCAACATCTTTAGCCTTCAAATTGATGAATTAATTGAGTTTTAGGGTCAAGAACATGAGTTTACGGCCAAGGAGCAAGCTTGGGCCGTAAACTCCATTTTATGGGGTTTTAAGCTCTTAAACTCCTTCCAAAACTCAATTGGACTTTAGATAAGGCTAAGAGACTTTAAGATATGGACTCTAAACAATTAAAACATGAACTTTGTGAAGTTTGAAGGAGTTTACGGCCAAGGATCATTCTTGGGCCGTAAACTCATTAATCTAGGGTTTTTATGCCTTTAAACCCTTCCAAATCTCTTCTATGGCTTAGATATGAATTATAGGACCTTGGATATAGCATTTGGACACTTGAAACATAACTTTTGAAGGACTTATGAGAGTTTACGGCCAAGGGGAGTGCTTGGGCCGTAAACTCCCTAAAACAAGGCATAAAATCAATTTTTAAAGTGTTAGAAAGCCATCCAACACCACCAAAAGCCTTGGAATAAATCAAGGGACCAACCAAAAATAGTTTAAGGGACTAAAACACTTCATTTGTGGGTTTTCTAAGAGTTTACGGCCAAGGCTTGTTCTTGGGCCGTAAACTCCAAAAATTTTGGTGTTAAAATGCAAACTAAACACCCCTAAAGCCTTTAGATGAATTTTAGAAGCCCTTCTATGCAAGTTTTAGACCTTAAAACACATTATATCACCCTATATTAGAGTTTACGGCCATGAAGAGGGTCTCATGGGCCGTAAACTCCATAACACCCCTCAAATGTCCCATAAAACTCATACTAGGTCTTGGAAAAATCCTATAAATCACATGTGATTTGTTTTAACAACTTTTAGCATCATTTTCATAAGGATTAAGGAGTTTACAGCCAGGATCCTATGCTAGGCCGTAAACTCCCATAAATTAATCATTTTGGTGATTTTAATCCATTCCAAGCATTTAGAACAAAACCTAGAAACATTTCCCATGTCTATGTAAGCCATTTAAGCCATTTAAACACCCAAAACCACACCCACATGAGTTTACGGCCGTAAACTCATGTATGTGTGTGTTTTGTGGTTGTAAACTCATTTAAATGTTTATTTATGGAGAGTAAACTCAAGTCCCAAGTCCCTAGTGCCTTTACCCGTCCTTAAACGCCACCCGGGTCACTCCAAACGCTCATTTTAAGGTGTTTAACCTCATTGGAGTGTAATGTTCCATATGATTAGTGAATGTATCCCTAATTGTATATATATGGACATTATTTCATTTTACATAGGGTCATCGTGAGTAATCAAACCCCGAACCAACGTCTAGCATTCAAAACCGACACGTTTCCGAGTCCGGTGAGTTCATACCCCTACCTTTTTCACTGTTTTTCACTGTTTTCAGGGGGGACCACAAGCAAAGTACAAGGGTTTTCTTGTACTCAAAAACTATTTTTCGTGTGTGTGTGTTTCACATTACATATGCTTTAATAATGATACACGTAACTGATAACCAGTAGAATATACAGCTCACTTAAACATTTATTTGTGAAATGGGATCTATAAACTGTTATGTTTTATATATTTCACAAATGTTTTCCACATTTTATAAGTTAAAAGCTTGATTATACAACACATGAACAATATATTTCGTACACTGTCTTGTCCTCGGTAACATTCCACAGAGATACGCGAATGGAGGATTATCCTATTATTACTAGTAAATTTGTTATTCCGTATGATTGGAGACACGTCCTCGGCAAACACTCCACAGAGATACGCGAGTGGAGGACTACACCCGTAACCAGAATCTCTGGGATTTAGAGAGCGTGACTTGAGTGTATAGATCTATACGGGGCTGACTACCCTACACCTGGCTGCTAGCTACAGCCGAACCGAAATGGTTCAAGGGTGACGAAAGTCATAAGAATTGTGGACTACTTATTGCCACAAGGTTGTGGACTACTTATTGCCATAGGTTCATTCTTTAGTATGGTTATGGAACTCGCAATTAGGATAATAGAGATTTTCTTATAGTAATAATGAACCATATACTACATTTTACAGATAACCAGGATCCAGTTTACATCTTTTACATCTTTTACAAATAATAACCAACATTTAGGAAGGTATGGGACCTTCCTGGGGAAAACTTTGTACATCACTAGGTTTAACAGAATACATCTTTTACATTGAAAATAAACATACAGGAAGGCATGGGGCATTCCTGGGTAAACTACACATAATCTGACAAGAGTAACCAACTAGATAACATTACATCTTTTACAATAACTACACTTCAGGAAAGTATGGGACTTTCCTGGGAACACACTGATACATTATAGACATAAAACAATGTACCGGATAACTATACCATACATTATTCTTATGAAACAACAACCAACTTTCAAGAAAATATGGGATTTTCTTGGTGTGTGTTACATTTTCAGAAACAGAAAGGAAACATAAACATTTTCACAAAACAAAACTACTTATGAACTCACCAGCTTTATGCTGATTTTCAAACCGCTTGTGTTCTCAGGTCAACGTTAGAACAGGTACCCGGAGATTTCTTCTGATCAGAAGATGAAGTACATGAAGATCCGTTTCATTTTGTCTATATATACTATGTATCACAACTGTACAAACTTTACTTTTGAAACAACTGTAAAACTTTATTATGTAATGTAATGGTTGTTTTACTTTACTTACTATGTGCATTGGATTTGATACTCAACGTGGAGTCAACCCCGGAAATGTTTCCGCCTTCGGTTTTCGGGGTGTGACATTGCCAAATCTGACAATTCAAACTATGAAGAGGGATGTCGTAATCATAATCGAATTTGAGAATGCAACTTACATAATGGCTATCTTCTTAAAATCTCTCTTAGTGAAAGCGTTTCCTCACAATCATTTTCATGAAGGAGAGAAACCTTATGACACTTAGATTTTATGGTGTATGTGTTCCTATTCATGTGAATTTGCCATAACCATAAGCGAAAGATAATGTTTGTGAGAAAGTGAAACTCTTATGGACAGAACTTGTTCATTCTTAACTTCTTGCAATCAAGGGTCCCACCATTGCTTCCAAGTTATCTAGCAGCTCACCTATGCTAGTCAATGTACTTTCATTGAATAAGGTGTTTGCCCTTATGCAGTCATTTGAGAACTCATAGAACTCATATGCATAATCACTCAACTGGATTGGCACAGAAAAAAAAAATTGACAACATGATAGGTTAAAAACCTCAAGTCGTGTGCTAGTGTTTAATAGGTTTACTCTTGATTAGTTCTTGAATCTTTTCAAGATCTTCGGACTCCCACTGACCTCTTGACATATTAGATTCTCTTATCAAGAAATATTTCTTGATAAACAAATATCCAAGAGTTAGTGTGTGTCTATATGAAGACAAAAACATTACACACATTTGGTTTTATCTGGTCCTTGTCTTCTCAAATACATCACAACTTACCAATTTCAAACGTGCGAGAGTAAGAAAAAAAAATTTCTACTTCACATTTGATGAGTGTGTGTCGCTCAATTCACAATCTTGGAGTACGATTCTAATACTTGATTTTGGAACGAAGTATGACTCATCCTTTTGATTTAACTATTTCAACAATTTTCGATTCCTCCTCTTAGCCATACTAGTGCACTAAGATGTCCTTAGAGGATCAATTGTGATATGGTCCTTAATCATTAAGACGATCACAAAATCCGATTCAAAAGTATTATCCATTCTACTTAGATTGGAGAAACTTTTGTCTTTCTGCCTAATTGATTCTTCTTATTTGTTCTACCATTCATTGAAACTTTTCAACGATTTAGAATTACACTTAATCTTGTAATTATAACCACATTTACTAGACTTTTAGTAAATTATGACGAATAGTCTTATTGTTATTTGTAGTAGACTTGACTAATGCACAACATTGTGTTCTAGTCCTTTGTCCTTCGCGTGACTCACATACTTGTGTGAGCAAGGAATTAGTCTTAATTTCCCAAGTAACAAGATTTCCATACATCATATGATTCAAATCACATGATTCCAAGTTTCTGTCCAATTGAAACTTCGGTGATGAGAATCTTTCCTTACTTAGATAAATTTGACACTTCCACAAATAACATCACTAAGAATCACATCCAATTATAGAAATACACAAACATCAATTCTTCACAACGATTTCATTGCAAGGATATATATATATATATATATATATATATATATATATATATATATATATAAGACAAGTCAAAATTTTATTTTATTCATAAAAGCAGCGGAAAATATGTATTTACAATGCAAAATCAACCGAAAAACTATGTAATCAAATATTCCTAACAACTCTATCATAACTTTCTAAGCTCAAGATCTAATCTTTGAATCCATGCGATCGTGACCCATTTCTTCGTGATCAGACTCATCTTGCTCTTCCATCTAGCTTCCTCTCTTTTATCTGATCCTGCAAAACATTCAAATGTAATCTTATCACACTATGTATTAAGAATCAATGAATAGGAACTTAATGGAGTTAGATTATGGATTTTACCTGAAGTAGAGCCATACTTCTTGACTCCCAATATCTTAGATTCTTCAGGCCCTCTGGGCAGCTTCATATCCAACGCCCCTTCTCTTGGCAGCAGATCCAGGTGGATTCTCCTGGAGCGACCACGGAAGCATGGTTGGTTGAATTACGATACAAATATGCTCCATTACTCTGCCAAATAATTTCTGATTCAGCATCAATAAGAATGTAAGTCACGTCAATGAGGGTCGCGTCAAGATCCATCATATAATACTCTCTTACGAACTTATCATATGATTTACGGAGTGACTGAAGAACCCAGTCTACAACCATCTTCTTTGGAAAAGATGCACCCAAGATTTTCAACCTATTGATATGTGATTTCATCCTTAGGACATGAGCACACACGGATTTTCCATATTCATGTTTCATTGCCAACAGGGCTTGAGTGATTTTCAAATTTAAAATTCTTCGATCTTGTGGGCTTGGGAGAACAACAGGAGGAGGTGGAGGAAGTGAAACCAAGCTAGCCCACAATGCAGGGATTGAGTTTTCACCTTCATTGCGTGACAAAATTTCACTTTGAGTAGGAAAACCTTTTCCATGGGATTCGGGAAGACCACGGTAAAATTCAGACATCTACAAAACGGTAGAAAAATCAAGTTAGTTGATTGATTGAGTCCTTAATAAATCACCCAAATGAGATATTAAGGCTAGGACCGAACACAATACTCTACAACTTGGGAGAGGGATGTCGTAACCGAAATTGCGGAACATTTGAAGGTAAGTGAATGACGATTCACTAATTTTCCACCATGAAAAACGAAAAAGAGATTAGGTTTTAAATCCATTGAAAAAAATCCTAGATCCTTTGAGATTCATTGAAATTTTCAATTGCATGTTTAAATCTCGATATGCCCCTCGATTTATGATTGGGATGTCGAGGATCACAATACAGGGTGTGAATAACCATGCAAATATACGTGGTGCCCCCAAATGTTACTATTACCTATTCAATGTGCCGGTTAACCACACAAGCTCCACCAAACTATGACACACATTGAGTCACCCTTTGCAAGCTTCGCTTAGAACCATTTAGTGTGCCGGTTAACCACACACACTCCACTAACGTCTTCGCAAGGGTACAAAGTGTAATTTCATGGAATTTCATCAATTCACTTTTACCTAAAGTAACTAAGATTGGGAATTTTGTAAAACATTTAGTTACTTTGTATAGATTCATTATACTTTTAATGAGGAAAGGTTTGCCATATCCTACTCGCTCGGCTAACGACCATCCACCAATCAAGGAATCGGTGGGTGAAAGTGGACACCCATTAAACGACCATTTTATAGGCCATAACCTTATACCCCGCCCCCTTATAGATCGGCTTCGTGAATGAGGCCTACTAATGGTAAGACTAGCAGTTTAAGTTATACATATATAATATTAAACTTTTAATGTTATATATAGTATAAGGGTGTATTTCACACTTTTAAAATACTAGGTGGTCTAATTTAATAAATTACACCTTTAGTTTAATTAAATGTAAACCATATCACTATTCTCCTTTTAATTATACACTTAATTAATTTTAATAAAACCATAAGGGTGCAATTTGGACTTTTTCAAAAACTAGGGTTTTAGAATTTAACAATTTAAAATTAAACTTTTAATTAAAAATTTAATTTCCAAAACTTGAGGGCATGTTTTGAAACATTTCAAAACTACTAGATCAAAATACAAATAAGGCAATTACACAATTAATTGGTAATTATCTAATTATGACCTAATTCAATTTCATGCAAGATAATGGTCAAATAATCCAAAAAAATTAACATTTATCATATAAGGAAGTAAAAATTTGATTGATTTGATATTATCTTTTCTTTTGGTAAGGATAATCATCCAATATCAATAAAATCCGTAATTTATCAATTAAAAACGATTTGGCAATTATCCAACAGAAAAATAGGCATGAAATCCCGAGAATCCCACTTTCTGGCAGCATGACTCACCGAGTTCCCATAGGGACTCGCCGAGTTCATCCTACTCGACGAGTTCACTTTGGAGATCGACGAGTTTGTCATTCAGAGGAGCAAAAAAAGCGATTTTCTAAGCATGAATTAAACACAAAGAATCAATACAATAGAAACCAATCAAGGCTCTAATACCACTGATGGGTTTTAGCCATAGGAACATCCTATGTGCTCATGCAAACCCTAATGCTTGGATCTAGGTTTCTCTATTGTACATGCATTCATCCAAGAGTTTAAACCCTAGATCTAGCATGTGACAATCACTATTAACATAAGAATAGGGTTTAGATCTGACATTGATTGTTATGTAGTAATAACAATCTCAAATCCTCCTTGTAATTGGCTTCTGAAAGCTTAGAGTCACAAGTGTCACTCCTCTAATGGCTCACAATCACCAAGGGCAAGAGGATGAAGAAAGAGAAGAGGAGAGCCACTCAAAACATCTAGAAACCCTAAGGAATCAGTTAGCCTCAATTTTGGTGCCCTAGGGGTCCTTAAATAGTGAGGCTATTAGGGTTATCTAACAAGGAAACCATAATTTGACTGCTTAGGCCCTAAGCAGTCCATGGACTCCCTCCTTAGAGGCCTTGGACGATTTCTAATGGGTTTCCCCATAGAATTCGTCTACTCCTCTAATATGGAGTCCAATAGCCTAATATTCAACTATCACACAATTGATAGTTCTAGTCCCTTAAGTTTAACTAAACTCTTTTATCCATAAAATTAATTCTCATTAATTCTTGACTAATATTAATTAAACAACATGATTTCTCCTTTAATATATTATTCTCATAATATATTAATGAATCATAATTAATCCTCTCTCTCCATAATTCATCCTATCAAGCTGCTTTGGTGAAGCAACCCAAAAGGACCATACACCATCTGGTCAAGTACATGCCAAAATAGTTATGGACTTAGACACTAATCCAACAGCTATGACTTGTACTCACCCTGATGTGGCTTTCGTTTTTGGCATGGTCAGCAGATATTTAGGGAACCCTGGCAAAGCACATTGGACCGCAGTCAAGAATATCTTAAGTACATTCGGAGGACCAAGGAATGGTTTCTAGTCCTCGATGGGAGTGATGACTTAAAGGTGCGAGGGTACAATGACGCCAATTTTCAGACTGACAGAGACAACTACCATTCGCAGTCAGGCTGGGTCTTTAGCCTTAATGGAGGAGCAGTGACTTCGAAAAGTGTCAAGCAAGAGACCGTAACTGATTCAACGTGCGAATCATAGTACATTGCAGCAAGCGAAGCAACAAACGAGGCAATATGGCTGAAGAATTTCATTGGAGACCTTGGAGTATCCCAGCCATACAGGAGCCTATGGAAATTTTCTGTGATAATGAAGGAGCGGTTGCCTTGACCAAGGAGCCAGGGGATCACGGCAGATCTCAACATATCGATAGAAAATATCACTTTATTCGACATCAGGTGGAAGAAGGACTCCTCGTAGTAAAGAGGGTATCATCATAGGATAACCCAGCAGATCCGCTTACGAAGGGACTGAGCATGGTTAAGCACTTGCAGCACGCTAGGAGCATCGGGCTGAAGGACGATATTAGTTTAGATTTGATAGTTTACAAACGTATAATAGATAAATTGTAATTAACATTTGATGATTAAATAAAAGAGTATTATTTATTTGTAATGTTACTGTCTTATGTTAATTGTTTACCTATTGTTTCACTTTGCAGGTTTTGACTTCCTGAATAATAAGATTATTCAAACCGTCCATAGTCGTTCATATGTTGGAAGTAGAATGAATGAAGACTATCATGAATTGGTGTGTAGATTGTCTAAAGTCTATTAGACATAGAAAAAGTTTGCTATAACGTTCATGAGTGCTTATGAACAGGTTTTGAGCATTGGAATAAACCCACGCTTGCTGGAATCACTTCATGGAATTTATCACGAGTGATCGCAAGACGATAATATCATATGGTCTTAAAACCTAGATATATGTTTTATTGTTTGCTAATTGGTTATGCATTGATAATGCAAAAATGCACAGTAACTTGATGTTATAAAATGCATTGTTGGGTATGGTTTAATTAGTGACTAGTAAATGCATTTAAGTCGAAGTTTATATGTTCCTTTTCTCCTAAGAGGGTAAAAGCGATATCAGGGACCCTCGATGATTTGGTTTGACTTATGTGTCGGGCCCGGTCAAGACTAAGTTGATGTGTTCAATTAAGTTCTATATCATACTATTCTAAGATCGACAAACAAATTGTTGGGCAATAAATATGACTATGTTCCATGTGATTGTCCACACGATATCTAGAACAGAGGATTAGACGATCCCTTATCTAAAGGATAGCTTACTGATAAGATCAGAGTTTGACAGCGCCTTTGAGAGCTATGATTGCTAATCAGATTATACTTGCATTTATAGTTACTAGACTTATCCAAGTTGGAGACTGTTGGATTACTGTCTAAGCCTGTAACCAGATTTGGTAAGTACTTGACCCAGTTGCCTTCACCAAAGCAACTTGACTGGAGAAATAATAGAGAGAGGGGTTATTGTGGTTTATTAATATATTATAAGAATAATATATTAAAAAAGAAATCATATTTGTTTAATTAACATTGGTCAAGAATTAATTAAGAATTAATTTTGTGATCAAAAGAAGTTAATTGAATTAGGGGGACTGAACTGTAATTATGTGATAGTTACAAAGTTGGGCAAGGAAACCCTATAGGATAGGGTGGACGAATTCAAGGGATTAAAGGCCTTAGAATTCGTCCATGATAAGGGTTCTAGAGTTATCCTTTGGGCTGCTTGGTGGCCAAGTAACCAGATAAGGATAAGGACTGAAACCCTAATTCCTACACCTATATAAAGGAGCCTTGGCATTAGAAATTTGGCCACTTGATTCCTAGAGTTCCTAGAGTCGAATATTTACCTACCCCCCCCCCTCTCTTGCTTCTTCATTTTCTCTTGGTGCTTGTGAGCCATTAGAGGTACTACACATGAGGTGTGACATCCCCATTTTCACGGCCAGAAAAGACCGATGATGTTTATGCTTTATAAAAATCAGAGTACTTCATTTTATAAAAATGCTGCGGAATTTGTTCCCAGAAAAACATGGTAAATACGTTATTAAAACATTTTCGAAGAAACGTATTTATTTCATTTTAAAACGTTTGGGATGTCATCGTTAATACCGAAACATAAGCATAAACAGAACTTACAATTATTTACACTAGTGATCTACATCTCTTTAAATCTCTCAGTGTAATGTCACTTCATATCAACACCTGTGATATAAATAAACTGAGTGGGTCAGGTTGGGAAACCTGGTGAGTACATAGGGTTTTCAACCCACAATAATATAATTATTATGTTTAAACAATCAAACAATCAACCCAATTACCCATCCCCATTATCTTCTTTATTCTTAAGGATCTACCCTAAGAATCAGCTATTTCTCATTCATTCATTCCTAAGGATCATCCTAAGGAAACAACATGAAGTCCATTGTTGTCAATGACACATTGGTCAAGCGCAGCTGCTAATATTGTCACTTAGGCTCAGCTGCCAGAATTAGGACATTTTCTATGAGGCGCTTCTGCCGGTATTGACCTTTAAACACTACTGTCATGGTCATAAGGCTCCCTATTAGGCGCAGCTGCCGATACTATCCTTGGAGCGCAGCTGCTAGGACGTTTACCGTAGATCTAAATCATCTACGGGTTGTGGCGCAGCTGGCAGTGCTCATCTATAGGGTACTAGGTCCACTGCTGCCAATGTATACCTATAGGGCACTAGGTCCGTACTACTAATGTTCCTCTATTTCAGCTTTTATCCATCATCATTCATCTACCCATGTTTTACCCAACATATCTTGTAGATATAAAATACTTTATACAGTTTACATCATTTAAAACATGTATAAAAATCTTTCACCAGCATAGACAGCAAGTATTTAGACAATATGCACACATAGCACGTAAATTTATAATAAAATACTTCATATCTATGTGTAAGATGAAAGTAACTATGCACTCACTTGAAAGGTGGTGAGTCAACACTCGGACAGCACTTCGTTACTCTTAAAACAATTATCCCTTGACGAAACCTAGTATCATTACCACTAGAGTTTAGTCTAACGCTTGACGAGACTAATTTAATAGTCTAGCTATTATTACTATTATATAAGCGTTAAATAACACTCAATATAACTCATAATAATAGCCTAAATAATTATTTTAAGGTCCTAACAATGTTACTATAATTAAATAAAATCTATATTAAATATACTATAGGCGTAGCTCACTTACAGCGGGTTTTTATTAAAAACCGGGCTTCGCTGGAGCAGCGTTTCCGAGCCGAAAGCTTTTCTTCTCGGAGCCGTCGGGCGCTCCGGGGCTTTCTTCTCGTGATAGGGAGGTTCCCTAGACTTGGGAGGGGTTTAGGGAGGTTAGAGAGAAGTTAGAGAGAGAAAGAAAGGCTTATGGTGTGAAGAAAATATGAGGAGTTCACCCTTGTATTTATAGGAGTTTTATAGTAAAGTAGTCTCTAAGCTTCGTCCGTAACTTTTGCATACGAGCTCCGTTTTTGTCTGTCTTTTTACCGTTGAGTTCCTATTAATGAGATCTTCAACTTTCATTTAGACCTCGTTGGCTAATTCTCATTCTATCTCGGATTTACAAAACTGTATCGAATTCGCCGCGCTCGAAAAGTATGGACTAAGCTTCGTCCATAACTTTCGCATACGAGCTCCATTTTTGTCTGTCTTTTTACCGTTGAGTTCCTATTAATGAGATCTTCAACTCTCATTTAGACCTCGTTGGCTAATTCTCATTCTATCTCGTATTTACGAAACTGTATCGAATTCGCCGCGCTCGAAAAGTAGGGACTAAGCTTCGTCCATAACTTTCGCATACGAGCTCCATTTTTGTCTGTCTTTTTACCGTTGAGTTCCTATTAATGAGATCTTCAACTCTCATTTAGACCTCGTTGGCTAAAAATCGACCGATCTAAAAAATCATAACTTCCTCATACGAAGTCAGATTTGGGCATTCTATTTATCGATGTTCTTAGTTTAACATATTCTACGACTTTCGTTTAGATCGCTAAGGCTAAATCTCGCTCTATCGTAAATTCACTATTTACGCTTCTCGGTATCGTGCCGGTTCCGTCGCGAAACTTCAACGGGTCATAACTTCTTCGTTATAACTCGGTTTTCGGCGTTCTTTATACGTACAAAAACCTTGTAACATACTCTACAACTTGATTAAGATTATTTATTCTAAATAATCTTTTGTCGAAAAGTCGTTTTCGACCCCTATTGCCTCTAATTTGACTAGCCCAGATTTGCGGGCGTTACAGTTATCTCCCCCTAAGGATGATTACGTCCCGGAATCATCAACGAAACAGGGTCATATAATGACTCCATACGTCATCTCTTCTACATTCCTTCGATTCTATCTCTTAAACTCATTGACTGTAAGAGTACTCGATCGTGCACCTGCTCTCTACCTCAGGTTAGACTCCAAATTATGACCTTCAAGTCACAATCTCGATCCTTGCTGGATACGAACTTGAGATAAGTTCTTATATTACTACTATAGATCGATGTGTCATATTCTAATGACCTATCATCGTATGTTGCAACACTTAGACTTAGGTCTCTTAGAGTTAAATTCTAAAACAGACTATGCCTTCCTTCATGTTCTAATGTGATATAATCACACTTTAACATTAGGCATTTCTAGCCACCAACTTCTTTAACAACGAGTGTGATACTTCTATTGATCTCTTTGATTTCAACCGTTTGGTTTAAGTCGGATTCTACATCAAACTTGGTTCTCTAAACCACACAACATACTCATTGTAGTCGGACTCGATTCGATATGACCACTAGGGTCGGAATATCAACAATCTTCTTAGTCATTACCGAAACGATGGTAACAACACACTTGAATAAAACGAAATCAATTACTAGCTTCTTGGTAACCTTGTGACTTTCCTTGATCCAAGTGTGAGTCCTGTGCTTCCGGTAGTATAGGCCTCTACTACCATCCACACCTACTCATACCCGTCCCAAGTATTGTCTCGCAGTTTTCCAAGTCACCATACAAGAAAATCACATAACAGTTTAACACATCAAATATCAAAACGAAGGTTTTATATTATTCCTTAAAATGTTTACATAGGTGTTCAAGTTCACCCTAAACTATGCCCCTAACAGGCTACATCGCGAGGTACTATCTACACGATTACTCCATAACTCGATCCTTGGATGTCAAGCGTTAACTCCTGAATCTTCGCATTGTCATCTGCTTCGTCAAGGATCATTTGAAATGTTCTCGCTTTTTGCTTTGGCGGCACATATGGCTTTGTAGCCCCCTCTCTCTTTGGGTAGTCTTGCTTTCCTTTTTGGACCTTGAAGATCCTTCAAACTTCCGCTGCTCTCCTGACTTATCTTTTTCTAGACCCTTTTCTCTTACCTGGGCCTCTACGTTCTTAGCTGCCCTAACAGTTGTTTTCAAGGTAGTTGCCATTTTGACCATTGGGCCAAAGTCAGTGGGCAGTCCGTTAGCAAACCTATCAATCTTGGAGAGTTTAGAAGGCACCAAGTAGGGGAATAGCTTCATCCTCTTGGTGAATGCGGTGGCATACTCATCAACACTCATCTTCCCTTTCTTCAGGTTCTGAAACTCGTTGTTTAGGTCTATCAGATCTATCTCCGAGCAGTACTGCATTTTCAACTGTTCCAAGAACTCTTCCCATGACATCCTTAAGGCTTCTCCTCGTGGCATCGTATCTTCCAATAGCTTCCACCAGCTCAAGACTCCAGTTTTCAGTTGTCTTACGACGAAGACATTCTTCTGTTTCTCGCTACAGTCGCAGCTCTCAAACACCATTTCCATCTCGGAGATCCAATCCATAATCTCAACAGGCTTTGGGCTTCCTGAGAGACTTGGTGGTTCCGCACCCAAGAAATTCTTGTACATTCGCCCATCCTTGTCGTTTCTCCTCTCCAGGCCATCTTGAGTCCCCACTTGACTCACTTGGCGACTGTAGTTCCCTTCCTCCGATTGCTCGGGAATCAGCTCAGGTTGCTCAATGGGCATAGTAGGTTCGTCCCTATTCGACATCCTCCTCATTTCTTCCCTTTATTCAGTTAGCATAGCCCGAATCATGGCTTGAACTCTAGCCATCGTGACTGGCTCAGGTGCAACTTCTTCTACAACAGGTATTTGCTGAACCACTAGGGGTTGGTTCCTATTCTCATTTGCATTCACGTTTCCGCTACGGGTCCTTGCCATCTTGATCTATACACCGAATAAGGTGAATCTAGACCTTTACTTAGGATTGACGTTTAAATCATCCTTATCACTCCGAAACGTTTACATGCTAGTTCTAATATCGTAGTCGTACGTTTAGAATCCTAAACATATAAGGTTTCCAGATCCAGTCGGCAACAGACCATAGATCCGAATAAATAACAGCATATAAGGCATAAAGCATTTAGCACATAAAAGCATTTTAGGCATAATTCCTAAAATAAGCTAGTGCTCACACCTCACAATCATCGCTTAGCATTCTAAGTTTAAGTCTAGAAATAAATTCATATTCCTAGTTCGCTTAAACTAATGCTCTCATACCAACTGTGACATCCCCATTTTCACAGCCACAAAAGACCGATGTTGTTTATGCTTTATAAAAATCAGAGTACTTCATTTTATAAAAATGTTGCGGAATTTGTTCCCAGAAAAACATGGTAAATACGTTATTAAAACATTTTCGAAGAAACGTATTTATTTCATTTTAAAACGTTTGGGATGTCATCGTTAATACCGAAACATAAGCATAAACAGAACTTACAATTATTTACACTAGTGATCTACATCTCTTTAAATCTCTCAGTGTAATGTCACTTCATATCAACACCTGTGATATAAATAAACTGACTGGGTCAGGTTGGGAAATCTGGTGAGTACATAGGGTTTTCAACCCACAATAATATAATTATTATGTTTAAACAATCAAACAATCAACCCAATTACCCATCCCCATTATCTTCTTTATTCTTAAGGATCTACCCTAAGAATCAGCTATTTCTCATTCATTCATTCCTAAGGATCATCCTAAGGAAACAACATGAAGTCCATTGTTGCCAATGACACATTGGTCAAGCGCAGCTGCTAATATTGTCACTTAGGCTCAGCTGCCAGAATTAGGACATTTTCTATGAGGCGCTTCTGCCGGTATTGACCTTTAAACACTACTGTCATGGTCATAAGGCTCCCTATTAGGCGCAGCTGCCGATACTATCCTTGGAGCGCAGCTGCTAGGACGTTTACCGTAGATCTAAATCATCTACGGGTTGTGGCGCAGCTGGCAGTGCTCATCTATAGGGTACTAGGTCCACTGCTGCCAATGTATACCTATAGGGCACTAGGTCCGTACTACTAATGTTCCTCTATTTCAGCTTTTATCCATCATCATTCATCTACCCATGTTTTACCCAACATATCTTGTAGATATAAAATACTTTATACAGTTTACATCATTTAAAACATGTATAAAAATCTTTCACCAGCATAGACAGCAAGTATTTAGACAATATGCACACATAGCACGTAAATTTATAATAAAATACTTCATATCTATGTGTAAGATGAAAGTAACTATGCACTCACTTGAAAGGTGGTGAGTCAGCACTCGGACAGCACTTCGTTACTCTTAAAACAATTATCCCTTGACGAAACCTAGTATCATTACCACTAGAGTTTAGTCTAACGCTTGACGAGACTAATTTAATAGTCTAGCTATTATTACTATTATATAAGCGTTAAATAACACTCAATATAACTCATAATAATAGCCTAAATAATTATTTTAAGGTCCTAACAATGTTACTATAATTAAATAAAATCTATATTAAATATACTATAGGCGTAGCTCACTTACAGCGGGTTTTTATTAAAAACCGGGCTTCGCTGGAGCAGCGTTTCCGAGCCGAAAGCTTTTCTTCTCGGAGCCGTCGGGCGCTCCGGGGCTTTCTTCTCGTGATAGGGAGGTTCCCTAGACTTGGGAGGGGTTTAGGGAGGTTAGAGAGAAGTTAGAGAGAGAAAGAAAGGCTTATGGTGTGAAGAAAATATGAGGAGTTCACCCTTGTATTTATAGGAGTTTTATAGTAAAGTAGTCTCTAAGCTTCGTCCGTAACTTTTGCATACGAGCTCCGTTTTTGTCTGTCTTTTTACCGTTGAGTTCCTATTAATGAGATCTTCAACTTTCATTTAGACCTCGTTGGCTAATTCTCATTCTATCTCGGATTTACAAAACTGTATCGAATTCGCCGCGCTCGAAAAGTATGGACTAAGCTTCGTCCATAACTTTCGCATACGAGCTCCATTTTTGTCTGTCTTTTTACCGTTGAGTTCCTATTAATGAGATCTTCAACTCTCATTTAGACCTTGTTGGCTAATTCTCATTCTATCTCATATTTACGAAACTGTATCGAATTCGCCGCGCTCGAAAAGTAGGGACTAAGCTTCGTCCATAACTTTCGCATACGAGCTCCATTTTTGTCTGTCTTTTTACCGTTGAGTTCCTATTAATGAGATCTTCAACTCTCATTTAGACCTCGTTGGCTAAAAATCGACCGATCTAAAATTCAGATTTCGGGTTGTGCACTGCTATGCTAAATCTTAGAAAAATCATAACTTCCTCATACGAAGTCAGATTTGGGCATTCTATTTATCGATGTTCTTAGTTTAACATATTCTACGACTTTCGTTTAGATCGCTAAGGCTAAAGCTCGCTCTATCGTAAATTCACTATTTACGCTTCTCGGTATCGTGCCGGTTCCGTCGCGAAACTTCAACGGTTCATAACTTCTTCGTTATAACTCGGTTTTCGACGTTCTTTATACGTACGAAAACCTTGTAACATACTCTACAACTTGATTAAGATTATTTATTCTAAATAATCTTTTGTCGAAAAGTCGTTTTCGACCCCTATTGCCTCTAATTTGACTAGCCCAGATTTGCGGGCGTTACATGAGGTACTTGCTTTCAAAGACAAGAAGATTCAAGGAACAAGTTGTTATTACAACATAACAACAAGAGGTATGTATTCCATTCTTCTTTATGATTTTTGAAATTACTAGGAGCATGATAGGTTTCCTTTGTGTTCATAATGTTGTACGACTAATAGTGAAAACATAGATTTGTATCTAGGGTTGCATGCATACATAGGTTATTTGTATAAAACCCATCAAATTCTTCGTAAGTACTCTTAGCATATATTTGTAGCTAGCTAATTACATTTCCATGTATCTAACTATACTTATGATATGTTCATAGCATGATCATATACCAAGTCTTGTGCATAACATGACATAAATGATGGATTCATTTGTCAAAAAAAATAGTATATAAATCATTTTTAAACACTCTCCGAGTCAAGATGAGACTGCCTTGTAAAGTCGGAATATAGTTTTTCATGATTTAGTACGTCTCATTCATATAGGATTAGGAATATCACTATTTATACCGCTAGTTGTTAGTAAACATAGATGTTATCTTCATTTTCATTTAAAGCATACTATACGTTTTCATTTAGAATGATGATTCTAACCTTGAGATTTTTACTTTATATCCAAAAATGGATCTAAAGTCTTACACATTTTTTTCCAATAACTTGGATCAAACAAAACCACCACACCAATCTATATAGAGATCCTTAACTAGGTATCTATTAAGAGAAGCAATTTTCTTGAAATTTATTTTCCATATCTCATAATCTGAATAAGCTTTTATGGTAAATAGTATCCTTGTTGATCTGATCATACCTACCTAATAAAAGGTTTGAAAATAGTCATTGAAATGAGAGTGATTAAATCCTTTAACAAGAAGTCTTGCGAAATGTGTATAGATCTCTATGTATGCATTTTTTCCAAAATGATTAGTTACTCGTTCCAATATTGCTGTAGGGAGAAAGATTAATCATGCCCATAATTGATTATTAGATATGGATTACATCTCATTGTTTATGAATCTAAGTCATTTATTAGGTTCAAAGTTTGATATGGCATTTTGTTAGGTGATAGGTTTAACAGAAACTATCAAGAAAACTTATCAATAAGAGATCTACTAAATGATAACTTGCCTATGGGCACTCTAACCAGCATACCACTACTGATGCATCCTCACACATAGGGATATAAATATATCTAATAGCTCACTACATTGCAACAACAACCTAAATATAAGGATACATAACAAAATCTAGTGGGCCGACATTGGTGCCTTCGACCCACTGGCATAGTGAGGAAAACTCACATGAATCAAAGAACCCAGAAACATTGCGACACGATCCCCTTTATGCACGGCTTGTTCCCATGAACCCTGATGTTTACAAATTACACTGATGTTTTGAGAATACCTTGACTCTGATCGTTTTTTGAACAATTAATGAATAGTTTGACTTATTTAATCAATAGTGTTGGATTAAATAATTTTGTGTCAACTATGTTCTTGTATAGACTTATTTATTCCAATTTGGGTCTGTCTAATATCGGTTTCACTTTCATGTCTTAGACTATATATATAGTGCATGCATGTATCTTTAGGGTTAACGTTTTGGAACCCTAATTTCTGTTTGTACACTCTAACAGAGAAGTTCTTGATAAATCTTCTAGAGTCGATTAATCAAAGCATTAGGTACACTTTTGATCTTCATTGTTCTTGTCTTTAATTCACATCATTACTATAGAATCTTTCAATCTTATTTATAATTCTCATAATTGGAATGAGAGCAGGGGATGGTGTAATTAATTCACAATTCCTCTGTCGAGTTTTTGCTAGGGTTTTACATTTTAGTTAATCCATTCCTATATTGGTTTCAGTAGTTCTCGATAAGATGGCTCACGAAGATCCACACTCTCTTTCATTCAATCTCTCGAGCAATATTAGATCCATGACAAGGATTCTAATTCTCTATCCAGACTATTATGAATTTTCGGCGTTACACTTTGAGGATTATGTTCTTTGAATATAAGAACATTGGGCTACGATATGGCATGCAATCATGCAAGAGACATACATGCATACGGATACCAAAAAGGAAAAGAAATCTCTTGCTGACTACAATGCACTTACTGTTATGAATTAGAATCCATGACAAGGATTCTAATTCTCTATCCAGACTATTATGAATTTTCGGCGTTACACTTTGAAGATTTTGTTCTTTGAATAAAAGAACATGGGGCTATAATATGGCATGAAATCATGCAAGAGACATACACACATATGGATACCAAAAAGGAAAACAAAACTCTTGCTGATTACAATGCACTTACTGTTGACCACACCGTTCCACAATATGAGAAAGATAAATTGATGGGTACTATCAAAGCTAAGAGAATAATTCGGTTTGCTCTTCATCCAGAAACGTTTCGTCTTATGAGTGCATGTGACACTGCAAAAAGCTATATGGGATAGGCTAAAGGAGCTTTATTCAAGTGATGCTGATTTGGAACATTTTGTGCAAACATTTCTCTTATCGGAGTTTAGAGCGTTTGCACAAAAACCTAACGGGAAGTTAGATCAGACGTTCAATCGCTTCAATTCTTTATTAAGCAGGATGCTAAAGAACAAACTCAAATGTGAAGTAATCGAACAAAAACTCACGTTTATGAATGGACTTAGATGTGAATGGAAGGCTGTTGTTTCCACAGTCCAGGCTCATGAACAATTTAAAAGCTATTTGTTGGCCAAACTTGTAGGCATTCTAAGATCTCACGAAGATGAAGTGACAAAGGATGTGAAGCTTGTTTCGAACATGGGATCCTAAGAATTGGTTGCGAAAGGAATGAAGTCAGCAAAAGAGGATTCCGAATCAGTACTTTTGAAAAGCGAAATCTCAAATAAAGACAAAGCTCTTTTGGTGTTCAATCCCAAGAAGTTATATAAAAAGAATTTCTTCCATTACATAAGTAAGCTCAAGAAGGAAAGTTCGGGTTCAGAAAAACCTAGAGATTATATTTTTAAGAACTATGGGAATGATGACTAGAAGAAAGAAAACTAGTTGTTGGGTGACTCAGGCTATGTTTGTAATTATTGTCATGGCAAGAATCTCTTTGTGAAGGAATGCATGCTAAGGAGGATGAATGAGATGAAAGAAACTAAGAAGAATGAAGCCTACTATCTTCAGAAGACAGAGGAACTCATGTGGAAGAGTGCATCAAATTCAAAGCCGACGTTGATTGTACAAGAAGGAAGTGAATGTGATGGACGAGTCGAGGTATGGGTTGATGAGGTTAGGAAACCCACACATGGTAGGTGCTTTGTGGCAAAGTCATAAACACAAATGTATAAAGGTAGATGTTTAATGGTTCAAAACGGAGTTTCAGAAGAAAAAGGGTATGCTACAAATGGTGGTCAATCTTCTGAAAGGTGTTTTGCTGCGAAGACAGTTTCGGTGTAAGTGAAAGAATGTGAAAAGGTGGTTCATAAGGTACACTCCATACTCAAATCTCTTAGTATTCCTATCACCCATTATGATTCTGAATTAGACAATTTAAGATATATTGTCTCTAATTTTTGTAAAAGTTTAAAAAGAACTCGTCTTAGAAATTATAATATGAATGATCAAATCAATAAGGTAACGTTTAAGGGCGAAAACAGAAGATTAAGAATAGAGGCCTTGGAATTAGAGCTTAATCGATCACATAATGATGTTATTTATCTTAAAAGAGATAGTCTTACATTGTTGAAACAAAGGAATATTTTTTCTTTAATTGTTAAGAATTTATATTGTAATATTACTCAATTGCATCTAGATTGTGAAATAGGGAAATGTTTGCATAAAATGATTTTAGCCTTTCTTGAATTGAAAGAGGATGAAATCGATACTGACTATTATAAATGCGAATCTATTGTTTCATCAGATGACGTTTATGATTCATACATGATTGGACATGAGAAAATCGAGGAATACATTCAGTCCATAGATTACAAAAATATGTTAAAAGAATTGTTAAATGAAAAGGATAAAGAACAAATCAAATCTAGTACTATGAAAAAATTTGACTCATTATAGAGGAAATTAAATCCATAAAATACTTTAATTCTGAAAACGTTTCTGAATTTGATGAAAGTGATATGAGTTAAATTTGTGTAGAGGATGAAATAGATTGTTCTAAGTTTGTGCAAAATCTTGATGAACCTAAGAATAATTTGATTTCAGAAGACTCAATCAAATTTGTTCGATTTTTTGAAAATAAAGGTCTAAAGTTATAAAAGAAAAGGCTACTATCTTTCTGAAAGTCCAAACCGTTCGGAATCAAGTCTTTGTTAACATAGGATAGGGAAAAAAGTGATACAACAGAATTAGCATGCCTGGTTGTTGATGACAATGAAAATGGATGTGATGGAATCTTTTGGTCCAAGCCAATTGATAATGGAGATGAAACAAAAGTTCTTTCAGAAATGACCTCATGGAAAACAAAATGGAAATATGTTTCAGAAATGTTGAATGGTGTTGACCTTCGTTACGATCAGGCTAGACCAAGTGGCACAAAAGACGTTTCCAGTGAAACCTCTTCCTAACAGCATTAAAAGCCTCTCTGAAAATAAAAACCAAAATATAACATTGATAAGTCTGCTGAAGAACTTATGGCTAAGAAAAGACAGATTCATGCTAGATATAGGAAGAATTTGCAAGATAGAAAATGTTTTTGGAAAAATAAGAATTCAAATCAAAGTTCTATCAATTTAGAATGAGGTTCTAATCAAAAAGTTGATTCGTCTAAAAATACCAAAGTAAAAATTTCCCCCAAAATCACAGGTTTCGAAACCAATTGAAAACCCAAAAACAATTTTTTCTCCAAAGTCACAATCTTCAAAATCTAACATCATGTCAAAAGATGTTCAAGGAAAAAGTAAAGTTGTTCCAGAACCAGGTACAATTCTCAAGGAATACAAAGCAAATCAGAAAAAGGAAGAGAAATCTTTTTCAAAAAGAATGGCACCAAAAATCACAGAATATATTCAACGACAAACCAATTTTATTGAAATTAATCTTGACGATCATAAAGTCAAAGTTTTCAAAATGGAAAAAGGGAAGAATCATGTTTTGAAAAGAAAATATTTTAGCTTGATAAAAACAAGATATTTCCTGTTCAAAACAAATCCTCACAAGGACCCAATATGGTTCGGGTTCTTAAATCTCACTAATTTTTGCAGGTTATTTGTGACGAATAATATGATTCAGAACGGTATATCAAAAGCGGCTGTTCTCGTCACATGACTTGAAGAAGAGAAGAATTGCGAGAGTTTAGATCTTTGAAGGATGGTGGTAGAGTGAAATTTGGAAACAACCCCACTAGAGAAATCAAAGGCTATGGAATGATTATGAATGGCGAATTCTCTGTTCGAAAGGTAGCATATGTGGAAGGCCTGCAACATAATTTGATAAGTTTTTCGCAATTGCTTGTAGGTATTAGTCTAAAGGTGTCATTTACTGAAGAAGGTTCTGAGATAATTGAGAAGAAATATAAGGTAGTGCTTCTGAAGTCTAAAAGTAAGGGAGAGATATATCCTCTGAATTTGCATCCAATCAAAGGCATGCCATCCATTTGCCTACTTACAAAATCATCTTCATATGACAGTTTGCTATGGCACCGTACGCTCTGCCATCTGAATTTCAAGGATATAAACCAACTTGTACTTGGTGATCTTGAATGTGGTATACTTCTTCTGAAGTTTGAAACGAACATTTGTGCACTGCATGTGAACTTGGAAAGAAAAGTAGGAAGTCACTCAACCATCATCAATACCAAAATCATTTACCCACTGGAACTGTTACACATTGATCTTTGCGGTCCATCTGCCATCGAAAGTATGGGTGGTAATAAATATACATTGGTTGTTGTTGATGATTTTTCTATATTTACCTTCGGTGTTCTTTCTTAGATAGAAATCAAATGCAACTCCTAAGCTGATAGATTTTCCAAGCAGATTGAGCTTCAATTGCCAAAGCATGTTCGAAAAATTTGTAGTGACAATGGTTCAGAATTCAACAACCAAGAATTTAACAAATTCTTAATTGGCAAAAGGATTACTCACAACTTCTCTGATCCTTACACTCCAGAGCTGAACAGTGTATTTGAAAGACGAAACTGCTCTCTTTACGAAGCTGCAAGGACGATGCTATCATTTGCAAATCTTATTCTCTACTTATGGACTGGCGCTATCTCCACTGCTTGCTTCACACATAACCGTTCCTTCATCAATAATGGATTTCTAATTACACCTTATAAGATTCTAAATAATAGGAAACCTAATGTTAAATTCTTTCATGTATTTGGTTCCATGTGCTTTATATTTATTTCTAATGAAAATAGGAAAAAATTCGATGTGAAAGCTGATGAGGGAATGTTTATGGGCAACTCGTTAACTTCAAAGGCATATAGGGTTCTGAACAAGAAATCAAGAAGGATTGAAGAAACCTATTATGTCATCGTCGATGATATCAATTTGAACAAGTATCAGAAAGAAAATTGTCAATTTGAGGAAGTCTTTCCGTCAGCAAATCTTATGACAATTACTCTCTCATTTCTATATGAGGAATTTCCTAGTTTGTTTAATGATCCTGATAAATCGATTTCCTCATAATCGAAGGCCAAAGACAATAAAAAAGATGAATTGAAGAAAATTGTTGATGAAGCTCCTGAAAACATTCAGACTATTCAGGAGTCTCCTATTCCGAAAACTTCTGCAATCCAACCTCGGCAAGGACCTTCTGATTCTCCATTCCAAGTGGGAGATTTCGAATTTGAGCTCCAATACAGATAATCATTTCTAGTGCGAGAATCTGATACCGAACGAAGAGTCAAATGCAAACTTCTAGCGGGAGAATGAAAATACGGATTCTGATGTACAATCCGAGTTTGAGGATGTTGTTGCAGAAATCAATTCAGCATATGATCTGAACTACCCTCCTATGACCAAATGGACCAAAGATCATCCAAGATCTCAAGTTATGGGAGTCTCATATTCTGGTGTTCTTACAAGGGCACAACAAAAAAGCGAAACAAACTGCATTTTTTTTCAAAAATGGAATTTTGGATGTTTAATTCGTTCATTTCCAAGATTGAGCCTAAAAATCTGAAAAAAGCTCTCAATCATGCAGATTAGGTTCCAGCTGTGCAGCAAGGACTCAATGAATTTAAGAGAAACAAAGTTTGGTGATTAGTTCCCACTCTGAAGGATGCTTCATTTGTCGGAATGAAATGGGTGTTTCGGAATAACTTGGATAAGGAAGGAAATGTTATTCCCAACAAAACACGACTAATGGTGAAAGGATATTTGCAAGAGGAAGGAATAAACTACGAAGAGTTGTTTGCACGGGTAGAAAGACTTGAATCTGTTCGGATCTTTCTTGCATATTTTTCTCACATAAATTTTGAAGTCTATCAAATGGATGTGAAAAATATCAAAATCATTGTTATATATTGGATAAGGTTATGTATGGTATAAAACAAACACCTCGAGCATGGTATGAAACCCTTACTCATTTTCTGAAACAATCAAAATTTAAACAAGGTTCGGTTGACCCAACCTTCTTTTGCAAGAAAGACAGTGACCATTTAATGATTGTTCAGATTTACGTTGATGACATGAATTTTGGATCCAAAAATCCTAAATTAACAGTTGAATTCTAAAAAGTTATGGTAACTAAATTTAAAATGAGTTCAATGGGTCCAATTAACTTTTTCCTTGGCGTAAACATTAAATAGAATTTAGAGGGATTATTTATCAACCAAGAAGCCTACACAAATACTTTGTTAGTGAAATTTGGTGTGGTGGGTGATTCAAAGGTCAATGTTCCTATGGCATTCGAAATGAAACTCACTCCATCCTTGCACAAGCCAGTAACTGATATCAGTATGTATCGCTAGATGATTGGAACTTTAACGTATCTAAAATCGATTCGTCCTGATATTATGTTTGTTGTATGTTATTATGCTAGGTTTCAGGCGAATCCCCGTGAACCACATATGGTAGCTATGAAGAACATATTTCGATACCTTTAAAGAACAACCTCTCTTGGAATTTGATATCCTTCTAACTCTGGATTCTTCGTGCAAGCATATTCTGATCCAGATCTTGGTGGATTTGTACATCATTGGAAAGGAAATTTTGGCGGATGTCAGTTTCTAGATGGAAAACTTATCAGCTGCTAATCCAAGAAGCAGACTTATGTCTCATTATCTATTACAGAAGTTCAATACATCGCGGCTGCATCATGGACTTCCGAAGAAGTGTTGATTCAGAATCAGCTTAGGGATTATGGAATCAACATGAAGAGGATTCCACTATACTGTTATTCATAAAGCCCAATCAGAATCTGCTATACTCCAGTGCAACACTCAAAGACTAAACATATAGCATTGCGATATCACTTCATAAAGGATCACGTTGAGGATGGAAATGTTAAAGTCAATTTTGTTAGATCCTCAGATCAGTTAGCAAACATATTTACAAAAGCCCTACCTGAAACAACATTCTATCGAAATTTACAAGGGCTAAGCATGATTGATGCGGACTCGGTTCCGAAATCCCCTTCGTAATCAGAATTTACGGTTCATGTTCTGAATTGCTCCGAGCTTTGGAATTGTTTGCAATCTACTGTTCATTGGGGTTTCGAAAATCTTTTGTATCCTTTGTACATTAAGTGTACTCCTATTGATTTTGATCTTCGGAATTGTTCGGAGGTTACTGTTCATTCGTGTTTCTGAATTTATTTATCTTTAATATTTTTTTATCTTTTTCAGATATCCAAAACTTCTCAAAAATATTTTTCTTAATTTTTGTTTTTCATTTGTTTTCAGAAATCCAAAAATCACAAAAATAATTTTTTTTATTTCTGTTTTATCTTTTTTAGAAAATAAAAAATACCAAAAACAGTTTACTTTTAAGAACATTATTGTTCGCTTTTCAGGTACTTATACTTCAATACTTCAATTCAAAACGATGGGGCAGGTATAATTTTGAATCTATGTATTAGCTAAGTGTCCCTAAAAGCATGTTGATGCATCTTATCCCAAGGCTCTGAGACTCTATATTCGAAGCCTTAATGAATCTTTCATTATGATCGTTTCTTCCCAATCAGGTTGAAAATTTACATAAGTCATCGAGCTTCCTTACTCTTCTCACATTGAATTAAGAGTTGACTGCTTTGTTATTCGTATATAGCAGAGGTACACTTTATTCCTCGGAACCAATCTAGACTTTCTCCATCAATTTAGCGTTCACAAACATAACCCTTGAGACTCTCAGCAATTACCACTGAGGTTTATGGTTACACAACATCTGTGTTTATGATCTTGAAATCGTGATTACCATGATTTTGAGTAAGACCCCAAAATCCGAAACCTATTTCAGAATTGACGGTGAATAATTTGAAGAGTTGAATGAATCGAGTATGAAACATGTGATCAGATTTATAAGTATGAATTAAGAACATACGATCTAAATATAATCTGATTGGCTCATTTATGCTTTCGAATACAGAGAAGTTTTTAGAAAGAACAATACCAATGACATAGTTACTTTCTAACTCTAGCATTCATCCCATATTTATAGGGATCAGGAAAGCATACAAAAAATATAAGGGACTAACAATTTAAATCCTTCGATAGAATGAGCCCTTATAATAAAGTTAAAAACAAAACATTTGATACCACAAAAGAGATAGAAGACCTTCGACACCTCACAATAACATTCGACCTTAACATTCTCCCCCTTTGTGAGAGGTGTCGAATCTACGTCTTCAACATCTGACCAACTTGGTGAATATTTTATCGAATTTTTGTATACTAATTGATCACCTTCCGAAGATCATCCTTGTAACCATCATTGTTCTTAACACAGTTGTTCATTCAAACAAGAAGCTTTGTATAGTGTGCAGGGGTATATCTTTCAACATTACATGTCTGAAACAAATATTTCGTTATCTTCCTTTTCTTCCTTTTACCAACAAATACTATTCCCAAGGGCTTCAAACAAATATTCCCATTTTCGTATCTTTTCAAACTTTCTTGGGTTTTTAGCATTGATTGAGGCACAGTGATTTTCTTGTTAATCACCAAGGTTAAATCAACATCAGTTACATCTAAATATTCATAGTAGTTATCTACGAATAGGTTGATGTGAGCAAAACGAAGTACGAATTCTTCTTTGTTTGTTAACTGATGATTCAAAACATCAGTTCCTTTGAGAATTCTGGCAACGCTAATCAAATCACAGAAATTCATTAACGGAAAATATGCCATTGAAAAGTCAAAAGCCACATTATTCGCCCATACAGCATGATAGTGATAATTCTGCAATATACCCTCGAACAAAATGTCTTTGGATATATTTAGAACTCTAACTATCTTGACAAGTGACCAGATTTCTTCTTCCCTCTTTCCAAGGACTGCATGAAAACGCATCTTCATTCTTTTGTAATCATTCTTGCCTTCAAACTTCTCAGCTATTTTATATTGTTCCGCCATAAAGAACATTTTGTTTATTGGAAAATCTAACTGGTTGAAATCAACATTTTTCGCGGCATAGCTTTCCTTAAGAACCTTCTCAAAATCATGCATTTCACCAGAGAAAACCAAAGCTTCATTATTCTCATAGCAGTAATGTTTCGAATGATCACCTTTGTCAAGAGCAGGAAGATCACTGGCTCTCTATTGAAGAATGCTCTGAATATGCCTCTTCTTTTCTATCTCCTTTTCAACTATTGCTTTCTTTTCTTCTGCAGGAGGTTCAACAAGGACACCCTTCCCTTTGTTTTTCAATTCTTCATTAGAAGGAGGTGGTTTTGATGAGCTCGAACCTCCATCATCAAATCTGATCACAATCCCCTTCTTTATTGGTCTTGTTTTTGTTGTTATTGAGGTAACTGTAGTATAAATGTTTTGTAATGAAGTGTGAAGTTGAGTAGTAATCACCCTCCCAATAGCCTTTGCATCGTCATCTCCTTTCTAAGATCCACTACTTCCCATGCTAACCTTCGAACTCACCCCAATGCCAATACCAAGTCCTTTTCCCCCTTGCACCACTGTTTGGACAGGTGGGGCATCCGTTGGCACTAAATTCAACAACTTGGCTAATGGACAGGTGGGGCAACAAATGTCAACAAACTTTTAGGATAAAGAATTAGGAGTAATCAGCGATGAAGATGAACCGACCTTCAAGACTGAATCCTTAAGGTTATTCAACAAATCTTAAACCTTAGAACAACTTTATGCATCAAGATCTGCCATATTATCAACCTTTGAAATAAGTGCTTTACACCATTTCACAACATTCGTAACTGCATCTTCAATGATATCTACTTTGTTGTGAAGAGTAAAGTAGTCATGAGATCTAGTAGCAACTTCCTTCACCATATCGACGCTTAATTCCTCAAGTTTGAGATTGACATATTTTCAAAGTTTATTAACAGCTTGAACATAGAGAATATGTTTTTCTTTTGCCACAGCTTTCAACTCCTTTAGTTCATGATCAAAAGATGAAGATTGTGCCTTGACACATTTTTCATTGTTTCTTTCCATACGTTCCAACTCATCCTTCAGACGAAACTCTTGAGCCTTGAGCATTATGCCAACTTCTATTCCAGATATTGAATGACGACCCCTACATCCGCTTGAAGTTGTAATAACATGTTCAGCTTCATGTTAAGAATTTTGAACTATTCACCAAACATTAGCATATGATCTGGTATATTTTCTTCCTCCGGATCATATTCGAGATAAACAAATGTACTTGTAAACTCACCATCTTCAGTGGTGTCATCATCATTAACTATTTTAGGGACTTTAATGGATTGGGATGGAAATAGAGAAGTAATGGATTATTGAAGGATTTGATCAAAAGTTGGAGAATGACTAGTTTGTGGTGAAGTGGTGGAAACAGTAGAAACACATGATCGTAAAGAGATATTGGGTTAAATGGTAGATGCTTCGAAAGAAGAAGAGATAAAAATCATATATTGCCTGAAATTCGAACCTCCTCAACAACTGATTTGGCATTCGAAACTTTGGGTGCTTTGACAATAGTCTTCTCAGGAGTTGATACTTTCGTGTGATCACCTTGATTAATGGTTGTGTCCATAATAGATGTTTTCACAGACCCATCAAGACCTCCAGTCTCCACGACAGTCGACTTGACTGGAGAATCCCTTGTTGGTGACAAAACTTTCGTATCATTATCATGAATGGGTGATTCAGTTACAATTTCATCTTCATCTTCAACTACCACTCTCTTTTTCCTATTAGAAATCGTCTTAGCCATATCTTCATCTTGTCGCTTTTTCGAAGCTAGAGATACAGGAGTTGGAATTTCAAGAATCACAGCACCTTTGCGAATAATTTGGGGCTTTCGAGTAATCTGCGAGACAACTTTAGGAGAAAAACTGCTAGACCTCTCAGGAGAATGACAAGGCCTGTGAGCCATCTTCTTCAATCATTTCAAGATTCCAGATTTCGAAGGCATGACTTCTTTCACAGGAGAAAAATATTCTTCAACAACAAACTTTGGAACTTTCTTCAGTGGTTGTTCAATCATAACAACCTTCTTTGAAGTATCTTTAACAACCTTCTCCCTTTGCTCTAGTTTCGAAGGACTCAACTTAGTATGTTTCTTTGATTCCTTTCTCTTTTTCGAAGTCACACCAATTCTCTTTGGAAGTAAATTGAAGGATTGATAGTTTTCTTGTACACCACAAAATGAGATTTGTGGGATCTACCTTTTGAAGCATTCCATTAGGAATCCGTGCAAAAGTTGGAAACATATCCTGATCATCTTCAATAGTCTTGGGAAAATGATATAAAGAGAATTCAGCCGTCTGTTCACCTTCAGGAACCAAAATCCCTTCCTTTTTATAAGCAAATTAGGGAATCAGGCTCCAGTAACGAGCACATGAAATCCCATGAACAACATTCGTATTGGCAATGCATTTCACAAACTTATCCCATAACTAAGTAGTATAATCGACAGGTAGATCATAGTAGATACCTGCATCCAAGGCATAAATTTCCAACTCTTCCTTATCTAATCGCCCGCTTCGACCAGTCTAGCAACGAAGATAAATTCCAAATAGAAAATTCCAGATACATGGTCAACAAGACTTCTTGAAATCACTAATCTTGGTAAGAACCGGCTGATAACCCATCTCGTTCAACATGTGAAGAACTTGTTCATTCGAAACCTCATAGAAAGTTTCGACAGTAGGGATATCTAAAATTTGGGCAAAAGAGCTTCTTGGTGAGGTTTTTCAAAACTGGAAAATTCGAGATCAATCAAGGTCCAAAATTCAACCAAGTGCCCGCAAATTCATAATGTATAGTCTAGGTCAACCATTGCAACTTGTTTTAAAGGAATGAAGATATAAATAATTAAGATGAAAATAAGCGTCAAATTTAAAATCTTAGATAAACTTTATTTTTATAAATAAAGTGGTAGTGATCGAGACAAGGATTCCGAAGATATAAAGAACACTAAAATCAGAGTTATAACGAAGAAGTTATGACCTATCGAAGTTTCGCGACAGAACCGGCACAACGTTGTGTGACTTAAAAAAAGAGTTTACAATAAAATGTTTTGTAGCCTTAGCAACCTAAATGAAAGTTGTAACATACGTTAAGCCGAGAGCGTGGATAAAAAGAACGTCCAAATCTGACTTCATATGAGGAAGTTATGATTTTTCTAAGATTCGTCACAACAATATACATCTCAAAATTCGAATTAAAGATCGAGCAATTTTTAGCCGACACAACCTAAGTTAGAATTGAAGATATTGTCAATAGTAATGCAAGGTAAAAAGAAAGACAAAAACGGACTTCGTATGAAGAACTTATGAATTTTTAACGGACTTTTCCTGTCCCTGCCTGTTAAAAATATAACATTTAAAATAATGTCAAAATTAGCCGACAGAGTCTAAGCAAAAGTCGTAGAGTACGGTCTCACCTACGCGTGGATATAAATAACATCAAAAACAGAGCTCATATACAAAAGTTATGAATTTTTTAAGTTTTGGATACACATTTCGAGGCTTATCCGAAAGGGAACGCCACGCGTTTGAGGGAATGCCCCACGTTTGCATGTAGGTGGACACGTATCTTGCATCATCGACACGTTCGAAGCCCGGAAACCAATCAGCAGTCACGTCTCACACAACACGCTGTGTACGAGGAACGCCATACGCTTCGGAATGTGTTGCCTTCCTTGCAGTCACGCCCTACGTACCGAGGTCAGAAGCCTCTTATAAATAGGATGCGAGACCTCTGGGTTTATGTTAGAAAATTTCTCATACTTTCACCCTAAATACTATCTGAAGCCCTTCGCAAATCCCAACAAAGCCTAGGGAAACCCCCTTAACACCTAAAGAAAGCCCGAAGCCATGGAAGTCCTCAAGAAAATAATATTTTTCAGTCGAAACTCTGCCCCGTAAAGCCCGGTTTTCATCAGAAACTAGTGGTTTCGTCAAGAAAAATCATTTGTAGATAAATGTTATTGCTAAATTATACCCCTATACTTTTCCAAACTTTTTATATGTCTTAGGGGGGTAAAAGTAAAACACAAGAAAGCTTGCGTTTATAAATAAAAATCATTTATTACGTTCTCTTTTACCTTATAAACACTTTACGCGAAAATGAAAAATAAACGTTATTGCTAAATTATAACTATTAAAGTTGTTAAAATAACGAGGTTTTTATTATATAATTTACATGCATACAAACTATAACAGGTAAGATTTATGAAAATTTCATATTATATTACTAAATAGGAAAAACGACATGAAAACAAGTATATAAATTATAATAGGTATAATGTATGAGTCAGTCCACAATTTTTATCATAAACAAGTATAAATAAAAATTTCATTTTTATTTATTAAAAGGTTTTTCACCGTATTACTCGTGAATTCCTTGATGCAATAGATTTGTGAGACATGGCTTTGCGTACTTACCTAAGTACCAACGGAAGTCAATAGAGTCTCCTGGAGGGAGAGCGTGATTTTGTGTAAAGATCTATAAGGGACTGCCAATCTCGCACCTAAGCTGCTAGCAACGGCTAAGCCGGCAGGCCTGAGGTGATGAACGTCATTAACGATACCGACGACTAAAGAACGTTGTATCTGGATATCTGTAATATTAGAATGGTTATAAGAGCTCACATGGCGAAAACGTCTTATTTATGTAGTAATATGGTTTTCAAACAATCTTAAGGGGTAATAATTATATGATTACTCAGTGTATATATATCAGGGTTATATATAGTAAATATATGATAGACAGTGGAATGTGTGATTTCTACCTTACTTCTTGTTCCTTGTTTGGTTGTGGGCTTAGGGCAGAATCACCCAATCGGCTTTCTGTTCGATCTCGCTTATATATACCTTGTATATTCTAAGTAATCATGTTAAGGTTATAACAAAACATCCAGCTTACAGGGCAAGCACGTCATCAACTAGTTTTGCTTAATAAAACTACAAGTTATCAAACTAAGTATGGCATATATACTTATACTGTAGCGACCCAATTTTCACGCCCAAAAATTTCATTTAAATTAAGTGGTTTGTAAAACATTTGTAGTAAAACATCATCTGATAATATCATTTCATAAAACATATCTCGTGTCTGAAAACCCAAAACATGAAAATAATAATAATGTCAGAGTACAATCCCAAAACATCTCATAATGCGGAAAACCAAGATGCGTGACTGTATGATGTGTCGCTACCGCGCTAGCTCCTTCCCCTTCACTGAAGAGGTACCTGAAAACAAAACTGAAAACTGTAAGCACGAAGCTTAGTGAGTTCCCCCCATCGTACCACATACCATACAATCACATCATATACATACTGCGAAGCATTTCTGGGGTGCCCGACCAACCCGGTACTACCATTCTGGGGTGTCGACCTACCCATGCGGCCATTCTGGGGTGCCATCCTACCCGTGTCAAGTCATTATGGGGAACTGAACTACCCATGTCGTGCCATTCTGGGGTGCTGACTACCCTTCGGTCCTAACAACCGAACCTCGGGGACTATTTCACCCCCTAGTACTACTATCACATATATCATAGCATAATCTATTGTCAGACATATCTGGGGTGTCCGACCTACCCTTCGGTCCTAACAACCGAATCTCGGGGACTCTTCCCCCTCCTACTACCTCTATCTCATGTAACCTATCATGCTAGCAGCTAAACATATCATAACATACTATTAGGCATATCTGGGGCGCCTAACCTACCCATCGGTCCTAACAACTGAACTCTACTACTATCACATACAACATATCATGCCAGCATATAACATATCAGGTAGTAGCAATCCTATCTAATATCACAAAGAATATCATATGTCATATGAACCCTACTGGTGGGCCAGCATTGTGGCCGTAGTCCCACCGCTACTGGAAGGTAACTCACCTCGTAGTAGCGGCTGAACTATGAGGGAATCCTCTAGTTACCGCCGTTGCTGCTCTAGAAATCCTCCGGCTATAATTCCCACAAAACACTTAGTCAGAAAATGACATCTACTCTTAGGGTAAAATGACCATTTTACCCCTGACCAAGTCAAAGTCAAAAGTCAACTCTGGTCAAAGTCAAAGTCCTGGTCAGATTCAACCTTCCAGGTCAACCCTACTCGTCTAGTCTGCCTACTTGACGCGTCGAGTTCATATGCTCAGAGTCCTTCCATTTGTGACTCGAATCGCCGAGTCAGCCCATGACTCGCCGAGTCCACCGATTTCCGAGTCCTGTCCTGTCCAACTCACTGAGTCTCCACCCGACTCACTGATTCGAGCCTTAACTCGAAGGGTTCGGGGTTTTGCGACCTGACTCGTCGAGTCCAAAGCAAACATCAACAGACTCGTTGAGTTGTTCATCCAACTCGTCGAGTTCCTCCTAATCTTCATACTACTCGCCGAGTCCGCTCGAAGGACTCGCCGAGTCTATTCAGTCCTTCATACATTCAGAATATTTTTGAGTCATGTAGAGACTCCAAATTGTAGATCCACTATTCCAAGGCCTATTCCTCACGTAAAGTTGCAAACTTTACATGTAGCTAACGAGATCTAGGCCCAAAATACTCCATACTCGGGTTTAAGACAACCATGTTTCACCTACACCCCCAAGACTGATACTTTATGACTCTCTAGGCCAAAATACACTTAGATCTGAAGTAGCAACTTTAGATCTGGACTTCTAACTCCAATTAGCTCTAAGACATGGCATAAAAGCCCCAAATCTCATGACAAAAAGGAACTATGAGCAAAGGAGTGAAGGTAATGACTTCTTACCTTCAAATGCTATGAAAAGTCACACCAACTCTGGATCCAAGGCTTCCTCTTGCACCACTATGAACTTCCTTCTCTTCCAAGCTTGAAATCACAACACCAAGGCTACATCTTTGCTCAAAAATGGATATGGTGGCTAGGGTTCGATGTTCTGGATGAGGAAAGCTGTAAAGGAACCCTAAGGAAAAGAATGAGGTGCTTAAATAGTGCACAAATTCTCGGATTTAGGGTTTCCCTCTTCAGACCGGACTCGCCGAGTCCATTCTCCGACTCGCCGAGTCGGTCACTTACTCCTCGACCCGGATCCTGCTCGGACTCGCCGATTTCCTCCTTGGACACAACGAGTTGACCCCTTTGACTTAGGGTTTTTCTTTCCTTTCTTGGTGTTTCTGATTTTGGGTGTTACATATACTTTTTCGGTCTTGGTACATTAAAGTCTACAACTCATCTTTATAGAAAATATAGGATTTTCTGGAAGCAAATACGATTGATTTCATGTAGAGATGAATACGTAGTCGATACATTTGCCTTATATACAATGAAGATCCAATAGGCAGTGGAATGTGCGATTCCCGCCTTACTTCCTGTTCCTTGTTTGGTTGTGGGCTTAGGGAAGATTCATACATTCTACTGTCCGTCCGATCTTTGATTTTATATAACTTGTATGCATTAATTAATCATGGTAGCAACTAGTATTAATCACTTTACTTATACGGATTTAAAGCGTTATATGTCTTTCTTTAAATATAATAAATAGATATATTTTGGTCTTAAGGCCTAAGACTACATTCCATTTTTCTAACAAAATATAGGATTTTCTAAAGGAACAGACTCATGATGTTTAAACCAACCTTTATTTTTAACTCTACGATTACCTTGCGGATATGTTAGGGCTATATATAATAAGGATCCGACAGACAGTGGAATGTGTGACTTCCTCCTCATTTCATGTTCCTTGTTTGTTTGTAGACTTAGGGAACCCACCCATTCGAGTGTCCATCCGATTTGAATTATATATAACTTGTATACACAAAGTAATTGTAGAAGGAACTTGTAACGTTATTACTTAATAAGAAAATATAGGATTTTTTGGAGAAACACACGAACAATTTTCAAGGAATAAGGAACTTGCTTTCTAAAACAAAACACTTATGAACTCACAAACTTAAATGTTGATACACTTTCAAAATCACTTGTAGTCTCATGAAACTAGTAGACAAGTACACACTCAGGTTTCGAGAAGACGGTGCATAGTAGCTTCAAGTATTTGTTTTACTATTTACTTTTGGAGCCAATCATATGTGAATCGAATACAATGTAAACTTTATATTATTAATATAATAGTTGTTGTTGCTTTGATTACTATTATACTTTTGTTGTGATATTGTACATGACGTCCTCCGGCTCCGAACGTTTCCAACGTTCAGGTTTGGGGTGCGACAAGTTTGAACTTATTATCATTTTTCAATTGAAAGGAAACCATGTTGACCGCCTTGCTATCTATCGTCGTTGAACCAGCAAGTGATAACCACGACATGGGTAGAGAGAAAGAAGAGAACATTGTTGTGGATAAAACTGAACTTTTCAAAGCAACGACAAGCATCTGTAACTCTTCTGGACATTGACTAACATCAGGATTAACTCGGAAATTAGTGCTTTGGATCTTTATAAGAGGTTGCGAAGTAATATATTCAGTCATCTGAGATGTCTCAACATTTGTGTTCTTGGCCACCATTGTTAGTGTTTGAGAAATTTATGTAGAAAACAGGGTGTTCAAGGTCAAAGTAATTTGAGGATATTTAGATTGTGTAAAATAGGAAAGAAATCCCCAAAGCCCTTTTTATACAAAAACGCAAGTTTGAATTTGAAGCGGTTTGAGCATTAAATGCATAGCCACATGTAACCTAGAAACCCGGACCTGTAGCCGTAAAGTTAGCCACGTCTAAAAAAGTGATGATCACTTTTCCTTGAAAACCGTGTAGGAACCAGAACGTCACTTCCATCAGTTTATTCGAGTGTACAAATGGGATAAGAACCGTCAAAAACCTTCTGCAAGGAGGTAAGGTTGTTGGTTGAAAAAGCGAAGTCATACACCAGGCTTTTTGAAATCATCAGCTGGAGTTGGTATTACCAGAACCCCAACGATTTCTATATGTGATAATGTGTGCCAAAGAATGTGATGAGATCAAGATAAAAAAAATTAGATCTTGGATGTCAATAAAAAATTGACAAAAAGCAGCAAGATCTTAGGCAAAGATCGCTTCGTTCTACATCAAGAGAGATGTCGAACAGCTTGTGTGGTTTCCAGTGAATTATAATCGACTACTCATAAAGGAGTATCTAAGGGCATCATTTGCAAGGCTTCGTGGTTCGGCTTATATTTTGTTACAAATCACAACTTAACATAAGTGTGAGAATTTGTAAACAAAATTACCTGTTTGACCAGTATAGTCAGTGACAAGTAGGCTTTGGAAAAACTTATCAAGTAACAAAGAATTAAAATTGATATCTAGACCGAAATCATATTCCAAAACAAAATTATATCCTGGATCTTGTTGGGTAAAAATGTAGTGGGTGTCGAAAATTTTAGCAAGACCACTCAAAATGAAAGAATATGATTTTTGATATCGAAGGTATAGAAACAAATGTTTTGTTGCATTCTAGAACAAAAAGTTCATTGTTAATTCATTGAATGTTACAAAAAGATGGGTTTCACCTTTTTCATGGTTTCATGAATTAGGATCATAAACACAGACTTTTGATATGCCTAAATCCTGATTGGTTTATATCAGAGATCTCTTGGACATATGTCATTGTGTGTGAGCGTGTAAGAACTTTTGCATGAAAACGATTGGTTGCAAAGATGAAAGTACCTCTGCAATAAGTGGACCAAGCAGAAAACTCTTAATTCATGTGAGAAGAGTAAGGTAGCTGAGGAACTAATGTGAATATAGCCTAATTGGAAAGGAATCCTAATGATGAGTAAACCATTAAGGTTTCGACACATTGAGTTATGGAGGCTTGGGTCGACATGTTGCATCATGCTTCTAGGGTCATCTTAACTAGTACAAAGTATTGAATGAATACCTTTCCCAAAAGCCTCAAGCCATATTCCACCTAGAAATCTTCGACAACGAACTATACAAGCTCGTTAATCATAAAAAAAAAATATATATATATATATATATATATATATTTTTGGATTTTGTAGATAAGAATGAGAAAAACAAATATAAGAAAATCTTTTTGTTATTTTTGATTTTTGAATGAAAATAAAAAATAAGAAATATTTTTGGTGTTTTTGATTTTGGAATGAAAAGAACAACAATGAAATAAACTAGCGATTTTTTTTTTAAAATGTCGACGAGAGAATAAAAGTCTCGACACTACGTATTGAGACAAAGTAACGAACCTGTTAATAAATCGTTCAGTGGAATGTTGAAAGCGAAGTATGTCGAAGGTGGTCCAATGACCAATAACCTCTGAATGATCCAAAAATTCGACATCAATAGCCTTTATAATACATATAGACCAGGAACAACATTCGCATCTAGCATGCCTAAACCCGCCAAAATTCATAGAAAGCTCTTTTCATCCAACGGTTTTGTAAAGGTATTAGCAAGCTGCTCTGTGGTCTTTACAAAATGAACTTCAATGTTGCCATCTTCAACGTGATCTTTGATAAAATGATAGCGAATTGCAACGTGTTTAGTCTTCGAATGTTGCACAAGGTTGTGACAAACACATATAGAATCACAATACAACATACTTTTCGTAATGTTGATTGCATAATCATGTAGTTGACTTTGAATCCAAATGATTTGAGAAATGCAGGCTGCAGCAGCAACATATTCTTCTTCTGATGTAGAAATCAAAACATATCTTTGATTGTTGGATTGCCAGCTCACAAGCTTCCCATCCAAAATTTTACGTCCACCATTTGTGCTTTTACGATCAAGTTGACAACCACCCAAGTCTACATCTGAAAGCGCTTGAATGAAAACCCTGTTTTCAAAGGATACCACAATCCAAACGAAATAGTGCCTTTGAGATATTGAAAAATATTCTTGACAATTGTGAGATGAGATTCCCTAGCATTCGATTGATACCTAGCATAATTACAAATAGCAAACATTATATCAAGTCGACTTGCTGTAAGATATAATAAAGAACCAATCATGCTTCGGTATAATGTGAGATCAATAGTCGATTTTTCCAACGAAGGACCAAGACATGTTCCAACAGCCAGCGACACTCGCAACTTTGAACTATTCGTCATCCCAAAATTTTCAAGTAGATTTCGAGAGTATTTTTCTTGATTGATGAAGATACCTTCACTGCTTTGACGAATATTTAACCCCAGAAAATTGTTGATTTTCCCCATCATGCTCATCTCAAATTGACTTTTCATATGATTTGTAAATTCTTTTGATAAAGTAGGGTCAGTAGAGCCAAAAATAATATCATCAACATAAATTTGAACAAGCATTAGATGAATCCCAACTTTCTTTCGAAAGAGAGTAGGATCAACTAATCCTTGTTTAAATTTTGATTGCTTTAAAAAAGTTGTAAGACTTGTGTACCATGCTCGTGGTGCTTGTTTTAATCCATAAACTGCTTTATCTAAAATGTAAGAATGATCAGGGTATTCCACATTAATAAAACTTGAGGGGTTGCTCGACATACACCGTTTCTTAAAGTTCACCATTGAGAAATGCACACTTAACATCCATATGATAGACATTAAAAACCTTGTGTGCTGCATACGCCAAAAATATCTGAACAGCCTCGAGTCTTGCGACAGGGCGGAAGTTTCCTCATAGCCTATACCCTCTTGTGGCAAATATCCTTTAACAACTAGCCTAGCTTTATTTCGAACAACATTTCCATCCTTATTGGTTTTATTTTTGAAAATCTATTTTAAACCCATAATGGAAACATTATCTGGTTTTGGAATAAGTCTCTAGAATTTGTTTCTTTCAAATTCAACAAGTTTAGATTGCATAGAAACAACCCAATCAGGATGTTCCATAGTATTCTTTACTAATTTAGGTTCGATTTTGGAAATGAAAACATTGAACATACAAAATTATTTATGAACATCAAGTACCTAATGCTTGGCGCGAAGTTGAGCTCTTGTCAACACTCCATCATGAGGATCACCAATAACTTATTATTTTGGATGCTTTCTAGTTCACTATTCCATCGGAGGAAACGCAGGATCAAATTCCAATGGTGCATCTTTAAACATTTCTTCAGTTTCTGGTCCTTCACCTACATTCGACATGTTATCAGATACGTCATGAAAAATATCAATATGAATATTAAAAGTATTTGGTAAAACTTCAATTTGCTCCCTCTCAACAAGTGGATCAGTATTAATACGCTCCCCCTCGACATGAACATCCATTTGAAGTTGCTCCTCCTCAATATTAATCGTTGAACTCAAGTGCTCCCCCTCCGCTCGCGCATTAGGTATGTCTTGCACACCTTCATTGATTATTGGAGAATCTATTGAAGAATTCATATCTTCAGCTTCTTGCGTTACAGTCGAATCATCTGAATGCTTCGATGCTTCAGACACCTAATTATCATCAGCATGAATTTCTACATCAATTCTGATGAGAATTAATCTCTAGATCGATTAGATCTTTCACAGGTATGAATATGGAAATCAAACAAGTCAAAAGCAGTAGAAGAATGAACACAAAACAGAATCAAATGTATGCCTATGATTCAAAACAAAGTCACGCCTCAGCAGAGCTCGATGAAGATCTTCTGCTGTAGAGGCGAGCTAGGGTTACAAAACTTAGAGAAAATAAAACAATAAAAGCGATAACTTCTAAGACTGCATGCATGCAGCTTATATACTAAACCATGCACGGTTGGACAGGCCCAATACCGGCAATCAAAACTGGGCTAAGGACCGAGCCCATGACGCAATCTATTAATCTCAACAAATTCCCCTGTCTGGAACACCAAAAATTAAATCATAACCAAAATCTAAAGAATTCAAATTCTTTTACCACTAATTTATTCAAATTCTTGAAATTTTGATGAGAAAGTCTTCGGTGCCATAACCAGCTTATGTCAGATGAAGCTTTTGAAAGGAGACACACCGAGGGAACACCAACAATGTGTTTAATGTCAAGAGTAAACATATCTCCTTTTTGTTTGGATTTTAGCAATACTTCTTTCGTATCGATATTCGAAATCACTTTTCCTTCTTCATTGAAAACAACCTGATTGGCAGTACCCACGACTAGTTGCGAAACACTTATCAAGTTGTGTTGAAGACCTTCGACATATGCTACCATGTTCACAGTGAACTTGCCATTCGTAACTTTACCATAACCTTTGACATAACATTTGTGATTAATTTCAAATTTCACCACTCCAAGATTCTCTAAACTTCGATAGTCGTGCAAATTTTACTTCCTTCCAGTCATGTGATGAGTGAAACCACTATCAATGTACCATTTGTCATCATATTGCTCGTCACGCAAAACCTACAATCATTGAAGGAATTTCAGTCCTCAAGGTTGTTTGGGTCCTTTTCTATTAGAACAAAATGCTTGATGAAATGAAGATCCTAAAACCCAGTCTAGAATTTTTGATTTCAAACTGTCGATTAAGTCAACTTCATTAGTTAAAGGTATTGAAATGAAATCATTCAAAGGTTTTGAATCAACACTAACGTTGCCTTGAACCTTCGCAGTTTGTGAAAAATCAACTTTCTCCTTTGGAACAGCTTTCCACTTTTGAATTATTGGATTTGACTCTTTGGAAGAAGAACTTCCACTAGCTAAGTCATTCAAATAAATTTCATAAGCAATCCTGATCTCTTCTTGAGAAAATTTCCAACTTTGATACTGTTTTCCTTTTCCTTCTAACCAATGATAGAGATTTTTAACATTCATTTTTCATTTCGAAAATGATCTATTATGTGGTTTCTTGGAAGAATGATTAGGAAAATTTTGTTGAGTTGGTTTGAAAGTCTCATTTCTTTTCACATTTAACATTTCAAAACGTGGTTTTGAAAAATCAGATTTCACATGAGATTGAAATCAATTTTGAAACGAATTTTGACAGGCAACATTTGACGTTGGATAAACTTGTGAGCCATTCAAAAATCGCTTTTGATTAGAAATTTGAGAAAAATTTCTTTGTCCACTTGGTTGAAAACCATTCCTTTGAAAATTATGTTATGAAAGTCTTTTATTTTGATTGTAATGAACAAAATTCTTTGATTGTTGATTTTTCACAAAGTTCTCTTTGTTTTAATTTTGTGAATTGAATTTAGCTTTGAATGACGAAGCTTGTTGTGGACTTTTTGCAACATTTTTTGTGATGAACTTTTTGTCAAATCTATTTGTGATTGAGCAGGTGTTTTCTTTATAAAAGACTTGTTTTGATGGTTTGTCTAAACTATTGTGGACTTAATTCATTTATATGATTTATTTGTCAAAATATTTTGTTTCTTTCGAGACTCAATATGTTGCCAATAAACATTCTTCCTCGCTTTAGTCATTGAAATCCCAAGTTCTTCCGAAATCTTTTCAATTCGTTCTTTGAAATTTTGAACCTCTTGATTTGACTTTTGAGAAATTGTTTCTTTTATTTGATTTTCACCTTTTCACTATTCCCTGATGTAACAAACACTTGATTTGGAAAGATAACTTCATCGGTGCAGACGAAATTTGGATAGACAACTGAGTTTGTTTCAAGATAATGAGAACCTTTTTCCTTCATTATTGTTTCGAACTCCTTAGATTCCTCATAAAACTGATCAACTACTACCCTTGGTATAGTTGTTTCTTTCGAAGTATCATCATTATCATCATCACTATCTGTTTGACTATCTTCGATAGTCACATGGTCAGGATCATGAACTTTTGAAGTCGAAGGTCGGTCAGTGTTAATTTTAACCGAAGAATCATTACAAATATCTTTCCCTTCGGTCGTTCAAGTGACATAAATGATTGATAACTGAGAACAATCAACAACTTCCTCCTCCTGAATTTCACTAATATCATCAGAATCATCTTCGATATCAGCAAAACTATTTTGAGATTCAGATGTCGAATTCTTAGTTCTTTTCAAAATTATGATTTGTTCGTTTCTAGACAAGGTCCTATTACCAAGATCACCAAGATCATTTGCATCTAAACATTCGTCAATTTTCACAATTCGATATGCATATCTATTATCAGGAACCTTATCAAACTTAGAAATAATCATCTCAGAGTCATAGGAAGTTTAGTCTATTTTCTCCCTTTCGAAAGCTAAGAAAGGTAAAAGCTTCCTATTTTGTTCTTTTCTAATTTCACATGAATGATGCAAAGCAGTCAATTGACCATATAATCATTTAGCTGAGTTATAGTAAATATTTCTTTGTTTCAACAAAATCTTATTATCAACACTCAAGCTATCCCTATCACACATAATGTTTGTAATTTGTAAGTCTAAATGATATATCTTTGCTTTCTTTGACTCCAAAATCCTTTGTGTTTCTAGCAATTGAGTACTAGAATTCTTAGCATCATTACTAGCAGATATAAGCAAATCATTAACATAAGTAATTCCATCATCAAACTCAGATAAAATTGAATTGTCTGCATTAAAAGGAATGTTAAATGATTGTAAAAGAGAACGTACCTTCGAAGTCATTGGTGATTTATGAGTTGATGTCGAAACAAAACACTTCCCAGTTACTTTCTCTTGCTACTCTTCCTCCTTTACCTCATACTATGAAAACATAGCCCCGTGTGTAGGGATTCCCATTTCTTCATCATCAGAACCTTAGGACCAGATTTGGTAGGCTCCTTCTTCGTCAACCAAACCTTTGGCTATAAGTCACACTCCCTTTGTTTTAGCTCTGACTTCCTCAACCCTTTCCACATAATAGGCTTCGTCCTTAACCATGTTCTTCTTCTCATCTTTCATCCTTAACATACAATCGCTTGACATATGATTCCCTTCATTGCAAAAATGACAATCGAATCCAAAGTCTCCTTTGAGCTTTTTCTTCACCTTCGCATCTTCAGCTTGAATTTCCTTCTTTTCTACTTTCTTCTCATCATTCACTGACTTCCCAAAAAAGCTTCCTTTTACTTCACTTGTTTGAGTCTATAATTTGAATGGCTTTTCGAAAAACTTCTTTACTCGATTGTTTGAGTAAAAAGCTACAGCTTTGTCATAAGAGTTAACGATCAGACCTTCTTCCGAATTCTCCTACTCAACAATTTCTTTCTCAATCTCTTTTGCAACAACCTTCGACACTAGAGCAAGTGGACCACCAAGACTGATCTTGGATTCCTCAGCAATTTCATTAACTTCAGATTCATGTGATTTCATCACATTGTAAACATCATTCAAGGAGAAATAGTTAAAACTTTCCTAAGTCTTCATCATGAAATTGACGTTTCGCCATTCTTTTCGAACTCCGATGATAAAAATGAGATTGAACTCCATTATTGATCTTATTACGCCAAATATGTTACACTTGAATATGAACTCATTCCGACGATCATAATAAGACTCAATTGTTTCTCCTTCCTTCTACTTAAACTCTCCTAATTCCAACAGAAACTGTTTGATTGAACTGATTTTTGTCTTTGCACTTCCTTGATACTTCCCCTTCGATGTATCCCAAATCTCTTTTGATGTTTTACAATTGCGCATATAATTGTATACAACTGGAGGAAGAGCACCTCGGAGTTCACGCATACATTTCTTTTCAATCTTCAACAATTTCTCATCCTGTTCTGTAACAATTTGATTATTGGAAGAAGTTTCTACACCTTGAACAACAGGAGGAAGACAAACATCGTATATGATTCATTTCCGGAGTTCCTCATCTATTCCATTCAAATAGTCCTCCATACAATCAGCCCATTGATCGTAAAACTCTAGAATCAGTATTGGAATTTTGGTTGAAGAACCAAGAATATGCGAGTATGAAGTCACGATGTCATGTTCAAGTTCGCCATTGATGTACGGATGAAAATTAGGAAAAGCTTCAATTAATGAGAATTGATTGACAAAAGCTTATAGAATACAGACACCGAATACTCGACTAGACAACCTAAACACATAATCGAAGCAAATCTGAAGATCTATTAAGACTTTCAGAATCAAAAGAGCGAAAACTTTTGAATCCAGAAGTAGAATCAAAATACATTTGAAACTTGAGAAAATTAGATCAGCACAGAATGATTCCTTCTCTCATACCAAATGAAGAGTCGAATGAATTGAGTATGAAATATGCGATTAGATTTATAAGTATGAATTAAGAACACACGATCTAAATATAATCCAATTGGCTCATTTATTCTTTCGAATACAAAGAAGTTTTTAGAAAGAACAATACCAATGACACAGTTACTTTCTAACTCTAGCCTTCATCCCATATTTATAGGGATCAGGAAAGCATACAAAAAATATAATCGACTAAGACTTTAAAGCCTTCGAAACAATGAGCCCTTTTAATAAACTTACAAATAAAACATTTTATACTACAAAAGACATAGAAGACTTTCGAAACCTCACAATAACATTTGACCTCAACATAATTAAATGTTCTAGATATTTTCACCAAGGAATTGATATTTAAAGCCTTTATGGTTTGTACCTTTTTAAGTTTGAAATATCATTTCCTCCTAAAAGATCTAGGTTTTTATTTTTCTTGAGATTTCCATAATATCCATCCACTTAGAGACTATCCAAAGCATACTTGTTCTTTTGGCTACACTGGTCAAACAAGTACTTCTCTCAGATCTTCGAACTTCTGTCAAGTTTTAGAATTTGATTGAAGCTTAAGCCACCCTTATAGTCTACTTAAAAGAATCCTTTCACTATTTCTCAACAAATAGATGATCGTAATTCAATGGGATACCACACAAGCACTTCAGAGTCTTTCTTGACTCAGAAGGAAGAGATCGTTGTCTGGGATCCATCTGATTTTCATGTCATTTTTATTTGATATCACAGAATCCCACAAGTTTTATTTGGTTTATTTCTTTTTCTTTGGCACACTCTTGCACCAAAATATATATGAATTTTCGAAGTCTGGTTTTACTTCCGGTTGATTACTCTACCTTAGAGAATAGGTCATGGTGGATTGGTTGCTTATTCTGAATGAGTCGCGAACTGAAGAAACGGTTTCTTGGAGACAAGGATTAAAATCAGGCGTGTCTTTTTAAAATCCCTGACATCACGCGTGTCAATTACAACGGCGCCTGGTACATGGATGAGATGCCACACTTTTCAGGGCTACTTTTATGAGGTAAAGGAACGTAAAGCCATGAATTTCTCTTACCACTCATAAGAAACAATATAAAAGGGTTTTGACAGTTCATTCTTTCTTACCGCTCACACAGTATTCCAAAACCCTCAAAGAAAAAATTGCAAATGCTCTCTACTACTCTTCATCTTTCTCGTTGCTTCAATGGTCGGATCATTAGAAACTACCTCTTTTGCCGATCAATTAGCCTCTATCATTATACTGAATGTGAAGCCAAACTAGAACCTGAATCTCGATCTCAACTCATCTTGCTATAATGAAGCCCTAAGGCTTATGATTGAATGCTTAAGGTTCTCGCCACTGGCTCAAGCTTTAACCCTGGTGGAATCTATTCCTTTGGTCCATGTTTCTAAGGCTTATTCATCTGCCAACTACAGTCAACCTTATGGAGTCATTCACTTAGAGGTAGCTTCTTACAAGACCTCGATCTCCAAATCCCATTTTTGTTGACTTTTAGG